>NC_134207.1:168689709-170014709 GCF_965140235.1 Caretta caretta
TTGTATAGTTATTCTGGCAAACCCTTCTAAATTAGACACAGCTTATACTTCAAGAGTGCTGGTGTCTGAACTAAATAAAACTATACCTGCCAACGCGCTTTTTTGCCAGTATAACTGAGTCCACACTAAGGCTTTTCCCAGGACAAAAATGTTGGAAAGAAATCACATGCCTAACTGATATTACAATAGCAGTGAAAGTTTTGAGCTTAGACCTGGCCACAGTCAACACATATGTGCTGTAGAGTTTTACTATTTAAAACATTAGGTTGTGAAATGAAAAACATGCTATTTGAGAGGAGTTAAAAGTGGTACACTTATATGCCTTCAAAGTAGATACTGAAATTAGTTTTGGTTCTTACTTTGATGACTGTTCATCCTCAGTCTTCTTCTCAGCTGTTATACCAGGTGCCATTCTATACAGTTAGACCTGAAGGAAGAAAACAGTGTATGGTACTTCAGTGACAAAATAAGGCCCTGATCCTGCAAAGATCTACATGCATGCTTAATTTTACATACTGCTTAGTCCCATTTTAAAATTAGTTTCATTAATTGTAACGCAGATGTTGCATTTAGTCTACATAGTCATTACTCTTAACTCTAAAACATTAAATAAATACATTAATAATAAGGTCCACACATAATACAGCTCCTTCAAAAATGGTGAAATTTCAACAATGTGAACATCTGACTATTAGATTTTTTAAAATATGCATTTATCCAAAATTAAAATGGACAATTTTACAGCTGATGCCAGTGGGTTAAATATCTCTGCATCAAAACTTGAACTACACAAAGACATTTTTTGTCATTCTTATGCAAAACACATTCTCTATGACTAAGACAAATTATAAAATGTCGTAAAGGAAGTTCTGCATCATTGCTGAGCCCAAATGAGTACACAAATAAATGGGAGGTGAACACTATTGAGTCAAATCTCTTCCTTAAAGAAACACTCAACCTAATGACTGCAATAGAAGGAAAGAGTCAGATTTTGCAACAAAATTACAAAATATTTTTTTTCCGAGAAAGAAACACAGAAGATCTGATGAAAAAAGCCCGAATATTTACATGTGGGAAAAGAGAAGTGTGTTGCCCCTTTTTGACCCCAGTGGCTAGTTAAAAGTTTGGGGCCCTGGGGATGTTCCAGTTGGAAGCAGAAATTGATTGTCTAGTATTTTTCTTGATGCAGCCTGTTTACTTACAAGGAATGAGCAAAGTCCCTATGTCTTTGAATATGGAAGGAACCAAGAACAAAAGGGGCAATTTCTTAGGCTATGTCTACACTATGGACCTTACAATGACACAGATGTACTGCTGCAGCTGTGCCACTGTAAGGTCTCCTGTGTAACTGCTCTATGCCAGCGGGAGAGAGCTCTCCTGTCGAAATAATTAAACCACCCCCAATAAGTAGTGGTAGCTTTGTCGGCGGGAGAGCATCTCCCACTCACATAGCACGCAGCTTTTGTCAGTGAAACATGTCGGTTGGGATAAAAACTTTGCCAACAGAAGTACTAGTGAAGACAAAGCCCTAGTCTACACCCCCCACGCTACGTGAGCCAACACCAGACCCCAAAGTGCTCTCTCTAACTTTTTTTCCCAGGGTCACACTGTGATTAGTGGCTCGGAGCTCCTACTTGGCTTTCTTGCCTCTCCCTCTGTCTGTCCTCAGTTTGTATGTGATCTCTAGACACACACACACACATACACATCTGTCCTCACTTTGTCTGTGATCTCTTTCTCTACACACACACACACACACACCCTACCCATAAAAATATTCAGACAAAAGTTCCCGGGCAGGTTCACACAGGGCAGGTTGTTTTAGGCGGGGGCTTATGTTCACAGTTATGTTAACTGGGGTTTTAACTCAACTTATAACAAGTTTTACCCCGCTCATAACAAATTATTGAGTATTGGGAATGTGTTGATGCTTAGAGGAAGGGTTTTTCCTTTATTTAGGGTAATCAGCTTTATCAAAAGAAACTATATGAAAATGTATAGAGACATTGCAGTAAACTATAAGAGTACTGGGTCAAATTTCATCACCAGTTACACTGATCCAACCCCATGGACTTGCCTCTGTTATTATAGTCAGGCATCATTACAAGTGCTTAACAGAGGAAGATATCACTGTTAAATGGGTTAATATTTGCATAAAGTCATGCTACACTTTTAGGCAATTATTGATCCAAGTATGTGAGAGAACTGGAATTATATTATTTCCAATAATAAGAATGAACAATTGTATAACTAATATATTATACTTATGTATCTAGGCTACATTTGATCCCAGATGGAGAAGAAGACTTTCACATTCTGTTTAGTGCCTAAACTGATGAATGAATAAATGATTTTTGAAGTAAATTTACAACAATTTAAATTATTTTCAGGACTTTTAATTTTGGATCTTTAATCCTCTTTACTAATGGAATCAATATTCACTTCAATACGCTAGTGTGTTATAGATCGCTAGATGCATAGATTAATACAAGCTACTAAAATAGAAAATATTACTTAAAAGAAAAATTTTCATTTATGATAGCCATGGAAACTATTTTAACAATCTTCCTTTTCTATGATACAATTTACATTAGATAGGTGTTAAGAAATTATTGTTTTCTGAAGAAGGTACACAGTATATAGTACAAAACAGGTGCAAATTTCAAACCTAGAAGTAGATTCCCTATTTTAATCAGTGTTCAGATTTGATGATTAATATTTTACAACTATGCAAAGCCCATAATTTTTACTGTGGCTTTCTTTGATTAATGTCTTATCAGTACTTTTTTAAAATAGGAGCTAACTCTCAGGTTCTGCTCTATCTCCTATTAAACTCATTGGAATGACTCCTGCTGACATTAACAGGAGTTGGTTAAGCCCTCAATTTTCAGTGTGAGCATATTTTTTCCTCATCCTTAAGTGATTGCTTCCATTATATAGCACTTCTGCAATAGGCTTTCCGTTCATATTGTATGCCTACTTCTGTATCACTCAGATAATGACAGTTCAGTATGGGTTTCTTCACATGAGGAACCCCTAGCTGATCTGTTAGTCTAATTGTGAAACACGGGTATACTTTGCTCCAAAGAAAAACTACCTCCCCGGCCAAACAGCTGACCCCATAAAGCTCTCTCTACCAGTACCAGCACAAATTCTGGCATTTCATAAAAGAACAGTACAGTGCTGTTGGTTTTAAGATTCATCTCCTCATCAGCAAGGGGAGGGACAAAGAAATGAAATCCCAGTTCCCACAAGGGGCTTCCAGTACCGGATTTTTAACTAGGAATGATGAATATTGGGCACAATAGCAACCGACACACTAGGCATCTCTCCGCACAGTTAAAGGGGGGCATTGCTTGGCTTCCGTTGCACCAGCTGTAACCTACCTTGCGGGGAAGGAGAAGCTGAACTCCAGCGGCTGCCCAATTCCAGCGGCTCTCAACGGTATCTGAATGGCACAAGCTATTGCGCCGGTTTCCAAGCTGGGAAGGAAACAGGGGAGTCAGGTCTCTGGCAGAGGTGGGTGCCGCTGCTGGACCAAGCTCCGGGACGAGGGAGCGGCAGGAAGTGGGCGAGCAGCATATGCCCTTAGCAACGGCACGGCTCCTTTTCCCTCCTCCCTGGCTCCGGAAACCGAGTGCCGTGAGTAAGCACCTTGCTCTGTGCCCTCAGTGCCCTTTCCTGGCACCGCCCCGCCCCGCCGCTGCCGCTGCCGCCGCCGCCGCTCGGGCTCCTCCTGGCCCCCGGGAAGGGCACGTAGCCCCGCCCCAGCGCCGCGGCAGCGGCTCTTGCCTGGCCCCCTCTCGCAGCCCGAGCCGTGCGGAGAAGGGGTTTCCCGCGCTCACCTGCGGCAGGTGAGGGAGCCGGCGGCGGCGGCGGCTGCTGCGGTGCCTCTCGGGTCGCTACCGGCTGGGGGCTCCGGTCTCCCTGCGTCCCCGTCGCCGCTGCCTTCTCCGGCTGCTGCTGCTGCTGTTCCCACGGTCACCGGGCTGCCGCCGCCGCCGCGGGGGACGCTGCACGGCGCGGCGGCGGTGTCTGGGGAGAGGCGGGTCGGGCTGAGCTGGCTGTTTCTCCCGCCCAGGCTGAGCAATGCTGGAAAAGCCGGGCCGGAGACGTGAGAGAGTGACAGGGCGTGGAGGGTTTCAGCCGGTGGTTCCCAGGATGTCTCTGTGACGCGTGTGTGTGCGTGCAACAAAGAGTGTGCCGTGTGTGTGTGTAAAGCAGGACAGTTGCGTGTTTCATTCTCTGTGCATGCTGCAACTGTGGGTAACCATGCTTGTGCAAGTAACTGTGGGTCACAGAAAGTGTGTGAGTCTGTGTGGACTTGGGAGTGTTAATTACCTATGTGATAAGATGGGTATATATTCAATTTATTGTGTAACAGGAAGCATGTGTGTTTACAAGTGTATATAAGTGTGTGTTTAAAACTGTATATACCCCACTACACATACAATCACACAGGTGTAACAAATTGTGTGTATTTGGCCTTGTGTATATTAGGACATGTTACCTGTGGGGGGAACTGGATGTATGCGACTGTCTCTGTGTGCGCGCAATGGGATGTGTGTTTACTTTTGTTTCGGACAAGGTGGGGGAGGTAATATCTTTTATTGGACCAACTTCTGTTATTCTGTTATTGATCCAGTAAAAGATATTACAGCCCCCAGCTTGTCTCTCTAGTATGCTGGGGCAGACATGGCTAGAACAGCACTGAATCATTTTATGTTTAACGGGATGTGCAGATGTGTGTGTACTGTGAAAATCTGTACAGTATGTGTATACAATAGTACAAATTCAGGTCCCTTTGAAGTCATTAAGGGATTTGCCATGTAACCAATATTTTCAATGGGATCAGGCTCTGAGCCAGCATGTATGTGTAGGGAATGAGTGTAAGCATACCTGTCAATGTCTTTCTAGAATTTGCATACAGTATATAAACTAGATTTGATGGCATATGTGCCACCATGTGTCTAAACAGTATGACCTTGAGCCACAAAGGGACTTAGTGCAACACTGAACATCACAGCACCTCTTAGGCACCGAGAAAAGTCACAAAAGCACTGCAGTACACAAAACCTGTGTTAGGTGCTCAGGTTCCCTATGCAATGAATGGGGAGAGATAGGAAAACAATCCACAAAAGCCAGCATGCTTGGAGGGAAGCTGCCTAATCTAGCCGATGGGAAATGCTGATCAGAGGGGCCTGCAACCTTGTGCATGGCCTTGTAGCATCATTCAGGCTTGGGCCAGCCAACCTCCACTATAACAGAGGGGTGGCTAGGCCAACTCTGAGTGAGTAGTGCTGTGACTTAGTGCATAGGGTCACAGCACCACTCAGGTTTGGCCTGGCACCTTCATGTTAGAGGGGTGGCTGGTCCAAATCTGAGTGGCACTGTGACCTGCACAAGGTTGCAATTCCTAAAGCAGGGAACCAGGCTCCCTCCCCTGGGGTAAGTGCTGGAACTAACTCACGCTCCAACACCCTGTCCCCCATCCCAAGGCGCCTTCACTTTGCATCAGGCTAAGACAAACGTATGTTTGCCTAGGCCAGGACCCAGTGATGGGTCAGTCCAGCCTGACAACCCATCTAGAACTTCCTTGTGACTCACTGGTGGGTTGGGACCCATGGTTTGGCAAATACTACTCTAACCACTGGGCTAAAAGTTAAAAAGTGGACATACTACCATCTCCTCCTCCAGTTAGATTTTGAATGGGATCCAATCTGGTAGGCAGCCTCTGTGTTTGCCCACTGGATAGGGCCCCACATGTGATGTAGGCAGCCAAACACCTGCCTTCTCCCAGTTTGTGAATTGCTCTGGGGCCCATGCAGGAGATAGGCAGCTGATTCCCAAGAGGGAGGCAGAAGTGCGTGTGCACAGGTAGAACCATAGGTACTGAGGGAACATCTTGACTGAAGACTCAGGCACCAAGTAAGTTTAGGTGCCTACAGGTTCTCCAGGAGTTTTGTGGACTGCAGTAGAGCATAAGCCTTAGGTGCCTATGGGATTGAGCGTAGGAAACAATGGTGTGCATGGTATGTGTTTCATATGTGCAGGGTGTGTACGGGAAGTTTATATGCAAACTTCATTGCAAAAGTGCAACCCAGTATGGTAAAGATGTGCAAATATATTTAAAACTAGACTAGACAAAGCTTTACAGGATATACTGCCAGGTGGAATCCTGTATTAGCAACAGGATGATAGGTGAAATGACCTTTCTAATTTCTATGATTAAGAGGTTAGCTCACTCAGGGCGAGAATTTTACCAACAATGTATATATGATATCATAATACCAAACAAATGGGAACCAATAGGAATTGAATAAGGAGGAAAGTTCTAGAAAGGTGGTGACCCTTACCTTCTGCATAACTAATGAAAAGTAGCCCTGTGTTCAGGTATCCTCTGAGTTGATTCCTTCTAAAACCTAGCCATTTTTTCCTTATGCCATACCCAAAATTTTCTTAAGCCACATGAGCACAATTATTGTGTCTCTATGAATTTCTGAACAAAATATAAATATTACCTAATGGACCTTTCACAGTGCGGTTTTGAAAAAGCAAAATAGCTTAGTGAGAGAATTTGATACTGTTTAGTTATTCTACAACAAATATTGTGTGATTAATAGATAATAAGACTTAGGCAAATCATTAGTGTTATGTTTTTATACAATTGTTAAGGCTTTATTATTGCAAATTAAGTGATATAGTTATGTAATACCAAGTCTGATCTTCAAGTCTGATCTTGAAGCTTAACTTCCCTCCCTGCTTAGGCAAAAAAGTGGAAGTGTTATCAATAGGAAACAAAGGAGGTGAAGCAGGATAATTTAAAACGTTAGCAATCTTAATCCATATTGACCCACGTATGGCAGGAGAATGGGTTGTTTAAAAGACATACATATCAGATTTGGAAATAATTGGAGGATCAGTTTTTCCCCTTTAAAATGGTGAATTGTTTAATTTCCAAGCAATGTTGTGTTGCATGTCACCACAGAACCAGATTTTCAGTTCTCTGGCATATGTTTAGATAAGCATTCAGGCACTCCCCATGATGAGCACCATAAAAATATCTATAAATAGGTTGCATATGACATGGATGTCAGATTTGATATTTGGGAAAATGGAACAATGAGGAATGCAGTTGAGCCTCTCTACAAATAAGATTTTTGTAGGATGGATTTTATTTCATTGAATGGTTCTTACTCACTTACCATTGGCATTGCTCCAGAATCATTTCCTTTAATACATGGGTTCTTGCAGACAGGAAGCTCAGGATTTCCCTAAACATATTTCTCTTATTAATTGATTGGCACAGCAGGAAAGTGGGTGAGAAGAAAAAAATTCCGATGGCTTCTGCTGTCTCCACATTTTGCTTCCTTCCTGTCTTATTAAGAACTGAGTTAGTCACAGGCATGCCTAAATCGCTGCAGAGTATGTCTACACTGCACCAGAGAGTGAGCCTCTCCCCCGCCCCCACGTAGACTGACTAGCACTTGTGGGGCTTGGCTTGAGCTAGCCCATTCAAAATAGACCTTGGGGCTTGGGTTCTCAAGCCTACAGGGAACAAGCTGCAGCTGGAGACACAACATACACTTGGATATTCAGGGGTGGCACCAGGGGCTGAGATGGGCCAGACAGAAAAATCAGGGGGGGCTGCACTCCCCACGCCATGAGACCTCACCCTGTCCAGGTTGGAGGCTGGAAGCTGGAGTGAGGCAGCACAGGGCGCTGACTGCTCACAGCTGATAAGACCTGCCTGGGTAGGGGGACCTGGGTCTAGGGCCAGCAGAGCCCTCGGGGAGCAGCAACCATGGGGGGAGGGCCCAGTAGCCTGGGTCAGAGTGGGTCAGTCCAGGCCACTGTGGGGAGTCCGGGGCGCACCACCCACCCTGGGCGATGCACCCTGGCAGGCGGGGACACAGGCTGGGGGCTGCTCTTGCGCACCCCAGCCTCCTGGCCAGGCATACTTCACTGCTGCTGCTGGAGGTGGGCACCCGGTCAGCAGCCACCGCTTTCTCTGCTCTACCTTTAGAGTTGGTAGCTGCAGAACAGCAGCTGCTACAGGGTGGTAATGGAGGGGCTAAGGCAAATTTTGGGGTGACTATAGCTCTCAGTAGCCTCCCTCAGTGCTGCCCCTGCTGATATTTTTAGTGTGCCCACTCGAGCACTGCTAGTATGAGTCTATCTACTTGGGCTGGGGGGCGTGCTCCAAGCTGCGGTATAGACATAGGCTAAAGGAAATTGACCACCACTATTGGGCTTCTTTGTAAATATCACAACTCAGGACTAAGGAATCAGGGGCCCAACAGCCTCCCTCAGGGAAGACATACTGAAGATGTGGGAGCTTCTTAGCTTCCTTAAGTTCCCCCTCAGAGTTGTGGATGGGAAGCAAGCTACTGCCAAGCAGTCTCTTACTGAAGTTAATTCCATTTGTAAACCCCGTATGACCCACCGTGAACAGAGCATCCAGTGTCCAGAACGAACAGAACTGTATACTGGTGGGCAGTTTCACCAGCCAGGGAAGGGAAGCAAATACCATGCCCAAGTCTTTTTAAAGCCCTTGCCCCAGGGCATGATTTATTGTTTGAAACAAAGGACTTAAACAGCAACATAATAAAACAAAGCAACTCAGGGATTGTCTTCACTCCAAAGTTAACTTGAGTATTGCCCCAATTTGCACCCCATCCACACACACAGACAAACTCTGAACTGGAGGATGTTTAAACTAAAGCTCAAGTTAGCACAGCTCATCAGCAGCTAACATGACCACTCTGCAATATGGACACAAGCTAACTGCACTCTAGTGCCTCTAGGACTCCAATCCCATCCCACAATTCCTACCATCTGCCCAGAAAGGACAGACACATTCTCCCACAATTCCCTTGGGAAATAATTCATAAAGTTGCTCCACTTACTGCAGTGCGAAGAACCCTGGGACAAGCCCCCAGAAACACTAGCAGCACGCACAAGAGGGTGCAGCACCAGTATGGACACCACAGCTTTCACATTATTTTGCAACGTAGCTATTCTCACTGGAGTTAGGCAACTGGAGCATAGGTATCGCCAGTTACCTGCAACAAAGAGAAACTCTGACAAATGCTGACTATACTCCCCAGAGGCACAGTGTCCCTCCACCTGTGAAGAAAAAGAGGACACACTCTTCTGCTTAGCTTTCTTTTTCTTATATACCCCACCCAGCTACATGATAGGCTGGGACCCGATAAACCTTTGAAGGCTGCTGCCTCACCTTGTCACAAGAACATTCAGACAGGAATCTCAGGCACATAAACAGATCAAATAGCTCTCCAGGCTACTTTCTACTGGAAACTAATGAAAGGTTAGAAAAATATGCACTTAGTAGAACCAAATGGAGGAACATATTCAATTTACAGTTCTTCTCTTACAGCTCTCTAAAAATGTGAGCTTAAAAAGTTAATTAGAAAGTATTCTTTAACATTATAATTTGAAAGATCCATCTTAAAAATGTCCTTAAAGCTCATTTATTCTTCAACTACAATACTGCCTGCTATTCTGTTCTGTATTAAGTATTCTATATAATATCAGGTTGTGACCCAACGTAAGCCCTTTGGGGCTGGGAACCAGTTACTTGATTGCACAGATCACCAATTCAGCAAGTCTGTGTACACCAGTTGTGCAATAAGAATATGTATTTTGGTAGAAATTAAACTGTTATCTGTAATATGCATATTATACTTACAGTCTAGGTATTAAAAGTGTGCTACATTCTTAAAATAAATATTAATTATACAACCGTATTTTGCAGGAAAAAAATAGCTGATGCATTACCTGGAGAAGGAGCAGGGACTTTGCTTTGAGGTGTTGGGAGAAAATGTAGGGTACTGAAAAGAAATTATATATATATATATATTCAGTCATCCAGTGTAAAATAATGAGGATGTGGATTCAGGAGATTTCCCTGTGTTGCTACAGACTTCCTATGTGACCTAAGTACTTAGACCCATATCTAAGACCCAAATTACAAAGGAGTATACGTTTAAAAAAAAATCAAATGAATAATGTGATTGCTATTGAGAAAATACACAGTATGTTTAAAGTAAAAGGAATGTAAGAATGATTGGGATAGCAAAGACAAAGACACAAAAATAAACAAGAAAAAAATTCCCAAGTATTTAAAGAACAAGAGGTCAGTGAGAGAGACTTCAGGCCCCTTATGACACAAAGGAGAACATGACACGTTGCTGAGAAGCTAAACATTTTCTTTATCTCAATAAGGAGAATGATAAAAATGTGGTAGGAGTGGAGATATATATATTTCCCAGGGGCAGGAAGTTTAGGGCCCAATCCCTCACTCTTCACTCAGACAAAACTCTCATTGACTGTAAGGAATGCAGGACAGGGACCTAAAAATTACCTGTGAGCTTGACAAAAGGTAAAAAGTAGATTAGAACAAAGGTTTTCCAAACTATGACCTAAGAGACATTGTTTGGAGAAGGTTCTACCATGAGGCACCTCTAGATGGCGGAAAATCTTAAGTGTGAATATGCAGAACCACTTGAAGAACTACAAATACTTTTTTGATGGACAAGCACAATAAATAATGCCTCTCCCAGACTCACCTGCACCTGGACCCCACCCAAATGAACCCCACCTCCCCTGCACCTATACCCCCCCCTGCAGAGCCCCAAACACATTCACCTGGATCCCCTGTAGAGTCCCATTGCCCTGCATCTGGAACCCCGCAATGAGCTTCTGTGCATCCAGATCTCCCACTGAGCCGCCCGCACCCAGATTGCCCCACAGAGAACTCTCTTACCCCCACCTGGATCCCTCTGCACTAAGTCCCTCTG
The DNA here is from genome assembly GCF_965140235.1 of Caretta caretta. NCBI lineage: Eukaryota > Metazoa > Chordata > Testudines > Cheloniidae > Caretta > Caretta caretta. Next base: position 168,700,533 of record NC_134207.1, read on the forward strand.
TACTTAGAGGATTTGGCCAAAAGAAATCTAATGAAGTTCAACAAGGACAAGTGCAGAGTCCTGCACTTAGGACGGAAGAATCCCATGCACCGCTACAGACTAGGGACTGAATGGCTCAGCAGCAGTTCTGCAGAAAAGGACCTAGGGGTTACAGTGGACGAGAAGCTGGATATGAGTCAACACTGTGCCCTTGTTGCCAAGAAGGCCAATGGCATTTTGGGATGTATACGTAGGGGCATTGCCAGCAGATCGAGGGACATGATCGTTCCCCTCTATTCAACATTGGCGAGGCCTCATCTGGAGTACTGTGTCCAGTTTTGGGCCCCACACTACAAGAAGGATGTGGAAAAATTGGAAAACGTCCAGCGGAGGGCAACAAAAATGATTAAGGGACTGGAACACAGGACTTATGAGGAGAGGCTGAGGGAACTGGGATTGTTTAGTCTGCAGAAGAGAAGAATCAGGGGGGATTTGATAGCTGCTTTCAACTTCCTGAAGGGGGTTTCCAAAGAGGATGGATCTAGACTGTTCTCAGTGGTAGCAGATGACAGAACGAGGAGTAATGGTCTCAAGTTGCAGTGGGGGAGGTTTAGGTTGGATATTGAGAAAAACTTTTTCACCAGGAGGGTGGTGAAATACTGGAATGCATTATCTAGGGAGGTGGTGGAACCTCCTTCCTTAGAAGTTTTTAAGGTCAGGCTTGATAAAGCCCTGGCTGGGATGATTTAGTTGGGGATTGGTCCTGCTTTGAGCAAGGGGCTGGACTAGTTGACCTCCTGAGGTCCCTTCCAACCCTGATATTCTATGATACTTGGATCCTGCTGCCGGGCTGAGCCTGCTCACCCACACCTGGTACGCCTTGTACAGGGGGACAGGGCCTCAGGGTGTTTCTGGAACAGGCCTGGCCATTACACTGTGTCAGGGTCAGGTGAAGCCTCACTGCCGAGTCCCTGTCCTGGGGTGGGGTGAGGCTGCAGGGTAATCTCCCACCTCCATGCAACCAGTGGCCTGTGCTCCCCACTGCCATGTTGGAGCCTCCACATGTATTTATTGACAAATAAAATTTGCAGAATTTTAGAATATTGTGCGCAGAATTTTTAATTTTTTGGTGCAGAATCCCCTCAGGAATATGGGGTGCTGTGCAGCTGTGATGGTGGGACTGTGAGGAAGGTGGTGGGCAATGGGAAGGTCTATGGGCAGGGGGCGCTGGACAAGTGATGTGGTGTGCAGGGTACTGTGCAGTTGTGGTGGGAGGCCAGTGGGGGAGGTCTCTGGGCGGGGCGGGGTTGGGCATAGAGATCTGTGGTGGAGGTCTCTGGGCAAGGGGGTGCTGGATATAAGGGTGGGGCACTGGGCAGGGAGCGGTATGATGTGGGCCTGCCCTCAAGGGGAAGGAGCATGCTGGCAGCACAGGGCTGGGCAGGCCAGTGTGCATCTGGCAGTTGCAGGTTCGTAAACAGTGCCTTCCTGCTGGGCTGCACAGAGTGGGGCTGCTCCTGCCACGCTGTGCCTCATTGCCCCCAGCCCGCCCTTCATGCTGAAGACTGACCATCCCGCTCCCCTGCCCCGTGGGCGCCCACAAATATGTTTGGCTCCGGGTCCACAAAAAGTTAATTCGGACCTGGCTACATGGATGTTAAGCAATTGTTTTATACCCTCCTATTTACATTCTCTCTATTCAAATGTAGTCTACACACTGAAAAAGTTTGAGAGCTCCTGATGTAACTGCTTTTAAGTGAGTTAAATAGGACAGAGTGAGGTCAGAGGGATTCAGTGGCCAAGTCAGGAACAGACTGGTGAAGCCTGACTTCCATTCCCCTGCTACAATCTCTACACAAAATTGTTAGGTAAGAATCCTATCAGAGAGGTAAATTTCAAGGAAGCGGATTTATGTACCCAAGCCTGGATTTTTAAATTAATTTGGGAAATTTTGGATAGAGCTGTGTGAGGAGGGAGGAGGAAATATTACAGCTGTGAAACAGAAAGAGCAATACAGAAAAGGAAGGCCTAACCAGACTCTTCTGCTTTGCTTATAATTCCCCTGTCCAAGTCAACAGTATAAAATAGATTACCATATTCTCTGTAGCAGTTCCTTTAAACAATAGATTTTTTTGGCAGTGCATGTACCTTTAAGTCTGTATCAGAGGCTACAAACAAATAATTTGATTAATTTCAGAACATTTTTCTAAGAAAAGATTCAAATAAGTTGTTTCCCACTCATTATTTACTCAATTCCACTATATATGTTCTTGAAGGGAACTCCTTGAAAAGAAATTAAACAGGCTGTTAGTGCCCTGTCAAACAGACTGAAAGAAGTTCAATATCTATCTTAAGTATTTAGGTCACAAATCACCATAGTACATAGGAGTACAAACCCCCCCACAACATTAATAAGAAACAATATAAAGGATTTAAAAGTGGACTTTGCTCATAGCCATCCTTTAGATGGACTGCTTAAATTTGAAGAATTATTTCCACTTCCTCCCTTTTCTGACTCTCATTCCCTCTTCCTCTTGTTTTCCATCACTAAAGCCCATGACAGTGAGCATTGAAGAACATTCCACTTAACACAGGAGGGGTTTCTTTTACAGTGAAAAAGAGAGATTAAGATGGCAATATTACTTCTTACAATTTAAGTAATATAAGTTGTCATAAATATAAAGGGAAGGGTAAACCCCTTTAAAATCCCTCCTGGCCAGAGGAAAAATCCTCTCACCTGTAAAGGGTTCAGAAGCTAAAGGTAACCTCGCTGGCACCTGACCAAAATGACCAATGAGGAGACAAGATACTTTCAAAAGCTGGGAGGAGGGAGAGAAACAAAGGGTCTGTGTCTGTCTGTATGCTGCTTTTACCAGGGACAGAACAGGAATGGAGTCTTAGAACTTTTAGTAAGTAATCTAGCTAGGTATGTGTTAGATTATGATTTCTTTAAATGGCTGAGAAAAGAACTGTGCTGAATAGAATGACTATTCCTGTCTGTGTGTCTTTTTTGTAACTTAAGGTTTTTGCCTAGAGGGGTTCTCTATGTTTTTGAATCTAATTACCCTGTAAGGTATCTACCATCCTGATTCTACAGAGGCGATTCCTTTACTTCTATTTACTTCTATTTCTATTAAAAGTCTTCTTGTAAGACAACTGAATGCTTTTTTCATTGCCCTAAGATCCAAGGGTTTGGGTCTGTGGTCACCTATGCAAATTGGTGAGGATTTTTACCAAACCTTCCCCAGGAAGTGGGGTGCAAGGGTTGGGAGGATTTTGGGGGGGAAAGACGTGTCCAAACTATGTTTCCCAGTAAACCCAGTTAAAGTTTGGTGGTGGCAGTGGAAACTCCAAGGGCAAAGGGTAAAATTAATTTGTACCTTGGGGAAGTTTTAACCTAAACTGGTAAAAGTAAGCTTAGGAGGTTTTCATGCAGGTCCCCACATCTGTACCCTAGAGTTCAGAGTGGGGAAGGAACCCTGACGTAAGTATTCCCGAGGCTTTTATGAATGACATTGATCTTATGATCATAAGTCATCATTGTTAGAAATGTACAATTAGAACTGTCTATTGTACTAGAAGGTAGTCATTCTTTTCAGACACTAACAATAGATGTAATCCTGTCAGCAGGCATACAGTTTACAGTGCTGTTTCAGCTGACAAATGCTGAATTCCCAGGATGTGGCTTGGAGAAATTTATATGAGTGTATGGTTCTACAAGATTTTTATAAAGCTACATAGAGTACTTATTCTCCTGAATGCTTTGTGGAGCTACAGGTAGGTTGTACAAGAAGTATGGCATTTTGTAATTGACCATATCATCTGTCCATTATAAAGCAGGAGCTCTTATACAAAATATATACCTTATTATATTACCTTTTTGAAATCCTGATACAGAACTGTCCACAATCTGCCTGCTAAACGTAAACAATTTCCACACACAAATTCCCTTTCTCCCAAAGACACGAATCATTATGGAGAGGCAGTAGCCTCTGCATGGTTCAGGTTGTAACAAACTTTCATTATAAAGTCTTATTTTAACATCCCTATAATTTTGGGGATGTGTTTGGGCCCAAAGTTTCCACATTTACTCTTAAGGCAAAAGAATTCTGCAAAGCAGGAAGAAAATGTGTCAACTATTTTTGATTTACAGGTCGCAAAGAAATTGCCCTGAATTTGAAATTCTGACTTTCAGCTGACATTCTTTGTCTTCCTCTTTCTGAGAAATAGCTTGTTACTACCTTTTCAAATAGTTAAATCTCTTGGGAAAATTCATGCATTTCTTTATGCTTAATAGGAATGTGTTTGCTTATTTGCGAACATTATAAGATTTATTTAAGCACTTGGGTTTTGTAAATAATGTGATAAGTACAATGTTTGCCATTTATTTAGAAACCTGAACCGGTGTTTGAAATGACAAGTGAAGTCTTAATCCCACTTGCCTGAATGGCATAACTCCCACTGTCTTCAATAAGGTCAGGATTTCTCCCTAAGTTTTTTGGTTTTGAATTAGTAATAGGCTCACTTTCATAATAGTGTCTAATCAATTTTCATACCAAACTAATTTAAAAGTATTGCTAAATCAATGCAAACTAATTCAGAAAACACTGTATTCAGACAGATGCTTTTTTGGTAATATGACTTAAAACTTTTAATTTTGGATTAACAGATGTACAATGAATGGTGAGTATATTCTGAAAAGGAAATAACCAAATTAACATTTCAATTGTAACAATTTTTGTTTTTTTTTTCCCCACAGTATAAAAAGAAATTTCTTAATAAACCAAATCTAAAATTATGTCCATTCTCTAGTGGAATCTACTCAAACAGATTCAATGTTTGTATGGTTTATGGGATTCAAGGGACAAACACTAATTCAAACAGACAAAAGTAAATGTGAAAATGCAGTACTGAAGATTGTTAATACGTCCCAGCTTTCAGAGTAACATCTTTACCATTAATATGCATTGCTATTTCAAAAATATAACCTTTTTTTGCTTAATATGAACCAACAACACAGAATTCTAGCATTAAATAGAATTTTCTTTACCCAGTCAAAATTACAAGACGTACAAAATTATTAAGACTTTAAAGGCTTTAAGTGCAGACAGCATGCATTGCTCAGATCAGTCTCATTGTTTGCGCTATTGAACCACTTCCAGTGATGCAAAACATGCAAAACTATGACACATGATGCTACAGGATCTGCTGAGTTGGTCCTGTTCCTGCAGCAATGCCACTGATCAACCAATTCTTATGTAGCAAGTGCAGCGCCGCAGTACTGTAAGAAAGCCGTAAACCTGGTCTAAGAGTTTTTGTACCAGTATAACTTTTCAGTTGGGAGTGTGAGATTTTATCTAAGTAGTTATACCAGTACAATCTTTAGTGTAGACATGTTTACATCAGTATACTTTCCCTTCCTTAACGGCATAACTGTGTCCACAGTACAGGGGATTGTACTACTTTAACTATACTGGTACGGTATTTGTGTGTAGACAAAACCTTAGTGAAAGGCAAATTGATGGTAATGATGTAGTACTAGTCTGGTGGAACCAGTGATAATATAGGCTTCAATTTGTATGCTGACATGACATTAAAACCAGACCTAGAAGTATACTGCAGAAGCTATTGCCTATACTGTAGAACTTGCTGGAGTGAAGCACTGAACCAATTTCATCTCTGGTGTAAAGCTACTGAAGTAAATGAAGTTGCACCAGGGATGAATTTAACTACAATGGTTAGATACATGTAATTAACAAATATCAACCTATAAATATAGGAGCCTGTTTCATAAGCCATATCATGCTTTACTGTTCTTGATGCTCTTTTTGAAATATTAATATATTTATTACATCTCTGAAGCGGCAGCTTTTACTTGTTGTCTGTTGGAGTCAATTCGGGCTGGGATGTCTCTGAACCTGCAATACAAAAAATGAGAGACTAGATGACAACTTCTGATAATAAAACAACTTCTGACAATAAAACAATGTGGCCAAACGCTAACCTTTCACTTGCAAAAAATACCTACAAAGTCTAATACTTCTATATCTGTAAGTGACCGGGAGGAAAGACAATGCTACATGTGAAGTTTGCAATGCATTGCTGCTCTCTGACCAAGAATCAATGCCCTGTAATGCTTCCTTATCCATTGCTCACTTGTATGCATCCTGTGTGGTGGAACAGTGGCAAAACAGCATCAGATATAGCAATGCTCTCCACACATGAAGCCAGCTACAGAGAGAAACTAACTAAGACCCTAATTCTGCTAGTTCTGTGTGGACAGACCCTAGTGCATTTGCGGAAGTCAATGGCCAGTGGAGATGCCTAGCTGTAGATCTGCCACTTCAGCTGTACGATGCCCCTAAACTACCTCTGGCCGTGAAAGCACGAAGGGAGCCCAAGCAGAGCTGAACTCCATTTTTTGTGTAAATGTGTGCTCCCTGTGAGGGGCCCCCATATTCTGATATTCAACTGTTCAGCAGAATCACAGTAGCTGTGCTCCATTTGTGAAGCTCCATACCCACTAAGGAGGGGGCAAAATTTTATAACTTGATTGTAATGTAAATTTACAATCCTACTCAGTGAAAGTCACTTTAATTGCAGAAGAGCTCTACATTTGTAACCCTCCAGCCCCACTTCTATATACAAAGCTCACTCATAATACTACTGTTGCTAACTGTAACAAGAGGAGGAAGGGAACAAGATAAAAAATAAAAGACAGGGAAAAAAATGTTTGAGGTAGGGGAGGTAAGGATAGATAGAAAAAAGTAAGTGCTAAATACAAAAGTAGAAATAATCGTCCAAACATTTGTATCCCATATAATTTTCCAACTGATTATTATGTGGAATACCAAATTGAGAAGTAAAACAGCAATAGATGAACTTTAATAGCTTAATACCATGCAATAAAACAGTTTGTCCTCCCATTCTAACTAATCTTAGATGATATGGAATGGGTTATGTTTCATGTGGGAGATTTACAGGATCACAATCTAGGGAAACTTCAACACCTGTGCCCTTTTAGGTATTTCTTTGCATAGTTGTTACTCAATTTAAAGTTGCAAATTAAAAACACTTCATTCTCACTGTCACTGCACATAACTCAAAACAAGACCCTTAACAATTTGACATAATACCAATTGGCTAACTACATCACCGACAACTTGCCATCTCTCTCACACACCATGGAACTCCAAAATCTAGATACTTTCTGGCAATTTACATAACACCAGTCAATGTGGTGGGTGTTTACACGGACCTGTCAGTTTATGAAGTTAGTACTTTGGGACTGTTACAATTTAAGGATGGTGCTGTAGCCATTAACCCAACTGGAACCCAGTAAATGTGCACAGCAATTATAGTGGTAGTATCCTAAGTTCTAAATTATAACGTTGCCAAGCCTGAGCCTTGCTGTGAAGTGGGAAGAGATGTACTGCTTCAGCACCACTGACTGGCAGTACTAAGTCTTTGAAAGAGTGTGGGAGGTGGAGGGGCGTGGAAGAAGGTACCGCAAACAGTCCTCCCAATGCAGTTCTATCAGCATGGTTGATGTTTAAATTCTATTTGAAGTCACACTATATAAATTAATTAAAAAAATAAAAAAGAAAATGAAAAGTGAGAGAATCAAACAACTAGCCATTACCCTGAAATTCCTACATCATTGAGACAACATCTAGTCACACATACCTTGAGTCAGAGCTTGGCAGGTTAAGCTACCCTACCTAACCTGCCTCAGTTTCAGATGCACTACAGTAAAACAAACATTAAAAATTAAAACCATGCATGCTCTGAGACTCAATGTATGTGCCTTTCCTTCATTTCCTGAGATGCTCCTTCCTAGGCTCACACACAAACCTGCTTCTACTGAAAAAATTAAGTTGGAAATTTAATAATGCAGTATCTTAAATTTCCACATACAGAGACCCCAATAGTTGAAAAATTCAGGAAGAAGAAGTGTTCTGTGTTAAGTAAAATCCAAAACCAAGAGTAATAAAAATATTAAATGTTTGTGTTAGGGGAAAAGTTTTTAGGTTGTTTCGTTGATTAATGAAGTCTTTAATTCTCTAAAGACAGCAATGGGTTCTGTGCGGATAGGGACTGGGGTGGCATACATGTTGAGTTTGAAGAGTGACTTCTTAGGTGGGGCACCTATTTCAGGTCCAGATTGAGATCTGGTTTCATCCTTTATTTTTGCAACAGTTTTTCTTTTGAATGACAATTTATATCTTTTAGCTTTCTGCTTCTTTTCTATTTTCTTCTGGTACTCACTTGGAGGAAGAGACTCTGCAAGAAATAATGCAGAAAGAACACTTTACTAAAGATGCCATAATAAAAATAAGTGTATTTAAAAAAAACTGATTAAGCAAGTTTTAAAATTCTTAAACCAACCTAAATCAATTACCTGTCTCTAAACCTATTTATAATTACTGGCTCTGTGGATAAGGGGAAAGCAGTGGATGTGTTGTTCCTTTACTTTAACAAAGCTTTTGACACAGTCTCCCACAGTATTCTTGCCAGCAAGTTAAAGAAGTATGGGCTGGATGAATGGACTATAAGGTGGATAGAAAGCTGGCTAGATTGTCGCGCTCAACGGATAGTGATCAATGGCTCCATGTCTTGTTGGCAGCCGGTATCCAGTAGAGTACCCCAAGGGTTGGTCCTAGAGCCGGTTTTGTTCAATATCTTCATTAATGATCTGGAGGATGGAGTGGATTGCACCCTCAGCAAGTTGGCAGATGACACTAAACTGGGAGGAGAGGTAGATAACGCTGGAGGCTAGGGATAGGCTACAGAGGGCCCTAGACAAATTAGAGGATTGGGCCAAAAGAAATCTGAGGTTCAACAAGGACAAGGGCAGAGTCCTGCACTTAGGACGGAAGAATCCCATGCACCGCTACAGACTAGGGACCGAATGGCTAGGCAGCAGTTCTGCAGAAAAGGACCTAGGGGTTACAATGGACAAGAAGCTGGATATGAGTCAACAGTGTGCCCTTGTTGCCAAGAAGGCCAATGGCATTTTGGGATCTATATGTGGGGGCATTGCCAGCAGATTGAGGGACATGATCGTTCCCCTCTATTCGACATTGGTGAGGCCTCATCTGGAGTACTGTGTCCAGTTTTGGGCCCCATACTACAAGAAGGATGTGGAAAAATTGGAAAACGTCCAGCGGAGGGCAACAAAAATGATTAAGGGACTGGAACACAGGACTTAGGAGGAGAGGCTGAGGGAACTGGGATTGTTTAGTCTGCGGAAGAGAAGAATGAGGGGGGATTTGATAGTTGCTTTCAACTACCTGAAAGGGGGTTCCAAAGAGGATCAAACTAGACTGTTCTCAGTGGTAGCAGATGACAGAACGAGGAGTAATGGTCTTAAGTTGCAGTGGGGAAGTTTAGGTTGGATATTAGGAAAAACTTTTTCACAAGGAGGGTGGTGAAGCACTGGATGGGTCGGGGATTTTGAGGGGGGCAGGCAGTGGGCGGGAAGTGGGAGGGGGCGGATAGGGGGCAGGGGCCAGGCTGTTTAGGGAGGCACAGCCTTCCCTACCCAGCCCTCCATACAGTTTCGCACCCCGATGTGGCCCTCGGGCCAAAAGGTTTGCCCACTCCTGGACTAGAGAATTGTTGTAAACAGCTAGTAGGGTGGTAGGGAGTCTTGCCAACTTGGGGGAAGAGAGGGGGAAAAGGTTACATGAAATGGAAATGAACTGTAAAAGTCTGGTGGTCCAAACTATATTTTTGTATTTAGTATCAATTAATAATGGTTGTGTGTCAGTGAATATGTAGCTTACAGATTACCATATAATTATTAATAGAAGATTTCTTGAAGTCAATCGTTGCTTATGAATGTTGCTCACTTTAAAACACTCAAATACACAAATAATAACGCTATATATTTGTAGTTTTATGGAACAGTGCATGACAAAGTGAGATTCTAAAGCATGAGCACTGCATAGCTGTGTTTTATTTATTGTTGTTGGATTTTTTCACCCTAACAGTGTTTCTTCTAAACCTCCAGACTCAAAAGCAGACAGGAATTAGTTTTTGCATAATGACACTGATTGATCTACCTATCATACCGGTGTCTTTTGCTGTGTTTGGGATGGAGATTTCAGTAAAGAACTAAGAGCCAAGTTCTATGTACCCAAGCCAGGATCCAGAAGAGTATTTAAACATTTGCTTAACTTTAAGCACGTGATTGGACCTGTCTCTTCAATCTCTTAGATAAATAAAGCAAGCAGAATTTAGCCACAAGACAAAGCCAAAGCATACTTTCACAACTTAAAAGATATACAAAGCCACTGACAACTTTGCCCTTACAATTAAAGTCACATGTATTTTTTAAATTGAGCCTGTATTGGATTAATTAGAGCAAAATAATAAAGTCAGTGTAATCATATTCAAAAGTAAGATGTGTGAGCGGATAGAGCTAATATTGGTTACTAACTTTAGATAACTGCTAAATTAAAGAAAAAAATAGTCACAATACACTTCACCTTCAGGCTGCTCATTATTTTTTGAGGTTTGCTGAATCTTTTTCTCCCAGTCATTACGCTGCTGAATCCAATCATCCCTGTAACCATTGCTAATCAGTTTGCTGAAATTTACTGGTTCGTTGTTTTTCTGACCAGGCCTATACAAAAATAAATAAATACAAATATATAATCAGACAAGAGTTCAGAAATAAAACATAAGAAAGAATTGGCAGCAACAGTTTTATTTTACAGAAAAGAGAATGGTATCTTATACCAAGTTCTTTTATATGCAAGTAAATAACAAAAACAGAAATGTCATTTATATTATTTATTTTTCCCAGGGGTTAATTAGCATAATATGAATTTAACATGCTTCTTATAAAATGTCATAAGGTTTGCATAATCAATCATAAATAACCACTGTTTTTTTTATCATCATTAAGAGACAAAAATTTTTAGTCCTCATTCAACAAAACTCAATTAATGAGAGATTTGTGTGATCGAGGGCTGCAAGATTTGGCCCTGTAGCGGAATGGTAAAGTGAGATGAAAAGGGTAATTCATCTCAGAAATAGAGAAGTAAAGCAAATAAAGTCATTAAGTTCAAAAACTAGATTCCTAAGCAATGTTAACTCTAAGGGTATATCTACACACATTTTGGTGTGAGCCTCCCAGCCTGGGTGGACAGACTTGGGCTAGTGGGGCTCATACTAGCACTCTAAAAATTGCTGTGCAGACAGCGCTTTTAAATTGCAGTTCAAGCTCTGAAGCCCACGGAGAGGGGTGGGCTTCAGAGCATAGGCTTCAGTCCGAGCGGCAACGTCAAAGCACTGTCTAGAGAACTGTTTTTAGAGGGCTAGCCTGAGTCCCATTACCATGTCTACCAACCCAGACAGGCAACTCACTCTAAAATGCTGTGTAGAAATACCCAAAGTTACATAAATGTGGCATTTTCTATTCCCATTTTTGCTGTTAAACATATACATAACGTTTTTGTTCAAATTATTAAGCATAGATTATAAAACATATTGGGACTACACATTTATTCCTTTGTTTTATAATAATTAAAGTAAGTATTCTTTTAACAACTTGAAACCATCTAATTATACACATACTATTTGATGTAATCGCATGTTCCTATCAGTTACCCTGGTTCTCCCTCCTATAATTTGTTATACCACTTGTTTCTCGTCTTAAATTAGATGGTAAACTCTTCAAGCGAAGATGGTAACTTAATGTGTCTACATAGAACCCAGACCAAACATCAGTCTCAATCTTAACTGGATTCTTTGTGCACTACTTTAATACAAATAGTGATAATGGACATTATGGTCCATTCACTGCATTGCACTGAGAACCAAAAACAAACACTATTTTAAAGTCTTGTGTTTTAAAAACACAACAACAAAAAAGTACTGGATGTACACAATAAACTTCATTGTAGGAACCTAAAAGTTTTGAATGTACTGACTTATATGTGCTTACTTTTTCAACTTTGTAGTTACATTTAATGGTATATTCTAAAAATTAAACAACATGACTTAAGTTATTTATAAAACCATTTTAATATTTCAGATACTACATGTGCTAGCCTGAGAGTCAAGGTAGCTCAGGCCCATTACAAATATAAGCCCTGATCCTACAAACATTTATATAGGTGAGTAAAGTTAAAATGTTTTCAGAATCAGGGCCTTAGTTAATACAATGTGTGTGCTACTTACATAGGTGGAAAGTAAAGCCTATTTCCCCCATGGAATTCCTTATTTGCAATAGAGGGTTGTATTCGGTTTGGGTATTTGGGGTTTATAGCAGGAAGCTTTACCTGTGTTAAAGAAAACATTGTTATTAAATTAGGTTATGATTAAGGAAATATACATGATCAAGGGACATCAGAAAAAGGGATTACTTTGGTAGCTCTAAATATCTTCAGTATCTGCACAATTCAAGGTACAGTATTTCTAGCAGTAAGTTTAGGGAAGTAAATGATAAAACTGAAAAAAATTAGGTAACCTTATTTATTTATCACTAGTTATATTAGTAGGCTTTTAAGTGACACCACTAATAAATCTGAGCCATAAGCATTTCTCTCTGACAAAAAGAGTTGTAGTACATTTCTAACTAAAACTAAGCTGCCAAATTAAAATTTAGCAGTCAAAGGTTCTCATCACGGCTCAGTCCACTGCATGGAAGAAATGAAACAACTTTTGAAGTAAAATCCTGGTCCGACTGAAGTCAATAGCAATGCTCCCTTTGATTTCAGTGGGGTCAGGTTTCATCCCTAGTTTAAGAACCACAGTCTATTTGGTTAAGAAACAAGGTCTCCCAGACAGTAATAAATCCATTGTACTATATTATTCTGAGGTGAAAAATGCCAAACAACAGATACACTGAAGGTGGCCTCAAAACTGAGCTTTTGCCCTCTTTTCTTAATTATGTACACGGAAGACCTGAAAGGTGGTGGTTTTTAAATTCTGCTTGTTTATTTACACTGCAAATTCAGGTTCAGTCTAACATAGAATATTCTTTGATACTTGGAGACCTAGTGAAATGGTCACATCAAAAGAGCCAAGAGAGTAAACAATGAGTAACTGAAGAGAGAGAGGAATCTTAATCGGACTGTTTAAAACTGTTTGTATGTTTTAACATCTTTATCCAAAATGTTAATTAGCAAGTGAAGTTAAAGGAAGTCTTTGTTAAAGTTTCGATACCCTTGCCCCTTCAATTAAGGTGTTGAAGTCAAAATAAATATCCCCCAAATGTCTCAGAGGTTCTTCAACAATAATAGAGAAGACCAAACCTGACTTTTCCAATAGTTCTAAGGTTAAAAAACATAGAAATAATGTTTTAAAACATTCTTTTAAGCTTCCTTTATACATCATAAATAAGCTAAAAATGGCACAAGCCCAGTATTTAAAGGTCACCTCTAAGAATTTTTAAAATCTTTGTGTATTCTTTTGATTATTAGAATCAAAATTATATTTGAACATATTTTTATCTACTAAAATATCTTATGTAGCTAGTTGAAAGTCAGAGTTACCGTGACATTCCAACACCAGAAGATATAGATATAATCACTGCTATCATATTATTACAAAAGCTTCAAGACTGGATGATTAGAAGCGAATTTTTTTTTGCTATATAAATTAGCTGTATACTACTGGGCATAGAGCCATACTGTATTAAGTTGGATCTGATCATTACAAGAAGACTACATATAAACTGTTAAAGTACAAAATAATAAATAATATTAGTGGTTGCAACCCTTACAATATATTTTATTTTTGTATTGTAACATTCATATGAAAATATAATTGAAACACTTCCAAAACAAATGCAGCTCATTCTTCTAAATACAAGTATATTATGAAGGTTACAGGTAGCCTGTGCAGATGTGATATGAGATGAGTGAAGACGAGTGCAATAAAAATGTGAAATGATTGAGCATGTACTAATTAGGAGGCCAGTGAAAGACAAGGTACAATGAGAGGTGGTGAGGAGAGGAGGAAGAGGAGAGATGAATATTTGTTGAGTCTGAGGAACTGGATCATTTCCCCTGCACCTCTATTTTATGGAGGACACCTAAGTCTAAGATGGAGCTTTTGTACTGATTCTGAACTGGAAAGACCAGGGGTAAAATCCTGGCCCCCAGTAAATGGAAAAACTTTCAATGACTTCAGTGGGGCCAGGATTTCACCGAAGTTGATGGATTGCAGCATCTGGTAACAAGTAAGATGATGGGGTTATTTCATTGTGGACAAAATGACCCTTGAAGAGTTGGGGCTTGAAAAGATGAAGAGATGGGAGATACTGTTGTTAAAATGAAAAAAGTTTACATGAATACTAGTTTTATGTTGCGGTGTCTTTTACCCAGACCTGGGAGTTGTAAATTCTAGTGGTTTAGAATCAATCAGTCATTCTCCTACACTATCAAGTACTGAAAAATTGAGGCTCAGTTTTTCTAAGTAATTTGTTTGTGCCTTATATTTCAAAGTAATATGCTTAGGTGCAATGAATCTGTCTTATTGTTGCCTTCCTCTATCTCCATTACCAGCATTGTGAGTGGTTTTTTTTATTTTTATCAATTTAAATGTTCAATTGCACAAAATTATGTTTTAAGCATTATTTTAATTTTTATCAATTTAAATTTTGACAGTTGTGGGAAATTATGCACAGTCACATAATGAGGGGGTCAGACAATAATTATTTAATGACAGTAGACATTGAGATTCAAAAAGTTAAAGCTTTATAACAGTGAAAACACAAACTGTCAACATCACAGCTCAAAATATACAAAATAAATAGCCTTAAATCAATCAGTATTTTTCTTACTTTGCCTATCTGTAAATTTTGATTAGTATTGATGGAAATATTTTTTCATTGGTATGTGTGTATATGGTGAAAACAACATATATTGAAATTTGCTGATAAAAATCTAATCCTCCCGACCCTACACAGAGAGTACCACAGAACACAGTTTGATATGGTTATGTATATTATGAACAGCAGATGGAAAAACAATACATAACAGGAACATCAGATGGAAAAAAGAGAAGCCTAAACAATTACAAATAGTAGGACAGGGAAAACAAAGTAAAGAGGTAGGCAAAACCCTACTGCTTTTGATTTTTATTAATCATTTTTTATTTGTCTTGAATTTCAACAAACAGCCACATTGCAGCTGAAGGCCAAAGCATAATTCACTGAAGTGCTTCCTGAAGCTTACTTGATGATGGACATGAGAAAACTAAAAAGCTGTTTTGCCATACTTATTGTGTAGTCTTGTGCTCAGACTGTGATCAAGGCAGATTCTCATATTTTCATAGTTAATTTTGATTCTCATTTTATATGCATTTCATGGGAAAACATGAAACAAATTGTATGTAACCATAGATTTCCTTAAATTACAAATGAAGCGCAGATCTCGGTTTCTCAGCTAGAAAACAGCTCATTCTTCATCTTAGGAAAATCTAAATAAATTGGGATAGATGTTGGATTTAAGTTCAAAAATATAATTCTTCTCTTCTCTATGAAAAGTTTTTCCAACTGCCTTTATGCTAAGTATATATGAATAATCCGAAAGCCATTCAGGCAGCTAACCCACTTGGAGAAAACAGCTGTCTCCAGGGCTTCTCAGGCAACAGCCACCACAGCAACAACTCAAAGAAGCCAGACTAGAGAGAATGCTATCGGGGGCAATGAAGCCAAATGTCACTTACTTTTTGCTAAGGAGTACAGTTATTTACATTACTAATAGCGCAAAGTTCAAGCTATCACATGGGTGTAATTTGTAAAGTCATCTTTGTAAAAAAGCCAGAAATGGCTGAGAAATTTAAAAAAATGGAGGTTTACAAACTGAGAAACCCAGTGACAACCAAATGTGGTGATATTCTAAACAAAACAAGCTCTCTGCCATGCTTGCAGCTCTTTCCATTGCTTCACACTGACTGAACGGACATCGTAGGTTTCAGAGTTAAGTTTGGGGGTCATTGTGTGTACTGGTTCTGCTGTTGTATGGGTGGCTGTGTTGATTTCTGTGTGGATTGTGCTGTGCTGGGAAATTTCTTTTGATCTGTGATAGTGGGAAATGTGTTTGCAGTTGTTGTATGTGCTGGTTGTGTTGTTACGTGCTTGGTTTTGAAGAACTCTGGCATTTAGGCCAAAGTAATTCAACATCTGTTCAGTCTCTCTCACAACCAATGAAGCTGTTGCATGAAAATTAGCTGTATAGTAAGGGTGGTGATTGGTTGAGTTATCTCTGATATCACAGTGATCTAGGACTCTTGGCATGGCATAAATAAATGCCTTGCTGTAGCAGGGATGTAATTCATAAAAGTCATAATGGCTGAGAACTTAAAAATTGGATGGGAACATTCTGCAAAACCTAATGATGACTGAATCTGGTGATATTCTGAACAAAAAAAGCTCTCTGTCATGCTTATAGCTGTTTTCATCACTTCACACTAACTCTACAGCCATTTTAGGTTTCAGAGTGACAAATTGTGAAAATCATGGAATCTTATTACTGTATATAGCTACAATATTAAAAGCTGTGTAACTGTGGTTCACTATTACTATATTTTAAAGTCTTTTTTTATGCAACAGTGGGTCATTTATGCACATTCCAGTGTAAAGTGTTCCAACTTTTTTGAAGAGAAATTGACAATTAAAAAATGCTGTAAATAAATACATTTCTTTACCTATGTTTTTAAAAGCACCATCAATTACTAAGTAAAATATATTTTTAAATGCTCACATTTCATTATTTATGCTCTGCTTATTTTTGCATTTTCCCTAGCAATGAAGTTGATTCCAATGGGTGAAATTCCTCTCTGTGTAGGATGTCAGCACAAAATTTATGCATCATTTCAGTCTGAATAAGTGGACCACAGGCCTTGTGCTAGCCTTTTGCATAGGAGTGAATTTCACATTCAGGTTCTTAGTTTCATATATTACCTGGGACTGATTGTTTAAAAACAATTGCTTTCACTGAAGTTTTTTAAAACTGTGGAGGTGAGTCTACTGGCCTTATATTTTATAAAAATGTGTCAGAAGCACTTAATTTTCCTCGGAATAAAGGATAAAGAAATATGAGGAAGCAAAGAAATTTTAAGGTATCTATACATAAAACCTACATTTTATTCTTAAACCTTTTTGCTGTTGCTTCTCATATGCTCATATTGTAAATAATGACCTTTCCTATGTGTTAAATAAAAATAGATGAATTTAAGATTTCTATTTTTAGCAACAAGAATGAGAGAGGAAAGAAAGCTGAGTAGTTAAAGTAGTTCAAATAAAAATCGGTAGTAATATTGCACATCTCTGTGATTTAGTGTTTAAAGCCCTATTGAAGTCTAGGAGTTCTCAGATTACACTTTAGAGCTTTTTAAAACTAGTTTTTAAATTGTATGATGTGTCCTGCTAACTATATATAGGAGGATTCTGACATAATTTTACTACTGAGCTCAAATATAGTCATGGCAGAAAAACGGTTTCGTCTTCCAAGGTAACGGAGCAAGTCCAATAGTTCACTTAGGAGCATATTCTGAATTCCACTGCATATCAGTTGGGAATAAAAGAACAAAGATAGAAAGGGCCAAAGCACAGAACTGGTACACAGGAGATTTGAGTTTTAGTACCAGCTGTGTCACAGACTCCTTTAGGGACTTGAGCAAGTCACTTACTCTCTGTATCCCAGCTTTCCTATCTGTAAAACTGATGACAATGACTGCCCTACTTTACAGGTGGTGAGGCTTAAATCATTAATTTTTATAAAATGCTTTGAGGTCCTTGAAGATAAGGCACTGTAACAGTGCAAAATAACTATTATAAAGCATGTCCAAAAAAAGGAAGAAGATTGACTGAGTGACAATGATCAGGTTATCCTTTTAAAAAAATCTTTTTAACCTTTGATACTGAACTTAGTTTTTAAAAAAGTGTTAGACAATTGTAATTATAACCACATAGCTACATCTAAATCTTGTATAAAAGTGATTTAAAAATACATAATTCCCAAGAAGCTGTTTACAATACAATGTAAACTGTCCTGTACATAACAAAGTTAGCAGATGAGATACGTTTTAAAAAAAAGAAAAGAAAGCAAGAGTAATTTTAGCCCTAGAAGAAAGAAAATTTTAGCAAAGAAGTTGAGACGGTCAAGTGCAGTATTATAACATAGATTAAGTCTGCTTTTGGGAACAATACTTTTTGGAAAGGCAATTTATACTTTTGGACAGTACTGTAAAATGATTACTGCATGAGGCAAATTTCTTTTCTGTCAAAACACACCCCTATTTTAGTGATATACGCACCTCTTTTGTGTTGCCCACATGGACCTCAACTTGAGCAGCATTTTCCTGATAGGAGAATTAGCGAATATTGTAACTTATGCAAGAGACATGATTTAAGATGCTTGCCTTTTGTAAATTGCAATAAATTTTACTGATAGTTGTTGCAAAATTTGACCTGCAGGGTATCACAGCTAAAATGGGGAAAGAGACCAGCCCTGGAAACATTGTATCACTGCCTTAGGGAAAACTAATCCCACTGAAATACCCTTGCATACCTCTCAATCTGCCAATGCTCAATTGTGAAATAATGGCAAGGAAGGAGCGGGAGGAAAAGTTACATTTCAGGATGGTTATTTTTTAAAAAAGTCAGTACCAATACCTAAATGTCAAATTTCAAAGATTCAGAACAATAAGGCAGCATGATTTAGTGGCTGGGGAACTACACTAGAAGTGGGAGGTTTGGGTTCTATCCTCAGCTCTGTCGCTGACCTAGTGTGTAATCCTGGGTAAGTCGGTTCATCTCTTTGTACATCTGTTTTGTCTTCATTGCCCATTTAGATTGTAAGCTTTTTGGGACAAGATGTGTGTCTTTCTATGTGCCCACACAGTGCCTAGAATAACAGGACTCCAATTTTGATTGGGACAGTTGGGTGCTACTGTAATGAAAATAATTAATAATGTGTTAATCATCAGTACGCTGTTCATACTCTGTTCAGCATCTCTTTCCTTTAAACTTTGATTCCATGATTTCTTAGCATTCCTCATGCCTAATCAATGTGAGGTCATCATGGATGAAATCTAGCTGGTTTAATTCAATTTATAATATGAAATCTAAATAAAATTGAAAAGATGCTGGTGGCAGAGAAACATATTGAAACGCTGATGGATATTACGACTGCTCCTTCCAATGAACGGGTAATGTTCAGACTATTTCTAAATGGTTCACAGTTTCCAGGTCTTATTGGATCCTTCATTGCAGCTTCTCTGATATAGGCCTCATCGCTACAATACATGTTTTGGTTATTTTCATGTTGGACTAAGGTAATGTGATATACTTAGGGTTACTGTTAATAACTACTTGAAACCATCAGTATATCATAGCTAGCTATTCCTCTTTTAAGAGGCAAAATCCATGTGAACATCTAATACCAGTGTTCCATGCACTGATTTTCAACTTTCATCCGGGTGCAATTAAAGATGGTGGTTGGGTATCTTTAAAGCCCTTGAAGTCCCAGGGCCTAGCTATCTCAGAGACAGGAAAAATATATATTTTTGTAATTCTGCTTCTCCAAAAATACCACTTTGAAACATTCTCAAAGTGGGTCTTAGCCTCTTACAATAAGATTAGTGGAACTCTGCTAGCTCTTAGGCTTTTGACCATTAAAGGCAGTAGTAGCAGGGCTGAGAATGTTTCAGGCCTTAACTGGTTATCATGCATCAACTCCACTCAAGTCCAAATCCTCCTCTCCAAATAGTTCACTTAGTTCTGATTGCATAAGATGTGAAGCTCCTACTAGCAGTAAACCAGAACAAGATGATTAACATGATAAAAAAGCATTAAATAAAAATGAAAGAAAAGGTACAAAGTGAAAGACATCTCAAAAGATAATCGGTAAACTCTGAATAGAAGTAGGTGATAGAGAATCCTACAGCATATCTTCTGAGAAAAAAAGAATTATAAAGGTAAGTATTTTTTTCTTTAAAAATATAATCTATACAGGATTCTCACTCCTGAATAGTAAAAATTTGAGGGATGTCTGCCCCATAGAAAAATAATACAGCTGCCACGATAAGGCCAATGCCTATAATATGACCTAGGAAAGTATAATTTTTTAAAATAAATACATATAGAAGGCTACCTCTCAATAAATAACATCAGACATAATTCAAATCTTTAGAATGAATGACTAGTCAAGAAAGTTGATATAAAAGTTGGCTAACTGAAAATAAGAAACAAAAATATTTGGGGATGGGTGAGGAAGTTTGGCCACCTCTATTTGTGAACAAGTTCTAGGGTTCTGTTGAAACTGAATTCCTTCTTGAAACCAGAATACAAGCAATAATTATATGTAAGTATGCACAGAGATCACCATGTAGCTGCTACATATATGTCTGTGATGGAAACATTCCTGAGGTAAGCAGTGGTGGTCATCTTATCTTGGATAGAGTATTGACATGGTTTAGCTTCATGTCAGTCAGGTCATAGTAATGAGAAATGCAATCACACAGAACTTGAAGAATATTGGCAGGACAATATGCTAGGTAAGGTGGAACTCCAATATCACATTGGAGAGGAAATGAAAATGAGTCTGTAGCAGTACCATGCCCTTATGAAATTTGGCATAAGGCAGTTCAGTCACTACAGCCAGAAGTTTATTTAATCTATGAGCTGAGGTCACTGCCACCAGAAAAATGAAGTTCCATGTAAGAAATTCTTCTATGTAAATTACTTTAGGGGTCAAGAGAACACAAGCCACCTGCCTGTAGACACCTTGCCTACAGATCTCTATCATGACAGGAGCTACCAAGTTAGAGAGAGAGGGGGTCTGGAAATGGGATGGAACAAGGTGTCCCCGTTATAAGTGATTATCTGAGGCCAGACTCTCAGCTTTATTGGACTGAATTTGGCCATCTGCAGCAGAGCTGAGCACCTTATTTGTCTGAATCACCAGGAAACGCAAGATAAAACATAGTCTCGTCTAAGGTCTGCCATTAGCTTTGTTACAAATTGGATCAGGTGGAAGGCATAAAGGAGCTTCTCACCCCAGGGGATGGAGTTGTCACTTGCTAATGTGGTCTTTTCTTGGTGTCATTCATAATGTAACTTCTTGTTCCAGTAAATGGTGAAGAGATTCACCTTCAGTGTAGCCCACTGAAAGGTCTGACCCCCCCCCTCCACCCTCCCCCACACAGTGATACAGAGACCACTCATGAAGATCTGTCATTGTTTGACTCAGTATGTTTGTGATCATATTATTCTGCTCTGCTATGCGTATGACAACCAGGATTGTCTTGAGACAGAATGCATTTCCACCTGCAAGGCTTCTGGATACAAGAAGCCCCGAGTCTCACACTTCCTAGTGCCCTTCTCCAATATAGAATGTGGTGGCCTGCTTCTATGTTTGAATCAGGATCACCTTTTGGAGGCATTTTGAAGCTCCATACAGCATTCAGGATTAGAGCTGTCCGAAATTTTTTGGATGAATAGCTGATTTGCTAAAATATGCAGTTTCAGTTGACCTAAAACTATTTGCAAATTTGAAGCAAATGGATGAAATGAAGAAGAAAAAAAAAGAGGAAACCTCCTTATAAAGGTTACCCCAGTGGTTAGAACACTCACCTGGGCTGTGTGGGAGACACAGGTTCAATTCCCCTTGTGATGGGGTGTATCTACCCCGCACTGACCCAGCTGGGGCTAACTGCACATTGTGGGATGAAGAGGCAATGCCCCCTCGCTCCTGCTGGGCAGGCTCAACCTGAAGACAGGATAGAAAAGGGAGTGACCCAGCTCAGCTTGGGCTGACTGAGGAGAAGAGTGGATGTACGCTGCCAGCTCCTGCCAGGGAGTTACTGGAGCTACAGACTGCGAAGGCCGAACCAGTGAGATCAACAGTGCAAACCCCATTGACCCTGGAGGATGAAAGCGAGCCAGAAAGCCAAGGTCCCCAGGAGAACTGACAGAGCAGGAACCAAAGGTAGGAAGTGACCTAGGAAACATGATTGTTAAAATAGGAAACTGAGCCAAACTGCAGACCACCGATTTCACAGGGCCCTGGGTTGAGACCCTGTGGAGAAAGGTGGGCCTGGGTCCCTCTACCCCACCCCACACCTACCACAGGGTGTGGGCACTGCTTAGGGACTTTGGCCGTTATGCCATGCTGCCCCAAGAGCAAGAGCATGGACTCTGGCCAGTAGGCTGCAATGCCCTGCTTTGTAGATTAGGACAGCAGTACCTACTCTAGACACTTAATTCATAACGCCTTATTGTGGCACGCAACCGGACACCCTGTGGCACTCTTCCTCTGCCTTATATGGAGCAGGAATTTTAACTGGGGTCTACCCCACTGCAGGAGTACACTCTAACCAGTGGACTATGGGATATTCTAGTGTAGAGTTTTCTCAGTCTCTCCTGTTGAAGCTGTTCCACTTTGTATGAGTAGTCATTAGAGCAGGGACTTGAGTCATCCACAGCCTATGAAAGTGCTCTAACCACCAAGCTATAGAGTCATTCTCTCACTCTTTTCCTGGACCAGTGACCATTCATATTCATTTGCTGTGACAATTCATATTAATTCACATCACATGCCTCCAGATGTCCTAGTGACACATATAGGTGAGCATAGCACCAGTGAAGAGAGAGCTGAAATCTTTAAGGACTGAGCTTTGTTCACTTAAATGTTTTGAGTCTTAAAAGTACCAAGAACCACCTTAGAATATGGCTTTTGAAAAAAATTGCAAATTGTACAATTGTATGATTGACATGGAACTTGAGCTTCAAGCTTCTTGCCAAAAATTGTGTTCAACAGTGTAATACTGTCCTTAACATTTAAGTGAGGGGGGATGAAGGTTAAAGAAAAGATCTCCCAGGCCCCAGTTTTCCTGGACATGGCAACTGTCAGAAACCCATCTTTCAATATCAGGAATAAGAGTTTCTCACAATTCAAAAGATAGAGACACAAAAGGTTGAAGAATCAGCAGTAGAGCCCAGAAGGGAACAGGAAACCTCAGGGGTAAAATGTTTTTGCACTTGCTCTTAAGGGTTTCTTTCTATGACTGCAGCAAACAACTTTTGTACCCTAAAGAATTGTGCCTAATGATTCTGAACTTTAAAATGGCACTTTGCTTTCAAATTTTTAAACCAAAGATTGTCCTGTTTCTGCAGAACCTTAGCTCTACCCTAGCAGCTAACTACAAATTATCGAAAGCATCACCATAAAATAAGGAAATGGAAGACTTATTGGAAATTCGTTTAAACAGCATTAAGAACCATTTGTAAAAGTTCAACTATATGGATTGGATTGCAAGGCCAAGAAAGTAGAATAAAAATTATTTCATGATGCTCTCTCCATTTTATTTACTAGAAGAATCTGTAGGAAGGAGAAAATATTTGGTAGGAGGGCATTCTTAAACAATAACAAGATAGAAAATCCTTATGAGAGGCGGGCAAAGAGGTAAAAGTTGCTATGAAAGTGGGGCATGCCATGATATTTCATGTTAAATGGAAAATTCTTCATAACTGCAACCAGAAAAGATTCATGAACAAGCAGAGAAAAAACTCTTGAATCTTCCCCAGCCAAGACATTTTCTTCAGTAAAGGCAGACCATTTCCCCAACCTATACGAGTAGTGTTTGGATTGTAAAAAGAAAAGGAGTACTTGTGGCACTTTAGAGACTAACCAATTTATTTGAGCATGAGCTTTCGTGAGCTACAGCTCACTTCATCGGATGCATACCGTGGAAACTGCAGAAGACATTATATACACACAGAGACCATGAAACAATACCTCCTCCCACCCCACTGTCCTGCTGGTAATAGCTTATCTAAAATGATCATCAAGTTGGGCCATTTCCAGCACAAATCCAGGTTTTCTCACCCTCCCCCCCCCCCCCCAAACTCACTCTCCTGCTGGTAATAGCCCATCCAACGTGACCACTCTCTTCACAATGTGTATGATAATCAAGGTGGGCCATTTCCAGCACAAATCCAGGCTTTCTCACACACACACCCCCCCCCCCCCCCGCCCCGGGTGAACACACACACACACAAAGAAAATAACAGAACGCCACTAGCCGTCACCTTCAGCCCCCAACTAAAACCCCTCCAACGCATTATTAAGGATCTACAACCTATCCTAAAGGATGACCCAACACTCTCACAGATCTTGGGAGACAGGCCAGTCCTTGCCTACAGACAGCCCCCCAACCTGAAGCGAATACTCACCAGCAACCACATACCACACAACAGAACCACTAACCCAGGAACCTATCCTTGCAACAAAGCCCGTTGCCAACTGTGCCCACATATCTATTCAGGGGACACCATCACAGGGCCTAATAACATCAGCCGCACTATCAGAGGCTCATTCACCTGCACATCCACCAATGTGATATATGCCATCATGTGCCAGCAATGCCCCTCTGCCATTTACATTGGTCAAACTGGACAGTCTCTACGTAAAAGAATAAATGGACACAAATCAGATGTCAAGAATTATAACATTCATAAACCAGTCGGAGAACACTTCAATCTCTGTGGTCACGCAATCACAGACATGAAGGTCGCTATCTTACAACAAAAAAACTTCAAATCCAGACTCCAGCGAGAAACTGCTGAACTGGAATTCATTTGCAAATTGGATACTATTAATTTAGGCTTAAATAGAGACTGGGAGTGGCTAAGTCATTATGCAAGGTTAGTCTCTAAGGTGCCACAAGTCCTCCTTTTCTTTTTGCGAATACAGACTAACACGGCTGTTACTCTGAAACCTGTTTGGATTGTGTAACCCCTCAGAAACACATTCTTCCAACTTATCATAGAAGTCAGATATGTGCTTGCCCTCCTCTTTAGGGCCTAATTCATCAAGGTACTTAAAGCAGAAAAATCCGGAAGGAGAAAGCTGGAATGACAAATGCATGAACCAAGGGCTCTAGGGAGGACAATCAGGTAGGAAGCAAAATAAAATTTAAACTAGAAAGAGTTAAGTGGTCAGAGATCATCTTAGATATCTTAGGGCATTTAGCCTATGGGAGTTAGTTTTTAGATTTAGCATTTTTGGGTCAAATTCAGCAGTGGTGAAAATGGTGGCATAAATTGCATGTTGGCCCTCCACAGATTAGAAAGCAGGTCTAAGTAGCATAGTGTAATGTATTCCAATTTCAGATTCAGTGGAGCTACAACTTGAATATAAGTTACTGACTTGGCATGCTGTGGACCAAATTCTGGCCTTGGTAAAAATAGGCCGAACTCCCTTTGGAGTTAACTTGTTATGCCTGCTCACCCCAGGAATAAACTTGGCCCCAGATATGTTGACAATAGAGGGGGCATAAGCAGGAGGATCAGGGGACCTGTTTTATCTTACACCATCCTGTTTTCATCCTTTTAAAAAAGAAAAAGCTTCCTCCCTTGTTTACATCACCTTGAAATTTAACCAGGAGGCTTCCTTGGGAGCTAAAGCTTCTATTTTAAGTATTGGCTATTTAAGTCTTCTTGGGGACTGGATAGTTCAGGAAATAAACTTCATGTCTCTAAATTATTATCTAATTATTATCTAAATTACAATGTAATCACCTGACAAGCATTTGATTGCTTATGTGGACTGGCAAGATGTTCCCTGCCCAATTCTGTATGGACAAACATCATTACAGGAGCCCCAATTCCCAACTTCACTAACTAGCACTTTCAGCACAATCCAAGGGAATTTCGCCCAAATTTTCACAAGTGACTTAGGTTTACAACTTGAAATACCTAGAGCCTGATTTTCAGAAGTACCCCCTTTGACTTGAAGAGAAGTGTTGGTGTTCAGCACCTTTGAAAATCAGGTCCCAGGTGTCCGAAACAAAGCATGAAAAAAATTGATCACCCAAAATTAGTGAACACATAAAAAAAAAAGTTAGGCTTTAACTGCCATCACAGATGGTTTCAGCCAGGTCAAGATCAATCCAAACTAGAAGGATAATGTGTGAAAAATTGCAGTAATGACTGCTTGTGCTGTATCTATTTTGTGGATAAATGGAGGCTATCTGTTTCCAGAACTGGTACCACAGCACTTTTCAGAGTATTTCCTCAATTAAACTAAACAAAACCCAAATAGTACACCTGAACATTCACCTGTGTCTAACAAGAAAAGATCTGGAGTAAGGCCCATATTGGCAGAGAGTGAATAGAAAATAAACACTATTATGAGAGATGATTAGAGAATATTTCACTTTAATCAACTTTGCAGTACACGAAATATACAATGTGATTGGAAAATATATTCCTGGTACAGTATGCTGAAACAAGAACACTTCATGACAGAACTATGTATTTTAAATCACTTCTGTAACTTCAGTACAAAAATGTGTTGTTCTAATGCATTGCCATTCCCCTTAAGTAAGAAAAAAAAAAACCTAGATTTTTCAGAAGCTTTACACCAAGAAGAAAGTCTTTAAATCGTACCTTTTTTTTCTCTTTGTTCTCCTTGTCCTCAGCATCCCTCTGCCAAATACTTTTTATATCAAAATCAAAAGGCCCTCTTTTTGTTTCATAGTTACCATTGAGCTGATCAGACTTAAACTCTTCATGAACCATGTAGTCAGGCATTGAGGAAACATGGGCTCTGTAGACCAAGATTTCACAATTATTTTTCCTATATTATTTCTCTGTTGCAAAAGTATTAATTCAAAGCCTAAAACTTAACAGACTAACAAAAGGAAAATACAGTAGGTTATAAAAAGTTACATAGCCTCCATGGAATCATAGCATACTTACTTAGATTCATCATCTGTTGGAGGTTTACTGTGGTGTGTATACCAGTCAGGTGCAGCATAAGCTACTGGGGATGTTTTTCTTGTACTAGGTGTAAAATGTTTCAACAAATCTTAAGTTAAAAAAAAAAGACAGATACATTAATGCTGTAGTATTTTCCACAGTTATAAATGAATATTTTTATGTTGCTGTTTATCTTTTACTAAAATTTTTATAAAAAATATTTCTATTTGTAGCCCTTACTGAGATTCAGTTTGGACAATCAGAACTTTCACTACTTTTTTAATCCGAATAGGATAATCACCAGCAGTGATTACCCACAAGGCCAGCAAGTGGCAGTAGTTTTGAAGGTCTGGCCAATTCATTTTTCCAATATTATTTCCAATACGGTATTTCAATTATATCAAGCATCTCATTTTACATATCTTGACATACAGTTATATAATACATGTGGATATATTTCTCATTTTACAGACTGGAAATCATTGAAACTCTGTGGCAAAGCTATGTCCATTTAAGTTTTTCACATCTTCAATTAACTGAAAACAAAATATATGTACAATAATAAAAAACATTTACTGCAAAAACTGAAAAGTAATTTTAATAAAACCTTTACAGACTTTTTCCAATTTTATGACAATTTCCTTTTGGGATTAGACCATTCCCCCCCACCCCCAAGTTTCAATGCTAAAGGTATATATTTACAGTTATAATAAACCTTCCAAAGCTCGGTACCCAGGTAGATGTTTTCTCTGTTAAACACAAAAGAAATTGTTCAGATCCCTGGGTAATGCAGCTAACCTGCCAAATAATTTATACTATAGTTAGAATGTATCAGCATTAACATACCCAGGTTTTATCATAAAGGTTTAGCAATGCTCTAAATTCAATTGAATAGGAATAGAAAAAACATTCTGGATCAGATGGAATATACTTTAAGAGCTAATCAATGGATTTTAGCCTAACAATAATATTTTAGCCACGAAAGATAAAGGAAGGGCAAAAGCTGGAGCAGAAAACAGTTAAGACTCCAACAATGAGGTATTGGGGTTATTGCAATGTGACATTAGACTATAACAATTACATTTACTGATAAAGATTTTTGCATTGTTTTCTTGAGGATTCAACATATTTCAACAACATACAGCATTTCCCTTTCTATAGTTTCCCCACAAATGTGTCACTTTTAAAATTGCTGGAATAGTCTCCAGTTATCGTTGTCAAATTTTTAAGCTCCCCAAACCACAAACAATGCTAAAATGAACTGTGGTTCACCAGGTCGGCCTCCTTGCTTTGCCAGCTTTACATATTCTGAGTCTGTGTCTTTGATCCATTTCCTGCGGCTCCCAAATGTAATTTCATTGTGATGCTCTCCGAGGTTGCTCAGACCTGGGATCTGAGATGGTGGAGGGATTGGGATTTCTGAATTCACAGACTTCTCTGATCGTTTCAGTGGAACATGGTAGTACCATTCTATAATCATTAAGAAAAAAATATTTAGGTTATACATTTACTGATAACATTACTGTGTCAAAGAGCAAATGTAATAATCAAAGTCCACATTAAACTACAGAGTAACATACTTTATTTTATGAAAGATGTAACAGAAATGAAATGCTCACTAAGGAGAAAATAAGAAATACTTGATACTTCTAGGTGATCACATAAAAACTGTGATACCACTGTAGAGCCTTGTTTAAAAAGCCTTTAATGTTGTTTCAAATTGTCACTACAACTGTCCTACAATACAATGTTATTATCTTTCCCATTCAGAGAACTAGGTTAATGGATTCCAATATCAGTAAAATGCAAAAAGACAGCAGTGGAAGGCATTAATTTTTTGGTGACCTTTCCTCCTTCAACTATTAACAAAAAACACTTAAATGCATTCCTACTTTTCTGCGATCAGCTCTTTACTTGTTTAAGTTAACTACTGAAATATAATCTGAAGAAATATAATGATTAAATTAAACAGAGCCCTAGAGAGTAAGCCGCTTTCACAACGTACCTAATTTCTTCTAATTTAAGATGAGTTCCAAACATTGCATGGCTGAGCAATATTTCAGTGCACTAGAACCAGTCAGGTTAAGTAATTTGCTGGACACCTCTGCATACTGCTGACATGCTATTTTAAAAGACAACCTGAACTCAAGTCAGTTTCAAAAAGTTAGCTCGGAGTAGCTTGATGTACTACATCTGCCCTTGAATCTGACTCCCAAATTTTGTAGTTTTACACTCACATTTTCCCTTTGTTTTTTTCAAATATTTCCACTCCGATTATTGTAGGAAAGACCACACAAATAAAGGAAATGGACGGCTGACTATGTGGGAAAAATGGTTAAATGGAATACACATGATTGTGCTATCAAAGCACAAAGTAAATATACAGAACAAAAGAGAAGATTTTTATTTACTCACCTTAAATTATAACAATCTGAGGTGTTACTTATAGCAAGTGTAGGTAAAACATTTTCAGAGAGAACTGTGGTTTTTAAGTTAACAGGTTCTCTATAAACAGATATTCCATTGAAATCAGTTAATATATTCCATGTAATGGCAATGGAAAAAGTGTATACATGATAATTAAAAAACAAAAGAGCTTTCCTTAGTAGCAGAGGCAAGAAGCATTAGATTGTTTGCGGGGTTTTTTCCACCACACTTACTCATTGGTCCACCTGGAATGGGATGTTTTCATCCATCAGGAACCTTTTCATCCTAGTTAACTTGCTGGATAACTACCAACTTGGAACCCTACCTTATTCAAACATATTTGTTGTGTTTGTATTTAATACTTTAAGCCCAGTGAGAGTTTTCACAGTTGAATTACAAACTCTTTAAAATTAGTTTATAATGGAAAATGCCACTGGCCTACCCATTAGCAACAGAAACAGTTTGAGACCTTCTGGGAACCTCCTGTAAAAAGGACCTGTGACCCCAACTGAACAGACTACCCTATGTTCTGATTTATAAAACAAAGTGTGAAATTTTAAAGCTGGTTTTATCTCAGTTGAGTTTCTCTCAGGCAGCATTGAGGAAGCAGAACATCTGCATGATTTAGAAAGCAACAAAATAACTCTTGGTATGGAAAGAGTAAAGGGTTCAGTCAGGAGCAGCAAATAAAAATCATGCTCAAATCTGTAGGAAGAATTTCAAGAAGACATACGGGGGTGGGTGGGCATAACCCCATTATGTACCTTGGAATCACCCATAAATCCTTAAAACTCTGTTAATAAACTAGAACTCAGAAAACACAAATTACTGATTTACACGAGAAATAACATTCCATCACTATAAATTTCACACAAACTACTACATTAAAAAAATTTAGTTAACTTAATCAAAATAAGTTTACTTCCTTCTTTCACAATGCTATTTATAAGAAAAAATTATTTTTAAATCTGAGTTGACTAGTTTTCATGAAAAGTGCTGGCTGTTGCTGGGTACTACAGTATGCAAAACTCAAGTTTAGGAACAACCTTGGGTCTTTAGGCCAGTACTCAGGCATGTCCTGGATATGATGTCATGATGCCTAGGGGCAGATAAAGTCACTTGGTAAAGTGCATCTAACTAGCTGGATTATAGTGTGGCATTAGCTTCTGCCTTGAAGCAAGAGAGGGGGGTGTTCCAAACAAGGAAAACAGAAGAAGGCCAAAATGGGAAATGGTGGTTTCCTCACATTGGTGGGGTTGAAGAGCATCTCAGATTCCTGTCTTGAATATCTTGTGTGACCAAGACAGAAAGAACGCAAAGGAAATTCCACTATCAGCCTCATCCTTCCCTCCAAAATATATCAAGCATTATGGTATTGTGCATGTTCCCCGCAGCATAAAATGCTGATATAGTAGGTAGTATATGTGAAGGCTTCCTTCTTAGGAAGCAAAGGCTTCATTTCATTTTTCACACCTGAGACATGTCAAAATGTACATTTACATACAGAGAGCAAACAGTATACTTGCCACAAGAAGCGTATCGGTTGGGGGGTCCAGAGGGCTCTTTACTCATATTCCTCATTCCTCAAGCCTATATGAAGGAAGGGACAAAAAAGGAAAAAATAGCAAAAAAAATATATATAGGAGTGTAGACAACTTTTTTTTTTTTATTGAGGCAGGGCTAAAGTTAAAAAATAATAAAACAGCAGCTGTTGGATATCGCTTCAATTAGTAGCTTTGTACCAAAATTAAGTCTGTCCACTTTTAATTAAGTGAGATAAACAAACTTCTGTTCCAGGCTCAGTGGTTCCTGATTTGTTGTTCTTTTTGAGGGGTTAGAGCCTCTCCAAATCCCCTTGTATTTGCCCCTGTTTAACCAGATGGTGAATAACCCCCCCCCCCCCCACCCCCACCCCCGAGCTCCTTAGACTCCTGGTGCCCTACAACAGCCTGGCCATGATCAGCATCAGGCGGGGTCCCCCGAACTAAAGCAGCACGTGGGCATGGTGGGACGTGGCCTGGAAGCCCCCACCCCCAGCAAGGGAAAGGGCTCAGCTTGACACCCCCCCCCACACCCCCACCACCCGCGCCCAACCTGGTACCCACAGACACGCCACCCCCGACAGACAGACAGACAGACACCCCCACCCCCTCAGATACCCCCCCTACCCCTTGACAGACACGCCTCCCCTCCCCCCGCTTTCGGGGTCCCTTACCGGGAGTGCGGGGGGGGGGGCTGGGGGAGGGAGCGGGCACGTCCCCTTGGAACCCGGCTCACGCGCGCGCTGGAAGGAACCGACCCAGCACCACGCCGCCTTCCGCGACAACCACAACAATCCCCGTTTCCATGGCAACGGGGACTCTTTCAGGGCCACGCGTGGCGGAGGCGGGACTCCAGGGGCCAGAGGGAAGGGGCGCGGGCGGGCCCGCGAGCCGCTACGAGCGCCGCGCGCGCCAAGGGGCGGGTGAGTGAGTGACGGGCACCCGCCCCGCGGCAGGACCCCCGCCATGCTGGACCTTTCCCTCTTGTGGGTGCAAATGACACTCAGCCCTTTGGTCCAGGAGGTGCGGTGCTGCCCAGCGCTCAGGATTGACATGCCTGACAGAGCTGGGGGCCTGAGTCAGGGGCTTTCACATTTTCTTGGGGTCTGCTCCCGTTATTCCCTCTGTAACTGATTGCCCAGACCATCTTCCATCTCCTTTCTGATTGCACAGCACCCCTCTGGCAACCGTAGCAAATGCTCACCTAGAAAAGTAACAGGAAAATATTTTTGACTTTTCTGATGATTCCCACGGTGTCTAAAGGTGGCTCCTGTTTCCTCTCTTCCTGTATAGCAGCAACTACAACTGGAGGCAGCCAGGCTACTTTCTCCTTTTGCAGACATGCAAACTCTTGTTTGCAATGAAGGACCTGGGTACCTATAGAAACAACTAGTGGAGACAAGAGACTGTAATCTGCCTGCTCTTGACAGATTGTAAGAAATGTATGGGCCTCAGTTTGGGAGCTCCTGCCCTTAATGCTCATTAATGAATTCAGGGAAGTCCTCTTGATATATGTATCAGAGATGGTAATAATGGTTTCTTCTGGTCCTAAAATCTAAATGCCAGTGGGAATAAAAGGAGTTCAGCCTTTCACAGGAGACAATGTTGGAGGATTCAGCTCCATGATATTTTTTCACTTGTTGAGTCTCTTGAAATAAGAATGTTGAACATATGTCCCATCTTTCCAGGCTGAGCTCAGGGGCCTTATGCTTGGCTTGTTCATTATGATATCACCAAGAACAGCCTGTGACATATTTAACAGCACTGAGTAGGGCAAAGGACATTCTAGGTTGACTCCTCTTATTATGATGTGATTCACTCTATCCTGAAGGCAAGTGCAGTACAAGGACAGGTTTCCTTTCAAAGAAGACTTATAATTACTAGATATTACCTTATTTTAAATTCATGATTAAAATTGTGGGTCATAAATAATAATAATAATATAATTAATACCTTATTTCACCTCATTTGCATGCTCCTATTCTTTCAGTGGTGAGTGCAAAGCAAATAAAAACATGTACAGAATTCCAAAGTCTTCAGGAAGCACCTATCTACCTCAGGATGAAACAAGCCATGGCACCAACAGTGACAGCTCAGACACAGAAAATCAAAGCCAAGATCTAAACTGGTATGTATATGGATACTTTTCTTTTAAAATATTCAGTCTCTGTTAACTTTTGTCATATGTATACAAGTTATACAAATAATTATAAAATCTTTTTTAAAGTTCTTATGCTCCCAAATACACTTACCACTCCTTCATCCATTTAAGAAGAAGAGAAAAGAGAAAAATAAAACAATGGCATATTCTCAGGGCCCAATCAAGTGCTCATTGAAGTCAGTGGCAATTGTTCCACTGATTTCAATTTGTCCTGGGACCTAAATAGGATTTGATTTTGTTTCAAATGGGCAAGGGAGGTGGTAGTTATGTAATATGATATATAAAGTCATAAACATTTGCACTGCTCAGTAATATAATCTAATAATTTACAGATATTAAATAAAGCCATTCTGTTTTGAAGCCTGTAGATTAGCTATTTAGTAACATCTAAGTTATTGAGTAACTTAGTGTTACTGTCATTTATGTAAATTGTGGTTTGGAGGATAGCCATTCTTCCTCTGTCAGTAGTGTGTTTTGCTTCCGTTATTTCAAGATGCTCCATTTGGCAGAAATCAAGTTGATTCTTAATCAAGTTCTCTTTTATGAAGTAATGTCCTTTATTTAATTAGGGATGTGACAAATATTCCATTCAAATGTGATTTGTATGCAAATATTGCCATTTTAAAAGGATTTCTATCTGGCCAAATCGTGAATTTGTGAGGGAAAATATGAACAAAAGAAAGCAAAACTTTGTCTTGGAATCTTTTACTGTTTGAGACAGTAGGCCAAGTACCCATTTTTCATCTAACCAAATCGTTTGCTTTTCCTGCATCTCTGACCATGTCAGGCCCTTTTTCAGTCCCTTCACTAGCTTTCTCTTGATTGCCCACATTTAACTTGAAAAACGTATTCTCTCCTGAAAGGCCCTGAAAACTTTCCCTATACCTATTCTTATTCTCAACTACCATCCAGCGCTCTCACTCCACCCTTCAGTCTGTCCAAGTCACACCATTTATTGCCCTCCTCACATTCTTTTCTCATTCCCATCTCTTGTCCTTCATACATGGTGACCTATCTGCCTAGAGCATCCTATCTCCTAGGTAAATACTGGTACCCTCCAGGGATCTGTACCTGGACCAGTGCTGTTCAGCATATTCATAACTGTTCTGGAAAAAGGGGTAAACAGTGAGGTGACAAAGTTTGCAGATGATACAAATTTTTTCAAGATAGTTAAGTCCAAAGCAATCTGTGAAGAGTTACAAAGGTATCTCACAAAACTGGGCAACAAAAGGGCAGATGAAATTCAATGCTGATAAATATAAAGTAATCCACTCTGGAAAACATAATCCCAACTATACATACAAAATTATGGGGTCTAAATTAACCGTTATCACTCATGAAAGAGATCTTGGAGTCATTGTGGATAATTCTCTGAAAACATCTGCTCAATGTGCAGAGGCAGTCAAAAAACTAACAGAATATTAGGAACCATTAGGAAAGGGATAGATAATAAGACGGAAAATATCATAATACCACTATATATATATATATCCATTGTATGCCCACACCTTGAATAATCTGTGCAGTTCTAGTCATCCCATCTCAAAAAAAAGATATATTAGAATTGGGAAAGGTATGGAGAATGGCAACACAAATTATTAGGGCATGGGACAGTTTTCGTATGAGGAGAGATTAAAAAGACTGGGACTTTCAACTTGGAAAAGAGACAACTAAGAGGGGATATGATAGAGGTCTATAAAATTGCGACTTGTGTGGAGAAAGTGAATGTGGAAGTGTTATTTACTCCTTCATATAACACAAGAAGTAGGGGTCACCCAATGAAATTAATAGAGAGCACGTTAAAAACAAACAGAAGGAAGTATTTCTTCACACGACGCACAGTCAGCCTGTGGAACTTGTTGCCAGAGGATGTTGTGAAGGCCAAAGCTGTAACGGGGGTTCAAAAAAGAACTAGATATGTTCATGGAGGATAGGTCCATCAGTGACTATTAGCCAAGATGGTCAGGGATGCAACCCCATGCTCTGAGTGTTCCAAGCTTCTGATTGCCAGAAGCTGGGAGTGGACAACAGGTCACTCAATATTTGCCCTGTTCTGTTTATTCCCTCTGAAGCACTTGGCATTGGCCACTGTCAGAAGAAAGGATACTGGGATTGATGGACTATTGGTCTGACCCAGTATCGCTATTCTTATGTTCTTATAACCCAGACTGCATGGCTGCTCATTAAAGTCCCTCCTCAAAACATTGCTCTTCCCAAAAAAAACCCATAAATCAAAATCCTCCCTGCAATCAACCACTGAACTGAAATACATACCAATAAAGCTAAAGCAGTCTAGCAAACTTAGAATAAGCTTGCTGTTCATAAGAGGCTCTGGATCGTAGAAACAGAGAAAACTGTGAAGATACTGTACAGTACACAATGGTCTTTACAATGCTTACTCTTGATAATAAGAATGGGTAACATGAAATTTTTGAAATTCTTTGAATATCAAATCCTTGGTCTTTCTTATAAAACAAAAATACTTGATTCTAAAAACTGTGGGGATCCATAAGAGCCATCTGGTCAGGGTTACAGGCAGCAATCCTCTATACCAAGCAGCATGTGGGGGCAGGCTACAGTGTTTCGGTGGCAAGAGACAGGTGACATTAAGAGGGAATGGATGGGACATTGGGCTCAGAGCTGGGCTGGAGGGAAGATGCTGCAGTAGAAGAGAACTGATGAAAGATAAGAGTACAGGGTCAGGACAGTTGAAAGCAGGACCAGTGGGAGAGAGCAGGTGGGAGACTGGGAAGAAGTGCTGGGACAAGATGGATGGCAGAAGCTGGGAATCTGATGAAATGAGTACAGGACATGACACAGTATTTGTGTCAAATTTCAGAAGCAGATTTGTATAAATTTGAATCCAGCAAAATGGCCAGATTTGTGTACCAGCAGATTTCATTTTGAGATTCATCACATCTCTACTTAAAATTTTAAGCATGTTGTAGATGACAAAGTTTATTAGACTGCTAAATATTTTTGGACCATATTATAAAATACTGTCTCCAAATCTCTGAATGTGTGTACTGTCACTACTCATGCTGATAAAAAACGCCTTATCTCATCTTATCTTTCTCCTTTGAACATTCAATTAATTTGACCAGGAGTTTCACTGAAGAACTACATTTCTGCACTGTGAAGCCTTCTTAATCTCCCACAGTACTGCAACTGCAGTGTTTTATAGAAAATGCTGGATGTTAGTAAGGGTAACATATGTGCTGGTCATTGCTGCCTCTTCTTCATCCCTGAGGGATACAGAAAGGCTTAGTTTTAAAACATGCAGTGTGTCAATTAAAAAATTGCAGGTATGGTTAAGTGTGTTTATTGCAGGTTGAACTCCTACAGTCATAGCAAATAGTATTCACTACAGATTGTACTCTATTCTTTATCTGATATTGTTTGTTAATTGCCTAAATATATTCCATAAATAGAAAATAAGTTGAAAACATTAGGGTTGCACAGTTAAACACTCCAAAGTCAGGCAAGTTGCATGTGCAACTTAAGTGCTGGCATTTCCTGGCTTTTGAAGTTTTTATGTGACTTTAAAGTTTTTTTAGTATAGGATTTTTAATGGAATTTTAAAAAAGATTTATAAAACTAAGGTAGTTTCTTAATTATTTTTGTTCA
Source organism: Caretta caretta (assembly GCF_965140235.1). Taxonomy (NCBI): domain Eukaryota; kingdom Metazoa; phylum Chordata; order Testudines; family Cheloniidae; genus Caretta; species Caretta caretta. The sequence continues at coordinate 168,736,996 of NC_134207.1, forward strand.
TTATTGCCAAATTCCAGAGCCGAGTGATAGTCCAATTAGTTGAATTGGCTGTTAGGTAGATAAGCTAGAGAACACAGGGTAAAGAATTCTGTTTCCTGGTCTGTGAAATGGTAATTAAATCAAGGCTTAAAATTTTGCCTCCCAGTGTTTACATGTATAGTTAATTGTACCCATTTGGATAACTAATTGTCAGTCAGATATGGGTAGCTAGGCATCTAAATGAGTGCAACTGTGGGTGCAAATACTTGTACCTAAGTTCTAGAGGTTGTTTTCCTCTGTTGTTTTGCCTGCATCTGGCCACTCATACAACTCTTGGATTTCTAAAGCCCTTTTCTATTTTCTAGGCTATCTCACAGACAAGGACCCACACCCAGTAGTACTGAAAGCCAGACCCCTATTAGTCTCAGGCAGGAAGATAGGCAGCTTCAACGCTCACCCAAGAGTAAGTTCAAGTGATTAGTGATTGTAAACTGTCCAGTTGTATGTTGTGCACTTACAACATTTCTGTTTTATAAGTTGTTCTGTTGTATGTGTTTTTACATTTTTGATTGTTTACGCACCTAAAGAGATGTTGTTGATAGACACATCCTATAAGGTGGGGGAAAATATATTAAAGCAGAACTGAATTAGGACCATGTTAAGGTTGCATGGCTAAGCAGTCAAAAGTCAGGAAGTTGAGGTTGTGTGTGCCACATTAATTTTATTTCCTTATATCTGTGCATGACAATACAGCCTTTAATTACATATTCATGTGCTATTTCACAAATAATTCCATGTAATACCATGTAATTTTTTCTACAACCCTAAATGCACAGGAAGCATCTTATAGTATTATGTACTAATCAGACAAACAGAGTCTATGGCAGTTATTTATATATAATATTGGCAGAGACCAAAGCTAGAGCTCCACAGAACCCCTTGTCTCATTCACTGTGCACCTGGAAGGACTGGCCTTATAATGTTGGAGACAAAAAAATAAAAAGATCATTGTGGAAGCTCCATAATGGATCTAGAGTTAAGGTTCATTGAGATTAGGTTAGTTCAAGTGGAGTTAACTGTTGCATTGAAGAGAAGACCTTAGTGGTAAGGATGCTTGAGCCAGAAAGAAACCAGCTGGACGTTTTACAGAGATGGTGATAGGGAACACAGCAACATCTCTTTATTTTATAAACTGAGAAAATGTGATCTAGAACAACTGAGCATATGTCTTTATTGAAAAAAAGAAAAAGTGTGTTTTTAAACTTGGGTTAAAAGAGCAGTGAAAATACAGGGTTAACAAACAGCTCCAGGTCAAATCCAGGCCCTCCATGTACTTTAAAATAAGGTGATAATCCAAATTAAAAGATGAGTTGCCATGTCTTCACTGCTACGCTAACCCAAGTTAAGAACACACCTTTTTTGCAGTGAAGACATAGCCTGAGAGACAAACTTGAACCCCATTATGCCTATTTTGCAGCGACTTTTGAGAGTAGAACTGCATTTTTAACTACATCTGACTGTATGCTTGTTGCATGTTTTCCAGAAGGTATCAGGCTTGTCTTCCACTTGCTGGGGCTATGCATAACAGTTCTGTGGCACTTTGTGTTGAGAATCTGCGGCGCTTTTGCAAGGTAAAAATGAACAAGAATCTTTTTCTCAAGGATGGGTGGGGAAATAGATAAATGCAGGTGGGCAGGAGAGACAGATTGGTATTAATCACACTCCCAAACCTGACAAAGAATTAAGAGAGTGATTTACATTGGTGTCAATCCAGGCTCTTGCTGAAACCAATTCTGGGATCAGGGGTCACAAGACCAATCACTAATTTTAATGTCTCTTCAGTTTTTGATATAGTGCCTGAATCTCCACTGCAGAAGTTAAAAGAAGCTTCACCATTAATTTCAATAGGTGCAGGATCAAGCCCATGATGAAGCCAACAATATGGGCTTCAAGAAATCCTAAATAAACTTTTTGCTAATACAGAATATGTACATGAAATGTGTGGATGCTACTAACTTTATGCTTTCTTTCTCCTTACTGTTCTCCAGGAAGATTTGGGCTCGAAAGATTATTTCACTGGTGCTGTTCCTCCTTTCTTTATTCTTTTTTGGTGAGTTTCTATAAAGTACAGAGTTAACTGAGACTCTGTAAGGGGGACCAACTTCTTTGCTCTGCCCTGGCCCCTTTGTGCTGCTTTGACAGAGAAGCCCAGCTGAGAACTGAAGTAGGCAGTTGGTATATCCAAGCTGGATCTGCCTGCCTCTTCCCAGAGAGTGGATGGGAGGGAAACTGATGTCGGGGTGGGGAGACCCAAGTGCCCTCTCCCAGCCCAGCCGTATGGAGCCAGAATTTTCCCAGGCTTGAGGAGCAGCAGTGATTGGCCTTCACTCACCCCAGGAGGCAGAGAGCCCAGCTTGGGAGGAAGAGCAGCTGCTGGGGGCAAAATCTTCAGAGCCTCAGAAGCCCATGAGATATCACTAACTCTTTTTATTTAAAATAATGAAGAAGAAAAATGTCTTTACTGACTATGGGGCAATGGCACTTTGTGAAATTGGGGGTCCCCAGGGAACTGTTTGTGTTGTTTTGATTCAACTGTTTTGTATCTTTTCTGATAGTTATAAACAGTTATTTAAAATGAAGTTAATAAAAAGAGGGAAATAAAAATAATTAAATAGAAATAGGCAGTAGCAATTTTTTGAAATAGGTGGTAGTAAAAAAAATTAAATAGCGGGAATTCCACAGAATTAATGAAAACATAAGCAGGTAAAAAAGTGAAAATAAGCAGAGGTTAAAAAATAAACAACAAATAAAGCTACTGTCCAGTTTCATCAGAAATTATGTTACCACCTATCTCATCCTTCCTTCTTTCACCACTGCTTACAGTTTGTTAAACCCATTAATTGTCTCTTATCTCAATTTTTCTCCTGTGCATAAAGTTAAGCATCTGTAATTCTCTACAGGTTTATAGCCAAAAAATTAAGTCCATGTGTAATTCTTTGCTGGACCAGTAACTTCGACTCTGGTGTCACAATGAGATCTAATGAGGCAGATTTTTAAATGTGCACAGAGCTCCACTGAAGCCAGTGCAACTGTGTGTGGCCACAAGGTCCTGCCTGCATGGAGATCATTGCAGGACTGAGGCCACAATAATCCCTGTTCCAAAGAACTGTCTTTTTATATGACCCCCCAATCCTGCAAATCCATACACTGGTGAATAGACCCATTAACTTGACAGTGAGTAAAGTCAAATACGTGCTCTCAGGATTAAGGCCAATAAATATAGGGGACCCTGATCCTGACTGGGATCCGTAGGTGATACTTCTATATAAATAAAAAATAACACATGTAATACGTGAACAATTTAATGTAGGATAAGCCTTAACTTTTGCATTTGAAAATTTATTTTAACCATGTAAACCATAATGCTCCATTAGCATATGTTGAAAATGTATTTTCAAAATTTTTCCCCAGGAAAGAGTATCTCCCCAACTCAAAAATCTATAAGAATGTCATTTCACCCTCCCTTGCAAGATATCCAATTTGGAAACTCAAGTGGAGGGATGGTAGGAATGTAGAAAGGGAGAGGAGCCATAAAGGTTGATTTTGCTTATTGAAATGCTGATGACAACTAATACAGCCCTTGGATGTCCCTCAAGGCTGCATTTTACATCCATTCCAAAATTAGACCCCAGTCTTGCAAACACTTAAACGTGTATTTAATTTGACTTTGGTGGGACTATTCACTGATAGCTTTACTAAAGCTAAGCACATGTATAAGTGTTTGACAGATTGGGGCCCCTTACTTTTGCAAGAGAATAATCTGCTGGACATGATAATGTTCTAAATTTAAATAAAGTTGTTCTTTTTATGACTAACAGGTACTTACCACATGAGATTGCTTGATGGAGGAGGAATTCAGATGTCCAGGGGAATATATAATGGCTTTGTCCTCTATGATTTTAACCATTTCTGGCACAAGGTGACTTATGATTAGATTTAATCAAATAAGGACTGCCACTACCAGTCTAGCGCTAGGACAGAAAGTGCTTACACAATAACTTGCACCTTCTTTCTGTGGGGTTTCAGGTACTGTATATTGGAGACTCCAGTATCTTGGGATTTAATTATATTGCATTTAGCCACACATTAATAATTATTTCGTTTCCGGGTCTGCTACTCTTTTACTATATGCCTTTGAACAAATCACTTGGGCTAACATTTTCCGAAGTGGCCTTTAATTTTGGTCTTCTTCATTTTTGGTTGCTCAGCTTTAGATATCTGGGATCCCATTATCAGACTACTGAGCCCCTACAACTCCAGTTGAAGGCACGTAATTAAACAAAAGGCTTTATAATATAAACACTTAAAAGAAAACTCCTTTTGTTATAGTTTCAGTATTAGTTAGGGCATGGCTACACTTGCAGATGTAGAGTGTCGGGAGTTAAACCAGCTCTCGGACACAGCAGCAGGGAAAGCGCTGCTGTGTGTTCCCACTGTGTTCCTTGTGACTGTGGAGCATGTCCACATTAGCAGCTCTTGCAATGCCACAGAGAGCAGTGCATTGTGGTAGCTATCCCAGAGTGCAAGTGATTGCAGTGTGCTTTGGAAAGGGTTTGCAAAGCATGGGGGCTCGAGTGTGTCAGCATACTATCTTGTAAGTTCAGGCAGTGGCAGGGGGAAACCCAACATCAGCCCCCACGCACACACACACACACGCCTCTGCAGCAGGAGCATTACACAGTAATGGTTTGCTTTGTGTCCCAGAGCAGATAAGCATGCAGGCTGTCAGAAACGGAGCTTTGAAAGAGGGTATCCACGTGCCTGCAGCCCAGTTCAAACAATGACCAGAGTGGCCAGTTCAGGGGATTATGGGACGTTTCCGGAGGCCAATCCCAGCGCAGTAATGCAACACGTCATCCACACTGACACCCTAGCGCTCCAGCCAGGACACAGAAAGCTCTATGCTTCTCATGGAGGTGGACTACCAGGAGCACTCCAGATGCAGAGTCCAGGTTCTCCAAGTGCCTTGCCAGTGTGGACACCTCAGGAGTTAGGGCACCCAGGACTGATTTAATATGCTCTAACTTGCAAGTGTAGCCAAGGCCTAAGACTTGTATCAAAAAGAGAAACTGGAATAGTAACGCACTTTATCATAGAGAGTAAAAAGAGTATGGCCATAAGTATTCCAACCTTCCTCATAGATAATATATTTACTTGTGTCAGAAGACAGTGAAGTAATGTTGTATTGATAACGTAGAGGAAATCCTTGGTTACAGGGGCCCCAGAAAACAACCGGAAAAGAAAAGAGTCAAAACCTAAAATGGAGATAGTAATGGAGAAGTTTTAGGGAAGGTTCTGACCTCCAATTGGCTGGCTGCTATTCATTTGACCCTTTTTCAGAACTGTAAAAGCTGGTTAGAGAGGGGAAAAAGTTATTGGATTGAGAGTTTGGAAGACATACTTTGAGGATAGGGTGGTTTGATGGAAGTTGACATAAAACTAGATGTAAATAGGTGTGTCCTTGATGTATCAATTAATTTTTTGTGTTAGCAAACTAGATGGTTTGTTTCCTGAAGGGTCTTAACCAATATCCAGGAGCCTGTCATGTAAATTCTTCTTTTAAACAATTATTATTAATAAGAAAAGTAATGTGTAAAATTCTGGATATTGCTTGCAATCAGATAAGTTTGAATTATATTATAACAAACATTTATCTAACAACAAGATTCAAGTTCCAGTGTTTTCCATGCTCCCTCCACAGGAAAAGATGTTTCTTTTTATTCAGATGTCTCTTACTTCCAGTCTGCTTGCTGCAAAAGAGCAGCCTTTATGGAATAAGCTGAGACATTTACAGACACAGAAAAGTTGAAAGTTCAGTACACATTTTGTGTATATGTTTACCGAGATGATGATTGGTTCCTATGGTGGTGGTTTGTTTTTAATAAATTATATTTACCATCTTAGAATAAATAAATCAAATGCATGATGGGAGACTGTGGTATCTGCTTCATGAATAAGGAATTGTCCTGCATTAATCTTATGATCTATATAACTGTCTTTCTCTCCTGGGTATTTATAAGGTGCCAGTTACTGTTTGTATGTTAGTGTTACCTACTTGTAGTATGCAGGCATTGTGTCTCTGAGTGTCTACCATCTCATGTTCCTGTAGAGAGTGATTGCCTCTCTCTGCAGGAGGCTCTGTATGAGCGGTGTTAGTGTTTGGAATGAATGTTTTATTAATATTTCCATTTAGGATGAATCAGAGATATATGGAATGGATATGGAGTCTCTAAGGTAAGGTGGATTTCTGGATGACTTCTTGACTCATTGCTGTAAAGGAATTCAAACCCTGAGCACAACAACTGCACAAATGGAGGAGTTGGGTCTCCCACAAATTTTATACACATTGATGATGTTCCCAATCCGAAAAGTATCTGTAGGGATTTTTTTCTCCCCCTCCCTTAAAATCCAGAGGCAGGGAAGATGTTGGAGCTGGCAATTTTTCTCCCCTGTCTTACAAGCATATAAGTTGCTCATGTGCACAACTAAATAAGAAGGAAAAACTGCTTGCACTTCCATCTTCCTTGGATGTTTGCGGAGAAGCAGTAAAGATTATTATTCTCCTGCTGTTCAGCTTTGTCTTCCTTGTGGTGGAGGGACGGAGAAATTCTTTTGCTGGTTCCCTCCATATTCTGAAATGAATAGGAACAGAAACTTCTGATTGTTCTGCCTTCCTGTAAGGTGGAATAGAAGCTCCTCTGTACACCTTTCCCACTGTAGGTGGAGGAAACCTTTGCTTCTTCCCGACCCTAGCCTGGTGGTGTAGGAGCTGCATGTGAAGAAGCCCTGCATGGTTAGCCAAGATCAGAGGAATAAGAGGATCCATGTGAGAATAATCATCCAAGTCACTAAGGGGAGAATATAGGAGTATGGAGGGGGGAAAGAACAGCTGTGGGGAAAAATGAGAAACTAGAACACTTAGGGTAAGAAGGTCGTTATTGGGGAGAGAGAGTGACGGGGGGAAGTGGTGGACATGAGGAATGAAGGAGAAAAATGTTTAACAGAACAAAGATATTTAAAGTGGAATACAGGAAGATCGGAAGGAAGGAATAGAAATTACCAAAACCGGTGCAGCAGATACACTAAAATGGACTGTAAAAGGTATGAATGAAGAATGGAAAGAGAAGGAAGAACAAAAACAAGGGAGCCTTATCAAGCAGCAGTTTTTGAAAAGTTGATGTCAAGATGCTAGAAAAATAACATGAATGTTTAATTATATAGGAGATATTAGGGTACTATACAGAACTGTGTAGGCTGAAAAAGTGATGGGAGCTTTGGAGTTCAGGTCGGAGGGGGGCATGGGAACCCACTGTTCCCATGTGTAAGGAAAGGGGGACATTTTTGGTCAAGTAAAATATGTTTTAGAAGTTGTTGCAGTGGTGACTGCACTTTTTAATATGTATTTTTCATTGTTTTATATCTGTTTGTGGTCTGTGTCAGAGATGGCAATTGAGAGATAGGAACTGAGCATATTCTTTTGTGGTCCTGTGTGCCATTTGTGTGAGTAGTTTTTAATCAAATGTAACCTGCTGCTGGCTTGGTCTGCATTCCAGATAAAACCGGTTTACTTTTTCAACCATATGTTCTTTCTTGTTTTGAAATGCCCTGAAATCTTTGAAAGTGCAGGTTATTGTATCTTGTATGCCAGTATTTTCCAGGCAGAATCCTTATTCTTTTGTCCATATTTTTATTTTTTTTTCTACATCAAACAAAATCGTAGTCCTTCAAACCCGCCCTTACGCATTTTTTAGGATAGTTGCAGATATGCTTCCACTCACCTCCGTGTTACTCAGGAAGCAGGGTAAAATTTTTGAAAGTGCCTAAGTCCTATTGAAAGTCTATTGGACCGAGGGTCCTAATTGTTTAGATATACTTTTGAAAATTTTGCCCATGGGGCAGAGAGGTAGCTTCGCCATCTGAAGGTATTAGAACTGGTATTGAAGTCTAGTTTTCCTATCACTTACAAATTGATCATCTGGAACAGATTTCTTTAAAGGTATAAAAAAAGGTGTCTGTTGCCTGTGTCTCATTCTCATGACATACTGCAAGCCAGACAGGCCAGGAAAATAGTGTTTTCTGTCACTTTTTCCCACTTTTTTTAGGCAGGCAAACCATGTTTTGAAAGAAATCCAATCTCTTAAAGAGCAGGTAGATAAGCTACAGACAGAGCTTCATGCTCTGAGACAAGGTACAAAGGACATCACCCAGCGTGCTATCAGTGAAGCCCTGGAAGGGAGTGAGATCAAAGGCGTTACAACATGGGTAAGAGGACATTGCAGGATTTTGTAGGTAGAGATTTCTGTCTTTCTTTGTATCTACCACAGTTCCTTCTCACACATTTTTTATACTTCATTGACATATGTAGTGTAACAGTCTTGGGAATCCAGGAACAAATGTTCACCCACAATAAAAAAATTCTCTTTGGAATGTAGACTTTTTTGCAGGGTAGCTGGAAGGGTGGGATAACATAGGTAGGAATTTCCATCACCCTAACCATTAAAAGAATACCATCACCTCCTGAACAAAATGTATACTACATTAGACATTTGAAGGAACAATAGTCTAAGCTACAGTACTTATTTTTCACTTTTACCCCGAGAGAATGATCTGGTGGAAAATTCATAAGGAGAACCTGCAACTCAGTCTCCTGAGTCACTTCTGGTACCGTTGGGCTCCTTTTGGTCCCTGTCAGTGTCGCCCATGGGAGACCTGGCTGCTGCCAAGGCTTTCCCCAGCCTCTCCCCAGAGAAACTCTGTATGGAGGGGCTATTTCACAGGGCTTGCAGGAGATATTATGTATGTCCTCCTAGCCTTCCACAGTCTGTCCCACAGGTCTGTACAGGGGATCCTCAGCACAGGTAATATTGTCTAGAGAATCTGTCCTTTCATCTTCAGCAGCTGGTCTTTGATGTAGAAGTAAATAGTATGGTAAGGGTTTCCCAAAGGCAATCTTGTTGGCAGTATGCGCTCAGTGTTCCTGAGGACAGAGTATATCAAACATCTTTGCTCTTTTGAGTTTTGTTCTATTTCTTGGAAGTTACAGGAATTTAACCAATTGGTGTGATCACTCGCTTTTATGAACTACTTGGTGGGTGGTGATTAAATTGCACATATATAAGGGGTCATTATATAATGACACGAGGGGTCATTATATAGGTAGTTACCACTATTATGATATAGTAAAACAACTGCACAGAAGGAGGGCTATACACACTCTCCTACAAAGGTGGCTATTGCCAAAATTATAGAACAAGGTGAACACAATAGTTTTTTGACACTTTGGTTGAGATTCCAGGTGGTTTTCAGAACCTCTAACAAGTGGTCTCTGACTCAAGAGATAATACCTGCACTTGATACCAGGCATCCTAACCCAGCCTCTTAGGGTATGTCTACAATTTGAGCTGGGGGTGTAATTTCCAGTGCAAGAAGACATGCCTGTACTAGCTGTGATCAAGCTAGCGTGTTAAATATAGAGTGTAGCCACAGTGGTGTGAGCAGCAGGAGGGGCTAGCCACCCCAAGTACATCTTAGCTGTTTCAAGTATATACCCATCCATCTCATTGTGCCACCTTGACTACACTTTATTTTTAGTGCACTAGCAACATCTACACTGGGGGAGTTAAGGATTTTTTACGCCCCTCACTGCTGTAGCTATGTCACCCTAAATTTTAAGTGTAGACCAGACCTTAGTCTAACATAATGGTTACTTCATGATTGTTTTACACGTACTTCAGATTGTAGGTGATCTGGTGTGTGTACTACTTTCAAAGTCCTTTCCCCTCTCACAGTTCTTACCTTTATATTCTTTCACAGACTGTTAAAAGGATGCTGAATAAAGTACTTGAAAAGCTGGATGAAGACCAAGTCCAGATGCCTGATTATGCCCTAAAATCAGCAGGTATTATTATTCTCCCCAGTTAGAATCAGGCTCCCCATGCTGTTATGCACTGTAAAAGCATATAAGAAGACAGAGTCCTTGCCTTCAAAAAGCTTACAATCTAGTTTAAGACAAGATGTACAAATGAATGTCACCTACACTAGGAGGGAAGAGGAAGAGAGGACAAGGGTCACAGTAAAATAAGATTATGCATTTACATAGTCTGACAATGTTCCAAGCCTTTTTATAAAAACGAACGTGTATTTTATATTGTTTTTATTAATCACTATTTTCAGTTTTATTACCCACCGCCTATTATCAATTTTGAATATTTTAATTAGCCACCATGGCCTGTTACTATAGAGAAGGACAGAATAAGTGAAAGAGAGACAAATACTGTTGCTAGAAATCAGTCAAAACCTGTGCTTGTTCAGGTCAAAATATGGTAAGAGCCAAAATTCTTATGGTATTACCAGTGTGGGAAAGCTGTGCCAATGTCCCTTCATGCCCATTTGAGAAGAGTATATGGAAGTAAGCATGTGGGGAAGAGAGAGCTATAAGAATTATGGCTGGTGTATGTTGATTGAGTCACATAAAAGAGTTGTTTGATAATGAATTTTTTTTCTGAGGGTCACATACGGTGATGCATGTCCAGTTTGAATGAGTCACTCACATAAATGATAATTGTATTACAGGGCTTTGTTCTCTATGTATTAGGAGTTAAGCACCCAAAACCTGGTGTTGGTCATTAGATCCTCTGTATATTTCACATTGTTAGGAATACCTGCTGTATTAGAGAGGCAAAGTGAGTCCAACTTCTGTTGGTGAGAGAAACAAGCTTTTGAGCTTACTTAGAACTCTTCTTCAGGTCCATGTAATGCTATATGCGAGATATTATCTCATTATTGTATGAATATTTTAATTTCAGGTGCCAGCATTGTTCAGTCCAGAACTACTAGGAGCTACCGTCATAATAGAGGAAAATTCTTTTGGTTATCATTTCCAATGCTGGTTTTTGTAAAGTCTCCAGAAGTTATTCTTCAGGTAGAAGTCAAAATAAAAGAAGTCTTGAGAGTTTCCTTTACCCTTTCCTCTCTTCCTTTTGGGTCTCCTTTTCCCACTACCATTCCCCATGTCCGCTTTCCCTGTTCTTCTCTCCGTACTGCTTGAAGTTCAGGGAAGGATCAGTGAAGATAGAAGGCCAGCGTATGCTGCTGTATTTCATGACATTTTTGCAGACAAACCCAGGTTGGCACCACACCACAAGTGAGGGAAAGAGAGAAATAAAAGCAACAGAATTAAGAATTGGGACCTGGGAATAAACATGGTTCATAAGTGCGGGGGGAAAGTGAAGACCATGGTACTAGAGCTTTTATGAGTGGTGCAGCCAGTACAGTCCATCTGAATACTGCAATGTGGAACTAGTATTTATCCTCAGCATTAAACAACATATTTTATATTTAATTTTTAATTAGACTCTAAACATATGAACTTTGTGATGATTTAAATATCATTGGCATGTTTCAAGATAGATTCTAAGGTGCCAAAGGAATCCCTGGTTTCAGGGATTCCACTGATTTCAGTGGAATTATACCAGTGATATCGTTAGCCACATGGTTGCCTAAACCAATCATCATTGTTTTGTGTTCTGGTTTTAGCCCAATAATTATCCTGGGGACTGCTGGCCTTTCCCAGGAAGTCAGGGTGAAACTGTCATCAAACTGGCTGTGGAAATAATTCCAAGAGCGGTTACAATGGAGCACATTCCCAAGAAAATCTCCCCTACAGGAGAAATCTCCAGTGCTCCTAAGGACTTCGCTGTCTATGTGAGCATCTTCCTTAGCTTTTTATATAAGATTTCTAAGAAGGGGGAAGGGAAGTATGGGGGAAAATATAGGAAAAAAGCAAATTCTGTATATTTCCTTCACATCTACAACTCACTCCATGTTGTAGGAAGGGAGCAATTCATATATATAACTATCAGCACAATCCTTGTTATTCCATTTACTCTTAAAAATGAGACTTTCCCATTCCTGCACAACCTGCTGTGTCTACATGCTACCTATAAGAGAAGTAATGTGATTTAGGGGATTCTGCACAGGGCTGGGTACTAGGAACTTCTGATTTCCAATCCTGGCTTTGCCATTAACTCACTCAACCTCTCACAATTTCCCCAACTATAAATGGGGCTAGTACTTACTTACCTATCTCACGGGACTATTGTGACTATAAATTAACCAAAACATGAAGTGGTAACTAGTAGGCCACAACTATCAGGCTTCTCCTGATATTTGTAACTTTGGAGATGTATTTGAAATAAATCCTTGGTTTATGAACAAGAGTGATATATTTCATGTGTTGTACCATCTATGTTTGGATTTTTTGGATATCCTGTGATACCACCATCCTGGTCAAACCTGGCTTTTGGAATGGACTGGTGCTACAAGGACCCTTGTTTTATGGATTTAGCACATCACTGTGCATCTGGGATATCATGTCATGCCTTTTGTTTTAACTGTCTGCATGAAGACAAAACACATTTAAACCTGTTGTAATTGGGTTTTCACTGTCTTTTGTTTTCTCCATGCCTGTGTTTTTCTGCAGGGTCTGATGGAGGAAGATGAGGAGCAAGGAACTTTCTTAGGACAGTTCATATATAACTGTGAAGGAGATTTATTTCAAACATTCCAATTGAAGGTACATTAAGGAAGAGGGGAAGTGACTGTGAGATTAAGATGGATTCTATTGCTTGAATTAGGGGGTTGTTTGAGCTTCCCAGCAGCAGTGATCTGGAGAAATAGCCCTGGGTGGAAAGGATTGTAACTTAGTCTGTAGTTCTGTCAATGGTGGCTTTTAAACTAACAATTTTTCTGCAGCACTATTGCTGGAGTCTAATCTGCTGTGTTACCTGCAATGAATTTGGGCAATCTTCCCTTAGTCTGCATAAAAAGAAAACACCTCACATACCACCAGAATATTGGTCCATCAAATTAAACATTACTGATCATTGTAAGGAAATCTTTTTGTTATAGATTACTGAAAATAAATTCAGTAAGTTCAGTAAGTAAACAGTAAGTTCTGTTTAAGTGCTCGTCTGTGTAGAAATTCTGTGCACAGACCTCACATGGATATCAGTGGGATTTCTACATGTGTTGGAGTCAGCCTCTAAGTGAGGAGAACTTCATAGAGTTACTTTGCTTACTGAGGCAGGCTAGCCTATTTTGTGGCTATGGCTCTATAATTACTATTTTAAAGTACAGTTAGTAGAGGTATAAGCATCTTCATATCTTGTGGGCAGTGATTTCACATGAGTAAAATAGTGAACAAGTCACCCCTGCATGATGCTAATTGTTGATCGGCAGTGAAAGATACATAAAGTAAAAAATAATAGCTTTAATTTCTTTCTTTCAGAATGAACTTTCTGAATTCATGAGGTTCGTGAAATTGAAAGTGCTAAACAATTGGGGACACCCAGAATATACCTGCATTTATCGATTCAGGGTACACGGAGATCTAAAACATACCCAGGAGTTCTTTAAACAGAATCCCACACCTTAGGAACTCAAAATGGCAACAACACCAGCAAACTAAAAATGAAATTCTTAAGATCCACTCCACTTCATCACCCAAGTGAAAGGGTGTCCATAGAAGACAAAAATAGAAAAATAAAAATGCAAACAACATTATTTTTGGCAAAATTGTTTTTATTCTTCAAAATGTTATTGTTTCTATAGAAAAAGGTACAGTGTGTATAGTAAATAAATAGTATTTGTCTAATATTTCTGAGATTGCCTGGGGTAGGAAATTTGAATCTGAGCGAAGAGGGTTCTACAGGGCAGGATTTAACCTTAGGTGCCCCTAGGCACAGCATCTTCAGCACCCCCTCGCCCCACCCCACCTCCAGTTGACCTTCATATTTTCTGTAGAAAAATGAAATTTTTTAACCCACTTTTAACTTGTAGGTGTCCCTAGAACACTGGTGACCCTAGGCACATGCTACTGTGCCTAATGGGAAATCCGGACCTGGGATTCTAATGAGATAGAAATATGTCAGATGGATTTTTCTTCAAATCTAAATTATTAACCAGAGAAAATTTAGTGTTTTTTTCCTTTCCCCTTGTTTATTCCCCCCCCCCCCCCTCCTCAGACGTTCTTGTTAACTCCTGGAAATGTGCTGGAAATGGCCCACCTTGACTATCACTTCAAAAGGTTTTCTCTCCCCCCACCCCACTCTCCTGCTGGTAATAGCTCATCTTAAGTGATCACTCTCCTTACAATGTATATGGTAAACATCCATTTTTGCATGGTCTGTGTGTATATAAATCTCCTCACTGTATTTTCCACTTTATGCATCCGATGAAGTGAGCTGTAGCTCACGAAAGCTTATGCTCAAATAAATTGGTTAGTCTCTAAGGTGCCACAAGTAATCCTCTTCTTTTTCCTTAGAGATGGGCTCTTTGTATTTCCTATCAAAGCTTTCCCTTGTGTTCCATGTGGCATTCTTCTTTGCTTATCCTCTGTTGACCCACAGTATTGGTTAGGGGCTCCTGAATTCATAGACAGTGATTGATCTTGGAGAGTTTCAATCTTCACCTACACTTAAACTCATGGGGGCAGTTTCTCAGCTTATGTAAATTGTCCTAGCTCCACTGACTTTGCATTAACAACTTATACCAGCTGAGGATCTGCTCGTGGGATGCTATTTTTTCCTGGTGCATCCCCAATCTCCTCTCTCATTTTCACATAATTTCAATGGAAGTTAGGAGCCTAAATGCTATTGAGGATCTGGGCCTGTATGTTCCTGTTGGTGAAAAGAGAAGCTTATGTATTATATTCCCCAAGTTTTTTACCAAGGCAAGACAATTTGCTATTAAAATCCCACCAAGTCACACAGTTATTTTATTATGTATATATTCCCCTCTCCCTTTCTCTCTTCAGCTTCTCTCTGCCTTTTAGTTTTTGATTTATTAACTGTTTTTTTACAAATAGGAGAGCTGGCATTCACCTCTTGAACATTTAATGCACCACCTCTGAGACATGCCATTTTCTATCCTCATAGGATTCATCCAACAATATTAATAGCAACAGCATTGCAGCTTAGTTGCTGACTATCTGTGACATCAGACAGTAAGTTTAATAACAAGATTTAGGAGGCACTTGCATCAATCTTGTTATTTATTAATTTCCACCATATGCATTACTCTTATATAATGTTTCCCAGAGTCTCTGATAACTCCCCAAAATTCAGCCAGTAACCAAACTAGCACAATGTAGTTTTGTGGTCAAGTTAGGTATTGCAAATTCAACAACAAAATAATTGCAAAACAAAATAAATAGTCTGCTTTCCACATACGCTGTCACTTTGTGCTGTATGCAAGTCCTCTGACTGGATTTGAGTTTCTCCTCATTCTTTGTTCTTACAGCTTGCTTGCTTGTTTGTTAAGAATTTTGCATTTATATGTAGAATTATCTTCCAGTGCTATTGTCTCTTTCTTATGATTATCTTTTGTGATTCTTCTAATAATATTTTAATGATTGCTCCATCCATGTTAAATTAAGTTCTTTTTCGGGTTCTGTTCTATTTGGTTAATGCTTACATTGGTTTAGTATTGTATTTCTGTGTGTTAATTATGAAAAATGAAAACAATTAAACAAGAGAAATGATAAATCTATTTATTTTGTTTTGCTTTTATGTCAACTGTATTATTCACAACCCCATAGCTATTTTTAGTAAAACAAACTAGAAGTAAATACTCCTCTGGACTAAGAGCTGCAAAACTCTCATTGAAGTAAATATGTCATTGTTGATGGTTTATTATGTAAAAACCCACTGCTTTTATTGGGAGGCCAGACTGACACCAACATGCCTTACCATTCCAATGAGTATTTGCCCCTTTAGACTATTCCCTCCTAGTTGCTGGGAGGACATGCAGTAGGATGTACCAGTATACTGTACTTACAACACCTCTAGCTTCCCCCTCAGCTGCTCGCAGGTGGAAGAGAGCCTTATTTCATCCACTACACCCACTGTTGCTTTCCATGAGAGGAGCCTCTATCCTTCGTCCTCCCAACTGCAGAAGGTAAAGGATTTTTCCTCTTTCTCTCCTCTTTTCTTGTAGTTATAATGATTTCAGCTGCTACATGGCATCCTCTTCACACTCTGAACCACCTGCCCAGATAGTTATGGGGAGGGAGAGGATAAAGGACCTCCTAATAAGCTCCTTGGGGGTAAGAACTGTCTTATTGTTCTGTGTTTGTACAGCACCTTACACAATGGGATCCTGATCTATGACTGGGATTCCTAGGTAGGTGCTATGAATACAAAAAATACATGACAGCATTTTCAACAGCAGCAAGCTTGGATCCTGTGGCTTTGAGCACTGATTCCATATAGGGTTCCCCTTGTACCAAGAGCCAGAGGAGTATAAATTCTTTTGTACTGTAATGCTGGGTTTTTATTAGTATGCAGTACACCTGTCAAACCGTAACGCAGGTGTCCCGCCCCAGTCAAACTCCCCACCTGACACTGTCCCCAGAGCATACTATGCTTGCCATCAGACTGTAACCGACTGTGAGCTCACCAGCCCCATCTAGTGTTCACATTAAATCATTTCGCTGCCCCTGCCCCTCAAGGCAACTCCTAGCCTAACTTTAGTTCCTAAAAAAATACTCAGTTCATTTCCCCCTCTTTTCCTCTGCTCCTTTTCACTCTCTTTTCCTAACCTTTCCTTAGGCCTGATTCCCCACATAGCCACACTAGTTTTACACCAATCTAACGCCTTGATTTCCAGCAGTGTAACACTGGTGTAACAGTGGAGAGTCAAACACAGGTCTAGCCTCCATTTTTTTTAACTGTTACCTATTTTCACTTTTTATTTTCTTGTTTTATGCTTATTTCCCTTCTTTCATATTTTGGGCCGCTTCTAACACTATGGTTTTTGTCTTGTTCAACTCCTACCTTTTTTATGTGGGTAGTTTTTTGTCCTGTTAATAATTGATACCAACTTTTCCCCTATTTCCTTTGGCTCTTCATTGTTTTTTTGTTTTGTTTTTTTTTAAAGGAAAGACGTAACATCATCACCACCTTTGTACAGCAGCAGGGCACAGGCAGTGGAGAAGTGCATTGTCCGTGTGATCTGCTCTCCCTGAAACACCCTCAAACCACAACCTTGCACTCTATGCTGCTCCTCCTGAGCTCGCGCTGGCGCGGCTTTTACACCAGCTCAGCGCCACTGATCCCCCGCCCAATGGAGTAACGCCGCAGTGACACCCGAATCAGGCCGCTTCTTACACTCTCCCCGGGGCTAAGCGCACGCTGACGCTATACGAGGCCGCAGAGGTGGGCGGGGAGGAGAAGGGGAAGCGGAACTGGGTTGCGCGGGGCCGGGCTTCCCGGAGAGTTTGAGCTGCGCCGGGTTTATTTTGCTTCCAAATTCAGGGCGGCTGGTGCTGCTGCAATGCGGTTTCGGGCCAAGATCGTGGACGTCGCCTGCCTGAACCACTTCACCCGTGAGCGGGCTGGGCTGGGGGGCCGCGCTGCGCGGAGCCCCGGGGAGCCGGTCTGCAGCAGCGGGGTGGGAGGGAGCCCAGGGGTCAGGACGGGAGCCTGCCTGTGGGGAAAGGGGTAGGGTGAGGTGTGGCGGGGGCTGGGAGATGGAGTGGGGGGGAGATTACAAACCCTCATGCCCCCTGAGCTTTAAAATCTCGGGGAGATGTGCCGCCAGATCCCCTAGCCTCTCCCCGTACCCCAGGGAGCGATGCACCCCACAAAGAGTGGCACGCGTGAGGAGGGGAAACCGGGGCTGCTTTGCAAGCACACGAGCCTCATTTTTCTGGCTGCTGCTGCCCTTGGCCATACAGTGCTTTATAGCCAGAGCAACTAAACTGGAGTCACTAGCTGGTTTAGAAGACAGATTTCAACGCCTGCTGCCTGGGGAGTGTAACACCCGGCCCTTGCATAGCACATTGTATCCCAAAAGCCATTACTAATAAAGGTGTCCCTGTCTTCATTTTACAAATGGGAAAACTGAGGCACAGAGCCCTGCAACAACTTACCCAAGTTCTCAGAACAACTCAGTGGCAGATCTGGGAATATCTGTCCATCTGGGATATTTCCAGGGCATGTTGCATTGTAGCATGTAGGCACAATTATACATAAATAACATAAGAATAAAAAAATTACCATGGACCATTATTCTGTGTCTTGTTCCTATGTTCCAAAGATTTTACTCTGTAATCATCCGCTTTTGTGTGTGTGTTTGTTTACTGTTTGTGGTAATGGTAACACCCAGGAACCCTAAACAAGTGAACCTCTTACAGAGCAGTATACAGACAAAAAATAAAAAAGATAGCTCCTACCACAGATTTCTCACAGTTTAGATGTCAGACAGGATAGGAGATAGGTGACAAAGCAAAATAATTATGTGCAGCGTAGTTGTAGCTTTTTAGTTCCAGGATATTAGAGAGACAAGGTGGGTGAGATGATATCTTTTATTGGACCAACTTCTGTTGTGAGAGAGACAAGCTTTTGAACCATAGAGCTCTTGTGTGGCTTGAAAGATTGTCTCTTTCACTAACAGAAGTTGGTCCAACAAAAGATATTACCTCACCCACCTTGTCTCTCCAAACAAAATAATGATGGGGGGCGGAGGGTTTAAACCAAAACAACAGAATTTAACAAAATATCAAAGTCTTGGGTTGCCACTTTCCATTGATTTATTTATTTTAATAATGTTCTTTCCTACTGAACTGCAAACCACAACCTTGCAAGCAAAGCTTTTTTTGTCCTGTGCTAGAAGTTTTAGGAAGTCATTTAATGAAATTTTATCCCATAGGTGTGATCAATACAATTGCCAAACTAGCCAAGACATGCACTCTACGCCTTACAGTGGACAAACTTTACTTCATCCTTACTGATAAAGTGGCTAATGGAGGGGTCAGCATGTGGTGTGAGTTAAGTCAGGTACGTGCCATAGAAATAGGCTGATACTGCATAATTAACAGTATATGAAACATCTCTCAGTGTCTTTAAAACTAAGGTGGCTGTTCTAAAGGTTTAAAAGGGACATCAATGGTGTATAGACTTTTGCAGGAATGTATTTCACCAGCAATCAAAAAAGCTAACAATGTGAGGAACCATTAGGAAAGGGATAGATAATAAGACAGAAAATACCATAATGCCACTATATAAGTCCATTGTATGCCCACATCTTGAATACTGTGTGCAGTTCTGGTTGTCCCAACTCAAAAAAAGATCTATTAGAATTGGAAAAAGTATAAAGAAGGGTAACAGAAATGATTAGTTTCAGGGTAGCAGCCATGTTAGTCTGTATCCGCAAAAAGAAAAGGAGTACTTGTGGCACCTTAGAGACTAACAAATTTATTTGAGCATAAGCTTTCGTGAGCTACAGCATGCATGCATGAACAGTTCAAAACCGTGTACATACTGAGTGAATTACTTATTGTAAATCTCGATCTTTCTACCTGAGTCTTGAAGTACACATGTAAATACTCTTCTACTTCCTTCCTTTTTTGGCTCTTATTGTGATGTCAGTGCAAGGCTGTGCTAATATAGCCTTCGTGCTGTTTGGGATAAGGGTGGTATTGGTTTCTTGATGTCACATCTATTTACATGCGAGGAATTTGGAGGCTTAACAAGTCATGCAGCCTTCTCTCAGAGCAGGAGTCACTGCCATGCACTCTATGCCCGATCACAGTGAAATCATCAACAGACTGTGAATCGGGTTTTAAAGAGAATTAAATTCCAAATTCTTTGCATGTTCATAGATGTAACATCAAGAAACCAATACCTCCCTTATCCCAAACTGGCATGCATCCGATAAAGTGAGCTTACGCTCAAATAAATTTGTTAGCCTGTAAGGTGCCACAAGTACTCCTTTTCTTTTTGAGAAATGATTAAGAGTATGAAACAGCTTCTGTATTAGGAGAGATTAAATAGACTGGGACTGTTCAACTTACACAATGTGCAAGCAACCTGTGAAACTTGTTGCCACGGGATGTTGTGAAGGCCTAAATCATAACTGGGTTCAAAACCGAATTTGATGAGTTCATGGAGGGTAGGTCTGCCAATTGCCGTTAGCCAAGATGATCAGGGACACAGCCCCATGCTCTGGGATATCCCTACACCTCTGACTGCCAGATGGTGGGACTGGACGATAGGGGATGGATCAGTAGATAAATTGCCCTGTTCTGTTTATTCTCAATGAAGCACCTGTAACTTGGCCACTGTTGGTAAGCAGGATACTGAGCTAGATAGACCACTGGTCTGACCCACTGTGGCCCTCCTTATCTTCTTAATTTCACGCATAGAGAATGTGTCTTCATGTGGCTGAACTCTTCTGTTTCTAGGATGACTTTCACATATATTTTCTCTCAGATTTTGTGTGTAGTTGCACAAGGGATAAGAATGTTTTAACCTCTCTGTTTACTTATGGGAGGTGGCATGTAAGAGACTGAAGTTAATAGGTTACGCATTGAATTTGCCTCTGGGTCCACACAGCTGGACCTTTATGGCTGCAGAGCCTGTTTTGTAACATACAGAACACACAGAGCAAAGGGGAGTTTCAGCCTGTAGACAGTCAGTTCTGAATGTATGGTACAATGCTTTAATTCTGCTTACTGTGACTTGCCTTATTTTAAATTTAAACAGTTTTTCCTTGTCATTCCTCCCCTCTGTTTTTTTTTTTTTTTTTTAAAGGGGAACTTCTTTGATGAGTTCCAAATGGAAGGAGTAGCAGCAGAACACAATGAAATTTATTTGGAGCTGACACCCGAAAACCTATCAAGGGCTTTAAAAACAGCCCAGAATGCCAAGACGGTGAAAATCAAGTTGACTAACAAGCACTGCCCCTGTCTCACAGTAGCTGTGGAACTGGTAAGAGCAGAAATGCTTTTTAAGTGCCCTTGGGAACAATGTAGTAAACATTGTGCTGTTCCCTAAATCTAATAGCTGATTTTAAAATCATATATGTCCTTTCCTGGAATAGTCTGAAATGCTGCTGGGAAAAGAATCTAATTTAACTATATTGATAGGGGCATGCCTTCTTTTATGCTTGGAAAGCACCTAGGATAATGTGGGTGATACTAGCCAGGGAGGGAAAGGGAGAATAAAATATTACAGAATGAGTTACACCAAGGCAATGGCAAAAAAGTAAATGCTTCCATTCTTCTTTCCATCCAGTGGGCCAGGTTTTACCCTGACATATACTTCCCATTGAAATCAGTAGGTTACATAAGGTAAAATGGCAAAACTGTGGCTTTTTTAGTTTTGTTTTCTTTTAATTTAGATCTGCCCCCATTGAGGATTTTAATATTACATTATATTGCTGTAACACCATTCATTAGCAGATCCTAAGTTGTTTTACAAACATTAATTATTTTAACCTTGCAAAATCTCTTTTAGGAAGGGAAGTATAATTATGCCCACTTTCTGACACAGAAAGCTTAAGCATTTTGTCCGCGGTACATCACAAATTCCTGGCAGAGCCAGGATTAGAAACCTGGTCTCCCTGACTATTAATCCTGTTCCTTAACCACAAGAACTTTATTTTTCTCTCTCAAGCCCTCATTATCGACCAGTAGTCGCATTGTGACACACGACATTCCAGTGGGAGTTATTCCCAGAAGACTGTGGAATGATTTCCGAGAGCCCAGTGTACCAGACTTTGATGTAAGCAACGTTTTTTTAAAATCACTATTGAATGCACAGGATTGGGGTGAAACACTATAAGCTGGGTATGTTGTTAAACTTTAGTGTGTATATATGTGTGTGTGTAATATACATATATTATATATATATATAATATACACCCCCAGCTTGAAAAGGTAGCCCGATTATTGTCACTATGAGGTGTATAGATCACAGATATTATTATAGATGTTTCTTTTTCTGGGTACAAGAGACCACATAACTTTTGACAGAGCTATCATTAGATTGTGTTTTTTACTCTTCAGTAAGCAGCCCAAGTACATCATTTTGTATGACTGTATTCTTTATAAGGTACAAATCCTTTTGTCTTGAGCTCTAGAGCTATGTAAGAAAAAGACCTCTGCTCTAAAGAGAATACATTTTGTATGTAGTTTCTGTCTATCTGCTCACCATGTCTACTACACTAGATGTACAAAACCTTTCGTGAACAAGAGGAAACTAACAACAGAGTTTTGAGTTTACGTGGCTTGGAAATAACTGGGATGAATTGTGTTCTGTTTCACCAATGTAGCTCCACAGTAACTCCACTGAATAATGAAGTTACTTTGAGTTTACTATGTGCAGAACTCCCTCCCCCCCCCCTTCAGCTCTAGATGTTCCTTGTTATAACAAAGCCCCCCCCCCTCCTGAGTTCATAGGAATGCTTATCACTGAGGAATAGAACCTCTGATACATATTTTGAAAAGTTGTTTGGGCTAGACCTGCTGTTGACACATAACACAGATTAGGAACATAAGGGGAAAAAAGTATATAATAATTGCTCCTTCTCAAGTGTTGTGAACTGCTAGGAGGGCAGCATGCTGTTCTGAATGAACCAATGATGTAATCTGGTAAGGGAAGTGTTCTGTTCCTTGGTAGTTCACTGATTTATTTCAAGTCTGTTGTGCACCCCTTGCTGAATAAGCATTTGATAAATACAGAAGTAAAGGAAGACCAAGTGTCCCATCCCATCTATTTCACTTTGTGAAATATTATTTCATAGTGCTGTGTGTTTTATTTTTAAATGTAGTTGATGTGATTTTTGTAGGTCAGTATTTACTTACCAGTGCTGAAGACCATGAAAAGTGTTGTGGAAAGAATGAAAAATCTCAGCAATTGCATTGTAAGTTAAAATATCTCTCCTAATCCCTTGAAAAAAGGGGCCAATTGAATCCCTTACTTACATAAAGAATTTCCATCTCACTTTGCGTAGTGCTCCCTTGTTAGATCTTGCAAGCTAAGCATGCTTGGGCCAGGTTAGTACTTGTGTGGGAAACTTCCAAAGAACATCCAAGTGCTGCAGTTCAGTGTTACTGTTGTTTTACAGGGCCTAAAAGTACACTGTGCGCTTCACGGTAGGTAGTACTTTTCCTTCTGAATCAGTAATGAACAGTTGCTTCAGTGTGATGTTAGAGAGAAGTGTGATGCCACAGATACTGTCTTGCAGATGAGATGTAAAATTGAGTTCCTACTTGGGTTGTCAGAGTAAACGGGTTAATGCTGACTAATTGATCAAATTACAACCTGAGCCCCTCATCCTGCAAATACTGATGCATGTGCTTAAATGTATGAATGTTGATTTCAATGGGACTGTTCATTGGCACAAAGCTAAACATATGTCTGTGTTTCCAGAATTCAGGGCCTAGGATTTACCTTTTGACCTGTCTAAGTTCTCTTAGCAGCATTTCAGCTATAAATTGCAATCTTCACTTCTTAACTGAAATGGTTGGCTAGCATTGCTGAGCGCTATTAAAGGTCTGTCACATTCCATACTAGGAATAGCAGCATATCAGTGTTGGATGAAATGATCCTTGTATGTCCATTATTTTCCACTCAGGAATGTTGTGTGCCTTAAGTATTGTTTGTTTTTAAAGTGCTTTGAAATCTTCGGAGGGAAAGTGCTCTAGAATTGCGTAACATTAGAAACAGTAGTATTAGCAGACTTTGCGTTACAGAAAATTTTTAGTTCTATGGGATAACAAGAATTATTTTGAATACAGTGGTAGGAGCTCATAACTTCAGTCATTCAGATGATAGCTAGGCACAAAAATCATTGTTGAAAATTTTCTCATGTAGTCTTTCACTTTCAAAAGAATAAACATATCTAGAATTATCCTCTTTATAACTCTCTTGGGCAGAGTTATCTTTGTTTTGTCAGTAAAAGTGTGATCAGCATTGTGAGACAGGTCCATGCAATGACATACGTTTTTCAGAAGCTCTGTAAAGTTATAGTCGTCTAGCACCTTTTATCCCAAAGGGTCTCACGTTATATTGAAAACTCTAGTCCTGATAATACCCATATTAGAGTAAATGGCCACACTCCATCTGCTTAAGTGGTGATGGATCAGTCCTTGAGTGCGCGGGATAGGAATAATTTCATTCGCTACTGACTTGCAGCCACCTTTCCCTTTCATTTTTCTAAGGTGGTACCTAGGAGCCAAACACAACAGCTGTGACCTCTAAAAATACTGGAGAGTAAATGAATTTCTCTGCTACTACATAATGCCAGCTCCTTCCACCCTACCCTACCCCGCTTTTCTTTCTCTTCTCTCTAATCCCCATCAGATGTTAGTCATGGGAAAGATAGTTATTGGGTGAAACCTAAAGAAAACCCAAATCTAGACTAAAGTTTTCAAAAGCACTTAAATTCCATTTTTGAAAATGGGACTTAGGACCTTAGATTATGGCTCACTGAAAGTCTATTGGATTTAGGTCCTTCAGTGCCTAAGTCACTTTTGAAAATTAGATTTAAGCTCCTAAATCATGCAGGCACTTTTTGAAAAGTTTACCTCTTTTATTTTATCAGAATATAGTCAGGTTTGAGTTTTTTCTGACTACCCCTGCTAAGGAGTTCAGTTTTACATGATTTATCTCCTGCTGCCTTGTCCCTTTGGACCGTAGCTGTTGCAAAGAGTGAGACACTGTGAAATAACTTTAAAGTTTTAGACCTGGCCTTGCAGACTAGGGGTCTGAGCTCATGTCAGAAGCAATGAGAGAGTTTGTGGAGAGTGTAGTATTATCAGTGTGATGTGCTCATGTTGGTCATGGTGCTTTTGAGGTAGGATGATGCAAACTGTATAAGTTGTACATTTAAATGTAATTTAATTATTTTCAGAGGGAAAATTTGATTGACAAATGACTGACTTGTATTGTAGGTGCTTGAAGCAAATTTAAACGGAGAAATGAACTTGAAAATAGAAACCGATTTAGTGTCTGTTACGACCCATTTTAAAGGTCTTGGAAATCCTCCATGGGGTAAGTCTCCCGCTTTGCCCCATCCAGATGTCTATTTTATCTTAATGCGTTGGTTTTGGTACTGATAAACATAACTCTAAGGGCTGATCTTGTTAATACCTGGGGAAATTCACTCTTCAGAACGTTTTAACAATTAACATATAGTCAACAAATTTTAAATTCAAATAAAATGGATGTTGGCTTTTTTTTTTTTTTTCAGTTTTAGTTTTTGGAGCATTTGAGTTTTAATGAAAAGACTGCAGTTATTAATTGCGTAAGAGAAAAGGGATTTAAAATGATAACCCATGTACATATAAACTAGTGCATACTGACTAGAGCTGATACTCATCTTGTGAGTGTACTTTTGATACAAAGTCCTCTTTTATAACATTTTAGTATCCGAGGATGGTTCGCAAAGTTCTACTCAAGACAGAGATCCGGAAAGCATGGCTGAGGCACGCATAGACATAAGGAAGCTCCTGCAGCTACTTGCTGGGCAACAAGTAAATCCCACAAAAGCCTTGTGCAGTAAGTTCAATGGCTCTGACTTCAAGAGAAACTTATTCAGACTGCCATTTTCAGCTTTTAGGTGGCCAGCCTGAGACATCTTAGAAGGGCCTACTTTTCAGAAAGTGCTGAGAGCCCAGCTTTTGCAATATCAGACCTTTTTAAAGTGTCTGAAATTGGCACCAAAAATCACTAGTCATTTCTGAAAATTTAGTCACGTAAATTTAAGCTGTGAAAGTCATGCAGATGATGTGCCATTGGAAAGTCCAGTCCTGCCCCATGGCACAATTCTCAAATCTCTAGAAAATAATGTAGGTATTCTGGCTACTCTTTCTTTTCTCAAGTGGTTTCCCATTGTGTTCAAGGCTGTTTTTCTAAATCTGTTTAAGTGTATGATGTATGCTATC
This sequence comes from Caretta caretta, assembly GCF_965140235.1. Taxonomy (NCBI): domain Eukaryota; kingdom Metazoa; phylum Chordata; order Testudines; family Cheloniidae; genus Caretta; species Caretta caretta. Next base: position 168,762,767 of record NC_134207.1, read on the forward strand.
AATGTACACAGTCACTGTTCTTATATGTTGAGACCTAAATGTGTATTACAGCCACAGGCAGATAGGAATCGGGTGTAGGATTTTGTATTACATTCAATACAAGTTCAGACCCTGCTGAGAGGAGAATCCTGGATCACCGCTGCATTATGTTGAAGCGGGCTTTTCCTCTGAAGATGACAGAGCTTCTGCCTCTCCTATATAGAAGTTTCACTGTGTTATGTATTTGTGCCAGCCTTCCAACTAGCTTTTTGGTGTCTCTTTTACAGATATTGTAAGCAAAAGAATTGTTCACTTCATTTTGCTTCATGAAGAGGTTTCCCTTCAGTACTTCATTCCAGCACTTGCATGAATACTCTTCTACAGCTCAGCAGTTCTACCATCTGAGGCCTTCTCTACAAAGAGTGAAACAAGCATAAAGAATGGGGATTTTGTGAATTGATGGGCTGTTGGTCTATAACGTTTAAATAAGCTGTTATATATTTTATATTATATATATATATATATTTATAGAATTATTGTAAGAACTTGATTCCCAAGGATATTATATTTTTGTGCTGATTATATTTTGGATTAAAGTGAAAGTATACGGAAAGCTGGTCTTTCTAGTGTCCTGGGCAGGGAAATTGTAGAAGCTCATCCATGGTGCTGTTCACTCCACTCAGTAACTAAGCAAGTAGGTGAGTGAAGATGCTGTAACATGAATGTCTCTTCAGCATGTCATAAGGCATAAACAGAAGTTCAGCTCAAAGTACTTTGGGTTTCTTTAGATGAGGCCGCAACGTAGGCACATCAAAGAGAGCTTCTTGGGGGATCAGGGTAAAGACTGTGAAATAAATTCCCCTAGGATTTAAGGGCCATCACAAGCCTCACCACCTTCCACTCCATGGGCAAGGTGCATTTCTTTGATCTTGCCTTTTACTATAAACATAGCTGTGTGTATATAAAAATTGCAAAAGATAATGGACACACTTCTGCTGGGGAGGAGAAGAGAACAAATGAGACAGATGCTGCTCAGATGGCTTAATGGACTCCCAGAAGGTCCTTAGATGAGTGCAGTATAAGAGTCTATATAGAATGTTTGTTTATATTTGGATTGTTTCAGCTGCTGAGCTGTAAGAGTAGGCGGTGCAGTGCTATTTGAGGCCTTAGTGAGTAGGGGTACCAGTACTTACGCTTACTTTTATAGGTTTCAGAGTAACAGCCGTGTTAGTCTGTATTCACAAAAAGAAAAGGACTCGCTTACTTTTATATTCATGCCGACTGTTAACGTGGGTTATTTTCAACTAAGAGTCTCTCCAAAAACATCTTGTCCCTGTTCATGAAAAATAGCTTTTGCCCTAAAAAACTGATGACAGGGCATTTGGGGTTTCAGATAATACATTGGGATGACTTACCTTCTGTTGCCAAAAACTCAGCTTGTCAATGAGTTGAGGCAAGACTGGAGAAGCTGTGTCCTGTTTACAACAAGAGAGGTAGCCAGAATGCCAAGGGCTTTGAACACCAGAGCCTTTCAGATTTCAGAGTAGTAGCCATGTTAGTCTGTATCTGCAAAAAGTTCAGGAGTACTTGTGGCACCTTAGAGACTAACAAATTTATGCTCAAATTTGTTAGTCTCTAAGGTGCCACAAGTATTCCTGTTCTTTTTGCAGAGCCTTTTAATGAGACATTGGGTTAACAACTGGGATCAGCTGGTCTACAGTACTGGCTGCATTTGAACATTTTGTGTTGGCCATTATCACCCAGGGTTTGGGCTGCTTCAGCTGCCTCAGAGACAGGGTGACTAACACCACAACATGTGGGTGTTCAGTGGAACTGCAAATTGCCCCTCTGGCCTGCAGTGGAAGGTACCTTCACACTCCTGAGGTCAGTAGACCAGGACAGTGCTGTGCCTACAGGCAGAAGGAGGTGTTAATTAACATGCCACTTCTAGCACCCAAGGCTTTTAATTTAATTTAATTTTTGGCCTTGGATGTGGCAGCCAGATAGCTGGGTTCTTTCCAGAACTCATTTGTTTTGGGAGAATCCAGACTGATGAGATTCCGTAGCAGCCAGTTACCTAGGAAATTTCCAGCTGCAAACAAACAACCTTTCATCTTACTGTTAATTTTTTATAGTCACCTCTAACTACATCTATATGCATCTGTGCAACTCCTCCCCTTAAGTGAAGTGTGCCCAGCCTTCTCATTGACAGAGCAGAGGACAACCTGTATACCCTGCCTCTGTCACTCACTACCTCTGACCCCCAAACTGCCTTCAGACTTAATCAAACAGGGCTCAAAATCCACACCAGTTCTGTCAGTGAAAGGGCCTTTGGCATCTTAAGGATTTGGTTCCAGTGCTTTTTGTCACATAAGTGGGACATTCTGTAGTCCTGAGAAAGTATGTATATTACAGCTCATGTCCTTAGTTCTCCACAATGTAGCAAACAGAATACTAGTGCTTGCACATGGCAACACAGTCAAGGCTGAGCCAGAGGAAACAGAACAAAGATGAGGCATGAAAGAAGAATGAAGGACAAACCCATCAGCCTGGAGGAGCCGATGTATAGTGGCAGGGATCCCAGGAGCAGCAGAGGGCAGAATTTGTCAGGATAGCACAAGCCCCCTGTTCCTTCCTTCCATCAATAAAATAAGCAGGACACACAATTATGCTTTTGGGTGCAGGGAGTACAGAAAAAAGAGGGGACCTAACAAGTGCTTGGAAAGTGTGTGGGTAGAGAGTATCACCACTTACCTTTTGTTTGTTGGCTCTTTATGGTCCCCTGCTTGGCTGTGGCTGAACTCTTCCAGCTGAGACTGGAAAGAGGAGGCTTCAGAAGATGGTGGTGATCCTGCACTTTATCTTTCTCCATCCCCACACGCTCCAGGACCTGAGGTCATTCACACTTGTAGAGGTTGGCTCACTGCTTTGGTCTGCATGGGTAGACAGTTCGATGTTCCTGCAACATGCAGGAGACCATTTAGAGGGATGCGAACATCCTAAAGCAGTGGTGGGTAACCTGCAGCCCACGAGCTGCATGCGGCCCATCAGGGTAATCCATTGGTGGGCCACCAGAGTGTTTGTTTACATTTTCACGGTGGCCCATAGCTCCCAGTGGCCGTGCCCACGCTGCTTCCCGCAGCTCCCACGGGCCAGGAACGGTGAACCACGGCAACTGGGAGCTGCGGGTGGCCGTGCAAATGTAAACAAATGACCATTGCCCAGCATTGTCCTAAGGAGTCATTACCTGCACTACAACCAGATGTGACTGCTACCTCTCTGTAACAGTCTACCTACAAGTCTGGACTGATCTCTTAGAGGAAGGAGGTAGGTGGTGGTTTTTGTGGAGACAGGAAAGGATTGTTTTCCACTGAATGCATCCGATGAAGTGAGCTATAGCTCACGAAAGCTTATGCTCAAATAAATTTGTTAGTCTCTGAGGTGCCACAAGTACTCCTTTTCTTTTTACAACAAGTTTGTGGCAGACTTGACCTCCCTCTCACTCTGGCTCGAGGGGCCACCTGTGCTCCAAGCCCTCTCACCAGTAAGTCTCAGCAGCATTCACCCACCTCTAATTTCCCCCAAAGTTGGTCTTTCTGCAGGGCTTTAGTATAAATCTGACTTTCACTGATGACTGGCTTATGGTTTTACAGATGCATTTGTGATTCTTCCCCTTGGCTCAAAATTCCACCTTACACTTTGGCCTGCCTCTGTCTGACACACAAACAGATGAAGGCTTCTTCAAAGCTAGTCCTCAACTGTCCAATGGCTAGTTCCCAAGTGACCCATCACAGTTTCAAGAAACCTCTATCTGTGACCCCTCTGTGGTCTGGACAGGGATGCTACTTCTTTTGAGATTTTTACCTATCCCAGGGTCTGCAGCAATTACCCACCGCCACTAATTCTACTTCCTGGAGAGAGCCCTAACCTTCTTTGATGGAGCCAGCATACTATCCCTTGCTCCTAAAGATACACATAGCACTTATAAAGTTGATGTAATATCTTTGAGGTTATTGGATATGTCCATAATGTCCATCAAACCATGTTTATGCATGACAGGTTGAGGCAACCAGGAATAGTTAGCATATAGAGTCATTTGCATAGGCCTCTCACAAGCAAGGAGGCCTAGCGCTAGACAGTTCTCTCCTTAAGCACCTAATTAGAAATTCCACCCATTTCCTAGACACTCAGATTCATAGGAATCTCCCACCAACCCTCCTTCATGGCTTTGTGGATGCCAGCATGCTCTGTATTGCTGCCCCTTAGCCCATGTGGCACCCAACAGCCAGTCTGCAGTCCTTGAGCCAATAAGCGCTCATCCATTTGAAGAGAATGTCCCTTACTTCAGCAGCATTAAGCCTGTGTTCTTCTAAGAGAGGTTGTGAGTCCTTTGCAGCCCCTTTCCACTTTTTCCCTTCTTCTGATCCCTGCTTTACTCCCACATGGGGCTTATTTTAACAGTTCCCTGTGATTCTGAGCAGATGTGATAAGTGATCACTTCAGAGAACAGCCTTGAAAATGGGAGGAAGAGATCAGTGATTTAAGCCCTGAACAAAGACAGCAAACCAATAAAAGCTAATCTAACAGCAAATCTTTAAGGCAGCCTTAGCTGGTTTATGGCTCCTGAAAGAGCCCTGCTTGCCTGATCTGCCCTATAGACTAACTCGGAGACACTCTTTTCCTCCTCAGATTCTCCCCTCTTTCTTCCAACTTTGTTCTCACACAGGACTTAGCTGCAGGTGCCCAGAACTACTGGTGTTCACAGCTTTTCACTTTAAGAAAGATCCTTGAAAGCAGAAGGGGGTCAAAAATATGCCAAAAGCAGCCTTATCTTGTCTTTATGGCTACAAGCTGGCAGGGAACCTCCTCTGCTCTCTGGAATAGCTTGCAGAATCCAAGGCTGTGGGAAAAGAAACACAGAAAGATCCCTAAAAAGAAAAGGAGTACTTGTGGCACCTTAGAGACTAACCAATTTATTTGAGCATAAGCTTTCGTGAGCTACAGCTCACTTCATCGGATGCATACTGTGGAAACTGCAGAAGACATTATATACACAGAGACCATGAAACAATACCTCCCCCCACAAACTCACTCTCCTGCTGGTAATAGCCCATCCAAAGTGACCACTCTCTTTACAATGTGTATAATAATCAAGGTGGGCCATTTCCAGCACAAATCCAGGTTTTCTCTCCCCCCCACCCCCCTTTCCAAAAGCCACACATACAAACACACTCTCCTGCTGGTAATAGCTTATCCAAAGTGACCACTCTCCCTACAATGTGCATGATAATCAAGGTGAGCCATTTCCAGCATAAATCCAAGTTTAACCAGAACGTCGGGGGGGGGGGTAGGAAAAAACAAGGGGAAATAGGCTACCTTGCATAATGACTAAGCCACTCCCAGTCTCTATTTAAGCCTAAATTAATAGTATCCAATTTGCAAATGAATTCCAATTCAGCAGTTTCTTGCTGGAGCCTGGATTTGAAGTTTTTTTGTTGTAAGATAGCGACCTTCATGTCTGTAATTGCGTGACCAGAGAGATTGAAGTGTTCTCCGACTGATTTATGAATGTTACAATTCTTGACATCTGATTTGTGTCCATTTATTCTTTTACGTAGAGACTGTCCAGTTTGACCAATGTACATGGCAGAGGGGCATTGCTGGCACATGATGGCATATATCACATTGGTGGATGTGCAGGTGAACGAGCCTCTGATAGTGTGGCTGATGTTATTAGGCCCTGTGATGGTGTCCCCTGAATAGATATGTGGGCACAGTTGGCAACGGGCTTTGTTGCAAGGATAGGTTCCTGGGTTAGTGGTTCTGTTGTGTGGTATGTGGTTGTTGGTGACTATTTGCTTCAGGTTGGGGGGCTGTCTGTAGGCAAGGACTGGCCAGTCTCCCAAGATTTGTGGTCATCCTTCAGGATAGGTTGTAGATCTTTAATAATGCGTTGGAGGGGTTTTAGTTGGGGGCTGAAGGTGACGGCTAGTGGCGTTCTGTTGTTTTCTTTGTTAGGCCTGTCCTGTAGTAGGTGACTTCTGGGAACTCTTCTGGCTCTATCAATCTGTTTCTTCACTTCCGCAGGTGGGTATTGTAGTTGTAAGAATGCTTGATAGAGATTGTGTAGGTGTTTGTCTCTGTCTGAGGGGTTGGAGCAAATGCGGTTGTATCGCAGAGCTTGGCTGTAGACGATGGATCGTGTGGTGTGGTCAGGGTGAAAGCTGGAGGCATGTAGGTAGGAATAGCGGTCAGTAGGTTTCCGGTATAGGGTTGTGTTTATGTGACCATCGTTTATTAGCACTGTAGTGTCCAGGAAGTAGATCTCTTGTGTGGACTGGACCAGGCTGAGGTTGATGGTGAGATGGAAATTGTTGAAATCATGGTGGAATTCCTCAAGGGCTTCTTTTCCATGGGTCCAGATGACGAAGATGTCATCAATATAGCGCAAGTAGAGTAGGGGCGTTAGGGGACGAGAGCTGAGGAAGCGTTGTTCTAAATCAGCCATAAAAATGTTGGCATACTGTGGGGCCATGCGGGTACCCATAGCAGTGCCACTGATCTGAAGGTATACATTGTCCCCAAATGTAAAATAGTTATGGGTAAGGACAAAGTCACAAAGTTCAGCCACCAGGTTAGCCGTGACATTATCGGGGATAGTGTTCTTGACGGCTTGTAGTCCATCTTTGTGTGGAATGTTGCTGTAGAGGGCTTCTACATCCATAGTCGCCAGGATGGTGTTATCAGGAAGATCACCAATGGATTGTAGTTTCCTCAGGAAGTCAGTGGTGTCTCGAAGGTAGCTGGGGGTGCTGGTAGCGTAGGGCCTGAGGAGGGAGTCTACATAGCCAGAAAATCCTGCTGTCAGGGTGCCAATGCCTGAGATGATGGGGCGCCCAGGATTTCCAGGTCATCCACAGCCTCAGAAACAACTCTGACATCATAATCAAAAAGGCTGACAAAGGAGGTGTTGTTGTCATCATGAATAGATCAGAATATGAACAAGAGGCTGCTCGGCAGCTCTCCAACACCACTTTCTACAGCCATTACCCTATGTTCCCACTGAGAGTTACCAAAAGCAACTACAGCATTTGCTCAAGAAACTTCCTGAAAAAGCACAAGATCCAATCCGCACAGACACACCCCTGGAACCCCGACCTGGGATATTCTATCTACTACCCAAGATCCATAAACCTGGAAATCCTGGGCGCCCCATCATCTAAAATAAAATAGTTCCCCATGAAAGTGCAGCTGTCTCCTGGCAAGAGTGACCTGTGGTGGGGTCAGAGGGCTGGAGGAAGGAGGAAGGAGGGGAACACTGGAGATCGAGGAGAAGTTAGTTCAAAAAGTTGTTAATTTTGGATTTTAATCTTCCTCCAATCTTGATGAGATCCAAGGGAACCAGAGAATCTCCTGGGCCCAATGGCAGCGATGTCCTATTTCTATCCCCTTTCATATGTTCCATGTACCTAGTTTAACCATGCATTTAATAATTCCAGTGCAGAGGTCCCAGGGCACCCCATCAACTCGACAGTAGAGATATACCACTGAATGTTGGGGCTGGTGAGAAAAGCGTCACTTGGTGGCTCTCCCTTGGATCTCTTGGTGCCCCATTGGCCTGACGGACATGACTTCAGCTTGTAAAATATGTGGCAAGCCTACTACTTTCTCCCATCCCACCTCTGCCCACCCAGATTAGCTATGGGATGCCATTTTCTAGGACTGGGTGGCTGCTCTGTGGTCAAGAGCTCTTCCTTGCTGCTTGTCTCCCCTTTAGGTCTCTGGCAGCTCTGGCTGATGCTCAGGCACTAGCTCTAGGGCCTGGGTGCCCTCTCTGACCAGTCACGGATGCACTGGGCTCTTCCCTCTTCAAGGGTCAGTGTCACCCGGTGACAACAGGTTTTAAAAAAAAAAAGCATAAAAGCCTTTAGTTACTTAGGAACAGAAGTTTTTCCTGATTATTATCTTGCAGACTTAGTAAGAACTTCAGGATTGAGCCCACAGGGACTACGTGTAGCTGTAATACCTGTAATAAAATACTCATGTTAGAGAGCCTGAAATAAATTAACCAGTACAACACTTCATTTTCCCCATATTTGGCCTTTCCAACATGTTTCTATCCCCCACTGGCCAGAAAAGCCACAAATTAAGTTAAAAGGAATTTGTCTGGATCAGAATGCAGGAACAAGTGTAATACTACTGATATATACTATATTGATTCTCATTTTTACTTGGTTATTTCTGTCAGAAGAGTAGGTAGTTATCCTTCTGATTCTAGTACACAAAACTATATTGCATCTATAAGCTCTTTCGAAATGTGTGCGCATCCATATATTGATTAACTTAGTCCTAATCACATGTGTAGCTTGCCATCTAGTGGTAATTTTGTTGTACTGCTTCATTATCCCTCCTCCCCTCCCTTCCAAGTTATTTTATTTCACTCTACAGATAAACTTATTGCTGTTTGCCTCTCTGTGTATAACCTACTGTATTGAATTTCAGTGTTCTGCAAGTCAATAACATTGCAAGGTTACAGAACATTAGTAATACTTTGTTTTGAAAAAGAGACAAAGGGATGCATGCCCCAGACGTAAATAAATTGTAAATCTGAGCTCCCCCTTTAGTGATATTTTGATCATTATGTTATACTTAAACAGGTTTGATCAAGATCAAACTTTAAAAACAAAACAAAAAATACCAGAGATAGAGATACCAACTGCTAAAAGCCTCCCAGCACAACTATACCTCATGGGAGTTGTTGCATGACAGACATTCTGTTCAGATATAAAAACAGAACATAAAACACACTACTAAAATTTTTCCATGAAAATCTGCATATGGGAGTATAAAATCTAGGAGTCAATTAATATTATGTTATGAAGATTTTGCTAATCTAACCAATATAATGAATAATAAGAAAAATGATTAATTAAGTGACATTTTAAAAAAATCAGGAGGATACAGGAGCAAATCTAGCCAGTCATCATTAAATGTATACACACACACAAACACACACACTCCAATTCAAATTATTGGACTTTACACAGCTGCTTAACAAGTTCAACGATTACATGAAATATTGAGGTACATGATATGTGCTACAGGAAGTCACACAACATTGAGATGTAATCTAACAAACCAATGGGAGCAGAGCAAACATGCTGGGTGAAATCAATAGCAGCAAGAACTGACCAGTATCTTCCTCAGCCGGTAGGTTTTCCTTGTTGATGTATACTAGCAGTGGATTTTAATACCAATAAATGCTGAGCCATCACTTACTATTACTCATTTATTGCCCCAATCCTGCAACTGGAACCACATAGGTAGATACCAGTCTCCACTGACTTTTGTGAGGTTCCATCCACCTGAATCCAGCAACAGGATTAGGACCAATTTTACCCCCAACTCTTTGGTAACATACCAGCCAAGAAAATTTGCTTTTAAAATAGTCTCCTCCTGATTTTACCCTTTGGGCTTGTATTTATCATTATGATTTTATGCACACATTGTACATAAAACAGTGTGAACTAACATCTACAGAGACAGGTTGTAACTAGTGATTAATTTGTGAGATTCCTATACAGGCAAGAGTCACACAATGATATTAGTGTCCTGCAGTATGGTCAGCAAATAAAAATGCAAGCCACCAAAAATTATGACATGGAGAACGATACAGTCCCTAGCTGGTAAACTGAAGAAGGCTTAGGCCCAGGCAGATTGGTTGAGGCCAAGAGAGGAGGAGAAATGTCCACGCTCAATCACTTCATAAACTTACTGTGTATATGTACAATAATATATCAAAAGAGCTTATTGGTTAGCAGGCAAGGTTTCAGGACCAGGAACAGTCCCTAGGGGTGGAGAGGGAAAATGTATTACCTTAAGCAGATCTCTACTGAGAGCAGCAGAAAATAGCAGTTTATCATCCCCAAAGGAAACATTGCTTTGCTGCTTTCTATGGGCTGTATGTTGAACCCAATCGAGGAAGGGGAGCAAGTCATTTCCCGTACTCCCACACCTTTGCTGCATTGCATAAACAGTGAATCTGAATCAATATTTTATCTGTGGTGATGTGTAGCCCCAAGGGGGAGGAGGGGTCCTGGTTGTTACTTTGGCTCCCATCTGGTCTCATCCTGCTCTTCAAACTTTCTGCTCCTGTGAGCAGCACAAATAATGGTAAATTTATTACTTTAACCTCCCACACCCTCCAAATTATTGTGAATTTCCTGTTTGAAAGGCAGCAGGTTCAAATAGTCTCCCGTTAATGTATTAGCTGATTCCACTTCTCTATTTCCATTTTCATGAGAGGATAATCACTGCCTCTATTTCACTGGAATTTAAGTTCCATCTAGTTGCTAGCTGCTTCCCCCCTCAAGTTTCACAGAAGGTGTGATAAATGAAGGGGATCGGGGGGTAGCTCCCTTTTATGGATATCCAGCCAGTTAGCTATAAAATCCCTGTTAGTAGCTGTTCTTTACTTGCTTTACCCGTAAAGGGTTTAAAAAGTCCATAGGTAAAGGGGAGGGAGTGGGCAGCTGACCAAAAGAGACAATGGGAAGGCTAGACCTTTTTAAAATTGGGAAAAAACATCCCCTTTGTCTCTTTGTTGTTGTTCTCCAGAAAAAGGGGACAGAGCAGGGACAGGGCTGGAACTATGCTGTAAAAATATTGTGTCAGGTATGAAAATCATCAGATCATACCTAGAAACTACTGATTTGAAACCCCAGATATGTACGTAGATCAGGAAATGTCTAGGAAGACACAATTAGGTTAATATCTTTTATTTCTTTATGGTCTGTGGACTCCTCTGCGCTAACCCCAGGTCCTTTTGTTTTGCTTGTAACCTTTAACATGGACCTCAAGAGAGCTATCTTGATGCTTGATCCTTGTAATTGTTTTATTTTAATCTAGCAAAAAGCCTAAATTCCAAATGTATTTTCTTTCTTTTTTGTTTTTAATACAATTTATCTTTTTTTAAGAACAGAATTGGATTTTTGTGTCCCTCAGATGTTTGTGCTTATGTTGTTTAATTAGCTGGTGACAACAGCTGATTTCCTTTGTTTTCTTTCTCGGCTATTCCCCGGAGGGGGGTAGAAGGGCTTGAGGGTACCCCACAGGAAGGAATTCCCAAGTGCACCTTCCTGGGTCCCAAAAAGAGGGTTTGGCACTTGGGTCTGGCAGCATCTACCCATCCAAGGTCAGAGAGAAGCTGTAACCTTGGGAGTTTAATACAAGACTGGAGTGGTCAGTTTTAATTTTTAGAATCCTTGCGGGCCCCCACCTTCTGCACTCGAAGTGCCAGAGTGGGGAATCAGCCTTGACAGATGGATAGGGGACATAATATACCTAGACTTCAGCAGGGCTTTTGACACAGTCCCACATGAATAAGCAAGCTGGATAAGCAAGCTGGAGAAACGAGGGCTTGGTGGAACTACCATTAAGTGAATATGTAACTGGTTAAACAATCAAAATCACAAACAAAGAGTAATTATTAATGGAATGATGTCAGATTGGAGGGAGGTCTCAAGTGGGGTTCCACAGGGATCAGTTCTGGGTCCGGTGTTGTTGAATAACTTTATTAATTACCTGGATGTAGAAATAGAGAGCATACAGATCAAATTTGCAGATGACAAAGCTAGGAGGCTTGCCAAAACTTTGGAGGATGGAGCTAAAAATCAAAGGGCTCTTGATAAGTGACCACAAATGAAATTCAACAAATACAAATGTAAGGTGCTTCACATAGGGAAGAAAAACCAACTGCACAAATACAGAATGAGGGATAACTGGTTTGGCAGCAGCACTGCTGAGAAGGATCTGACAGCTGTGGTGGATCACAACCTCAATATGAGTCAGCAATGTGATGCTGTTGCAAAAAAAGCAAATGCAATTTTAGGTTGCATTAACAGAGGCATAGCATGCAAGCCACAGGAGGTGACAGTACCTCTCTGCTCAGTGTTGGTTAGGCCTCAGCTGGTGTACTGTGTTCAGTTTTGGTCACTGCTGTATAGAAAGGATGTAGAGAAACTGGAAAGGATCCAGAGGTGAGCGACAAAGATGATCAAAGGGATGGAATGCAAGTCATATGAGCAAAGGCTGAAGGAATTGGGTATGTTTAGTTTGGAAAAAAGATTAAGGGGGGATATGACAGAGGTCTTCATATACTTGAGAGGCTGCCATAAAAAAGATAGAGAAAAGTTGTTCTCTCTTGCCATAGTGGGCAGGACAGGAGGCAAAGGGTTCAAACTACAGCATAGCAGATTTAGATCAAATCTCAGGAAAAACTTCCCAATAGTAAGAACAGTGGGACCATGGAACAGATTGCCTAGGGAGGTTGTGAAAACTTCTTCACTGGAGGTTTTTAAAGGAGGCTGGATAGCCAGCTGCCTTGGATGGTTTAGATACGACAAATCCTGTACCTTGACAGAGGGTTAGATTCGATGACCCTTATGGTCCCTTCTAACTCTATGATTTTATTAGTAGGGCCATTGCTAGAGTGGAAGATGCCACCCCACCTGCCATGTACCTGGGAGAGAAAATTCTTCTGCATGCCCCTTGCTGGGGAGTGGAGTGGGCGGGAGGAATCTGCTGCCTAGTCCCTTCTAGGGTTGCCAATTTTGGTTGGATGTATTCCTGGAGGTTTCATCACATGACATAATCTTTAATTCAACATTAACCTTTAATTCCTGGAGACTCCAGGACAATCCTGGAAGGTTGGAATCCTCCCTTCCCCAGGAAGATGTGAAGATTCTGTTGCCACTGGCCATTCCCGTTCTCTCGTTGTTGGTGAAGATTCAGCTGCAACCTTCATCCTCTACACAGAGTGGTGTAAAGTTTATACTCCATCACCTCTTCTGTAGGGAAAGGGTTGAATGGCTTTTCAATGGCAGGAGAGTTCAGTACCATCATCTGCCTCCAAGAGCATGAATCCTGTGGTTGTAATACTCACTGGTGACTTAAGTAGGCAGAAAATGGGAAAGTGTGTGCTCTCAATAGAGACGACCTCAGTCCAGCCTACACATAGTTATACTCCCCCATTATCTCAGACATGATGCTAATGTGCACAATATACGGCAATAAGACTGACTTTATCTTTAGACATCAAATGCAATTGCACCAACAGTTGACTTTCCCTATTACTAGCCAGCTTCCATAACACAATGTCAGTTGTTTTATGGCTTAGGGAGTCTATTTGGAACATACCTCCTTGGATGGACATGGCTCTGTTAGCACCTTGGGAATTTCCCATACTTTGTACCTTCCACTCTTGAAGTGATCAAACAGGAAATTAGTAAAGTCAGAGAAGAAAACTGCTTCAGCCACTACAGTAGATTTCAATTCTGGAAATGCTCAGAATCCTTGCTTCTCTTGAGATTGTCCAGAAAGTATTAATAGATTGAGATTGCTGAGGTTCTGTAGGAGAGATATGAATTTCTACAAGATAGAGATACATCCCTTTCCCAACCCCAAAGCCACCCCTGTCCCCACAAGAGTTGTGCTAAACAGATAGTACTGTTGACTGGCTGCCTAGTTTGTTGTACTACCTCAGCCCTAGTAGGGAAGGTCCGTAACATTTGTTTCAGCCTGATTTTCAGCCTGGCCTTAACCTGGACCTCTAATTTTACACCCACAGTTTTGCAGTTCAACTTGTCACTTATATGACTAGCTACTTGATTGTGCTCAGGTTAAAATCCATGGAGTTACACTGGGTTGTTAGAAGAATTTGGCCCTTTTAATATAATGTGTGATATTTATGTAATATAATTATAGTATGTAGCTGACACACAACAGTTTTAGTATTACATGTGCCAAAATGCCAGTAGTTACAATCTCTAGTGAGGACATAGGCAGTATTCTGAGCATTGTAGAAAATCTTTTGTACAGTAAGGCCATATTTTGCTGTTTCTTACACAATAATGGAGTTACTCAGATTGATAGATTCCAAGGCTAGAAAATATCATTGTGATAATTTAGTCTGATCTCCTGTATAACACAGATCCTAGAACTTCCCCAAAATAATTCCAGGAACATATCTTTCAGAAAAAACAGTCTTGATTTAAAAATTGTGGACTATGAGCCTTGGTAAATTGTTCCAATGGTTAATTACTCACTTGACTCACTGTTAAAAACTTACACCTTATTTCCAGTCTGAATTTGTCTAGCTTCAATTTCCAGCTGTTGGATCATGTTATAATTTTCTCTGTTAGATTGAAGACCCAATGATCAAATCTTTGTTCCCCAGGATTTACAGACTGCAATCAAGTCACCCCTTAACCTTCTCTTTGTTAAGATAGATTGAACTTCTTGAGTCTTTCATTATGAGGCATGGTTTCTAATCCTTTTGTCATTCTCTTGGTTCTTCTCTGAACCCTCTCCAATTTATCAACATCCTTCTTGAATTGTGCACACCAGAAAGGGACATAGTATTCCAGCAATGGTCACATAAGTGCCAAATGAAAGGTAAAAAAAGCTTTCTGCTCCTACTTGAGTTTCCCCTGCTTATGCATACAAGGACTGAAATTAGCCCTTTTGGCCAGTGTTGCACTGGGAGCTCATGTTCAGCTGATTTTCCACCATGATACCCAAACCTTTTTCAGAGTCACTGCTTCCCAGGATAGAGTCCCCCTTTCTGCATGACTACATTTTTTGTTCCTAGAATCCGGCCAGTAAAACTACTGAAGCATGTGAGAAGAGAAACCTTTGCTTTGAATTCATTTAGCTTGTTAAGTTAGAGAGTTGTTGTTTTACTTTTTATTATCTTGTAACCAATTCTGACTTTTAGCATGCCTCATTACTTGTAATCACTTCAAATCTATCTTTCTTTAATAAACTTGTTTTATTGTTTGATCTAAATCAGCGTGCTTGGACCGAAGGGTTTGGGAAACTCCATTTTCTAGGATTTGTGCATATCATTTTCGATTAATAAAATTATGGCGTTTATATGAGCTTGTGTTCTCCAGGAGAGGGCTGGGCAGTATGAGGTGCACATTTCTGGGGGCAAGTCTGGTACGGGGAATTTGTTGATGTTACTCTGCTGTGTAATTCAAGAGTGGCTGGCCATAGCACTCATACAGTATAGCAGGGAGTAATTTACATGCTGGAGGCTGTGTGTGAGCAGACCAGCAGGGATTGCTCTCCCAGAGAAGCCGTTTAAAAGGCACCCCAGGTTGGAGAATTGAGGGGACACAGCTGTTCAACAGACTGTACCCTGTGTAATGTCACAGTCATGCAGCCTCTGTCTGCAGTGTACTTGTAACAGTGTTGGTCTCAGGATATTAGAGAGCCAAGATGGGTGAGGTAATATATTTTATTGGATCAACTTCTATTGGTGCGAGAGACAGGTCTAGGGTATACTTCATGAATCCTATTGCCTACATCAATCAAACTTGTAACCTCATCAAATAAAGATGTGTGTGGATGTATCTAAGAACAGAAACTGGCCCTAGGTTTGGGAGTTGGGTTTGGCAAGAGGTGCGGGTTTTGTGTATTGTATAAGAGTATTGTAAAAATGTTTAAAACAGATTATTCCACCCTTCATGTCAGTAATACCTTCCTCTGAGAGTGATCCCATTGATTTTGCTCAATGTGAGTAAGGCTGAAAGACTAGTGACCCTTAATTTGTTGCTGGACCTGTTAAAGTATGTAGTGATAAATTAAGGAGCTGTTGTACTACCTCTAGACTGTGAAATCATTACTGCATATGAAGGAAGAACAGTCTACCCTTCACAATGACTGAAGGGTAAATAACTCATCTTCCCATACTTTAAGTTCAACTTTGGCCTGAATTACTTTATCAAGATAAATCTATTAGTATCCATTCCAAGAGATCATATATTAAATGTCATACAGATTTGCTAGTTTGCTATTCGCTCAAGAGATCATTAACCTATTATCTGCATCCAAAAACAAAAGGTTGTCATCCGGAACCAAACGGTTAAACTATTGAAGCAAAAAACTGTTTCCTTTAGAATCTTCTTTCTGGCATTCAACAACTTTAGTGTTCTGGATTAGAATCAAACAAATCTTTAGTCAGCAAATAGAAATGTGTGCAATATAAATAAAAATATATTTTATTTACTTTGGAGCAAATTCTGCTACCCTTCCTCAGATTGACTAGTACTTCACATGAGTAGCCCCATTTCAGTATTAAAATGTAGACAATATAAGCCATGCATTAACTGGGTGCCTGGCTTGTGTTTTGCATACTTTAATACACCAACAGTTGTTGGTATGTTTTGATGGGAGGCACAATGTTTATCAGGAACTGTGCATATTTGTTTTATCCAGACACAATGAATGGGGGCTAGATGGTGACTGGGCAGTAGCCATATACTCAGGCAAGGTGGAGATAGTGGGTGGGGGTTCCCCTGGGATGGGAAGACCCAGATCTGTGGGGGTACTGCCAGGGGGCAGCACCCCAGGGAAAGGGGCACCAGGGTCCGGGAGGGACACGAGGGCCAGCGGAAGTGGGACACTGGCCTGTAGAGGGTGCTCCGAGGCTGGAAGAGCTAATTCCCTGAGAGACCAGCCTAAGGCGCCACAGGGGTGAGTCCCGCCCCGTTACGGTGTGGTGGAGAATGCGGGCATAGGCGGTCCACCCCCAATAAAAGGGGAAAGGGCAAGGATGGTGGAACTATTGCCCAGAGACTGAGAGACATAGGGGATGATGGATCCCAGTTACACGGGGGTCTTCTACGCAGAGACCCCAGGTGCAGTCCCTGGCAGCGCCCCGGCAGAAGGGGGCAGAAGATCTGCAGGGGATCCAGGAGGCCCAACAGGGACTATGGGAGGTGCATTTGGCCATCCATGAGTAGGTGGGCAAGCTGGTGAGGGAGCAGCGGTCCCTGGCACAACTCCTTTGGCAGGAGTTCTGAAGGGACCACGGAGGGCGTGAGCAGCAGAGCGCCAAAGCCAGGAGGCCTGTGGCAGGGTGCAGGGCTTGCTACGCCTGCAGGAAGATGGGACATTTAAGACGGAACTGTCCCTATTGGGGTGGGGGCAAGGTGCCACAGCCCAAGCAGGGATTAGGACAGGTCCCGAAGACAGTCCGCCAGGTGAGGGAACCTGGGCCGCTGTTGACCTGTTGGGCCTGTGCACGACAGGGCCACGTGCAGTGGACATGCCAGGCCCAAAGCAGATGGTCCATGTCAGTCCCTGCAAGGGGATGGAACCCCAAACGGAACATGGGAAGCCCCGGGCAGCCCAGAGACGGGGTGCCTGCTGGAGCTGCCATGTGCCCAGACATATTAGGAGGCACTTCCCCCTCACGGGAACTGAGCGGCGGTCAGAGGAAGTGCCTGTAGGCCTGGGGGGGGCCAGAACTGGAGAAGGTGGTAGTGACTGGGACAGCCGGGATGCAGCAGGAGGCTGGAACCCAGACTGTCGTTAAGCCAGTAGCTGAAGGGGAAACCCAGACTGGGTGGGGCCAGCAAGAGGCTGAGTCCCAGGTGGTCCAGGAACAGGCCACCAAGTGGACCCAGACCCTGCAAGGGGCGGGGTCTGGGAGATGCCAACCTATAGGTGCAGCTGGAGGCCACAGAGCTGGGCCTTTGGAAGGCAGAGGTGGGAGGTGGGAGCAAACAGTTCCCAGGCTGATTGGGGGAAGCAGGCTTAGCTGTGGCCACATCCCAATCAGGTCTCAGCTGGCCTTTATAAGAGGGCAGTGGACCAGGAATAGAGAGCCTCCTCTAGCTGTAGAGGGAGATGGGCCTGGGGAGCTTGAGAAGGTATCTGGAGTGGAGCAGGGCTGGGGGAAGGCCAAGGGAGCTCCAGCCTGGAAACCCCCCCTGGCTGTGGCCTAATATAATGCCAAAAAGGGTACTGGGGTTGTGGGGGCAGCCCACGGGTAGGCAGATGCAGCAGGTCCAAACCCCCCTTGCCTGTGATAAGTGACTTATATACTGCAGTCTGCCCCAGTGAACGGTGGCCAAATGGTGACTGGGCAGTAGCCATATACTGAGGTGAGGATAGTAGGTGGGGGTTCCCCAGGGAGGGGGGAGACCCAAATCTGTGGGGGTACTGCCAGGGGCAGCAATATTTTGCTACCATTACAAGCAGCCTAGCTCAGTCTAGGCTGACTACCAATGAGAAAGGACGCTTGGTAGAGGCTCTGGCCCAGGAGTCGTTACAGCCCTTACCTACGGGAGTCAAAGAGCGTGAGACCTGGACCAGAAGCCTGCCGCCATTGGAACCCCAGGTAGAGTCTGGCACCGAGGAGCCTGGAGGCCCCGATACCTCCCACCCCCATGAGGTCAGAGCGTTTGGGTGGGACTCCCCATTGACCCAGTGGCAGACCCTATTGTCGAGGGTGGGACTCTGAACGCTAGGCCACCCTACCCTGCCTCTGAGGGTGGCTGTATTGACTCTGGCCGTTAGGACATGCTTCCCTTCCCTGCATCCCAGGGTAATTAGCTTGACTTTGACCACTAGGCAACACCACCCTATAGTCAAGGGTGGTTGTATTGACTTCGGCCACTGGGTCAAAATTCCCTACAGACAAGAAAAACCCTATTGACTCTGGCCGTTGGGCCTCACTTCCCTCACAAGGGAAGTCCAATTGACTCCACCCATTGAGCCACGCTAAGAGGAGCCCTACTGACTCTGACCACGGGGCCACACTTCCCTACTGACAAGGGAAGCCCTATTGACTCCAAGCAGTGGGCTGTACTTCCCTGAATACAAGGGGAGTTTTATTGACTCAGGCCATTGGGTTAAGCGACCCCGAGGCTGGGCGTAATCCCCTTGGCTTCACTGTGGGGCTGTCACGCCCTTGCTACAACCCCAGGGTGACTGGGTGTACAGGCCCCATGACAGTGAGATTCTTGAATATTTAGAATCTAAGGAATAACTACAGGATTTAGCTTTCTCTTAGGGGAAACAAACATCATATCAACTTTAAAGAGATATAGTCATCCTGAAGCCTAGTCAATTTTAAAAAAAAGTTAATACTTTCAGGTCCTACCACCTGTCCCTGGGATCTCCTGCCTGTTAAACTTAGTCAGATTTTCCTATTTTTAAAGATTTTTTTCTCTTTAATACTGTGGGAAAGATCCAAACAAATAAATGGGGGAAAAATGGCTAAGTAGGTGACTATACAGGTGAAATGTGAAAGCTACTGCATGCTATCAAAGTAAACAAATTATCAAAGGAATATTTTTCTAATTTTTCATTTAGTCATTTTAGGTGTTACATAAGTTGGTAAAACTTTCATAAAGAAGTGTTAATTTTAAGTTAATTGTGGTCCTTTAGATTTTAAATTAATCGCTAGTTTTGCTTTGCCAGTTTTGTCAAGGCTTTGAAGATGAATGTTGATTCACTTATAAATATTATGAGCTTTAATTGTTAAGGCCAGTGTATGCCTAATTATATCTCATCTATCAAAAGTTCAGCAAGCATGTTTCTACTTGCCTACCTGACATTTAACCAATTTCTTCAAAGTTAATGAGCCTTTGAAAATGTATTCTCATCTAATGAAAATGCCTGGGTGGTCAGGTGTTGCAGCTCCAAATACTTAGTTCTAGTAACTAATTAATCATATCAAATTTCTTTTCATAATCTGGGATTAGCCTCTAGTTAGTGTAACTGGAAATCTGCTATTAAATTGAAGATGCAAGATATTTTTTCAAGGTTTGCATGCAATATATTCATGCAAATAACTGAAACCCAAATAATCCTTTTTAGTTGTGTATTTGTTAAATTTAAAAAACACTAAAGTATTGGGTATTGAAGTGAGCCTTATTTTTTTCTGACTTTCACTGACTAACTTGCCTGTTCACCAAAACAGGGCCAAAAGAGAAGGTATAAAGACCAAGACTGTATTCTGGGCTGCCTTCACAGCAACAAACCAGGCAGGGCTTCAATAGGTTGTTTGCTGTGAGATGCTGCCAAAATCTTAAGATTTTCTTTGCATATTGTTTAATTGTCAGCTATGGGATGACTGCTGTATGGAATGAAACTGACTGCTTTTTGCCAGAGGCCTCAAAGTATCTCTAAACAGGGCTACCAAAGCAGATGGTGGTAGTGCAGATATATTTTATAGCAAGTGGGACAATAATTCAACCCCAGCAGCTAGAGAATGCAAAGACAGATATGTTTGATTCATTATATATCCGTGCCATAAGTCACGTGAAGCTGAGACTACCTGCACTAAATAGAAGTCTCTCTCTAGTTTTAGTGTTTTTGTACATGGTAGTTTCTAGGAGCCCCAGTCATGCATCAGGACCTCATTGTGCTAGGCACTGTACAAACACACAACAAAGAGACAATTCCAAGTACTGGAGTACTTCCCCATTTGATACTGGGTAATCTGATGTATACCTTACAAAATCTTGAGCATTAGAGACCTAATTTGTCATTCACTGGTACTAAGAAATGTATGTTGTCCCCTGTGGCATTGGAAAGCAATAGATGGATACAGTTATTTATTTGGCTTATGCAATCTGGTCAAGTCAAGCGAGAGTGTTCCTATCAACAATGTTCAAGGCACAAAGACCTCCAGGAAACCGAGTCATTTTGCAGTCAAGGGCTCCATTTGGGGGGAGGGGGGCTGCAACCCCCAGTTTCGTACCCTAGCTGGGAGCAACACTGCTTCCTTTTCTGCCTCCTTCCCTCACCAGCCATTAGAGTGAAAGCAAGGCAAGTGGCTTGCCTCCCTTACTCCTCTCCCCAGCCAGAAGCAATTAGGCTCACTCTTCT
Organism: Caretta caretta; assembly: GCF_965140235.1. Taxonomy (NCBI): domain Eukaryota; kingdom Metazoa; phylum Chordata; order Testudines; family Cheloniidae; genus Caretta; species Caretta caretta. Next base: position 168,783,434 of record NC_134207.1, read on the forward strand.
CCCCCCTCTTCCCTGGGCTGGCTATTCTTTGCTCAACCAATAGGAATGCAGAGGTGTATTTGGCAGAGCCAATAGCAGGGCTGGGCTTCTGCAGCACTTTCTTTCAAATTCATTTTCCTGAAACAAACCAGCTCAGCGATGGTGTGGGGGGAAGTAAACTCTGTATTTAGGCAGAAGATGCTTGCTGCAGGTTTCATCATGATCTGCCCCTCACCTTCACATGTTGACATGTTACAAATGGAGGTGCAAGCACCTTGTGGCACTAGTAGACACAGAGCTGTTCAGGAGGGGGAGGAGGCTGCTGCCTCAGGCCCTGCTGTCAAGAAACAAACATGTGCTGTCACACCCATAGGCACTGACTCAGTGGGTGCTCCATGGCAAATTAGCCGGAGCCTCATCATCCTTTGGAGTGCAGCTGGATAAACCATTTCCAGCCAATCAGCTATACCATGCAGCCGCCTATCATCTGTTTGACAGGGAGGCAGGAGATGAGCTCTTTTGCAGGGTGTAGCTGTAATTCCTAGCTCAGCTCCCACTGCAGGTAAAAGTGGTCCCTTTCCAGGGCAGAGGGAGCAGGATGCCATTTAGGGAAGGCAGAGGGGGCTTCTGCTTCTCCCTGAGTTTCCTACTATGGAGAGCAAACAGAAATGAACTGCTGCTCTGCACTGTCAGTGGAGGAACCCAAAGCCCATAGCTGCGAGCTGAGCAAGAAGTTGACAGGGCTGTCCTGGAGGAGCTGGAACAGCAGGTCCTCCCTCCCCCTCGGATTTGGGTGGTGGGAAACGTAAATTCCCCATTGTGCAGGCTGCTGCTGCTCCATGGTGGGGAGCCGGAGAGCTGTCTGTATTCTGTCCACCCCAACCCCTTCACACACCCAGGGAGTCTTTAATGAGTCTCTCAAATGACCCCTCAGGCTGGGTGGCTGAGAGACTGTGCCACTAGAAATCTCCCTGCCAGCCCCCACAGCCAGCAGCAGTGCTAGCAGCCCTGGGACCAGAGGGTCACTCAAAGCACTTCATGTGGGTAAATAGCTCCCACCCAGCTGATAGGATGGAACCCAGGAGACAGCAGGTTCTGGCTAGCCTTGACAGAGGGAAGGGACCTGATGAGTGCTGATCTCCTTAAGTCTCTCCCATTGTAGAACTGATCAATGAAATAGTTTTAAATTGTTCACTTTATTAATATAACTTCATAAGCAAAGTTATGAAACATTCATTCACAAAACCAGTTACCCCAATAACTGGCTAATTGAGTTTCACCCTTTAATCCAACTGCTGCTCAAATCACAAACTTGCACTGTTTCAACATTGTAACTTCTGCTCACTGTTTACCCTTCCTTACACTTGTCCATATTATAACTCAAACTCCAGCATCTTTTCCAGTTAGCTGTTCTCAGCAGGTTTTACTAGAAACATGTCCCAGCCAGTAGGCCAAAGCAGTCATGTTTTGACTGTTCATTAACCAGACCCTTTAACAGGTTTACTAGGATAAAGTTATCTAAAAGGCATTAAGTGATTTAGCAAGTCCAGGTGACTTCCAGATAGAAAATATCTGCACAACCTCTATCTTAGTTTATAATATTTAAATATCTTAAGTCTACAGTACAATAATATTCACAGTTGGCCCACATCAGCAAACTCGAACTGGGGTTATGGGGTGTTTAGTAAATCTTTTATATTAAACTCTCTTGACCAGACATCCCAGAATCTTTTCTGTGTTAGCCAAAGGTGTTGGCTAAACACTGTTGGAGGGTCTTGTTTTGGATAAATGAATATCTTTGTCCTAGAAGGCCTGAACTTCATTATTCACTCTAGTTTCACTCTAAACATTAGCTGACCCTAGTGCGTTACTATTAAGCTGGTTTTTTAGTTAGAACTTAGTGCATTATTAAATAATGGATTCATTGTGTCCTTTTTACTCTAAGCTCTTGATCCTTAAGAAAATATCCAAAAGGAACCACTTGTAGCCAATATGGGACAGGTGTTTCTTCTCCAATAAAATCTATTGAACAATGCTTGTAGTCTATTAGGAATTACTCAGATTTGTCATAATGACTTATCAATATATTTTGTAATTTATGTCTTTAGCTCATCAATTATGTAAGCCAGATGACATGAAAAGAAGTCCATGGTCAATAGTTCATTTTCTGTGAATACAAACAGTATATAAAGATGCCTGTTATTATAGAGGTATGCTGTGATGGGGTATGGCTCACCACTGCAGCAACCCCACTGGATGTCCCAGGGGATCAGCTCTCCTAGCCGGTGCACTTCTGCTCCAGGGACCCACATCACTCCCAGCATCCTCTTTGTGACACAGCCCTCCAGCTGTGCCACACTCTGTGCTCCTCCCTTCCAGGGGACAGCATCACAGTCTGCTGTCCAGCTACTTCCCTCAGTGGCTTCTGCTGCCAGTTGTCTGGCCACTTCCTCAGTGGCAAAGCAGGGAAGGGGCAGAACCCAGGCCCACCCACTATTCCAGGTCCCACCCCAGGGAACCTGTAGATGGTAGCCATATGCTGCATCCCCTCCAACCTCTCAGTACCTTTCCCTGGGCCACTTCCCCTTTGCCCTTGCCTCAGGGCATCATTGTGCAGATCCCTGTAGCCTGCCAGGAGCTGCCTTTAGCTCCCTGGGTCTCTGCCTGCAGCACTGCTCTGTCCAGGGTGCTTGCTACCTTCAGCTTGTAAAGAAGCCAGTCTACCTCCCTCCTCAACCTCCAAGAAGTGACTGAAGCTGCTCTGCTGTGCAGCCCTTCTTATATGGGCCATCTGGGCCCTGATTGGCTGCGCCTCACAGCGCCTTTCTCATTGGTTGCCTCCTGTGCAGCCTCCCAAGGACACTATTAATCTCTTAGAGCCCAGTGTGGGGCTTAGTTAACTTATTCTGTGCTGCAGTAATTGTTAGAATCTCAGCTTCCTTCTAAATAATAGATATGGATTTTGCTTGTTTCTATCTCTGCTTTCCTTTTACTGTCTCTGTAGCCTTGAATCAGGAGCTCATAGATAAAGCTCAGCTATATTTCAATGTCAATGAGGTGCCAGAAGAAATGGCATGCCAGTATAGCCAAAGCATGGCTACAAAATGTATACAGTTTTCAGCATCTTTTGCATTTCGGGCAAAGTATTGAATGTTTGTTGGTTTTTATTCATAGTTTAACATGATGGTATTACAGAACTTTCAGGCCTTAAGTAATGGTGCCTGTCTTATCTCTTATCAAAATTTAAGAGGTGTATTTACAAAATACAAAGATGATATTGTCCTTGAACTGACTCCAGTGTCATCACAGGAGTTATCATATGTTGACGTTTTATAGTTGACAACCTTGTTTATAGTGCCTTCAGCTGAAAAATGCAGCACTCCTTGGGGAGAAACAGCAGATACTTTTATCATTGATATGATGTGTTCTTAATAAGAGAATCTTCTTAATGTAATTTTTTCCTCCTGTGTTGTGGATTGGGTGGTTAAAACACAAGTCAGTCTTTTATCTAGGAAGCTTATTGTTCCTGTGCTAGACAAGTGTCTAGTATTAACTCACATTAATATTTTAATTATGTTTGAGTATGACAATAGATCTTTATTAGTTCATGAGCATGTATAGAGAATCTTTTGAGAAAATTGGGTTTGGTTTTTTTAAACGACATAATGACATGTTAATGAAAAGGCAAGCTGTAATAGCTGGTTAGAATTCACACAGCACATGGCCTTTGGAAGATGATTATTTTTTCTTCAGAGTTTGCTACTACATTGGCTAGGATCTCCATTATGAATTTAGTTACCACATAGGAAAGTCCTCCAAAAGGCCTCTCTACAAATGGAGAGAGATCCAGTATTGCATTAACTTGCCTATTGGTGATCCATCTGACTATAAAGGTTGGGGGTGGGGTGAGGCTGGAGGACTTTTTTTTTTTTTTTCCATTTCAAAACCTCTTTCTTGGAATTGTTTTCCTGTGAAAGGACAGATTCTTGGCTCTGTTAAACCTGCTTTGTTGTTCCCGAGCCCAGGACAGACTTAAAACTATTTTAAGTGGACAGCTGAGGATCTTTGTGCACAGAATTCTTCAGTGATCCAGAGTCAACATGATCTATTTCCACGCTAGAGCTGGTCAAAAAACATGGTTTGTTTTTTTTGTGTGTGTTTTTTTCCCCCCATGAAAAATTTTCAAACAGAATTTTAATTCAACATTTTTAAATTGTTCAGTTTTCATGAGAAAATTGCAAAACAAAAGCAATCAACATTTTCTTTCCTTTTTGAAAATGGAATTTTGTGTTCAGGGTTTTTTTTTGTTTGTTTTTTCACCTTCCTTTTTTTTCCCTGCTGGAAAATGAGGAGGAAAGGATGTAAAGGTGTGGGGGTGGGAGGAGGGTTTAAAAACTTACCAGTGCTCTTTTACTCTCTCCCTACCTGGAAAGGTTGAAAGGTTTTTTGTATATGTACCAATGCAAAAGTTGACTGCAGGTACTTAGATTAAATTAAAATGTTCGTTTTTTGTCTGTGTAGGCTGTATTTGACCCATGAATATTTACTTGGAATCTTTTTTTGCTTGATTCACATAGAGTGAAAATATTTATTGGTCTTGGTCCTGTGCTTCTGGGGTTTAGGGCTCAATGAATGGAGACACACAAATTGCAAACCTTTCAGAAACTTTCAGATTTAATTTTACTTCCTGTTTATTCCCTTTCTGCAACTATTAATATGACTGAAATTTTCTAATGAATGTTCATGAAAAGTAAATGGTGGGCCTGTAACCAGGATTTGTTAATAACTTTAAACAAAATGAAATGAAATTTGTTTTGGGCAGAAGTAATAGTTCATAAAGGTCAGGTCATCTAGTCAGGAAACAAACAATATCATATGACTTAAGTGACCAGTCTCAACTAAAATATCAAATGGTGAATAACTTGAGGCAGGGGGAACTGTAGGCTGAAATGTTGGATGAAACATTTTGTACAAAACATGGTGACATATTTTGAATAGTGAACAACTTGTTTAAAAATTGCAGTCTGTTCAGACAATTTATGAATAGGAAAAAGGACTACTAACATCACAGAAGAAATTGCTGGCTGTAACTTATTTGCCCAGCTATTCTTGGGTTATATTTCATACCCCTTGTGAGGGAACAAGTGTCTATGGAATATCTAAATTTAGCATTTACAATCATATTTGGTAATTGACATGAATTAACTATCAGTCTATTTAAATTACAATGCACAAAAAACTAAAGTTTAGACAATGACTTGGATTACCCTATGTAACTGTATAGTAGCGTGTGCATGCCTCCTTTATAAATTTCCCATTCCTTTATGATAACCAATATGTTATCAGTATTTTCATTTCAAATTTTTCATGTTATTTCTAACTTTAAAGCATTTTAAATTTAAACATTAATTTATTTTATTGAAACCTCCTCAGATAATGTATCTTAATGGAATATACATAACTGTTTTTACAGTGAGCTTTGGTTGAGATATATTAAATATAGCTCTGTTCTGTTCACTCCCTCTGCAGCACCTGGCACCGGTTACTGTTGGCAGACAAGACACTGGGCTGTAAGGATTTTTAGGGAGCCTATTTGACTAGAAGACTTTGGGGAGCCTTACAGAATACCTCCCACTAGGTCCCCCCTTAAGCCCATCTATCAGAGCTGGAATAAAAGAAACCACCAGACAGATATGAACTCACAACCCTTTATTTTACTAAAGGGGAAGGAAGGGGAGGGGGATGGATTAAGGACACTGGACCTTGAAATATAAGCATACACATGCACACAGACACACTCAATAAAGCAAAGATGGTTTTTCTATCTCCTTCAGGTACTGCCGGTGGCGAGGCTGCAGACTGGTGAGATCAGCAATAGACACCAGCGATGGATCACGGGTGTCTAAGACAGGTAAGTAACCCTATCAGACCCACCCTATCCCTCGCTGCGTCTATGGGTTAGGGTCAGATCTAACTAACCAGATCTAGTGCGAGAGTGCACATCTGCTTCCCAAAAGAAAATAACTTGTAAACCCCAAGATGACTACTTCGTTCAGTGAGTGGCTACTGCAGGCCAGTAGCCAATGTGGAAAGTGTACCACATCAGAGAGAGAGCTTTTAAACACCTGAGCCCCAAAGACTCCAGAGCTCGAGAGCCCCTGGCCCCTCCCTTCATTTCTCTATATAGAAACCGGTTACTTAGCAACAACTGATTCCCACTCTTTTCACTTTCCCGCCTTTTGCCCAGAATAGGAGAACAAGAAATTGTCACAACATGGAGGTCACCTTGTTCTTATCCAGACCAAGATGGCCACCTAACAAACAATGCCCTAAAAATCCAACTGGGTGTGTGCCTTCCCCCAAGAATTTGGCAGAGCTGTACCTAACAGGGCTAGATGGACCATTGGTCTGATTCAGAATGGCTGCTCTTGTGTACTGTTGATTTAAAATTTGAAAAATATTTAACCAACTTTTAAATAGACTGTTAAAAAGTCAGAGTCCAACAGGGCTAATACTGAACACAGCTGAAGCATAAAAATATGGTAATTTTTAAAACTTTGTTCCAAACTTTTAAAATTACTAAAGACATTGATCAGAAAAGTTTAAACATTGTATATAATGTTAAAGTAATTTTGGATTATTTCTCTATTGTATTTCATTGCTTTAATTTTTTATCATATAAACATTGCCATAACAATATAGCTATTTTACCTATAAAATGCTAATTATTATTTATCTTATTGTAAATGTTCAACAGTCACCAAAGAAAGCAGAAACCTAAAAAGTAACTTTGAAAATGATGCTGTTTCCCAGTTTTTGAGTTATGTGAAATCTACCAGTTAATGTTTCATTTCTTTATTTCAGTAATTTACAGTGAGAATGTCAGCATCATATTGTTCCTTTGTTTTGCTAAACTCAATGGTCAGTGAAAGGGACCAACTAAATAATAAGCTGGAGCATCACAAGAATGAACAAATACTGTAAACATTTCTCTACAGAGCTCTGCCTGAGCACCTGAGTCATAGCCTGCAAAGACCCATGTTATTTCCAGCAAGGGCCTTTCATTGCAGTGAGATTTGAGGGCGCTCAGCGCTCCATCGCAGCTTCAGGCCCAAATAGCACACCTCTAATTTGAGGGGTATTTGAAATGTCAATCCGTGAATTTCAAGGCATACTATAAATCAGGATGATTTGTTCAAAACAAAGTTCTTGATCTCAAAGCATTTTACAAAGAGGTTTATCCCAGCTTTACAGAAAGGGAAACTAAGACTCAAGTAAAATGCTCGAAGTCACCCAGCATGCTACCGGCAGAAATGGGAATAGAATTCAAACTCAGGTCTCCTGAGTCCCAGTCTAGTGCTTTTTCTACTAGGTGACACTGATTCTTAAATATGCTTTATGAAAGCAAATGTATATACTGCCATGAATCCTTCAGTTTATTAACTACTAGAATATTTGTTTTCTGTGTTAGCTTTTTTTATTCCAACTTCAGAGTACCTGGAGGATTTTCACATGTGGAGTTCAGTGTGCTGCCACCCTTTCTGTAGCTGCTTCACTCACACGCAGAGACTCACCATTTGTCTGGTCTTGCTGTTATCATACACGTGTCTCAATACTGTGCTGGCTCACTTGAAACAAGAAGAGGTAGGAATGGTTCCTGAAATGGGAGTTGTGGGTGCTGAACAGCTCCGAAAATCAAGCCACAGTTGCCCATAATATCTAGTTTTTATACAGTGGTTTTCATCAGTAGATCTCAAAGTGCTTTACAAAAGATGGGGAAACTGATGCACAGAGATTGGGTTAAACTTGAAGTGCCCTAATAAGATGCTATTTTTAAATATTTAGCCTGCTTTGCAGACCATTGTCTTTCCAAAATTATTTATTAACATTTTATTTTATGAAAAAAATGAACTAATCATTCATAAGTCCTGGTGTGTGTCCTGGCTACATTAGTGACCACCTCAATCTGAAGCCATTCCTGCTGTGATCAGCTGAAATTCTTGAATTGACTGCATGCATATGGCCAACTCTCATGATTTTATTGTGAGTCTCATGATATGTGGTGTTTTTCTAAAAGCCCCAGTTCCTGCAGTCATATTAGTTTCTGAGAATCTCTGCTTTTAATTTTACAAAATCTCATCCTCATGGTTGTGGAGGAAAAGGTTAAAAACCTGATCCCCATGCAGTCTAATGGCTCAGAAATCAAAATGAACCCCAAATGTATTACTTTTAAAAAAATCTCATTTTTAGTACTTGACTCAGGATTTTTGAATGCTTTGGGATACTGCTATATCTCAGATCAAACAGTAGGGGGTTGATGGCACAACATAAGGTTAAGGGCTGTCAACCCTGGCACTACTTCCCTTCTCCTTGGGCTAACCAGAGCTTTGATTCATCAAGCTATAAAGCCTGGTACAAGACCTATTTCTTTGCTTTTGAGACCTTCCAGGAGTGGGTGGGTTGATCTAGCAGGGGATTGTAGAGAGAACCTTTATTTACAATGGATGATGAATTTTGTGGATATTGTGTGTACTGAAAGACGCGACTTTCTTTAGGGTGAACTGAGGGGTTTGTATGCATATGAATCTATTCAAACTTCTGTGTGTTTTTTATATAATAGGTCAATTTATCAGAGCTTCGGATAGGTGCTCAATAAATATAAATGAGTAAAACTTCAAATTCTTTTTCCAGCCACATATTCTGGCTAAACTATAAGGTAAAGGTGGATGAATTTGTATTGAAACTCATGGCTAAATAGTTTAGATTGTATATCATTCACATCAGTGTCTTAGTTATGCTCGAAATGTTAACAATGAAATCAATTCAAACATTTGTATCTAGTCTTTTTGTGTGTTTAGCGTATATAGCTGAACTTGGTCTCATAGATGCCTTCATGACAAGTGGAATGCTCAGAACACTAGTCATTATTTCCAGTGGCATTATTGCTGTTGGCGATTTTCGGCTTCAGTCAGGTAATAGCTCCTATTCTGTGTGCAGCTAATCTCATTTTCCAGAGCTATCTTATTGTGATCCTATTTAATATCTTTTTTTATTCTTAGAGGATCAACAAGGTCAACAGTGGAGAACAATGTAAAGCTACTAGAGAATCTCGGATACATTCAATAGAGGGTATGGATAATGCTCAAAACTGGCATGATTCAACAGCAAAAAATGTGGTAAGAGAAGCACCCACAGCTCTGACCTGCACAGTGGCCATCCATCTGCTGGGGATTGCCAGAGCACAGGTATGCACTGGCTATATTTCTCCTTCCCTTGGGAATGTCCTTGATATGCCTCCTACTCCAGGAAGGGTTGGCATATGAGTCAGGTATCATGACTCAGTCTCTGAGGGATTTCCCCCAGAGATTTCCCTACACCCCCCACCGGTCAACTAGTTACATGCCGTGTTGCCAGTTTAGTCATTGTTTGGAAATTTGAATTGAAATTGAAACATTAATACACACTTTAAAAGCACATACAATATATGATAAAATACTTGTACCTGAAAAAGCAGAATAGGTTTGAAAAGTATGAACAAAGACTAGCTTCCTCACAGTTGTTTTTTATGACAATGTTGCCACATTCATTTTAGTGATGTGGTCAACCTTATAATTTCAAATTATGATTTGTAAGTAAGGTCTGAATGAGCTCTCCCTTGAGAGCTAGTGATGAGCCAGGGCATGGGGAGGAAAAGCTTCAGGACCAGACTGTATGCACATGAACATACCTACTATGCCTAGGTATCCAGCAGACAGAGTAGTGTTGCCCAAGTGATCAAGTTTGGCTGGTGTTAGGTCACAAATCACTTTGATATTGAATGTGGGGGTAATGAAATGTTATCCTTACATATGAGTAAAGGGCAGCAGGCTTGTGCTTAGCCTGTCCTGATTGAGGGGGTGACACTCAGGGCTTAATTTGTGCCAGGGCTGAGCCCTGATACCTCTAGGCTTGGCAGTTCATAGCCCCAGGACCTTTGGGCTTGCCACACTAGTGATGCATATAAAAAACTAGCTTGAGCTGTGGCACCTTTCATTACAAACTAAGCACTGGTCACCCTCAGCTGAACTACACTCCCTAAGTAAGGGGTTTGGATGCCAGATCCCAGTGGGGGTGGGGGTGAAAAGACAGGTGTTTTGCTTCATGGTGTGGGCTCTGCCTAAGTCACAGGCACCATTTGACCTACCCCTCTCTCCTGTTTGGAGAGAGCACTGATTAGGCTCCATAGAGTCTCTTGTTTTAAGTGACCACTAGACCTGAAATCACTGATAATCAGGTCTAAGTGCTTAGACCTGCTGTGGGACAGAGTCTGTGTGGAAGAGACAGCTCAGCTTGTACTAGCAGTCAGGTTTCCTCACTGAGAACTGAAATCGCTGAGAGCTGGGTGGAACCTCAAGAGACCAGCTCACAGAGGTCACAGTGGCAGCAGTAGTTAATGGCACAGGGCCATCTGCAATGAAGCAGTTAAGTGGACACTGGCATGACGAACAACAGCAGCCAGAGTGAGCAGCTGGAGCGAGTGGCTGAAAGAACAGGGAAAGTGCCTTCTGCCCTCCCACCCCCGAGAGTCCGAGGTGAACTCACAGAAAAGTGCCTCTGAACTCTGGGTCTTCACTGACCAAGGACCACAAATATGAGTGGGATGAAGTGGAGGGATAAAGGAGGGGCACATTAAAGGAACTTTTTTTTTTTTGGACTATATTTTAGTGACTTTGCTCCAGAATGCTAGATTTGTGTTTGGAAAAATTATATAAATATACATTTCCTAGTAGGTCAAGATTTTTAAAAGGCACTATTTGCCAAGGTTGTTATCTCACATTGTGGCCATCCTGGGGAGTTTCTATATTAAATATTTTTATATTATAATTAATTTTTACATAAGAACGGCCATACTGGGTCAGTCCAATGGTTCATTAAGCCCAGTATCCTGTCTTCCAACACTGGCCAATGACAACACTGGCCAATGACAGGTGCTTCAAAGGGAACAAACAGAAGAGGTAATGAATTGATCCATCTCCTGTCCTCTACTCCCAGTGTCTGGCAACCAAAGGCTCAGGACGCTTAGAGCATGGGGTTGTATCCCTGCCCATCCTGGCTAATGGTCATTGATGGACCAATCCTCCATTAACTTACCTAGTTCTGTTTTGAACCCTGTTATATTTTTGGCCTTCATAATATTCCCTGCCAAAAAGGTCCACAGTTGACTGTGCGTTGTGTGAAGAAGTATGTCCTTTTATTTGTTTTAAATCTGCTGCCAGTTCATGTCATTGGGTGACCCCTGGCTTTTGTGATATATGAAGGAGTAAATAACACTACTTTATTCACTTTCTCCACACCAGTCAAGATTTTGTAAACCTCTATCCTATCCTCTTAGTCATCTCTTTTCCAAGCTAAGAAGTCCCAGTCTTTTTAATCTCTCCTCATATGGTATCTGTTCCATACCCTTAATCATTTCAGTTCCTCTTCGCTGTACCTTTTCCAATTTCAGTATATCCTTTTTAAGATGGAGCGACCAGAACTGCACGCAGTGTTCAAGATGTGGGCATACCATGGATTTATCCAGTAAAAATGGAAGCACTTGGTTTGCCAGATCTAGCAGCAAAGCCAATGCTAACAACCTACATGAAAAGATTGCCAGTTACTGTAAAAGCCAAGTTTAGAAGTACTTAATGAGGCTGTTGAGAATGCTGGAGAATGCTGGAATGCTACACAAACAAACATGGCTGTAGTATCCTACTTTCTATTTAAGCAAAAGACACCACACACTACAAACTGGAGGCAGTGGCGTATTAATGCCTAGGCCAACAAATTTATAATAGCAGCCAGAGGCGACTGCTTCCCCCTGTACCGGTTCGCACCCTCTGCCACTGGCCCTGCTCTAACTCCACCCATTCCCCACCCCGGCCCCACCATCTCTCCTGAGCATGCCACATTTCCCCCCGCCCCTCCTCGCGAAGCTGTTTTGCACACAAGCACTGGCAGGGAGAAGCAGGACGCGGCAGTGTGCTCAGGGGAAGAGGCGGAGTCAGAGTGGAGGTGAGCTGGGGCGGGGGGGGGCGGGGTGGCAATTATTTCAGGGCCTAGGGACAGCAAAATCATTAATCCATCACTGACTGGAATCCAATGTTAAGTCCATTGTCACTTGTTAATGCTGAAGCTGGACACTGGTTCCAAACAAGACCAGCAAATGCTGAATATCTTTCTGCAAGACACTCTGCTGACTGGTTAGCAGCATGAAGTACAACAGTGAAAGACTCAACAGTTGAAAAAGTGAAGAACTCTCTCACCATATTCAAAAAATGTGCATACATGGCAGCTGATGCTCATTTGCATCGGTGCATTCAAGTATTCGGTCATTGTAGCTATCTTCATGTTAGTAGTAGGCCAATAGATGCATTTCTAGACCTTCAGGTTATAGAAGACAGATTGACTGCATCTGTGACAACCCACATCTTAGAGTTTTAAATGTTTTGTAAATTGAACCCCAAACAGATGGCTACTTGTGCATTTGATAGAGCTTCAAACTCCTCTGGAAGATATAGTGGAGTACAAGCTTTGCTCAGAGATAAGTGTAACCCTAATCTCTCCTATACACGCCTGGAAAACCTGCTGGCTTTCTCATGAGTGATCCTTGGCTATTGTCTTAAAATTACTGCAAGTGGTGTTTGGCTTTGGAAAGTACCTACCTCGATGGGGTGGACCTAAGTAGTGAAGCTGGTGGACTACTTTTGCTACTAAGTTCAGAGAATACTATCGCCATTCTTTCTCTCTTGCAAGTCTACTGATAAAACTACTTGGGTCATTAAACAGTGCCATCCAGGCATCTCCTACTGTTGTAGCAGATCTTGGACCAGCAATAGAAGCTACACTTGGATCAATTAGAGGGAGATCCATTGAAAACATACTGAAGAAGCAAAGGCTTCAGTCCAGGAGCTGGCTAATGAAGGCACTTGCATTGAATCCTTAAGTGAAAAGTACAAGAAGTGTGTGTTAAGCTAGCTGAAAGTACACAGATCTTACAAACCTACAATGGCTACTTCTGGATTTTACTCAACCTCTACATAGCTTTTACAGATGTCTATCTTAGAAAACACCAACCACTAAATGGAGTTAGGCACTAGCAGCAATGGGGCTGGCACGTGATCAGGACAGACTAGAGAATTTGAACACCGAGTCGAATGTCATATGGTGAATGAATGAAGATTTGAAAACAACCCTTTTATCTTCACTAGTGGTTTGACCCAATCTTTGTGCTATGTTTCCTAGGGTAGGAAAGGAGTAGGAATTCATCTCGTGTTACTCCCAGTAACAACAGCTACAATTGAGCGGTTTTTTTTCCTCATTGAATAGAATTTTGTTTCTCTTTTTGCTGGATCATGAACATATCATAAAGGACTGGAAGTATCGGACACATGAAAAGCCTTCAAAGATGAATGTGCTGCATTCGAGAAGTTCATTAACAAAGTTGTGCAAAATTACAACAAGAAACCAAGAAGACTGTAGATGTAGGAGGCTTGTGTAGCTAACTTTAATTTGTGTGATGATGATTTTAAAACAGGAGTTAAATCTAACAAAATGGTGGTGATGAAACATTTTTTTCAGTTTTTATTGTGGTGCCATGCAACCCACCTTCGCCTGCCTGGTCTCACCCCTCCCCCTAATAAATTTGAACCCTCCCTAATTTCAAATCCTGGGGAAAATACAGATTTCCCCCACCGCAGGGAAATCATCATTTGGGGAAATCTGCTGACTTTCTGGTCTGGAGAGCTGCTGAATCAGGCTCTGTACTGAACCTTGAATTTTTGCTACAATCAAATGGCAGAACACAAACCATGACAGCAACATCAAAACACCTTTTCAGCGAGGAACAACCAGCAGGAGAAATTAAAGTTGTAGAAGTTGTTGTATTCACTTATTTTACTGGGAAAAAATCTAGATCCAATTGCTTTTTCACCAGTTTCAGTGGTGATTTTGTTAACTTTTAAATGCAAAGGACAATATATTTTGCTCACTGCATTTCCTGAAATGGCCCCTGTCGCCACAGTGAGAATTCCATCTTATTTAGCTTTTATGTGTAAATGTGCAATGCAGCTCATCAAAATGTTTTATTAGCTGAGGAACCTATTTCTGAATCTTCCTTACCATGGCAAAATTTCGACCACAGGGAAAAGAAACATGCAAGAAGAAATATGAGGTATGTAGGGATAGCCAAAACCACATGCAGTTAATTATCTGGTTTCTTTTCTGTTTTTATTGACCTCCTTCCTCTGTTGGATCTTTAAATGTTTAGTCTTGCATGGATTTCTTCTCTAGTTTTTGTTCTTTGGAATAGTGGTTCTAAATGGTATAATGTTTGCTCTGGTTAATGTTACTGAGCTAATATATACATTAGTCCTCTTTTTCCCATATAAAGTAACTTTTTTTTTTTTTTATTAAATCAGTCTGTTTTCAGTGTATAGTATTTTTGGTCTGTATAGTCTCTGCACCAATAGATCTTATCTTTCCTGCCCAGAGTGGTCATGTCAGTGACTTGGAAGAGAACATATGTCAGCTTCTAAGGATATTCACATGCATACAGACAAAATGCATTGCTAATAAAGCTAACTGTATTATGTCATTGGTAGAACATATGAAGGGTTCATACCCATTATCTTAAATATTTTGTTTTCCATATGAGCAAAGTGTTTAACAGTAGTTCAGGAAACTACTAAAAATTAAACATGTTGCAATAGGGCTCGATGGGAGATGTCATAAAGGCTGAGCTTGTCAAATGGGCCTATGGGGAGTTGGTGTGCCCAAAATCCATTGGCTTTCAATGGGAGTTGGACTCCTAACTTCCCTTAGGTCTTTTGAAAATGACACCAAAATTGCTTTTTATCTGTAGGTTGCCAGTTGATATCTAGTTCTAATCAAAAGTGATTGCCATCTGATGGCTCTTACAGTCACCGAAGAGAAATGAGTTGGAGCTGTCAGCCCATTTCCTTGGGGACAAATGTCCACATCAATTGAACAAAACAGACACCACCATATTTGACACTAACAAGCATCCTTTATCTCAGTCTCAGATGAGACGCAATTACTGAATGGACATGGAAAATGAATTCCCTTCTTGTCCTCAGAGATGCTCCCTCCAGGTCGTGGCTGAGGTACATTGACAGGTGTGGTGAGGCGGTGCCCCACCCTCAGGCCAAATTGGGCTACAGCAGGCCAGAGCGGCTGCACAGACAGGCAGCCAATTAGGGCCAGGCTAGGCCCTATATAAAGGCTGCTCAGGCAAGAGGCAGGTAGTCTCTCCCAGGCCTTCAGAGGGTGAAGGTCTGTCTTCTGCTTGAGGAGACTAGCACCAGGGACAGCGCAGTATTGGGCAGGCGTGGGGAGCAGAAGGGAACTCCAACCTGGTACCTGCCAGGCTTCAGGCCCTGAGGAAAGTGCCTGGGTGGTGCAAAGGGGCCCAAGGGGAAATGGCTGAGGGGGGGAGAGACGGACAAAGGAAGAGAAGGAGGGCAGGCAGGAAGGCAGAGTAGAGAGCGGGCCTGGGTTCCCCCCCCTTGCACTTACCCTGGCCGTTAAGAGTGGCCATCATGAACTCCACCAGACACCTGCCAAAAGGGGTTAGACTTTGGGGGTGTGGCTGGCCACTGCAGCTGGGACAAAGTGGAAAGACTACTTTTAACCTTTTTCCCCCTCCTCCCCCCACCCCGGAAGGGGGTGAGTGTGGACTAGGGGGCACTGCTGGAGGACAGTGTCCTAAAAAGGACCCTGTGAGAAGGGAGCAACGTGGGTCCAGACGCCAATGAAGGGCGAGAGATGGATGGGACACCACCAGCGGAGAGCGCTCCACATGGACTGAGCTAATTCCCAGAGGTACCAACGGGAGGCGCTGCAGTGGTGAGACCCAACCCCGTCACACAGGGCAATACAGGAAAGCTTACATTTCTGCTACCCTAGGCTGTAATTCAAGAGTAGTCAATTATTTTTTGTCAAGGTCCAAAGTTATTGGTCAAGAAATAGTCAAGGTCCAGACTCCAGAGAAAATATAAGTGAATAAAAAGATTTTGGGATTTGTTCAAAAGTGCTGGCAGTCTGGATTTGACCTGTGACTGCCTATTAACTACCCCTATTGTAATTGTGCTGCATATGCAAAGATGATTTTGGTCTCTAGTGCTTTTGTTCTTGGATCCTTAATAAATACTAAGGCCCTAGTTCAGCAAAACACTTTGTGCAGATGCAATGACTTTAAGTGCTCTGAACTGGTATCTTTGTGCTCTTAAATATGGAAAATGTAAAGTGCAGTAAGACTATTGAATTTTTTTCAGTGTTGTGTATCATTGTGTGGCACAAAAAAAACCGCACTGAAATGCATACAAAGTTTGCGAATCACAGCCTTTGAAAGATTAGCAAAGATACAATGGGCCAATATATCCTAAGGTGTATCTTCATTGGCCTTACTCCAGAAGTGAGTCTGTCCCAAAATACGAATGCATTGCCAAGGTACTGAAATCCATCGTCCTGCATGTAACTGTGCATTTTTACAGCCTTGTATGCTGGACTCCTTTAGTCAAAGCAGTAACTCTGGAAACTACAGTGAGAGGAATAAGAAAGAAAGCCTTTGTTTCTCTGACAGGTAGAAAACCAGCCTAGAACTAAACTCGTGGTATAAAACCTTCAAAACAGTTTTGTTAATCAAATGGATTTTTTTCCAGTTGCTAGTAAATACTTAGTACATGTAGTCTAAGCAGGTATCTCTCATTGTTCTGCTATTTCGAGCACACCAACCTGTTTGAGCTACCAGCCTTCCATGGACGCAAAGTATCACCACTCTGGTGGAGTTATGTGGCTGACGTCACCTGTGTTCTAATTATTTTGGCTTGTGTGTCAGTAACAGGACTGCTGGGGCTGACTAAAGAAGCAAAGTATTTTAAACCTTTTGATAGTTTCTGAATCAGTCAATAAATGGACAGGCAAAGCAGCTCCTGGGGATTTTTTTTTTTCCTGCTTGGCTTCATTTGCCTTCACATCTCAGTTCTAAGGGTGTGAGACTGATCTCATGGAGACGGGTTTTACATTGTTGTAAATCCATTGGCTTCACTGGAGTTATTCAGAGTCTCAGCTAGTGTGAAGTAAGAATCAGGCATTCCGTTTACTTCTGCTAACGTACTCTAGTGTTACTCTTACTACAGCCTTCTTAGGACTGCATCTATGCTGGAAATTTTAAGCACTCTTCCCACTGTTGGTCTACTGGTAGTAGTGGAGGAGATGCTAAAGTTAGGCTGTGTCATCTAGCCCTACTTGGAATCAGCTGAAAAGATTTCAGTTCAGTGTTCTATCAACAGGATAGCATAGCCCCACCTAGTACTGCACTGTCACCGTGGTCTAAGATCCCAAGTCCAAGTATGTAATTGGAACCAGTGGCCTACAGTGCCAGAGGCATATGTGCTACCAGCTGAAACATTTAGTATAATCACAAATTAAAGTTGAAGACTGTACGTGTGAAAGCTATAAACATTAGAACTTTTTCTCACTTTGCAGATTTGGTTCTTCAAAATGCATTCAGTGGCTCCTTTCATTTTTCTTCTGTACTGTGTGCTACGTTTTCATTATCTGGCCACTTGCAGTAAAATACTGTATTGATTATTGGATAATAAGAGATGATTAATACCAGGAGTCTGTCTCGTAGTTGGACTGTAACATTATTACTTAGTATTTCTATTGTGGTAATGTCCACTGGCCACAATTTGGGATCAGGGTTCCACATATACCACTAAATATAGGATCTAAATATAGCATTTGCATTCCATTTTTCTTGAAATAGCAATTACATGTACATAGAAGAATCATTGTATAAAACTTGGCATGTAAACTCAGTAATAAAAGGAAGGTCCATTGAGATGGACTTGATATATCAGAAAAGAAAAGGCCATCTGAGTAGGAAAGGTTCTGGGATGTTTTAGTAAATCCTTGTGGAATATAAGGAAGCTATAGAGAAAGCAGGGAGGGCATTACAGTGATGGGAAGAAAACTGAGGAGGTAGAGTCCCAAAACATCAGGGAAGGGAGGGAGGCCTCGGTGGAGAAAGGTGGAATTCCATGAAGGAAGTGGACAGGGCCCCTGTTCTGGGCAAGAGATTCAGGGGAAATGAGGGATTGAGATTAGATTCTATATCCAATTAATCCCAAATGCTCCTAGCAAACCAAAGACTTTTCTAGCACAAGAGATCACAGCACTCCTGTCTCCCTTCACTGCCAGTGCTGTCTCCTGCTATGGCAAAACCCACCACTCTAAAACGGTAGTTCCCATTCCCATGGGTCCTTGGATGTAAACTTCATGGGGCTATGGACCCATTCCCTTCAGGGCACAGATTTTTGTATTCTCCTTTAATCCACCCTGGGAAGGGAAATGCCAGAGGCATGTGGAAAGCCAGAGAGGCCCTTCAAAGTGGGAAGGGAAGCAGAGAAAAGCAAACTTAATTTGGAAAATGTGATCAGGATAATCACCTTAGTTTTGGAGGTGATTTTTGCCTGGGTTGTCTAGACAATCCATGCCTCTCTTAGGTAAAGAAATGTATTTTAAAAAATCTATATTAAAACTCTAAAATAAACTCCATCTCTTGTAAGGTACATTTTCTTCTCTTCTAGATATTTATCATTGCATTGGTAGTGGAATGGAGAAATAGAGGCCACAGTAACTTTTTTGCAGAGGCATTACATGATGCCACTAAGCATCTTGTCTCAGAAACAGGTCATGTTCCCAAGAATTATGTTTCACATTCCTATCTCTGCTTTCATGATCCTGCCATTTTATTTGAAAAAAGTAAGAGTTGCAATCCCCCCATTTTAGCTGCTGGAAAGATTTTAGTCAGAGTAGGAGTTAGTAAATGAAATGGCTTTTGAAGGTTACCTGCAGTATTTATTTATACAGTGTTTTTATTTATTTATAAATAAAATATATATAGTATTCTCATACATAAAGCTACCACATTTATGTTTAGAAATGCATAAATTTTCCCTTCTTTCATGCCCTCGTACCATCTCCACCACCTTTTTTCCAGAATGAGAAAGTGGGAGGAGGAAAAATATTTCAGTTTCCAAAACTGAAAAATGACATTTTAAGCTGAAACAGGATCATTTTTAAAAGTCACTTTGAAATGCAATAAATAACTTCTTTTTGGAAAACACCCCAAAAAACCTCCTAAAATTGATTTTTTTTCCTATACAAATTTTCATAGGCAAAATGGGGGTTGTCTGACCAACTCTAGCGCAAAAAATACTAATATACAGATTACATGCTACACTACCCATAAGAGCACCACAGATCTCTGGTGCTCTTTACTGAGTGCTCTTTTGCCTGTTCTCCCTACCTTACAGCAGGAGCTTTCTACCTTACAGCAGGAGCTTTCTGCCTTCACTGTTACATTCTTCTCCCTCTCAACACAATGAGACCCTCCCATCTCCTTAGTCCTCCTCTATACACTCTGGAAACCACCAAAACATGCACATCTCCCTACCAGTGAGCTTGACTGACTCTTGTTGTCCTCCCACTCTCTATGGCCGCACATCCCCACTCTGGCATCCGGAGGTCCGGTCTGTGGCAATTTTTCCACGCCCTTCACACTGGAAATTCTAGTTATCTTCCTTTTCGGTCTCCTTCCTTGTATGAGGGACAGGTCCGGAAACAACAGCACAGGTAGGCATGTCACTCTGGGAAGTTAGGCCGGAGTAGGCCAGTCAGATTGAGCTGATCGCTTCCAAGGGTTCCAACCTGACTCACCTTCCAGCTTTCAGAATCCCTCCTTCCTCCCCAGCATAGTACCCTTAAGATCCCCAGCAGAAATCCTAAGTAATGGCCACTTCCCAAGATAACATTGATAAGCCTGTGCCATAAGGGTTAATACAAAGATATGGCTAAGTGGTTTGGTTTGGTATAAAAATCACGAAATTCTAAGTTACAATTCCCACAACCACCGTAACTCAAAACTAATGCACACTGGAAACAGAAACATCTTTCAACGTGCCTCTAGTTTAAGTCTTGTTTTAAAGTCTTAAAACTTGTGAAATATACACTTATTAATGTACTGCACAAGCATGTGTGTTTTAACAGGGTCAATAAAATGTGACTTATCAATGTGTCTTAGCCAATCATTTAAAAAATCATTGCAATGTGAAATGTATGAATTGTTGCTGGTGACTCGCTTGCCATTAAAATGTTCATTAGCTCTGTGTTGCTTGTTGGGCACATGCTGAAAATTAACCAGATGCCGTTCTCTTCCAGATTCTCTCTGCCCATCAGAGAGCATGGTACTCACAACTGGTTTGCCCTGCTTCATATGCACAGAAGCTAAGGACAGAATTAAAAAAATAAACTCTCCCAACAACATCAGACGCTTAGGTAAGAGTAAAATACATTCTTTGTACTTACCTTATGATCTGTTGCTGTGCTAGATACGCTATCCCGGGTAATGCTGACTAGTGTCTTCATATAAAGACAAATATTACCCTCCTCTTCTCTGAATATGTTAAACTTACTATTATTTTGAAAAGTTCTATGCTGAGAATTTATTGACTTGTTGTGAAGAATCAGGCCCAAGCAAACACTCAGGCCAAGATCTTTAAAAATATGTGCCTAATTTTCTAAGTCTGTATTTAGAAACCTGAACAAGTGGCCTGCAGAGTATCCTACTGCAGTCAATGGGAAGTGTTGAATATGCAGCACTTTTTATAATTATGCTGAGTAATTAGAATCTAAATGTGGACTCAGAACCCTGACTTTATACTAAGCATGCAGCTGCCCTCAGGACAGCCTGAA
This sequence comes from Caretta caretta, assembly GCF_965140235.1. Classification (NCBI taxonomy): domain Eukaryota; kingdom Metazoa; phylum Chordata; order Testudines; family Cheloniidae; genus Caretta; species Caretta caretta. The sequence goes on from NC_134207.1 coordinate 168,804,212, forward strand.
GTTCCTGTATCTGTAGACCACCCTGGTAACTGAGCAAAGACTTATTTTTGCCCTAATCCTACTTAGCAATATTCAATATTTCTTATCAATCTCTGCTTTATATTATTTTTGTCAGCAAAGGCAACAGATTATCTAAGGACTTCAAGTTCTAATGGCTACAGCTCAGGAGAAATCCTACTCTAAGTCCCCCACCTAGACGTGATTGTACTAAGACAGTTCTTTAAACACTGTCAGTTGATTTATGGCACTGAATCCTACACAGGAGAGAATGTGGCAAGAAAAAAAAAGGTGATATTATTCTGATGGCCACAGTTACAACACATTTCTCCATGACACAATGCACATACAAGTAGGGAGTTGAATTTTCTTGCACTTCCCATAATCTGTGGATTAAAGAGAAGACTGCCATATCCTCCTATTGAAGATGTTTTGTATATAATGCATTGAAGAAAATGTTTGTTTTTTAAACAAAACTTGTCTTGTTAAAGGAGCTGCCTTCTGAAGGCTGGAGATCTGAATAACTTCCTAGGCCATCAGGAGATTCCATGTAATACAACACTGCATGCTGCCTTTTATTTGAGAATAGTTCACAGGAAATATCTGGTAGGATTGGCTGAACATTTTCAGTCAAAATTGTTTTTTCGAACAAGTGGGTTTTCAGTTAAATGCAAAAAATGTTGATTTTTATTTAGAAAAAAGAACTGAAATATTTTTCTTCAGATATCCCACTGTGATGCCTCATAGGAGTTGTAATTCAGTTGCTTATGTCCCCTTTCTTCTCTATGGGATAGGGTTGACTTCCCAATTGAACTATTACTCATGTACTACAACCAGGTATTCTTTAATGCAATACCTCCCCACAGCATGAGAGTAGACCATGATTAGGGCAAGCAGATGTCCCGTATTTAAGACCTCCTACAGGTGTCCTGACTTTTTCTTAAAAACGGGCAAATTGTCCCTTTTTTTTGTCTCTCCCCCGCCCCTATCAGTACTGGTGGGTCCTGCTGCTGGCTGGATCCCTGCTTGCCAGCCACCTGCCCACCAGCATTGAGTGGGGGAGGGGCCTAGTGTCCAACAGTGGGGCAGGTGTGCAAGGCTGATGGTGCAGCAAAGATGCAGTGTGTGGGGCCAGCTGCTCCCCATGCTGGTCTGTCAGCCCAGCCCCTGCTGCGAGCCAGCTGTTGGCCAGCAGGGCTCCCTGTCCCGTTTCCAACTGGCCTTGGCTACGCGGTGCAGTGGTTGGTGAGTGCAGCTCTCTGAGCCACCTCTCTGGCCGGGAGGAGTGGGAAAGAAGGAAAAGTAGCTCTGCAAAGACTTGAGCCAGGTCATTCCTTCCCCCCTCCCTCCCTCATCCTCCCCTGCAGCTGGAAGCAGCTCCCGTCCCTTCTGTCCCGCACAGTGCCGAAAGGCGGCTGCTGGCCACATTCTGGTATGAATCCTGGCAGAAATCTGGGGGAGGGGATATGTGCCCCTCATGTGTTGCCTCAGGAAGACACGGCTCCAGGTACCAGAAGAGGTAGATCCATCCCAGGGCCCAGCCAGGCATGGAGAGCAGAGAGCACTAGGCAGAGAGGGTCAGGTCGGTCGGTCATCTACCCTGCGTGAGAGAGGTTTGTGTGTGTGTCACCCCTCCCCCTGTGAGCCCTAAAGCCTTAAAGATAAGAAAGTAAATAAAAATTCAACTGCGCAGTATTTCTTTTTAATGGGCTCAGTCAACTTGATATTAATTTGAACATTTGTACTGCATAGTTCTGACTGATTACAGTTGAACTCTTACCAGGTGTCCGGTATTCAGCATTGGGAAATATGGTCACCCTAACCATGATGCTCCATGGGAGATTAAATCCAACCAGGGAGCCTTGCCTATAGCTGTGAATGGGAGTATGAGAACTGAATTACAACTTCCATGAAACATTAGAGCAGCATTTCCAAATGGATATATTTTGGTTTTTTACTTTTTGCTGTTGAAATTTGAAAGTTGAATTTTTCCTCAGAAAATAAGCCCATTTTCCAACCAGCTTTAGTAGTACATTTTAAGAACACTTCTAGGGCTGGCCCACACTAGAAACCTCCTCACCATCCACAACCCAGTGAGACAGTGACTAAGCATGGTAACAGACAATGACTTAGAGTAATGCTGTTAAGACATAAGGTTAACACTGAGAAAAATTGGCACCACAATCTAATCTGCCATATTAGTTCTGGTTGTATAAGTTAGACCAGAAATAGGAGTATAAATTCAGGTTTTACAGTTTCTGGACTGACATTTAGAAGCACTACCATTTAATCAATTTCTCCATGCACAAGACTATGTTCAAATTTCATTGAATTTAGCTGCTTATTTGAGAAAGCAAAATTCAACTGTCAAACTATAAATGCTTAAAATCCTCCATCTATATCTAGGAAGATGTTGACCCACATCCTCTGGTCCGGCTCTGAGTTGTGTTCAGAGCAAGTTCAGAGAGAGGATGGAGTAAAAGTTACATTAAGTTACCTTTCTGAATTCCTGGGGCAGGAGTCATTGTACGATGCCCAGCACAAGACAGAGCACTTTGTTCTGTCCAGCCCACAATAGACATTCCAGCAGCTGTGGATCAGCCTGGCACACAGGTGCCACTGTCATGCCTCCATGGTGAGAAGCCATGGAGAAGTTAAAAGTAAAACTGATGTAGTTTACACCGTATTTTTTGTTGTTGTTGTTTTTCTCTTAGGTACACTTAAACTTATTTCTGAATTGGGCCCTTTGTGTCTGACCCACAGCCAGTCTTTATATCTTTGGACCATCTCATGTTCCATTATTAACTCTCTGAACTGTGTCCTCCAGAGGACTAGGCAGGCCTGTGGTCAGTAATGAGCTCAGATCACTAGAGTTCTCTAGTTCTGACAGCTATCTTTACTCCTTCACCTTTCTTGGGTTTAATTCTTTATTCTAGTTGTCCATTCCACTGGCATGAATCTTCCTCAGAAATTAGTTCTGCAAATTATCCAAAATGCTACCTGTCACTTTAAATGCTTGCCCATGTTCCATATTCATGAAATATCATTAGGAATACATCAAGTTCCAGTTGCAAGTCTAAGACCTGCTTTTCAAGCAGCTTTAGAGGATGAACACTCCTGGCAATCAGAAGTACAGAAACAATCAATTATTCAGTATAGTTAAATATAAAATCTTTAGAATGGTCTTGACTGCTCATGAGTGACTTCAGTGTAGTTTCAGAGCATATAAAACGTTTATTCTGGAAATCCTAGCATCCGGCATCTTGCTTTGCATGCAGACATTTTGGCCAACTCTTAAGTTAAATCATACGATTAGTGGTTTGGGCTGAAGTTCATAGGAAGAAGTAATGGCTGATATATCCATATAATGGCTAAATAACCATGTCTAGCAAGCTGAATTCATTTGGAACTTTATGACTAACTTAAAAAGACTGTCTGTCTTGAATATAGGGTTTGGTATTAAAACATTGTTAAATCAAGTTCACATTATTTATAAACATTCTTGACATGGCATTGTATATTTTTGGCTCCCAGTTTACATTTATAGACTCAAATCCTGCAGTCCTACTCCATTAATATTCAGACAAAACTTGCACTGAAGTCAGAGTGAAATCCTGACCCCCTTGAAGTCAATGGCAAAACTCTCATTGACTGCAATAGGCCTAAGATTTCACTTAAAGTGAACTGATAATCAGAACAAACCTGAACTATACATGTTTCTTAATTGATGCATATGTGTGTGTGCTGTATGTTTTATAACTGTATTTTAAATATTTGTTTTATTCTGTAACTTGATTCCTCTTAGGGGTAATTAAGTGAAAAAATGCCGTGGCATCTGTACAGTATTTAAAGAATTGATGTAACTGTTCATAACTGAACCAGTAGATGGTGCTGGAGGGCAGAGGAAATCTTCTCCTATTAATTCTCATAACAAAGTTCAGTTGTCTTAGTTTGAGGAAATCAAAGCAAATAAGAACAAAACTCCTTTCATACCTTTTGTCAATTTATTTTTGCTCTCCTCTTTCATGAATGAGACTTTTCAAATGTGCAGTCTGGCAGATACTTAATTTGTACTGGAACCTTCTGATGCACACAAGAAATATTGCCTTCACATAGGCTTCCTATGTGGGCTTGAGCAGGTTATCTGACCTCTCTGTGCCTTAGTTCCCCATCTGTAAAATGGGAATAATAGGACTTCCCTACGTCCCAAGGGTGTTTTGAGGATAAATCTATTACAGATTATGAGGCTTTGAGAGACTATGGTGATGTAGTCAATAAAAGTACCTAAAATGAATGGATGGATAGACAAAAGAACTCCCGACTCCAAACCCTGCAAATACCTGACCATGTGAATAGCTTTACTTACGTGACTGTCCTATTGAATAGTCAGTGGATCTAGTCACATGGTCCTTTGTAGGATAGAATCATAAGTTATTTACTTAAATTTCTCTTGGGGTGAGGTCTGATTTGTTTATGGAATAAAAAAATATTGAATATAGATTCTCTCTCTCTCTCTCTCCCCTCTGATCCTGTGAAATATATGATTAAAAGTAGGTTACAAAATTAGATTATGGCAAGCTGCATGTGTATTGCAGTTTGTCAAAGAAATACATACAGGCCTCCCCCCACTTTCTGGCACCAAATAATTTACTGGACACCTAGGTTGACACCTCTCCTAGGTTTAAAGATCATACTGGGCAAGCTTGGTTTTAACACTGCATTTATAATATATGTAAGTCATACCGGGGGGAGCAGAGGGGTAGAGTTGGGCTGGAAAATCATTCCTCAATGAGAAGGGCCCAGATTAGTGCACGAAGGATGTGTTATGTTTTCAGAGATCTGATGATCTGGCACAAATGGCAAGCATAGAAGGAAATATCCTACCCACAATATCAGCAAGTGAAAAGTGAGTTGAGTTATTTAACAATGGGAAGTCAACAGGTATATAAAAGGAATACATGGGAATGTCAGAGCACATTCAAACCTTTTGTATTTCAAAAAGAAAAGGAGTACTTGTGGCACCTTAAAGACTAACAAGTTTATTTGAGCATAAGCTTTCGTGAGCTACACCTCACTTCATTGGATACAAGCTGTAGCTCATGAAAGCTTATGCTCAAATAAACTTGTTAGTCTCTAAGGTGCCACAAGTACTCCTTTTCTTTTTGTGGATAGAGACTAACACGGCTGCTACTCTGAAACCTTTTGTATTTCAAGTTACTCAACCACAGATGGGCTCTTCCACCTCTCTAAACAAACTGTGAAAACAGTTTTTTCAAACTGTGTCTTTGTTTCCCTCAGAATAATTGGCAGAATTTGTAATTGCTACAGCAACCTTAGGTACTACTGTAATTTTTATGAGGCTTATGCTACACATCGAGAATGCAGAAGCAATAACCACCTCAGATTATCTTTACTTTTGTGAAACCATTTGCAAGTAGTTGTACATAGGTCTGAAACTTTAGTGAGGCTCAAGATTCCCTGCTTAAAAAGGGTTGAAAGTAACTTAAAGGACTTACCGGTACACTGGAGTCCTAAATAGGGGGGCAGGGCCTTAACCAGAAGGGGCAAGGCCTTTAAAACCTGGGGCTCCCGGCCCGCGCTGCTGCTACCCTGGGGCTCTGGCAGCAGGGCTCAGGTGGTGATTTAAAGGGCCCGGGCCTCTGGATGCTGCTGGGAGCCCCAGGCTCTTTAAATCGCCAGCCTGGGGAAGCTGACCCCTCCCGGTATGGTCGGCTGTGTACCGGCTCTTGCTGGTATTCCGTGCCGTACTGTACCGGCTTACTTTCACCTCTGTGCTTAACGTACAAATAGATCAGATCCTCAGATGGTGTGAATCAGCATAACCCCACTGAAATCAACAGAATTGTGCCAATGTTTTTCATGCATCCAAAATGGGGGGAAGGGTTGTCTTGTCCAATGGTGCAGGAGCCCTGTTTATTGCCCTCTTTGGTCAATATTTATTTGAAAAGCTGAAAATAAATCAAGGTTCTCAATAAGGAAATTTAAATTACCAGTAGGCATGACAGCTTCTAGAGAAGACACAATCGCCACCACACACAGCAACGTACTGGTTTTTTTGTTCTCATTTTTGGCTTTGCTCCCATACAGTCAGTCCTGGTCATTTAATTTGAGGAATCTGATTCCTAGTGGTTTCAACATAAGGTCAAGTAATGTAACGGAGGGCATCTAGTTCCCCTAAAGTAAAATCAATCTTATCAGTAGTTGAGAAAGCCCAGGGGAACCTTAAGGAATTTGTATCTATCACAGGAAACTCTGGCCTAGGCCATACTGCTGAATGAGATCAGACTCTCATTCCACTTTATCAATGGCCTTCTTTGCATTTCAAGGCCACCAAGCCAGGCCAAGCTCCCAGATGCTGAGAGGTTAGGTTAAGAACTTGATATTCAGAACTGAACCAGAGCCCATACAAAGCCTGTTGGATTGGAGTTGGCTGAGAGGGGCAGTAAGAGATTCAAGAAGCCAGGTAAATTGTTAGCCTGGGGCTAATTTTAAAAGTTTAATAAGGAAGTGGAGAGATGTGGACAATGCCTTAGGCTCCTTGACTCCTTCTAGAATTAAGGTGATGCAAACCATATTTGAAAATTTAGGGAAGTAGCACACATTAAAAGGTTGGTTGTATGCCTTGAAAAGAATAAGATAAGAAGATATGTTACTGTTTTATATAGTTCTGCCTCAAATTTCTGTTGGTCCAAAGTCGTAGCAGTATTTCCCCTAAATGCTTTGGTAGACTGCTTCATTTACCCTAGAGACACACTCAGGACCCAAAGCAAGGATGGTGGTGTCCAAAAACTCAGAGAAAGCTCCAGCCTTAGTGACAGACTGAGGGGAATATAGTGCTTGATCAACATCCGAGACCTGCAATTAGTACAATTAATGTGTTTCATTTCTAGAGTCTGTGATGCCAGAGTCATTGTAATGACCTTTTTTCTAGCCTAACTAAAAGTTTCCCAGCCTTATTTCGTTGTGTCTGAGGTGGTAGGGGGGAAAGAACTGGAACACATTTTATATGCCTCAGGTCCAAAGGGTGAGCGTCACATTCTGTGGTGCAAGCCAGATGAATGAGCGGTTGTCACCACCTGCCCCGCAACCTTGGGTGCCTCACAGTGCTTTGCTGTTGTAGCTCCCAGCCTGGGCTGCTCAGAAACAGCCTCCCAGCATGGAAAGTCACACCCTGAGTGTCTGTGTATAGCTGCTGCCCTGGTCCAGCAACTCTGACCTCAGCAGCCTGTCGGCAACACACCAGCCACACTCTGGCTTCCACCAGCTTTTGTTACTACTTGGAGGGTGACCCCAACACACTCCCAGTTCTGAATTTTCTCAAAAATGTGGGTTCTGCACTGTCCATTCCTCTCCTGGACAGTTCAGATATTAAAGGTCTATTGCCTATGTAAGGAGTCAGTATTCAATAGTTTGCTACTTCAGCTGGAGTTACCAAACAGTTCAGTTTAAGCACAGCACTGGGTGGGATTAGATTGAAAAATAAAGCAAGTTTAGTAACCAAAGAAGATAGGATTTTAAAGTGAATTCAAGTATAGGAGAGAAAGTTAGAAATGGTTACTAGCAAATAGAAGTGAAAACATCCATCTAAATGTCTAAAATTTAACCTAGCAAATTTTGGCTCAAGGCTTTGTTTAAGATGGCCTCTCTTACCCATCGTCTTCTAGCAAGATGGTCACTGACCCTCTCCTCTGTCAGGATCTCTCCCAGATGCTGAAAGTTGCTGGTGCCTTTGTCATCTTAGGTGAAAGAGAGAACTTGGGGTTTCTGCCCCTTTCTTTTACAGCCCAGTGAACCTTTGAAGTGGATTCTTCTAAAGACTTCCCCTCAAAGTAAGGTTTATTCAGAGGAAGATTACATGGAGTCTGGTGATGAAGGAGGCTCCATGCTCTTTCTCCCCCATTCTGCGTTTGCTGAAATGCAAATTTGCTGTCTCCTCTCATCTCCCCTCACTCCCCGCTTTCTGGCTGTCCCTGTTTACAATTTATATGTAAATTTGAGGTGTAAACACATTCCTTTGTTTAGGACAGGCCTGTTTAACAACTTTTGCCTAGGCAGGGCTGTGTGGTTTTGAACATATGCTAATAATATCAGACAGGGGAATTTCATAACTTATTGTTATGTGTACTTCTCCATGATAGTATTGACCATGAAGTTATTAGTGTTCAAATAATACTTCACAAGGCATATTTTGTACAAAGATTATTAAAATAGTGTGTAGGGTGTGACGACAAGGGTGATTTTGGTCACCGTACTATAAGTGAATTACTCTCTAAATCACTCAACATATCCCCCAAGTTTTGTGAGTTTATGATCAGACTTTTTAGACTGGAGCCTCAACTGGTATAAATCAGTGTAGGCCCATTGATTTCAGTGGAGCAGTTCTGATTTACATCAGCTGGGAATCTGGACCTTTACATTCTGCAGCAGTAGAGGAGATGACAGCTCCCATGAGAGAGGCCTCAGCAGTGGAATGTGTGTTTAACTTTCCAAGTATGGTGTATGTTGCTTATTCAGTGATGTGCTGCCAATATTTTAACAAGGGGAGACCACAAAAATTTCCTCATTTAGCCTGTGATAAACTCTGCATCCCAGCGGGAGGGGGAGTGCTTGCAGAAAAGGGAGGGAGGAGGCTCTGGGGAACATATTCATTTGCTTTCCCATTGAAACAAAACCACTTTCTCATAGACAGGGAAGTAACAACACTTTTCAAACAAACTTATATTCAGTGGCACTTGACTGGGAATGGGTAAACCCAGAGACATTCAGCTTGAGGGTCCATACTGATCTTAACTGCAGGGTTGCAACACAAAAAGGCAGTCCCTGAGGACATGCAGTATCTCAAACCATAAAGGTCTACTCCATCTGCTTACACTCACCCAGTTTTAATTTGCAACTAGCCATTAGTTTCTCCATCTAGGATCCATTTGAGCAATGCTCTTAAACACATGCTGAAGTCTATCCCTGTTCATCACAGCAGCAAAGCACATGCTGAATCCATTGACTTTAATTAGAGTTCAGAACATACTTAAAGTTAAGTATGAGCTTAAGAGTGGTGCTGAATAGGGATGGTTGGCTGAATAAGGGCCAGAGATATTACATAAATCAGCAGCTCCTATAAGATTGTAACATAAGAGGCTACAGTCATTCTTGACACAATTCTATTGACTTCTATAGAGTTATAACAAGGACCCAAAAGATTTATTTACAAGAAATACTAATACCATTTATAAATAGATCCATAGTATACAGTAAAATGCCAGAGAATAATTTAATGACTATTTAATTTGCTTTCATACCGCCAGAATGTTGCAATAATTCCTATGGAGTGAATCTTGTTGTTTTGAATAAATATGCCTTTGTTTGTCATTCCCCTCCCCATGCCTCTGGCAACTAGTCTGTCTGTCCTTAGAGTATGAGTTCTTCAGGGTGGGAGCTGTGGTTTCCTGAATGTCTGGAAAGTGCCTACATGTTGCGGGTGCTACCATGAACAACAAACTTGTCAGAGAAATGGTGGTAATTATACTCACAGCTTTGCTTGCTGATGTGATACCTCAGGTCTTAAACCCAGGCCTGAGAGTTCCCAGACAGCCACTGCATCCTGGCCTCACCCCATGTTGGCTGAAATCTGGTGAGCTGAGAAGCTAGTGGGACTGCAGCATCAGCCAAGGCACCATCCATAGGAGCCCTGATTGGATGATTGCCTGGGCTTCACCGATTGGTCCAACCATGCTATTTAAGACAGAAGGAGGTACAGGAAGTTGTCTGAGCAACGAGGTGGTTTTCTGTTATGGCTGCATTAGAGCCTGCTTCATCCCTGCCTTCACTCCTGCTGCAACCGTGCTCCTGCTCCATGCTTGATTCTCGCCTCTCCTCTCCTCCAATTCCTTCCCTTACCTCACTTCTGCCATCAGTTACCAGTCCTGTCTCCAATCCTGGCTTCTGACTCTGGCTTGACCCTTGGCTCTGGCATTTGGTATCTGACTCTCAGTTTAGACTCCTGACTCTGACTCTTGTAATAAATAGATGACTCTGGTGCTGACCCTCAGCTTTGTTCCCCAACCTGAATGCCTGCTCTGCCCACTAGTTGTAAGTTGATATAGTGTACTCAGTATGGAGACAAGAAATATTCTGTGAAATAGGTCAAAGCAGGACCGGGATAGTGATCGTTTCCAGTTAGGAAGCTCCTCACATCTCAGAATTCTCTGCAAAGTTATGTGCAAAAGGACAGTGCCCCTGGAATGTAGGCAACTTGGATGCAGAACATGTCACCTACACGTTGTGCAGCCAACAGTAGCAGGAGAAATGTAGTCCAAAGGCACAGGGTGAAGAGTGCCATGGATGTTTACGGTTGGGAAATCAAAATGTGCTCAGCTTTGATCTAATTCTGCTTGGGGTGAAGCCAGTGATCAAACTTCCACTGATTTCAGTGGCAGCAGAGTTAAGCCAACACTGAGGACTTTGGAAAAACTGAGCCTCAGTGCCCACATCAAACACCTAGGACCTCAGTTTTTAAAAACTCATCTGAAAGCCCTTTTCACCAGTGGTTCTCAAAGTAGGGGCACTGCTTGTTCAGGGAAAGCCCCTGGCGGGCCAGGCCAGTTTGTTTCCCTACTGCGTCCACAGGTTTGGCCGATTGCGGCTCCCACTGGCCACGGTTCTCTGCTCCGGGCCAATAAGGGCTGCAGGAAGGGCGGCCAGCACATCCCTTGGCCCACACCGCTTTCTGCAGCCCCCATTGGCCTCGAGCGGCGAACTGTGGCCAGTGGGAGCTGCAGTCGGCCAAACCTGCAGATGCAGCAGGTAAACAAACCGGCCCAGCCCACTAGGGGCTTTCCCTGAACAAGCAGCGCCCCTAGTTTGAGAACCAGTACTCTATACGGTAAACAGCATGGTAGGGTATGTCTGCACAGCAATCAGGAGGCATGATTGCAGCATATGTAGTTTTGATTGAGTCAGTTTGTTAAAACTAGCTGTGTAGCTGTGGCAGCCCAGATTAGCTGCCTGAGTACAGTCCCACCTGGAACCTGTTCTATTAAATTAGACGGAATAAATGTGCCAAAGGTGTTAACATAATGCAGTCACTGTATAACATTAAACAGTGTTAAACAAGGTCTGGGGTTTGGTATATAGAGATCTCAGCCTGCTTAGTACCATGGCAAACACGTTAAAAGTTCTTTTAACCTTTTGTTAAAGATACAGAAAAGAAGGGAAAACAGTTAAAGCATTTGGAATGTTGTAAATCTCTGTAAGTAAATCTTTCATTTTAACAGCATTTCCTTTTCCCTTTTTCTGGAAAGAGTTTTAGAAGGAAACCCTCCCTCCTTATTTGATAGGCTTAGATGTATCAAAGGTGCTGATAACTGTCCTTTTGGGGAAAAGAGAAGAAGTTAGCTGAGGTGAGCTAGTGCTGTTGTTAAAACACAATCCCATTTCATCCCAGGTGGTGGTTGAGTTTCAGTTGGAGCCAGGTGATGTTATCTGGATCTTTCTCTCTGGCCCTATCAGGCCAGGACATCCCTCAGGATTAGGATGTAGAAGGTCTGAGGTCCTAGGAGCTAATGGGGGTGGCAGCCATGGTGATGAAGTTTGTTTCAGTAGCTTATGTCTTTTCTTGCTTATTTCCATCTCCCCTCAAAGTCAGTCTTTATTTTTTTAGACCCAAAAAGGGAGTGGTGGGTGGAATAACTATCCCCTCATTATTTTGTCCACCAATTAGACCCAATATCTGACATACCAGTTTTGGTTCATTAAGTTCTGGTTCCACATCTTCTGTTTTTACCAAGCATAAGTTTAATACAGTCCTTGAGTTATATCAGTAGGACTTTTTGTGTTGACTAATTCACCTTTTAGGTCTCCTTGTTACCACTTCTCCAATCAAGAGTTGTCATAGGTTATCATTACATCTTATGAACTTTTACAAATGTTTTACAATTAAGCTCACAATGGCAGTAAACTTGTTGGCCCGATTTTTCACAACAGACCTTAGGTAGGTACTCTAATCTGTGTTGCTATGGCTCAATCAAAGCTAGTTCAGATATGCTTAAAAATCCTATCCTGATTGCTGTGTAAACGTACGCTTGGTCAATTTAGCTACCTTAGAAAAACAAAGAGCTCAGTTGACAAAGCTGGGATTTGAATCTGTGGTTGCAGAGAGTCTAGATTTGTCAGATCTGATGCTTGATGAGTAAGCTATTCCCCTTCTGGTATATGCAGTGATGATGAACAGTTACCAGAAAAGTAAAATAATATTTTCCAATTTTGACACTTTGCAATAGATCATAACGTAACCTGCTGTAACGTGGCCCCTTTCCAAGATATCTCAGCGTTTGTGCAAAAATATCTGGTTTTCACATTAAAATACAATTTGAACACAGTAAGATTTTTAGCTTGGCGTTCCATGTGTCAGTGGAATGAAATCCTTTATTCATTTTTTATTTTAATTGTTGTTTATTTGGATTACTTTAGCACCAGCTAGACACAACTGAGATTGGGACACCATTGTGCTACATGAACAGTCCTTGCCTTGAAGAGTTTACACTTTAAATAGACAAGACCAAAAAGAGAAGAAAAGAAAGTGCAGCAGAAAGTGATAAAATAACTTGGGTGAAGTCTGTGAATTAAATCCACCATCATTTCTCTCTTTGGGTGACTTACCTTGCCACCTGTTAAATGCTGAACTGTTACTGATTCTGTAGTTGATTAATAGCTTTTCTTTGGTTGCTTAGATTGCTTCTTCATTCTTAGTTTGATATAACTGGATGAAAATGCTATCCATTTGGTGCTTCTGTCCTCAGATAACTAAGATTTCCCAGCAATCCTGCATGTGTGGTAAGAAAGTGCTACCTTTTGATATAATAATAAGTGGAGTTGTTCAGACTTAACCAACTATGCTCTGGCCACATGAGTAAATGAAGTCTGAGTCCAGGCAGATCTGGGCTGCAGAAAGTAAGTTTTACTTTAGTAGTCTGTTGCTAAATTGTGTATTCTTCCTATACTTTGCCCACATTCGTACAACATCTATAAACTTCAGTTCTTGGTAGGTTCACTTGCTTCCTATGGAGTTGGTAATGGCAAAATTTGCAGTGAGGTTAGAGGTAATTTTGCATATTTATTGGGCAGGAGCAGATTAATGGGTCAGCAGAGCTGAGCCCTACACCTTAAAGTAGTCCCAGAATGTGCAGCACTTGTATCATGGGATTGTAATGTCCGATCGTGATCAATGTCTCCATTAAATCCTTCCCTATGGATGAGGGCATTGGCAGGTGCCTAGCTGGCTCACTGTAGGACATCTGACATATATCCAGCCTTCTTGCATATTCACATTGTACTTTCTAAATCAACACTCCCTTTGAGAGTTTCAATAAAGCAAGAGAGACTGGATTTTTGAGTACACATGAGGACAGGTACTTAATGAACTTGTTTAATTCTAATCTCTAATACACCCTCTATTTGGTCTGTGTGTTCTTTATTGATAGGTTAATGATCTAGATGATGTAACTGGACTTTTCCTTTTCTAATTTAAGAGGATTCATTTTAATATTTTCTACCCTATTGTCCATGCAAGTTCCCACCAGTTTTCAGTGTTCATTGAGGACTGTAAACCTCAATACAGCCCAACTGTTCAAACTTCTGAAGACTATAATACATTGGACGTGGAGACAAAGAGAGCGATGCAGGCTGGAAGGTACCATCAATATGGTCAGGAAGTGTTATGAAGGCGGGGGATCGATGTCAGCTTTGAAAAGACAAGATACGCTGTCAGTTTCACTGAACAGCTTCTTTGGTACTAGCCCTTTCTTTGCTCCTTTGAGTAACATTTTGCTAACAGCAGCAGACAGGTTGTTAAGAGAAGCACTAATAAGTCTCCTTGGGACTTACTGTGACATTCCAACCACCTGAGCCGCCTCAAACATCTACCATTTAAAAAAAAAAAAATCTTGTCTGCCTCCCAAGTGCAGGATTCCCCTTTACAAGCTTCTCCCCTGAAAAAAATAAATGAAATAAAATGAGCCCTGTTTAGGACCAGGATGGGGAAGATTCAGTCCTGCACCAGTAACATTTTTTCTACATATTCACATATCTAAACTTCAAAGTCCAAAACCATATGCCCTGCAGGATTTGAAATTACGGCTTTTCCTATTGAAGAGGGGAAGTGAAACATACAAGCAGTCTGCAGTGCCTAAAGTGTTAGGTGTTTTTTCTGAATGTCTTAAGGTTTCTCAATCATAATTTTCCTTGAGTAATAATTATTTTTGCTCTTTAGGAGTGAAGCCTACTGAATTTACAGAGAAACTGTTGGATAGAAAGAAGCACTAGGGCAATAGTAGTACAGTTTGCCCTCTCTTCCCTCCCCCCGCCTCCAACCTCTTCGCTATGGTGTCTCTGCTGGCTGAAATACCACCATCAGGGGGCATTATTCTATCCTCATTTATAGAGTCCATCAGTATCAACCAAGACAGCTCACTTCTGGATTATTGCATCATGGCTTCAGGGGTTAGTATTTTTGTTCTTGATTTAGACCTTCTTACTCCCTTAAAAGCTTTTGTTTGTTGTCTTTTGGTTTATAGAGGCTAATCTGCTTCAAAGATTTCTAAAATTGAGTAAAAATAATATCTTTTAACATACTATGTGTAGTGCATCTTTTGATGAGTACATGCTGGATTTAGAATTTCTTTAAAATCTCATTTTCACTTGATGATGTGACCAGGTCATCAGCCATGCCTCCCTCCCCATTCTTCTGATTGCTTATCCCTTACTCCGGGGGAAACAATCTGCTTCCCCATACCAGATGCAGATTACCTCATCTCTCCTTCCCCCATGCTTATTCAGCTGCACTGACCGTGTTTGGATGGGTGAGTGGAGTCAACACACATCTGCATGGGGAAAGTAGTGGCCTAGCAAAACCTGCTCTCTCCCCTCACCCAGAGTAGTGGTTTGAGGAAGCCACACAAGTGTGGGTTTGTGTCTTATTCCCCTTCCGTCCATTCACTGCTGCAGAAGGCAGGATCACAAACTGGTCCTGAGAGAAAGAGGATATGACATGGTGCAGACAGGTGATAGGAGGGTGATGAAGAGATGGCTATTCTCAGTTGGCATGTTGAGTATCTGATTCAATTTTGGTAGAGCAGCTCTCTGAGGAAACAACTAGCAATTCTCTCTGGTATGTGCAAACAGAAGAATGTTACGACTGATGTGGCTCTTGCATGATTTGTCGGCTTTTCAGTCCACCTGGGAAGTTATATATTGCTTTTTTTTTTTTTTTACCAGCTTGTTTTCCTGGGGCTCATCCTCATTAATCTTTATTTTCAACTGTTCAGAATGATTCAAAAGAGTTTCCTAGAGTACTGGCAGGAACCATGGAACTGGCTAGAGGTGAGTTCTTGTTTCATTGTAAAGCTGTAAAATACAGGTAAGAACGACCTTCCAACTGCATTTCAAATCATATTGCCACATTCTGCCTCAAATGCCCATTGACTTCAATGTCAGATAAGCACCCACATTCAGAGAAGCAATGTAGTTAACAAGGTGGACAATACTCTCTCTTGTAAAAATAAATAAATACTCTCTCTGCAATCACCAGCTCAATGTGGATTTCTCTTTAGAAAGTTCTGTAGTGGGGTAACCTGAAAACAGGAGAATACTTGTTTCTTCCTTTTGTTGTTTTCATTCTTCAGAATCACAAAGTGAAAGCGAAGTATGATGCAGTGGTTGGGGCAATAGCCTAGGACTCTAGTTCAACTGCCTGCTCCACCAGCGGGTTCCTGTAGGACCATGGGCAATTCACTTAGCCTCTTTGTGCCTCAGTTCTCCACCTGTAAAATACTTCCCTGCCTCATGGGTGTGGGGTGAGGATAAATACATTCAAGATGGAGGTGCTTAGTTACTATGGTGATGGGGCCACAGAAGTAGCTAAGGTGGATACAAAGTGTTCCAGGAACTATGCATTGATAATACCACTGAAATGCAACCACTTCTGGTATACCATACTCAACAACAGTCAAGAGGTAGGAAATTTGTCTAAGGACACCACGCTACCCCTTCTTATAAAAGTTCCATGGGATCGTTAACAGTGCTGAGGTTCTCCTGGTAGCTGCTGAACAATTTTAAATCCTTTTGAAGGCAATGGGGAGTGACTGGGCTTAGTAGAGCTGGTCGAAATTTTTCTGACGGAACTTTTTTTCATCAGAAAATGCTGATTTGGCAAAATGGAAATGTTCTGCTGAAAAGTATTGATTTTGTGGACTATTTCCCATGAAAAATTATTGAAATGTTCCATTACAATAAAAAATTAAATTTAAAAACATAATATCAACATAAAAATAAAATTAAACATATTAAAATATTCTAAAAGTGAAAATTTTTCTGCAACCATGTAATATAATAATATGAAATACTTTGGAAAGGTTGAAGTGAAATTTCATGTTCACTTTTCCCTAAACAAAATTTCAGATTTTTTCATTCCAATTCTGAATGAAAAAATACAAGTTTCAGAATTTTTTACAGAATGAAAATTTCAGTGTTCTATCCAGCTCCCAGGAGAAGCTCCCTTTAATCAATCAACCTTTTGTTTCAAATATGTTTTAAAATTGCACCTAGCAGAGTCCTTTATTTAAAAACAAATAAATAAATAAATAAATAAACGTGTTTTTTTTTTTTTTTAAATTTTACAGTTCTCTCGTTGGACTTTGTTTTTTTTCTACTACATATTCTACGTTTATCATTTTGTTCTTGTTGTGAGTATGATTGCTCAGTTTCATAAGGAATTTTTCTTGTAATTGTATTTGTAGACCCAGTTTTATCTCCCATAAGGATCTGATAAAAAATGCAGTGCAAAACTACAAGACAAGTAGCTGTGTAATATGGTATGGTCTGCACTGATGCATCTCTTTGTGATGTGCTCATCACTGTAATATCTGAGGTACTTGTGTTATGGTAACTATGTAAATCCCCTGTGCATCCTGAGAATAAGACCCCTAAAATGTAAGAGATGATTCCCAGATAAACTAAACTCAGAGTCTCTCTTAAATAAATAAAATATCCTTCTGCTTGAAATTCAGTCTGAATGAGCTCCCTCTTAAAAACTCCCTGTAACATCTTAAACGGTTGGGTTGCCTTTTTTCCTTGTTTGGAGGGCAAGTCTCTCCTTTGATTTCAGTTCAAATAATGTGTTTTATTGTTTGAAGTAGATATCAGGAAATATAAAAACCTAAAAAATAGCCAGTGGTTTTTGTAGTTAAAAGTAGGAGTGGTCAAATTTTTCTGTTGAAACTGCTTTTTGACAGAAAATTGGATTTTTGACTAAATGAAATTTTTCACAAAAACTTCCTCATTTGGAAATGTAATCCAGCTAGGCAGCCTGATCTGCAAAAGAGAATGGGTGTGTGAGGCACTGCAGCCATAATTTGGAATAGAAATATTTCAGTTTTCTTTTTTTTTCCCCCCTGAAAACATGACAGGGAAAAAAAAACATTTTCTGAACAGTTTTAGTGAAAACTATTTTCAGTGCAATACAAAGACTTGTGTACCATGTGAATGGAACAATGGTTTGTGTTAATCAATGTGAAATACAGCAGACTAAAGCAAACTCATCATTTTTATGTCAGAGAGGGATCACTGTTTTGAGTGGGATAATTTTATTCCTCTTGTTGATAAAGTGCATATGTCTTCTCCGGGTTCAAAAAGCACTGGTCCCTTGCGTGATGATGTTACGACTTTGCTGCTCCAGTGTAAACAGAACATGGGTGAGGAGCTCTCATCATAAATATGTTTTCTCTGGTAGAATTTCTGTTCAGCAGAGCGGTTCCAATTTGATATCTATGTTCTGTTCTATTAGTATGGGTCAGCTTAGGGTTTTTTCTTCAGCTAATGAGCTAGCAGGCAGCACCCCCCATATAGAAAGCAGCTGTGAAGTGACTACCTGCACTCCACAAATACAGGGCAGGGAGTGCTTGCCTGTGCTCACCCCCACTGAGAGGAGGCACATCTGAGCTGAAAGGCTACAGTGGATGTAGCTGCAACTGCCCATGAACACGTCCCCACACAAGTCTCTATCTGTTTCTCGCTACTAGGAGTACTGTCTGCCGCTTAGGTGGTGTCCATCTTTTCCTTTGCTCACTGTGTCTCTTAGATATAATAGAGCCCTACAGCAGTGGGAAACACAATGAATGTTGTCTGCATTGGGCCCTTGCTTACTTTTCCTTGATATCTTCATTTTGATTTTTTTTATTAAGGATTAAAATGCTTTATGTGAATCAGGAATGAGAGGGTTGGAAACAGAAATGCGGATTTCCCAAAACCCAGCAGGGTCCACCTTAATATATCATAGTTACCTATAGGTCAGTGATACTCGGACGTCAGTGGTTCAGGAGCCAAACTAGTGATCAACATTACCCAAAAGAGCCACAGTAGTGTGAATTCATTGTTTCATTTACTACAGTACTATTCATATTTAAACAGTATGACGGGAAATATTTTGTGTGTCTTTGTACATGTGTGTACTATTCCCACAATGTGCACTAAGTTGTTAACTTCATTGGGTAATAACATAGTAAAAGCATCCTGATTGGTTAATAACTTAGAGTGCTTAATAATGAAATCACACACTGGTTTAATATCATGCGCTGCAAAGAGCTGCAGGAGACACATTAAAGAGCCACTTGGGAGTCGCAGTCTGAGTATCGCTGCTGTAGGCCCTTTAAACCAGCAACCGTGTCTTCCTGGATGAAATACTGATGGAAGTGATACTTTTGGAAATGTGTGAAATGGGTAGGCCACAGAAAAAATTACAACCTATGCTCCAGCCTCTGAAATATAACCCTGTGTTTTGCGGTGCCTATTTTTCAATCCAGCCAACCTCATTCAAACCAGCATAACTAAATCAGTTACTGTACTCTTCATCTGTCTTTAATTTTCAGTCTGAAAAGAAGAATGTGGCCCTTTTTTGTGTTTTTCTTAATGAGAAATTCCCCATTGGTTTCTGGCAGCTGGCAGATACTGTGTTTATGGTGGCCCGCTCATATCTTGTAAGGTTGCTCCTGCCCATTTAGCAGCATAACATATTCCTTTCAGACATTGCTCTAGCATTTCCTGGGAACTGTTGAGATGAAAACCATGTCCTCTCTGTGCAAGTCCAACCAGTTCTTTGCAGTTTGTTGTTATGGAACTTTTTTCATAATCGTGGCAACATTGTGGACTGGAATGGTAAGTATTTTATGTTTTAAAAGTGAACTTTTGTGAAACGCACTAGACAGCAATTTAGGGTCAAACTTTTCTCTGATTTTCACTCTAGTTTTGTACTCAGTAGTAGTTGCAGTATGCTATTTTTTTTACAGTGTCATTTAAACTATCCAAAAATAATTCACTAGAGGTGGGCTGAAGAGGCAGGATTGGGGTCCAGACTCTATCAGACCAAACAACCAAACCAAGAAAAGCCACTGTCCACTTTCTTAAAACCCTGAAATGTTATGGTATATATATGATGGACGAATTTGTATAAGTATTACATTTCTGTAGTTTAATAAATAAAAATGATCTCTTAATTATTTAGTCAAATCTATCTTCCTCTGGAAAGCAGTTTCATAAATCCCTTCTCTTCAGTTGACATCTCCCTAACCCTAAGCTGCTCTTTTTGAATCTTCCAGTTAGAAATATATCAACCTTTCAGTGTTAAGATAACTATTGAAAGGTTAGGAAGAGGAAATATATCTTTACATTGTCATTTTTTGAATATTAGAATTTAGAATGTGGTTGCAAGAAAACATGTTTGAAGTAGAAGATTTAAAATTGATATTTTGTTGTGGAAATACTCTTTTAAAATCTATTCATATTTTGATTAAGAAGTTCTAGCTTCCAGTTTGGCTGGGTTGGTACAAAGGTCTAAGAAGAATCTCAACCCATTAGTACATTGAGCATTTATTGATCCTTTGTTTCTCTTTACCAGCTGAAGGGGGTTCTCATCACTTTTGCACAAGATGCAAAGAAATCCTTTCAAAATTAGCTCTTGGTGACATTGAGGGAAGTCACTCTCTGCACTTGTGGGAAGATGTCCTTCATTGGTCAACAGAAGCAAAAATCAGCTGATGGCAACTCTGTGCAGCCTGGCAGTGTAAGTAAATCTAATACTGTGAATTTCTCATTCCAAAACTCCAGGTATCTCCAAAGCTCCATATTAATTATAAAGAGGCCAAATTCTTTGCAAATATAAGTTAGGAGAGTTACACTAGCAGAGAATTTGGCCCAAGATCTTTCTCCTTACCATTTCTTCATCCTCCATCTGTGTTTATGCAGCAGAAACACAAAAATACTACGTGATAGCAGTATGCTGTGATAGACATCAACACCAGTGTTAACGGATCGAGTTTAATAGGATGCTACTGAATCTATTAGGTAAAAACTCAGTTATGGCATATCAGCTGCATTTTCCAGTACATACCATATAGCATGTATGTAAAATTTGATGCTTGACTGTAATAAAAAGTGAAGCTCAGTGTGACAGTTTCCCCCTTGGATGCCACCTGGAACTGGGGTACAACTGAGACCCCCTGATTCACTAGTCTGAGCTCTCTCTTTTACTGTACTGCTGTGACAAGCTGCGAAGCTCTCTCCAGGCTCCAGCCTACACTTTCACCAGCACACATACAGGTAGGGACACACCCAGCTGCAGTTACATGCAGATGCTCTGACCAGCTACTGCATGGGTATTTCGCAGCTACTCAGGCACACACCCCCTCTGGTGTGTAACCTCCAAATTATACTATCTTGTGCTGCACAGGGAACTACACAGTGTAAGGTCATGAAATTCACCCCCTCCCTCAATGTGGAGAGGAATATACCACAGCTTTCTGCCCTGAGTTATGACTCCCACACACTGGTTTTAGATAAAACCAAAACCAAGTTTATTAACTACAAAAGATAGATTTTAAGTGTCTATAAGGGATAGCAAACAGATCAAAGCAGATTACCTAGCAAATAAACAAAAAGTGCAAACTAAGCTTAATATACTACATAGATCGGATATAAATAGCAAATTCTGACCCTAAGTGAAGATACAAGCAGGCTGCAGATTTTTAGGGGGCAAGCTGCCTTGCTTACAGCTTGGAATCCCCAGGTGTTCTGTTCAAAGCCTGAGTCCAACACTTCCCCCAGTTCAGTCTTTGTTCCTCAGGTGTTTCCCAGGAGTCTTCTTGGGTGGGGAGTCCGTGAAGAACCCCGGATGATGTAACTCCCCTGCCTTATATAGCCTTTGCATATGGTGTGAACCCTTTGTTTCAAAGCTTTGTTCCCAAGCCAGTCAGTGGAAAAATACTGACATCCCAAGATGGAGTCCAGCACCAGGTGATCTAGTCACATGTCCCTGTAATGTCACAGCAGCCATTTTTCTGAGGATGTCTGTAGCATCCTCAGGAAGGCTCCCTAGGTGGGAGATAAGCTTCTCCTAAGGCCTATTGTTTCTTCCTAATGTCTCATTAACCTGAATGGGCCCATCCCAGCCAGCCATCTAGACTGAGAGCCTTTTGCCTCATGGGCATTGCCTAGGAATAGCTACATGTGAAATAGATGCATAGTCAATATTCATCCCTTTGGATACAAAAATTATACATGCGTACAAATAGGATAATCATATTCAGCAAATCATAACCTTTCCAATGACATCTCACATGACTCTTCTTGCATAAAATACATCATAACTATGTCAAAATCATATCATAATATTACTGTGAAGAATATGGGGTGCAGTGTCACACTCAGATGTCTCAGTTGCCACAGTGCAGCAAATGTTGGTAGATACGGAATTCTAAATGGTGACCACTGTTTCTTTGTTTTTCCCTTCAGAATTTCTATCTGGATGAGTTTGAAAATCTGACCGATGAGCTGCTGTTCAGAATCAATGCATTTCTCCAACAGGCTTCACTGCTCCTTCCCTGCCAAGCCCCCCACCATTCCCCATCCCCACATACACACTTACAAAGAGGAGTGGGGATGAAGAGGATGAAAACCCTTTAATGGCTCACTCTGATTATTCCGACAGTCAGGCATCGGAAAGGCCAAAGGCAGTCTGAATTTAGGTTACTCGGCTGAACACATTGAAATCACTTAACGTATTAGATAATTCTCCCCAAGGAAAGTACTCTGGGAAGTGAAATCCTTAATGTTCGCAGTCCAGCTGTCAAGTGTGTGCACCCTTGTTTGCAAAGAGCTATTTTTAATGTAATACTGTGGCTAAAAATTAATCACGTAAAATTTAATCACATAGAAGTCAACAATTCAAAATTTGGTTTTCAGAACTACTTTAATTCACATGCCTCACACATAATGGGCCCATTCTCAGCTGTTATAAATTGGCATAGTTCCATAGACATCAATGGAACTACCTGGATTTACCATCAGCTGAGAGTCTGGCCCTTTACTAAGAGGGTGAATGAGGTAGAGCAGGATATCAGGGTCCTAGTAGGATATTAGAAAGGCTAGTTATTGTGAAAACAGTGGGCCAGATTCTCAGATGCAGGACCCCTGAGTTGGCAAAGGTGATTTAAACCATCTTTGCATTCCCCCAGACCTGGAGCAGCTAGGGATGGCTTGGCCCCTGGAATCAATTTGGAGCAACTCAAAGCTGCACTAAATTTATGCCTGGCTGGTTATGGCCCATAGCAGATATTTCAGCAACTGCAAATCAACAAGATGCAGCATCATCCTGAGTGTGTTTCCTCTCCCCTAGCTACGTCCTCTCTGCCAGGGCCAGGAGCAACTACACAAGAGAAATCCTCCGTTGTCCAGATTCATCAGGCTTACAGCTGCTTTGCCACAGAAAACTGATGCCAAGTGGCTGCAGTGCAGCCACGCATCTCCCCTTGTCCAGGGGTTAGTATGTGTAATGTTGCAGCTGACGACCTCCACCATAAAAGTGCGTGAAGGGTTTGGTCTCTAGGCTCCAATTAGTGCATGGGCTTACAGGCCAGGGGTAGAGGTTTATTCAGAAGAGTGAGGTTCCTGGCCCATAACTGAACTGCTAATTAGCAATTTTTTCCTTATGTCTACATTTTAAAGAATTTGCCACTTGATGAAGATCACAGAATACAGAAAGCTGCTAAGGCTGACAGGAACTGTTCAGGTTTCAGAGTAGCAGCCGTGTTAGTCTGTATCCGCAAAAAGAACAGGAGTACTTGTGGCACCTTAGAGACAAACAAATTTATTTGAGCATAAGCTTTCGTGAGCTACAGCTCACTTCATTGGACGCATGCAGTGGAAAATACAGTGGGGAGATTTTATATACACAGAGAACATGAAACAATGGGTGTTACCATACACACTGTAATGAGAGTGATCAGGTAAAGCGAGCTATTACCAGCAGGAGAGAAAAAAAACAAAAACCTTTTGTAGTGATAATCAAGGGGGTTCCAAAGAGGATGGATCTAGACCAATGGTTCCCAAACTCGTTCCGCCTCTTGTGCAGGGAAAGCACCTGGTGGGCCGGGCCAGTTTGTTTACCTGCTGTGTCCACAGGTTCGGCCGATCATGGCTCCCAGTGGCCTCGGTTCGCTGCACAAGCGGCGGAACAAGTTTGGGAACCACTGGTCTAGATCCATCCTCTTTGGAACCCCCTTTCAGGTAGTTGAAAGAAGCTATCAATTCCCCATTCATTCTTTTCTTCTGCAGACTAAATAATCCCAGTTCCCTCAGCCTGTCCTCATAAGTCATGTTCCAGCCCTGTAAGCATTTTTGTTGCCCTCCGCTGGACTCTTTCCAATTTTTCCACATCCTTCTTGTAGTGTGGGGCCCAAAACTGGGCACAGTACACCAGATGAGGCCTCACCAATGCCAAATAGAGGGGAACAATCATGTCCCTCTATCTGCTAGCAATGCTCATACTTATACAGCCCAAAATGCCGTTAGCCTTCTTGGCAACAAGGGCACACTGTTGACTCATATCCAGCTTCTCATCCACCATAACCCCTAGGTCCTTTTCTGCAGAACTGCGGACTAGCCATTCGGTCCCTAGTCTGTAGCAGTGCATGGGATTCTTCCTTCCTAAGTGCAGAACTCTGCACTTGTCCTTGTTGAACCTCATCAGATTTCTTTTGGCCCAATCCTCTAATTTGTCTAGGTCCCTCCATATCCTGTCCCTACCCTCCAGCGTATCTACCTTTCCTCCCAGTTTAGTGTCATCTGCAAACTTGCTGAGAGTGTAATTCATACCATCTTCCAGATCATTAATATTGACCAATAACAAGATTAAATGACTCCAGAGCATGAGTCAGTCACCATTTCCAGCACTGTCTGTAGGTTCACTCACAGGAATACCAACTTCCAGGGTTGTGTTTCCTGGAATTCATGCAAAAAACATACAATGGCTGTAGACAGGGAGTAGCCTTATTACATAGCACAGCTGTCCTAATCAATAATTGTCATGCTTCAGGACATAAAATGACAAGCAGCTAGGGTCTGAGGGAATTTTCCACCCTGGTACCACATATTATTGCACATTTTTTTCATTATGCAGTGAGTACTCCTTCTACTGAAGTATCCAGCATTGGCCAATGTTAGGTACAGGCTATTGCACTAAATACCATTTCATAGATTTAGGTGAACCAGTAAATCTGTTGCATCCTCTGGTCCTGATAGTGGTCTCAGGTACTCCAGTGTAAATCCATCTATTTGTGTAAATATATCTGTTTTTTGCATTTCCCTTTCAAACAGTCCAAGAACTTTTGAGTTTTTGCTAGTTAATTTAATAGTATGTCTAGCACGTACTATTTTGATAGCCGCAATATCAGGTTAAGCTTGAATGAAAACAATTAGGTATGAGAGTGCAGAGTAAACTTGCAACATAGAAATTTAGCAAAAAGGGGAAAAAATTCTTTGTTTCCGGAATGGCATGTGAATCAGTTTATTAGCTGCCCAGCCATTTTCATTATTAGTAGCATGACAATTGCTTGGTCATTTCTAATTTAATAGGACTTTATCTAGATCTTGCCTTGGACTTGAAACAGTCCAACAATGTCAGCTACAACGTAAAGGTAGCTCACAAGCGGATTCATTCAGGGTTTCCGAGGAATACAGTTCAAATTGGTAACAGTCAACCAGCAATGTCTGCCCATCAGACCATAACCATAAAGCATCCCACTTCAGAGAGAGAGGATTTCGAGTGGAGCTTTTCTGTAGAGCAACTCAAGCAAAAGTGTCAGTGACCTCCATGTCAGATGCCATTAGTGTGTCACAACAGAACTCATGGAATCAAGGAGACATGAATCCAGATTGCTATCACCTGACAAAAATGGGAGATGCTTTGCCTCTTGTGTTATCTGGGACTCGATATCCAAAAAAGCAATCTTCATGGGTGTGGCACAAGGAGAGCAGAATGAACAGCCAGCCCTCTTGTGCACCAACTAGTGCATCTGCTAAAAGTTGCAAGCTGCTCAGACATTCCTAAACCACAGTCATTGAGCCTTTGTAGACCACTAATGCAGTGGACTAAAGACGACTTCTGTAACTCTGTGCTTGAGAGCCTGAAAACAGTTAAGGGACCAGCATCTCAGCGAGTCAAAAGTGTAAATCAAGTATCAAATTCTACACGTTCAAATAAGGTCAAGAGAAAGCAAAGGGAAGACAAGTATGTTGGAGGAGAAACCAGTGAAAATGGAGGGACAGAAAAGAAAAAAAAATGGATCAGAAATTTTCATGCTGCCCAATGAGGAAAAAGAAAAGGAGTACTTGTGGCACCTTAGAGACTAACCAATTTATTTGAGCATGAGCTTTCGTGAGCCACAGCTCAAGTGAGCTGTGGCTCACGAAAGCTCATGCTCAAATAAATTGGTTAGTCTCTAAGGTGCCACAAGTACTCCTTTTCTTTTTGCGAATACAGACTAACACGGCTGTTCCTCTGAAACCAATGAGGAAAGTGTGCCATGTCAGTCAAAGTAATTGAAAACAATGGGAGTAGCTGGGTGCTCTGATTTTTTTTTTTGACCCCCTACCATATAGTCATGATAAATAAAAATAAACACATATTCATAGCTGGTGAATGATGCTGAATTTAATAGCCTTGACAGACAATAATTCTCTATCGATTCATGGAACAGACAGTCCTCCCAGCACTCCCCCATCAGTGTATCTCAGTTATCACCTACTCCAGTCTTTTTACCTACTGAATTTTTTTTTCTGGCAAGGGTGCCAATTAGTGTCTGTTGTGCTAAAAGTTTCTATGTTCTGGATGCCTTTTCACTGGGAACTCGACTGAGATCATGAGCCCCATTCACAATGGCAACTGAATAACCACTAGATTATAACTGTCATTTTCTACCAACCTTATTTCAATTAGGACAGCTCACGCTGATGTAAAAAGTTTGATGTTGCATGGGGGCTAATGTTTAGTCCATTTCTTAAATCGTTATTTATCTTTCTTGACTTCATTGTTACAATCTCATTGTGCTTCTTTTCTAGCAAAATTAAACAATCTAAAATAAGCAAATTAAATTAACTCTCCTTTTTAAATAATTACTCTTGGTTAGTATGATAGAAATCAACTAAATGCAATAATCTGGGCCTTAGGAGACCTGTATTTTATTGAATTTGTGTTTTTAAAGAAAGCCTCCCAACCACAGTGATTCTGTTTTGTTCAGTGAATAACCTTCACTTGTTTTCATCAGCATTCACTTCTATTATGCTTCCTGAACAGGGATTTGTTAACCCTTTGGAGACTGCTTCCTAAATTCTCATTCAGTCTGGAGAATACCAGTATCCTCAGTTTAAAATAACAAATCAAAAGGAGTTTACTTTGAGTGTGTGTTTGCTTAAAAAGCAAAAGGTCACAAAATACTGAGTTGCTATATGATATTGGAGTCTTGAAAGATAATCCTACAGATAGAGTGTTTTATTTCAAGTTATATTTACAGTTCGTAAGTCTAGCATAGTTGGTCTTTTTCTCTCAAGACTTATAGGATGAGACATTCTATAAGATTCTGGGTTGCTCTGCTTTGATGTGAGGTTTTTATGGAGTTTCTAAGTATTGTGAATTTTTTAAAAATGAATTGAAAGATATTCTGTTTAAAATAATCAGTGATTTCTCTGTATTTATGAAAATCTAATAAAAATAAGTTTAATTGGAACATGATATTGTAGTCAAGAAGACTGAGCACAAGACTGGGTGCCAGAACACACCAGGGTTTTGTCCCTCAGTCTGCTTGGTGACCTTGGGTAAGTAACTTATACTCCTCATTTGCTGGTTCTCTATCTGTATAATGGGCATAATTGTACTTACCCATTATTGTAAAGCACTTTGTCTGCAGGTGCGAAAAGCACTGTATAAGTGCTCCTTATTATTATGTGTCACACTACAGCAGGCACTCTGCATAGAACAGTGTTGCCCAAATTTTTCTGGTCATGCTCCCCCTTACCAGTAACGTCTGCACCCCTTCTCCATTACTGGACAGTTGGCTCAGCAGGGGAGCTGGGGACAGAACTGGAGCTGCCAGGCTGAGAGGGAATGAAGGCAGAGCTGGCCTGGGGGCGGACCAGGGAACGGAGCTGTGACTGGGGCTGGAGTTGGGGCTGGGGCTGGGGCCAGGAGTGGAGCCGGGGATAGGTGCCGAGCTGGAGATAGGGACAGAGCAGGTCTGGGTGGTGCCCCCTCCCCAGGCCCTGCCGCCCCCTCCCCAGGCCCTGCCACCCCCCTACATTCTTCTGTACCCCGTAGGGGGGCATGCCCCACAGTTTGGGTATCACTGACATAGAAACACCTCCACTATATAGATGGCAAGTGGATTTGCTTTGCCATGGGCCCAATCCATTTCAAACTCTTTCCAGCACATAAAGCCTTTTTTATGGAGAAAGTTAGTATGTAATCAGACAGAGCCAAATATTCTAAATGTGGCCTTAATTTGTATATATGTACAAAGAGTAGT
Source organism: Caretta caretta (assembly GCF_965140235.1). Classification (NCBI taxonomy): domain Eukaryota; kingdom Metazoa; phylum Chordata; order Testudines; family Cheloniidae; genus Caretta; species Caretta caretta. The sequence continues at coordinate 168,832,126 of NC_134207.1, forward strand.
TTGGGCACTTTTCAAGCATTCACCAAAATGCTGTACATTGGTATCAAATTATATACTGTATACTATGTGACAGTGTGATCATATGCTAAACCACAGTAGCAAAATAACAGCATGCACTCTTTATGATGAGCAGTGGGACATAAATGTATGTCAGCTTACTCAGAGTTTTGGTAAAATTAGGTATATTTTAAGGCTTTATTTATATTCAGATTGTTGTACAGTAATTACAGGTACCTGAAAGGCTGATGGTCAATATTTAAGGTCCAGATATCTGAAGGTCACTTTTAGGCATTGGCTTTTGTTTGTTTATTAATCTTGCTGTGAGGGTGCTCCCCACATTGGCCCTGAATTAGTCCAGATGGGCCCAATCAGCCAATTAAGCTGCAAATGGGAAGATGTAGGCTGAGTGGAGGTGCTAATTAGGAGGAAGCTCACCTGTGAGGGAACAGGCAGAGCTTCTATAAAGCTAGAAGGCTGGCAAGAGGGTGAGAGGTCATCTGTAGCCTCTCTCCCTGAGGTAAGAGAGAAGAAAGGGATGATAGGAAAATCCTCTTGAGGTATTTCTAGGAGGCCAAAGAGAGAAGGGTCTGACTAGGAAGACTGGAGAAAAAGAAGCTTAAGAAAGCATGGTAGGAAATAGTTCAGGGAAGAGAGCAGAAAGGGTGATGAAGTCCCAGAATTTAACTGTTCACTGTTAGGCCCTGGACTGGAGCCCCAAGTAGAGAGCAGGCCTGGGTTCCCCTGCTATCCATTGCAGAGTGGTATTGCTAGAGGCAGTGAATTGGAAGACTGCCTAAGTCATTGCGGGAGTGACATAGCCCGGGCAGGACTGCCTGATGTTGCTTGTTCAAAGGGCCTTGGAAGAACTCCTCCAAAAGGGAAATCAAAGTGAGCTGTCCAGAGGGCTGAGTCACGAAACAGCCGTACTGTGTGGGGGGGGGGGAGAGCTGCAATGGTAGAGAAGAAGAAAGGGGGTGCTGAACTGTCTGGAGTTAGTTTCCAGAAGGGGGCATGACCAAGTGGTAAGTAAAGCAACCTAAGACACTTGCAAGACTTTCTCAGCTCTTCGTAGAATCCTGAGCATCCCTCCTTCTTCTTTCTCTACTTATCTTCACAGACTGGGCATCATAGTGACCCACCGTGAGGCTGGCTACTCCCTAAGGAGCTTATCACTGCTGTAATGGTAAAAAGGTCATCTTCTACAGTGCAGGAATCAGAGTTTGGTTTTCAGTCTCCTAGGTCAGCAAGTGCAGTAGAAGGAGCATGTTCCGCTTGTAGAGGAGCAGGACAGAGGTTCCCATGGTGGGATGCTGGGAGTTTTGAGGGCAAGGGGGAGTAACCAGAAAAATGATAGATTTCTTGACTACCTCAGAGGAAAATGATGAATTCTCAGACACTAGCAATAACAAAACCAGAGTGATGGCTGGCTCATTGGCCCTGCCAGCTCCTTGGTTTTATTTCAACAGTAATCAAGAGAGGTAAACTTTTTCACTTAAAATCAGAAAAGAGCTTCACGTCAGCTCTTTTCCCCCGCAAGCAAATCTTTGGAGCTAAATAGTGCCCCCACTTCTGTGAATGGTGTTGGATGCTGAGCGCATTTATCTGTGGTACATGTTGTGTTCTTCAGCATTAAAGAAGTTAAAATGAGGCTTGATTGTGTTTGTAAACAGATTTAAAGAACCAAACAATTCTCCTATTTTTCCTGAATTGCCTGTGTCAGTGGTGCTTTTGTGTGCCCCTCTCCCCCCCCCCCCGTACCGCCCTCCCCTGCAGCGGCTTCACTTAATGTACACTTTATAGTGACTTTTCACAGGGGTTAGTCTTGTCACTGATTCCCAAGAATGAAGAATTGTTAGCTTCTCCCAGATACGTAACATGTCCTCTGTGTAATTATGGGAAACCTGAAAGCATAGCAGTCTCATGACTGAATAACATCAGCACTCAGAAATCCAGGGAGAAAAGTAGAACCAAATTCTCCGTGTGTTCCCCAACTCATGGGAGGTATTACTCCCTGAAACTTTGTGTCTGTCTTTCAATTTGGCTATCATGTAAAATATTTAAATTCCCTACCCTGCTCTCTGTACTTCAGCATAGACCTTCCTTGAGTTGCCTTTTCTTTCTTTGTGGCGAAAATAAATTCCTAAATTTTTAATCTCAATTTTCCATAAAAAAAAATCAGGTATTACATTTAGCATTTTCATAGTTCCAGCAATAGATTTATAATGCTTTGTTTAGGGGCGTGAGCATGGTCACCATTTTAAGATGGGTGGTGCGGGGAATAAATCACAGAAAAAACACGAAGTGTTTTGCCTAAGTTTACAAGGTGAGTGAATGGCAGAACAGGTGCTAGAATCAAGGCTTTTGACTTACATTTCACTGGGCTATCGGAGAAGGGTCCAAACTACCTTAAAGCATGGGAATACATTAAGATCCATCTCTAATTTAAAGTTTGAATTTCTTTTTGATTTAACTTGTTGCTGAAAATTTGTTTGGCATTTCCAAAAAATACAATTACCTCCTGCTTTGGGACAACTCTAAAACGTGAAACATCCATCCTCAGGCAGGTCCCAAGCACAGATGCTTTCAGAATGTGAATATTTCAGGAAGTTGACTTGCTTTGCATTTTATCATCAGCTGCTATCTATGGTACTATCTGATACTGCATTACCATATTATGTGAGCACCACACAATCTTTAATATATTCTCATGGTACCCATCAGGTAAGACAGTATAATTATCCCCATTTAACAGATAAGGATTGAGGCACAAAGGGACTAATGATGGGATCCATAAAGGGACTTAAGCATTGCAGGACTGAGCATTACAGCGCCTACTTCTAGACACCTGGAAAATCACAGGATCCACAGTGATCCACAAAGCCTGAATTAGGTGCCGAGGTTCCGATGCCATGAATTGGGAGAGATGGAGCCTTAGCATGTGATCCACAAAGTCAGCATGCTGGGTTGGGAACTGGCTACACTAAACAGTGTGAGGAGATGTGGATGACACATATGTCATAGGCCCCACCTCTCTCTTGGAGCGAGGTGCCTAAGTTCAGGCTGCAGGGAGGTATGCTGATTATCCACAAATTGGTGGAAGATAGGTGGTACTCTACCTAAGTGGGTGGGGCCCAAAACAATACAGCTGGGTTGGAGGGGGAACTCCCTTTAACCTTTAGAGCTGTGGATGTGGGAGACCCTGCCCCCCGTTCAAGTCTCCCCTCCACCTGATGAGAAGGGATTTGAACAGTGATATGCCACCTCTCAGGTAAGTGTTCTAACCACTAGGCCATGAGAGAGTCTGAGGCAGGTCTCCCTTAATCTCTCCTGTTGAAATTGTTCCACTTCAATACTGTCCTTCTGCTCTGCTTAATATTAAGCAATCTATAGGTCCAGAATTAGGACACTCAGCTGTTGAAATTCTTTCTCTCAAGGAAGAGAGACTTGAACCAGAGGTCTCCCACGCCCTGGGTGACTTCCTTATCCAATAGGCTAAAGGCTATAAGGGATGTCCTCCCCACCCTCCCTGCCTATTTCATGTCAACTTGCCTGAGGGGCCCAGTTCTGAGCATGCCTACTAGATTGGGCTCTGCATGTCAGGTAGGCAGCTGAATGCCTGTCTTCCCCAGGTTGTGAATTGCTCTGGGGCTTAGGAGCACAGCACACATGTGCATGAGAGAGAGTAGAGGGAGGCAACAGTGCACATGCCCAGAGGCAGGAACATAGGTGCCTCGGGAACTTTTACTGCAAACACTCTCACTGAGTGAGTTTAGGTGCCTACAGAGTTGGACAGCAGCTGAGCAAGAGTTTATGGATCATAGTGGTGCTTAGAGTGACCAGACAGCAAATATGAAAAATCGGGACTGGGTGAGGGGGTAATAGGAGCCTATATAAGAAAGACCCAAAAATCGGGACTGTCCCTATAAAATTGGGACATCTGGTCACCCTAGTGGTGCCTAAAAATGGGACTAAGTACCTAAGTGGATCGCACCCTAAGTTACTTGCCCAAATTCCTCAGGACATCTGTAACGAAGCAAGGAATTGAATCCAAGTCTCCCCAGCCCTAGGCTACTAACCTCAAAATTGGACCAGCCTTCCTGTCTATTTGCTATGGAAGGGAGTGGCTTCTAGATAGAAACAATAATTTAGATGAGCAATTGTTCTGTTTATAGAGGTGGGTCACTGGCCAAATGCCTGGGTTGGGGTAGGTTTTCTGGAAGGTGAATCAACTGTTTCATGAATGTGCATAAAATAAGATCGGGAAGGTGTAATATGTTACTTTCTTCTGGCTCATGATCATGTCAGTTATACCACGTTAGACTCAGACTCCTTTATACATCGCTAATGTACAGCCCTTTATACATCACCTCTGACTCTGAGCCATCAACGCTAGTTGTGCCCAGAACTTAGAAAAAGTGAAAGTAAAAATAAGTGGGGTTAGAGAGTACTTATCTTATGACCTCCTGGAAGTTGATTTTCCTGCTATGCTCCTCTCAGTAATGTCACAGAGATTTAGATCCCTTAGTCCCACTTATCAATATCTCACTTACATATCTCCTTGTATTTGGCCCTATGATTTCAGCTCCTGGGTCTATAATTAAGTTGGACAGTCTCCCTACCCTGGAGCACCAAGTCAAAGTGAACAGCGGCTGCAGCTTCAGTTTTTGTATACAATAGAATTACTCTCTCTACCTTAGCGTCTATTGACTGCTTACAACAGCACCCTGCTGGGCTGGATGGTATCTGCTGGCATCGGCTTTAAGTAGCTTGTCTCTGGTTCAGGCTGGGCACCGGAATATACTTCTGATTCTCCATTGGGTAAAGCAACGTGTACATCTAGGGCGAATGAACTACACTAAAGCTGTTCTCTTTAAGTGGGGACTCTAGCTTCTAGGAACAACTTGAGTTGAGCTGCAACCTCCCAGCATCAGTCAACTAACTAATTAGTTTAGAAAGGTAGTAAGTGCTGTACAAATAAAAGGGCGTCCTGGATCATGGCTAGAGCTCGTACATGCTATGGTAATAATAAAAAATGAAGGGGGTGGTTTCTTCTCTGATTTTGGAGGAGTTTTAGGACCACAAAGTGCTATAGTCCTTGTGAGGAGAGAAGAGATAAGCACCATTCGTTCCTTGTTTGTATCACTCAAACATGCATGTACTAGAAAGGGCTCCTTACAGCAGAAGTAGTAACACAAAAAACTTCAATGTCAATGGAAAACCTGCCAGATCTTGGAAAGGAAAAGGGAATGGATCTTCTTTCAAAGATCGCTAAAACAAAACAGAGGTCACAACAAATCCCATTCTCGGTAGTATAAATTCATATATATACTTTTTAAGGCAAGACCACCTAGTTTGGCGTGCTGCTTAACGTAGACCATTGAAACACACTGAGGGATTCCAGCATCTAGCCCATAATTTCTGCTCAAGTTAGTTATAGCATCTGTTTGAGAAAGATCCAGTCTTGAACTGAATTCCTTGAAAACTACCTACCCCCTGTCCCCCCAACACATGAGCAGGCTAAAGCAGAAATAAGACTCCATATTAACCGAACAACCTATGACATGGCAAACAGAGAAAATATGGAAAAGTTAGTTTGTGTCACAATTGAAGTAAATATATTCTATATGGGGGAAGTTTGCTGTCTAACTTACACTGATAAAAAGAAAAGCAGTACTTGTGGCACCTTAGAGACTAACAAAGTTATTTGAGCATAAGCTTTCGTGAGCTACAGCTCACTTCATCGGATGCATACAGTGGAAAATACAGTGGGGAGATTTATATACATAGAGAACATGAAACAATGGGTGTTACCATACACACTGTAACCAGAGTGATCATTTAAGGTGAGCTATTACCAGCAGGAGAGCTGAGGGGGAGGGGAACCTTTTGTAGTGATAATCAAGGTGGGCCATTTCCAGCAGTTGACAAGAACGTCTGAGGAGCGGTGGGGGGTGGGAGGGAGATAAACATGGGGAAATAGTTTCACTTTGTGTAATGACAGATCCACTCCCAGTCTCTATTCAAGCGTAAGTTAATTGTATCCAGTTTGCAAATTAATTCCAATTCAGCAGTGTCTCGTTGGAGTCTGTTTTTGAAGTTTTTTGTTGAAGTATTGCCACTTTTAGGTCTGTAATTGAATGACCAGAGAGATTGAAGTGTTCTCCGACTGGTTTTTGAATGTTATAATTCTTGACGTCTGATTTGTGTCCATTTATTCTTTTACGTAGAGACTGTCCAGTTTGGCCAATGTACATGGCAGAGGGGCATTGCTGGCACATGATGGCATATATCAGATTGGTAGATGTGCAGGTGAAGGAGCCTCTGATAGTGTGGCTGATGTGATTAGGCCCTATGATGATGTCCCCTGAATAGATATGTGGACACAGTTGGCAACAGGCTTTGTTGCAAGGATAGGTTCCTGGGTTAGTGGTTCTGTTGTGTGGTGTGTGGTTGCTGGTGAGTATTTGCTTCAGGTTGGGGGGCTGTCTGTAAGCAAGGACTGGCCTGTCTCCCAACGAGACTCCAATGAGAGGCTGCTGAATTGGAATTAATTTGCAAACTGGATACAATTAACTTGGGCTTGAATAGAGACTGGGAGTGGATGGGTCATTATACAAAGTAAAACTATTTCCCCATGTTTATCTCCCCCCCCCCCCCCCCCCACCGCTCCTCAGACGTTCTTGTCAACTGCTGGAAATGGCCCACCTTGATTATCACTACAAAAGGTTCCCCCTCCCCCACCCCCCCGGCTCTCCTGCTGGTAATAGCTCACCTTAAGTGATCACTCTGGTTACAGTGTGAATGGTAACACCCATTGTTTCATGTTCTCTGTGTATATAAATCTCCCCACTGTATTTTTCATTGAATGCATCCGATGAAGTGAGCTGCAGCTCACGAAAGCTTATGCTCAAATAACTTTGTGAGTCTCTAAGGTGCCACAAGTACTCCTGTTCTTTTTGCGAATACAGACTAACATGGCTGCTACTCTGAAATTTACACTGATGTAAATCAAAGGTAATGCCATTGAAGCCATTGAAGTTACATCCATGTGAATTCAGGGTAATGGAGGTCAGAAGCTGGCCCATAATCCATGGTATGTTGATAATTGGGTTTCAGTATAATGTGCAGTTCTTATTCTTTCATTAGCTGCTCTACCTATGAACCTAACCAGATTGGAACATTTCTGCTTCTGAAATTAAGTTACTTGTCCTTTTTTTTCCATTTAAATATTTCCTGCTTCCATAGAGAAATTAAATATCCTAATTCATTAATTTTCATTATATAAAAATTAATTACTGGGGGGTGGGTTGTTTTGTTTTGAACAGTGTTAGCAAATTACCTAGTGAAGCAGAAATGGCTTGTATGTCCAGTTCAAGGTTTGGGCACTAGTTTATGCTGCTGTTTTGTTCATCCAGATGGGTGTGTCTTTTCTTGAAAAGTATGCGGTTTCTGAAGCAAGTGGCAATTCCAATGGGAATGTTAACATATGCACAATGCTTTCCTGGTTGTGTCTTTGTTTAGGATCTTCTTTATTGCTAGTCTGTTTTCCTTGCCTATATAGTTTTCCAGTGCCCTATACCAGGAACAAGTAGTCAGAAACCTCTATCTACTGATCACTCACACACTTACACATTTTAACAAACATTGTACAGGGCCAATCAAGAGATACTTGGTCTATTAAGGGCAATTATAACAAATATGCAATCCATAATGTTCAGCAGTAATAGTCCTGTATTCTCTCCAAGCAAAGAAAGAATAGTGACCATTTCCCTGAAAACTCAGCACATTGATGTTGGTTTTTACTAAGATGGTTTTGTCCCTGTGTTTGTAGACTGCTACAGACTGGCTGCAGCTGGTTGTTGGTTACACTAAAGGCTTTTTAGGTAGATCTGGCAGTGTGATGGTACCTTTAAAGTCAATGTAACTGGCCCCCTTGTGCAGAGGGCTTTGCTGGTCGGAGCAAACCTGATATAATGATTCTGCACTGACCCTGCTCCAGACCCATGGTATAGGGGGTGAGTTAGGGGATGTGACCCAAGTGTATTGCACTACAGCTATTGTTTGCTTCATAGGGAGCTCTTCAGCTAGAAGGAATCAGTATCTGTTGGTGACTTTGCACATTTTAAGCCACCATGAGATGCGATCATAACCTCTTATGTGTCTTCATCACTTTATCTTGCACTCAGCTATTGTCTTCTGTCATCAACATTTCTGTCATCCATGATATGTTTAACTCTCTCCTTGCAGTAGAAGACTCTGTTCTTCATTAGGCATAGGCAAATTATTGTAAACTTTACAACTCACAGATGAGGGTAGCAAACCCTTTCAGAATACCATCCTGCCCATGAGTCTATTTTGCAAAACAATCTGTTCTGTTCTTTTGGTACTGTTTTCACTGCAGTAGCATGGAAAGTAGAGAGGACTGAATTTTTCAATGGAACATTTTTCTGTAGGAAAATGTGGATTTGTTCACGGCAAAACATTCTGGGGGAACATGTTGGTTTTGATTAAAATTCATTGAGGGGAAAAAACGAAATGCTTCATTTCGACCTTATCAGAATGTTGATATTTCTTTATGAAATTACATTTACTATACCATTACAATACCAATTGCCTGTGAGCAAACAAGGTGTCCATTACCAAACCAATTATGTTATCAGTTACTTTTAAAAATATAATTGGTAACAAAATAAAATATTTAAAAAAGGGTGGGTCTACAGCCTCCTTTCTTCTTTACGATTTAGAAATAATGGGAATAAAATCACTTGCCTCAGAACTCTAAGGGCAGTTTCTCCCTGACCCTAGCTTCCAGTTGTAAGAGGAAGTCTACCTCCTGCCTCAAAAATCTCTTGTGAGAGGGGGTCCCTAGAAAGAGACGGAAACTGCATGGGACATCTCTTCTGATCTGAAGGACCCACTGGTTCTACGTAATCCTGAACCAAGCTTTTTGAAAATAGGTGGTTGCCAAAGGGGAAGGGGGTAAAATAGATCTTTGGGAGCCTGCTTGGACCACCACATGATGGCTTTAGACCTGCTGCCCATTCAAAGCGCCAGACTTTGGGGCAGCAGAGTAGGAGCCAGTGGGTTTCAACCAATAAAATCTCTGCCTTTTCCTTTGCAGCTCAGACAATCATGGAGATTGGTGATGATACTGCACTGAGAAACACTTCCTAAGCTATGGCTGTTGTTTGCATTGCTTTCTTTTAGGGCAGTGGTTCCCAACCAGGGTACATGTACTTGCCTCGTTTTACAACAGGCTACATAAAAAGCATTAGAGAAGTCAGTACAAACTAACATTTCATACAGACAGTGGTTTTATGCTGCTTTATATACTATACACTGAAATGTAAGTACAATATTTATATTCCAATTGATTTTATAACAATATGATAAAAATGAGAAAGTGAACACTTTTTCAGTAAGTGTGCTGTGACACTTTTTAAAATACCAGACATAAAAATACAAACTACTTGCTTACGTGAGGTGAAATCAGACTCCTGAAAAGGGTACAGTAGTCTGGAAAGGTTGATAGCTGCTGCCTTTTATATTATGATTATATATGCTTATATTAAGATACAGACTTTAGAGTAGGCTTCTCACATATTTTAAGCAATAAAGATGTAATGTTTAGTACTACTATGTGGTTACCATTCAAACCCAGAATGCACATATCTGTATTTACAGTACCAAACCAGCTTCAGATTATCCTGCTTCTCCAAATATCTTAAATGCATTGCTTATGTAGATGAAATATTTTAAAGCCTGGAAGTAAGCTTCATTTCTTGCCACATAGTAATCCTTTGATTTAAAAGGCACAATATTTGTCACGGCTGTTCAAAGATTTCAGGAAAATAGCGATTTCAACTATGGTGTCTGAGACATCCACACAACCACTCAAGAATGATTGTCTTAGCAGGAATGAAAATAAGAGTTACAATCTGGTTTTGAATGGCCATTACATCATTTCCAAACAATTCCAGCAATTTCTTTTAATGTAATTTCAACAGCATAAATTGGATGGAAAGTTATAGGACTGTACTGTCCTTTTGCATCTGGTTTCTGTTACTGCCAAGCTGACAAACACCACTTACTCAGAAAATTTTCAGAGAAATAACTTTTTTTTTTTTAATGTCGCCTCCCTTTGCTTTCAGCAGCACAATGTCAAAATAGCATGATGCATATGTCATTTCCATAGGGCAATATGAGAGTTGTAGCTGAGTGGTCAAAAACTTTTCTGCATGCCACTTCTTACATGCTTGACACATACACAAGATGGGCTTATGGGAGAGCAAACTGTTTGTTTCAAATATTTGTTGTGAATTAAGAGTCTGATCTAAAACTCACGTAAATCAACGGACACCCACTGACTTTAGTGGACTCTGGATCAGGCCCTCAGCCGCCTTTTCTTTTGTTTTGTGAATTGGTCCTGATTTCTCTTAATGTATCAGTTGTTAGTAGACATTCACCAAATAGGTTAGTGAATAATTTTCTGCCTGTGCTTTTGTCCCTAGAAGAATGACCCACAGCTTAATTCAGGTTAAAACAACTGTCTTCCATCTTGGTGGTTTTTATGGCTTCTACTTTCTTACCTGCAACATCTTAACTGTAAAAATTAAATTCTTCCCTTCCTTTAGAAATCAGGCCACTTTTAAGCTATCTCAATTTGGACACTCAAAAATAGAGGCTCCCAAAATTGCTAGTCAATTTTTTTGAAAATTTTGACCTAGAAATTTTCTGAATGATGTGCTAGAGATGTTGGCGTCATCGAAATCGTTACTTTATTACCTTAAGACTTCAACATTGACCAAGTGAACGCTTCTGATAGAGGACTTTGGGCCATAGTGTCAGATTTAGGCCTGCAGCAGGTAATACTATGTGCTACAGAAATAGCCAGGCACACCCTAGACCTTTGGAGTAGGAGTGGACGGGCAATTTAACCTCCCCCCACCCCACCTCTGTTCACAGGTGGTAAGTTGTAATTTTTAGTCCGAGATAGACAAAGAAGGAAGCCCAAGGTGTGGGGGGTAAGAGCCTGGTTCCCAAATGCAGTGAGTCCCCACAAACTCATGGGTCCAGTTAGGTTTGAGAAGTGATTCAGAGAGAACCACATCTAATCAATGGGCTATAGGGTGGATATGTTGAAACATTAGGGTCATATAGTGAGCACCGCTGTAAACAGAGTGGCACCAACTCTCCACCACCACCCCTCTGACAAAAATCCAAAGCAGAAGCTAAGACTCTAAGAATTTACTACAATCCGACTTAACAACTTAGGTAAGAGCGGGGAGTGGGAAATCATTTTTCACCTCAGCCATTGTAACTGCTATATCATGACCAGCAGAACTTTTCAAGACAGTGAATCACATCATCAACTCAAGCTACTTCAAACCAGCCTGGAAGCCAGGATCACATGCTGTGAAGACTTGTTATGGAGTAGACCATTTAAATGACCTCTCCAAATAACATGATCCATATACTGATTTCAGGACCAGAAACATTCCTCACCTTTTTTCAGTCCTCAGCCCATTTACACGAGAGACGCTTGAGGCAATGTGAGAAACCAAAACAACACAGATGACTCAGCCCTATGCTTCTGGTAGACAGTGAGACAGCTGGAATGACCTAAATCTCTTCCCAGTACAGATAGCTAAAGTTACTGCTTAAACATGGAAACCTACCACTCTAAAAGGTTCAGCCAGTACTCGAGCCAATGTTGGGCCCTATGGATCTAGTAAATTACCATCTAATATCCAACTTTCGCAAAGCAACTGAAAGGCTAGGAGAAATCCATCTTCAATCAGAACTATCCATAGCCAAGTTCCCAGACCTCTCCCAATCACACTTCTGGGCAAGAGGTGGAACAGAAACAGCATGAGTTCTACTGATGGACTACCTCCTCTTGGGTATTAACAGGGGAAGGATGTCTGTTCTCATATTTGTAAATCTTTCAGCAACAATGGATAATCTTCACCACCAAGTACTAATATCCCACTTTTAAAGAAGTAATCAAGGTAATGGGAAGGAGATTAATTAGATGGGATCCTTCCTTTTAGGTTGCATTCAGAATGATGAGTGACAACTTCTGTTGGTACCACACCACAAATCATTAAGTTATCATCTGATTGATATATACAGTTTTTGGAGCCACTTGGGCATGAATACCTAAAAATTGTCCATGGAGGTTGCTCCTGTTAATTTTATTATTATTTGTGGATAGGAATGTGTTGAATAGGCCTGGAGACTGAAGTTCCTCTGCTTATCCACAGAGCTGATGAGAGCAGGCAGTTAACTCGTAGTTCTCTCCATAGAACAGTCACACCATAAGCAATGCCATTGGCTCTCAATCTGTGAGCTGCTTGCAGCCCAATCAGCACAGGTAAAATGTGTTGTATATTAAAAAATGTGTGGGTCACCTCCACACAACACACAGAAAGCTGCATATGTGGCCCACAGTGGTAAATAGGTTGAGAACCATTGAGCAATGATAAAGCAAGCTTCCCCTAAATGCCGTACCATTGCGCTTCAAACATACCCTGGAAGGACCATCTACTTCAGAGGTCACATATTGCCTTTTCTGCTGAAACTGCCTATAATGTCAATTGTAACTGTAGTCCTTCTACAGTGGTTTCATATCCATTAGGATCTGAACTTTACTCTTATATTTAAAGATTGTAAGCAGCCTGACCACTTACAGGGTGAGAACTATAGAAAACCATTCCAGGAAGGAGGAATTCTATTCAAAGAAATACAGCACTGCTTCTGTAGTTCATAGGGCAAATTAAGAGAGGAATCAGTAAAGTGGAGACAAGTAGAACTGGCTTTTATTAAATTAGGGAAATTTAAAATAGTTAGCAACAGCACCTGCTTCTGTTCTCTGTTAAGAACAGCAGGAATGGCCAATACATACCAGTTGCTAAAACTGTTAAATAGCCAGACATAGTACTGTAATACACTATCCCCTGACCATCAACCTGTACTGCTGACTATTGGCAATACAACTGGTATCTCAAAGAAGATATATTAGAATCAGAGAAAGCACAGAGCAGGACAAAAAAAATTATTAGGGGTATGAAATAGCTTCTGTAGAAGGAGGGTGTGGGGAAGACTGGGACTGTTCAGCTGGAAAAGAGGTGACTGAGGGGAATATGATAGGTTTATAAAATCATGAAAGATATAGAGAAATGGAATAAGGAACTGTTATTTAGCCATTGATAGAGCTGATGGAAGAGAAGATCTGAGACTTGGTTGAGTTTCAAAGGGAGTTCGAGCAGATGATGGAGCAAAGGCAAGAGGAGGCTGAAGGCAAGAGTCAAGACTTGCAGATGCAAGCTGGACTGAAAAACTTGGACGGGAGACTGCTGGGTGAGGACAGTGGTCCGTGGAAGCATGTGACTAAGAGGCAGAAGAAAAGACAAGCTAGTGAAGGAGAAATAGAGCTCAGGAGGAGGTTTGCTGAGCTGGAAAATGAAGAGGCACAGGAGGCTGCAACTAAAGGAGGAAGGGCAAGGAAGAAGAGAGGAGCAGCTAGTCCTGTAAGTAGATACCCAGAGTTCAGAGCCCCGGAAGATACAGGATAACTTGCAGAAGATGGCAAGGGACAATGAAAGACAAATGGACTTGCAACTAGAAAGACCTGCCTTTTCCTAGTGATTGTGTGATTCTCTGGCCTTCCTCCTGTTCTAAGTGATTTGGGGACTCCCTAATAAGAACAGCCATCCCTATCACCAGAGCTGATCTGGAGAACAGAAGGGTGTGCTGTGTGCCAGGAGCTAAGATATGGGATGTGGACCTGAGGCTGAAGAGGATCCTAGTAGAAGCAGGAAAAAAAATCCACTAATTATCCTTTGTGTGGGAACAAATGATCCAGTGAGAATCTAGCTGTATCCTATCAACAGAGACTATGTCAGGCTGGGGAAGACGCTTCAGGAAATGCAGGCTTATCTGATCTTCAGTGGGATTCTGCCTGTCCCTAGAAGAGGAGAATGAAGGCAAAACAAGATTATGATGAACAACAGATGGCTCAAGGCAGTGGTGCTTTAAGGAGGGTTTGGGAATGGTTGACCACTGGGAGGCAGTCATGGACAAATAGTTCTCCTGGGATAGACTCCACCTCAGAGGAGAGGGAAATAGACTTCTGGGATGGAGGTTGGCACAACTTATTAAAGGAGATTTGAACTAGGAACTCAGGGGAAACACTTGGGAGATGCTCATGTAATCTCCACACCTGACTTTTAACACTGAGAGGGAGGAAAATTTAAGTAAGAATGGATACAGCAATGGAGAAAGGAACAGCAGTGGGTAGGAAAATGGACATTAAGAGAAAGGATAGTGCTGATACCAATCAGATAGGTGACACTGGCAGTAGAATGTCTGTACCCAGTTAGGCAAGGAATGTGGTTGAAACCAAGCAGCAACAGTTAAGATGTTTGCTTTGGTGTACAAGGAGCCTGGGTAACAAAATGGAGGAACTAGAACTACTGGTGCAGGACGTGAAACAAGATATTCTACAGATAACAAACATGGTGGAATAGTAGTCATTACTGGTATTGAAGTACAGGTACTGAAGGCAAATAAAGGCAAAGGTGATGGAGTAGCATTGTATATTAATAAGGTAGACTGTAAAGAAATTAGTGATAGAATGGGTAAGACAAGGTCTGTTTGGGCCAAAATCACTTTTGGGAAGAAAGCTACTAGAGGTTCTCTTGATACAATCCTTGGGGTGTGTCACAGACCACCAGGATCCAATTTGGATATGGATAGAGACCTCTTTAATGTTTTTAATGAAAGAAATACGACTGGGAATTGTGTGGTTATGGGAAACTTTATTTTCCCAGATATAGATTGGAGGACAAGTGCTATTAATAACAGTAGGGCCCAGATTTTCCTTGATATGATAGCTGACAGATTTCTTCAACAAGAGGTGGTGCCATTTTAGATTTGGTAGTAGTAAGGACTTCATAGAACTGGTTGTAGAGGACAACCTTGGCTCAAGTGATCATAAGTTAATCCAGTGTAAACTAAATGGAAGGATAAACAAGCATAGATTTGCAACAAGGGTCCTTGATTAAACTTAAAAGTTTACTTTTAATAAATTATAGAATCATAGAATCATAGAATATCAGAGTTGGAAGGGACCTCAGGAGGTCATCTAGTCCAACCCCCTGCTCAAAAGCAGGACCCATACCCAATTAAATCATCCCAGCTAGGGCTTTGTCAAGCCTGACCTTAAAAACTTCTAAGGAAGGAGATTCCACCACCTCCCTAGGCAACGCATTCCAGTGTTTCACCACCCTCCTAGTGAAAAAGTTTTTCCTAATATCCAATCTAAACCTCCCCCACTGCAACTTGAGACCATTACTCCTTGTCCTGTCCTCTTCCACCACTGAGAATAGTCTAGAACCATCCTCTCTGGAACTACCTCTCAGGTAGTTGAAAGCAGCTATCAAATCCCCCCTCATTCTTCTCTTCTGCAGACTAAACAATCCCAGTTCCCTCAGCCTCTCCTCATAACTCATGTGTTCCAGACATGAGGTAATTGCGATAAAAGACAACCTGGTTTTACAAAAAGTAGATCATACCAGACCAACCTGATCTCTTTCTTTGGGAAGATACCTGATTTTTCAAACAAAGGAAATCTAATTGACCTGGATTTCAGTAAGGCATTTGATATAGTTCCACATGGGAAATTATTCCCCATATTCTCCAATTTAACTAATAATGTAAAAACTGAAAGGTGAATAAGGAACTGGTTAAAGGAGAGACTACAGTGGGTCATACTGAAATGTGAACTGTCATGCTGGAGGGAGCTACTAGTGGTGTTCATCAGTGATTGGTCTTGGGACCAATCTTATTTAATATTTTATTAGCACACTTTATTATTTTTTTTTGTGCTAAGGTCAGTAATAAAAATTTGTGGATGACCCAAAGCTGGAAGGCATTGCCAGTATGGAGGAGGACCAGAATATCATACAAGGACATCTGGATGACTGGATAAACTGGAATAATAGAAATGGGATGAAATTTAATAGTGTGAAGTGCAAGGTTATGCATTTAGGGACTAACACAATTTTTGGTATAAACTGGGGGCTTATCAGTTGGAAGCAACAGAGGAGGAGAAAGTCCTCCTTTGATTAACCAGTACATCCAGGTCTATGAACCATCAATGTAATGCAGCCATGAAGAAAGCTAATGTAGCACTAGGATGCATCAGGTGAGGTATTTCCAGTAGCGACAGGGAAGTGTTAGTACTATTCTACTAGGCACTGGTAATACCTCATCTGGGATAGTGTGTACAGTTCTGGTTTCTCATGTTGAGAAAGATGAATTCAAACTGGAACAGGTGCAGAGAAGGGATACTAGGATGATCAAAGAAATGGAAAGCTTAACTCTCCTTATGAGAGGAGACTCAAAGATTAGCTTGTTTAGTCTAATCAAAAGAAGTTTGATATGATCGGGGAGCTATGATTGCCCTCTGTAAATACATCAGAGGGATAAATACCAGGGAGGGAGAGGAGTGGTCTTTTTAAGATAAGCACTAATGTGGACACAAGAGCAAATGTCTGTAAACCGGCCATCAACAAATTTAGGCTTGAAATTAGGCAAAGTTTTTTAACCATCAGAGGAATGAAGTTCTGCAACAGCCTTCCAAGGGGAGCAGTGCGGACAAAAAACCTAACTGGCTTCAAGACAGAGCTTGATAAGTTCACGGAGGGGATAGTATGATGGGACTGCTTACAATGCCATCTGGCCCACTGGTGATTGCCAGCAGCAAAAATCCCCAACTGCTAGAGACTGGAGACTAGATAGGGAGGGCTTTGAGTTGCTAAAGAGAATTCTTTCTCAGGTATCTGCCTGGTGGGTCTTGCCTACATGCTTAGGGTCTAACTGATTGCCACATTTGGGATGGGGAAGGAATTTTCCCCCGAGTCAGATTGGCTGAGACCCTGGAGAGTTTTTGCCACCTTCTGCAGCATGGGTTGCAGGTCACTTGCAGGTTTAAACTAGTGTAAATAGTGAATTCTCTGTAGCTTGAAGTCTTTAAACCATGATTTGACGACTTCAGTAACTCAGCCTGAGATCAAGGGTATATTTTAGGAATAGGTGAGGTTCTGTTGCCTGCAATGTGCAGAACATCAGACTAGATGATCACAATGGTCCCTTCTGACCTTTAAAGTCTGAGTCATTCACATAACACAAGAACCAGAAGTCACTCCACAGAAATAATAGGCAGCAAGTTTAAAATAAACATAAGGAAGTACTTCATCACACAACACACAGTCAACCTGTGGAACTTGTTGCCAGGGGATGTTGTGAAGGGCAAAAGTATAATTGGGTTAAAGAAAGAAATAAACAAGTTCAAGGAGGATAGGTCCATCAATGACTATTAGTCAAGATGGTCAGGGAGGCAACCCCATGTTCTGGCTGTCTGTAACCCTCTGATTGCCAGAAGCAGGGATTGGATCACAGAGGATGGATCATTTGCTAATTGCCCTCTTCTGTTCATTCCCTCAGAAGCAGCTGGCCCTGACCAATGTTGGAAGACAGAATAGCGGGCTAGATGGACCATTGATCTTTCCCAGTATGGCTGTTCTGCAAGAGTTTGTCTGCAAAGAGAAACCGTAAAAAGATTGATTTAGGAGATAAAGTAGCATTGATACAACATGGCACTAGCTCTCAGGCGGAAAGTCCTTTACTAATTTGGTTTAATACAGGAAAATCTGCGCTTCTTGCTAAAGAAAGAATACAAGTTACTTTATCATAGTCTTGTTTGAATTACACTTCCTCTCCTAGAACTTTGCTACTCACTTAAGAACCATCACAGTTATAGCCTAACAACTGTTAGACCAGTTTGGGCTGCCATGATCTCACTAGCTCTCATAGCCCCAGCAACGATAGGCTTGCTAATATTTGGTTCGGAGACTTCCAAGGAAAATTTAGGGTGCTGCAGGGGATGGTATTGATGGTTTCAGTGTGACCTTCTTCTGCATCTGTATGGTAAGAATGTCCCAGCATGGTGCTAGAGGTGTCCATCGTCTAAATGAGATGTAAAACTTAATAATTACTACAGAAGTAAGGAAAAGACAAAACATCTTGTGGGATAAGAGTTATTAACTCTGGTGTCCTGGCCAATGTTCCAAAGGGTCTTTTAAATTCAGACTACAGTATTTGACCTGTATTCTGGAGAGCCTTATATGAAGACTCTCTCTTTTTTGCTTTTTAGTATGTGTGATGTGATATGGGCAGTGGGTGAAACTTCCCCTGGGTGTGGCTAGCTCCTTATCCCACCTCTTCTGCGCACAGCCCCACCCGCACTCCACCCCTGCTCCAGCCCAGGCCCTGTCTCCTTCCACTGCTGACTCACCGCTCACCTCTTCCCCACCTCCCAAGTCTCTCCCTCCACTCACCTCCTCCCCCACTTGCTGCTCACCCACCTGCTGCTCGCCTCATCACCCCCCTCCCACAAGACCCCCTCCACACACTCACACAAACACCTGCCATGCAGCTGGCTCACCACTCACCTCCTCACCCTGCTGCTGCCCCCCACCCCCCGACACCATCCCCCCTTTCACCTTAGAGCACTAATAACAGTTCCCCAAGGGATCTGAACAGGCAACAGCTGTAGTTCAATTGCCAGATGGATTCTCCTCTACGTGGCAGGGAGTTCGGTGTATAGTGTATATAGAGAGGAAAAGCCAGGCTACCTGCACCAAACTGAAGCCTAATCTCTCCTTTTTGAAAAAGTGCTTGTCATTGACAGCCGGCATTAAGGCTGTAGTTTAATAACGTCTCTTACAAAGAATTTCTTGCCAGACTCGTTTACTTAAACTGGGTTAGAATAAAATGACTAGATCAAGAAATAAATTTACGGGCTATGTCAGCTCCTCCTTGAAGCTGGTTAGTAGTTACTTGCACTGAGTACAGAGAATATAACTGACAGGTCATTTGGAAACTCTTTTTAACCCCAAAACCACATTTTCCTACAATATAAAAGCCAGCTGAATGTGGCCAAAGGCTTCCTGGGCGTTGGCAAATTCCTGTTAAAGAGATTCCTTACCACTTTAATGGCCCATTAACAGTTTCTGTGATTTGCTACTAGTCTCTGGAATTTAAGGTTTTTTTACTGTAAAGTTACTCAGGGAACTCCTCTCCTCGCTCCCCTGCCTGCCACTGGCTACCTGCTTGCCTCCTCTCTCTCACTCACTCACACACACACCCACACACCCCACAGGGAGGGGGAGCAAGGAGGGACTTGACTGGCAGCTGCAGGGACCTCTGAAGGGGGTAAGGGGTGGAGTGGAGGAGAGGAGGAAGACTCACCAGGTTCTGGGAGCCTTAGGGAAGGGTCAGAGCAGGGAGGAAAAGAAGTGGGGGGAGGGGGGTATGTGTGGCACCAAGGCCCAGGTGTTGTGCGGCACGGACTGCTGTGCTGGGGAGGCAAAGCCTCCCCTTGCCTATTATACCTGCTGCCCATGTGTGATGTATATGTGACTCAACTTCATGAAGCTCCATCTCAGTTCTATAATAAATTGGCCAGTGATGTAGCTGCTCTGTTGTAATTGATTGAGATCAATCAATGGAACATTTACTTTGGATCAAAGGTGCTATATAGATTAAAAACATAGCCTACATCTATGCATAATGTCTTTTTAAAATCTTTTTACAAAACTATGGAAATTCCAAGACCAAAAAAAGTGTCTAAAAATTATGAAGCGGTGTTGGGAATTTTGGCTAATTATTTAATAGAAAGTAGTTTGAAGATAAAATGCAATATACTGCATAAGTGCTTGGTATCATTACTTCAGTTGTGACAGTGACTTCCACGAGCAAGTAAGAGTCCGATCCTTCAAGATGCCAAGAGCCCTGAGCATCCTTAATTTTGGTGGATCTGATCTCCAAGGGCACTCAACGTCATGAAGGATAGTCTGCAAGGTAGTTATGACTCTCTGTCCATTGTAAATCCAATTTCTCATCACAATTTCATTGAAGATTCTATATCGTCAGATTCTTTCCATCTGAAGTTCTGCACATGGATTCCCACCAGAGGAGAATGAGTTTGTTTCTAAAATTTTGAGGTTAATGGACAAGTTATTTTGATGACATGGATCTTTGAAATATAAGCTGTACAGTAGAACCTCAGAGTTACAAACCACTCAGGAATGGAGGTCGTTCACTAATCTGCAATGTTCCTAACTCTGAACAAAACATTATGGTGGTGTTTTCAAAAGCTTACAACTAAACATTGACATAATACAGTTTTGAAACTTTACTATGCAGAATAAAATTTCTGCTTTTCCTTAATTTTTTAGTAAACACAGTACTAAAGTACTGTACTTTACTGTGGTTTTTTTTGGTTTTGTTTTACTCTGCTGCTGCCAGATTCTGTACTTCCAGTTCCAAAACAGGTGTGTGGTTGACTGCTCAGTTTGTAACTCTGGTGCTCAGAACTCTGAGGTTCTACTGTACATAAATTTTGCAAAGTCCTAACTATTGTTTTTAAAGATCTATCTGAAAGATATCTTTTCCTTGGAACTTTAGGTTTAATTATTGAGCAGATAAGATGAAGTAAGTTATTGTGGAATATTTTGGAAGTTTGGATGTTAATTTTAGTAGTGTTATACTACATCAGGTCTCAGCAGACTTTAAGTCTTCAAAGGCCTGAGGTTTTTAAACTTTAGTAAATGTCTTTCAACGTTTAACTCTACCAGTGGAATCAGTTTGATAAAAAAATTTCAGAGCACCTATGAAATCTCAAAACTCTCATCAAGAGTTGAACTTTCTAACATTTTGGGTGTTTGAAACCAGAATTTGGTTAGGACTCATCTCTATTATCTTTATTATTAAACATTTATATTATGATAGTGCCAATAGGCTCCAGTGAGAATTAGGGACAAGTTGAAACTCTCCTTTTGAGGGTGCGTATTAGGAGAGCATGCAACATACTGAATTCTGCCTTCTGAGAAGGGTGGCAGAGATTCTGAGAGGGCCAGAAATGAGGTCAAGAACTCTGGACCCTTTCTGGATGTGAATTTTGTACATTTACAGCTTTAGAAAATTTTAGTATTGGTTTCACTAAATGTTTTGTTCAAACCATTAACCTATCAGAACGCCATAAATCTCCCATACATAAAATTATAGTATGCTCTATAATTGTTGGTACCTTTTAGAAAAACTGAATTAATTTGCTCTAGCTCTTCATCTGTTTTGCACAGAAAATATTAGTTGAAAACACTCTGACACAGAGGGGTGCTTTGGGGTTTATCCTTTTTTTACAAAGTTGGTGCCAAGACCAAATGAAGTGATGTTCTTCTTGTTCAGGGTAAAGGTGCTAGCTGTTGTCAGGGCCACTAGAGGGAGTTCCTGACTCACCCCTGAGGCTTCACACACAAGTGATTTCCATGTAACTTGCAGTCTCCCCTCCCTTCTCCTCTCCCTCCCTCTGCCCCCCCCCCTCCCCGCAGCCTGAAGGAATCTGAAAAAAGAGTGAGGGATTTATGTTTTTTAAAATAAATTGTGCCTAGAGTAAACTTTTTTAACTTTTTTTAACTTTTTTGGTTGGAAGCTTCATGAGCCCAGTGAAAGCAATTAATTTCCCGTGTGCCTTGGATTTGAAACCAGGGATTTGTCAAATTGTTGCAGCAACTGTTCCAGAGCAAAGCACCATCACTAACAAGACTTCCATCCTAGCAAGCATTTGAAGTTTCTTTTCTGACAGCAATTCAGTTTGACAGGCCTCTGAAAGGAAACCAGTAAAGAAATTCCTTTATGCTTGGGAAGCAGGGGGTCTAAGATAAACTTGTCCAGTGGTCCACAAATGTTAAATTAAAAACCAGGTGGCTACAGATTGCAATCTACCTGGCTGACAAAATTGTGGGATGGGGGGGGAAGCATTGACCCCAACACCAAATGAAGCAATGAAAATTAATAATCTGAAAAGGGGCCTTTTTGCAGACATTAGTATACCCCACACACAACAATCCAAGATTTTGAATTTATATCTCCTCTCCTTTCCCTTCCAGGGCCTCAGCATGGACAAAAATCTTGTAGAGAAGATCAAATGAGAAGAGATGATTTGTACATGGTTTTTAAAATAACATCAGTGGGACTAAAAGCCCGTGCTGTCTTGTTAGTGGAGGGAAAGCATTCTGTACTCCTGTCTTCTGGTGCTCTATCGGTTGGCAAGCAGTGTCTCCTTCTGAATTATATAGATCCAATGACCAGTGAATTTTGGCTGCAATTATCACCTAGCTTGTCACCATAAAGAGGAAGAAGCCCCTTCTTTCTTCCCTGCTGTATCACAGCTCCATAGTTTTATGTCCTTCTCTTTTATCTTGTGTGTGTTAGCAATCATGTTAACTCAGATGATTTGTGAATTCAGGATGCACGTTAATTTGTATTTATGATAACTTTTGTGTTGGGGCAATTCAGCTTTGTGTTAGAGTTGGATGGAAAAAGGCATTTCTGTCCCAGGGAAAACTGTGTGATTTTAGAAAAAAAATCATCTCCATGCAGGACAAAAAGTGATGACACTTTTTTTCACAGGGCAGAATTTCCAAAAATTTCTTTTTTGGGAGAACTGAGATGTAATTTTTTAGCTTGCCAGCTGCCCCTGTGGAATGCTCTTGTCAATTTCTGTCGTTCCCTGCAGCCAGCAAATGAAATTCACAGAGCCTTGCTGGTGGGCTCAGGGAGGCGGAGTGACCCGGCTTCCCAAGTCTCTGCTTCTCTACCTCTTCCGAGCCCAGTTGCTCAGTGACCCTCTCATGCACTCCTGCTGGGCTGTGGGTCTCCCATTGGTTTCCTGGCAGGGAGAAAGTGAAATGGAATGACCCTCCCTGCCAGGGCCAGCTTTACAGTTTTGGCCGCCCCAAGCAGTGGGGGAAAAAACCGGTCACCGTGGCCACAAAGGGGAGAAGCTGCTGCCGATTTGCCGTGGCGGCTGGAGGAACTGCGGCCCCTTTCGAACTACTGCCCTAAGCACCTGCTTGGAACGCTGGTGCCTGGAGCCAGCCCTGCTCCCTGCCATCCTGCATGTTCCCTCTAACATAGGCTCCAAGTTGGGGGTGTGTGGGTAGGGGGAAATTCAAGTATTGTTGACTCTCTCATGATTTTTATTACCACTTTCACAATATTTGGAGTTTTTTCTTAAAACTCCAGTTCTTGGAGCCATGTTTTATGAGAATCTCCACTTTCATTTACACACAGATTAAGTTTCCAGCCCTTCTTTTTTGGGGAGAAAAGCTTGAAAGTGTGACACAAGAACACACTAATGGCTCACAAACTAGAAGGCAAAGAGACAAAGCTCAATATTTATTACTGGCACAAAACTCTCCTGATTGGTTTAAAAAAAAAAATCTTATGATTTTGAGGGCCTGACTCATGATTCTTGAATTGTGCTGGTGGGGCAATACTGGAAATACTTTTATTCACACAAACCCTTCCTGAAAGCTTAGGAGGGAATAGTACAGGGGGATATGAATAGAAAAGGGGGGGGGGGGGAAGTGTTTTTAATATAAGTGACTGTTTTTAATTCTTTTAAAATTACAGATTGAATTATTTGTTACCTAATCAGACACAGGGAACTCTGCCGTACAACACACATATTAAAAAGCTCAATATTTCAAATCTGTTTTGTTCTCTGAAATGTTTGATATATTTAGCATTGTAGTAAAACAATCAAAGGTGTGGCCTGGGCAGAGATATTTCCACACTTCAAGTAGCAGCAACGCTTCATCTTCAGCTTTTCATATAACATGGGAGAGGAATGGTGACTCCACACACTCTTCCATCCCTTATAGCTTCATTTTATTTTCTACCCCAGCCTGCATTCGCTGGTCTTTTGTTCTTTGACAGCAGGCTGAAGCAAAGCGACTAACTATGTGTCTCGGTTTCTCAGATGGCAGCAATCTTCTTCCTCTGCTGTCTGGTTTCTACAGCTTGAGAACTAAACCCAAGGGCATTGTAGTCTTGGCAGTGCTATAATTTTACATGACCTTTAATGCCCTGATGTCATCATTAATTAGGCCATTGCCAGCCTTTTATGATTCTGAAAGTTAATGCTTGTTTTCCTGCCCACCTAATTAAATCCATCTTTTAAGAGTTGCAAGGAAAATTGGCATTTTCAACTTTAAAGCTGGCGCCTAAAATGTTGGATAGTGTCCTACGGGTGGAAGTGCTCAGGACACACACTGGCATGTGGATGGTTCAGGGATTCTGGGATCATAAGATATTTGTCAGATGCAAAGTGAAATGAAAGCCGTTGGAAAACAGTTTCTATGATGCACATTTCCTCTTATGGTTGTAAAGCATAGGAGGTGTGAATACACGAACGTGTTTGTTTCTCATGCAATGTTGGCTTGTGGAAGCACGCTGCTGGTTTTTAAAACTCTTCTTTAAGAAGCTAAGGGGGCTGAGCTAAACACAGCTGCAAGTTGCCGTAGAGATGGCACTATACACTGAGCTTTTACAATAGGCTGATATAAGTGTCACAAACTGGGGGTGTGGGCAGTCATGCCTAGTGATCAGAGACTGAGTCCAAGGCCAGGGACAGCACCAAAGGTGAGAACGGCATCAGGAACCAAGAGTCACAGCTAAGGTTTAGGAACTGAGCAGTGTAAGCATGGGAATGATTGCAACTTCAGCCATGAGCATTGAGCAGCCACTGGCCTTTTGCTGCTGCTGGGTTTAAAAGTAGGTCTGGTGACACATCTCAGTTGGCTGAATTGATCAATCAGTGTGTTCAGCTGCCAGGCAGCTAGCTGGTCTCAGGCTCAGCTGTGGGTCCTGGTTCTTCACAAGAAGCATAATTGGTTTCTTATGTGTTCTGCAGGAAATTCTCAGTTTCCATCTTGTGTACAATTTCCCACTCAGATTATTATTCTAATTATGTACTTGTATTACCTGTAAGCAGAGTCAGGATGAGGTCTACCCTGACATCTGGTGGTGAGTCATGGTGGGTTGTGGAAAAGAACTTCAGGGGCTGATCTCATTTGCATAGGCACACCCACCCTGACTAGATGGTCACTTTGGCTGCTGTAGGAGCCCCAGTTTCTCTGTTATTGGGGCAGAAATAAACTGTTATTGTGATTATGTGAATCAAGGACAGTGGAACTGTACTTGGGCTTTTGTTATGCTGGAGGGACTCACTGTCAACTAAATATCACTTGCTAGGCAAGGGTCATGGGTTCCAAAACCCAGTGAATAGAGAGAGGCTGGGGATAGGTATTAATACTTGGTGGTGTGGGCCCCCTGGTGAGGGTCTTACATGCTAGTTGCACTTCCTCCTCTCTCCATTGTGAAATATCAGAGCTAATTTTGATTCCATTAGGAGTCTAGTTACAGGCTGCTGAGCTGAATTCACTTTAGGCTAATGGTGCACCAGGACCGAGGCTCCCCTACTACAAGCTGAAATCACAAAAGAGCTAAACTTACTAAGAGCTGAAATCATTGAGTGTTGCATTAAGGAGTGCGGGAACCTGAAGATATATGGCGGAGCAGTTTGCAGGACAGCTGGCAGAGCAGAGCGGCTGGTGGAACAGAGCAGTTTGTTGGATGCCTGGAGCAGCTCATGGGGGCAACTGGCAGAGTGAAGCCCCATGGAGAGGTGGGGCAATCAGCTTTGGACCATGTAAAGTGCCCCCCCACCCCCATCTCCACCCAGGTTGGGATGTAAAACTCTGCAGATAAACTTTCGAACTCTGGGGCTGCCCTGACCAGGTACAGACTTTTGGGTCGTTTGGACTTTTGGGACTTTGGGGTGATTTTGGGTTGCTGGACTCAAGAACCAAAAGGAAAGGATATGCCCCAATTTGCTTGGGGTGGGTTTTTGCTCATGGGTTGTTTTATGAATCCTGTTGGTGGTGGTTCCCCAACATAATGCCACATTGTTTCTCTCTGTTATTAAAAGGCTTTTTGCTACACTCAGACTCTGTGCTTGCGAGAGGGGAAGTATGGCATCTTGGAGGCGCCCAGCGGGGGTGGTATATATTTGTCCCAGGTCATTGGGTGGGGGCTCAAGCCGGTTTTTTATTGTGTTATTGGAATGGAACCCCTAGATACTGAACCCGGCCCTTGTTGCTGCCAACTCTGACGAGCAGAAGGGCTACATACCAAAACACTGAGGAGCCTAGTCATGGTCTAAGATGGGGTGGGCAAACTTTTTGGCCTGAGGGGCACATCTGGATATAGAAATTGTATAGTGGGCCATGAATGCTCACAAGATTGGGGTGCAGGAGGAGTGAGGGATCTGGCTGGGGGTGTGGGCTCTGGGGTGGGGCCACATCTGTGAGTGAGCCAAATAATTTAAAATAAGGCCTTGCTAGCACTTTATGCCTGAGTGCTCATGGAGGTAACATTATTGGGCACACACAGTGCATAACAGAACACTTGTCATTGAAACGCTTTGGGAGTTAATACAACAGTGTTGTAGCGGCAGCAGATTGTCCCTGGAATAACATCCATCCCTTTTCTGGCTGAGTGTTTTCTCTCAAAATCCAAATCCATGCTGTTTGTTCTGTGCCTCCAGAAAGGCTTTGCAAACTGCAGTGTCAAGTGGAAGTGACAAAGCAGGATGTTTTCTTTGCAAGAAGGTATCCTGTGTACACAGCCCATCATCACCATTCAACTTTCAAAACAGAGGTGACGTGGCGGGAGAGCTGCCGGTGAAAGGTCCAGGCATCGTCATCCCTCCTGTCTCAACTGACAACTGGAGAAAAACAAGATAGACACGACCTGTGCAGAAACTCTGAGTTGTTGATGCTTCTAGCTAACTTGGTGAGTGACTTGGGGTGCCTTGGTTGCCACCCAAAGCCCTTTTTGGTGATGCTACACAGACAGAGCTTTGACTGACAAGCAATCTCCTACCTCAGAATATTATTTTATCCTTAACATCTAATTTTCTCTTTCAATTTTTGATTTATTAGGTTCCTTGCTTTAGTCATAAATTGGCTCAAATTCATCCCTGTTGTAACTCCACTGATGTCCATTCTACTAGAATAATTCTATAGTCAATGAAGATAAACCAGAGGTGACAGAAGCTTGTCTTGAATGGGGAGGGAGTCCTTTGTGTGGGGAGAAGAGGGAGTTGGGGCAAAGGAGGAAGGTTGGGGTGTCAGGGAGAGAAGGTGGGTGCTCTGGATGGGGAATGAGATGAGCTACTGAGACTTGGGAGGGGAGGGGCATGCTGAGGTTTATGTGGGCCCTGAGCAAAATCTGAAACTGAGGCCCCACCTTTCCAAAAAATTACCATGGAGACAAAAAAATACGATTGAAAACTTTAAAGAGGATTGATTGTACCAAAAGACAAATCACATTTCATCTTCCTTGCTTTTGTTTAAACAAAAGCATTTATGATACTATCAAAATAAGATCACTCTCTGTTGACGCCATCACTAACGCCAACATACAATTTTGACCCATAGCAGATCAAAGACAGTGTTTTATCAGGGCTAACTTGCTAAAGAAGTGCTCTTCTTGCGAAAATGAAATTGATATTGAGATGAAATTCTTTAGAGTGACATAGGTCTGCAGGAAAACATAAATAAGATTTATTAAAAAAGGACTGCATTAACAACTTAAGTCACTTTTCCAAATAATGTGTATCTCAACTTGTTTAAAAGTCAAATTTTGTCAACAAAATCCTCTTTGATCAAGTCTCCGGTAGCGTTTTGATAGTTCTTGAGCTTTTTGATCCTGGAATGAGCATAATTTGGTCAGGTTCCAAATAAATGAAAATGCTTGGTGTTTTTTTTTTTTTTTTCCAGACCTTCCTGTAATGTTGTGGACAAGCATGTCTAGAGCAATGTAAAAATGTCAGCTTGAACTTTTGTTTCTGGTTTTCATAGTCCGACATGGTGTCCTGTCTTCATCATGGAATGTTTTCCTCTCTTAATCTTTTCTTCCTGAAAGCTTGTTTAAGGCCCAGGCCAGCTGCTACAAGTTTTGATTCATCGAGAATCAGAGGCCAAAATTCTTGAGGGTGCTATAGTTCATGTTGAAATGATTTTATCAGCCTTGATTCCTCATCAAGCATAAGCTCAGTGTCTTGAAGTAAATGACTTACATTGTTGATGGCTTATAGGGTTTTAAACCAGAAAGTGGCCAGTAAAATGAATTCAGAAGACTTTAGAGTCTGCTTCATTGCATAAGTCTGCAGGCAAGTCGAGGCTTCCTTCAGTTTCACAAAAGCTTGTAGGTTTTCCATCAGTCTCTTCACTAGTGGTTTCATTGCTTCAGTTCTTGCACTCTGAGTCTGCTGCATATTTTGCAATGACATGTCTGCAGCTCTCTGTAGAATTTTCTGTTGGGCAGGACTGCAACTGAACAAGATGTAGAGGTTTTTGAATGTTTCCAGAGAAATGCTTTACCTCCATACTAGACTCTGCTGCATTCCCATCACAAAGATTCAGACTGTGTGCACTATACCAGTGAATAGACTGAGGAATCTTCTGTACAATTATAGCTTGCGCGCCTAAATCCCAGCTATGTTTTACTATATATCCTTGGGCTCGACAATTTTGGAAGTCAATACCATTCTTTTCTAATTACCTTGCAACTTTATTTCCGTTTTTTTCCATCAAAGTAGAGCAACAAATGGATGGAGTTATACTCATGGCTTTTAACCTGATCATATAGCTTCTTTCAGTTGTCTCTGAATCCAGCATCCGATCCACTAAGCATTTGTTACTTGTTGCTCTTGCTCACTACATCCATCAAAAAGACAACAAAGAAAGCAAGACAGTGCTTCAGCAGATTGAGTCCACACCCACCAGTCTCTGCACACCTTTTCTCCATTAGGCAACGTCTTAGGAACCCCATTCAGTACAATCAAATCTCTATTTGCACGTGTTAGCTGTCTCCATGTTGCTGGATTACTATTAGGCTGCTGTTGATCAGTAGTTTCACTCTGCAATTTCCTATCCAAATTCAAGGCTAATATCTCTGTGACTGATGTCTTTTTGTACTTGGCCACAGTAGACCAGTCTAAAGCACTGCCGCCTTGTGTATCTTCTTCTTCATTTATGTCATCGCTGTTCTCAATGCAGAAAAGAATTTTTTTCCTTGTGAGATCCTCCTTTATCTCCTGGTGGTGACAAGCACCTTCTGGCATTTTTTCTCCACTCCCCAGCCACCCACCCCTAATGTTCACTTCCTCTTTACTTCATATTCGAGTCATATTTTCTTTTTCTTTCATTTTAATTGCTTGTGGCACATAGTGCTGTATTCCAGGCATTTCTTTACTATTTGAGGGTCCTGCTCAGAAAGGCTGCACCTATGATTCATACAGTAACAACTAAAACAGGGCTACTCAAAATGTGACCTGCATGATTTTCAAAAGTATGTTTTAAATAAAAAGGCCTAAAATAAATATGTAAGAGAAAATATGGGCAATGAATTGTACATTGATAAATTACCCTCTTTGCACAACAACAATTATACTGAACACACCAATGCAGGCCTAGAATGTTGCAAGGCACAGATCAGCGCAAGACACTGAGAAACACAATGCAATGACTCGGCATAACTGACATATTGCATGGAGTGAAAAGAAAGAAGGGTGCCAAGGCCGATGATTTGACATTTCATGTGTTTGTTTGCAACCAATAAGAAGGGCAAGAATCGGGATTCTTGATGTTGAAAGGTGGTGATGGCTTATAGGGTTTCAAATCAGAAAGTGGCTAGTAAGACGAGTTCAAAAGGTTTTAACCATTTAGATAAACCAGTACACTTCATCGAATAAGTCTTCAGGCAAGTCACGTTCTTCCTTCAGTTTCACCAAAATTTGTAGTTTCTCTTGGTCTCTTCACTGGTGGTTTCATTTCTTCAATCCTTGCACTCCACTGAGTCTCTGACATACTATGCTGCTAAATGTCTGAAGTTTCCTGTAGAATTTTCCACTGGGCAGGACTGGAATTGAACAAGTCCACTGATGGCCTGATCAGGGAGAAAAATCGCTTTATACCTTTGCTAATTCTATTTTTATATAACTTCCCCTTTAATCTTATTTCCTGTTTGTTTATATTTAGAATTCTAGCGCTCCCCTCCCCTTTAATAAGCTGGAGAACCTGCAAGATTCAGTTTTATAGGGCTCAATAATAGATAAAGATTCACTCTAGTCAAAGACCGTGGCAGTCTTGTGAACAATCTCTGCAGGAAAGTAATGCAGCAGGCTCGTCCATGTTTACATGGAATCCATCACAGTAGTATAAGCATTTCTGCATTTTAGTGTCTTCTGACTTCATATGCAGGTGCTGTGGAGGGCTATTTAAATTAGGAGGGCCATCCTGCCTCCCCCCCACCAGCTGTGCCACGGCTTCCCCTTCCACCTGCCCTTCATCTCTCAGGCATCCCCCACCAACAGCCTGAAACCCCACCCCCGAGGCTTATGAGCCCCTATACCCGCCTCTTCCCACTCCCTGATGGTGAGCATTTCCCTCAGGTGCTAGGGCCTTCCCACTCCCTAGCAGATTCCCCTTCTTATCAGCTTTCAGATCAGTTTTTACTTTCTCAAACCTGGGGCTAAAGTGTCTGCAGTTTATGATGATCAGATAGCCTCAGGAGGTGTAAAATTAGATCCATTTAATGGTTCTGGATCACTCAGAATAACCCTAGCAAAATGAAAACACATTTGGAAACTTATGCCAGTTTTAGAAAGACTGAAGCCAAAATTTTCAAACTAAGGGGCCAAATTTGGGCATCTAAATTCATATTCTGGCACCTAGCACAATGGAAATAATAGCTTGATTTTTTTCAAAAGGGTAGGTCCCTTACAGGCCCCAATAACTTCAGTGGGAGGTGGGAAAAATCAGATCACAGATATTTAGAAGTCTGAAATATGGGTTTAGGAACCTGATTTTAGATCCCTGGGCTTAAAAATCCCAGCCTTACCCTTCCAGCAGAGGGAGACTATTTCCCTAGTGTCTGATTCAAAGGGGGACTGTACATGTGAGCCCTGTAAAGAGATGCTCTCAGTGCCCTTCTTACTTCCGTTGGTCTGTAGAAAATAGCAAGGACTTTAATTAGTTATTTAGACCCCACAAAATTCTACACTCAAGTCTTTAAAAATGTATAGCTCAACTGTCTCAGCAGCTGTTTGTGTCATATATTTTTCATTTCTTGCAACTGCTTTTCCCAGTGAGATGTATTGGCTCCAGAGTAGATTACACCCAGCCATCCTTTCTCCCTAGGTCAGTCACAGTGCAGGGAATGCACTGGAATGGAAGTAACTTAAGAAACCAGCAGAGCTGTTCATGTTACAGCATTAGCCAAAATGTAGGCAAAAAAGGGCTGAGATCTTGGAGCCTGCTAGCTGTTGAAGTTCTCAGTAATGAACTCGGGTCCTTAGCAGGGTGTAGCTGCTGGCAGTTAGAGCAGGATGCTTAGTATGTTGCTGTTGTAAGTGTATTAGAATAAAAGGAGCTTGTGTGTAAAAAGAGCACTAAGTTCAGAATCACAGTAAATGAACCCAGCTTCAGTCACTTCTCACAGACAAATGGAAAGTGACATTCTTTAAATGCCAAGGTCCCCGTGCTGTGTGGAACTTGTCACATCTGATAAGCTGGGACACACAGAAAACTTGGCAGTTTCCTAGGTTTTGGCACTGTTTCTTCACTAGATGACTTTTTTTCAAAAGTTGTAAGAGGGACGAGTGCAAACTGTTGGGAATGGAAAGGCACAAAATTCTACCTGTCTACACCAGTTCCTTTCTCTGTATCATCCACAGAGTCCTGTGAGCAAAGCCAAATCCTAATGGCTTATTTTACAGCGAAATTGCAGTCACAATTAAAATACATAAGGGCCCAGTCCTGGAGGGCGGTGTTGGTGGAGCTCAGTCTCTTGTAGCATTTCAGGGTTGCCAACTCATGCTTTTATTGTGAATCTCATGACATTGGGCCTTTTTCTTAAAGCTCCCATGACTCCTGAAGTCATGATAAACTGAAAATCTTGGCTTCTGTTTGAGAAAACCAAAACCAAAAATTATTTCTGCCCCTTGTGACTGTACACCGTGCCCCTAAAAAAGCTGGAAAATGTGAACCATAAATGCTCAAACAGAGAGAGAACCAAAAAGACCCCAAATGTATTATTGTTTATAATCTCATGATTTTTACACCAATCTCATACTTTGGTGCCTGACCTATAATATTTAAACTTTTAGGGTTGTAGCCAATAATGTGGCTACATAAATATTTGAATAATTCAACTGGAGCCACAAAGTATAGATGAGGATATTGATTATAAAGTCTGGGATTGTTCAGATCTGGGCCTTTCATTCTGGTTCCTCTCATGCAGTTTTCCGATTAGTTCCACCACCGTTCAGTCTCTCTCCATAAATGTAAACAGCACTAGTTCCCCTCTCTGTAGGAGGTGGCATTTTCTATGGTGTTTGGTAGATAGGCTTGTTGGTCAATAGTTTATTTATTTTGCATGATACAGTTGTGCTTTGTGAGCTACAAGAGTGCCATGGGGACAAGGGAACCTTTGAGTTCAAACACGGACAGTAAGGCCTACATCCTTAAAGGTATTTTAGATGCCGAAGTCCCATTGAACTCAAGTATCACTGAAGTCAGTGGGATTTAGGTGTAAAAACACCTTTGAGGATCAGGGCCAAAGCCCTTCTATGGCCACGGGTTAGTCACTTAACCTTTTATTCTTATAATTAAAATGAAAAATATTACATGGTAAAGTCTAATAGCTCAGCATGGTACCATTTATCTGTATCATGGTCATGTCTATAGATTCTAGCCATGAATCAGGGCCTTGTTCTGATAGGCACTATACAAACACATAAAGAGACCATCCCTGCCTCAATTTTTCTATTTGTCAATATTACAGGTAAAAATAATATTGACCTCTTTCACAGGGCTGTTGTGAGGCTGATGTAGATGAAAGTGCAAGGACTAATATTTAGGTAGTGGATTAAGACATGGGCCAATGCAGATCACCATTGAAAAGAGGACGGAAAACCGAGATTTTTTTTCAAAGATTTAGAGTAGGTTATCTTTTTTTGGTTCATGAGACAGTTGTTTTTAACCACTGTTGAACTAACCCATTTAAAAATTGACAACTTTCTGCCATTCATTCCTATAATAAACTTCATTTCCTGCATACTAATCTGCACCATAACACTATCAGGAATGGTGCTTTTCTATTTGATTGTTAGTTGTTCTTAAGGACATTTTGAATTTTAGACCATAATCCTGCAAACCTTTACACAGTGCTTAAAGCTTCTAACCATGTGAGTAGAGACACAGACTGAAATTCTCAGAGTCAGCTAAAGGATTTGGATATGACATTCCTATTTATTTTAAGGGGAATTGAGCATCCAAATCCCTAAGGCAGCACTGGAAATCTTAGTTATTGGCTTCAATAGGACTCGTGTGCTTAAAGTTAAGTATCTTCATATGCAGACTCAGGGCCTCAGTGACTTCCATTCCTTTTGTAAAATATCACATCACATTTGAAGTAACTGTTCCTAGAATGCTAATTTTTCTCTGCATACTGCGTTTGAAATAGCAGTTGCATATTTTGACATGCAAAGGGCAGAGAGAAGTTCCAAGACAATGCTATCTCTAAAAGAATCAACATAGACTGTAAGCTCCTTGGAGGCAGGGACTGCATTTTTGTAACGTTTGTACAGTGCCTAGCACAAGCGGCCCTGATATCTGATTGGCCACTTACCCATATGCAAACAGTAATAAATTACCATATGTGGTATCTGTAATATTTTCTATTTTAAGTATAAGAAATACCACAAATACTGCGGTTTAAAATTAACTGAGTGGAGCTGGAGAAATAGGGTCAGCTTTCAGGAGGAAA
This sequence comes from Caretta caretta, assembly GCF_965140235.1. Classification (NCBI taxonomy): domain Eukaryota; kingdom Metazoa; phylum Chordata; order Testudines; family Cheloniidae; genus Caretta; species Caretta caretta. The sequence continues at coordinate 168,865,936 of NC_134207.1, forward strand.
TATATATTGCTTCAGAAGAAGTGGCTCAGGAATGTAAACTGGGGGTTTGTTTTGGGGTGTGGCCTGGAACAAAACAGCAGTGGCACCATAGTATGTCTGATAGATCTGTGCTCCTTACAACTCTGCCTGCTTGCTGCATTGCATTTTGCTAATGAGTCTCTCATCAATTCAGTAAAAGTATTATTCCAAGAGGCGAACACTGCTTTTTTCTTCCATTTTTATTCCCATAATCCATTTCTTGTTGTTCGGTTAACTCCGACTGACACTCCAACATTTGTTATGACATTTGTTGCAGGAAAGGTCCTCTCATGGATCAGCAATAGGGTAAAAGATAGGAACCAAAGGTGAGGAATACAAGGTGAGTGTTCACAGTGGAAAGGTAAATAGCAGTGTCGCCTAGGGATCTGTACTGTTCAATGTATTCATAAATGATCTGGAAAAGGGGGTAAGCAGTGAGATGGCAAAGTTTGCAGACAATACAAAATTGCTTAAAATAGTCAAGTCCAAAGCAGACTGTGAAGAGTTACAAAGAGATCTCACAAAACTGAGTGACTGAGCAGCAAAATGGCAGATGAAATTCAATGTTGATAAGTGCAAGTAATGCACAGTGGAAAACATCCCAGCTGATGGGGTCTAGATTAGCTGTTGCCACTAAAGAAAGAGATCTTGGAGTCATCATGGATAGTTCTCTGAAAACATCCCCTCAATGTGCAGCAGCAATAAAAAAAAAAACAAAACTAACAATGTTAGGAACCATTAGGAAAGTGAGTGATATTAAGACAGTAAATATCATAATGTCACTATATAAATCTATGGTACACCCACACCTTAAATACTGCCTGCAGTTCTGGTTGCCTAATCTCAAAAAAGATCTATTAGAATTGGAAAAAATACAGAGAAGGGCAACAAAAATTATTAGGGGTATATAACAGCTTCCATACAAGGAGACATTAAAAAGACAGGGACTGTTCAGCTTGGAGAAAAGAAGACCACATGATAGAGGTCTATAAAATCATGAGTGATGTGGAGAAAGTGAATAAGGAAGTGTTGTTTATTCCTTCACATAACACATGAACAACAGGTCACCCTATTAAATTAATAGGCAGGAGGTTTAAAACAAACATAAGGAAGTACTTTTTTACACAATGCACAGTCAATCTGTGGAACTTGTTGCCATGGGATGTTGTGAAGGCCAAAAGTATAACTGGGCTCAAAAGAGAATTAGATAAGTTCATGGAGGATAGGTCCATCAATGGCTATTAGCCAAAATGGTCAGGGAGACAACCCCATGTTCTGGGTGTCCCTAAACCTCTGACTAATAGAACATGGGACTGGATGACAGGGGAAATGGATCACTTGATTGATTGCCCTGTTCTGTTTACTCCATCAGAAGCACCAGCCACTGTCAAAAGACAGGGCTAGTTAGACCTTTGTTGTGACCTGGTGTGGCCATTCATATGTTCTTAGCCTCTTTGTATCTCTTGCTATCCCCTGCATGTGCAATTACATGTCACAAGACATGTAGATTAGGCTGAGGTACAAAGCACCCTATGTCAAAATTACTATTCTATGTTGTTGGGTGCACATCATGTTTGGTTTTATGATGGTTTCTTTTTTTAAAGGTCTGAACTAAATTTGGTGGGGATCAAAGGGTAGTAATTTATTCAAGCTGTGTCCTTAGTACCAAACTGCTTCCACGATCGCAGAGGAGCTAGATATTTCTACTGATGTGATAAACGGTGAAATAGTTAATGATGACTTTAAAATTGTTGTTATGGTTTTAGCCTGAATGAGAGCATTCATCAAAAGCCTAAAGAAATGGATTTTGCATCAAGGATCCAAAGGGGAATGGGTAAAAAGAAATCGTCTCCATCACAGTTTGGTGCAGAATGACAGCATAATTATTCTACTGCAATCCACGAGCTTCTGTAGCAGCTGAAATCTCCGTACATGAAGGGAAGGAGGTTCGAGCTGAAGAGGACATAGTGATGATGCCTCCATTCTATTTATTTTTAATGTAACATTTGTTTCAAAAACAGGAGGAGCAACTACACTCAGTGCGCTGCTTCTTGGTATATGTATAAATTAGATTGAATTATGCTTCGAAAGGAGGAAAACATTTCAGTATTTTTATTATTTTTTTCTAATTCCAATTTAAATTTAAAACTTCTGAACAGCTTACGCGTGGATGGTGGGAGTCTGGTAGCACAGGCAACTCAAGTCATTTGTTAAGATTAATAAGTGGGCAGGTCCCAGCTGGCCTTTAATATTAACATACACTAATAGTACATAGCTATTTAAGCCCTGCCTACACAAGAGCTCATACAGCTATGTTTAAACGCTGTTCTTGCTAGCAGCATTGCTATTCTTTTTGGGTTGCTGGTGATGTCGATTCTGGCAAATAAATAACTGTCCTGCATCCAGACTTCAGGGGCTACCCCCGGGACTTTGTGATTACCAATTATGGTTACAGCATGCAAGCAAGAGAGACTAAAAATAGCAAGGAGGAATAATAAGATAGACAATATGGCCCAAATCCTGCAATGAGCACTGTGCAGGCACAGGGATCCAGTCACATAAAGCTCATTATAGGATCAGGGCCTATATTCTCACACACACAAATAGCTTTGACTGACCAAAGAGAGCAGCCTGGGACTCTCTTGTTCCTTTCTCCTAAGTAGCTAATTGTCATCATAAAGGCCAGAGTTCTACCGTTGACTTGTGTGACCTTCAACAAGTCACTTCATTTCTCTCTGCCTCTGTTTCCCTTCTCACCTTGTCTATGTAGACCATAAACTCTTCAGGGTAGGGAGCATCTTTCACTATATGTGTGTGTATAGAGAAGGGGTCGGCAACCTATGGCACGTGTGCCAAAGACGACACGTGAGCCAATGTTTAATGGCACGCTGCTGCCTGCTGGGTCCTAGCCACCAGCCCCGCTCAGCCGGCTGCCAAATCCAGGCCGGGACCCTGGCAGGCAGCAGCGTGCCATTAAAAATCCTGCCTGCCCCGGCCCTCTCTTCTCCGCCCCTACCACAGGGGCAGGGTGAAGAAGCTTGGTCCTGCCGGCTGCTGCTGCAGGGCAGGCAAGGTCCCCCCTCCCCCGCCTCTTCCCCCAGCATGATGGGTTCATGCCCTTCCTCCTCTCCCTCCCTGCCGCCGATCAGCTGTTGGCCCTTGTGAGGGAGGGGGAGAAGCGGAGCTGCCACGCGCTCGTTGCTCTGGGGAGGAGGCGGAGAAGAGGTGGGGACGGGGCCTTGAGGTAGAGGGGTGGAATCAGGGCATATCCCCTCCAGCCCCCTGTCATGAGCTGCTCAGGGCAGGGGGCTGGGAGCACCCCCAGGACCCCAGCCCTCTTCTCTGACCCCTACACCCCCCTCAATGCTCCCAGCCTTCTGCCTGACCCCTGCACCCCCCCATGACCCCAGTCCTGACTCCAGCACCCCCCACACATATCCAGCCCCGCCACACCCCAAGCCCTGACTCCTGCACCCTCCTCACATACCCCTAGTCCCCTGCCCTGACTTCTGCACCCCCCACACATACCCAGCCCCCCCCAGACCCCATGCCCTGACTCTTGCACCCCTCACATTCCCACCCCCACCCTGAGCACCAAATAGGAGCTCCTGCACCCCTCACATTCCTATCTGCACCCTTGCACCAAATGGGGGCTGCCCAGGTAAGCACTCCACATCCAAACCTCCTGCCCCAACCCTGAGCCTCCTCCCCTATTCTAGCTCCTGGCCAGACCCTACACCCCAACCCCCAGCCTGCTCCTTCACTCCCAGCCCTGTGCTCAGTGCACTCCCACCCTCAGCTCAGTGCAGAGAGAGAGGAAGAGAATGGGCTAGAACCAGGGAGAAGGTATGGGCTTACTCTGTGTGGGCAGGGCTGGGATCCCAGACTGGGAGCGGGCTGAGCGGGGCCAGCATCCGGGACCCTGGCTGACAGGAGCCGGCGGACGGAACCCCAAACCGGCAGTGGGCTCAGTGGCAGTGGGCTGAGCCGCTCAGCCCACTGTCAGCCGGGGTCCTGGCCGCAGGCCCCGCTCAGCCCGCTGCCGGTCTGGGGCTCTGGGTGCCGGCCCATTGCCAGCCGGGGTCCCGGCCACTGGCCCCGCTCAGCCCGCTGTCGCCCTACATAAACGGAACCCCAGGCTGGCAGGGGGCTGAGGGGGCCGGCGGCGTAAGATCAGCATTTTAATTTAATTTTAAATGAAGCTTCTTAAATATTTTGAAAACCTTGTTTACTTTACATACGACAATAGTTTAGTTATATAATATATAGACTTACAGAGAGAGACCTTCTAAAAAACATTAAAATGGATTACTGGCACGCGAAACCTTAAATTAAAGTGAATAAATGAAGACTCGGCACACCACTTCTGAAAGGTTGCCAACCCCTCCTATAGAGCCTAGCACAATGGGCTCCCAATTGCAGCTGGGCCCTTTAGCTTCTACTATAATAATATATATCCAGCTCCTGCTCCTTATTAGTACAAATCCACCATAGGGAAGGGTGTCTTCTATATATTATACTTATTTATAAATTTTGATTTGTAAACCAGCAAGGGGCACCTATCTTACACTCTAGGCTCACCTGATAAAAGCCAACCTGCAGCAAGCCCCCAAAACTTCACAGCACAAACAAAATAAAGTCCCCAGCCTCACTAAACCTCACCCCTCAAACCGCATTTCCCTCCTTGAAAGTGCCCTTAAAAAGATGACCCTTGTAGCATGCCCTGAAATTCAACCAGCCTGGATTATTTTGGATCAAGGGAGGATAGCACAGTCCAAAGGAGAAGCATGGAAAGCACCCTGCCAGCATCTCCCTGTTTATAATTAGAGGGATTCAGGTTGAGTGCCTTTACACCTTTCAGTTGTGATAGAATGGCACCAGGGAGCCGGAGCAGAAGCTGTCTCTCAGATATGGTCCTGGTGAAGAGAGGAGCAAGAAACAAATCCATTTTAAATAAGAAAAAATAATATAGACAGACAAAGATGGGTAGAAAGATGACATGTGCTGGGACAAAGTGTGTGTCCTTGAATGTGTTTTTAAGCAACAGCCTGATCTTGTTCCTATTGAAATCAATGGGAATTTTACCACTGACTACAAAGAGGCTGCAGAGTTTTCTATAAAAGTAAAACTTCATCACGCTTCCGAATTTAGACAAAATAACTGAGGGTTTGGGTGAATGTTCAGTCACACCAGATGGTCTCTAAAAGGGAATGTTTTACATTCTTGATGTAATATTAAAAGATCAGTCACAGTTCAATGGTTTTAGTCAAATCTAGGAATTGCTGGGGTGGGGGAAGAAGCAAAATTGCATATAAGAGCTCAACTACACGTTGTGGGTGCTTGATCCCATTTGTAGGTGTTTGATCCCAGTTTTGTAAATGGTCCCTATCCTCATATGGGGCTGAACAGAAATCACAGAGCCTGACCCCATTTAATCCTGTGGCACCTGAAAGCATATCCTGGATAGGAATTTTAGAATCTGAGCCTTTCTCTACTAAGAAGTGTTATGGGTTACTCAATCTTGCACAGTTAAACTGCCCACCTGGTGAATATAGATCAAAGTAAATCCATTATTTCAGGGACTATCTATGTTTCCCTTTCTATAATGTACCTCCCCTCTATCTGGACTGCCCTTACTACTCATGTCCCAATTTGTGTTCCATTCTAGTGATTCCACAGCAGAATGGGGATAAATTAAGGCTAAATGGGAGTCAGAACTGTGCCAGACTCTGCTGGTTAAACTCTCTTTCCCTTTCCCCTGTGAATATCCATCTAACCATCTTTTCCCTTAACACTAATGGATTTTTACCTTCCATGGCAATTTTTCTCTGTCTTCCATCATGATCTTGGAAATGATCTTTCTCAGCGACACCTCTTAGGGAATACAAAAATCACTGAGCTGCTGCTAATCCTGAGCAAGTACCCCATGTGCCAACAGCAGATGGCAATTTCCAATGGGCTGAAGGTTGCCATTTGTTGTTTTTCTCTCCTCCATGTGTGCAGCTGTTTCCCTCACTACTGAAGGAGAAAAAGTTCACCCCCCCTTTTTCTTTTTTTTTTTTTTTTTTGCGATTGGGACGCAGATATGTGTAAACTTGTCTTCACTAATCTCCAAGTACATTCAAATTGTATGTCAGACTAGTACCACTCCCTTGCTCTTTTACAATGACATTTACAGCTGCATTTTCTGTGTTTTAGTGAGAGACGTGTAATAAGCCCTCTTAGACATCTTTAAGATACTAATGACTGGTAACCTACTCAACTCAATGTTAAATCCCATCCTCATTGGTGACAGTCTTCAATTCCCTGAAATTTTAATGTGCTTAATAGAATTTTATATAATCTTATTTAAAGACTTGATTTTGCTCATGGAGCTGTATTTGGTAGAATCTGATCTTGAGCAGAGGCCCTGATCCTGCACATTCAAGCAAAAGTCTCAATTGAGTTAGGTAACGTGAGTTCAATGGAGGTTTTGTCTGGGTAGGTGCTATGCCTACACAAGTGCAGCCATTGGTTAAGCAAGATGTTGTGATGCTCACCTCCTGGTGGAAGAGCTGGGCTGTTCCCTAGAATAGAGAAGCAAAGCCTTTATCACTTGGGAATTACACATACATCACGGCTTAGGGTGGGATTTCAAAAACCTTCACCATTGGACCTAACTCTTCTCCCATTGAAGTCAATGAGAGTTTTACCACTGAGTTCAGTGGAAACAGGCCAATGCTGAAAATTGTTGAAAATCTCACTGAAAAGAGTAGCTAGATACAGTGTCCAGAAAATCCACCAGTTATTTCTCTCTCAAACTTACCCAGTTTAACAGTCAAAAGATTTTTCTAACTACCAGCACTGCAACCTGGTACATCAAAATCAAACAGTGTTCTTCTAAGAACACACACATCTTTCTTTGCGATTACTGCTTTCTCTTAATTCTCTTCAGTGCAGGATTGTCCAAGATCATTTCAACAAAGATCCTGGAGTAAGAATTGAAGGGGTAACTTGTTTTTGATACCTTGCCAGGCAGAATAAAATGAAATGTGCTCTTGCACTATGTTTGCTTGGCAGTATTAACAGCTGGGAAAACAATTGTATCAATAAAGAAGACAGATGTGACTTGATATGTATACAGATTGTGACAGATATATGTCACCCACTGGTGGGTGTTGGTTACATGTCTCTACCTGTTTTTATGCTGTGCCTTTAGGGGAGTGAAGTGAATTTCAGTATTGTACTCAGCAAAGGTTCTCCATCACTAGCTCTGAGTGGAGATTGAATCCGGTGAACAGATACAGCAAGGACAGCAGCAATGTAAGCTTCCCTGCCCTGCCAACATTCTTCAGCCCTGCTCTAGCAGGGCCAGCTCTAGATCTCAGGTGGAGATTCATTTTTTCATGTCTACTCAATTCTTTGCCTCTCTGTTGGAATTGACAATCCAGTCAATAATTAGTGCAAAATGGAATGGCTCTTTTTGTGATGACTGCTGTCTGCTGGGAATTGAACAGAGACACCTCCCCTCCCAACTCATTTCACATATATCACTGAAAAAATCTCAAGGTGACTTTTGGTCCAACCTTGCTGAGACTGGAACTAGTGTCCTAAGCTGAATGATTGCACAAGACCAGATTCTCAATCTCTCTCAGCTATTTAGTCATAGAATCATAGAATATCAGGGTTGGAAGGGACCCCAGAAGGTCATCTAGTCCAACCCCCTGCTCGAAGCAGGACCAATTCCCAGTTAAATCATCCCAGCCAGGGCTTTGTCAAGCCTGACCTTAAAAACCTCTAAGGAAGGAGATTCTACCACCTCCCTAGGTAACACATTCCAGTGTTTCACCACCCTCTTAGTGAAAAAGTTTTTCCTAATATCCAATCTAAACCTCCCCCACTGCAGCTTGAGACCATTACTCCTCGTTCTGTCATCTGCTACCATTGAGAACAGTCTAGAGCCATCCTCTTTGGAACCCCCTTTCAGGTAGTCCTCCCATAATGTTTCATAAACTCGTATAAAAAAGAAACTGTGTTTTATAATGGGCAGTCTGCTACATGGCAAAACAAACAGAACTTTGAATAGTGTGCAGACCTTCTCTTTGACTGCACTGTAACTTCTTGGAAGTATGAATGTCCCAGTAGTTTATAGCACAAATGAAAAGATCACTCATGGGAGTACTAGAAAGACAAGGTGGGTGAGGGAATATCTTTTATTGGACCAAATTTTGTTGGTAAAAGAGACAAACTTTCGAATTACACAGATCTTCTTCAGGTCTGGAAAATGTACTGTGTTTGAAACAATGTGCTCCACCTTGTATTTAGTTGTGACACTTTGAGTACATTTCCCAGACATGAAGATCTCTGTGTAAGCTCAATTCTCTCACCAGCAGAAGTTGGGCCAGTAAAATTACTTCACCTACCTTGTCTCATACCCTGGGACCAACACTGCATACAATCATGTCCTATAATGGGGGCTACAGAACTTTCTTTGCTATTACTCCTTTCTCCTAATTCTCTTATAAACCCTTTTCTCCTGCATGCTCTTCTGGGGTTATCCTAGGGTTGCCAGACATCCAGTTTTCAACTGGAACTCCCGGTTGAAAAGGGACCCTGACGGCTCCGGTCGGCTCAGTGGGGGCCTGGGACCAAGGCAGAAAGCGGCCAGGGAGACCCAGTTCATAGCCCCCCACCCAGAGGGCTGGCTCTGCAGCTCCCATTGGCCAGGAACCAGGTGCCTGAGGGTGCGAGGGCAGCGCGTGGAGCTTCCTTGGGCACCCATACATCTAGGGGCTGCAGGAACCTGGCAGCCACTTCCCAGGAGCCATGGTAAGCACCGCTGGGACCCCAAACCCTCTCCTGTACCCCAACCCTCTGCCCTAGCCCAGAGCCCTTCCCTCACCCAAACTACCTCCTGGAGCCTGCAGCCCCCTGCACCCTAAGCCCTGGCCTCAGCTCTGAGCTCTTGCTCCCCAAACCCCTCAGCCCTGGCCCCACCCCAGAGTCCACACCCCCAGCCAGAGTCTGCACCTCCTCCCACACTCTGAATCCCCCTGCCCCAGCCCAGAGCCATCTCTTGCACTCTGAACCCCTGATCCCTGGTGCCACCCCAGAGCCCGCACCCACAGCTGGAGCCCTCACCCCCCTCCACCACCCCAATCTCCTGCTGCAGCTCGGTGAAAGTGAGCGAGGGTCGGGGAGAGTGAGCAAAGCGGGGGGGAATAGGATACAGAAGGACCTAGACAAATTGGAGGATTGGGCCAAAAGAAATCTGATGAGGTTCAATAAGGATAAGTGCAGGGTCCTGCACTTAGGACGGAAGAACCCAATGCACAGCTACAGACTAGGAACCGAATGGCTAGGCAGCAGTTCTGCGGAAAAGGACCTAGGGGTGACAGTGGACGAGAAGCTGGATATGAGTCAGCAGTGTGCCCTTGTTGCCAAGAAGGCCAATGGCATTTTGGGATGCATAAGTAGGGGCATAGCGAGCAGATCGAGGGACGTGATCGTTCCCCTCTATTCGACATTGGTGAGGCCTCATCTGGAGTACTGTGTCCAGTTTTGGGCCCCACACTTCAAGAAGGATGTGGATAAATTGGAGAGAGTCCAGCGAAGGGCAACAAAAATGATTAGGGGACTGGAACACATGAGTTATGAGGAGAGGCTGAGGGAGCTGGGATTGTTTAGCCTGCAGAAGAGAAGAATGAGGGGGGATTTGATAGCTGCTTTCAACTACCTGAAAGGGGGTTCCAAAGAGGATGGCTCTAGACTGTTCTCAATGGTATCAGATGACAGAACGAGGAGTAATGGTCTCAAGCTGCAGTGGGGGAGGTTTAGATTGGATATTAGGAAAAACTTTTTCACTAAGAGGGTGGTGAAACACTGGAATGCGTTACCTAGGGAGGTGGTAGAATCTCCTTCCTTAGAGGTTTTTAAGGTCAGGCTTGACAAAGCCCTGGCTGGGATGATTTAACTGGGAATTGGTCCTGCTTCGAGCAGGGGGTTGGACTAGATGACCTTCTGGGGTCCCTTCCAACCCTTATATTCTATGATTCTATGATTCTATGACCAGGGCAGGGCCTCAGAGAAGGGGCAGGGCAGGGGTGTTTGGTTTTGTCCAGTTAGAAAGTTGGCAACCCTAGGTTAGCCCTTTAAATTTGGCAGGCTCAAGCAGCTGCCAACCTAAAGAGGCCATTGTTTAACTGGGTAGAACTGCTTCAAACTCCTTCCTTACTAGCTAGTAGGTGTTATCTACTGTTATGTTTACCTCTTATTCCTAAAGATATGAAATATGTTTTTTTCTAATCACTGGTCCACCGCTGCTAAACCACATCTTTGGTTTGGTAAGTCAACAAAAGTCTGGAAAGTATTTGTATTAGTCCTCCAAAATGTTCTTAGCTCTCGTAGCTCCTGGTATTTTGAGCCTTAAAATCACAACAGGGCTCTAGTTGTGGACAAGACTTCTTCTGTTAAAATGTTCAGTCCTTATACTGTATTTGTTTTATGTATGGTTGTATGAAAGGCCAAATTTACTACAATTTCTGTATGAATAGGAGAAGCATTTTAAGGATAGCTCTTGGAGAAAATTATGTGATTAGGATCAGTTAGGGTTTGTAGTAGTTGTGTTTCTTATAAGAGCAAAGGTAAGGTTGCATAAGTGCTGATGACTGAGACTGTTCCAGTTGAATGGTCTCTATGTGAATGTACATAACCTCCAGTGTAAAAATTTCAGAAGTGACAGGACACCAACCTGACCTGTTAGAAGGTCTTGCTTTTGCTTTTAGATTCCCCTCTCCTTGCTGCATGAAATAAACAATAATTTTAATTCTTTTCAGTAGGAAATAAACCACTTAATTTTAAAGTATAGAATTTAAAGCCTTGTGTTCCACTACTCCCAAGTAGAAAGGACAATTTATTGCATTCTGGGTGTAGCAAATGTGTCTTCAAGTAGTGCAGAATTGTTTTTCATTTTCCTGAGTTGTTATGCCATATGTAGAATGAACACATTGGGCTTTCATTTCCTCTTAATAAGAATAGCTTTAAAAGGCTTTAAGGGTGTTTAGAGCTTAGTAGCTTCAACTCTCATAAAACTGGGAAATTCCAGTTTAAAAGTCATCTCTTCTTGGATGGGACATTCTATTTGCAGAACATTATACTTTTTAAGTGCTTGACTGCTGGCATCGGTGTGACTATGCGTTTGCCTCAGTCAAGATTTTCAGGAAGAAACCTTAAATCCAGGACAATATATGGGGACCAATCCTTATTCCTTTGAAGTTGATGAGAGTTTTGCCGTTGTCATCAGTGGAAGCACGATCAAGTCTACAGTGCAATGCAATGCTTCCTACTTTGTCTTCCAGTGTGGATAGGATGCATGAGTTCCATAAATGTGCCCCAAGCTGACTGATGTGGCTGTTATGTGAAATAATCCTTCAAAGAGCAAGGTTCTTGTTTTAAGCACTATGTTTACATATGTCATATAATATGAATTGCTGCATCAGTACTTTTAAATAATAAGCAGAGCAGTGAAAAATACAACACATTTTATGTGGTTGTATCAGATTTGAACAGGTTGTGTTTCCAGAGACTATCAATGCTCTTAAGTTAGCTGTTCATTTATGTTTAGTTAAAGTGGATAGTATTTTTCCTTGATCTTCAATTAACATTTTTTTAAACCTCCACTTTCTAAAGAGAAGTTAATTTTAGACTTGAGTTTAGCTAATGTCTGTTTTACATTAAAGTCAGAATGCAGCTAACACAAATACTCATGGGTGTTAATATAAACAGTCACCACAGTAACCACAGGTGTCCATCTGAGGAGCAGCAGTCCGAACTCTCACTTTGCTGCAGTATCTTACTATATGGAGTATTCTCTCTGGTCACTCGATTACAGACCTAAAAGTCACAATTCTTCAACAAAAAAACTTCAAAAACAGACTCCAACAAAAGACTGCTGAATTGGAATTAATTTGCAAACTGGACACCATTACAGTAGGCTTGAATAAAGACTGGGGGTGGATGTGTCATTACACAAAGTAAAACTATTTCCCCATGTTTATTCTTCCCCCCAGCCCTCCTGCTCACACACACACACTGTTCCTCACCTGTTCTTGTCAACTGCTGGTATGGCCTACCTTGCTTATCACTACAAAAAAAAAATTTTTTCTCTCCTGCTGGTAATAGCTCATCTTACCTGATCACTCTCGTTACAGTGTGTATGGTAACACCCATTTGTTTCATGTTCTCTGTGTATAAAATCTCCCCACTGTATTTTCCACTGCATGCATCCAATGAAGTGAGCTGTAGAAACCTTATGCTCAAATAAATTTGTTAGTCTCTAAAGTGCCACAAGTACTCCTGTTCTTTACATGTAGTAGTGCCTTACTAATGTCTGTTTTAGTGAGACCCCCTGTGAGGTAAGGGATTGCTCAGTGTGAAATAGGGTGCTAGAATTGGGGCCCTTTATGTCAAAGTGCTGGATTTACAAAGGCATTTAGGTGCCCAAGGATGCAGTTAGGTACCTAGTGGGATTTTTTTTTCTCTAAAATATCTAGGTAGGTTAAGTGCCTAATTCCCACTGAAGTCAATGGAAGTTAGGCCCCTAACACACTTAGGTGCTTTTGTAACTCCTATGGAGATGCCTATCTGCATCTTTAAGCACCTAAATTCCTTTGAAAATCTGACCCCAAATGCCTCCAATTTAAAAATTAGGGTCTGATTCTCCTCTTATTTATATTGGGGAGTGAGCCCAAAAATGAGGCCCTTAGTATTATTTCTTTTAAACGCTTACGTAGATGTTTTTGTTGGAACAAACCTATTAAATGATATTGGAGAGCAGCTAGACTATGAATAATCCTGGTTACATGGGTAGCCTCCAAATAACCCCCTTCCCTGTGAGGACTCTGAGTGGGGCCACATGATGTCATCCCCACAAGTGGCACCTTCGGGTTGTGCGGGGTTAATTTAGAGAAGGACACCACAGTGGTGTAATGATATGAAACTATCATGCTTGCATTCATACACACACACCACAGTCTTCAGTTACAAGGAACTCTCTATCTTCAGGTCCCAAAACACTGGTGTCTATTGCTAAAACGTGTTTAGAGGCCCACTACTACAGGATGATGTAACCAACAACACAAGATCAGGTCTGATTCTGCCCAGGAAAGGTCAATGGTACATGTACACGTGTCTGTGTGCACGTCAGCCTCATTGTCACGGCCAAGCAGTATTTCTTATGCTACATCGTTATTCCAAATGTGACCCTCTAATAAATGACACAGGAATATGTGCTGTGTGTCATGTATGTAGTTGCTTGAGTTGCAGACCTCTGCATGTGTTCTTAAACTGACAGAAATGTATTGATCCCTTTGTTTTCTCTTTACTTAATATAGGAAACTAAACTTTAGCTTAAAATAACGTACAGTTGCATGTTTGATATGGTAGATAAAATATCAATCATTTTTAAACCTGAGGACTTCATCCCATCAGAATCCTGAACGGGATACTCAGATGGTCGCTTAAGTGCATAACTACCTTCTGTGACCATCCAAATGAAAGATTTTGATGTCCTCTTGAGGCCTCCCCCGACGGTAAACTGAGCCCACAGTATCTAAATGCTTCTCACTGTTGCTAGGTAGATGTCACTGTACACTGTAGCCTAGAGGCTTTGGGGGCCTCATGATAACGACTGTGATTTCAGTGGGATGGCGACGTCTGTGGCACTTGTGCTGCTGCTGACCCACGGCTGGTCAAAATAATATACCTAGACCTCTTTAGGAAAACTCCAAGCTAGGCAAGAAAGCGCTTTTCAGCGCTGCTTCTGGCCTCTCCCAAGAAGTGACATTAGTCAGCACACGTGGCACTTAGGCTGCTAAGCTCATGCAAGAGCATTATGCTGTCTTTACCGGATGCATTTTTTTTTCTCCTGCTACGGGGTTATTGGCAGAATTCTGTGGCAGGAAACACTTGTCTAACTAATCATGCAAATGAAGCTGCTGAAACTACACGCACGCTGCATTTGTCAACTGCCAAACTGAAGTCCCATAATCTCACGCCAAAAACTAACGGCAGCGCTCTTATTTCCAAGTTGGAAAGCAAACACAGGCAGTCAGATTTCTTTTATTCGGCGAAAACAATGGATACTTATAGACTTCATCTCTTTTCCTGAGGGACCCGATGTATGCCATCCCTTCACTCCCGACCCCAACACTGTCCCCACACCTCTGTCAACCTACACTGTACCTTGCGGTGCTCATGAACTCAGGTAGCTACATCCATGTGGGCAAGATTTAGTACTGCCAGCTGGGATGCTAAACTGCTGCGATGAGAGCGTGTGTCGTTCCTTTGCTGAATGGATGTTCAGCTATGTGTTGGAAACGCATGTTGACATCTGAAATGCCCTGTGGAGTCTCTTGGGTCAGGGAGCCAACCAATCCCTAGACAGGAAGGATTAGGGGGTGGGGTGGGGAGGGGGGGGGGGTTGACATCACATTGTTAGCTAGCAGAAGGTGAATCCACTGCTTAATACCACACAGAATGGATTAGGGCATTTCACTGGAACGGGGGACTTTCCTTGAGCCCACAAAGTCTGGGCTGCACCTCCTGCCCGGTTGGGGGGGGGGGGGCAGCCAGAATGCGAGGTATTAGTTTTCACTGCTGTAGGAAGATCAGCAACAAAAAACAACTGGAATGTTCTCTGCCTTTGCTGGAGCACAATCCTAAACAGGTACAATGAAAAGATTCCTTCTCAGCCTCGTCTGCATGATTTTTTTCTTAATGTAGCAAAAGTTGTGGCTTAAGGGTTAGGGCTGCTTTTTTTTTTTTTTTTTTTTTTTTTTTTTTACAGCAACAAATCATTAGCTTTTGGAAGCTTATTGAACTTATTTTGTTGGAGTCCAGCAGTGGGGGTTTCCCTTCACCCTCTTTGAATTATATATGCTGTAATAGTCTCTCTCTTGCTTATATCACATCACACATAACCAGATCTTGCAATCTCGCATGCCTAGAGGGAATGATGTGGGCTCCTGCTGTCTGTAACAGAGTGACCACTGCATGGAAGATTTAATTCATTTTGTTTTTTCTTATGCCAGCAGCAGGATTGGAGAGAGGGGAAAAATGAGTGTGCAAAATGGGAAAGGGGCTGTGTTTTGCTTTCAGCTAGTAACAGTTTTCTTAGAAGGCAAAGTGTCTTGTTAGCAGGATTTTATTGAGAGAATAATGCTGGAGCAGCACTTGAAATCAAGATGCTCATGGAAAGGTCTGTTTTACAGGCTGTTTGGATTTGAATTAGTACGTAAGCATTATAGCATACAGAGTCCCAGTAGCAATCCATGTCTTTTATCCTCCTTTCTATTCCCGAGGAGAGAATTCAAGAACTGTTACTGGGGTAAAATCTTGGACCAACTTGCTTGCATATTTTTAGGGTATCGTGTTTAATAGCCATTGCTGTAATTCATTTCCAGCAGTTGTTACAATTACTACTAATGCAAGAAATTCGCTAATGCTGAAAGAAAAGACTGCAATAATGATCACATACTGAATATATTTTGTGTGTGTGTGTGTGTATATATGTCTCTCTCATAAATATACATACACACAATCTCTTTATATGAAAGAGCATTTGAATGGAAACACTCACAGTAAGTTATCTTTTCCTATTGTTAGGATTATGGTGTATTAGTTTGATATTCCATCCTTAATTCTCAGCACTGGGGGGGGGGGGGAATCAATAGTAGTTCTTCTGTCTTGTTTCCTTGTTCTTAATTTTTAAGGGTGAAAAATTATACAATCTATTCTGGTCCCTTAAAATACTGTTCATACATATATATGCAGAGCTGATATTGAATACCCATCAGAATGTATTGGCTACTTTGAAGTCATTATTGCTAAGAATATGGTTACAATATTTTAAGTGTTTTTAAAATCTCTCAGCAATATAAACGTAGGGTGTATATGTAGTATCATGAGTTTTAGAAATATGTTTTTATTGATGTAAAATAATACTTTTGCCCAGCAGCTGCTTCTCAAGTCTAATAACTTCACAGTTTAAAGAAATGGTTAAAACAAATACAAATAAGTGATTAAAACATAATATGGAATTGTCATTTGACTCACTTTGGTTTTGAAGTGGAAACTCATTTTGAGTTAGAAGAGTTCCCTAAAGCATGCACACCTAGCATCAAATCTGTGACTTTTTTATGTGTACTAATGTGATTTTTATTTAATTGCCTCACATGCTGAGACTTTGAAGGCAAAGATTCTGCTCGGAGTGGGTTTTTACAGTCTATTTATTTAAATGCAACTCATCCATAGCTAACTTATATCTAGCTCAAACGTATCTGCACCTGTGGTCATGATATATGATGGTGATATGTATTGTTTGGTTGAGTTACTTTAACATTTCACTCAGTAACTCCAGTGAATACATACAATCACCGGTAATAGGAGAAAAATGAGGTATCTAACACATTTGCCATCTTTGAATCTCGTGTTATATCAAAAGTATTCTTTCAAATAGGTAAGCTCTTGCATCTTCCAAGGAATAATACGCAGGTATATGCCAAACTTGTGAAAACAGCTGTTTGGGAATGTAAAAAGGGCATTTGTGGGTTGAGGTAACTCTGTATGATGATAGTAGTAGCAATATTACTGTAATGCTATATTATGGTACCTAGAAGCCTTAGTCATCGACCTTAGTGTAGTAGGTGCTATACAAACACAGAGCAAACAGCCCCTGTCCCAAAGTTACAATCCCCGCTAAACTAAGGCAGGCAGGAGTTAAAAAAATAATCTCAGCTTTTCATTTTTAAAATGTATAGACATCTTCAACCAGTTAACAAAACACTATGATAAAACAAATAAATAATCATCATAATAGAAATAATCCCATTGTATGAAGAAGGGGGAAAAAACACCTTGT
This sequence comes from Caretta caretta, assembly GCF_965140235.1. Taxonomy (NCBI): domain Eukaryota; kingdom Metazoa; phylum Chordata; order Testudines; family Cheloniidae; genus Caretta; species Caretta caretta. The sequence goes on from NC_134207.1 coordinate 168,882,851, forward strand.
GGCATGACCACAGCTGATGATGTACAGTAACTTTACCTTATTTAAAAATCACACACCAATCTAATCAGGTTGTACATGGCATCTCAAACATCCTATATGATGTCTGATCTATCACCTCTATCCATTAGATGAAGAAAGACTGTGGTTTAATGGTCTAGAGCACAGGAAGGGGAACCAGGAACTACTGGGTTTGAATCTTAACTCTGACATTGGCTCCTCAGGTGAAATCCTTGTCCCACAGAAACCAGTGGGAGTTTGGCCATTGACTTAAATGGAGGTGGGGGCGGGTTCAGGATTTTAACCCTTCTGTTGCCTGGGTAAGTCATTTAATCTTTCTGTATCAATTTCCCCTTCTGGGAAATGGAGCTAACACTACATGCCTAAGGGTGTATTTAAAGGGCTAATATTTGTAAAGCAATACTGAGCTTCTTAAGAATTTCCTATATTCCATTTAAAGTGTGTCTGTGTCTCGAATTTTCCAGTTCCTGAAAACAGTATCCTTTCTCTGTCCCAAACCCTTGATGTGTTACTTAGATTGGGACAGGGATGTCTCTTTTTGTTCTGTGGTTTTACAGCACCTCGCATGATGGGGCCCTGGTCCATGTTCAACATATTCATAAATGATCAGGAAAAGAAGGTGAATAGTAAGGTGACAAAATTTGCAGATGATACAAAATTACTCAAGATAGCTGTCGGTGAAGAGTTACACAGAGATCTCACTAAACTGGGTGACTAGGCAACAAAATGGCAGGTGAAATTGAATATCGATAAATGCAAAGTAATGCACAGTGGAAAAAGTAATCCCAGATATACATACAAAATGATGGGATCTAACAGTTACCACTCAAGAAAGAGATCTTGGCGTCATCGTAGATAGTTCTCTGAAAACATCTGCTCAATGTACAGTGGCAGCCAAAAAGGCTAATAGGGTGTTAGGAACCATTTGGAAAAGGATAGATAATAAGACAGAAAATATCATAATGCCACTATATAAACCCATGGTACACCCAGACCTGGAATACTGCATGCAGTTCTGGTTTCCCCATCTTGAAAAAGGTATATTAACTTGGAAAACATACAGAGAAGGACAACAAAAATAGCTTTCATCTGTGGCGAGATTAAAAAGACTTGGACTGTTCAGTTTAGAAAAGTGATGGCAAAGGTGGGGGATATGTTAGGTTTATAAAATCATAAATGGGATGGAGAAAGTGAATAGGGAAGTGTTATTTACCCCTTCACATAACATGAGACCCAGGGGTCACCCAATGAAATGAATAGGCAACAAGTTTAAAACAAACATAGGGAAGTACTGTTTCACACAATGAACAGTCAACCTGTGGAACTTGTTGCCATGGGGTGTTGTGAAGGCCAAAAGTATAACTGGGTTAGAAAAAGAATTACATAAATTAATGGAGGATAGTCCCATAAATGGCTATGAGGCAAAATGGTCAGAGATGCACTCCAATGCTCTAGGTGTCCTTAAACCTCCCAGAAGCCGATTGGACGACAAGGGATGGATCACTTAAAATTGCCCTACTGTGTTCATTCCCTCTGAAGCATCTGGCCCTGGCTACTGTCGGAAGACAGGATGCTGGGCTAGATGGACCATTGATCTGACCCAGTATGGCAGTTCTTATGTCTTGGGGCTCCTAGGTGATACGATGATAAAAATAATACATCGTTATCACCTCTGCATACAGATAAAAAGGATGTTGTGCTGACAACTGACTGCTGAAGTTTGAAGAAGGGACCATAGCTTTCTGCGTGTCTGTCCAGCAGTTAACCTGGTAATGACTGTAACCTTTGAATACCAACAGTATAGAACTAGTAAATTGGCATCACTAATAATAGTAATAATGACTAATCTTATTTTTGAGTCCTTGTGGTATTTATGGTTCCCCTCAGATTGCACTGTAAATGCTTTTTGGTTCAATTATGTTTAAGTAAATCTGTAAATTTCTGAACAGCTAAATAGAGCCGTGTGAATGGATTTGTTGGTTTGCTGGCAGTTACAAAAAAATCAGAAAAAAGAACTGTTTCAGATTCAATTAAAGGCTTTGTTCGAACTGAAATGAAACATTTTATTTTGATTTCAAGCATTTTAATGTGTAACATTTTTGTAATAAATTTGATGCAAATTTCAAAATGGAAAGTCCCTTTTAACTGAAAAATCTAAATGAAAATGTCAGAACGAAATATTTACTTTCAGAGTTTTAGTTTTTCAGCATGAGCAATTCAGCAAAGCTGACGTGAATTCACAAAAAGTTACTGTAAATCTATATTTCTGACCCCCCAAAAAGTTGTTGGCTAACAACTCTCACCCATAAAGTTAAGGAGACAGCAAGCTAAAATCCTAAAATACAATAACTGTTAAACAAAAGGCTGAATTCTGCCCCCAACCTAAAGCAAAGCTGCTCTACAGCACCCCTGTACTGTGAGACATATCCCCTAGACCAGTGGTTCTCAGACTTTTGTACTGGTGACCCCTTTCACATAGCAAGCCTCTGAGTGTGACGCCCCCTTATAAATTAAAAACACATTTTAATATATTTAACACCACTATAAATGCTGGAGGAAAAGCGGGGTTGGGGTGGAGGCTGACAGCTTGCGACCCCCCGTGGAATAATCTCACAACCCCCTGAGGGGTCCCGACCCCCAGTTTGAGATCCCCTGCCCTAGACTCAAACATCCAGAGCTTTTCACGGTTACTCAATTTTATTTATTTATTTAGCTACGAGACAACTGACAGCTCACGAATTAATGAGTTATCACTAAAGTCATTTCTTTCATTCATGAAGTGAATAATCATAACATGGCCAAACTGCCATGTATTCTTTGGGTATCCTATCTCTTATACGCCCATACTGCATATAAGGGTGCATACATACTGAGACATCACAAACCACAATTTTGAATTTCTTCTAAAACAATAGGGCCAAGCTGGTATTGTTGATTCCAAGATCTAAGTATCTTGAATATAATGACATACAGTAGCAGGAATAAGAAAAATAAAAAAACAATGTGCTCTTATTGAGGGTATTGGGCCAAATTTTGCCACTCTTATGGCATTACTTTTGCAGTCCAATGAAGCTGCACAGGTAGAAGTGCGACAGTGAGTTTATTTTGTAGGAATATTTTTGTGGTTTTAAACACTACCAAAATAATAATTTTCTTGCAGTGTGTGAGGTAAGGGACAAAACTCTTCTGAGGCTCCTTGTTTTGCTCCACTTAGCAGAGTATACAGTACATTCCAACTGTCAGCACAGTGGCTGGTGCCTGCTGAAAGTAGGTAGGTAGCATGGATATGTAAGGATGCATGTAGGGACAATTTACAACAGTAGGTAAATATCCTAATGTGTCTGATTCAAAACAGCACGGGCACAGCTTCCCTGGAGGAGTCTCCACTTGGAAGTCTGTTCACTCTCACTCAGAGATTAACGGGCTTGAAAATGCTGTTCTACTCTGAAAAGCAGTTTAAAATGGCCAACACAATTCAGAAAGTGTGAGCTGGATTCTATTCCTTCTTTAGTGTCCTCAACAGAATTGCTTATCAAGTTTCAACCAGCTACAAAAGTACAAACCTATTGACCATGGGGCTGGCTTTACTGAGGATGCAATTAGGCCCGCAGAACCCTTGTTATTGGTTGTGATGCACAAAATAGTTGAGAATTTTGCTTTTCTATTAGCCCCATGTTGAATTTGCAAGGCTGGCTGTTAAGAAACACATCTTTTTTACTTGTAAACTAAGCACATTTGATCTGGAAGCAGAAACTATATACATGGAACTCCACAGCAGTGTTTTTACAGAATTGATTTTCTGAGTTGAACTGCACTGCAGACAAGTCTCCCCGATCTAGGCTCATGAGTTCTCTTTACCCTTTTGTTTCACCTCGGCTGCCACCCTTGAATTAGTCCCATTGGTCCCATTTAGTTTTAGGATCTAGGGAGGCAATATTAAAACCAAGATATTTTATAGTGTTACAAATGTAGTATATTAGATTCCACTCTCAGATTACAGGTTCCTACATAGCTATGTCCCATTGGGTTTTGTACTAGTGTTGATTTATTACCTGATATTAAACAAGCTTTTTACGAGCTGGTCTAAGGAGGCTTCTTCTTAACTTGTTCCAAATGTGATGCCTTATTAAGGCCATGAAGAGAGATCAGTGGGAGGCATAACTTATTTTCATTAGGGCATTCAGACAGCCACTCAATGGTGAGTCTTTAATAATCCAGGTTTTCAAGCTGCGATTAAAGAGATTTTAATGCCACATTCCCCTCACGGGTGAAATTCACTCTGTGCACAAATTCCTCTGAATTGTGCCCTCCCAATAGATCTGAAATGTGACTGAAGTAGCCTTGTACTCACTTTCTTCACAGAGCTGAATTTCACTTGGGACCAGACAGCTTGCTCTTTAATAAAAATAACCATAATTAGTATTAATAGAGCCTTAACTAGATGCTGTCATCAAATCAAAATGACACTGTGATGGAGGGGGGTCATTTCATTTCCCTCTCATACAGACAATCTGTACCCTGTTTATATCTTTGAATAAATACAATAGTTTTCCTCTCCCATCTCAGTGCCCATTGCTGTTTAAAACCTCATCTATATCCTTTTATAAAACTAAAGTTTCTTTCTACACCTCCTCTTCCCCAGGGTTGATTCCATAGTTGGTCTTGTGATATTTGTTTTCTGGAATCCTCTGGCTTTGTGAAAAATCAGTGTTAGTTTTCTTAAAAAATAAAACTTATTCTCTAGCCCTCAGGGTTGTGGAGAAAATCTTGAAAATAAGCTGCAGTAATCTGAAGGCAAAGAAAAAGAACCCGCCGTTTTTGTAAGTCATCATTTTTAAGCCAGCCCCATGATTTCTTGGGACTTGATTTGTTATTTTGGGGTGCTTAAGGTTGGCAGTACTGCTTCCCAGTATTGTCTATCCCAGTTTTCATAGACAGTTTAACACTAAATCTTTCTCAGTCTTCTCCTTCTAAGGTATCTGCTTTTCTCCTCAGTTGTCCTCTTCAGTGTTTCTTGGCTCATTCCACATGTGTGGTGATGAACTTTTCTGTGCAGCTCAGCACTGATGCTGATAAAATAAACTTTCCACTAGGGATTCACAGGAAAGCCAGAAACATGGTGGGATGAAAATCTAACCATCTTTCAAAATGACCCCTGTTAACATTGAGGGAGATACAACTGTGGGAATGAAGATTTAAGGAGGTGAAGGACAATGTTGGGGGTAAAGATCAAGGTTTCCGTGGGACAAAGAACAAAGTGAGTTTTAAGAAGGGATTTGAAAGTGGAAAGGGAGCCAGCCTGGCTGGCAAGAAGAGAGGCTGATATGGGATAATCTCTTTGCCCAGGGGACCTGCTTTGTTGCCTTGCAAACTGGAGCACCCTGGAGTTCCAATTATCAATGAATTAAGATGAGAGTCAGTGGCAAGATAACCAAATAATGTTAATTATGCCACTGAGCCATGAGAACAGGCTTGCATCTGACAGTCAAGCTATCAGATGTCAGGGTGTATGGTGAAAATGACGTAATGATTTATTCAGTCTTTAGGCACGGGGTGACAGTTTAGAAAATGGCTAATGTTGCAAAGATAAGTGTAGTCCTGTGTTCTGAGTAGAAGTCTATGAGCAAAGGAGCTCCTGAGTTCTAACGCTGCCTGTCACAGGGAATATTTCTGGCCCAAGCTATCCTCTCTTGTAGAGAAATCAATGGACAGGGACTCAGAGAAAAAATCACTATGAAGATTCCCTTGCACCCCCACCACATTAACCTAATAGGGGAGCTGCCACCATCCCCCTGCCGAAAAATCTCTGTCCCTTGCAAAACTGGCGGAATGCTAGGGATCTTCAGGAGGCCAAGCTATCTTCATGGAGGACCCTGTGCCTTTGCTCTGGCCATCCCTCTTGAATCCCTGCTGGTTTCTGAGCCTCTGCCCCAGTTATCCTGTCTGTAAAATAGGGATAAGGAGTGCTATAAAAGTTATATAATGCTTGTAAAAGTCTTGAACAATAAAAAGTGTTATACAATGCTAATTACAGTTGCTCATCTGTGTTTACTACAAGAGTAATACAAGATAATTCTGATGCATCAAAACATGGAGTAAATGGTCTGCTAACTTTCCACCCAAAGATCTGGAGAAGTAAGGAAAAAAGGTGGAAGGGGATAATAGTGAGAGAAGAATTTGAAAAGGGAGGCTAGGACACTATTTGTGCTGTTAGCTCAAGCCACCATGTGGGTCAGTATAAAGGCCCAGGTTTTCCCAGTATCCTGAGTTAAGTGCATAATCCTGTAGTATTTAACGTCTATTGATAAATTAATCATTCATTCTGAAGAGTCCCAGAACAGCATATAGATCAGTGAGAGCAAGGGAAAATGATAGCATATTTAAACAGGGTTTTAACTTTATGAATACTGTAACATGACTCTATGAGGGAGCATAACAAAACTTAGAACTTTTAAAGGAATAAAACCCGTGGTAGCTGATAAGTCCTTGGACCTTATAAGTGTAAAGAGTTAGAGAGGATAGTTTAGTGACGTAAGCCATCCCCTCTTTGAAATTCCTGTCCTTTGTCATGGTTCCACATTTGAAATCTCAGGGGTGTCTTTCTGACTGAGTGCCATGCTCTTTCCTAGAACTAGTTGGGTTATTTAAGCGTTAATACTTCTATTCCTCAAAGTATGATTTCCAGTAATTGACTGTGATTTGTATGAATCTGTTCATTTGGAATTGTTCGATGAATTTTTTGAGCAAACATCATTTATTTCTTCAGATCTGACACTAATAAAAAACACCTATTCAAAACTTCTATATGCCTGGATGGTAATTAAACATACAGTATCCTACCAGCAACCTTAATACTAATATGCAAATAAACTAACTCTACCAGCCAGCAGCCTAAATAACCAAATGGAGATAACAATTTACTTCAGGAAGCTAACAATAAAAATGTGAGCACTCCAGAAAATCCTCCCACCCCCAAATCATCCTTATTCTTCCCCATCACCACCTGCCCCATACCATATCAAACTGCTTTTACAGCATGGCCTGAAGAGCATCATATGGAGGTTATTTTGGGATAAGAAAAGGAGCAAGTTTTGAAATCTTGGAGCTTTCCTAGAGAAGAGCTGAGTGGCAGCTCCCTCCCCTTTTATTAAGTAGGGCGAGCCATCTTGAGTTTCTCCACTGACCACAGCTGCAGTAGTGCTTCTTTTTACAGATTTCTCTGAACTGCTTGCTTTGAGCATTCAGTCAATCATTCAATATTCAGAATTGAATGAATTAACTAGTGTCTTTTCCCTTTTCCATGAGAAAGAGGTTTATGTTTTGGCTTCATACAGGGAACTCAGTTTTTAAGAGACCCTGGACTCTTTCCCTGACTGAGAATGAGACGGAGTTATTAACCACTGAAAGTAAGATGTCCTGGAAGTTAGATTTTAAGGGGTTTTTCTTGTTGTTGTTGTTGCATTCATACAAAGTCTTTCCACATGCACGTGTATAAGTTCCTAGTTGGGAATGCTGTAGCCAGGTCCTTATTTGGCTCATTTCATTGGATTTGTAGCAGGACTCTTACCAGAGGTGAAATTGGGCTTCACAATCTCAGCGGCAAAACTCTTCTTGACTTCAAGGAGCCACCCCAGGAGTTTGTGCTGTATTACTTGTTAGATTAACTGTTCCAGTGCCAGAGTTCTGCCGTGGGCTTTCAGGAACACTGTCCACTACTGTTAAGTGTCCCATATGCAATAATATTTCTCATAACTAACAACATGTATTTACTGGTGTCCATTTTTGGGTGCTGTTCCTCACCATCACTGCTTTCCCCCGCTCCAAACATTCATGTGAACAGAAAACACTTGTACAACACAAACCAAACATAGAGTAAGGCAGGAGTGGCCAGCCTGTGGCTCCGGAGCCACATGCGGCTCTTCAGAAGTTAATATGCAGCTCTTTGTAGAGGCACCGACTCCGGGGCCGGAGCTACAGGTGCCAACTTTCCAAAGTGTCGGGGGGTGCTCACTGCTCAACCCCCTGGTTCTGCCACAGGCCCTGCCCCCTCCCCTGAGCCTGCCATGCCCTTGCTCCTCCCACCCCCTCCACCAGAGCCTCCTGCATGCCAGGAAACAGCTGATTGGGAGGTGTGGGGAAGGAGAAGGAGGCGCTGATCAGCAGGGCTGCCGGTGGGCAGGAGGCGCTGGGAGTGGGTGGGGGGAGCTGATGGGGGGACTGCTGACATATTACTGTGGGTGAGTCAGAGCCAGAGTTCCATTGGGATTCCGGTCCAAGCCCTGTCATTTTTCACCGTGGATGCAGGTCAACCTGCAGACCCAAGTTGAAAGGTCTCTGTGGTGCAATATGGACATGTTAGCATGGCTGTGAGCTGGATACATCAATTGTAAATGCAGGTTTGGAATGCAGTGTGGATGCTCAAACATGGGTTTGGAAATACTGAGCCCATAAGCCAGGGTCTCAGGTACCTGGACTTAGCATGCAGTATCGATATATCCACTGTGGTATGAAAGTGCCTTCCTTCCATCTCAGTGGTGGCTGGTTTTCAGCATTAGAGTATGTGTACTGCCCTAAATAGCTGCCATGACAATGATGTATGCCCAAGCAAAGGCCAGCCTCCAAAAGCAGATGCTTCTGCCAGCTAGAAAATGTGAAGAGCATTTGGGATCTAATACTAGGTAATAATTATCAAATTGTAATGTGAAGATACTAAATTGTCATTTTTGTTTCATAATTCATTTTTAGGGCTGAGTTCCTGTAGCTCTGGAACAGGGCAGCAAACTGACAAGCTTGTAATTTTAAAAATGGTCTTTCTCTGTGTATTGCTTTTTTAAAATTTCATTTTGACTGAAGGAAAACTGAACTAAATTGGGATAAAATGACAGACTGCCACGGTTTCTTTTTCCTGTTAATTCTCTGGGAACCAGTTGGTGTGTGTGAGATGGCACTTTGCTATTCAAACTAGCTTCCCTCTCACCTTATTCATTCATGTCAGAACCTGGTGATCCTAATAATGGAAAAAGTCATGGGAAACTTAGGGCATCTCAAAGTGAGGGGCTGTGTATGAGATGAGGGGCTGAGGGTGAGTCATGGAGAAATTCAGCATACCATTTTGATCTTTTGTACATGAAAAACAGGAACCTTTAAAAATTATTCCTGAAACTAGAGGAGGTTTCAGTCCAAACCTAGACCCACTGTCATGGTCTGACTCAAAATCTTGGATGAAACTCTCTCAATATTCATGGATTAATCTCCGGTTAGTGCCACAGGCGGTAACTGATAACTGGTCCTTGCATGCCCAGGCAAATTCTGCAAAGGATCTTGAGTAGCATGGGACCTCAGAGGTGTAGTGAACAGGCCCACAGGTACATGGAACACACCCTGGTGCTCACTAACCCATGCCCCTATCTACCGGGTAAGTCGCAAACACCTTAATGGTTTCTATGGTGGACAAGAATGTTATACTCTATAGTGGCATAGCAAGCAGAGGGAAGCATAGTGGTTGTGGCTACTACTATAGAAGGCATGCAGAATGATTCCATGTCGATAGCCATCGACTGCAGCCTACGTCCTGACAGTCCTCTTGCGAATGCGTGCCACTGGAGCCCAGGTGAAGGGCGAGAGAGTGTGGATGGTGTGATGCAAGACAGCCACTGAAAATAATCCATGCAATGTGTTCTGATGATGGAGGAAAGCTTTGGGCGAATAACAAAGCAACGGGCATGATGATGCTGGGGGTTGTAGTCTCAGATCTGCAGGTAGGTAGCTCACAACATCAATCACAGGTTGTAATCCTTTCTTTGTAGTAAGCTCCTTACGCACTTCATGAGGAAAGGACTGCAACTCATGCATCAGGGTTTTTTAACACAACCATACTCGCAAGATGGAAAACCGTCAGCTTCATCTTTGGTCATGAAGGACAACAGCAACAGCGATCTCCAGACCCAAGTCCAAATATTGACGGTTTCATAATATTCAGTTTAGAGAGAAAATAGAGGCCCTGATTCTGGAAAACACATAGGAGTGTATCAATTGTAACCATAGACTGAATTGGGATCCTTTCCTGAATTGAGGCTGTCAAGGTTCCTCCCCCACTCTGAACTCTAGGGTACAGATGTGGGGACCTACATGAAAACCCTCCTAAGCTTATCTTTACCAGCTTAGGTCAAAACTTCCTCAAGGTACAAAATATTCCACCCTTTGTCCTTGGATTGGCCGCTACCACCACCAAACTAATACTGGTTACTGGGGAAGAGCTGTTTGGACGCGTCTTTCCCCCCAAAATACTTCCCAAAACCTTGCACCCCACTTCCTGGACAAGGTTTGGTAAAAAGCCTCACCACTTTGCCTAGGTGACAACAGACCCAGACCCTTGGATCTTAAGAACAATGAACAATCCTCCCAACACTTGCACCCCCGCTTTCCTGGGAAATGTTGGATAAAAAGCCTCACCAATTTGCATAGGTGACCACAGACCCAAACCCTTGGATCTGAGAACAATGAAAAAGCATTCAGTTTTCTTACAAGAAGACTTTTAATAAAAATAGAAGTAAATAGAAATAAAGAAATCACCCCTGTAAAATCAGGATGGTAGATATCTTACAGGGTAATTAGATTCAAAACATAGAGAACCCCTCTAGGCAAAACCTTAAGTTACAAAAAAGATACACAGACAGAAATAGTTATTCTATTCAGCACAGTTCTTTTCTCAGCCATTTAAAGAAATCATAATCTAACACGTACCTAGCTAGATTACTTACTAAAAGTTCTAAGACTCCATTCCTGGTCTATCCCTGGTAAAGACCAGCATATAGACAGACACACAGACCCTTTGTTTCTCTCCCTCCTCCCAGCTTTTGAAAGTATCTTGTCTCCTCATTGGTCATTTTGGTCAGGTGCCAGCGAGGTTACCTTTAGCTTCTTAACCCTTTACAGGTGAGAGGAGCTTTCCCATGGCCAGGAGGGATTTCAAAGGGGTTTACCCTTCCCTTTATATTTATGACACACACCCCAAATCTCAGCTAGGGTGAAACACTGGCTGGGATTTCTTCCTGGAGCTCTAGGAAAAACAGAGTTAATAAGACACATGTATCTCTAAATATACTACCAAGTACATAAAGACTAACAATTTCAGAGGAACAGCCGTGTTAGTCTGTATTCGCAAAAAGAAAAGGAGTACTTGTGGCACCTTAGAGACTAACCAATTTATTTGAGCATGAGCTTTTGTGAGCTACAGCTCACTTCATCAGATGTATACCGTGGAAACTGCAGCAGACTTTATATATACACAGAGAATATGAAATAATACCTCCTCCCACCCCACTGTCCTGCTGGTAATAGCTTATCTAAAGTGATCATCAGGTGGGACATTTCCAGCACAAATCCAGGTTTTCTCACCCTCCACCCCCCCACACAAATTCACTCTCCTGCTGGTGCTAGCCCATCCAAAGTGACAACTCTTTACATAATCAAGTCGGGCTATTTCCTGCACCAATCCAGGTTTTCTCACATCCCCCCCCCACCCCCATACACACACAAACTCACTCTCCTGCTGGTAATAGCTCATCTAAACTGACCACTCTCCAAGTTTAAATCCAAGTTAAACCAGAACATCTGGGGGGGGGGGTAGGAAAAAACAAGAGGAAACAGGCTACCTTGCATAATGACTTAGCCACTCCCAGTCTCTATTTAAGCCTAAATTAATAGTATCCAATTTGCAAATGAATTCCAATTCAGCAGTTTCTCGCTGGAGTCTGGATTTGAAGTTTTTTTGTTTTAAGATAGCGACCTTCATGTCTGTGATTGCGTGACCAGAGAGATTGAAGTGTTCTCCGACTGGTTTATGAATGTTATAATTCTTGACATCTGATTTGTGTCCATTTATTCTTTTACGTAGAGACTGTCCAGTTTGACCAATGTACATGGCAGAGGGGCATTGCTGGCACATGATGGCATATATCACATTGGTGGATGTGCAGGTGAACGAGCCTCTGATAGTGTGGCTGATGTTATTAGGCCCTGTGATGGTGTCCCCTGAATAGATATGTGGGCACAATTGGCAACGGGCTTTGTTGCAAGGATAAGTTCCTGGGTTAGTGGTTCTGTTGTGTGGTATGTGGTTGTTGGTGAGTATTTGCTTCAGGTTGCGGGGCTGTCTGTAGGCAAGGACTGGCCTGTCTCCCAAGACTTGTGAGAGTGTTGGGTCATCCTTTAGGATAGGTTGTAGATCCTTAATAATGCGTTGGAGGGGTTTTAGTTGGGGGCTGAAGGTGACCGCTAGTGGCGTTCTGTTATTTTCTTTGTTAGGCCTGTCCTGTAGTAGGTAACTTCTGGGAACTCTTCTGGCTCTATCAATCTGTTTCTTTACTTCTGCAGGTGGGTATTGTAGTTGTAAGAAAGCTTGACAGAGATCTTGTAGGTGTTTGTCTCTGTCTGAGGGGTTGGAGCAAATGCGGTTGTATCGCAGAGCTTGGCTGTAGACGATGGATCGTGTGGTGTGGTCAGGGTGAAAGCTGGAGGCATGCAGGTAGGAATAGCGGTCAGTAGGTTTCCGGTATAGGGTGGTGTTTATGTGGCCATTGTTTATTAGCACTGTAGTGTCCAGGAAGTGGATCTCTTGTGTGGACTGGACCAGGCTGAGGTTGGTGGTGGGATGGAAATTGTTGAAATCATGGTGGAATTCCTCAAGGGCTTCTTTTCCATGGGTCCAGATGACGAAGATGTCATCAATATAGCGCAAGTAGAGTAGGGGCTTTAGGGGACGAGAGCTGAGGAAGCGTTGTTCTAAATCAGCCATAAAAATGTTGGCATACTGTGGGGCCATGCGGGTACCCATAGCAGTGCCGCTGATCTGAAGGTATACATTTTCCCCAAATGTGAAATAGTTATGGGTAAGGACAAAGTCACAAAGTTCAGCCACCAGGTTAGCCGTGACATTATCGGGGATAGTGTTCTTGACGGCTTGTAGTCCATCTTTGTGTGGAATGTTGGTGTAGAGGGCTTCTACATCCATAGTAGCCAGGATGGTGTTATCAGGAAGATCACCGATGGATTGAAGTTTCCTCAGGAAGTCAGTGGTGTCTTGAAGGTAGCTGGGAGTGCTGGTAGCGTAGGGCCTGAGGAGGGAGTCTACATAGCCAGACAATCCTGCTGTCAGGGTGCCAATGCCTGAGATGATGGGGCGCCCAGGATTTCCAGGTTTATGGATCTTGGGTAGTAGATAGACTATCCCAGGTCGGGGTTCCAGGGGTGTGTCTGTGCGGATTTGATCTTGTGCTTTTTCAGGAAGTTTCTTGAGCAAATGCTGTAGTTGCTTTTGGTAACTCTCAGTGGGATCATAGGGTAATGGCTTGTAGAAACTCGTGTTGGAGAGCTGCCGAGCAGCCTCTTGTTCATATTCTGACCTATTCATGATGACAACAGCACCTCCTTTGTCAGCCTTTTTGATTATGATGTCAGAGTTGTTTCTGAGGCTGTGGATGGCATTGCGTTCTGCATGGCTGAGGTTATGGGGCAAGTGATGCTGCTTTTCCACAATTTCAGCCCGTGCACGAATTGGTTAGTCTCTAAGGTGCCACAAGTACTCCTTTTCTTTTTGCAAAGACTAACAATATTTTCTACATCTCAAGGACGATTTTAACCAGTTGATTCTGGGAAACTTTCACGGGAGAGTGCATCAGCCACTTTGTTAGAAGCTCCTGAGATGTGTTGGATGTCGAAATCAAAATCTTGGAGAGCTAAACTCCACCGAAGAAGTTTTTTGTTAGTTTCTTTGACAGTGTGAAGCCACTTCAGTGCAGCATGGTCGGTTTGCAGGTGGAAACGCCATCCCCAAACATATGGGCGTAGCTTTTCCAGAGCGTAGACAATGGCGTAACATTCTTTTTCCGTGACTGACCAGTTGCTTTCCCTCTCAGACAGTTTTTTTGCTGAGAAACACTACAGGGTAGAATTTTTGATCAGGTCCTTTCTGCATTAAAACTGCTCCCACACCACGCTCGGACGCATCTGTGGTTACTGGGAACGGTTTGTCAAAGTCTGGGGCCCTTAGTACAGGGTCAGACATGAGTGTCGCTTTAAGCTTGTTAAAGGCCTTCTGACACTTTTCGGTCCACTGAACAGCATTTGGCTGTTTCTTTTTGGTTAGGTCTGTCAGTGGGGCAGCGATTTGGCTGTAGTGCGGTACAAATCGTCTGTAATAACCGGCCAAGCCTAAGAAGGATTGAACCTGTTTCTTTGACTTTGGGACAGGCCACTTTTGGATAGCATCCACTTTGGCCTGTAGGGGGCTGATAGTTCCTTGACCCACCTGGTGTCCAAGGTAAGTCACTCTGTTTAGGCCTATTTGACACTTCTTAGCCTTAACAGTTAGTCCTGCCTCCCTTATGCGCTCAAGGACTTTTTGTAGATGTTCCAGTTGGTCTGCCCAGGAATCCGAAACTATGGCCACATCGTCAAGGTAGGCGACTGCATATTCTCCTAATCCCGCTAGGAGACCGTCTACAAGTCTTTGGAAAGTGGCGGGTGCATTTCGCAGCCCGAAAGGGAATACATTAAATTCATAAAGCCCGAGATGTGTGGTGAAGGCTGACCTTTCCTTGGCAGATTCATCCAGCGGTACCTGCCAGTACCCCTTGGTTAAGTCCAAGGTAGAGATGAACTGGGCCCGTCCCAGTTTCTCTAATAGTTCATCTGTGCGTGGCATTGGATAGTTGTCTGGGCGAGTTACAGCATTTAGCTTATGGTAGTCCACGCAAAAACGTATTTCCCCATCTAGTTTGGGAACTAGAACCACTGGAGATGCCCATGCACTTTCAGAGGGGCAGATTACACCCATCTGTAACATATCCTGGATCTCCCGTTCTATAGCAGTTTTAGCTTGAGGAGACACCCGGTAAGGTTGGACTCTAATTGGGTGAGCATTACCTGTGTCAAGGGAGTGGTATGCCCGTTCAGTCAGTCCTGGGATGGCTGAGAACGTTGGCGCGTAGCTAGTGCACAGCTCCTGGATCTGCTGTCACTGCATACGCCCAAGGGTCATGGAGAGGTTCACCTCTTCCACACCACCAGCACATTTCCCTTTGTAGTAGACACCTTCAAGCCACTCAGCGTCGTCTCCTCCCTGGGCTGTAAACTGACAAACCTTTAATTCTCTGGAATAAAAGGGCTTTAGAGAATTAATATGGTACACCTTAGGCTTTCGGTTGGAGGTGGGGAATGCTATGAGATAATTAACAGCTCCCAGGCGCTCCTGGACCGTGAATGGCCCTTCCCACGATGCTTCCATTTTATGGGCCTGGAGCGCCTTTAAGACCATGACCTGGTCTCCTACTTTGAAGGAATGCTCTCTGGCATGTTTATCATACCAGGCTTTTTGCCCTTTTTGAGCATCCTGTAAGTTTTCTCTAGCAAGGGCTAAAGAGGTTCGGAGGCTGTTTTGTAGGTTGGTTACAAAGTCCAGAATGTTAGTTCCTGGAGAAGGTGTAAATCCCTCCCATTGCTGCTTCATCAACTGCAATGGCCCCTTAACCTCACGGCCATATACAAGTTCAAATGGGGAAAACCCTAAACTGGGATGTGGTACAGCTCTGTAGGCAAAGAGCAACTGCTGCAACACTAGGTCCCAATCATTGGAGTGCTCATTTACGAATTTACGTATCATGGCCCCCAAAGTTCCATTAAACTTCTCCACCATGTCATTTGTTTGATGGTGGTAAGGAGTGGCAACCAAGTGATTTACCCCATGAGCTTCCCAAAGGTTTTTCATAGTTCCTGCCAGGAAATTAGTCCCTGCATCTGTGAGGATGTCGGAGGGCCAACCTACCCTGGCAAAAATGTCTGCTAGTGCCTGGCACACACTTTTAGCCCTGGGGTTGCTTAGAGCTACTGCTTCCGGCCATTGGGTGGCAAAATCCATGAAAGTCAGTATGTACTGCTTTCCTCTGGCTGTCTTTTTCAGAAAAGGACCCAGAATATCCACAGCTACTCGCTGAAATGGAACTTCAATGATGGGGAGTGGCTGGAGAGGGGCTTTGACCTGGTCTTGGGGTTTTCCACTCTTTGGCACACCTCACAAGACTGGACATAGGTAGAAACATCCTTGCCCATTCCCTCCCAGTGGAATGACCCCCCCAAACGGTCTTTGGTCCTGTTCACCCCAGCATGGCCACTAGGGTGATCATGGGCTAAGCTCAAGAGCTTGGCCCGGTATTTAGTTGGAACTACCAACTGTCTCTGAGGATGCCAGTCTTCCTGGTGTTCCCCAGAAAGAGTTTCCTTGTATAAAAGTCCTCTTTCTACAACAAACCTGGATCGATTAGAAGAGCTGAGAGGCGATGGGTTGCTCCGTGCTGCCGTCCAAGCTCTCTGGAGGCTTTCATCTGCTTCCTGTTCGGTCTGGAACTATTCCCTTGATGTTGGAGACATCAGTTTCTCATGGGATTGTGGACCTAGGCTTGGTCCCTCTGGAAGCGATATAGGGGATGGAGCTGTTTCTGTTGACTGTGAACCGCTCTCCGCTGGTGCACTATGTTGGGATTCAGGCTCCGGCTGAGCCTCTTGTGTAGGGTTATCGGCTGCTGCCAATTCAGGTTCGGTGGGGCCCTCTGGTGTTGAGGTTGCAAGTACTGGATTCAGTGCTGACACGGGGGTCTAGTGTTGGTTGTTCGGCTGGTTCCGGTTCTGGGACTGGTTCCATCTGGGTCTCTGGGACTGGATCCACTACTGCTGTTGCAGACATTGGCCTGGGGTCCAGGTCCATCACCTCTGACCGGGTCCTGATAGAAGTTTCCGGAACAGAGCTAGGCCTCACGGCTTGTTTAACCTGGCTGCGGGTGACCGTTCCCACCCTCTTGGCCTGCTTCACATGATTGCCCAAGTCTTCCTCCAACAGCATGGGGATGGGATAATCATCATAGACTGCAAAAGTCCACGTTCCTGACCAGCCCTTGTACTGGACAGGCAACTGGGCTGTAGGCAAATTGAAAGAGTTGGACTTGAAGGGTTGAATCGTCTCTTGGATCTCTGGGTTGATTAAATTGGGGTCCACTAAGGAAGCATGGATAGCTGACACTTGTGCTCCGGTGTCCCTCCATGCGGTGACCTTCTTCCCGCCCACACTCACAGTTTCCCTCCGCTCCAAGGGTATCTGGGAGGTATCTGGGCCTGCGGACCTCTGGTGTGTTTCCTGTACAATGAACTGTAATCTGTTGGGGTTCTTGAGGCAGTTGGCCTTTACATGCCCCAGCTCGTTACATTTAAAACATCGTCCAGCTGACGGGTCACTGGGGCGAGGTGGGTTGCTGGAGAATGGGGTGGTGGGACGATAAGGGGTCTGGAGGGTTCTTTGGGAGGTAGGTGGGGCCTTGGGCGGCCCCCGGTAATAGGATGTGGTCTGGGGTTGTCCCTTCTGGTCTCCGCTCCAACTGCGACCAGTTTTCTTCTTCTCTGCCACCTCCACCCATCTGGCTCCAATCTCTCCTGCCTTGATTATAGTTTTGGGCTTCCCATCTAGGATGTATCTTTCTATTTCCTCAGGAACACCCTCTAAGAATTGTTCCATTTGCATTAGGAAGGGCAAATTTACTGGAGATTCAGCACTTGCTCCTGATATCCAGGCATCCCAATGTTTCACAATGTGGTAGGCATGTCGGGTAAATGACATGTCTGGTTTCCACCTTAGGGCTCTGAACCTCCAACGAGACTGCTCGGGTGTTATCCCCATTCTGACTCTCGCCTTGGATTTAAACAGTTCATACTTGTTCATGTGTTCTTTAGGCATTTCAGCTGCCACCTCAGCTAAGGGTCCACTGAGCTGCGGCCTCAGCACTACCATGTATTGGTCAGTAGAGATGTTGTACCCAAGGCAGGCCCTTTCGAAGTTTTCTAGGAAGGCCTCAGTATCATCGCCTGCCTTTTAGGTGGGGAACTTTCTGGAATGGGAAGTGGTACTTGGAGAAGGATTACTAGGGTTTGTTGGGATATTCTGCTGAGCCTTTATCTTCTCCATCTCCTCCACATATTTCCTCTCTTTTTTCCTTCTCCTCCAGTTCTTTGTCCCTTGCTTCCATAGCTCTCCTGTGAGCAGCCGCTTGGTGTTGTTCTGCCTCTCTTGCTTGTTCCTTCTTCAGTCGCATGAGTTCTATCTGTCTTTCATGTTCCCTTTATCTTTCCGCAGCCTGAAATCTGGCTAATTCCAGCGTTAGTCGAGCCGTGGATTTTGTCATTCTAACCTCTCTGTTTTTAACTAACTTTACCGAGGTTTAGAAATAAACAAAACTTGGCTGTAAAATTTTGCTGTGCTGGAATAGAATACCTATTCTCTGATCGTGATTGTCAGCCTACAGAAAAAGACAATTCCCTTGTCTCTGCTCTGGGCCCAAATCAAAGCAAAAAACCTCCAACTACTTGGAAACCTGCTTACCAGCAGCCCAACGGAAAAAAAAATTCCTTTTCAAACCTGTGCTCCTTGTAAAACAAAAAAAAATCAAAATCCTAAAAAAAAAAAAACACCCTGCCACTTTTGTCTCCAGGCAAATGGGTAGAACACCCCCCTCCCTATTTACTTTTAGGGGAAAAAAAAAACCTCTGGGTTGGAAGACTGTGAATTTCCCTGCAGGAGTTAAGTACCCTGCCTTTCACAAAGATAATCCCCTTTTGTCTCAGCTCTGGCTCCAAAGCAGAGAGAAAACAAGCTGCTTTTCCAGCAGTTCCAAAGGAAAAAAAAAATTCCTTTTTAAAATCTGTATTTCTAGTTCAAAAAAACTCAACTGGATCTCAAATTGATTTCAGGTTAATCCCTCCGCTGCCACCATGTCAAGGTTCTTCCCCCACTCTGAACTCTAGGGTACAGATGTGGGGACCTGCATGAAAACCCTCCTAAGCTTATCTTTACCAGCTTAGGTCAAAACTTCCCCAAGGTACAAAATATTCCACCCGTCGTCCTTGGATTGGCCGCTACCACCACCAAACTAATACTGGTTACTGGGGAAGAGCTGTTTGGACGCGTCTTTCCCCCCAAAATACTTCCCAAAACCTTGCACCCCACTTCCTGGACAAGGTTTGGTAAAAAGCCTCACCACTTTGCCTAGGTGACAACAGACCCAGACCCTTGGATCTTAAGAACAATGAACAATCCTCCCAATACTTGCACCCCCCCCTTTCCTGGGAAATGTTGGATAAAAAGCCTCACCAATTTGCATAGGTGACCACAAACCCAAACCCTTGGATCTGAGAACAATGAAAAAGCATTCAGTTTCTTACAAGAAGACTTTTAATAAAAATAGCAGTAAATAGAAATAAAGAAATCCCCCCTGTAAAATCAGGATGGTAGATATCTTACAGGGTAATTAGATTCAAAAACATAGAGAACCCCTCTAGGCAAAACCTTAAGTTACAAAAAAGATACACAGACAGAAATAATTATTCTATTCAGCACAGTTCTTTTCTCAGCCATTTAAAGAAATCATAATCTAACACATACCTAGCTAGATTACTTACTAAAAGTTCTAAGACTCCATTCCTGGTCTATCCCCGACAAAGACAGATTATAGACAGACACACAGACCCTTTGTTTCTCTCCCTCCTCCCAGCTTTTGAAAGTATCTTGTCTCCTCATTGGTCATTTTGGTCAGGTGCCAGCGAGGTTACCTTTAGCTTCTTAACCCTTTACAGGTGAGAGGAGCTTTCCCATGGCCAGGAGGGATTTCAAAGGGGTTTACCCTTCCCTTTTTATTTATGACAGAGGCCAAAGAGAGGTTCAAGCTACAAATTCACATCACTACTCACATTTGGGTGCAAGGTTTTGGTTTAGGTCTAGATCTACCAGAACCTAAATATGTACTATGGTTCATAAACTGTTATAATAATAGTAACAGGTAAATAACAGTAAATATAATTTTTATTACTTTTAGTATTATTCTGTATTACTAGTTATGGGGCAAAGATTTTAAAATTTGAATGTCTTAGTTTAGATTCCTAAATCAATTACCTAGATTTTAATGCAAACTGTTGAGTGCCCAGCAATTTTGAAAATCAGGCCACTTAGGCCTTTTCTACATGAGGAAGTTGCATTGGTTTAACAAATTTGTTTTTAAACTAAGTTAGTAAAATTGATGCAGAAGTTGGCCCTTTTAAATTTTCGTTTAAAGCAGGTTGACTTTAGTTTAATTTAAATGGATTAAGAATCAATTTAAACTAAATGTAGTAAACTTGGTATAAACCAAAATAAGAGTTTCCACTCAATCTTTTGCTAAATAAGTTTAACTAAACCATTTTAAAACTAATTTATGTTAAACCAGGGCAAGGTTCTTCTGTAGACAAGGCCTTACTTAGGCATATAAACATGAATTTAGGAGCCTAATTTTAGGCTCTTCTTTTTGGAAAATGGCTTTTTAAAATAATTTGAGTAAGATTTGTGTTCTATATGTTCTGTCACTTTGAGTGACAGAAGAAGGCGGTTGGTTGCAACTGCTTAACACATACATCACACATCTGTGAACACACACATACAAATCACAAATCAAAGTAAAAAATGAAGTACTGTTTTTTTTAAATGCTGGGCCTCTCTCCCGCCCTTGGCGTCAGCCCTGAAATCTCCTGGGGTGTTCATTGTGGGGACAATTTGTTGAGACAGGTGATACTGCCCCAGGATGACTGATTCCCTTTGGTAATTACAGATGCAATTCATCTTTTCTAGTTCACTTCTCCCTCTCTCCTCAGGGGGATAATCAGATTCTAATTAATACAGGTTGGGGAAAAGGCAGAGCTTCAAAAAACCACAGGATGAACACTCAGACATTCTTGTCTTTCAAGGCATTAATGATCTGGCTTTCAAGTACATATGAGCAGATCCCTGCAACACCATGCTCTTTCAGGTTTGTGACTAGTGTATGCAGAAGTATTTGTACCTATGGAGCAAGACTGATAACTCCCAGTCACCTTGTAATAAATGCACAGTGGAAGACCATTGTACAGCTTTTGGAGGTCACAAAGTGGAAACTCTTTCCAGTGATACAGATGCTAAAGATGCTCTGTTGCACCTTAGATTACATCTAAAATAGTTGGTCATTTTTTTTCTTCATGAATAATATTCATTCCGGTTTGGGGTCCCGATCTTGAAATTACAAGTTTCGCTCTGTGGTTTGGGAAACAAGAACTGATTTTCTTTGAACGTGCTTAGTGGATGAGATTCTGTGCATTGCCTCTGAGAAGCACAGTTCAGAACTTCCTATCCAGCTGGAAAGGAGCTAAGGTGGCTTTAAGGCAGCTTTTGTGCCATCACAATTGAGGGCTCCTCCAGGGGCTGGAGAGACCTCTGGGTAACTTAAACAGTCCTGGGGTCCTGTCTAAGTTATGGCCACTTCCCCAGCCTGTCCTATGGCCTGCAGTGCTATCTGGAATCTCGGCAGTGGTGTGTGTTGTGGCTCTGCCCTGACATGCCCCTCCCACCCCAGCACACCTTCCATGCCAGGGCTAATGGGTATTTGGAAGGCAGCCTTACATCTGTCTTCTGTAGTGCCTGCACTGGGGGACACCTTCCCCTAGCCAGAACTCTGTATTTTAGGGCCCCTTAGCCCAGCATGACTGGGAATGAGTAGCTCACCTGTTGCATGTAACTGTGTTTTGTCCAGTTTACACAAATAATTTTCAGGCCTTGGGTTGATTGTGAGCAGTTTGCTTCAGCTATTCAGTGTTTACTGTTAATTATTTATGTTTTGTGATTGGTTGCCTAAATCACATGGCAGTGCTCCTGCCTGGATGTCTGTGAAATGGTTTAAACAGGAGAAGTTGTCAATGTCAAATAATATGCTTCCAGAGTCAATAGTCTAAAACATAGTATGTTGAAATCAGCCCTTTTATTCATATTTACTTATATATAATTTGACTAGGTCTAGTGACAAATAACATCTACTGAATTTAGATTCCATACAAGGAATATTGGATACTATCATAATTGCTATAAGTTTTGGATTGTTATTAAAATTTTTCTCGACGTTTAACTACTCTGTTGAAAAAACCACATAGATTAATCACAGTAGCAATGTTTTAGTCTCCAATCCTACTTTGGGAGCATACACATGTACAGCTGTCAAAGTTAATAGGACTCTGCAAAAGCTCGGAGGGTTTACATTTATAGATCTCTAGCAGGTTCATGGTTATAGGTGTTAAGGCATTTTTATTGTAAATACTTTTAATGTACTAGAAAAAGAGTCCCCCTTTTGGTCTGAAATAAAGTTTGAAAGCAGGTTTTTTTTTTTAAAGTTTGTTTTGTAGATTTTAAATTTTGATTACTTTTAATGTATCTGAGCAGGGGTAGGCAATGGCGATGTGGTATAAGTGTCAGTGCTCAGCAGGAAAGGACACTGGACAGAGATCTAATTTTGTTGGGGCAGAATTGGAGGGAATAGTGAGATGGCGGTAGGAAAATACTGAAAATACTGTCCAAGAGAAGTGTTGAAATTAACACCAGAAAGACTATGACAAAGAATTTCATTTATACAAAGGACAGAGTTATATTTGCTGCGGGATTCATAACCTGAATTTCCTAACTTCAATGCCTTTTAAATGTCATGATGCATGTTAATACAATCTGTGCATTAAATTTGTAATTACCATCTGTATCTTCTGTGCATGGATGCTTTCTAGCTTCAAATGCAAAGCACCATGTATCCTAAACCTTTAAGGCTGTGGATTCATAACATACGTTAATATGGAGAGAATAGAGCACAACTGTGAATTACAAGCCAATAATTTAATGAAGAGTTTCAGGTGACTTCATGGAATAAATCACGAAAGCAATGCGTATATTGTTTCTGTTGTCACCAGAACCCTCAGGAAGAGATTGTAGAACTTAATTTAAAAAGTGTCACTCTGTTTTTTATTTTAAATGAGGGCTATAAGTTCTGGATCCATGCCCTATACAGTCTCCTGGTGTCCCAAAGCACCAGCTGCTGTCTTCCCCCTTTCCCTGCTTCTCCTGCCTGCTCCCCAGTTCTCTCTCCTGATGACTTTTCTGAAACCATGTGGCTTTGACCACTGCTTCAGTGGTCCTGACTGTTGTCACTGCCAGTATGTCTCTCAAGTATTCAGTGATTGGTCAATTTTCCTTAATTGATGGGCATGAAAGCATACCCAAAGCTATGACTGGTGGTGTTTCATTCAGTACAGTGATGAATTCAGACCCATGTCAAGGTTCCTCCCCCACTCTGAACTCTAGGGTACAGATGTGGGGACCTGCATGAAAAAAAACCCCTAAGCTTATCTTTACCAGCTTAGGTCAAAACTTCCCCAAGGTACAAAATATTACACCCGTTATCCTTGGAATGGCCGCTACCACCACCAAACTAATACTGGTTACTGGGGAAGAGCTGTTTGGACGCGTCTTTCCCCCCAAAATACTTCCCAAAACCTTGCACCCCACTTCCTGGACAAGGTTTGGTAAAAAGCCTCACCAATTTGCCTAGGTGACTACAGACCCAGACCCTTGGATCTTAAGAACAATGAACAATCCTCCCAACACTTGCACCCCCCCCTCTCCTGGGAAATGTTGGATAAAAAGCCTCACCAATTTGCATAGGTGACCACAGACCCAAACCCTTGGATCTGAGAACAATGAAAAAGCATTCAGTGTTTTACAGGAAGACTTTTAATAAAAATAGCAGTAAATAGAAATAAAGAAATCCCCCCTGTAAAATCAGGATGGTAGATATCTTACAGGGTAATTAGATTCAAAAACATAGAGAACCCCTCTAGGCAAAACCTTAAGTTACAAAAAAGATACACAGACAGAAATAGTTATTCTATTCAGCACAATTCTTTTCTCAGCCATTTAAAGAAATCATAATCTAACACATACCTAGCTAGATTACTTACTAAAAGTTCTAAGACTCCATTCCTGTTCTGTCTCTGGCAAGAGCAGCACACAGACAGACACAGACCCTTTGTCCCTCTCCCTCCTCCCAGCTTTTGAAAGTATCTTGTCTCCTCATTGGTCATTTTGGTCAGGTGCCAGCGAGGTTACCTTTAGCTTCTTAACCCTTTACAGGTGAGAGGAGCTTTCCCCTGGCCAGGAGGGATTTCAAAGGGGTTTACCCTTCCCTTTATATTTATGACACGCCCCCCAAATCTCAGCTAGGGTGAAACACTGGCTGGGATTTCTTCCTGGAGCTCTAGGAAAACAGAGTTAATAAGACACATGCATCTCTAAATATACTACCAAGTACATAAAGACTAACAATATTTTCCACATCTCAAGGACGATTTTAACCAGTTGATTCTGGGAAACTTTCACGGGAGAGTGCATCAGCCACTTTGTTAGAAGCTCCTGAGATGTGTTGGATGTCGAAATCAAAATCTTGGAGAGCTAAACTCCACCGAAGAAGTTTTTTGTTAGTTTCTTTGACGGTGTGAAGCCACTTTAGTGCAGCATGGTCGGTTTGCAGGTGGAAACGCCGTCCCCAAACATATGGGCGTAGCTTTTCCAGAGCGTAGACAATGGCATAACATTCTTTTTCAGTGACTGACCAGTTGCTTTCCCTCTCAGACAGTTTTTTGCTGAGAAACACTACAGGGTGGAATTCTTGATCAGGTCCTTTCTGCATTAAAACTGCTCCCACACCACGCTCGGATGCATCTGTGGTTACTAGGAACGGTTTGTCAAAGTCTGGGGCCCTTAGTACAGGGTCAGACATGAGTGTCACTTTAAGCTTGTTAAAGGCCTTCTGACACTTTCCGGTCCACTGAACAGCATTTGGCTGTTTCTTTTTGGTTAGGTCTGTCAGTGGGGCAGCGATTTGGCCGTAGTGCGGTACAAATCGTCTGTAATAACCGGCCAAGCCTAAGAAGGATTGAACCTGTTTCTTTGACTTTGGGACAGGCCACTTTTGGATAGCATCCACTTTGGCCTGTAGGGGGCTGATAGTTCCTTGACCCACCTGGTGTCCAAGGTAAGTCACTCTGTTTAGGCCTATTTGACACTTCTTAGCCTTAACAGTTAGTCCTGCCTCCCTTATGCGCTCAAGGACTTTTTGTAGATGTTCCAGGTGGTCTGCCCAGGAATCCGAAAATATAGCCACGTCGTCAAGGTAGGTGACTGCATATTCTCCTAATCCCGCTAGGAGACCATCTACAAGTCTTTGGAAAGTGGCGGGTGCATTTCGCAGCCCGAAAGGGAGTACATTAAATTCATACAGCCCGAGATGTGTGATGAAGGCTGACCTTTCCTTGGCAGATTCATCTAGCGGTACCTGCCAGTACCCCTTGGTTAAGTCCAAGGTAGAGATGAACTGGGCCCGTCCCAGTTTCTCTAATAGTTCATCTGTGCGTGGCATGGGATAGTTGTCTGGGCGAGTTACAGCATTTATCTTACGGTAGTCCATGCAAAAACGTATCTCCCCATCTGGTTTGGGAACTAGAACCACTGGAGATGCCCATGCAGTGTTAGAGGGGCGGATTACCCCCATCTGTAACATATCCTGGATCTCCCGTTCTATAGCAGTTTTAGCTTGAGGAGACACCCGGTAAGGTTGGACCCTAATTGGGTGAGCATTACCTGTGTCAATGGAGTGGTATGCCCGTTCAGTCAGTCCTGGGGTGGCTGAGAACGTTGGCGCGTAGCTAGTGCACAGCTCCTGGATCTGCTGTCGCTGCATATGCCCAAGGGTCATGGAGAGGTTCACCTCTTCCACACCACCAGCACATTTCCCTTCGTAGTAAACACCTTCAGGCCACTCAGCGTCGTCTCCTCCCTGGGCTGTAAACTGACAAACCTTTAATTCTCTGGAATAAAAGGGCTTTAGAGAATTAATATGGTACACCTTAGGCTTCCGGTTGGAGGTGGGGAATGCTATGAGATAATTAACAGCTCCCAGGCGCTCCTGGACCGTGAATGGCCCTTCCCACGATGCTTCCATTTTATGGGCCTGGAGCGCCCTTAAGACCATGACCTGGTCTCCTACTTTGAAGGAACGCTCTCTGGCATGTTTATCATACCAGGCTTTTTGCTCTTTTTGAGCATCCTGTAAGTTTTCTCTAGCAAGGGCTAAAGAGGTTCGGAGGCTGTTTTGTAGGTTGGTTACAAAGTCCAGAATGTTAGTTCCTGGAGAAGGTGTAAATCCCTCCCATTGCTGCTTCACCAACTGCAATGGCCCCTTAACCTCACGGCCATATACAAGTTCAAATGGGGAAAACCCTAAACTGGGATGTGGTACAGCTCTGTAGGCAAAGAGCAACTGCTGCAACACTAGGCCCCAATCATTGGAGTGCTCATTTACAAATTTACGTATCATGGCCCCCAAAGTTCCATTAAACTTCTCCACCATGCCATTTGTTTGATGGTGGTAAGGAGTGGCAACCAAGTGATTTACCCCATGAGCTTCCCAAAGGTTTTTCATAGTTCCTGCCAGGAAATTAGTCCCTGCATCTGTGAGGATGTCGGAGGGCCAACCTACCCTGGCAAAAATGTCTGCTAGTGCCTGGCACACACTTTTAGCCCTGGTGTTGCTTAGAGCTACTGCTTCCGGCCATCGGGTGGCAAAATCCATGAAAGTCAGTATGTACTGCTTTCCTCTGGGTGTCTTTTTCGGAAAAGGACCCAGAATATCCACAGCTACTCGCTGAAATGGAACTTCAATGATGGGGAGTGGCTGGAGAGGGGCTTTGACCTGGTCTTGGGGTTTTCCCACTCTTTGGCACACCTCACAAGACTGGACATAGGTAGAAACATCCTTGCCCATTCCCTCCCAGTGGAATGACCCCCCCAAACGGTCTTTGGTCCTGTTCACCCCAGCATGGCCACTAGGGTGATCGTGGGCTAAGCTCAAGAGCTTGGCCCGGTATTTAGTTGGAACTACCAACTGTCTCTGAGGATGCCAGTCTTCCTGGTGTCCACCAGAAAGAGTTTCCTTGTATAAAAGTCCTCTTTCTACAACAAACCTGGATCGATTAGAAGAGCTGAGAGGCGGTGGGTTGCTCCGTGCCGCCGTCCAAGCTCTCTGGAGGCTTTCATCTGCTTCCTGTTCGGTCTGGAACTGTTCCCTTGATGCTGGAGACATCAGTTCCTCATGGGATTGTGGACCTAGGCTTGGTCCCTCTGGAAGCGATATAGGGGATGGAGCTGTTTCTGTTGACTGTGAACCGCTCTCCGCTGGTGCACTATGTTGGGATTCAGGCTCCGGCTGAGCCTCTTGGGTCGGGTTATCGGCTGCTGCCAGTTCAGGTTCGGTGGGGCCCTCCGTTGTTGAGGTTGCAAGTACTGGATTCAGTGCTGACACGGGGTCTGGTGTTGGTTGTTCGGCTGGTTCCGGTTCTGGGACTGGTTCCGTCTGGGTCTCTGGGACTGGATCCACTACTGCTGTTGCAGACATTGGCCTGGGGTCCAGGTCCATCACCTCTGACTGGGTCCTGATAGAAGTTTCCGGAACAGAGCTAGGCCTCACGGCTTGTTTAGCCTGGCTGCGGGTGACCATTCCCACCCTCTTGGCCTGCTTCACATGATTGGCCAAGTCTTCCCCCAACAGCATGGGGATGGGATAATCATCATAGACTGCAAAAGTCCACATTCCTGACCAGCCCTTGTACTGGACAGGCAACTTGGCTGTAGGCAAATTGAAAGAGTTGGACTTGAAGGGTTGAATCATCACTTGGATCTCTGAGTTGATTAAATTGGGGTCCACTAAGGAAGCATGGATAGCTGACACTTGTGCTCCGGTGTCCCTCCACGCGGTGACCTTCTTCCCGCCCACACTCACAGTTTCCCTCCGCTCCAAGGGTATCTGGGAGGTATCTGGGCCTGTGGACCTCTGGTGTGATTCCGGTGCAATGAACTGTAATCTGTTGGGGTTTTTGGGGCAGTTGGCCTTTACATGCCCCAGCTCGTTACATTTAAAACATCGTCCAGCTGACGGGTCACTGGGGCGAGGAGGGCTGCTGGAGAACGGGGTGGTGGGACGATAAGGGGTCTGGAGGGCTCTTTGGGAGGTAGGTGGGGCTTTGGGCGGCCCCCGGTAATAGGGTGTGGTCTGGGGTGGTCCCTTCTGGTCTCCGCTCCAACTGCGACCAGTTTTCTTCTTCTCTGCCACCTCCACCCATCTGGCTCCAATCTCTCCTGCCTCAATTACAGTTTTGGGTTTCCCATCTAGGATGTATCTTTCTATTTCCTCAGGAACACCCTCTAAGAATTGTTCCATTTGCATTAGGAAGGGCAAATTTACTGGAGATTCAACACTTGCTCCTGATATCCAGGCATCCCAATGTTTCACAATGTGGTAGGCATGTCGGGTAAATGACATGTCTGGTTTCCACCTTAGGGCTCTGAACCTCCGACGAGACTGCTCGGGTGTTATCCCCATTCTGACTCTCGCCTTGGATTTAAACAGTTCATACTTGTTCATGTGTTCTTTAGGCATTTCAGCTGCCACCTCAGCTAAGGGTCCACTGAGCTGCGGCCTCAGCTCTACCATGTATTGGTCAGTAGAGATGTTGTACCCAAGGCAGGCCCTTTCGAAGTTCTCTAAGAAGGCCTCAGTATCATCACCTGCCTTGTAGGTGGGGAACTTTCTGGGATGGGAAGTGGTACCTGGAGAAGGATTGCTAGGGTTTGTTGGTATATTCTGCTGGGCCTTTATCCTCTCCATCTCCTCCACATGCTTCCTCTCTTTTTCCCTCTCCTCCTCCACATGCTTCCTTGCCTCCATTTCTTGTTCCTTCTTCAGCTGCATGAGTTCTATCTGTCTTTCATGTTCCCTTTGTCTTTCCTCAGCCTGAAATTTGGCTAATTCCAGCTGAAGTCGAGCTGAGGATTTGGTCATTCTAACCTCTCTGTTTTTAACTAACTTTACACCCGAGGTTTAGAAATAAACAAACAAAACTTGGCTGTAAAATTTTGCTGTGCTGCAATAGAATACCTATTCTCTGATAGTGATTGTCAGCCTACAGAAAAAGACAATTCCCTTGTCTCTGCTCTGGGCCCAAATTAAAGCAAAAAACCTCCAACTGCTTGGAAACCTGCTTACCCAGCCCAAAGAAAAAGCAAATGGGTAGAACACACACCCCCTATTTACTTTTAGGAAGAAAAGAAAAAAAAAAACAATGGGTTGGAAGACTGTGAATTTCCCTGCAGGAGTTAAGTACCCTGCCTCCAGGCAAAAAAACCTGCAATTCACAAGATAATCCCCTTTTGTCTCTGCTTGGCCACAAAGCAGAGAGAAACCAAGCTGCTTTCAGTTTCAAAGCTGCTTTCTGGACTTTCTTTCCAAAGAAAAAAAAATTTCCTTTTTAAAATCTGTATTTCTAGTTCAAAAAATCTCAACTGGATCTCAGATGATTTCAGGTTAATCCCACCACTGCGCCACCATGTCAAGGTTCCTCCCCCACTCTGAACTCTAGGGTACAGATGTGGGGACCTGCATGAAAAAAAACCCCTAAGCTTATCTTTACCAGCTTAGGTCAAAACTTCCCCAAGGTACAAAATATTACACCCGTTATCCTTGGAATGGCCGCTACCACCACCAAACTAATACTGGTTACTGGGGAAGAGCTGTTTGGACGCGTCTTTCCCCCCAAAATACTTCCCAAAACCTTGCACCCCACTTCCTGGACAAGGTTTGGTAAAAAGCCTCACCAATTTGCCTAGGTGACTACAGACCCAGACCCTTGGATCTTAAGAACAATGAACAATCCTCCCAACACTTGCACCCCCCCCTCTCCTGGGAAATGTTGGATAAAAAGCCTCACCAATTTGCATAGGTGACCACAGACCCAAACCCTTGGATCTGAGAACAATGAAAAAGCATTCAGTGTTTTACAGGAAGACTTTTAATAAAAATAGCAGTAAATAGAAATAAAGAAATCCCCCCTGTAAAATCAGGATGGTAGATATCTTACAGGGTAATTAGATTCAAAAACATAGAGAACCCCTCTAGGCAAAACCTTAAGTTACAAAAAAGATACACAGACAGAAATAGTTATTCTATTCAGCACAATTCTTTTCTCAGCCATTTAAAGAAATCATAATCTAACACATACCTAGCTAGATTACTTACTAAAAGTTCTAAGACTCCATTCCTGTTCTGTCTCTGGCAAGAGCAGCACACAGACAGACACAGACCCTTTGTCCCTCTCCCTCCTCCCAGCTTTTGAAAGTATCTTGTCTCCTCATTGGTCATTTTGGTCAGGTGCCAGCGAGGTTACCTTTAGCTTCTTAACCCTTTACAGGTGAGAGGAGCTTTCCCCTGGCCAGGAGGGATTTCAAAGGGGTTTACCCTTCCCTTTATATTTATGACAACCCATAAATTACAATTTTTTTCTTTTAGAATAATATCTTGTACTTTTATGAGACCTTCCATCTCCAAGCATTTCACAAACACTTATGATTCAACCCTTTCAATACTCCTGCTTTCAACACGGCCATCCATGTACTATATATCTTGTGTGGTCTACATTTCTATACCTAGACTGTGGCTTTAAACTGCTGCTTGGGTTGGGTTTGGGGTCCATGGAAGGAGCTTGTGGAGGGATGGGCCTGCGGCAGACACAGTGCCTCGGGGAGTGATAAGGAAGTGCTCACACCAGCAGCGTCTGTGAAACCCTTTTCAAGGATCATCATGTGCTCCCCTGTGCCAGCCCAACTCTGCTGGCCTATCGGCTGCTCTTCCTCTCACACTGTGAGGTTTCTGTAGCTGCTGTTGACTCAGTCCTTGCGTGCTGGGAGTGCAAGGACCAAGGTCATGTCTGGCCTATGCACTGCATTTCCAGGAGAGAGAGAGGAAGCTCTTCTACGTTCCCCCTCTTTGCCTCTTCCACTTTTCAGCCCACTGCTGTCCAGATCTATTTCTTCCACCACTCCTGCTGCTTCCTTTCTCCTCCTTTCTCTGGTGATGTCTCCACCATCCTCTTTTTCTACCCTTGCATTATGCACTAGGCTGCTTCTTTTTTTTCCACCAAAGTGACTCCTCTTCCTAACTCCAGAATCTCAGTCCTTTCCTGTTGTCCAGCTATATCACATCACACCCTTGCATTAATTTCTTTGCATGGACCAAAGTGTGTTCATATTGTAAACCATATGCATGTTCTATAATATATGTATTCTGTATAATAAATCAGTATTTACCTGTTATAGCTAGAGCAGAGCAAAACTTCTTGGTTTCCGGTCACATTCTCTTTGGCTTTCTTTTTCTTTCACCCCCCTTGAGATTTGATTTGAGGAGATGTTGAACAAAAGCAAAGCGAAAGCAAAATATAAATGGAGTCTGCCCAGCATTATGAAGGTCTTCTTGTGGATGGTTTCACAAAACTTTGTCAAAATTTGATCCAGCCTTTATGGACAAGCCTACAGAATTTAGTAGGACTGGAACCAATAGAATTGTATAGGGATGTCTTTTCTATCCTACTTTTAATCCATTCTGTCGAATTTGATAGCAGGGATTAAATTCTCTATTATATTCTATAGCATGGTTCATAAAATCTACAGAAAGATATAACTTTATATTAAATTCAAGTTCTTACATAAGGGAGAACTGGTTATCCCAAGATTTATAACAAAACCAGCTGAAATCATGAACACTAGTTTGGTTACCCCAAATTTCAGTGCTTCAGATTAGAGAGGGTGCAGCAAGTGCTTTTATTGTTTAAAATTTCTGCCTCTGGACTTGAACGTCATCGATCATACATTGTCTGATGGCAGGTTGATTAAATGTAGCAACCTCAGTGCTGTCACTTAATTTGTTTTAAAGTGTGCGTTGGAGAGTGGATTATCAGCAGCCCAGCAGAGTTTAGGATTTGTTTATAATCTCATCTCATTCATTACCTTTTATTCGATCTCCCTGCCTGTCTGTCTACACATGTCTTTCATCTTATTCTCAGATTGTAAACCCTTCAGGGTGGGACATTTGTATTTTATGTGTGTACTGTGCTTAACACAATGGGGTTCTGAATGCTGATTGGAGGCTCTGAGGTGCTATTGCAAAACCAATGATGAATATCACTAATTTGTCGATTGATACTTAGGAGATCAGAGAAAAAACACGAGTCTCTTCGGGGGGTATATTTGTGTGCTTTAATCTATTGAAACTTTATATTCTACAGTAAAGACTTTATATTGTACAGCTGACTAATTTGTATTCAACATGTTACATTTGTTTTGAAACTCATTAGGGCCTTAGACCACATGTGGGAACAGGTGGGATATAGCAGACAAAATTTGATAGTATTAAACAACCTTCAATTCGCAACCCCTCTTGATATATTGAGATGGAAAGCTCAATTATCTCTCTAAGTGTGGGTTAGGATGTAATGGTGCAGCACTAGGAGGAGAGACAGCATGGGATGATAATTCCATATCCATTGTGAGATCTCATGCTGAGTTAGGGTAATCTACCACCACCACCCAAACATTAGTTCTGTTGTGCATAATGACTTGTGGCCATGTTCTTAGAATGCAACAAGATCTTCGAATTAGCTCAGCCCATGTCTCTACTGTGTTTTCAACCATGATGTTAAGACTAGCGGGAAGCAGAATGCTTTGCTTTGCAAAGTTAGGATGCCTGAGGGCATTAACAGTAGGCTTGCAACTCACCCCTTCCTCACCCTGCCATGTAAAATGTGTTGTACTCAG
The DNA here is from genome assembly GCF_965140235.1 of Caretta caretta. Taxonomy (NCBI): domain Eukaryota; kingdom Metazoa; phylum Chordata; order Testudines; family Cheloniidae; genus Caretta; species Caretta caretta. The sequence continues at coordinate 168,915,477 of NC_134207.1, forward strand.
CCCCCTAAGGGTGTGAATTCCAGAAGGAAGTTATGTATCCACACAGATCAGCTGAATGTATTCTATGGCAGCACATTTGTTCCCATGAGGAAAGGAACCATGTTTACTCTGCTGCCACATTAAGGATTTCTTTCAGGGGTGAAACGTGACCTGCACATATGTGCATGGTGACAGAAGGCCAAAAAGAAGACATCAGTTTGTTAAATTTTTAGCAAACTTCCTCAGATGTGCTGTTCTTAGTAAGTAACTGAGCCACCATTACTGAGAATAATTTATAGAGAGACATGGAAATACAATCTCCAAGGCAGATTTGTCCATTGTGATGATCTGAAACGGAAACAACCACTTTCTAAAGTCAATTCCCAATACCTCAGATCAGAACACCCCAGATTTTGGGATGTTCAAAATCTGGATCTGGACTCTAGAGTTGATGTAAGCGACCACTAAAGATGCCAGGCAATGGGGAGTCAGACAGTTTTTTTGTTTTTTTTTTCTAATGGAACACTTCACAAATTTGCTTGTCATCCTTGCGTAGGGGCCATGCTAATCTTCTCTGTATCATTGGCCAAACTAATTATGACGAAACTTCTTTCCACCAAAAAAAATGCCAGTTTGTCAAAACCTAAATGTTTCATGGAAACATACTATTTTTGACAAAAATTTAATAGGTAAGTTTTTTCAGGTCAATGAAGGAATTTCTGATCAGAAAGAATCCCCAGAATGTACTCTGAATCAGGAAGAGCAGGGATTTGAACTTGGGTTTCCTACATCACAGGTGAGAGCTGAACTACACAGATATTGGTTACTGTGGGGTGATGATTCCTCTTGTGTTTTTTCACTAAAAATTTCAAAAGGTCTCGTTTTCATTCCACACTGGAACAAAAACTATTTTTTTAACTGAGAAATTTTTTGCTGAACAGAAATCTCATTTTTCAGCCAGTCCTAGAATCTTGCCCCTTTATGAGCACCATTAGCTTTATCATCATTGAATGCTGAAGACCTCTTCATGATTAACAGAGAAATATCCCTCAGCAGAGATGCAGGTTAGAGAAATCATGTTCTTCTACTACAATGCTTGGTTTTGGATTTGGGATTTTAGTTCTGCCCACTACAAAGAAGGGACAGTCAACAGAGTTCAGATCTGACTTGGTGTCAGAATCCAGACTTGCCTGAATTTGGGATATTCAGACACAGGTTTTGGAGTGGACATCACTGTGTTGTAATACCTCAGAAATGATGACTTTCTTGTTTTAAAATACTTTAGAAATACTGTGAAAAGTGCTGATTTGACAATCCTGGAGTCTTTTGTTTGTCCACAGAATGGTTATGTTGCAGACAGTGGGAGTGCAAGCTTCTCACACAATCCCTTGCTGATGTTCCTCGGTGCTATTCTGAAGCAACATTCCTTTAGATGAGAGAATACAGTACTGCATTTTTCATGCCGATTCAGTCTCTAGCCTCTCTGTCGAGAGTGCCAACAAAAATGCTAATCAGTGCCAGTTTTGTGAGGTGAACTCTTATCTATTAGGTATGGAACAGATAACACAAAACAGTCTTCAGATGGTAATATGTTCTGATCACCACTCACTTAGAAAAAGCCTAGAGGTAGATGTTTCCATATTCCATGAGTACCCCCTGAAGCTAACCATTCACTCACCTCTTTCTCATGTTTTCTAATTAGCAAAGCTGTTTGTGTTTTAACCTGTGGTTGCTACCTCATGGTCTATCCTGCCTCTTGTGTTTGATCTTGCTGTTAAATCCCTGAGCCAAATTTTCCTCTGTTACACATCAGTGGAGTTAGACCAGCATAGCTAAGAGAAGAATTTGGCCCATAATGCTACACAATGTCTGTGGCTATAGGCTGTGATGTCATAAATGCAGGATTCTGATTTCACTGCCGTGTGAGGAAAGAAAAGTTGGGCTGGGTGGGGAAAGATTGTAAAGAGCCCACCAGAAATAACTGCCATGCACAGTTCTTTTGATTTTTAGGTTCTTTCCTTGCAAATTTAGTCCAGGATAAAAGTCTCCATATGCCTTTATAAGGGAAAATAAAAGAAAAATGTGTTTCTCAGAGTTTCCTAATGTCTTTAAATACTGTGTAATGCAGGGAATACTCTCCCCCAAAAACTCTGCTGTATCTGTCTTTGTTTCAGTACCTGGTTTCTTAACACAGGCTAGGGTTAAAGTCCTTGCTACCAGGGTTTGAATTGCATGCCAAAAAGGAAAAAGGAAAAGAAAACACACTTATGATGTACAGAATTTTGTTTTCTCTCTCTCACTTTATCATAGCTAAAATTGTCTGGAATATTATTTATCCTCTAGGAAGCCATACATTATGGCAGTAGAATAACAGCACATTAACGTATGGCAACATCTGACCAATAAATATATGCCCAGTCCTTTGGAGAATGTTGTTTTTTCTGCTGGCTGCTAACATAAACAGGTATAGTTTATGCTCCTCAGTTTTCCCCAAAGGTCACATGTAATGTCTCAAAGACATAAATTACAGGCCCCAGCTAATAAAGAGACTGTTTAGTTAAGGCAAAGTTTCAGCATTTAGGGTTGAAAAATGCTTCCAGTTTCAAGGATTCCATTAAACATGAAAGTAATTTTTGGGGTGTAGAGAGCCAGAGAAAGGTGGACGGTGATAGGGGTATATGGCAGAGAACATGGGAAGTGTTTGTATTTGGGAAGGGAAAATGAACTAATGGAAAAAAACATTTCTCATCTGCCTGTATCAAAATAGGTGAGGTGACATTGGGTCCCTCTGAATTAAGGACTAAGGCCCTGTCCTGCTGCTGTGAAAGTTAGTGGGAGTTGGATTGGGCCCTTATAAAGAACAGTATTGCTAAAGATCTTGATGTGGAGTGTGACTGTGGTGGGAGAAATGAAAAGAACTTAATGTTGTCATCTCAGGCTATTTTTTAACCAGGTAATCAATGTTAGAGCTGGAAAGTGGGGGGAAATGAGGTTTGTGTAGAAACAAAGGACCTACTGAAGTTAATGGGAGTTTTGCCATTGAGTTTGCTCAGGCCAGGATTTCACCCAAGATTACCTGTTTGCTGTATCCAACAAGACCTGGCCAATCATAAAGGGAAGATAGGTTTTGCTGCATTTTTATCAGAACCTTAGTCCACTTAATTCAGCATGTTGGTCCCAGCAGAGTCTAATTCTCACTGTTACAGAAGAAGGCAAAAGCACCTAAAAAACTACCTAGTTTCTTCCTGATCCTTTCAAGGCAGTAGAAGGGGACTAACTTTATGGGGTCTGACCTTGCTCTCATTGAATGAAAAACTCCCATTGACATAAGTGTAGGATCAGACTCAGGTTATGTCTACACTGAGATAAAATACCTGTGGCTGGTCCAGGTCAGCTGACTTGGGCTTGTGGGGTTCAGGCTGCGCGCTATAAAATTGCAGTATTCTTTCATGTGTGGGCTGAAGCCTGATCTCTGAAACCCCACAAAGGCTGGAGCCCAAGGGTGAACATCTAAATTGCAATTTTTAGCCCTGCAGCCAGAGTCCCATGAGCCTGAGTCAGCTGACTCGGGCTCTGAGACTTGGTGTCACGGGTTTTTAATCATAGTGTAGACATACCCTAATGGTCTTAGGTCTCTTGTACACTGGAAATTTGTCCCAATTCCAGCAAGCAGAAACAGCCACCAGTGTAGCTGTACAAACTTTTAATGTAGACAGGCAAAGCCCCTGTATATGCTAGAAAGCGGGATAGGCTGCATAGGTACAAATCATGTCTCATAGCAGTTTATGCTAGAGGGTTTCACGGGTGCAGTTATATTGGTGGCTGGCCACCAACAGCTGAAATTGGAGCAAATCTCTAGCATATACAAGTCTGTAGCTTGCATAGCTACAGATATTATTAATATCTCAGAAAAGTTGCTTGAAATAGTTTCACACCAAAACACCTCTAAAGGGCATTGATTTGTTGCTTTGAGGTGGTGAACTCACATAATAAATGTATGAAATATTTCCAAATATTTAATTTAATACTTTAAATACAAAATATTTACTCCAAAGCTCTTTTTTTATAATAGGTCTTGGGGGAGGGAAATCCTCATGCTTCACTGCCCCATTTGACTTTCAGTTCTTTCCTCTATTGAGTTAAAACAAACCAAATAGTTATGCAACCTGGAAAGTATCACATTTTAGTGAGGGTCTGGAGCTCTGGAAATGTTACCAAGCCATAGGGCTTTAAAGGGATTAAAATGCTGCTTAAGGTTCTCCTTTTATGGAGATCAGGCAGCACCGGCTGTAGCAAAATTAAAAACCCTGCAAAGATCTGGTATCGTAAACTTAGAGCAACAAATTCCATTCTTTGCACCCAGAGCTGGCTTACTTTTGCTATTTTAAGGTTGTTTTGAACATTGCAGTAGCTGAGGTATGAATCCGCATGTGTGATCTCACCATAGAAACTGTGTGAATACAGTGCAGTCTAAAAGGTTCAGCCCTTGTATTTAAAGATGCAATTGCGGGCAAAAATACCAGAAAACTGGGAATAAACTAAGCCACTAATGTGCCAAGAGCAAGAACCCTTTATACACACCACCCTGATTTTAAACATGACATGCTGAGTCCCGCTATTGGCTGTCCTAGAATGTGTTTGCAAATTTTCCCCCCTTAGACCAAATGCGGTATTCTAGATTGCCAAGAGCTGAGCCTTGAAATGAGTCTTACACATTTATTTTTCAATTTGACCCACCTCAACGTCTCCCAAAAGAAACCAGTCCTCCCTGATTTCATGTGGTGCACCTCATCCATGGGCAGCGGGAATAATAGGCCAGGAGAGGCTCTGCCATGGGACCCCAGTTACGGGTTTGACGGGGGGATTTTTGTTTTTTATTATGCTCCATGCATGTGCCAGGGTGGCTCAGGAGGTGGTATGTGCTATTCAGCTTCCTGGGTTCATCAATAACCTCCCTGGACTCCAGGGAGATTACTGATGAACCCGGGATGCTGTCTGAGTAACATATACTGCTTCCTCAGCTGCCCCAGAACCTGCATGGGGCATAGCAAAAGTTCTAGCTCTTCTTCCAGAAGAGAGAAGAAGAGAAGCACTTTTGAATTTTTGCAGGGTGGCTTGGGATCTGAGGAGGGGAGGCCCTGGGGCTTCTCCGAGCAGGTTGTGGGGGGTGGGGCTCAGGGCTCCGGCTGGCCCGGGGCTCCTCTGGACGCGGGTGTGGGGGGGAGGTCTAGGGGCTCCGGCCATGGAGGGGTGAGGGAGTCTCTAGCTGTGAGGGGGGTAAGGGGTCTCAGGGCTCTGGTCGTGGAGGGAGGCTCAGGCCGTGGGGGAGGGGACTGGGGATCTTTGGCTCCATCCGTGGGTGGCGGCACAGGTGTCTCAGGGCTCTGGCCACAGGGGATAGGTAGGGGGTCTTGGTCTGTGAGGGGGGCTTGGTCTGAGAGGGGGGCGGGGAGCACTTGGGCCGCAGAGGGGTTGGAAGTCGCGGGTCTTGTGGGCCATAGTGGGGGGGGAGGGGGCTCGGAGCTCCATCTGTGGAGGGGCGGAAGGGGTGCAACTGGAGTCTCCCCGAGGTGGGGCTCCACCCGCTGCCCATGATCTCATCCCAAGGTACAATATTTGGTTGGGTGGTTGGTTTTTGGTTTGGGGTGGGATTTTTTTAAAGGTTTGAGGAATTCAAAAGAGTTTTAAATTAGGGTGTTTACAAATTTCCAAGTGGTAAACATTTTTGAAAAGGTCCCTAGCTTAGTTTTGGCACATAACTGCAGAATGGTTTGGCTGACAAACTCTGAGTTTTGTTTCAGCCTAGCTGGCAAGTGCCTTTCAGTGTGTTAGGAAGGGCCATATACTTGAAGAACATCATCATGGATTTTTTTGATTTTTCCCCCCCAACTGCAAAATAAGCCACCTACACCACTGCCATAAGGATGGGAGAACTGCACATTACTAACCTGTATAAAGCCCCTAGTTCAAAATGGTTGAAGCCAGCACTCCCAAGTGCACCAATCCCAGTCCTATAGATTGGTGACTTTAACAGACACCCCACTCTGTGGGGCTATGAAATAAATGAAGCTGATGGTGAAGACCTTACGGACTGGATGTGCGTGGCAGACCTGCAACTGGTCTTTGATTCTAAACAGCGATCAACTTTCCACTCTGCTCACTGGCAACGCAATTGCAAACCAGACCTCACCATTGTTTCCAAAGATCAAAGCAAGAGTACGCTTCAGGCATCCCACAAAATACTTCCTAACTTCCCCAAGAGCCAGCACAAGTCCATCGTCATCCACGTCAGCATTGAAATCCATGTGAGTCTGTCAAAATGAATCCCACAGTGGAACCTGGCCAGAGTCACCTGGGATTGCTATAGGAAAGCTGTCAGAATAGAGCGGCTCTGAATCCCCGAGACACCAGAATGTAATCACCTGTTCATTGGCCTCCTTACTGCTGTCGCCAAGAAGAGTATCCCCAGGGCTTCTGGGAAGAATATGCTCCCTGCTGGACAAAAGAGACCGCAGAGCTGCACTGGTAGTGCAACCGCAGGGCAGCCCATGGGTTGCGAAGGCCCTGTGCGAGTCTCCAGACGCCAGAGGTGGATTGAGTGTATTGAAAGTCTGAACTTCAAACGCTCTAGTTGTTATGCTTGGGCCCATTATAACATCTCTGAGCCATTAATCCAACAGAATAACAGACCTCAAAAGTCCGGCCCAACTCCGTAGCCTACAAAAGGTGGAAAGCACAAAAGGACCACTTGACAAAAACACCAAGCAAGAGATCTATCATCAACCTCATTGGACAAAGATCTCAATCCCTCCACAAGACCCCATCATCATCAATACAGATGAAGTGAAAGTGGTTTAGCTGCAATGAAGAAAGGGAAAGTGGCCAGCGGAGAAAGTATCCCCCCAGAATTTCATTAACTAGGCCCAAGGGAACTCCAATGGCTGGCGAAACTTTACACCAAAACCATGGAATCCAGATGCATCCCAAAAGCCTGGCAGGAAGTGATAGTAATTTCCATACACAAACTGGGCAAGCAGACTGACAACCCAGGAAGTTATAGGCCAATATCACTCCTGTGCATTACATACAAACTTCTGGAACGTATCATTCTCAGGAGAATCAGTCCTCTTGTCAAGTCAGTCATCCCCAAAGAACAAGCGGGATTCCGGCCTTAATACAGTTTTGTGACCAAGTTTTGGCCCTTGTAACACACAGAGAGGCCAGATTCCAGAGGAAATTTAAGACCACCACAGCCTTTGTAGACCTGTCATTGGCCTAGGATACAGACTGGATTAAAGGCTTAATGCTGAAGCTCTGAAGGATCATCCCCTGCCGCAAAATACTTTGCCTGCTATGCTGAGGAGTAGGTGGCTTTGCGTTCACTTGGGCAAAACTCAGTACTAGCAGCAACACTTTTTCAATGTTTACACACGCAACATGCCTCCAAGAATTTGAATCTGAATTTGCATATGCAGATGATCTTGCCCTGGCAATGCAAGAAGCCTCCTTCAGTGACATTGAGTCCACCGTAAACAGGGACCTAAACACAGTGGAGGAATATTTCTGGAAATAGAGGCTCAAGCCAAATCTTCACAAAACAACAATCACTGTATTCCATCATGATAACAGGAACCCTAAGCGCACCCTGAAAGTGACCTTCTGCGGCAACACTGTGTGACATGATCCCACTCCAACCTATCTCGGTGTGAAGATGGATCACACGCTAACCTTCCATGACCATCTGAAGAAGGTAGCTGTCAAGACCAAGACAAGGGTCAACCTGGTCCAGGAACTGGCAAGCACAAGCTGGGGAGCATCAGCATCAGCATCAGTGTTATGGACATCAGTGATGACCCCTGTGTACTGTATAGCCAAGTAGTGTATGCCAATATGGACCAAAAGTAGCTAAATTCAACTTGTTGCTGTCCAGCTGAACATTGCAATGGGATGCATCACTCGAACCCTCAAGTCAACTCCAACACCTACCCCGCCCCCTTCCTTAGACATTCTTGTTAAACCCTGGATTTGTGCTGGAAATGGCCCACCTTGATTATCATACACATTGTAAGGAGAGTGATCACTTTAGATAAGCTATTACCAACAGGAGAGTGGGTTTGTGTGGCAGGGGGGAGAAATCCTGGATTTGTGCTGGAAATGGCCCACCTTGATTATCATACACATTGTAAGGAGAGTGATCACTTTACATAAGCTATTACCAGCAGGAGAGTGGGGTGGGGGGAGAGGAAACCTTTTGTAGTGATAATCACCCATGTTTTCATGGTTTGTGTGTATAAAAACGTCTTCTGTATTTTCCACAGTATGCATCTGATGAAGTGAGCTGTAGCTCATGAAAGCTTATGCTCAAATAAATTGGTTAGTCTCTAAGGTGCCACAAGTACTCCTTTTCTTTTTGCGAATACAGACTAACACGGCTGTTACTCTGCATCCAATACCTTGGCGGTCACTCTGTCGCACATTGCTCCCCCATTCATTTGCTGCAATGCCGCAACCTTTTGGGAATTCCAGAGGATTGTGGAAAATGAACGTCTTCTCATCCACCAGGATGTAACAACCTCCCTCACCACCAGTTGATGTTGCATAAGCCCTTTTGGACCCAAGCATTTAACCTTCAACAATGCAACTTCAGTGATGAAGCTTGGAAAGCCAAATGGAGTTCACAAGAAGTCACAAACACCTTGTGAAAGACTCGATGCAGAAGATCCCTGGCTTCGATCTCCCACAAAGCTCCTGGGCAACCCTAAACTGTATTTGCACAATCCAGGGCAGATGCAGATATTTGCAGCACAAATGGAAAATTAAAGACTTTCCAGTGTGTGATTGTAGTCACCCAGAACATACCATGGAACATATAACAACTCAGTGTCTGATTCACAAATACAAAGAAGGTATCACAGCAATATACTCTGCTACTCCAGATGCAATTATCTGGCTTAACCATCTAAATGGTTAAATCATCTTGCACCCCAACCTGATTGAAACCTATGATGCTCTTTTCAAAAAACAGATATTCTCAAGCAAAAAACCTGTTTGCAGTCATCTCATGAACAAAATAAAAAAGACAAAAATGAATCAAAACAATCTAGCGTTTATGCATCTCTAGAATTTGGAAAAGTTATGCTAGTGTTTATCTAAGGAAGGTGTCAGTGAAAACTTTTCCTCTTCAGTTATTTTCAGCCATTAATTTTTGTAACGAACAACATACATACAAAATAAACAAATTATTTTGAGGTGTGTGCATGACATAGGAATAAACCCACAGCTATTGTGTTGAATGATCATCTGATCTCTCTCCATCTAAATATCTCTTCACTGTGGAAGCACTGAATCGGTTGTCTCAAGACGTCTACTCATGTCACACTCTGTGATTATGTTGTTAGTCGCTCCATACCATTTCACTGAGAACATAGAGGCATATGGCTTATTGCTACAGGGGTCATAGTGTTGTAATTTTTCTTCCCATATGCCAGATATGCCTAGGCCACTGAAACAGATAATATTGAGGGGCATTACACCCATAACATGGACAGGAGCATACATCACTTCCTGTATTAGTGGCTTGTCCAAGGCAGTGACTTTGAATTGTATGATTTAAACCCAATTAATCTCTAATTTCTGCTAGAATTCATTTGCTCACAGTGGGTTACAAGGTCAGTATTATTTTACCCAGTATATAAAAGTTATGGCAGCTATACTAAGGGACCATGCTAAAGTGTTAAACACAAAAAGGAATTTGCCCCTTTCGCTGAGTTTTTTTCAAAAAGAGGAGCAAATGCACTTTTGTCGATGTAGTTTTCCAAACACTGGCCATAAATAAAAGAAACTTTATTTTTAATATATGGAGAGGTATAAAGACTAGGAGGCTGATAATTTTGAAGAATGGTCAGAAACTTGTAAACTAGGATGAAAATCAAGAATTTTAAATAATAAATGAGCATTTATATTGAATGAGCTTTGCAAACATAAATGTAGAACTTCAAAAGTATCAGCAAAATTATTAAGACAGTGATTAAGGGTTTGGATTCAAGAAACTTGAGTTATATTTGTTAACATACCTAATGCTGCCTAATTATTTAACTCTCCTTAATTATTTGAAGAGAATTAAGAAATCAAGCTGACTTCAGACTTGTACACTTTCAAAGACCCACCAAACCAGAAAGCCTCCTAGAATATCATATTAATTCTGAAGAATCTAAATAACTTCAAAATTCCACCCACAGTCTTAATATAGTCTTCGCAATCTAGGTGGATTTATGTGGAAAGGCTAGGAATGGATTTAGCCACTGTCCAGTCTCCTGTTGTTTACAGAGGGCATTCTTATTAATGGACCTGTGTCTTGCTGTGCATTCCTCCATCTCCAGTATGCTTGATTAGTCCTGCCACTTATTAGTTACTGCTGCCTTATCTCTGAGAATGGGATAATCTCCATCATAATTAGCTACTGCAGTGTCTTGTCTTAAATGATCCCCTGCAGTGTTTTATCATCTGAAATTGGCAAAATGCTTTAGATCATCAGAAGAAAAGGAAACTGACACAGAGGAGTCTCAATCTGTCAGTGCAAGGGCAGCCAGGGCAATCTTCTGCACTGCATGACAGGACCCTAGAGCATTTTTCCTACAGACATGACTTCTCCATGGAGAAGGAACAGGCTTTTGTGTATGTGTGCTGGATATTTTTCCACATAACTGTATTTTAAAAAAACTCAGATCCTATTTGTTTAAGCTCCAGGTAACAGAGCAAACATAGATATTGAAACCTGTTCTTTCTAAGGAAATTGACTTGCTTTTTTTCCTGGGATACCTGGTGTTCAATTATCCTATTAGGTGCTGCTGTAATCATAGCAAATTACCTCTGATCTTTATTGTGATAAACACAGAAGAATTGTCCTGACTTGAATAAGACAACTATTAGAACAGTAGAGGTGTCTGATAGCTGTGATGCCTTTAAGGGCAAGAAGATACAAGACAAATGTTAATTGCTGTAGGGTTGATATTTGAATCTAGCCAAGAGACCAGAATTTACAGAAAATGCAAACATAGGGGCTATCTTTGCAGATTCCTGTGTGCCCTCAACTGGCTTTAGTGGGAGTTGAGGTTACGCTGCACCTCCCAAGGGACACTCAGCTACTCCCTTGTACATATCACAACACATTCTAATAATCATACTATCCAAAATAAGGTGCTTTGTTTTTAAATGGAGCTTTTTTCATAAGTATTTGTAGGGTATGTTGTATCACCCCCTTCTCCAATCCTTCCATTGCCTACATGTATGTTACCACATCAAAATCACTTTTGTGTACCTTTTCCTCATTCTCAAAGGTACACAAAATCTTACCCCCATCTAAAAATCCATCTCATGTTTCTTTTATACCTCCTGTTGGTCCCTACACTCCTCCAAGTCCTCCTCCCTTACTGTTGCCTTGATCTCCTTTGGCCACTGTATGCTTCATGCTTTAATTCATCTTTGGGCCCTTATGCTTGGCAGAGTCTCCCACCTTCCTCTGCCAAGGACTTTCTTGGTCCCCCTTATGGTGTTCAGTGATCATGCAGGCCCAGATCCTAAAAGATGTCTGCCATTCATTTCAATGAGAGATAAGAGCCTAAATACCATTAAGGATCTGATGGATCAGCACTTAAGGTGCTTCTGAGAGCTCTGTTTTATTCATCGTCTGGTTCCAACTGGGCGGGCACAACAAATGCTTCACAGTGCCCCTCCCAAGCTCTCTGTCTGGAGAGCTCAGCCCTTAAAGGCACAGTCCCCAATAACACACCTCTTCAGATCTCTCATCAAAGCTCACTCCTTCCTGTAACATTTTTCTCCTACACATACTCCCTGTTCTAATCTGTTGTGTCCTCTTGTCTCTCTCTTAATATTTGTATTATTGTAGCACTTGGAGTCCCAGTCATGGACCAAGACTCCACTGTGCTAGGCGCTGTACAAATACCCAACAAAAAGATAGTCCCAGGGTCAAAGAACTGTATCTTGACATTCTGTCCTTTTTCATAGCACTACAAATTCTCATGGTGTTTTAAATGCAAAAGATGCCATTCCTTATTATTCATCAGTTTGTTTGTAAAGCGCCATGTTTATCAGTGTGGCTAAATAAACGTATATTTCCTGTAGTTGATAAACAAGAAATACTCTTCAGCCATAGGTGGTGACTTTGTGGCCTTTTCTCGTAAAGCACCGATGTTGTGGGGTACAAACACGTGCTGTGTTATGTTTGATCTATTCCTTTCAGAACTCTGCTCTTGGACTTTGCTTGGACCAGTACATCAATACATGAGTTCACACCACAAACTTTTAGATTTTTGAATCCAGAGCCATTTAAACTTTTGAATTGCTTTATCTGAGCTTTTCAACCACATTCAATTTCTTCAGATTGTACCAGTGAACACTATATTGAATTTTGCTTGAAAATTTAATGATGGTTTAAAATTCAAAATACCTGATGTGTTTTTTTTTCCCCAGTGCGAAATTGAATTTTAAGGGCACGACTTTCAGAAGTGCCGAACATCCAGAACTTCAACTGAAGTCAGTGAGAGGTTTGATTGTTCAATACCTCTGAAAATCTGGCTCATAAATAGTAACTCCAATAAATACTTCAGTCACTTCTCACGTAGGGATGGATTGGGAGCTCTTTATTCAGTCTGAATAGTATCATGCCTTACTGCACAAACAGTATCATTGAAGTCAGTGGGAACATGTATTGAACGAGGAGCTACTCCATTGTGAGAAAGGGGTTCAGAATCTGGCCCATATTTAGCAAAGAGACTCAAAAAAAGTGCTTCAGAATTAAAAATCCAACAGTGATTTTGGCTTTAGGACACAGTGAAATGCTTTCCCTATGAAATGTAAATATAAGTTATTTCCAAGAACAGTGTCTGAATTTTAAGTCTCTCTTTATTTCTAGCTACTACTACTTTCACACTGGGGCTGGGGAGGAGTGGCAATAAAACTCTTCACAGCCTTGTGGCATGCCGACGCATTTGTTCTGGTCCTCAGTTTCAGCCATCTTCTGGGAGTCAATGGGACTACCCCTGTAAGGACTGCTGAAGCAAGTAAAGGCTGTGGGACTGGAGCCAAAATTTGCGCTGAACCTTGCTATAAGAAACCAAATAAAAGAATAAGTTCAGCTGGACCTCTCTAAGAATTGTTCTTTTACCTTGTGCAGAATGGCTCCAGCCGCGGAAATAGAGTGGGAGAGAGGGGCACAGTCTACACATAAACTGGGGGGGGGATTCAAAATGAATTATCAAAATGATTAATGATTTAATAAAAGAGAATTCAGAGTTTTGAGGAATGTAGTTTTCAGAGACAATCCTCTTCCACTCAACAGCCACTCAGCTTCACTTTGTGTGTCGTTCATTGTAGGATTCTCCAGAGGAACTCATTACTAATCAGAATATCCTGTGTGCTCACACAGCCGTATCCAAAACCTTTTGCCTTTCATCTCCAACAAGGAACATGAGGCTGTGGGTGAAATGTATAATTTGTTGGCTTGACTATGATTCAATATGTTGCTGTACATCACAAAATCAACACACTGAACTTCTCCAAAATCTCTCTTAATGATGGGGGATTAAAAATTAAATCTTTAATGCAGGCAATTTAATGCTACAAGGTACCGATAGTTGCTGCAAGTACCAAAGACCAGAGTCTTTTACCCTAATATTTTTCCTGAGTTAAATCCTGGGTCCAGTTAAATCAATGGGAGTTTTAAAGCCAGGATTTAACCCTCTCCACCCCAAACCTAACACTCTAAGAACACTGGGTGAAATTCACCCCTGTACAGAAGACCAGTACAAAGCTGTGTAATGCTTTAGGTCTACCGGAGTCTAGAAAATAGGATTTCAATAGGATTTGAGTGATACATAGGCATTCTGCCCTCTGTTCACAGAAAGAACTCCTAATGAAGTGAATGGTAGCCTTGCTGGCAGACCACCAGCAGATCAGGCACCTGTTCTCCAGTTGGAGTTATATGTGGGAAATACCCTATTAAATTGCGAAGAGAAGGAAGTAGATTATTTCCTGAATTAAGATGCATGAAAATATATTAATTTCTGGAGGAACTTGAGAAGATAAAAATAAAAAGTAGGGCTGGTGAAAAAAATACAAAACTAGTTTTACACAAAAGTTCTAAGTTCAAACAATTTGAAACAGACCCATTTTTCACTTTTCTGAACTGTTCATGAAATGTTATTTAAACTTTTTGTTTACTGAACACAATGAACAAATGTAATAACCAGGCTAATGTTCTATTTTAAAAATAGAACAAATATAGAAACAAGCATGAGGTTTCTCGTGAGGAATTAACAGGTTTGACAAAGTTAACAATTTTTTGCCAGAAAGCTTGGTTTTGGATAAAAAGGTTGTTCTTAATTTTAAAATTTTTGCCTTCGAAAATCTTCAACCAATTCTAAAAATAAATGGTTCAATTACAATTTTTTACTACATGCAGCTTTGGTGTAGCCATATCAGCCCCAGGATATTGAAGAGGCAAGGTGGATGAGGTAATATGTTTTACTGGACCAACTTCTGTTGGTGAGAGAAACAAGTTTTCAGCTACATAGGAAGAGCTCTGTGTAGCTTGAAAGCTTGTCTCTGTCATCAACAGAAGTTGGTCCAATAAAATATATTACCTCACCTACCTTGTCTCTCCAATTTTTTACTATATAATAGAGCTTTTGTTGCTGGCCAAAGAATGATATCAGGCCTACAGGACTTGTATACTTCATAAGACTGAACCTGAAGAGAAGTTTGAACAACTGAGTCATTGATGTCATACCACAGTTTTGAGTGCATTAAAACTGTCATACCATGGTTTTGGGTGCATTAAAAATGCCTAAATAAAACACAAGCTATGGGAATGAAATGGAAACTCAAGCCATGATGTCAAGGAAGATGATTACTTTTAGCTGGGAAATATGGAGCAGGACCCAATGAAATTTTAATAAACAAAGATTCTTGAAAAGGAAAAGAATTGTCTTGTGGTTAAGGCACTTGGCAATAGAAGATCTGGGTTCATATTCTGGCTCTTGAAGTGTGTCTTGGACAAGTCATTTAATATCTCTAACCTCAGTCTACCATCTGTAAAATGGGAATAATAATCAGAGCTGGTAGAATATTTTCTGATGGAAGTGTTCCCCATTGGAAAATGCCGATTCAATAAAATTGAAATGTTTCATGGGAGTACAATGAGGCTTTTTCAAAAAGTTCAAATGCAAATTATTGAAATGTTTTGATAATGTCAGAATGCTTCATTTTAACTTTATCATTTTGACTTGTATTATATTAAATTATAAATTATAACAATATTAAAGTTAAAACAATAATGTGAAATGAAATATTTTGATAAGGTTGTTTCAACCTTATGGAAATGAAATATTTCAGAATTTTTGTTTCACAATAAATTTTGACTTTTTGTTCTGATGTGGATGAAAGGAAATTTCAAAATATCAGAATTTTCCGTTTTCCTATTTTCAAAGTTTTGACCAGCTCTAATAATAATACTGCATTTTTTCCTGTCCTTTGTTCATTGGGTTTATTTATTCCTCGAAGCAGCAAGTATTTAGGCATGTACTTAACTTTATGCATATGAGTAATCCTATTTTTGTCCAAATATTCTTAGCTTACTAAAGAATGAATGGAAAGAAATGGTTTTCTGGGTATATAATCATACGTTTTTAACGAAGGTTCTAGATTTCTGGTAGTTTTTTCTTACCAACATCCTCCATTTTAAACACCCTTTTGGCTATTTGGCTGCCTCCAGATTTAATCTTTTTTTAATTCACAGATTTTTTTCAAGACTTTCCTCAGAGCATTTAGTCCCATTAACTAGTAGTGTAGTTTTAAACTTTGTAGTGGGTAGGAGCTTATACTTGGTGCCTTTTTAAAAGTTCAGTGGAATTGTTAAAGGCTAATTTCTACCCTGTGCTTTCGAGCTGTGTTTCTGACATAGTAAACATCATTACCATTTGCTGCAGTGGGGACGTGTTTGGAGGGTCTCTTTTTAACTGTTCTTTCAGTTATGGAACCATGTCTCTCTTTTCTCTTACCCAGCTCAACACCTTAATAGTCTTGGCATTAAAACAGTTTTGCATTACTGGAATGGCAGAATTTGGCAGCTTCCCTGGGTGTGTCTCAAGTACTTATTTAGTCATAGACCAAGGCAGACTCTTCAAAATCAGTCTACTTTATACAAAGGACTTGTCAGCAGCTGTACTTCCAAATTGGGTAATAGACCTTCCTGGCACATGACTGGGTTTTTTAAAGAGAGCCAGCAACTATAACCAAAACATAATAGACAGTATTTGCTTAAGTAACTTCAAGACAGGGGATGTTTGCAGCAGCCAAATGACACTTGATAGCTCCTTTCATGAAGCCCTCTGCATTTTATATAAGTACAGTGAACCCAGTGTTAAAGGCTATCTTTAATTAACCATCACATCTCCTAAACAACCACCATTAGCTATTCCCAAGCATTTTACAATGCTGTACTAAGTGACTACCCCTTCAGAACTGCACAAAATTAGTCCTGCTTTATAGCAGCAGCTTCTCCTAGGGACCAGCTGAATAGTTTTGGACTTCAGTACGCACAAAAGGAACATGCTGCCTGCACAAAAGGCTCAATTCTGCAAGTGCTCACTACTTGTCCTTGTCATTACAGCTACTCGAAGTAGTAAACACTATATATGATTGGTGGTAATAGGCATTTGTTGCTCCAGGACAAGGTCTGTACGCAGTAGACTCCTCACTTTTCTTGATTCTGTGTATTGCTTTATAATTTTACATGGAAAAATCAGTCAGCAGTTAAACATCACACTCTTCACATGTTTTGTTTCCTTTATACACAGGGTAACTAACAGACAGATAAATGTTTTCACTACAAGTGGAACCATAAGGTGGCATCCAAACTTTTATTTTCCAATAGCTTCTTTTCAGTTGTGTTATAATTTTGTCAGACATTCACCTTTCAGAAATAAATCTTCTAGATCTTGTCTCAGCCTGAGGTGAATTATTTTTGAAGTCTGAACAAAAAGGGGCTTGCTGTTTTTGGAAAAGGAAAGTAATGGGCAAAAATATGTATCCATTAAAAATCTCAACCTTTTCTCGACAGCTCTAAACTGCAAAGAAGAGGGGATAGAACATTGAAATTTGGCATGGATGTAGTCCTAAGGTCAGATATGTGCCTTTCAATAGTCCAATGGAAATCTGTTTGATTTGTCTTGGTTATGAAAATCTAAACATTGTACTTTCTACAGTTACTTTGATTTTTGAATAAGTAAGGATTTTTGGCAACTCTCTCTTCTCCTTCTACTGATGCTGTGTGTCAAGCTCTGTAGAATTTTAAAACCTTTTAAAAATGTTGAAACTGTCTCATTTCATGTGCAAGTGGTACAATAAAATACAATATTTTAAGGTGCATATGGAATGTGACAGATCTCCAGAGACCTGCCATATTTCATATGATGGTTGAAGTTGCATACGATATGGATTGAGGCAGGGTGCCTTGCCTTGTTTTATACTGTCTTTTAATGCCGAATATTTTCTGTCTTCCTCATGCATGTGATGGGAAGAAAAGGCTGAGAGATTAATCTGAACTTGGTTTTGTGGCATCCTGGGATGTTTCACTCAGCGCTGGGTTGAGTGTCTTTGGTTTAAAAGTTCTCCCTTCTCCAGTGGAGTCATAGTTATGAAGTTCAATTATATATATATATATATATATATATATATATAATATTGGTGAGGACATTTATTTTTCCAGTTCATGCAACTCTTTCTGAGAGAGGAAACAAGCATTACCAGTCAAGTCCTGCATAGCATGTGACCCGCTTCCTGGTATAAGTGTGTTACTTGTGAGTGATAAGAAATGGCATCTCACAGCCTGCAATATCCATTATGTATTATAATGATTATTTTGACTGAGTGACCTGACAGGAACTGGCATAATGCAACCAGACAGAAAATATAATAATTGTGTAAAGGCACCAAATGGTGAGAACAAGCTGTTGTTCAGAGAGAGTCTGAGAGAAACCCTTGGGAAAAAAAAATTACAACTGTGAATGTAATTTGGTTTGATGTAACTTCAGTTAAATCTTAATATTGTTGAAAATGTAGAATATTTGGCTTGAGAACTCAAGATGTGCTGCTGATGTGGGAATCATTTTGATCCATTTCTGACCTACACAAACAGACAGTTCACCCATTTTGCTGTGGGTACATTTTGTCCAGAAAGTGACAAGTGAACAATTAAGTAGAGAGTTTTTCGCAGATGGAGAGTCCTTTAGAACATCTAAAAGTCATGCTGTTGCTGCTACCACTGGGGTTCTGCTCATCTCCAGCCATGCTAAACACTACCTTATCTCTGTTAATCAGAATGGTCTGTTTCCATACGGTTTGATGCAGTGTCATGGGAGAAAGGAACCCTGACACAACCAGCAGTACAAGTAGAATATACAAGCAGTAGTGGTATCAGCTGCCCTGGCAAACTGCCACTCCAGTGTGGCTCACCACTTAAAGCTACGTTTAATGCTTAAGCAGAGAATAGACACAGTGCCTATTGACATGAAAATATAACAGAGAGGTAGGATTTTTAAAAGCATTCAGCATTGGCCTACCTCTGTGCTCATTGAAATCAGCGGTAAATCTCCCATTGACTGCATTTGGAATTAGAGTTAGCCAGCACTGAGGGTTTTTTTGAAAATCTTCCATAAAACTGGAGTTAATAAAAAAAAATAATGAAATCATGATACTTTGAGGACATGTTTTTATTGCGAGACGCTTAGTAGTTCAGTGGCTTTGCTGAAGCATTAACTAGTGTATACAGAAAAACTCATTGATTTAAAGTTGCAGGATACTGGTGAACTTTCCACTCACTTTTAACTCCATCATTTGCTTTTTACTCCATCATTTGCTTTGCAAACACGAACGGAAACTCTCGGGAGAAAATTTGGGCAATCTGGCAAATTAGAAGGTTTTATCAAATCTTATTAAATCTGAGCAATAAAGCTTGCTGGATTGGGGTGAACCTAATGCTGAATCCCCTCTTTTTATATCTCTCTGTGAAAGCAAGAGAGAGCAAAAATGACTCTTGCAATATGCAGTCCAGCCAGGGAGCCTGACTCATATGAGAGAATGAGGTCATTAGGCATCTGTGCTACAACTCCTATTAGTCAATGCACCACCGAATAGAAAGGCAGTTTAATAATAGACTGAATTATGTTTGATTTTTGAATCAGCTCAATGAACAGAAATATTTTGATTGGGGTTGAATCAACCTGAACCTATTTTGTTTTTCAGGAGAGAGGAGTTCCTTGATGGAAAATAAAAAAAAATTCAGCAAAATCAAAATTTCCCCCCAGAAAGTTTCGATTTTGCGGAAACTGCATTTCCTGTCAAAGACTCATTCAGATGAAAAATTCCCCAACCAGCTCTAATTCTAGTGGTAGTGTCCCTAGCCATGTGTATAATCTGATCTTGTTATGCTGTGAAGCTGATTACTCACAAGGAAGTTTTGCAACTACTCAAAGAACAACTTTTAAATGCTGCTTAACACAACAGAGACCCATGGATTGTAGGTATCAAAATAAATGCCATTTGACTCAGGTCTGTTGCCAAATAACAATTGTTATAGCCAATCAGAACTCTTTGGCGTTCCCTCCAACTGCAGTTTTCAAATAGGTACATTTAATCACTGCTGGGATCTTTGCCAAACTTTGCGAGGCCTGGTCCCTGAAGACCATGTTTTCTCCTAATGTGTGACAGATGGCATGACTACAAAGCTTTACACATCTGTCATAGACACCATTGTTTGTGCAATAAATACAGAAAACAGGATGTGGGAGCTTAGACTTGTCTGACTCCTTATGTCTGAGCTTTAACCTCTAAGTAGCATCTGTTTTTACAGGTTTCTGAATAATATAGCATTTCTTAGCTTATATTGCAGGAAAATAAAAACAGTGTTCATGATTGAGATTATATAACTGGGGATGGGCTTCAGGTACAATCAACTTATAAAAGGAAGCAGGAGATTAACATTTATGATGATATTTTTGCCTTAACTTTATCTTTGACTTCAGTGGGATTACTCTGATGAGCAAAGTGAGCAGGGCTTGATCCTGTTTCCATTGCACTCAGAGATGGTTTATAACTTACATCAGTGGATAGGGCTCTTGGTCCTTAGTCCTTTAAATCTTGTTATATGGGAGCCCTAAACCAGCTTTTGATCATTTTTAATTATCCCTTTCTTAATTAGCTTTAATTTTCTTCCTATTTATTTATTTATTGAAGAGACTACTCTGGTCCTTTCAAGTTTTTATCTGTAGTCTGGATGGATGGCTTTGGTTGTTGGTATATGGTTTTGGTTTTTTTACATGGAGAAGTGTTGAGAAAACCAGCCTGATGCTAATTAGCCATTTATGTCTTCTCATTAAGCGACAGATTGTCATAGTGGTTGTGACTGAGATTGTCTCAGTGTAGCAGATATGGCAGAAAGACCTTTAGTTTGAGTTGTGGAAGAGAAATATATCAGATTACATGGTACTTATTACCTTACACTTCCTGAAATCATTCCTTTTTTTCAGACAGCTGGATGAAAGCCCCTGGCTATAGTTTCTAGCTAAAATTGCCAAGATTCCTAATGAGGTTTGCAAGTCTTGTGCTGGATAAGCAATATCAAAACTGTTTAATCTTTCAGTTGGTTAAAACCAAGACAATACAGCAATCAACGTTTCAGTTTTAAAATCAGTGCTCATTTACCAGTTGGATCAAACCAATCTAGTTGACATAAACATTAAAATCTGTAACTGAGAATATTAACTTTTAAACGTTAAAAGCCCACTGTCTGATTCTGCTGTCAGGTTCATCTTTGTAAATCCAGACTGACTCCATTAAAATCAATTGGATTTATTTCAGATGTATGCCAGTGTCAGAAAACAGTTTGGTCCAGAGTACCCATTACAAATATATATGAGCCTGGACAAATTTCCTGGGACGATTACATGGCAATAATCTTGTAATTTATCTATTCAGATTCTATTATTATTATTTATTTTCTTTTTGTTGTAATAGGGTTTAGAGGCTCCAGTCAAGAGTCAGAGACTCACTATGCTAGGTTCTGTACACACATAACAAAAAAACAGCCCCTGCCCCAAAGAGCTTAGAGTATAACTTCTGAAGACGCTACATTGAAAAAACTCTCAAAACTAGTATTTTTAATTAGTTTGTAATTTGGCACTTAAACATTTCCATTTAATTTATCAGAAGTTGATTACATAAATCACCATAATGTGGAAGAAATTTAGAGTTTTAGAATGTGCTAAAACACCAGTCGTTTTCCATTTGATTCTATACAGATGCAACCTCACTTAAATTATTTATCTTTCAGAAACTATGAGGCGGAGATCACTAGGTCACTAGCAATTTACCTATAGAGATCTGAGCTCTTGAGGAGGCAGGGGGAAATGACTGGGCAATCTGTCCATTTAGGCCTCAATCCTGCAAAGGGCCCTTTGCTCACTGAAAGTTTTTGTAAATGAAATGACGTGCTCATGAAACTGGGAGTATAATTTCATCTGGTTTACAATGTGGGCAAGCAGAGTGCACATAGCTCTACCTGTGAGGTAGGGCAGTGCCATTATTCCTGTTTTACCAATGGGGAACTGAGTCATAAAGAAGCTAAGTGACTTGCCATCAAGTCACACATTCAAACAAATAAAGGCTGAGGTAAACACTAGTGTAAATCCAGAGCAACTCTATTGAATTTAGTCATTTATTTTCCTCAGTCTTTGTATGAAAGGGTGATTTGATGGCAAGTCACTTAGCCTCTCTATGACTTAGCTCCCTATCTGTAAAATAGGGATAATAGCACTGCTTTACCTCACAGGGATATATTGAGGATAAATATGTTGAAGCTTGTGAAGCACTCAAATACTACAGTGATGCTGGCTGTACAAGTACCACAGATAGCTACAAAGATAATGTTACCCTAAGTGGATGGTCCACAGTAAGGATATGTGACTAACTAGTAACTAAGGTGTTCTCTTGTAGCTCAAGTGGCAGCAGAGGCCTGCATTTTTGGACCTGGAGGGAAAAGGTTCTAGTCTTCTGCATCCTGGTGTGTATGCACAGGTGTGGGAACTAGGCGTGTGGGGTTGCTGCAGCACCCCCAGGTTTTACGTGGGGCCTTCCTCCCGGCCCCACATAAGGGGTCCTGGCTGCCGGCCATGCGCCCGTGACTCCACAACTGCCCCCAGCTGTGGCCCCAGCCTCAGGGCCCTGGGCCCTTACCCCTGTCCACACCCCCTCCTCCGAGAGTCCCAGCTCTGCTCCAGACCAAGTTCTAGGGGGTGGGGGCACAGACAAGGGTAGGGGGGGGCATGAGGTAAAAAGTTTGGGGACCACACTGTACAGTTTTGCTGGCTTTCAGCACCCCCACTATAAAAAGTGTTCCAGCACCACTGTGTGTATGAGACTGTCTGCAGCATATGAGTTTGATGCGTCTTTAAATCTGTAAACCAGGCTGAAAATTGAGTAAACCGGAATGTGTGACAGAAACAATCTTAATCATTAAATAAGATACTGTGTTATCTTTGGGCTTGTCTATACAACAGGTGCTAGAGCAGCACAGCAACGGCCATAGTGCAGGAAGGAGTTTTTCCATCATTGCAAATAATCCGCTTCCCTGGGGCCAACCGAAGTATTTGTCCACCAAGTCATGTCTACATTTGAACACCTTAGTTACTAGTTAGTCACATATCCTTACTGTGGACCATCCACTTAGGGTAACATTATCTTTGTAGCTATCTGTGGTACTTGTACAGCCAGCATCACTGTAGTATTTGAGTGCTTCACAAGCTTCAACATATTTATCCTCAATATAGGGGGTTAGGTCAGCATAGCTATGTCAAGCTACATTTTAAGTATAGATCAGGCCTTTGATTGTGTTAGCATTAAAGCATAGCTATCAAACACTGCCTTCTAAATACCTAGGTTCAGGCAATATCAGGAGGTAGTTTTTGAATAATGAAATATATTTTGAAGTGTATTTTAGTGTATTTGATTAGTTACGCCAGTGCATATTTTTTGATTATTTTCAAGTGGTAATTTCCAGGTGTTTGCCAAAATTCATAGCACAAATATAAGGCTTAATAGAAAGGATTATTGTCTTCCTGGTTATATACATATTTATTTTCTTCCTGTTAAAAACCCATTTTACTGATCTCATTCATCTTACAATTCCTCTCTGTCCTGTAATGTTAGCCACAAGCAATAACAAATAATAAAAATGAAGATTACTGACTATACTGACTTGCTGCCCCTTCAGTGACATGGCTGGTTTCTGGACCATGAGCTTGTTTTCAGATTGGTTAGATTATCTTTCATTATAACAATACCTTGCAGAAAAGTCAGATCTTAAAGGGCAAAGTACATGAGTACAACAGCAGCGGGGAAAGAGGCACTTGCCTGTCTGTCTAACTCAGTGTAAAATCCTACTGGAGGCAAGACACAGGTATATTCTTAACCTCAGTGTAGTTAGTCAAGGTCAACCCTATACTTCTTACCTGAGGATCACATTGACTAGCTAGATTGAGGTAAAAACTGTAGTGCCTTGTCTCCACTAGGATTTTAAATTGAGATACCTGCCTTGATGTGAAGTCTGTCTTGATGTGATGTAGTGAAGACATAACCTGACGGAAGAAACGCCCCCAAAACAAAATACCTCTAACGAAGACAAGAACAGGTAATGGGGTGAGTGTAACAATAATAAATTAATGTGGTTACAATGGCTCATCTGATGACTCTAAATAATTTAAACATATAGTGGTGGTTTTTTAAAATGTTGGTTTATTTATATTAACATAGCACCTAGGAGCCCTAGTCAGTGACCAGGACCCGCATAGTGCTAGGTGCTGTACAAACACAGGGCAAAAAGATGCTCCCTGCCCCAAGGAGCTTACAGTCTCAAGAGAGAGAGACAACAGAATCAGACAGACAGACAGGAATACAAGGGAACAATGAGATGGCACTGGTCAGCATGAGAGGCAATGCTGTCAAGTTTGTTGTAAAAAGAAAAGGAGTACTTTTGGCACCTTAGAGACTAACCAATTTATTTGAGCATAAGCTTTCGTGAGCTACAGCTCACTTCATCGGATGCATACTGTGGAAAGTATAGAAGATCTTTTTACACACACAAAGCATGAAAAAATCGGTGTTTACCACTACAAAAGGTTTTCTTTCCCCCCACCCCACTCTCCTGCTGGTAATAGCTTATCTAAAGCGATCACTCTCCTTACAATGTGAACACAACAGAACCACTAACCCAAGAACCTATCCTTGCAACAAAGCCCGTTGCCAACTGTGCCCACATATCTATTCAGGGGACACCATCACAGGGCCTAATAACATCAGCCACACTATTAGAGGCTCGTTCACCTGCACATCCACCAATGTGATATATGCCATCATGTGCCAGCAATGCCCTTCTGCCATGTACATTGGTCAAACTGGACAGTCTCTACGTAAAAGAATAAATGGACACAAATCAGATGTCAAGAATTATAACATTCATAAACCAGTCGGAGAACACTTCAATCTCTCTGGTCATGTGATTACGGACATGAAAGTTGCGATATTACAACAAAAAAACTTCAAAACCAGACTCCAGCGAGAGACTGTTGAATTGGAATTCATTTGCAAACTGGATACAATTAACTTAGGCTTGAATAGAGACTGGGAGTGGCTAAGTCATTATGCAAGGTAACCTATTTCCCCTTGTTTTTTCCTACCACCCCCCCCTCCTCAGACGTTCTTGTTAAACCCTGGATTTGTGCTGGAAATGGCCCACCTTGATTATCATACACACTGTAAGGAGAGTGATCACTTTAGATAAGCTATTACCAACAGGAGAGTGGGTTTGTGGGGAGGGGGGGGGGGAAGAAAACCTAGATTTGTGCTGGAAATGGCCCAACTTGATTATCATACACATTGTAAGGAGAGTGATCACTTTAGATAAGCTATTACCAGCAGGAGAGTGGGGTGGGGGGAGAGAAAACCTTTTGTAGTGGTAAACACCCATTTTTTCATGCTTTGTGTGTATAAAAAGATCTTCTATACTTTCCACAGTATGCATTCGATGAAGTGAGCTGTAGCTCACGAAAGCTTATGCTCAAATAAATTGCTTAGTCTCTAAGGTGCCACAAGTACACCTTTTCTTTTTGCAAATACAGACTAACACGGCTGTTACTCTAAAGTTTGTTGTAGGCATTACGGCAAAGCAGAGTTTTAAGGAGGAGGGAGAGGTATCTTGTAGAAGTTTATGGGGAGCGCCTGCCGAGCTTGAGAAGGAGCATGAGAGAAAGCATGAAGGTGCTTGTTTGAGAATTTAACAATTGAGCGATTGAGGCTGGCATCACTTGCTGATCAGAGATGGCAGACGACATCTCAATAGTAAATGAGAAATGATGGGTAGGATGGGGATAAGTTGTGAAGTGCCTTGAAAGTGATGACAAGCAGATTTTGCTTCATGCGTTAGAGATGGGGGTGCCAGTAGAGGGATTGAAACAGAAGTGTGACATGGTCAGAGCAACAGAAGAGGGAAATGATCTTTGCAGCTGCATTCAGAAAGGATATGAGTTGGGCAACCTTACATTTGTCAAGACCGAAGAGAAGGATGTTGCAACAATTGAGGCACAAGATGATGAGAACTTGGACAAAGTTTTAGCTCTGGTGCTGGATAGGAAAGGCCATATCTTAGAGATGTTTTGCAAAAAATTATCTGCAAGATATAGACATAGCCTGGATGTGAGGACCTAGAGAGAGTTCTGAGTTGAAGATGACATCCAGGTTATGAGCCTGAGTGATGGGCAGGATGGTGGTGCTGTCCAGTGATTGAGAAAAGAAGTAGCAAAAGGGGGTTATGGGATGGAAGAGGAAATGCTCTGTTTCAGCTGTTTCAGCTGTAAACCAGTAGTACTAGTTTTCCCCTCAACCTCACCGTTATTAGTTGGGTGATTTCTTGTAGGCATCCTTGCGTCAATAGCAATGGATACAGCAGAAGAAGATGTGTAAAGAACTATTTTTAAAGAGGCATTTACTCTATTTTAACTCCTTGAATTTCATTTAATGATTCGTTTCTGTCCTTTTCTTGTGTGAAGTAGGGCCTGACCCTGTGGAATGCTGGGCAATCTCAATCCCTAATGACTTCAGTGAGAGCTCAGGGCACTCATCATTTTGCAGAAATCAAAAAGGCATTGTGGGGGGACAGGCTGTTTCCCACTGCCATGGAAGGAATTTTAAAATGTAATTTTTCTCTTTTGGTTACAGTTCAAAGAAATCCATTAGTAACCTAAGTTGATTCCCAAGATCTTTTCTTGGTACAGAGAACTGGATGAAAGATCCTGGCTAAAATTGCCTAGATCACTGAATGGAACAGGGGTGATCTATGTGCACAACACTTGTTTATTTCTTTTTCCCATTCTCTTTCTTGTACCAGAGCATCAGAGATGATAAAATAGACATGAGTTACTGACTGCTGATTTAGGGGATGGAAAAACACCATTCTTCCATTATCCCCCATAAAATATTTGCCAGGGAAGATATCACAGAATCTGTTTTTTCCCTGGAGGTTCTGATCTTTATTTTTAAATATAAAAGCCACTGTGTTCCGTAATGCTTCTGATCCCATTTGAACGCCAGAGGTCCCAGATCATCGATTGAGGGGGTTAATATTCTTTTCAGGCCTTTTTGTGCCTTGCATTTTGCTCAAAAGAAGAATAGGTTTTGAAATGCACGCTTTTCAAGAAAAAAAGCAATCAAACAAAACTACTAGGAGGCACAAAAGTATTATTTAACATAATTTTATATTTTACATATTAGGGTCAGGTCTTCTAAGCCATAGAGGTGACCAAGATTGGAAAACAGTCCTTTTTTAAATGTTTTAAAAATATTTTTCAAACCACACAATATTTCTGTAATCAAAATTAACAAAATTCATTTAATTTGCAGAAAATAAAATGTAATTGTTCATCAAATGCAACATGTAAGTTGAGTAAAGATATTACATTTCCTGTTACAAACCTATTTTATCTGATTTAATTCATCTTAGAGTCTCTCTCTCTCTCTCTCTCTCTCTCTCCATGCTCTCACACACACTACTCAGTTAACTGATATCCTGTATATTTCCTTTGCATATATTTTATGTATATATGGCTATAGGACAAATGTAAGTTTAATACATTATATTGCATTCAGATCATTTGTCCTGTGTGTACACACACATTGTATATTCATCATCTAAAATCCAACATTAGGAAAGATGTACCCCCTTATTAATGTGCTTTACCAACATTACAATGGTATCAAGACTTTTTCAAGAATTTTATGGTGTGAGAGGAGGACTGCACAGACTTGGTCTATTAAAGCAACTATGTGGAAGATTCATGCCATTCATGCTTATATAACATAAGTTTTGCAAGAGCACCGCAGGTGCTGTCAGCTACTAATATTTTCTTTGGGGGAAAAAAATGCATGAAAATGTGAATTCCAAGTTCAACTTCAGGGGGAAAAATTCAAAGGGGGGAAAAAGCAAAACTGAAATAACCTATCTGGGGGTAGGGGAATTGCCTTTTTTTTGTGGTATAGGACTGCACTGAGTGAACAAATGGTCCTGGTTATCTCCCCTCACAGCAGACAGGGAAGAAATCTCTGAAAGGATCTCTCATCATTTGACTGGAATTCACTGTTTACCTTTTTCTCCTGCCCACCAGGTGGAAAAAGCCACAGACCTGGCAGATTTCCTGATAACTCCCAATCCCTGCATCTTGTTGGTAACACAGCTCCATTGGAGCCATGATGTGAGGGCTTCCACCTTGCTTCAGCTGCCCCACGATGGCTCAGTAGAAGATATAAGACAGTATTTTCTCCTGTATACATGCTTTCTTCTGGCTCATCCAGTCTGCATTCTTTCCCCCAGAATGGACCTCAAACTTTGCAGAAATGCAGTGGCCTCTGTAGGATCAAGGAGCCATAAGGAAAAGGTGCTCTGGAGATAACTGAGTCCTCTCTCCTTTTGGAGGGTACCCTGTGTTGATCTGAGGGGTTGTTGAGAGACATCAATCTGACTCTGAAAGAATAACAGTGTCTGATGAGCCAAGAAATATGGAGGATGATTTAGGTATCACGTGTTGAATTCCTGCCTCCTTGTTTTGCTCAGGAGGTTAGAAATTGCTTAGCCTAACTCCTCCTCAAAGTAGGAGCAGCTTATAAACATAAGGTGCTACCTCAGTCTTACAAAAACAACTCAATGCATACAAAAGGGGAACAATGGACTTTCCTAGCACAGGAAAATGCTTCAATTTGATGACCGTTGTTCTAATATATCATTTTCCTATTACGGTACACGTTCTCTTGTTGCTTCCTTTGAGATTTGATCTTGCAAAACTTTTTTGTATAGATGGACACAAATACGGCGTTTATTGGTAAAACTTCATGCTGTTCAGCATTAAGTCTTTGGGATATCTGCTCTTTTGTCTGTTGAAAAGGCAGAAGTGACAACTTTAGCTTTGGCTGAAGGATCCTGCAGAAGAAAGCTATACTGTGTTTCATGGGGCTCTAAGGTATTTCTGTAAAGGTAAATCGTTGTATTGTGAATCTTTTATTGTCCTGTATTTGTGCTACAATAGCTGACCACCACCATCGCATTTCCACGTGTGAATCTTGATAGGCAAATTCCCTGTCGTTTTAGCCCTGGGGGAGGTGGGGAGTTCTCTATGCTGGCACTCTATGTGTGTGGTCTGGAGTTTGTAACTATACATCTACACTCCCATGTGTATACTGCGCAACACAAAATGTCTGCAGCTAAACGTCATTGACAATACCATTGCAACATAAGTTTGGCATGTCCTCATAACCCCCTCAATCTCTCCGCCCCATGAGTTCTCCCTGTGACCTGCACAAAAAACTTGCAACAAAAGGCCGGGTCCCTCTCCTGGCCAATGGGGTATACTGGTTCCCAGAGCAGAAATGCCATCATAGTAGATCTCTTCACCTGTTGGTGGTTGGCTTTGCTCCTGCCACTTTCATCTGCTTTTGTCTTTATTCACTTGGGATTAAATTCACCTCTGTGCACAAAAAGCCAGCAAGGCTTATTATTAATTATTATTATTTGTTTGGCAGAAGTGCCTAGAAGCCTTAGCCAATGGTTGAAGCCCCCTGGTGCTAGACACCATATACACTTATAACAAAAAGTCCCTGTCCCCAAGAGTTTACAATCTCAGTTCATGTACGTAAAGAACCGGGTTGTCCCCAGCCCAGGAAGGACCCACTGCCACATCCAGTCTTTTTCCAGGCAGTTTTATTTTCCAAGGATAGGCAAAACACAAACTCGGTTCCTCAGCACACCCTGGGCTACAACTCCCAGGGGATTTTCCCTGTTGCCTCTCTCCTGCTTCAGTACCTACTGCAGGATTCTTCCATGCTATTAACTGAGCCTCAACCTCCCAGGGCTTTCTCTCAGGAGGTCCTTTTTCCCCAGCAGGTTCCCACTGCCTCCCTTCCCAGAGTACTCTGGTAGCCTCTCCCAGGGAACTCGTTGTTGATCTTGCTCCCTGCAGCCTCTGCCATCTCTTCCTTACTGACAGCTCAGTTTTTTATAGGGAACAGCTGTCCTCTCCTCAACTGCACCTAAAGGGGCAGACCATCCTGTTACAATGCCACAAAAAGCCCCTAGTGAAACTTCAGTAGTATATATGCCTTATGCTGGCCCTCTGCATGGGGTTGAATGCCTCCCTTGGTCTCTTTCTTCCTTTTACATGGCATAAAACTACCCTATATCTGTGTACATATGCTCTCTCTATCTCCCTCCCGCCCCTAATGTCATCTTCTATCTGTGCCCAAGGTTTTGTGTTTCTCTTCCTCTCTCCTTGCTTGATATTGGTGTCATAGTGCTGTACAAAGTATCTCCTCCAAACAACAAAATATGCTCAATTATGCATCAGAATGCAGTATGTATTCTTACCACCAGAGTGCCTCAGGTCTGCCTCTCTCTCTTTTCATTCTTAAACTATGGAGGCACGGAAGCCCAGCAAATTGTAAAGGTTATTCAGAATAGTTTCCAGCAAGAGGATGGGGATAAGAATCCATCAGTGAAGTATCGCTTGCCCGCTGAAGGAGAATCCAGATGTTGAGGTATTCTGATGTTGAGTATAGCATGCATGTATGCTGGAAACTGAGCTGCTATTACTTAAGTGCCATATAATTCACAGGGACTCCCAGTCATACCGAAGCCATAAATGAGCTGGAAATATTGCACGTCCATTTTTATCATGTTTTAACTGATGCTGCCTGGGGGAGGTGGGAGAATTGGGGAGATGCCAGTCTTGTGGAGGACAGAAGGGCTCAGTGGGCTGGGGAGAGGGAATGCTCCTAGTAGCCCACCTTACCACTGTTCCCCAGAGGAGCACCGTGAGTGCTTCATTACCACATGCTGACAACTGCAGCATGTGCAAAGGCCACCACACAGTGTCAGACAGGCCACGCACTCTTGGGACCATAGAACGTGGCTAGCCATGCTTGCCAGGCTCCACTGCACAGTGCTCACCAGAATGCTAGGAAGAGATTCTGCTTTGGGCCCGGATCTGGAGTAGGTCATGTGTGTAACGTAACATACATCTGTGTTAGCAAAACTGGAGCCTTTATGTGGTATGAGTGAAGCAAGCTTTTGAACCTCCTTTACCTCCCCTCCCTCCAGCTCAGTCAGGCAAACAGGACTCCTTCCAGGTTTGGAGAGTGCTTCAGGATCTACAGGGAAGAAAGATCTTAGATGGATTGGAGAGAATCAATATCTTGCACGTCTGTCGTACTTCTCATGTGAGAATTTCAAAACGCTGTACAAACATTTATTAATTAAACTTCCCAGCCCTCACGCTGTGATAGGTACACGAGTGTTATGTCGGCTTCAAAGGGGTGGAAACAGGAGCTGACAGGTTAAGGCCAGAATGGGGGGGCCTAAAATTAGGCACCTACGCGGCCGAATTTTCAGAGGTGCTGAGGATCTGCTGCTCCTGCTGAAGTCAACAATTCTCATCTCTGGAAAATTTAGATCACTTGTTTAGTTGCCTATATTTGGACTTATGTGATGATCTCTAACTACCCAGATTTGAAAATTCTGGCCATAGTAACTTGCCCCCAGTGTCAGAGGGAGTCAATGGCATTGCTAAGAATTGTGAAATACTGACTCCAAAGACACTTGCGCCTTGCTTCCTCCCTATTACAAAGCAATGTGGGCCACATACTGCTTTGATATATTATGGTTAGAATTATGAGAGGTGCCTGGAATGCAGTCTGGTTTCTCATGTCTCAGCTCTTGTGCAGTAGGATAATACAGCTAGCCACCCACAAAAATTCAAGTATTTAAATGCTCATCCCGCAGTTTTCATAACTTTTATTTCAATTCTTAGAACACTTTTTTCCAAAGCTACATTTTCAGAGAATACCATGAGCAGTGAATCACACGAGCTTCTAGGCTATTACACACAATAGTTTTTATTTTACCATATTATCTACTCCTTTTTAAAAATAACTCCTAAATACAGACAAGTGAAATTGCAAGCAGAAAAACAGTCTGTATTAGCAACTGGAATGAATGTGAGTCTTAGGAGGTTGACCCCAATCTATCTTCAGTGACAACTGAACAAAGCATTACAAACTTACTCCCATATGGTGCTTACTATTTGCGCTCAACCGGATATCTAAACACTGAGACCTGATCACTCAGCATTGCAGGAAATCTTCAGTGAGAGTTCTGAGAGCACAAGGAATGCAGGATTGGGCTCCCTAATGTGAAGCTTGCCATGTGACCAAAGAAAAAATAGATTCCATAAGGAATGCATTATGTGTGGGGGAGGATATGTAGATGTGTGTTTATATCTATCTGTCCACCTTATTCTGTTTCAAAGACATAAATATGCATTGGCTCCTTCAGTGGAATTACTCCAAATTTACACATTATAACAGGTAAAAATCTGGCCCATTTTGTATATTTACTTTTTTTTGGATCTGCCTTATATATCCATATCTATCATATATTCAGCCTTACAAAATTGTAAATGCCCTTTCACCTGGCTTGAGTAACATTTATTGCCAGGAGAGTAGAATATCTTTAGTTTCTCTACGATCAATCACCATGATAAATGGCAAGCAAGAATGTTTTCTGGCTGGGCTGGGAAATTTCATGGAAAACTTTACAAGTATGTGTGTATGTGTGTATATATAATATAAAGAACACACACAATAGTTTCACAAGTTAGAATATCAGAAATATATTAAACTGACCTTCGTGGAGAAATCTTTTAAATAGCAAACTTATTTGCAAAGGATCTTCAAAATCTATCTGGACAAACCAAATTTTGGTCAATTCTCACAAATGAGGCATTAATGTACACAATTGTCTCTTCCACCTGATAAAAAGGCTTACTTGTCAAGTTTTATTGTATTTATTTTTGCCCTAAAGCCCCAACCCAGTACAGCACTTTATGTAGAGGGCTGGTGAGAGAAACATCAATGGAACTATATTATGTTGGAATATGTGGTTCCATTACAATCAAAACACGTTGTGAAATCGAGTCAATTTTGCTGGAATTTTGTTTTGAAAAATGGGGACTAAAAATAATGTGGAAATGTTCTGTTTTGACATTTTCTAATGAACTATTTTGATTTGTCATTTAAAAAAAGGTGTTGTTTTTTGTTTTTATTTTGGCACTATCTTATAATGCAAAATAGAAAAAATGTGGCATTGAAATGAAACATTTTGATTTCAGAACAAAATGTTTTGAGTGACCTGAAACAATTTTTTCCACATAATTTTCCTTTACTAAGAATTTCAAAATTTTTGGATTTCGCTTTGATTTGGAATGAAGCCAAATTGTATAATCTCAAAGTCCTTCATGAAACAGAACTTCTATCATACTGCCTAACTTTAAGTATATGAATAGTTAATTCCAATAGGGCCAGTCCTATGCTTATAGTTAAGCATGTACCTAAGTGCTTTGCTAGCTCAAAGACTTAGTGAGTAGAATCAAGATTTACTAAATATCAATCTTCTGTTTACAAAAACCCTGAAACTGTGATAGACAGGACCAAGTAGGTCAGGATCGTGTTGGAGGTGTTCTTGTGGCAATGGCAATTAAATGCACTGAGCTGCAACCCCACACTTGGGTCTGCACTAACGGATTCAGTTGAAGGAGGAGGGGCATGAAGTGTGTTCTGGGTATGTTTCAAGGTCTCACAATTTGATGTGGAAGGGGGAAACCTTGGAAAATGAGACCGAGTATGACTATCATTTTCTCCATTTCTGCAAAACTTGGTCATGTACATATTGCTGTAATAGAAGTGTAAACAAACTAACAAAAATTAAATTACATGGATTGCTTTCAGGCCCAGATTTTCTAATCTTACTCTATTATGCTGGATCTCCTGTGTTGCCAGAGAATCAGCTGGTGGCCAGTTTTTGGGGTCTGAAAGGGATTTTTCTCCATTTGGAAAAACTGGCAAACTGCTGTGTGGGCTTTCTCAATGGGCATTTAACATCCAGGAAGGGTGTTTGGGGGGGAATTTAAGTCACTTTGGTGGGTTATAGTAGGATTGGTAGATTAGGAAAGGTCCAACTGAGAACCCTAAACTCAGGGAGTTGCTTGGGCATTGGCCCTGAGTGTTGGTTTCAATGTAACTGCACCTCTGGCTACACCCTCCATGGTCTGCTCAAGGTCCCAGGCCTCTAGGCATCACGTTTCTCTAGGCAGACACCCACATCCCAGTGCCTGCTGATCAGGGTTTTAGGCTGCAGTCCCTTTGATCTGACTGTGATTCCTCTTTCTTCTCCCACATGTCTGACGAACTTCCAGCCCTCTGCTCTTTAGTATCCCTCCAAGGACGATGACAGTGTTCTTGCCAGTGACCTTCCTAAACAGAGTACCTTTATGCAGGGATAAAAAAGCAGACCGAGAAAACATATAAAAACAATAAAAGGATCTGCATGTGTAGTAAATGTACCAGAAGTCACCCATCGATCCTATGGAGACCCTGGCAGGTTCCAGTCTGTCCTAGCCTTCACCGGGGTGGCCTCTCCTTGGATAAAAGTCATGTCTGTTTGTTGAATCAAAATGAAGGGCCCCAAATCTGTTTAAACCCAGCCTTTATATACTTTTTCTCCCAGCCTCCTGAAAATAGATTAAACCAATCCCTCTCCTATCCGCAGGTGTTTAGGCTTCAAAGGTTGGTATTGGCATAGCTAACCTTGGTATTTTGCATTAATTATCCCCTAGTGATCCAGAAGCACACAAATACACATCACCTATATTGGTACAAAGGGCAATGACTATTCTGTGACTCGGACCATCCGGCCTATCTCAATATAGTGGCTTTTTGTGGTTTTCAGGATTTTAGTGTTGTCAAGGTTCCTCCCCCACTCTGAACTCTAGGGTACAGATGTGGGGACCTGCATGAAAAACCTCCTAAGCTTATCTTTACCAGCTTAGGTCAAAACTTCCCCAAGGTATAAAATATTACACCCGTTATCCTTGGAATGGCCGCTACCACCACCAAACTAATACTGGTTACTGGGGAAGAGCTGTTTGGACGCGTCTTTCCCCCCAAAATACTTCCCAAAACCTTGCACCCCACTTCCTGGACAAGGTTTGGTAAAAAGCCTCACCAATTTGCCTAGGTGACTACAGACCCAGACCCTTGGATCTTAAGAACAATGAACAATCCTCCCAACACTTGCACCCCCCCCTCTCCTGGGAAATGTTGGATAAAAAGCCTCACCAATTTGCATAGGTGACCACAGACCCAAACCCTTGGATCTGAGAACAATGAAAAAGCATTCAGTTTTTTACAAGAAGACTTTTAATAAAAAATAGAAGTAAATAGAAATAAAGAAATCCCCCCTGTAAAATCAGGATGGTAGATATCTTACAGGGTAATTAGATTCAAAAACATAGAGAACCCCTCTAGGCAAAACCTTAAGTTACAAAAAAGATACACAGACAGAAATAGTTATTCTATTCAGCACAATTCTTTTCTCAGCCATTTAAAGAAATCATAATCTAACACATACCTAGCTAGATTACTTACTAAAAGTTCTAAGACTCCATTCCTGTTCTGTCCCTGGCAAGAGCAGCACACAGACAGACACAAACCCTTTGTTTGTCTCCCTCCTCCCAGCTTTTGAAAGTATCTTGTCTCCTCATTGGTCATTTTGGTCAGGTGCCAGCGAGGTTACCTTTAGCTTCTTAACCCTTTACAGGTGAGAGGAGCTTTCCCCTGGCCAGGAGGGATTTCAAAGGGGTTTACCCTTCCCTTTATATTTATGACAAGTGTAGAATACAGTAATCTCAGGGTAGGCCTGTGTTCATCATGTCTTCTACATTGAGCCTGGCAGGTGAGGAGGTGTGCCTCTGGATCTGGTGGAGGTATGGTATGTACCTGGTGCAGTTCACCCCCCTCCCTGACACTTGCCCCTTCTGTGGAGTGAGGGAGACCCTGGTGTGCATCTACCTCAAGCATGCCAGGTTACTCCTCCAGAACCTTCTACTCAGGTTCTGGCTGCATTTCTCCCTGCACCTCCTGCTTTATGCACACCGTATCCATGGCCCCACAAAGTTGTCTTCTCCTGGCTTTGGCCAAGGTGGCTGTCCACCACACCAGGAGGAGTTTACTGGACAGGGAGGTTCTCTGTGACTGTGGGGCCTATTTCCACTCCTCACATATCCAGGCTGAGTTCTTCTGGGGTTCTCTGCTCAGTGTCCCCCTCTGGTTTCCTGCTTTTGACCCTGTGACTCTCACTCCCATTCCTGTTTTATCATTTGTTGTCCCCTGTATTTACTTGGGATCGGGGTTCGGTAGCTCCTCCCCTTAAGGCTGGGAGGATGGGCCTTCAGATATGGGCAGGCTTGCGCCTGCTCATCTCCAGATGCTCAATAGGTAGTACAGATATGACTCCCTTCATCTTAACTCTCCTACCTCTGGTGAGGAGGGAAGAAGGGGTCAGACTTGGACACCAGTCGGGATCCCTTTGCAGCCCTGAAGGTGCAGCGGGGCATAGCCTTCACTCTTAGGCTATCTTAGGCTTTTCAATGACATGTATTCATCACCCATAGCTCACCTGTGTGTGAGGGTACTATGCAGCAAGGAAGCCTCATTTCCAGTGCCTCCTACTGGCTGGCTGCCTGTTGTGGGATTTGTCGCTCTGGCCTTACAGTCCCTTTCTGTGAAAAATTTCTTCCTGTTCCTACCCAGATGGGCTTCATTATCAGTTAAGCCTTGCTCCCCAGCCTGGTATATTAATTGGCCTCTCAGGCCTACACTAGCCCATTCAGGGTCTGAGTGGGGAAGAGACTCCATCACAGGCTTATAGTACTTCAAAGGCCTTGGTTCAGACTGCATTGAAACAGTCTTGGGTGGTTTACATCAATTAGGTATTAATTGTTTAATAAAGTTGCAGCTTCCAGATTTAATCAAATTCTGGCATTTGCCTTTGATTGCTTCCATGTCCATATCAAGCATCCACTCTTGCAAAAGACACACACACGTGACTTCGCTGACATTAGTAGTCTCACTTGAAGGCTATTCCTGAGAACATCTTTGCATATAACATAAGTGTTTGTAGATTAGGGACCCATATTGTAACATGTATAAGAATACTTGGGACTTGTTTCTTGATTCCATGTGTAGCAACTTCTCTTTGCAGAGTTTTGTCTCTTCTCTCCACTTTCTAAGGCTGTATGTATTCCCTCAGATTTGGTAACCATATTGGTGGTTTGCTTTACCTGGTATGAGTATCCCTGAATTTTTGTCGTTCACAGGACGATGGGGCCCATAAAGACTACAACCCTTGAAAGCCCAATACAGTGCCTTCATTTAAAAGTAGGGTAAGGGGTCCTCCACAGGATTTGCAATGATTTAAAGCAGGAAATGCTTCTGAAAAAGGGATGTTTTCAATCATCTTTTTAGCAGTCGGAGGAATGGGGCAAAGGATCAGAAAGAGGTTGTATGTGGTGGTGTTTCTTCTGTGGAGTTTATTGCATTCTCTGGGTGTGCTCCCATAGACTGTTTCCCATTCGCCACTGCAGAGCAATTATTTGCATGTCTCTTTTCTGAAGGCAAGCCACAGAGACCTGCCAAGTTTGGTGGTGAGTAATGCAGATCTGGCAAAGATGAAAACTGAGTCACCTGCAAGTATTTGGAATGCTGAGAGCACAGTGGGGCTGCTTAACAGTTCAAAATCTCTAGCGCCTGCCAAATGAAAATTTTACAGCAGCTGAGGACCATTTCCTGGTATTTCATTGCTGTTTTTTTCCAGGGCGGCCGGGGGGTGAGGTGGGGGGGAAGGGGAGAAGACGCCTGGAAAATATTAAATGGATCCCTGAGGGCATACTGGAAAAAAAATCTGCAGTTTTGCAGACAATAGTCAGCTATTGCGTGGCTGTATATTTATTGGAAATCCACCACAGTTATGTAATGTTTTCTTTCTTTCTTTCTTTGGATTTAAGGTATTTCAAGAGGCATGTTTTCTGATGAATCCTTTAATCATTATAACAAAGTAAATTTTAGGTGTTTGTTCTTTGTGAGTAGCTAAAATGATTTTAAATAAAACAAACAAGCTAGTAAAGATCTAGATTTACATATGGAATTTGCCTTGCCCTTTCATGACTGAGTCCCACTTTAAGGTTGCCACAAATACAAGGATGATTGTGAGTTTGTGTATTTTGACTGTGTGTGTGTGTGCGTGAGTCTTGGGGTATGAGAAGTACTTTTACAAAGCAGTAATGGGGGCATAGTTAGAAGTGGGGAGCAGTGAGTTTGAATTTTAGGAGAGCCCCTTTCCCTTCTAACCTTTCCATGCACATTCACAGGGATTATAAAACATGTGTTTCTCTATATCTGTTCATTTTGTTTTCCAGATGTAGCAAGGCTGCCAAATTGGCCACATCTGGCTGTCCTTTCACGACCTCCCACGTTTTCAGCCATGAGGAAGAGAATAGCACCTTTTTGTGCAGCGCAGGGGACTGTCTGTAGATAAATACCAGAACTGGGAAAATAACAGATTTTTGGTTCTCTGGCAATTGCAAAAAAAAAATAATAATAATTAGGTGTTTGAGGGGTTTTTTTCTGACAAACAATTTGGCAAAATCAGCACAAGTTCACATGTTATTTGTGTTGCCAAATCTGCACTTTTCACCAAAAAAAAAAAGTTTTGTTTGAAAAATTGTACATAGTTGTAACTGTGACCTCTTGCTAAAATCATGAGAATCAGCCCCTTTGGAAAAAACTCTGGTCTGATAGTTGAGGCTTGTTTTTGGTGCAGGGGGAGAAGGGTAAGAGAGGTGGTGGAGGGAGAGAAAAGTTGGTCTGTGTTGAGGTTTCTCTTGAAGTTTAAAGCTTGTCTAACTCCACCTCCAAGCCAACCTGAAGAGGCTGGGTTACTTCCTTTCCTTGGGTTTAGTTTGTGAACCAAATGCTGCAGGGTTGACATGATCCTGGCTAGGTGGAGTACTTAGCTCTGGGTTGGGTTGGTTGATTTAGCTCCCCCATTCTAGATGGAGATCAGCATGGTTTTGATAAGAACTTCCATGATGAGAGGGACCATCTGTTCTACTCCAGATATGAGTGGGAGAGGGAAGGCACATAATGAGTATTTGGGATGATTTCCTGTCTTCTTCTTCATCTTAAACAAAGAAGGAAAAGGGGAGGAATCAGTCGTATGTAGCATCCTATCCCGTGCTTGCTTTGTATACAGAACACCCCCGAGTTGAAGTCAATGGGAGTAATGTGAACGTGTTGCTTGCTTGGGTGCCTGTGGAAAGGCAGGCTTAGAAAAAAATAGGTCCAAATAAATGAGGAGTAAAAGTGTAATGACATCGATGGAGGTACACCAGTATAAAATTTGTGCAAGTGAGATTGGAATCAGACCCGCTGTATTGAGGTTGGAATACACTTGGAGAATATTGTGTGTAACAAACCTGTTTTTTATTTGTTTGTTTTTTTCCTGAGAGAAAATGTGGGCAGGCACAGCTGAGAGAAAGTGGATATAATTTACCTGGGCTTCTGGAAAAGTATTAACACCAGTACTGACCCTACACAGGTGGTCAGTAAATATGATACATTTATTGGAGTGATTGCAGAAAAATTGTCGCTGGTTTATCTCCAACTGAAGTTAGTGGGAACAGATAGGGCTCAGCACATCCAAACCAGCGTTTAGCACCTTGAAGAATAGAATCATAGCATCATAGAATCATAGAATATCAGGGTTGGAAGGGACCTCAGGAGGTCATCTAGTCCAACCCCCTGCTCAAAGAAGGACTGATCCCCAATTAAATCATCCCAGCCAGGGCTTTGTCAAGCCTGACCTTAAAAACTTCTAAGGAAGGAGATTCCACCACCTTCCTAGGACCATTAGCCTGATAGAGCTGTTGATTTCTTCATTCGGATTACTACTTACCTTAGTGGGGCTGAGGTGTGGGTTAAATAATGTTTGTACTGGCTGTTGAAAAATGTGAACTCTTCTACAAGTGTTGAGTATTGCTGGTATTTCTGTCTAGTTAGTAGCTCTAACCATTACAAACAGTAATGCCCCGTGCGTTTAATGTAATATTGTTTGTGCAAAACACTTTTGACTGAGCTTTGTTTGCTCATAATAAATCATAGTTTGATTTCTCACATTTAAAGTTCATTTTCTTCTGTGCCCTGCCAGAAGGAATGATGTGCCATTTTTTCCTCAAAAGGAGTAATTTTCCTCATGTTCAAAGAATTTGTAAAATTAAAAACAGTCTCAAATGTTTATTGCTCTGGTTAGTTGGAGTCTTTTGGCAGCAGGACAGTAGAATAACAAGGCTGCTTGATGCTGAGGGGAGTTTGGTATATGAGGAACAGAAGGCTGAGAGTGGCACAACCACTGAGAAAATGTGAGGAATTTAGGACTTTGTTCCTGCTCCTAGTGAAGGCAATGGCAAAAATCCCGTTGGCTTCAATGAAAGCAGTATGAAGCCATAAAAGAATTCTGAATTGCTACCGTGCCAC
The DNA here is from genome assembly GCF_965140235.1 of Caretta caretta. NCBI lineage: Eukaryota > Metazoa > Chordata > Testudines > Cheloniidae > Caretta > Caretta caretta. Next base: position 168,955,548 of record NC_134207.1, read on the forward strand.
CCATTTTTCTCTCTAGATGCTCCAGCACAGAAGCAGGGCTATTAAATACATTTCATTCTTGCGATGCTTGGTAAGAATAATGGTTCCGCAAGGGAAAAGTTTATTTTGTTGAATAATCTCTCCCCCGCCACATGATTTACTATAATTTCATTAACGACTCCAGTCCAGTACATTTCCTGGAGAGTTAATGGCAGGCTCAGTGCTAATGACCCTCTGCTTTGCCTCAGGCCATTAGCTCTCTCGGCTGGTCATTATTGTCCAGGAAGTGACCTGGGCCTCGATCACAACGACTTAGTTAATTTGAATTCATTGCACATTAGAGCTTTGGTTGTTGTTTCTTTTCACACTCTCCCTATAGTGTTTGACTCTCCCACATCCTCATTCTGTTTTTGGTAAGTACAAAGTTGGAACCCTTCCTAAACTGTATCAGCATTGGAGGAATATTGAATAGTTAAGTAAATGCATGAAAGCAAGAAACTCTAAACAGATTTCTAAAAGAAGCAACTCACCAGCAACATTGTCCAGCTGGCATATAAATATAAGTACATTTGACCATTAATATTTCCTTTAAAATGTACATTCTGGCTACCTAGTTATAAGACCATGAGCCTGATCCTGTACCATGCTGAGCAACCTGAACTCCTGCTTTATGGGAGTTGAGGGCCTGCAGCATCTCACAAGAGAGGCTCAGCACCTTGTAAGAGTAGGACCTAAATCTAGATCTTCTGCACTCTGTGTGCTTTGCTTTTTATGTAATAATCTGTGTTTGGGTCCAGATGCCATAATTGTCCACTGAGCTGCACACACGGGCTAAAGAGGGTAGAACTCATGTTTGTTGGCTCCTAAAACAACCATTGTCATTATCTCTGTTAGCTTCAGTTGTAGGAAGGCTTAAATGAACTCTTTTTAGGGTATATGTTTGAAGGTGAGCTGCTCACAAACATTTGGGGAGTTTCCAACTACCAAAGGGCAATTGTAGTATATGTACATGTCAGTCAGTACTTCATAGCTATAGTTATGTGTAAGCAAGTGAAACCCAAGCTTACACCTGGTTACCCTCTGTCCCACTTTAATGACTGGACTATGTAGAGGTTTATAAATCTGCTGGTGGCTTTGAGCTAACATGAATGGCTCTTTTAGCATAAACAGAAGAGGCTCATGGTTTTAGATCTGTGGGTTCCAGATTTAATCCTTGCTGCAGACAGGGATGTGACATTATATTCAGGTGATGTCTGAAACTTGGGCATGGTTCACTGAGGTTTGCTAACCATTGGCAAAACTAAGCCATCTGGATGGTGGCTCTGCCAATTTGTAGTGTTGACAAAGTGGTAAAGAAATGGAAGTGAAAACTTATTTGAAATAAGATAGTAGAAATGACTTAAGTGGGGCGTCAACACTAATTTAGCTGCACTATAAACCCCATATCATTAGTTACTGGGTAGGGAATTTAAATATTAATTGCTACATTGTCAAACTAATTTTACTGGGTTTGATTCTTCCCTCACACAAGCTTCCTCCTTCCCCCACCCTTGTTCTTCTAACACATTAGGGCCTTCTTCATTTGTGATAAATGGGACTGGATGTTCTTTGTCAGCCTGGATAATCCCACCTGAATTGACTGCAGCTGGGTGTTGGACTTCATTGGTCAAACGGTTGGTTAAGGGGGTTGTCTTGGGGTATCATATAAAAGTGACCTCCACATGTATATTCTTATAATCGCATTTCAATCAATTTGAGGATACAGTTAACTAAAGATTTTTGGGCCCAAAGAAGTTTCACAAGAAACTTGGTTAATTTTATTACTATGGTACCCTACAACCAAGTGCTCCATGATCTGGGTCTTCTCATGGCTTAGTGTTCATGTCACACTCCCTGTCAGTACCCAGCCTGGGCCAGGGAGGCTAATGATACAACCAGCAGATCAAATTCGGGGATGAATCCTAGCCATGAGCCACCTGAGGAGTGTTTCACATACGCTAAGAAAGAAGGGCTTACACAGTAATATATTTTTGTTTGCCATATTCTTAGATTTGAATAATACTTTTACCCCCCAAAAATTCCAAAAACAAACAGAAAAACAACCCACCCTTTTTGACCTTGTGGCCTTCAATCTATTCCTTGTCTGGTGCTAAAACCCCTTTGAGGATTCAGTCTATGTGACCAGAACATGCAAGTTACAACAAGGGAGACTTTGTTGAGCACCTATTTTCACTGCATAAGTCATCACAGAAACTGCCCCAGTGTACTTTGCAACCCCCACCTTGACAAACAATCAACATGTACATGAGTTCTGACATCTGGTAGAAAGTCCAAATTGTTGTTAGAAGGTTTCAGAGGGGCCCAAGTGCCCAACACATACAGTCATATTTATTTCTGTGGGGATGCTGGACTCAATGAAGCAAAAGACATGACATTCAGAGAATGTCTAGGCAGTTATATTATGCCTGGAGTCATTTTATGAGGTGTGAGGCTGAGTGACTTTAGCTACCTTACAGAAGCATACAGTGCCTAGGACAATGGAGCTCAGAACTCAAGGCTTCTAGGCAAGATTGCAAGCCAAATAAATAGTAATCGTGATAAAAAGCAGTTGAGTAAGATTTTTTTAATGAATAAAGGAAAGAAAAGTTATTTTGAGTTGAATCCTTAAATGACAAATTTCAGTTCAGTTCAAATGTTTATAAATGATTAGTTTATAACCTTTTCTGACAGAGGGCATTGTGGGAAGGGACAAACCTGATGGGCCCTTTACCAATACGCCTGTTTTAAGAAGGTGTTGTTTTGACATAGAGTCAAATATTATTAGTTCTGGAAATATATCACAAAGTCCCACCAACATTTAGTTACATTCATCTTTATGGTATCAAAATGTCTCCAAACTTGAATTAAACTTCACAATGCTCCAGTGAGGTGGGAAAGTACTGTATTGTATATTATCCTTATTTTACAGAGGAGGAAGCTGAGATACAGAAAGACTACAGACCAGATTTTCAAAATAACTTAATCAAGTTTGAGTGCTCAGCTTTAGACACCTATGTCCTGATTGATTTCAGTGGCAGCTGCTAGCACTCCGTGCCTCTGAAAATAGGCTTTGTTTTCTAAATCTGGGGATCCAAAAAATTAAGACCTCCAAAATTACATTTCCTTTTGAAAATTTGATTTGCACATGATCATGCTTGTCTTTGGCAGAAATGGAAATCAAACCCCTTTCTCTGGGCTCCCAGTGCTTTGACTGAACCACATGACTATCCTTTCTCCCATTAGCAGCTAGCATCATTCTGCAGGCAGGAAAAGTAAGTTATGTTAAAAGCCAAGGGGAATTAATTAATGTACACAGGCAGAGAGACTACACAAAGAAGCAGGAAATTCCTCCAGATTCTCCCTTTCTAAAATTGTGCTTTCAAGGTCCTTCTTAGTGTCGACTTTAAATAACCATTATTTGCTCTCGAGTTACTTTGGTATTATCAGCTTGCCTTAGTGACAGATTGCTGGATAGCTCTCTTTTCTTCTTTCCAAAAGGAGTACACCCTTCAAAACAGACTGTTTTCCAAGTTATTAGCTTCTTTGTTATTGTATCCATACCATTCAGTGATCCAAAAACCCTCCCACCAGGATAGGAAAGGCTAAGTTTCCCCAGCTGGAGACACAGCTTTAGACACTAGCCCTCTTATTTGTTGTCCCAGCCTCAGAGAGGGCACAATGTGGCCAGCATGGGATTCCGGTAAGAAAAGAGAAAAGGCAGAAAGACCAGGACTTTGAGAACAGCAGAACCGGTGGCAGCAAAAGAGCTTCAGCTTGCCTCAACTCCAAGAAGCAAAAGGTCAAGTACAGGCAGGTTTTGGCTCACATTTGGATGTTGACTCTCAGCAAAGGGTCGCAGGTTCAAAGCAAATTTGGGGCTGCTTCTTTAGAAAGAGAGCAGAGAAGTGGAGTTGATGGGTCCCATTCACTGAACTGGATTAAAGAGGCTGAGGCTGCAGGTATATCAGATGCCAACAGTGCCTGATGGGCTGTAGAGTGAGTCTGGCTTGCCTGGGGAATGAATTTTGCACAGTACCACCGGATCATCATCATTTGATACAAGACAAGGCTGAGATCATGATTCAGGTATGTGGAATCTGTATATAAATCTGAATAATTAATATAGCCGAGGCTGGGGGGTTGAGGGGAGAGAACAGGAGAGTGTCAGGTTACTTTATGCTCCCAACACTGTTTAAAGCCGCAATTGTCCTTTATTTCCAACTCAGAGATCCTATAGTCTACACATAATTTATCATAATGTGGTTCTGTACAACAAGGTTGGGTGTGTGCAGCAAATATGTTTTAATTAAAGAAAACAAACAGAGAAGTCCTGCCAAAGTCTGAAGTGATTAAATCTATCCCGTTCCCTGCATTATGTCTGTACATAAAGAAAAAAAATCCATTTTAGTTTCCAGTAGTCAGGGTCCAAACTCACAAATGCAAAATCTACAAGAGAACTTCTTTAATCCACAGTAACCACAGGAAGACACATTGTGGGTTACCAAATTCTGTGGTTTAGTGAGTAAACAAAAAGGCAATTAAAAGTCCCCCAGGATTATTGCATAAAGCAATTGTACTGCTATCCAAAGCAATACATTAATGAAGCCATTGTATCTGTGATTGTGGTAACTTGAGCATTATGTGTAGCATGTCATCCATTGTAACCATATGATCACCTACAAGGCAAAAGTTGCAAGCAGCAAATATGTGTATTCACTTTGGCTGTGGGCCAGTTGCCTAGTTAGAGAAAACAGCTTGTCAGTTGGCTGATGTATGAACACCAGAGAATATAGGTGGATAACAGCAATCATTTAATTTGTTCATAACATTTAATAAAGCAAAAGGTTTGGGTGTGCTTGCGGTCCTTTGACTTCTTTTCTATGTGCTTTGTAACTATTATCGATGAATGCTTAGCATTGCAGAATAAAGCTGACATGGCTTCTAACTGGAGATGAAAGTTTCCTTCTAACTGATTTGTGGTCTGCCCACTTCAAAGCTTGAGTGTTCCATTCGGCAGTCATAATGTTAAGAAATGTGTATTATTCTCCTATTTTCCATAATGTTCTGGCTTGAACTATACTTGTCTTACTTTTACAAGGCCTGATTCATCAGTGCATCATGGTTTCACCAGTGCATCTGCCAGTTTCAGTGGAGTTGTATGGGCATAAAACTGAACCCAGTGGTACATTTGGACCACTATCTCTTCAGCTATTCAACATTATATTTTAAATGAAATATGCATTTGAATGGCAATAGATTTGTTTGGAAACCATGGCAAGAATAACTGTAAATACAAATGGGTCGATCATTTTGGATGACATGACTTCACTTCAAACTCTTTTTGTGAAAAAGTTTGTTCAGCTTTTTTTAAAAAAAACAACAACATTTTTGCGCTCCTCTTGACTTTCTGGATCTCGACAGGACTGGAAGGGAAAGCACCAATATTTCAGGGGAAAGGTTTATTTCTCAGTAGTTCAGGCACAATTAGGTGCTGGAAATACCAGGAGTCTCAGTAGAAATCTTGTTCCTAGGAGAGTTTCAGCCCAACTTTGCTTATTCTAGCGGTTCGGAGAAGCATCCATATTTTTGATTTGCTTACCACACTAATACTCTGAACCTTTGAGGATTACAGAGCAGCAGATCTTCTCCCATGGCTTCTTCATGCCTTCTTCCATGTCACTCTAGAGGGTATGTCTATACTGCAAGTGAAAGGTGTGATGGTAGCATGGGTAGGCCGACCTGTGCAAGCTTTATTCTAGCTAGCATGGGTAACAACAGCAGTGTAGCTATGGTGTATGGGCTGGTAACCAGAGGCTATAACCAAGGTCCCTGGAGGTTTCTGTGTCTCTCCTGTTAAAGCTGTGCCACAGTGTATAAATAATCAAATAGCCATTGGAGCAGGGACTTGAACTTTGGCCTGCCATATCCTAGGTGAGTGCCCTAACCACTAGGTGATAGTCTTTCTCATTTGCTTTCCTTAGCCCAATGACCATTCATTGTCATTATGATTTGTCCCTGTGAAAGACCATGAATAGTTATTGGGCCAGGGAAAGAGAGCTCTTGAGGCCAGGAAGAAATTTTCCCCCAGGTGGTATAACATTGGACAAATGACCATCATATATAGTATGGGCTGATTCTTTCTCTCTCTACTGGCATAGGAGCCTTCATCTGAAAATCACGCTTTGATGCAGTAGGGAAAAAATGGGACTGGGAAAAAATTGTGTTAAAAAGAAATGTTTTTACACATGTGAAATTATCTAAAAGGGGCTTTGTAACACAGGGACTAAAGTATTTCCAGCAGGTCAGGACAGAATTTAGATGTCATGCCTTGAGATGGTTTCATCATAGTATCACGACATTTAGATCTCTGTGCATGACACAATTGCTGCACTTGGCCTCCAGAGAACCCAATCTACACTACCTAGACAGGAGGCAGAGCTGAACTCTAGCATGATCCAGTCTACTTTAATCCTGGAGGTCCTGAGCATATACTAAGTGTTTACTATTTGGTTACAGATTTACAAATCTTGTGTTTGCACCTGCTCAGTAGTGACTTATGACTATGAGAGTTTATAAGCTAATATTTCCAAAGATTAGATCTAGACTGAGCATGCTTCATCCCCTCAACTCCTACTTGTGCCTGGACTGGTCATGTGCCATCCCCATAAAGCAATTGAGCATGCTCCACTGTGGGGCTGAAAGGGCTGAGCAGGACTCCACCGCACTAAAGAATCATTTAGACTTAAACAGTTTATTAAGATGTATGAAAAAATGGGCTTGAGTCTCTTTTCATTTAGACCAGTATAAATCAAGAGTGACTCCACTGAAACAATTGAATTTACATGAGAGACAGGAACATCAGGGCCAATAACTCTTAAAATATTTGTTATAAAATGAGTTTAAAGGAGGGAGCAGTCTACGCAGCTCACAAAGGCTCCAACTTATGCTGCTATTATGCAACAGAAAGCATGAGTCAACGTGTTAACCTCATTAGCTTTTGTTCCATCCAAAAGACTAAAATGAATGGGTCAAAATGCAGAAAGTAAATATTTTTTAAGATTCTGTATTTGTGTATTGATTTTAATCCTTCTCTTCCAACAGGATGTTGTTGTTCCATTAAATGACTACCTGAACTGACACTACTTCTGGCCATTCTTATAAACATTTCATTTATGACTGTAACTAATTAACATCACCCCACTATTTGCAGTACACTTTAGGTGTTTCCTATATGACTATACAGAAGTGCCATGACTATTGCTGTAGCAGTATCTGATGGCGAAGTCACGATTTTAAAGATTTTTTTAAGAATGGCCCCGTATTGTATATCAGTTATGTATTGCCCAAGACTCTACCTGGTGGTTCTAGGTTCAACCTTGGCCACATTGTCTACTGGGCAAAGCCTTTTGATACCTTTGTAGTTCAAGATGAATACCACTCATAGCAACTCAAGGGAGAAATTGTCTGATTGAAGAAAGCCTCAGAAGCCTTCTAGTCTGCTCCTCACAGCTGAGCTGAAGTCAAAATATGAGCTTCAAGGAGGTTAGAAAGATTTGTATTCAGCAGATATTGCCCTTGGCCCATGCACATGAGGTTCACAGTTATAACAGCCACAGGTCCTGGTACATACTATTACTTACCTGTAAAATGTCATTGGAAAAATTCTGACTGATGTTCAGGACCATAATGTTTAGTGAAACAGAACCATGCTACAGACCACTTGCATTCCATTTAATTAATATGCCCCTCACTTGCATGTTCAGATATTGGAGACTATTTATTGTAACTTTTTAAAAGCGATTTATTCTAAATCATTTTCCTTTCATTTATGCATAGCTTTATTTCCTTCCATTGCTCTTTTCTTGTCCATCTCACTTTCATTCCTCTTCTTCACAGTTCAAACAATATCAATATTAACCATCTACATCCGTTTCTCAGAAAATGGTGAGAAAATGAGCCAGAAGCTAAGGAAGGAAAAATGTAGACTTGGCTTTAATGAAGAATTTTTAATATTGGGTCTGATTTTGATATTTTCTAGTGTCATTTGGGAACTATTCCACTATTTTAGTCAGTGGAATTACACTGGTATAAAATCAGCTTGAATTAGATTTGGTTCAATACAAGATATGAGTTGGATTAAAGTAGGAGGGGTGCTGGTTGGAAGTTTTCTGACAGAATATTTTTCAGCTGGAAAATGCCCATTCATTGAAAGCATAATGTTTTGCAGAAATGTTTCTGTTTAGACTAAAATTTTCCATGAAAAATGGAAAAAATGTGTTACAGTGAGATCAAAATGTTCAATTTTGACTTTTTTTATTGAATATTTGTTTTTTCCCCATTTTGAAACAAATTTTCATTTTTTTTCCAAATTTTATATAATATAAAATAAAGTCCAAATCAGAATGAAACTTTTCAATTTGATCAAACTGCAACATTCTGAGTAACTCAAAATGATATCTTTCTTTCTTTCTTTCTTTCTTTCTTTCTTTTCTTGAATAACATTTAATAGGAAATTTTTGATTTTTTTTTCTTTTTATTCTATTTGAAAAAAAAATCACAGGTATTATGTGAAGCAAAAGACCTGTTTTCCACCCATCTCTAGAAGTAATAATAATGAATATTTTCAATACATTTCATCCAGAGATTTCCAAGTACTGTATAAAGGTGGAAGAGTATTGTTATGGCAGGACTCACCAGATGGCGTTGTTACATGTCTTGCAGGTTCTTTTTCTGAGCATGCAGACAAAGTATAGTTCTTGAAGAAATGCTGTATTTTAGGGATTTTTGTGTGATCCAGGTTCTTTTAAGGGCAAACAGCTAGATCTCTCTCAGTAGAGTCAATCCTTGTGGCAGAGCTGCTTTCTGGGAACTGGGCGTTGGTGTTTGAACGGGAGTTACTTCAAAGAGGGCTTTGCCTACATGTAGTTTGTGAGCACTTTGTTTAAGTAGTGGTGAGTATAGTGTAAATAAACAAGTTACAGTAAGAACATGCCCAGAGGCCATGTCACTGATTTTTTTCTCCAATGACAAACTGACCTGCATGGTCCTAACATCTGCCATCAGTCAGCAAAGGGTTGACAATATTATTCCATTGTTACAGATGCAAAGAATAGTAGTTGGTGGTAGAAAAAGGAGTAGAATCCAGGTCACCTAGCCCTTAGTCCAGTGCCTTATTCGTTGGGCCACATTACTTCCAAAGTAATAGGTACTCCTGCAAAATGTGGAGAAAGGGGTCAAGTCAGGGGTAGCCCATATAGTTCACTTTACTGGGCCTGTTCTTCACTGATATAATCTTGCAAGGTTCTCAGCACCCTCAGTTCTTGGTGGAAGTCAATGGGAGTTGAGGACAAAATGCAGCCATAATTAAATGTATTTCAGGCACAGTTGCCAACTTTCACACGGTAAATAAGCACCCGACTTTCACAATAAGTCAAAAATCAAGCTAATCCTGTTTCAAAACAAGGCCCAAACAAGCCAATCCCTAAGAACGCCAACACTCTATGTGACTAGATTCCCCCCAGCATGCAGACTGGGATAGTGGTGGGCCTGCTGTGCACCCCTGACTCTCTCCCCCACTTGCCCCTGTTTGCCTCTTACCTCTGCTTACTGGGAGCCGATCAAAAAAAAAAAAAAAGAAGAAGCAACAAGCTGCAACAAGCTACAAGCCAAAAACTAGCCAACAAGCAATTTGCAAGCCAATTAAGCCAAAAACAAGCCCAATTTCTGCATTTTTTCACGGGTTTGGCATGTCTGATTTCAGGAACATAATATCCAAATAAGCCTCATAGAATAATGAAAAAAAATTCACAAATATTTGTCATTATTCACCAATTGATGAGAAAATGTAAGTAGAATCTTCACAAAGATTCTTTGATCAAAGCTAGCTTTTTAACTGGGATAATTAAATGTTAATAAAATCATCTGTGAATTGTAAGGATATAATTCCATAAATGAGCTCAGGTAATATTATAAATCATGAGAGCAGAGACTGAGTTGTTTGTATAGCCATCAAAACCCACAAATAGCATTATCAACCCTGTAATGCAAAATGTGCTTGGTTTTTAATTGTATTTGAAATGCGGAATAGAATCTATGCTTCTTATGCTTGTACTTCCCTTTCAAGTGCTTCCTGACCCTGACTTAGGCTCTGATCCTGCTCCCATACAATACAATGGTAAAACTCCTTCCCAACATACCCTTGTGACACACATCACCACAGTAAGGGTCTTTGTCCCCCTCTAGTGGCTGTTCCACATAAGTGGTTAATCGGGTAACTACAGCTGCCAACTATGGTCCTTGTTCTTTTAGCTTAAGCAGGAGAGGCTCAGGATTTTAGGTCTCAGTTCAGCAAACCATTTATGCATGTGTTAATGTTGAGTATGGGGTCGAGCTGATTCCTATTCAGCAAATGGAGTTATGTCTTATTGACTTTAATGGGCCTTGAGTATGCGTTGAAAACTGAGTACATGCCAAAGTGTTTTGCTGAATTAGGGCCTTAGTGCAAGAGGTCCAGTGTTTAATCCCCACTGATGACCACTCACAAATACCCTCCTAATTAGCTCCCATTATAACTTCCTACGACTAGAAAACTACTTGATATTTTCCTTCGGTGCATTTCTGCCTCAGATACCCTTGTTGAGCAGCATTCCAGCCTGCTGTGGCATCTCTTCTCACTGGTTTGATTTAATGAATCCCCTAATGCCCATGTGTGAAATTGTACCTGTGATTTTTTTTTGTTTTACATGAGTTCACTTGTGTTTAAACCTTCAGCCCATGACTTGATAAATAGATAAAGTTCCTTTACTTTACTCTTGGGCCCTTTACACTTCTCTTCTTCTTCTTTGTCCTTGCAACTGTTAGGACTTACGTCCTCCTTCTAATCACCTTTCTTTTCCTTATGCTTCTCTGTCCCACTCAGTAATGTTTTCCTTGGTCTACATTCTCCAAAGTGACTAATAATTTTGGGTGCCCAGCTTGATACATTTTCCAGTGGCCTTATTTTTAGGCATTTGGGTGCTTAGTACTTACTGAAAACCAAGCGCCTTTTAAGGTTTGGGCATAAGAGGCCTAAATTTTCATGAGCATTTGTACTTGCTGTGTTGGAAACAGGGGCCGGCTCTACCAATTTTGCTGCCCCAAGCAGTCGCCACCGAATTGCCCCCGCTGCAATGGTGGTGGAGCTGCCACCGAAAGCTGCCGCAGCAGGAAGAGCCGCGGAACTGCCGCCGAATTGCCGCCGCAGGACACGGACTGCTGCCCCAAGCACCTGCTTGGAAAGCTGGTGCCTTGAGCCAGCCCTGGTTGGAAACTAATTCTGTACTTCTCATAGAGGCAAAACTTTCACCTGCGGGGTCACAAGATCAAACCCTCATTAGAAAATCTGCAAACCTAATCGTGCCGTTAGAATAGAAGTGCTGGTTTCTGTGTAAAACTCACATTTATCTAAGAAAGGCCCAGTGCTCATTTGTAGCTAAATACAATGCAATACCGGGTGATAATGCCTTTCCAAGTTGCAGGAGGTCTGAAGTGGCAGGTTCAGGATGATGATACTCTTATTCTGCTTCATAAATTCAGATGCCCTGCAGAGAGTTGGACCTCTGCTCTAATTTTGCTTTTCACATTTAGCAAGAGGCTGTAGTTCACAACATGATTGGTGGTCGCCTCCCTACATGTAAGTTTAAGCCAGTTTAAAAGTATCCAAGAGATTGTGGGAGCCAGTGTGATGCCCTCCCTCTATTTATTTATTTATTTGAATGTTTATTATCCAGACTTGGCAGTTGCTAGAGAGGAAGATTTGCTGTACAGTAAATCAGCACTACTTAACGACAAGCTTGAACCCCCACTGGTTGTAGGCTTGAACTGCCTTTATGTAATGAATTTATTTTTGTGACCTGTGACTTTCTGTAATTGATAACTTGTAGGAAAAAGCTTTGCCTTCCAAGTGAACAAAAAACAATTGTTAAATGGGTTTTTCTAAAGACTGTTGAGGTATAGCATTGTGTTTTGACTCCTCTCTCTTTCCTTCCTCTGCCCTGCCCCCTTTTTTAATGCAAAAAGCCAGAATAAACAGGATTAGATTTTCCCCAGTCTTTGTTAGACATTATTTTGCATTCCAGCTGTGTTTGCTCAGGTTACAGTGGTGAAAAGGAAGCATGAGCCTGCGAATGTGAAGTGTGTGAGGGATTGCGCTCAGTGTTTGCAAAGGGTAGGGATTCCATTTGTCTTGCATTATGTATGGCTGTCCCTCATAGCTCCAAGGAAAGTGGCATGCACTCACAACCACAAGACATACCTAGAGTCCCCAGTGTACTTGTATTCTGGTTGCTACCTCGTGATGCCACGTTTTGACTATTGTTACCCATGCTAGCTAGATTAAAGCTGTGCTGTGATCACACCTTTGCTTGCTGTGTAGACATACTCTATGAAGTGGCATTTGGGAGTTCATCCATTTTCAGCTTTAAGAGAGGGGCTTGTACACTAAAGGAAACTTAAATATTACAGTAATTCATATATTCATAAATCATTATCTGTAGTCCCTGTTCTGTTATTTCAGATACTTCTGCTCAGATCAGAATTTTATTTCCCCTCTCCCTCCTGACACATACACAATTTTTTTTCTCCTTCTTAATCCTGCAGACAAATCATTGTGATTGTATTTTGTGATACTGCATGTATCATGATTTCACAGCTGCAGGATCAAGTAGGAAGAGAAGACTGGCTGAGAAGGTGCAAGTGAAAATACTCTCACTAGAGCAAGTGCAGCAAGAATAATTATGAAAAACAAGTCAAAAGCACACAGGCTTGTTTATTCTTTCAGTCTGATAGGCTGAAAAACTTGCTGTGATATGAAAGTCCTTCTTTGAAATCTACACCAACAATAATTAGTAATAGTTAATACTTTACACTATTGCATCTGAAATTAAACCTCACATCTGAAAGTCACAGCTGAATGCTTTTCATATAATGGACCAAACGATAATTGGATGTGAACACACCAAAAACTTTGGAGACTTTGTCAGCATTCAGATTTTGCAATTTAGCCCTTTTCTTTACTGTGCCACAACTTTGCAGCTTTTCAGCAAACTGCCAACACTGATAAACTGCATTACAAAGGTGAGTAGTTATTAATATTCCTTTTTTACAGATGAGGAAGCTGTAGCACATAAATGTGAGATGTCCAAAGACACAAGTCAATAGTGCAGTCAGGAATTAAAATGCAGTTCTCCCGATTTCACTATTCCCTGCTTTAACCATTGGACTACACTGCCTCCCAGGCTAATGCATGCCTGGATATTTGTTTTGACTCTAGGACATGTATCCTGTTTAAAAAAATTTAAAAAAGAGTATTGCCTTAGACTCATAGACTTCGACTTTAAGGCCAGAAGGGACCATCGTGATCATCTAATCTGACCTCCTGCATATTGCAGGCCACAGAATCTCACCCACCCACACCTGTAATAGACCTCAAACCTATGGCTGAGTTATTGAAATCCTCAAATCAGTCCTTGTACTGTATCTGTCTGGATTAAGAGACACTAAGTCTCTGGTGGGGCTTTCTACCAAAGTGAGCTCTAAGGTAATGGGAGTAAGAAGGTGCTATAAATATCTGCCTAGCCAGCTTCTGTTTTTAACCACAAAATGAAGTCCCCAGAGCAAAATGATAAAGTCAGGTTCACTTAGCCTCTCAAGACTTGCACTTCTGATTAGGCATCCAACACTTTCATGTAAGGACTCTATCGAACTGACAGAGCTTGCCACAGGGCATCAGGGCCACTGGAAACAGTTCCTTTCAAGTTGTGGCCATTTCTGATGGTAAGATGTGAATACTTTTTTCATTTTCTTTAGTCCTGGGCTCTGTAGGTAAAATTTTAAGACCTTCTAAGAAAAGAAAAGGAGTACTTGTGGCACCTTAGAGACTAACCAATTTATTTGAGCATAGCTTTCGTCGAATGCATCCGATGAAGTGAGCTGTAGCCCACGAAAGCTTATACTCAAATAAATTGGTTAGTCTCTAAGGTGCCACAAGTGCTCCTTTTCTTTTTGCGAATACAGACTAACACGGCTGCTACTCTGAAACAAGACCTTCTAAGTCACTTAGGAGCCTAAGCTGCATTAAACGTCACCAGGCCTTAAGCTGCTAAGTTACATAGGTAATTTAGGAAATGTTGCCCTATAACTAGATCTCAATCTTGGGCATAGTAATAATAATATTCACTTTGCACCTTCACTCCCTGGTTGTGAATATAAACACACTTTTTAAAAAAATAGAGGAGAATGTTTGTCTTTTAAAAAATGTGTGTGTGTCTGTGTCTCTGCGTGCGGTCATCTTCGGGGTCTTTCTACTCATTTCTCAAGTTCTTTTTGAAACCTACTATGTGTTTTTGACCACGTGACTGGAATGTTGGTATATTATTTTTAAATCACTCAGCAAGGGGCACTAAGTCAGGACTCAGGTTGGGAACATACCCTAGAGCCATTCATTGCCTTAGACCATCACGTGTTAAGGTTGGACTGTGCCTTATTTGCACTGCCTTGCACAGGGAGTAGTGTGCAGCTGCACCATCCAAGCAGAAGCTCCAGGAAGTATCGGGTCAAATTTACCCATGTCCCAGTGCAGAGCCCAGTATAGGGATGGTGAGGAGGCAGTTTGGGCTTCCCCAGCTCTGGAGCTGCCAGGAGCCACTTAGCCCCTGGTGCTGGAGCTGCCCTAACTTCTGCCTAGCTGCTCAGGGTGCTTAAGTGCTGTGAGAGGTGAGCAATATTTGGAGTGTAGGACCACTCCAGAACAACCCTTCCTACCCCAAGATGGTCCAAATATGGGGGGGATTGGCGGTGAGGCTGCAGAGCAATAGTAAATAGGATTAACTGCGCCTAAAGAAGGTACTTTGTCTCCAGGAGCTCTGTGTGGCATGGGAAAAGTGACCGCTGCTCTGCCCTTTAAGGAGAGTACAGAGCGTGCTCCTTTCTGTGGCCAAGGATAGTGATTTTTGCCTGGCCCCTGCCCAGGGTGGAGGGCTCTTTATGCCATCACAGGGGGAAAGACACAAACTAACTCAGGAGAGGGCAGATTGACTATAACCCTGGCAATATGGAAATATTCCATAATCTTCTTCCTCTTTTTTAAATGTTGCAGCACAGCCAGTAATGAATCAGAGCACGGTGCCATGAACAGCTTTTTGTTTATCACAAACTGTTCCAAGGGGGGGAAATACTGGTCAGTGTCTTGTTTCTATTGTTCCCCATCCTCTGTTGTCAAAGTATCAAACTCTAATGGAAATCCTACTCTTCATGCTTTTTGTGAGTCATCCAAACAATCAGAGCAGCACAAAATTATTTTTAAAAGCGATTAAAGACTCACAGAAGCAGTGCAAGTTTGGTGCTTGAAAGAGCAAAAGGTTTTCATTATATTTTAAGGGAAACCCTTTTTCATGTCCATATAAATCCAACGGGCATGGAATGTCTGCTTCCTGCCAAATCTGGCATTAACTCTGGCTGTCACTGAAAGGGAAATTAAAACCATTTGGGTCTTCATCCTTGAAGGCTCTTCCCTACACCAGTGTGTTACAGTTTACTGTGATGTCAGTTTATGGTGACTTAGTGCAACTGAGCATACATAGACCTTAATTCAGGAAGATATTAAGCACATAGCTAAGTTTAAGAATGCATCGTCCCATTGGCTTCAATAAGATTTAAGCATGTGCTAAAGTGTGTTGCTGAATTGGGGCCTACCTCTGTTTTTTGATATGGAGATATCAAAGATTGAGCTCAAGGTGTGGAATTTGAATCTGGATTTCAGGCACTGTAAAGTTCAGCAATGTTTCAAAACGTGGTTTTCTTCTGAGCCCATCTTAAAATTGAGCTTGATTGCTCCTGACCCCTACGTGACCGGGGGAGGGGCACCTCATGCTGTGCACATGTGCTGGACACAACAGCAGTACTTGTGCTCCTTTGAGAGCAAGAACAGCAAGTATAGCGTTCCCTAGTTTGTGCTAGTGACATGACCTACCTCGCTGTACCAAGCAGAGGAATTGGCCCATGGGGAGGGGAGTATATCACTAGATCGCCTAGCTCTGTGCACTATTGTTGTATCCTCTTTGAAAGGGAGGAGAGGAGGTTCCTCTATTCTCCAGTGGCATACAATAGGCACTTCTATGAAGAGTTCATAAGATATCTAATATACGGCCTTTTGCTGATCTAGGACTGATCATTCCCATTTCACCTTCAAGGAGATTAATTTTATAGAGATTAATTTTACTTTCTCTGTAAAATTAATCTCTTTGGAGGTGGCAAGGGAATGTTTGGGGGCAAAAGAAGAAACATTGAATCATAGTAACAAGAACTCTCTGTTTTTATTCACACAAGTGACTTTTTTTCAATCTTTTGTCAGATATGAACCAGGGACCTAGACATAGAAAGCATTATAGCTGTTTGCCATTGAACCACTTCAGGATTATATGTGGCTCATTTTCCCTGGAACAGTCCTCACTTTGGCTCTAATTCAGTAAAGCATCCTTATTTGGGACAGACCTTAGACCATGTGCTTAAGTACTTTCTTGAGTTGCGTCTCAAAGCAGCAAGGTAGGCGGACAGAATATTCAAACAGGCATGAAATATCATCATCACCAACACTAAGCCATTACACTGTGACCTTTAACAATTTTTCAAAGAAAAACAAATGTATTCTTAATGTATTTATGAGCAATGGATTGTTCCCCTAAAAGGAGCAATACCATTATTGCAACCCACCCCCTCCAAATACAAAGGATATTTGTTTTACTCTAATCTTGTTCTCCATTTGTAATCCATCTGTCACAGGGAAAGAGGCCACTTGCACCAAATATTCATAAGCAATGTGGAATTCATCAGTGGCCTGCTTGCCCGTTTTCACTGAAAACTACCTCCCACCTTGAGAAGTACTAGAAATTCTTCTCAAATGACTAGAGTTCAGTTCTGGGTGGGCTATTATTCCAAAGTCGCTCGTGAGCATATGTCTCAGTGCTTCATGTATTTGCTTTACATTTGATAGTTCTATGGAAGCTTTTAGTGTCAATATGAAAATTCCAAGATGTGGTTCTAAAGTCTTGAAAATCAAAACCAACCCTGATTTCAGCACCACTGTAGTGCTTTAGATGAAAATTGGAATAACTAGTGCAGCTAGCTAGAGCACAGTCTTTCTACTTCAGATTTATTTAAATTCTTTCAGCTCCAACGCCAAGCAATGCCAACTGCTTGTATAAATAGAAGGACTGTTACACAAGACTAGAAAAGAAACATTCCATTTTTCTGGGACTGTCCTACAGAATTTAATAGGAAATTTAATATCTCTGCTGTAGGATGGTTTACAAAATGATTAAAAGGGATATTGTTCATTATTAAATTCTATGAGATTTGAGAGTAATTTCTATAGGACTGTATCAAATTTCTGTGGAACCCTTTTTGTTTCATCTCTAATATATTCTGTAGGACTCTTCCATAAGGGAAGTTCTCTGTTAAACTTGATTACAAACAAATAAAAATGCTACATCTGTCTGGCTTTTTCGAGTTGTCTATCTGACCACCGCTATAGTATCAAAGCACTTCCCAGAGAAATTACAATGCAATAGTATTTTACCACAGTGGTTAAAAATGCTACATCTTACAGTAATGATAAATGCAGTATCTTAGGCAATGACTGCAGTCATTTTTAAATAAATGAAGATAGCTGTCAATTGAATTCCTGTCTTAACTCCTTTGTATCTCTAACATGGGTACAACCGTAACCAAGGATATGAACTTATCCAAACACAATGGGGAAAATATCCAAATCAACACTTACTCAAAAGTTTGGCTGTTCAGACTGAGGATAAAAATATGAAGTGGGAATTTTCAAGGCTTCAAGATATGAAGCTGGGACTTTGATTTGGGCCTGTCCATAGTATTTAGAAGTTAGCTAGATAGTATCCAAGTCATGGATCGCTGTTCAGTCCTTTCTCTACTTGCCACGTCTGACATGAAGGAGGGTGGTAGAAGTCAGCTTGTGTATCAAAAACAGAAAAAACTTGAGGGGGTCAACAAAAATTGGAAAGATTTTGACAAAAAAGTATTTTGGGGGGATGCGGTGATTGCCATTTAGTTGAAAAGCTATTTTCTGTAGATGTTGTTTTTCTTTTTTGGGTAGCCTATGGCCCTGGGTTCCTGCAGATCCCTTGGGGGCAAAACCACTGCTTGGTCCATGGTTGAGTGGGAAAAGCAAACCCTGCTGTTGTGTGAATAATTCAGAGAAAACTCTTCAGACAACATTCTTCCCCTCAAATCATTTTCTGTGGGAAGGGGCAATCTGGGCCATTGTTTTTAAGATGGGAGGCAAGATAAAATGTGAAACCTTGCCAATAGATTTTACAAGTAGAAAGCTGAAAAATATTACTTGTGTCATTAGAAAGCTTGCCCAAATTAATTATTTTCATATTGAGGCCTAAAGCTCTGTGAACGCACAGAACACTTTGAAGCTATGCTAGAAAAATATATGCCCAGTTCATTTTAAACAGCTTAAAGTTGTGTCTAAGGCTGTGAATTCATAGGATTCTGTAGGATCCTGAGTAAACTTGATTACCTCAGTATTTGGGTAAAATTAAAAAAAAAAAAACAAATCTCCTTTATGTATTTTTTTTTAATCTCCTGTGTGTGTTTGTTTAACTGGGGGCAGAATTTGGCTATGAAACGCAATAATTTTTTTAAAATTATAATTTAATCACTATAGTGTCCTTTAATGTTGTTTTGCATATGTGTGTTGGGTTTTGCTTAAAATTAGCTTTTAAAAAAACCCTCTATATTGAAAAATAACTTGTATTATTAATTCTAATTGTGTTTTTAAAAGTTATATGTCTTTCAAAGCCTTTTTCTCCATACAAATTACTTTTGGTTGCTCCATATAAGCTGCTTTTGCACTTTTGCCCTTTTCTTCATGATGAAATATTTATCTAATGGACTACAGCTGCAGTAATGTTTCATAGATGGAGGAGGACATGTTGCCACCACTCACTCACTCCTTCATGATCCTGTTGAACATGTGAATTGTATTTAATTATACACAAAAAAGAAGAAGTGAAAAAGTCCTCTGAGAAAAAAGTTCATTAGTTTTGGTGCCTGCAAAACGTGGGTTCGAATGTCTTTTCATCAAAGTCTAAATAAATACAATAAAAATACTATCATTGTTCAGCGAGTGTGCATGGGGAAAAATAGGGAATGATGCAGTAACATTATAACAAGTAAGGGAAAGATACAGACTTTGTGTGGGTCTGTTTCAGGCTTAAACTGTGCCTTTTTCCCATGCTGCGTCGGTGTTGTAGAGAAAAGATGGCTTGGCTAATACACATGACTTACTGCTGCCTGGTAATGACACATATGGGGCTCAGCAGAAGGACACTGCGCAGGTGATTTAGATTTTGTGTATAGATTTCTCAAGTCCTGCCCACATCTCCCAGTAGAAGTATGTATCGTAGTTTTGCTGCTATCATCATCTGAAAAGTATCCTGAATAATTCCACGACCCTTTTGCTGAGATCTGGTTTGTGCCCTGTGCAGTCCATTCTAACTCTACTATGTCAAGAACTGTTGACAGACAAAGCACCCTAGAAGACAAGGCTTCTTCTGCATCTTGGCAGGGGGTTAGACTAGATGACCCTTGCGGTTTCTTCTAACCCTGTGATTCAGTCTTCGCTGCCTCTATTTCATGACAGAATGGCCTGAGATGAAAGTCAAAGCTACAAAAGACCCACCACAGCTCATTTCATCGGCTTAGTAGAGGAGATTTTTATGCTCCCTTATTTAACAAACTTGATGTATGTTTGCTAGTAAATGCAAATACATTATATCTATATGTGTGTGTATATCTAATTACTGGGTACCAGAATTATGAATCTGAGTACCCCTCATGCAAAGATTTGGAGATGGTTGAAGATCTGGACCTGAACTTTGTGATTACAGAGATCATAATCTGACTACCACTGAACTTGTTGGGTGGTGGTAGGGAAATGTCTGAAATCTGAATATGCCTGTAGTTTGTAGCTGAATTAAATGTTTAAAAATATGTATGGTCACTTTAGCTGGCCCATCTATCCCTCTTCTACCCCCTCCAAGAGAAAAATCCTTCTTGTAGTTACTGTAACTAGAATCACATATCCCAGATCTTTGGCTACAATCTCTAAGTAGCGAACATTTCAGATATACTGCACAGGGTCTCAGTATCAATTTAATATCTGAGATGTCCTCTACATACAGATTACATCCTGCCCTTTCGGGATATAGTCTTGACCTAATCTAATGATTCTTGGCTTAAGACACTTCTGGCATTGGCAAGAAGCTCCTGTAGCATCCACTATCTGAGCTGCTTAGATTCTGCCAAGGTTCTACCATTTCCTTCCTCCATCCCAGAAACCAGAGCCAGGATGAGGAAGTAATAGAAAAGGTATTTAGGGAACAGACTTGCTGACACTACAGATAATTATGGTACTGTGTGTTCTGGATTTATACCACAATGACTGCATTGTAACATTGAACCAGGGTGTAACTTCATGATGTGATTGTTGTTATGCAATCAGGGAGGTTTCTGCTCCCTGATTATTTGGTGGCTCTCCGAAGCTGACTTCCATTGATCTAAGCGTTCCTTATCTTCAACTGTTGTGTTGCCAAGTAAAAACCTGCAGAAGGGAAGCAGATGTCTGTGGGACAAGTTATAAGCAGTAGTTTCATGTGGGATGAACCGGCAGGGTTGTTGGGTTTTTTTTTTAATCGGCTATGAAAATGATTTGTTACAGGCCACAGAATCATTGTTAACCAGGTTCCCATCATTAAATGCAATGGACTGCATGGGAAAACGGAAAGCCTGCTTCAGATGGAGGTTTCTTTTGAGCCAGATGGATGACATTTGAGACCTCAAATTAAAGTGCCAAAGGGAAAAAAGGGTGATAATTACAGCATCAGCCATAATGCGAACTTTCGAGAAAACAAATGAAATTGTAGGCCATAAATGTCAGTGGCAAAGTGCACCCAGCAGTCATTCCAAAAGGACATAGTTTCTTCCTATTCAAACAGTGGGATGTTAACCAGATTTGGCTGGAGTGCTTTTTCCACCCCCATCAGCAGGAAACAAGTTGAGGCTTTTGAGGCCCAATACAGCACCGTTGATTGATAGTAAAAGCTACATTTTGCCTTGCCTTTCTGACAGATTTCAGAAAAATCCCACATAGCAGTTGTAGATTGTTGACAATACTGGTTTTACTGCACTCACTGCATCCTCCTTGAGAAACCATCCATGTGAAAAGAAAAGGAGTACTTGTGGCACCTTAGAGACTAACCAATTTATTTGAGCATAAGCTGGTTAGTTAGTTAGTCTCTAAGGTGCCACAAGTACTCCTTTTCTTTTTGCGAATACAAACTAACACAGCTGTTACTCTGAAACCTGTCATCCATGTGAGTTTAGCAGTCAGAGTGTTAGAGAGAGCTGTTCTGGTCAGCGGCCGCTGGGTTTTTGCTTGTGTCCATTTCACACAAATCCCGATATCCTGAGAGACAAGTCCTTTTGCAGGTGAAAAAACAGCTTCTGGGAGGCAAGGACTGTTTTATCTTTAGATCTTGTCAGACCTATAGTCCCCTGGGGTGAAATCCTGTCTCCACTGAAGTTAATAGCAAAACTCCTATTGACTTCAGTGGGGCCAGAATTTAGAAAACTTTAAGCCTCTTTATAGTTGTCCCTGGCCCTTCTGATGAGGATTTTGCTCTTCAGCCAAGTGCTAACACAGTAGGATTAGAGAATTAATGAAAAGACCTTCATGATGCCTTTTGAGCTAGAATGGGTCAGAAAACCCGTTTACACTGTGGTGGTCCCAGCAGTCTCTACAGAAATTAAAGCTGGGAGGTTTCAAAGGGGCCTTATGGCCAGACTTTCAAAGGTCTTTAGGCACCTAAACATCAGATAGGCACCTCCTGGGAAATTTCAAAAGCACCTAAGCAGGTTAGGCTCCTAACGCCCATTGAAATGATGAGGTAGTCAGCCATAGAAGTGGAAACACATAGCCTTGTACACATTTCAAACAGGCCTGGCCAACTAGCAGATGGACACGGATATTTCATGAAGAACAACAAAAGAGAACAATCCCCACCACCTCCCATGCCCTTCCCCCCATATTTTTGTCATAGGGATATTTGTTGTGATTTACTGATGAGTTACTATGGGAAGTTATAAAAATATCCCTTCAAAAATATTAGAGAGAAGTTATGAGAAGTACTGAGAGAAGTTATGCCAAAACACTTGCCATTTACCCCAGAGCTTGCAGTTCCTATTTTAAAACAGGCAAAACAATACTATCTGTTTCACAAAGGACTCTGAATCTACAGCATAGTCACAAACAAAAAGGAAAAAGCTGTCCATGTTCCCACTTTTTATTGATTTTGAGCCCCTCATTCGTATATTATTTTAAAAACATCCCTCTCCTGCTGGCTTGAAATGTCCTAGTACGTATAAATGATTTCATCATTTCCTTTTTTCCGCTGCTTTAACCACACCCTGCGTTAGCACAGGAAAAGAATTTTATCTTCCAGGGCTCACTGCAAGGTGACAGTGGTTGCATTCAGGAGCCATATGTGCATTTTGATTATTGATCCCTGTAGCTGTATCTGGATTATACAAGCTTTGTTTATAGATCTAACTATGCTGGGCAGGGTGGCTGTCTTTATGTGCAATGCCTGACCCCTAAAAACGAGGACAGGGAACAAATCTAGTCCACAGAGAAATACAGAGTCAACCGCATGATCTGTTGTGTTGTACCTGCCTCAGAAGCAGTGGTGGATAATCTGTCAATGGTGGGAGGTGGGAGGGTCTTGTTCTTCATTAATCAAAAGACTGCTTGGTAAGAGCAGTAGGTATACTGATGGGAAAAGTCTATGAAATCATTTTTTTGTTTTAACCTAAACCTCTCCATTTTCACTTGCCTTGCTATGGGGAAAATCCTGCCAGGAAGCATATCCATTATGCAAAATGTTGACAAAAAGAAGGCATTTGTTGAAGTTACGCAACTGTAACACAGTTATTGTTAGCTCTTTGTGGAAGGGACTGTCTTTTTATTGTGTGTTTGCACATTGCCTAGCACTGGTACTTGGCGGGAGCTTCTAGGCACTATGGTAGTAAAAAAAAATAATAATAATTAATACTGATGGAGGGGCTAGCAGGACTGATAAGTGAGCAGGGCCATCACTGCAGCGAGGCAGTAAGCAGCGCTCTCCCTACTTCTCAGAGCCTACTCATATAGCCGGGCCTGGCTCCACTCTGAGAATCCTCGGTTCTTTGGTGGTCACTACTAGGAGGATTTGAGCTTCAATGAATGCTGCCTCTATACAGTCTGAAGCTGCTGCTACTTCTATCCTTGTCTGCTTCTTCCTCCCACCTCTGTGCAGAGAGGCAGTTGCCTCATATCCACCTCTAATATGCTTAACCCTCCAGTGATTGGGGGAAAGGAGTGAAGGACAAATAAGGAGTTTCAAGTGGCTAGAGGGGCAAGAGGAACCCAGGGGAGATCCCAAGGGATAGGGAGCTATGGAAAAATGTGGGATAGGTGAGCTGCCGTAAAGGTGTGTCTGAGGAAACTTTTAGGAGATGGAGTGAAAGACACCCCCAGTTACCCTATAGAGATAGGACTGCAGGGAGGAGAAGAAAAAATGCCAGGGGAGGGTGGAAGCAAGGGGGGAGGGAGAAAGAGAGAAAGACTAGTTGGAAAAGGGGGACAGAAAAATGGAAATACTTGATGAAGGGGAGGGAAGGTGTTGAGGGATCTGTGGATGGTAGGAAGGAGAGATGGTTAGTTGAGTGTGCAGGGGAAGGAAGATATTCCAGGCAGGAAGGGAAAGATGGGAAGGCTGGGTAAGAAGAGAAAGGGGAAAGTCTGCAGGGAGCAAGGGTACGAGATTGGGGAAGAGCAGAAGACACCACTCCAAGTGTCAGGGAAATGACCTGAGTGAGTAGTAAATGCTTTGCTCTGATCCTTGTGTTGGTAGAAACTTGTCATTCATTATCAGTGAATCCACTGGTTTCTACTGCCCAAACTATGCATTCAGCAGAGGAAAATCTTTGTGAGTTTCTGTTGCAAGTATTGGTAACTTAAGATCCAAAAAAACAAAATACAAAACAGAATGAACTACTCTGGGCATAAACTTTGCTGCTGACCTGGGTTAATGGTTACTTTCCCCACCAGAGGGCAGCACAATCTACCAATTTTGCAGGCGTTTATGAATTAGCTGTGTTGACCGTTGTAATAAAGATATAGATAAACGTCCTATACAAAAAGAAGTATCTGAATTTGAAAGGGACACTGTCCTGTCACTTTTGAAAACAGGAAAAAAAAAACTAGGTCCATGCATTTCTTTGTGTGCCTATTTTTCTGTCTTTCTGGAAGAGTAAAGAATTCAATAAAAATGATAAACTACAGGCTTATTGAACTAACCCTTAGAGTTGAATATAGAATTATAATATCCTTGTTATTGAATTCTATAAGATGGCTCAAAAATCCTTATAGAACGTAACAAAATGAAAACCTTTCTATAAGTTTTGAGAACCCCATTGGTTTCAATCCCTATTATGTTTTATAGGAATAGTCCAAAACAAATGCTATAATCTTCAATTATTCTGGAGGATGTGCACATGTACTCTCCTGACTGACACATGTCAGTGATAATACATGCAACATATGCAGCTCTGTTCTGATGATCACTGTAGAAATATTTAGGATAGATGGTATATGGCATGCAGTAAAGGGAGGAGAAAACCCCACTAAGGAAACATTTAGATGTCAATTTGTATAGAGTTACAGTGAAATCTGTATATAGCAGAAGTTTATTGGTCTGCCTTCTGTCTTTTGAGACCATCCCAAGTGTACTCCACAGTTTTATTTGAAGACCACTTCCGTTAAGCTGCTAATGTTTGTTGGTCTCTTGAGTAGTCACTTAAGATGGGCTTCAATATATTAAAAAGAGTAGCATAAAAATGTATTTTAAATATTGTGAAAAATACTATTAATTTCATTTTATTAAGATGGCTTGCACACATGTCCCACTGCAATAGAGAAACAGGGGATTTTTTTTTCTGTTGATCATGTTTCAGACTGAGATTGTATCTTGTTTGAAAAAAGGACATCTTGTGAAAGTGACTTTTTTCTTTATTTCTGAAATGTGCTCTTGGCCTTGACCATCACTTCTGGGAAGGGGTTTGAAGTTTCGAGATGAAGTGTTAGTTTTTAACTTCTGCTTATTTGGAACAGATTCAATCCAAACTGCATTTCATCTATTCAGATCATTTCACCTTGTCTACTGCTGGTTTATTTGGTTGAATAGTGTTTACTATGAAAGATTTGTAACTTTGCCTCCTTTCACTACTTTTCTGTCCCTGCAGTCCTCCTCCACTAACTCCCTACCTACTTCTCTTCGCACGCTTACTCTATTGCTTTCTTAGCCACTTATTTTTTGCAAGTATTTATTGTTCTACTAACTGTTGCAACAGAGGGAAAAAATAAAAGCCTAATCCAATCCCATGCGAAATGGCTGTGTTAAAGAATAAGGATGAAGTGTGATTTATACAAAAGTCAGGAACTGGAAATGTTATGGTTGCACATGCAAAGACCTTTCTTTAAAAAATCCTTGGAACTTTCACTAATCCCGAACATTTTTCACGAGATCACCAAAAGGTATGTTTGCGATCTATCCGAGATAGTCCATAGATTTCAAGTTTCTACCTCAAACTTCCAAGGTACTACAGCTATTATGAAGAAAGTCATAACTGGGAAAATGTATATTTACTTAATTCACGTATTTCTCAAAAACTGAAGAAAAAAAAATGGGCCCTGGGCTATGTATAAATCTACCAAATTGCAGCCTAAAAAAAAAGGAAAGGAAAGTCTATAAGCAATTGAAAATAGCCCTAGGAATCCAAACACTGGTATTAACTGTAGTTGTTGCTATGTACTCCGCTCTTGGTTTAGTGAGCATCTCTCTTACATACACTACTCATTCATAGGAGGCAGGTTGAAAACTGACTAGAGTAGGAAAGGAGGGCTCATGGTGTCAGGTGCTATTTCCATAAAGCGCTTCTAAAGCATCATAGTGTACTGGAATGATGATTAAAAGATCTTAACGGTTGGTGGTGGCTTGGATTGTGAGCTACTCCCGCACAACGATCTATTGTATGATATTCCCATTTTGTTATCACTTTCATCTGGTTTCCCTCGACATTTCTGACTCTGTGAACCGGGGATCATGCTTGAGTGGGATGGTGTCAGGTGTCAAGCATTACTCATTGCATATTTAGTACTGCATTACACAAGCTTCCAGGCTGCAGTCTGAGAGAGCCCCAGCTTGCTGGCATTACTCCCAAGGTTATCTCTACCATCTCTACTTCCCCTCTGTTACCAGGGCCAGCATTGAACCCCAGAACTGTGTGGGCTCCATTTGACACAGCAGGAAACAAACAACCCAGAGTCTTCTCTACTCTGCTGTGCTTACGACTGAAAATCCCTTTCCTAAATCAGCGAATTTACACGGTGCTATACAAACCTAGAATAAGATGCTGTCCTAATGCTATAGAATTTCTAAGTGAGCAGGAAAAATGAGAGAGTGCATGTGCGTCAGTGGCATAGAGACTCTCTTTGTCTCAATTGCCACATCATCTCTATAACCCAGAGACAGTGGGCAAGAGACACAAGAGTTTCCTTCCCCTAGATGTGCATGCGAGTTGATGCTTGGCTCAGCAAAAGCAAAAAAGAGTCAGCAAGGATTCCCTTCAAATGTGAACGTTTATAACCAGAAATCAAAAGAACCAAAAAGAAAGAGAAACTTTCCCCAGCAGAGGGTTCTGTCCTATGACCCCGGCTGCTTTGTCGCAGATATTTTCCCTTTTCTGTCCCCCAAGCAGCCAATTTATAATTCTCCCCCTCAGGAAGGAGGGGAGGGAGGAGCAGACTGAATTAAACCCTTTGTTCATCTGGGGGCCAAGTGGTTACCTGTACCCTGACACCGCGATGTTCCTTGAATGTTGCAGGAGTGCCAGTATTGTACCTCGGGCAGCAAGAGACACACCTGAGCTCCTGTCTAACAACAATCTTTCCTGCTCTAGATGTCCTGTCCTAGATTCCCTTCTATGTGACTTGGACTGCAAGGAGGGTGACGAGGTGAATGCATTTTGTGTTAGGGAAGGAGGAAGAGAGGTGAGCGATTATATTTTTAAAAGTAAGAAAAACAAAAGCCAAGAGTGTGTTTCACCATCCTGGAAGGCCACCAATGCTTGCTTTCTTGTAGCTCATGTTCTCTTCCCTGCGAGAATTGTTACTGCAAATCCCTTCATGATCAGCCGTGTTTCGCATCTATGGTTTGCTATGAACTGCTAGCTTGTCACAGCACTATACAGGTGTGCCTTTTATAGTAAGCAGGATTGTGTCGGAGAATAAAAGAAGGGCTGCAGCCAAAGCTGAGTCTGACCACTCCAGCAGCTCTGCATGGGATGGTGTGTAACAGGCATATTAACAATCCTCAAACAAGTCTGCCACTGAGCAGAATTTTAAAGAATGGATAACTGTCAATTCAACAGATTTGTGTCCTGTTTTCATAATGAATAACCATCCCGTGGTGATGAACGTATTCTAGCTTGGATGCCCTTAATGCAGGAAAAACGCTATTGGAATCTTTGTCTCATTTTCAGTGCAAAAGCTTAGTTGCTTTGAAAGTCCCTTTCATTCTCTTACTCCCCACATGCTTTTCCCACTCCCTTCATTCTCTCCTAGGTGGGAATAAGTCACAGAAAGTTTCCTAATCTGCTGCCAAAACTCATTGTCTCTTGCCTAGCCCTGTTACCTGCATCAGGAATACCCCAGCACAGAAAGAAGAGCCACAATCTATGTTGTGCAGCTTTCCACAGTGGGTTTGGGTGAAGAGAAAATCAAGAAGAACCTAACTGGCATCACATGCCCCACTTCATCTACCATGGGTGCAGTCATGTGGATATAAAGGGCAGCACAGAACCTTGACTGTTTTAGGCCCAAGGTTGAACGACTCTCTACCACTATGTACTAATTTATCAGTTGGGTTGTCTCTAGCCAATGGCAAGATCTTCTTCCTTATGGGGCACCATCTATAGACCAGCTTTCCTGATAACCACCAACCCTTGCACCCCCTCCCCCAGCTCTCTTTAAATATTAGTATGAAATCTTTGTATGGTAGAGGCCAATCCCCCCTTCATCATTTTCTTTTGCCTATTATGGTTATTTCTGGCAGATACGCTGCTTTTCCTGGGGCACTGGGACCAGTTTTGTTTTAATTCTTTGTAGTTTGTGCTAGTATCCCACATACTTTGGTGCTATCAGGAGGAATCATTAAATAATGGATTCGATCACAATGGCAGTTACTGAATTTCTGAGGTTTTTCTAATTACTATTTTATTTATAAAGCACTGATAATATACTCCATGGTGTACACAACCAAAATAAACTCTCTCCTAGAGAAGGCTTTACCCTAAAGAGCTTACAGGTTAGAACACAGACAAGACTGAGACACCCCATGGCAGGTGTTGTTTTTCCCATTTATATGTCGGGGTGAAGAAGGCAGTTGGCTGATAGGGTCTGGTGTTTGTGGACCATGCAGGAATTCAAAATTTGTCAGGTCAAAATGTACAGCTCAGCTTTGCAGCTCTAGGACGATCAGAATAAGCATCCAAGCTGTCATTGTTAGTGTTTTGATTTGGAAAAGGAAAAATAAAACACTTAATTTAGAGAGATTCTTTTCTCAGGTCTGAGCAGTAATTATCTATATTTCCAGTGTACAAAAGGCAGCTGTTGACTCCGTCTGTGATATTGCTGTCGTTGGTAGTTTATCAGTGGTTTTTCCATTGAATTAACTGGGAAGTAGCTCGTATGGGTAACACCATATCACAGATATTTCCAGGAGCTGGGACCAGTTACAAGTGAGCTTTTTCCCCCCCTGGTTTTCCCAAGAAAGAAAAGTTCTTCCTTACTACTTTGCTGTGTTTAAGTAGAGTGAGATAATTGGTTATTAGGCAGCATTATCCTCTTGAGGGATCTTTAACTCCGTTTTTTTTGTCTTGTTTTCTTTCCTTTTACACATATCTGTGTTTCATTTGTGTTACTGTGTGCCTCGAGCCCCTAGCTTGTTAGGCACTGTACACACATGTCCTTCCCTTTGAATGGGCTGGAAGTGTATGTGGGGTTTGCGGGAGGGGAGAAATAGGTGTATATGGTACATGGCCAAAGACGCAGGGTGGAGCAAATTCATGGGCAATTATAAAAAAACTAGGAGAGATTTTTTTTCACTTGATTCAAAAATGGAGAAGAAGGTGTCATGGGATATGTAAGGGTGATGTGGGCCCAGTCTGATGCGAGGCTGTAGTCTACCTACTATGGACCCTGAAGTCAAAAGAGTAGGGGTATAAGAAGATCATTAAAGATGGAAGTGCCGTCATTCTGAGGGCAAACGATTAAGCCACAGAGAAGGACTTCAGCAGAAGAAAGGTCAATTGAAAAATGAATTCTGGAATAACTCTGGAAATGGTGTTTGAAGATGCACTTTTCCTTCTTGGTAAATTAGGGTTCAAGGATGACTCTCCAGTTTCTGGCTTTTGGGACAAAGTAAAGGCTTGAGCTAAAGGAGGTTTGGGGTAGTGACAGCAGAATAAGAGAGAAAGGATAAGAGTCATTCCAGAAGGAAGATTTCAGTCTCTGAAGTATTTAATAGAAGATATTATGATGCAGTCAAGAGCTGACAGTCAAGGCAAGTGCTACAGCCAGATGGATCAGAGAGTGACAGGATGATGTAGAGGCAAATGTTAGTCACGTAGCTGATGGCCATTGCTGAAGATAAGAGGGAGATATCCCTGGGGGAGATGTCATAGTGGATGTAGATGAAACCAGGGGTGGCAAGATATGGGTCTGTTATTATTAACATTATTATGGCAGGAAATATATTGAATGGAGTTGTGAGACCAGTCCATTACATTATTGGTCTTTTTATTGATGATAATGTGTATTTTTAATTATTGGCGACAGCCCACAAAGCAATGGATGGGTGCTCTAAGTATAAGCAGAAAGAATGAATACATTATTTCATTCCACCTCAAAGCACTGGCATTGTGATAAAATGCTTTCATTCTCAGTTCTAATGTAGCATGGGATTGATAGCAAAAATGGTTGTTATATCAAGACCATTCACCAATCTCAAATGACCCGTGGTCTTAGTTTCTCCTGAATAGATGTCTCAATCACAAACCCCAACTCAAATGGTACTAATTTAGCACTTTCAGGAGAAAGGGCAAGGATGGAATGAGCCGCTAAGTTTCTCCCTTCTTTCATCTACAGGTAGCTCCCACTGAGAAGGGTTGAGACACCTGGGTAAGGCACTGTGGGGAAGCTTGCGTTGCCATTGCTCATGCTCTATCTGGTCCATAACCTTCCTTCCCACAAGAGAATTTCTTTATTTGGCTTCAGCTATATCATGACAAAACATGTGCACAAGACCACATTTTTTCTTCATTCCTGTACATCTAAAATGCAGAGCAGTAGTTAGCAGAACTCCTCAGGGTACAAGAATGGAGGCTGCAAGGTATGGAAACAAGAGGTTTTCTTGTCCACAGTTGCAAACAATAATGCTTTGTATTGTTTTGCTTAGAGGACACTTTTTTTTTGCAATCTTGTTTAATAGTTCTGGATTGAATTTCTTTGTTAAGGCAGAAATATGAATTAATCATTAAAGGGCAAAAGCTGCCCTGCTGTAATTCACTGCATAGCCAACACTGATGTCCTTCCCTGATGTGCCAAAAAAGCTGATTTTTTTAGACTTGTTAGCTCAGTCAAGATATCTGAATATGATTGAAAAGCCCTCTAAATACTTATTATGATTTTGCACTTCTGCAGTCAATGGGGGTTTTACTTTTTACTTCAATGAGTGTAAGGATTGATTGTTTAAGTCACATGATATGTTTTCTGCTTCCTGGATGACTGAATACTTTTTAATTTGGAGGTAACATCATCAACATCATCACAATTAATTAACTAACAGACATATACGAATTACTCTTGTTTGAGCACACACACATTGGATTGCATGTGAATACCGGTTGATTCAAAGAACAACCATTCCTCATTCATTCCTTCTAAACAAAAACCCATTCACAAGAATGCCCATTACAGCAAAGCAGGTCAAACCGAATGACCGTTTGGCATTTGAACACATGAACGGGAATAATACTTTTTCAGCATCCAACCAGTTGTAGGTACTGATAAAACACCTAAGGGAGCTACCTGGCTTTGAAGCTGAGCACATGCTTTGAAGCTGAGCACATGCTTAAGTGCTTTGCTTGATGGTGGTCCTGATAATGATGCTGTGATTTCACAACACGTTGCACAGGACTAGATGCATTTCAAATTGCTTGAGTTTCAGTACCTAAGATTTCAGTAACTTTTCTTACTCAAGATAAAACCTGGGCAATATTAAGAGAGTCAAGATAATCCTAAATGCAACTAATGGTGTTGGCAACTCATGGTTTTATTCTGAGTCTCACCATCGTTAGTGTTTTTCATAAAGCCCGACCGCCAATAGTTAAATAACTGATAATATCAGTTTTCATTTAAATAAACAGCAAGTTTTTAGCTTTCACAGTTGTGGAGAAAAGCCTGAAAATGTGACCTTTCCGGGCATGACACTAGAAGGCAAAGAAAAGGAAATCAAAATGTATATTAAAAAACAGGATTTGGAGGAACTTGGCTCATAATTAAGGCCCTGCTAAATTCACGGCTGTGAAAAATGCATCACGGATCATGGACTCTGGTCTCCTCTGTGAAATCTGGTCTTTGTGGACTTTTATACTATACTACAGGGTAAAAGTATATACAAAAGTATACACAGTGTTTCTCAAACCGGGGTTCCTAACTCAAAAGAGGGTTGCAGGGCTATCGTAGGGGGGTCACAGTATTGCCATCCTTACTTCTCTGCTGCTGCTGGCGATGGTACTGCCTTCAGAGCTAGGAACCTGGCCAGCAGCCACTGCTTTCCAGTCACCAAGCTCTGAAGGCAATGCAGAAGTAAGGGTGACAATACCACAACCCCCCTACAATAGCCTTATGACTCCCTCTTGGGTTGGATCCCCCAGTTTGAGAAATGCTGAGTCTTCAGGGCTTTCCATGTTTATATTTTGCCGTTTTAAAATACGTATTCATGTTTTGTTACAGTACCATGACATTTAAGATTTAAATTTCTGAAAATGAAATTCAAGATGTTTAAAATGCGGTGGCTGCGAAATTTACGAAAATGGACCATGAATTTGATAGGACCCTACTCACGATTTTGAACACATAGGGATGGAATGCTGGACTAGCTAGCATGTGCTAGCTAAGCCTGACCTAAGCTCATCCACTCTTCCTGCTCAAGACAAAACCTGTGCAATGCAGAGAGTTAAAATAACCCTAAAAGGCAACTAGTTTATTTCCCCTAAATCTTCTGAACAAATGAACATTACAATATTAAATGTGACACCGGGGGAAAATTACCTGGAAAAAGAAAACCACAAATGTCTGAGTCATATAGTTAGCCCAGCATTGTACATCTGCCTATAATTGCTGTAAGCAGAGGAACATCCAAAATACCAACAAGCTCAGTATCTGAAATATTAAATACTTTGTTTATTGCTCAAGGGATCTGAGAGTGGGTTAACTTCCCAATTTTTGGGGCCTTGATTCTGCCACCCTTACTCTCACAGAAAAGCACCTTACTATTCTGGTAATCCCATTGCTTTGAACGGGGCTAATCATGGAATAAGGTAATAATGTGAAGAAGGTAGCAGGCTCAGACCTTTTACAAGTTTTGATGTGCATCAGCTGTGCTGTGTGGATTTCGCTATCATGCAAACAGGACTGAACCACAATGACTTTTAGCTTTTGCTGTATTTTTGATGCCTTAGGCCAGTGGTTTTCAACCTGTGGTCTGTGGATCCCTCGGGGTCTACAGACTATGTCTAAATTTTCCAAAGGGGTCCACACCTCCATTTGAAATTTTTTTAAGGGTCTGCAAATGAAAAAAATGTTTGAAAACCGTTTGCTGTGACTAGGAAAAGTGGGTGAGTTTTATTTGGGTTTGCAGTGGTGCCAGCTTTTGTGATTTTACCATGAGTCTCACAATATTCAGTGTTTTTCATAAAGCCCCAGCTCCAGGAGTTAAGTAAATACACAAAAACCTCAGCTTTCATTTAAATAAAAAGTAAATTTCTTGAATTTGTGATTGTGGGAGAAAAGCCTGAAAGTGTGACCATACCGGGTTCCAAAACCAAAAGGCAAAGAAAAGGAACACCAAATACATTTTTAAAACCTCTCATGATTGTTGACTCAATCGCGTTACTCAGCAGGGGTTGGCTCATGGTTTTGAACAATTGGGGATGGAGTGCCGGAGTAGTTAGCATGTATTAGCTAAGCCTAACCTAAACTCAATTACTTTTCCTCTACTACTGTGTAGTAGATCCAGATTTGAACCATTTTCTTCTCCTTTTTTCTTGGTAAAATTTACTGGTTTGATGATAAGAATCTGGAGAAAGGCCTATGGTCTGTCAACCTTTAGGGCCTAGTGCGTGGTCTAGCTATCTCTTTTCTCAGGTGTTTGTCCTGGCTGAGGCTAGCTGCAGGATGGGGTACGTCAATTGCTTCAGAGGAGTCTTTCCTTCAGTTGACTTTGTTCATGATAAGTATATATTTTTTTAAAAAATATGGTGCCTGCACCCTGTGATTCAGTAAGTGTTCCCATTCTATAGATTAAAAGGCAAGTGTGCCATATGTACATAATATGTAATGTGCACATAGGGCAAGACTATGGGGTGGTGTAAGGCACTCCTTTCTAGCCCTGCATTGTCAGTTACAGGGGGACAGCACACCCCAGCACAGGTGAGCAAAGAATGGGTGGAGATGAGCAGGGAATGGGTGGAGCCAAGACTCCTCCCTAACCTCCAATTTGCCAGCTCAGTACAGCTGAGCCAATGCAAAAAGGGAGAGTAATTGGCATCTGATGATGGGCCCACTTGAAGCGATGGAGAAACCAGGGAAGGTAAGGTGACTCTGAATTACAATTCTCTTCTCTGGGCTGCTCCTCAGGTGACACAGCTCTGCACCTCCCCAGCTTGTGTATATATACCATTGAAGTTGGTGGAACTATGCTGATTTACATTAGCTGAGAATCTGGCTCCAGGTCTCAATTCAACCCATAATACGCAAAGGCAAGTTTTGTGTTAGCTGCAACCATGCTTCCTCATTTTGAGCAGTACCTTAGCCCCACTGATATATCAGTGTGAGTGAACGTGGCAGAAGCTAGTCTTCAGAGACAGCAAGCAGCAGAGCAGCATGTTAGAGCCCCCTTGTGGGAATGATTAATCAGCGAGAAGAGACTCCTTTCCCCCCCTCCATTTAAATGCATTAATTAAGCTAGTTTTTGTGTAAGAAAAGTTATAGTAAAGTTACATTAGAATGCTCCCTCCCCCAGGAATAGAGAGAAAAATCTTTGTTTCCCTCTATAGATTCTGGTTGGCATGTTTTCCTCTATGAATTCAGTGGCATTATGCAAGGGGCAGATTTGATCCTTCGAGTGTTATAATGACTGGTATGCTGACTAAAACTCTTCCTTGTCATCTAAATCTCTCCTGGTTTTGGTTTGCCTTACAGATCTCTTTTGCAGGATCAAATAGCAGCCATGAAAGGACAGCAACATCATTGTTTTCTCCCTTGTTCATACGCACTTTTGTTGTTCCTCTCTCCAGTTTTCTTACAGTTAATTGGTTTAGGGAAGTTTCCTGGCATTAAAAATATGGGGCCAAATTCTATCTTTTGTTACGCTGTTGTAACCCCACTGAAGTCCCTGGGGTTGCAGCAGTGTAGCTGAGAAAAGAATTCAGCCTCACAGAGTTGAGGGCAGTGTGAGCCTAGACAAACAAATGTTGGGTGGGGGATGGAAGGAAATATTTCATTTAGAAACTTTAATGTTCGTAGGTGACAGAGAAGAAAACATTTCTGATTTTTCTCTGCATCAGTGTCAGTTCCTGAGCCCTGGAGGCTGACATGTGTCAACCAACAGGAAGAGATTTTGAAGCTCTTAACAATAAAAATAGTTTTAAAAAGGCCTTGCTGGATTTCCCTCTCATAATGTAGATTTAGAGGTTGGGCTTTCCCCTGAATCATGTCATCATGAATCAGAGCGTAGACATCAGCTCCCCTGAGGAGAGGAACTACTAGCCCTGTAATCCAAATGAATGATAGATGAGGTCATCAGATCCTGAGCATCCTGGTACAATTTACACTAAAATGAAAACAGATAGTAAAAATAAATACCCTGCACAACTATGGAACAATGGGAGTAGGATATAGACTCTTTGGGGCAGGGACTATGGATCTGTGCCTTCCAGAGAGCTCAGCACATAGTGATTTCACAAATAATATCTATCTAAAACTAATAATTCACCCCAGATCAAATGGATTCTTCGTTTATAGTATATAAATGCTGTGACTGCATCTACCTTTATTTAAAGGTTTTCATTTCCAATGTATATATATCTCCTTTCTGGGCCCAGGGGAAAAAAACAAACAATCCCCTGGTCTTGTTCCTTCCAACGAATGTGATTAGGTTTGGCAGAATTTGATTTTTATTTTTTATCTTTTCTATGGACAATATTGATGTTTATTTTAAGCATTTTTCTCTTTTTATTAATTTTCACAGTTGTACAAAATTATGAGGGGATTAGACAATTATTTAATGACACATTGAAATTCAAAAACAATTAAAGCTTTTTAACTTAGGTTCTGAAGCAGAATTCTTCTTTGCCTATCTGAAAATCTCTATTGTTATCAATGGGAAAAAAATAATCTGTTTGTGTTTGCAGTGAAAACTACATTGAGTGACATTTAACAATAAAAATCTGGTCTTTCAAGCCTAAATATGATCGCACAGGATGTAAAACAGTGGTGCACTAAAGCTGACCAGTATCTGGATTTTTATTCATCCTAGTCTTGATTCTCCCTTGTCTTGTACCTTGTGAAGCCATCTGTACCTGCGCAAAGTGAGTGTAAAACACTGCCAAATTGGAATGGTGGTTTTTTACATTAATGTTGCACTGGTGTATGATGACAGGAAATGCAGAGCAGTGAAGAATGTAGCTCCTTGAGTGCTGAGATCGTCTGCAATCATTCTGTGTATGGAGCTCTAGATGAAGTCCTGTGGGAAACTTTCAGGATCAAGCCCAAATCTGGGAACAGGTGATAAAGGAGTGCAAACTTAATACTTTTCTTTTAATTCTCCACCATTTCCTCCAGCCAGACTCCTCACCAAGTCACTACGTCCTTTTAACTCATCCACTACTACCAAACCACTGTTGAAAGAGTGTGGGTGGGGGGAGTGTTAGCACTTGCATTGTTGCTACGCTCGTCAGTGTCTTGGAGGCTAGTGGACAGCTTTTAATTTTTAACTTTTAGTTTAACTTGGCAAGCGATTCCAAATTCCCCTATTTCCCAAAGTACTTATTTTTTCTTTTTAATGCTGATTTTATTGCATTCAAGATAAACAAAAAGAGGAATAGTTGCAGAGAGCTGAAAAGTACCAAAGTGTTTTCTAGATGACCGAAAACTGTATTATATGGTACTAACAACTGTATTACACAAATACTGAGTTTTGTGTTTCTTCTTACAAATTAATAACTAACATAGTAAATTAAAAACCATTAATAATAAACTTGCCCTCACATCCAAATAATCTTCATGATGAATTTAAATACGAAATACTACTGAGACATGTTGATTGTCTTGAAGATATTGCAGGGGTATTGAAGGTGAGAGTAGACAGATCTATTATCCTTGAAGGTCCCAAGATATTTATACGTACACCTAATGGTTTAGAGACCATTCTTTTGCAGTCACCAGTTGGTCATTTTTGGAAGGTTAAGGTAGGTTTAGATTTTATGTTGCTGCATCCATAATTTGGTTTTGTTGATAGTCAGTGGATTTAACAAAAATAGACATCATGTTCTGTACACTTAAGTTAATGCGAGAACATTGGTCTTGTGGGTAATTCCCAGAACGTATAATACAGAGATAAACAGCAAATCAGTTGCTAGTTTGGAACATAGAATCTCAGGGTTGGAAAGGACCTCAGGAGGTCATCTAGTCCAACCCCTGCTCAAAGGAGGACCAATCCCCAATTAAATCATCCCAGCCAGGGCTTTGTGAAGCCTGACCTTAAAAACCTCTAAGGAAGGAGATTCCACCACCTCCCTAGGTAACCCATTCCTGTGCTTCACCACCCTCCTAGTGAAAAAGTTTTCCTTAATATCCAACCTAAACCTTCACCACTGCAACTTGAGACCATTACTCCTTGTTCTGTCATCTGGTACCACTGAGAACAGTCTAGATCCATCCTCTTTAGAACCCCCTTTCAGGTAGTTGAAAGCAGCTATCAAATCCCCCCTCATTCTTCTCTTCTGCAGACTAAACAATCCCAGTTCCCTCAGCCTCTCCTCATAAGTCATGTGCTCCAGCCCCCTAAGCATTTTTGTTGACTCTTTCCAACCTATGAAATGGTCAATTAATGCCCAAAATTGGCATAGGCAATGGCAGCTCTGTAAACAGTGCAGGAGTGCAGTTGATTGATAATCATGTATGTGATATCATAAATGGGAATCGGGAGCCACTTTATTCAAAATTGAAGAAAAATCATAGAATCAGAGCAGTGTAGGACTGACCTGGAGAGGGCATGTAGTTCAGCCCTGACAGCTGTTTATTTAACCTGGTCTTAAAACCCTCCAGTGACAGGGATTCCACAACCTCCCTTGGAAGACTGTTCCAGAGCTTTACTCTCATTAGAGTCAGAAAGTTTTTCCTAGAATCCAACCTAAATCTCCCTTGCTGCAGATTAGGCCCATTAATGCTTGTGCATCTCCTTTCAGATAAGGGGTTAACCATAGGGCCCATAATCCTTTATCCCACCCTACACTAGCAGTGATTCTCTCAAAAATCAATAGGAACATGTTGGGGTCCATTTTACAGAGCCCCAGCTCCCCTGCAACTTCCATTCTGCCTAATGGGACTTGCCACATTTTGTAATAACTGCTACTATACCTGGGTCGTCTCCTTCGTGAACTCCTGAAACAGTCACTATTGTTCCACCTGCCAGCCCCGTATAGCTTGTTGCTCAGTTTGCTAAGAGTGCCTTCAGTGTCCTCTCCATCTCTTTCTGTTGGTCTACCAGCCTTCACATTAGCTCCTTCATCTTTTCTAGATTCAGTCTGTCCTCTCACAGGCTACCTCTCAAGCTTTCCTGGTTCTGGCTGACAAATGGGTCGTGGATAAGTCCACGCTCACAAACGGGCTCTCCCCTTTCTGTCCAAGTTTTCCAAACCAAATAGATGCACCTTTTATTCCCTCCATCTTTTTCCCTCCTACCCCTGCACTCGCCTTTTCTTTTCTTTTTTTTTTTTTTTTGACCAGGAAAATGAAAGAATAAAAACAACTTTATAATGCAATGTTTAGACTGAAATACTCAAATGTTACTTAATTTCTTTCTGGCTTTCTTTGTTAAAGGGACACCACCAAATTGAAATCTCATCAATGGGGGTGGAGGGGAATTAAAAGTAATTTGTTTTTAAAAAGCAACCCTAGTTTTTTAATTTCCTAATATTTGCATGGTTGAAGAGTTATTCAGAAATTAACAAAAATGAACACTATTTTTTTTGCATTTTCTGTATAAAAATGTCTATTTTGGTGCTAATATTTGCATATACGTAATACTGCCATCCTCAAACATTCAAAAATCACAAGTCAGGCCCCCACAAATCATTAGATTGACTTAAAATCATGAAATTTTTAAGAATAGATTTTGTATTGCTTTATTTGCCTTCTGTTTTTTGCTCGAGTCCTGAGGGTTGATGTTTTCCAGCTTTTCTTTGCAACCAGGAGGTCTAGAACCTAACGTGGCTTTTTTTTGTTTTTGTTTGTTTTTTAATGAAAGCCAAAATTCTCTCAAAATCATGTTTCCAGGACTGTGTTAGACTTGGCACCATCCTGAAGGGGCTGAGTGTGTGTACCTGTGCATTGCTGATCAAAAGATTGATCCCATTCCCAGAGCATCTTGGCTGATTTGAGGCTCTTTTGTATTACTTAGACCCAGTCCATGTTGTGGGGTCCGACTGAACTGCACCATTCCAGAAGAAGCTGTAAGAGAAACTGTGCGAACAATCTCCAAGAGCTCTGAGGTGCACAGGGGAGTATCTATGTTACTACATCACTGAAGGGGTTGTAATATGTTCCTTTACCTCTTGGCAAGGGCAGAGAGAAGGGATAGAACAAGATGAACACAGGAATTGTGGTTGTGTCTAGATTCTGCACATGATGGGGCTCATTTGTGCCTGTCCATCCAGCTTACCAACACAAAAGCCAGATGCTGTTTTGCCCTTGTAAAATACAATCCTACGGTGTATAAGGTGAGGTATTTCCAGTAGAGATAAAGATGTATTAATGCCATCATACAAGACATTGATAAGACCACATCTGGAACACTGAGTACGGTTCTGGTCATCCATGTTCAAGAATGATGAATTCAAACTGGAACAGGTGCAGAGAAGGACTACTGGAATGATCAGGGGAATGGGAGGGCCTATCTTAGGAGAGGAGACTAAACGAGCTTGGCTTGTTTAGTCTAGCAAAACGAAGGTTGAGATGGGATATAATTGCTCTCTATAAATACTTAAGAGGGGTAAACACTAGCGAGGGAGAAGAGCTATGTAACCTAAAGGGCAATATTGGCAAAAGAGCAAATTGGTATAATAAGGTTCAAAAAAGAACTAGATAAATTCATGGAGCATAGGTCCATCAATGGCTATTAGCCAGGATGGGCAGGGATGGTGTCCCTAGCCTCTGTTTGCCGGAAGCTGGGAATGGGCAACAGGGGATGGATCACTTGATCATTACCTGTTCTGTTCATTCCCTCTGGGGCACCTGGCATTGGCCACTGTCAAAAGACAGGTTACTGGGTGAAATTGACCTTTGGTCTGACCCAGTGTGGCCGTTTTTATGTTCTTAAACTGGTCATGAATAAATTTAGGCTGGAAATTAGAAGCAAGTTTCTAACCATCAGAGGAGTGAGTTCTGGAACAGCCTCTGAACAGGAGCAGTGGCGGCAAACAACCTAACTAGTTTTAAGATGGAGCTTAATAAATTTATGAACCTGATTGTAGGATGCTATAGCAGGGGACTCACTGACCTAGGAGGCCATTCCAGTTTTATGTTCGTATGTAAATGAGACTACAGTGTTCTTGGGACTCTAGCTCCCTCCTTGTTGGTCCAGTACTAAGCACACTGACATGTCTCAGTGAATAGTATATCTACCTTCTATCTTGGGGTTTTCAATTTACTCATCATAGCACCCATTTCCACATATCTGAGTGCATAATTCATATATATTATGGGTAAAATTTCAAAAGCACCTGAGCAATTTAGAAGCCTAAATTCCACTAGAAGTCTTTGGGACTGAGGATGCTAAATGACTCAAGTGCTTTTGAAAATGGCATATTTGCACTTTTGAAAATATTACCCATTTTGTATAACAGTAGCAGTAGTACATTAATGCAACAAGAACTAATGCAACAAGAAACCAGGGAACAACTACAGTGCCTTTAATCCTTTCCTCTTCTATGGAATATTATAATGCATTCCACAGGTTTCCTTGGATATACAGAATTTGCGCTTACTAACGTGTGGTGTCCTCTAACCAAGTGTATAATGTAAGATAATACAATGTTAAGGAGAGAGTTTATAAGGAGCCGTCAAGGAAAGATTCAGGTAATAACTTAAAGAACTAAACAACGTCACTTTTCAGAGTTTGTCTGATTTATGACATGCTTGTTTGCCTGTGTTATCTGGAGTGGCCCCTGTACTGGGAAAGCAATCAAAGAGGCCTACGGGTGGGGTGGTGAGACCAGAGATTGTAACAGCTTCCTAGAGGGGGCTGCAGCTGCTGGATAGAAGTGCCATGCGATCAGAGCAAAGCCAGAGGGGTTGTCTGATTGTGCCGTTGCTGCTTTCAGAATCAGACTTTTCCTAAAGACGATTGGAAAGTTATCGGAACTCTGCCCCAACTCCTGTTCCCTCTCAACTTTGCTTTGGAAAATCTGGAGATTCTTTCCCCACAGAAAGACTGTAGGAGATTTTTTTATTATTTTTTTTTAAAGTTAGTGGGTTTATTTCTGCTGGATTTCTTCTTCCTTTTGCCGAGTTGCTTTCCTGTAGCTGGTGTGCTTGGTGGATGAGGAAGCAGCGTGCATACTTAGGAGCTGTGCAGAAAGGTAAAGTCCAGCAATGCATCTACTCCTGATTTGAAAACATTACTCCTGTTTAATGTGATAGCATTGTAGGTGGGTATTGCACAGGGCTTTACTTATGGCTGGGCTTGTTATAGGTAAAGTTGTGATCTCAGTCTTTTGAGAGTGATCTGTAGAACAATGTGTTGTGAAATCTAATAGTTTTCATGCTTTCTCTGTCAACTCAAGACATGCGGCTGATTTATTCATCCAGTTGAATAATGTTTTTAAGAAGGGAAATCTTTTGTGGTCATGGGATTCAGCTTTCACATGTGCAGTAAGAGGGTCAGTTCCTTTTCTAGAGGATTAAGATAGTCCACCCCCCACCCCCGCCTTTCAACTCCCCCTTCCCAGTGTAGTCATTAATCCATTGACATAAGCATGGAGTGTGTGTATGTGTATGTGTGGGTTTTATATTCTAACCACCAAAGGTTAAATCAGGGTTAAATATTTTTTTTCTCTGGCGTTTCATCTATTTTTATATGTTTGAGTCAACTTAAATCACAGTAAAGAGGTGAGAGGAAATTAAAAAAAAATACATAGTCTAGAAGGATTTAATTGTAATCAGGACTAATAGTGCTCTCTCACTCTTTAAAGCAGTGGTTCTCAACCAGGGGTACGCGTATCCCTGGGGGTATGCAGAGGTTTTTCAGGGGGTACATCAACTCATCTAGATATTTGCCTAGTTTTACAACAGGCTACATAAAAAGCACTAGTGAAGTGAGTAGAAACTAATGTTTCGTACAGTGACTTGTTTATACTGCTCTATATGCTGTACACTGAAATGTAAATACAATATTTATACTCCAGTTGATTTATTTTATAATTGTATGGTAAAAATAAGAAAGTAAGCAATTTTTCAGTAACAGTGTGCTGTGACACTTTTGCATTTTTATGTCTGATTTTGTAAGCAAGTTTTTTTCAAGAGAGGTGAGATTTGGGGGTACACAAGACAAATCAGACTCCTGAAAGGGGTACAGTAGTCTGGAAAGGCTGAGAGCCACTGCTTTAAAGTGTTTCTTAAGAGCCAAGGCTTTACTCTTTTCTGAGCATGTAGATCACTGGGAAAGGGGAGTACACAATGGATTTCAATGAAGTTGGGGCCAGGGGGTTATGGTGTATGGCATAAGGTTCCCCTTTATTTAATGAAGCACCTACTAATGAGATTTTGCTGAAGCATTTCCACTAGTGAAATGGTTTTCGCTGCAATGAGAAAAAAGTAAGTGTGAGGAATAAACATGCTGGCTGCTGTTTTATGTGAAAGTCCAAGGTTTGTGGTTT
Source organism: Caretta caretta (assembly GCF_965140235.1). Lineage (NCBI taxonomy): Eukaryota > Metazoa > Chordata > Testudines > Cheloniidae > Caretta > Caretta caretta. The sequence continues at coordinate 168,998,235 of NC_134207.1, forward strand.
GGTTTTGTTCTGTTTTGTGGGATAAGAAGAGCAGGGAATTTCCTTTAACATAATGGAAAATATTCAATGGTTTATATATGTGAACGCAACCCTAGTGAAGCCAGTGGAATTGTACAGGTGTAATAAAGGGCAGAATTTGGTCCAGGGTATATTTTAAATCTACATTGTTAACAATGCTGCTGGCTTGGGCAAATGAGATTTGACTCAGTCCATATTCAGGCTTCTAACAGGATGAACGTATGCATTTTGGATAAGAATGTATTCTCCAGGGGAGAGCAACATATCAATGGAGGGAAATATGATTTTTGTTCCCCGGTTAATTTCAATTGGTTAATTTCAATGTGTATGTTGGTTAAGGAGAAAAATCAGCTTTCAAACAATTATTCCCAGACTTCAGAAATTGTGACAAAACTTTCATTTACAGTTTGAACATTTGAAAGGCAAAACTGAGTCTGCAATATGTTTAACAGTTATGTGATACTTTATACACTGTACTGAACTATTGTTCTGTGTGGACACAATTATAACGTATCAGTTGTCCAGTGCTTTAGAGAAGTCACTGGGAGTCTTTGCCCTTGCGGACTACAGGATCAGGCCCAGAATCTCTTTTCTGCCTCTTGGAAACTATTTCAAATGACAGACAGCTTTCAAAATATATGTTAAGCAAGAATGTACATTAGACAGCCTTGGCTCTAAAGCCACTGTCATATGAATTGGAAGAATGTCTAGTTTACTGGAGTTTGTTTTGAGCTGTGAGAAATCATGACTCAACTCAAATATTTTATTTCAAAACCTAGGATGAGGTGATAAGTACAGCATTTTGTACCATTTTTGTTTTTTGCATTTTAACCAGTTTGTGATTTTTTTCTACTTTGAGGAGTGCCTGGAAGTGGTCATTACTTTGTAAAAGCTGTGTTTAGGTTTTACAAGCTATGAATTTTGCAACATTATGATGTAAAGGAACTGTATATAAGGAAGCATACTTTATGTGTTTATCTGAAATTTGGTAGGACACTTCTGCATATTGCTAAATACTCAGTTGTCTATGTTTGTTATATAAAAACAAAGCTGTTGCTGGAAATTAATCATAGTTATTGTATATGTCAATCTAACAGAGGGCCCATCCTGCGTCCGTTGAAACCAATGAGATTTTTGCCACTGATTTCAACTGGAGCAGTAATAGTCCCAGAATTTGGAGTCATGGAATATAGGGATATTGGTAACTGTGTTTCTTAATATTACACAGCTAGAAAGGGATTGTTCGTTTCAAAAAGAAATTAATTAAATTTAATAGCTAATGCTTTGCGGAGTGCTTATTAACTCCTTGATTGCTTAGGTAAATGTGCTCAATAATCAACATCTCATTTCCAAGGATTTCCCACAGGTTAAATTTTAGCACATTCAAGTTTCCTAATACATATGCATATGCCACAAAGAACAATTATTTAAACATATAGTGGCCCCAAACAATTCAGACATTACAGTTTCCAAGTTAATCTGAACTACCTACATGCAGTTCATACATTTCCTGTTATCTTTCACAACTAAATGTTTCGGGATTTTTTTTTTTTTTTTTTTACTCAGAAACTGGGTACTCATAATCTGACCTATTTTTGCGATCATTTTGGTGAGGCGTATTGTTAGGACATGGATGAAACTCAAAGTTCTGGGTTCTTTTTCTAATGCTGTTTTACAAGCTTGCTGAGTGATTTCAGGCAGTTCTTCAACCCTTGGGCTTTATATCAAAATTTAATGCCTCTCTGAAAGATCTGGGCTAGTTCAGCCACAAGCTGTTGGGCTATGCAGGTATCACTTTGAGATTCTGTATTATGCAGGAGTTAAGACTAGATAATCATAATGGTCTCTCCTGGTCTTAAAAATCTACAAAAGTCCCTTCATCTCTATGTGTTCGAGTTTCCTCATTTGTAAACTGGGGCTACTAATAGTCTCGTCGCAAGGTTGTTGTGAGATATTCATTATTATAGAATTCTTCTGAGATCATTGAATTTGCCAATGTATTTCTTTGTGGTTTTGAATCATAAATGCTTACATGCTCTTTTAAAAACAAAAACAGTGACAATAACCAAATTAATGAGCAATCCTACAATTATTTTTAAAAGTCTTAAAAAATGTATTAAAAATTTAGAAACATATAATTTTGTCCTTTTAAAGACTTTTACATAGATAGATCTGGTCTTATTGGAAAACCCGGGAAGTGGGTGGGCGCAAGCCTAGCAGGAGGGACCACTGGACCCAGGGACCAACTGATTACGGGGGACAACTAATGAAAAACAGGGACCGGAGTGCTTTGTTTCAGGGCTCAGTACTCCATTTCTTACTCAGTCAAAACTGCTGTTGACTTCAGTGGGAGTTTTGCCCGAGTAACAATTGCAGAATCAAGAAGTCAGTCAATTGTGGGCTTGAAGAATCCCTTCATCCCCTTTTACAGCCTTGAAAAGAGGGATGGGCCTGAACCAAAACATTTAGTCCATGGACTAAATGGACAGATGGAGACAGATGGAGACAGATCTTGATTTTATTGATTGTTCCATCTCTACTGGAGATTCTTGGAGTAGATCCTGTCTTAAAGGTGATTGCAGGTGAGAGGATGAAGCAATTGGCACTTCAGCTTTGCAAATCTACAGAAAGTTTGGTATTGTTATTTGGAATCAGGACTGACACAGCTTCAGTATTGCTATTTTGGAGAACACCAGTTTGCCCTGTTCTGATGTTGTGAAGAGGGTGATGTACTCCAGGGACAAGTTTTATGTAGATATAGCTTTGGTACATTTTTTTCCCCCCAAAGAGCTTGAAGTATACCTAAATTGTTACAGCAGTTGACTGGAATTCCTGGTCACTAGTTTCTGTCCCTAATTCTCACACTGACTCATTGGGTAACCTGGGGCAGGGCTCTCTTACCATTTCTGTGAAACTCACCTGTTAAGTGAGTATGATAATACTTACCTATCTCACAGGGCTGCTGTGAGAATTAATTAACATTTATGAAGTGCTTTGAGATTCTTAGATGGCACTATGATCCCACTCCTTTCTGTTTGGGAACATCAGGCCTAAATGGCACTGTGGCCAATTGGCCTGAATTAATGAATAAGGCCTGCTTGGCAGCCGGGGAGGGAGGGCAGGAACAGAGGAGCCTATACAAATGAAGTTGTGCCCTGCTCATATCACTCTGGAGTGTGTGTTATCCACTGGCCCAAAGGGCCTGTGGAGGGAAGGGCACATGGTGACCACAGTCCCTATTCTGTTGCCTATTGAGGGTCAGTTTATCCTCCTCAGAAATTGCCTTCATACAGCCTGTTGTGCCCATGGATTAGGATTTGTTTTTAAGTAAATGCAGGTGTTTAACAGTAAACTATTTTATTGAAGAAAGCAAGCACTGTATCTTGGCCATGTCAAGGCTTTTAAAGAAAGCTTTGGCCAGCAGCCTTCCCTAAGTGAGGCCTGCTCTTTGCTAAAAGAGTGAAAAGAGTTGCAAAAAGGCAGCATGGAGGATGATTGTTCACAGCTGGGGATGAAGGACCTCATGCCCTGCTCCCTTTACCATTCCACAGGAACACACCAGGTGTGTACTTTATTTGTATCCATTTTGGCCTTTAAAATAAATCTTGTAGTCTCTCCAGAGTGTGGACTTCCAGGATAAACACAATGTGTTATGCTTGGTGAAGGAGGCTGTCAGGGTTCCTTCCCCACTCTCTGAACTCTAGGGTACAGATGTGGGGACCTGCATGAAAGACCCCCTAAGCTTATTCTTACCAGCTTAGGTTAAAAACTTCCCCAAGGCATAAATTTTGCCTTATCATTGAACAGTACGCTGCCACCACCAAGCATTTTAAACAAAGAACAGGGAAAGAGCCCACTTGGAGATGTGTTTCCCCAAAATATCCCCCCAACTTCCTTTCTTGGGGAAGGCTTGATAATAATCCTCACCAATTTGTACAGGTGAACACAGACGCAAACCCTTGGATCTTGAGAAACAATGAAAAATCTTTCAGGTTCTTAAAAAAAGAATTTTAATTAAAGAAAAGGTAAAAGAATCATCTCTGTAAAATCAGGATGGAAAATACTTTACAGGGTATTCAAATTCAAAACACAGAGGATCCCCCTCTGTGGGAAACCTTAAAATCACAGAAAATAGGAATAAACCTCCCTCTTAACACAGGGAAAATTCACATAAAACAAAAGATAACTAACCCGCTTTGCCTGGCTTACCTATACTGGTTGCAATATTGGAGACTTGGATTAGGATGGGTTGGAGAAGATGGATTTTTGTCTGCCCCCTCTCAGTCCCAAGAGAGAACAAACACGTAAACGAAGAGCAGAAACAAAAGCCTTTCCTCCCCGAAGATTTGAAAGTATCTTGTTCCCTTATTGGTCCTTTGGGTCAAGTGCCAGCCAGGATACCTGAGCTTCTTAACCCTTTACAGGTAACAGGCTGTTGCCTCTGGCCAGGATGGATTTTATAGCACTGTAGACAGAAAGGTGGTTACCCTTCCCTTTATATTTATGACAGAGGCTAAATATGGCTCAGATTATCTTTATGGCAGATTAGGAGAGTCTAAAATGATAATAAGTGACATGGTAATGGATTTATATGTCTAAAGTGCATTTTTTCCTGCTTGCCAATCCATCTCCTTTGTTTATGTATTTCACAATGTAATTATGCTCTCAAGGTTGCTAATTTTGTGCATAGTTTAAAAATATGACCATAGCTGGACTGGAACACTCAGGACTCTGGGGTTAGTGGTAGAGGCTTGCTTCTCTGTTCTTAATATAGTAAAACAGAATTTCCATACCCTGCAGGGTCTACTGTAGTGATCTCTTGTTGATATGAAATTAGCATTGCCTTTCCTCACAGGGACCGTGTCTTCACCATTCTTTTCTGACCCTGCTGCTATCTGATTACCCATAGGGTACAGACCTATGTGATAACAGGACTAAGGTAATGAATTGCTTGAGGCTTGAGGTGACAGATTGATTTGCAGTGATAATCTAATAGACAGGTGTGTTGACGCAGCCTGTTTCCAGTCCACCTCCACTGGAAAAGATCTGAGGAATTAAGTAGCATCAGAGACAGAGGAAGGGAGGATGCTATTAAGGTTGAGTGTTTGTCTTTCTAGTTCTTTAAGTTACATGGACACTCTGTTAGCTTGGGGGCAGCAGAAAGCGGAAGTTTAATCCATTTAGGAATGTATTTCTCTGCGGTCTTGGGAGGGAGCGAGAGAGAAACCAGTATTGTTTGGAGAGCAGAGCATTGCAGTGGGATCACATTCAGGGTACTTACTCCAGGGCTCTGCCTTGCTGTTTAATCCATCATTGCTGCATTGAGATACTAGCAGACAAAGATGGGTGTGGTGCCCACTAACCCATGCTGAGGAAACCAAAAGAAGGTGTATGATTGAGGGTATGTTCTTTGCCATGCTGGTTGAATGGATCTTGCATAATGAAAACGGAGGGAGTGGGACTTTCATAAAAACATGCCTAGAGGGTCATTTGGTTTTATTTTAATGTTAAAGGTTTGATTGTGTTTCGAGAGTGTGGTTTTAATTTGGATAAACAGTTCAATCTGTAAATCACGTGTTGGACTATTGATATAATTGAGCATTTAGCTCTTGCTGCTCTTTTCTTGTACATGAAAAGCCTTAAACTATGTGTTAAATTTCCATCTGACACACTTACCCCCAGAATATTTAAGCCTGTATGTTCGATGCACTAAAATTTTGTTGGCTGTACACATAAGATAGAATCCACAGATTCAAGAAGAGCGATATTTGCAAGTATATTGTTTGGGAAGCTAAAATTGCTTGGTTTTCCTCTCCCCTGCATCTTTCCACCCTACTCCATCCCAGCCAAATATAATAAAATACATTAAAAAGTTAAAAAATAATGTTCTGGCCAGATTCCAATTTGGGTAATTATGTTCTCTGCACCAAGACATCCCCTGCAGTTTCTGTTGGGTATGGTGGTATCCTCTTCCTGTCCTAAACTGTTGCACAGTATTGCTCTGTGCAGTAGTGTAAAAAACAAAACAAAACAACAACTGAAAAACCAGCCAAATTCCACCCCAGAAGTGGCTGCCATTTCAGCTGTGGGCAAAGGCCAAGATCTTCACAAGTATTTAGGCAACTAACTCCCTAACTCGACTTTGAAGATCTGGGCCAAAGTGACTGCTGGGTCCAAACTTAGTCTCTATTCAACTTCTGTTGAGTCAATTGGAAATTTTACCTAAGTAAGGGCTGTTGGGTGAGTCCATAAAAATGTAGCCTGAAATATAATTTGTCATTACTTCAGATGAAATGTATTAGACAGATGGAACATCAATAGTAATAATAATAAATATGTCTATAGAACCTTTAAATTGAGGGTATTAAATAATTTTGGTAAAAAGTATTGGTGCTCCATTTTACAGAAGGGGTACACAGCGATTAAGATCCTTGTAAAAGATCACACAGCAGGTCACTGGCAATCAAATCCAAGCATAAAATCTGGAAGTTGTGGCTCCTTGTGCTCTAGTGATTAGTCCAGGGAACATCTCATTCAAATTTAGTTAGGTTTGCAATCTCCAACACTATCATGATAAAATATTTTTGTTTAAATAGGGCGGAAAAATTACCTCTGTAGGTAAAACTCTGTTTAAATTAAATGAGTATCATTATAGTCATTTCAGTAAATACCACACTAATTACAGTGCAATATTTTAAATAGAAATGCTATTTTGAAAGATGGAAAGTCTTCCTTACTACAACAGTAAAACTCTGCAGCTGCATGTTGTTCTCTGTTGTGGTCCAAAAAGGTGAGGTTTACATGGCTTATGGGATTTCTTATTCATCAGTTGCAAAACCTCATTAAAAGATAACAGCAATTTGATTTTGTTGTCTACAGATGGACACCAGACTTAGAAGTTGGTCTACAGTCAGTACTTTCATAGATTCTAGGGCTTGGAGGCAGTATCATGATCACCTTTTCTGACCTCCTTCATGATATGGGCCATTGAAAATCACCCAGTAATTTCTATATAAGCCCATAACTTCTATAGCATATCTTCTAGAAAAATATCCCGTCTTGATGTAAAGACTAATTATGGACCTAATCCAGTAAGGCGCTCTTAAGCGTGCATGCATGCAAGTAATCCTGCTGAACTGGGAACTGTTTATGCTTAAAGTTACATAAGTGCTTAAGTATTGTGCTGAATTGGGCCCATATTTATTTACAGAAAAGGGGTAATTTAGAGTAATATATTTAAAAACAAAATTGGGGGGGGGTTATGTTATAAATATACAGCAAACACACTTGGTTGTGGAAAATTGTGAAAATTCCACTTATCTGCCCACTGCTTGAAAATTTCCAGATGCCTTAAAATGCTCAGATTTATTACTTGAGTACAGGACTTTATTGATAGTTTTTGACCTGAAGTATTTTTAATAATATGAAACTATTATGTTTAGCAAGTGGAAAAAATCACTGGCTAAGCAGATGGCCAAGAAGGATTACAAACACTAATGTTACTATTTATTTATATTGCAATTTATACATAATATAAAGATCAACGGGAAATTTACTAATTGTGCCACAGCTCGTCTTTGTGAACACATGTCCCGGTTACGGCTACCCTCATTTTCCCTCCCCTGTTCCCTCCATTGTTTTTATTTTCCGCTTGTTGCATCTCGTTTGAAACTAGATCATAAGATCTTCCAGGAAGAGAGTCTCTCCTGCTGTGTGTTTGTACAGAACTCTCGTAATGGGGACCCAATCTAGCTAAGACCTCTGGAGGATGCTACCATAATACTAAGAAAAATAATGAATACTTTCTCACTGTGCTGGGTGCTGTACAGACATAAAGAGCTAGACTGTTTGCAGCCCTTGCTTGGCCATGGAGGACTGGATGAGATGCTTCCTATACATGCTTGCCTAAGGGTGATATGCAGTAAGAGATGCTGTGCTTTGCTACCCCGTGGCTGAAAGGGGGCAGGAGGGTAGAAGGTGGTGGTACAACAGATGGAGCAGAGTGTCAAGAGGGATTGGGCCTACTAGAGGCACAAACTCTTCACTTGCCTTTTTTAGGGTTGTGCAGCCCTGCACTGTCCATATACTAGGCTGAACTTAAAAGCCACAGTCTAGCCCAAAGCATGAAACAGTCCCCACCCCCAAGAGTTTAAAAACTAGATTATAAAGTGCAAAGCTGTGTATAATAACATGGTTAAATTCACCCTGATACAGATGGACAACACAGGCTTATGCAGCAATTTAAATTCTCAAAATAGAGCATAAGTGGGAGTTAAGAGGCCCGGGGCATAGGCCTTATGCTTGTACCTGGATGTGAATTTCACCCCGGTAGCAGAGGCTGTTTGAGGGAAACACAAGATTACATGAATCAGCTGTGTGTGTACAGGTTACTTGTATGTTTCACACCCTTAAATAAAGAATAAGGGGATAGCAGCGGCTTGTTACAGGACATTTACTTAATAGTTAAGATGCTGAATAGCTAATGAGAGCCCAAACCGTGTCTCAAATAGTGTGGGTACTGAACACCCACCACCATCGGGAACACAATTCCCCCTCCCAAACAAACACATTATTTTTAACTTAACTGTTACATCTCAACCTCTCCAGGACCTCTGCAATACCAATGGAATTTGTTTCAAATTGTTGGCTTTTTTGGCCTGGTGGTGAGTATGTTGCTCTACAGTATCACATAACACAAGGCCATCCTAGAACAGCTTCTGCCTAAACTTCAGTAACAGACTGTTCCTTCTGGGTTTGAAGAATGAGATGTTACCTCATTTTAATACGTAAACACAAATCCAGATTCTGTGGATAGGAAGTGTGACCTGGCTAGCTCCACAGTTATGTTTGTTGATTCATTGATGGAAGATTAAAATCATGCTTGAAAAAGACTCCAAAAATGTTCCCTTTTAGCGTGAGCTACCTGCAGCTACTATTTTAAATGTAAGTATTTCATAGTATTTTAGGGCCACTTATGTGCATGTTCTCTCCTGCTGGTAATTCTGTGAATTGTCATAAGTCCCGTGGCTTTGGAATTGTTTTCATTTTCCTGATCATGTGACTTTAATGTGATCTGAGAAACGAAAGTGCTGGTGACTTCTGGCCTGATTCTGCAATCCTTACTTGGGCCAATCTCTCATTGACTCCAGTGGAAGTCTTGGCTGAGTAAGAACTGCAAGATCAAGCTCTTAGGTCTTAAGTAATAGACTGACATACTTTCAAGTAGTAGACTTAGATTAGTATAACTAAATCAAAGCACTGAGATTGGAAAGGTTGAGTAGCTATGTGTGTCTCATTTAATTAGATTTCTTTATTTTAAGGCCCTGGTCTCCTCAGTTCTTTCTTACTCAAGAAAAACTCTGAATAAATACTCACTTCTAAAATTAGAAGCATGTAAACTTTGCTGATCTCACTGAGCTGTTGTTGCTTTTTGACTGTGATCCCTGGAAAGGTGATGCCATGTCCTTCAGGTGTCGATTACACACCTATTTATTATCTACACATGCCGCCTCCATCCATAAATAAAACAGGTGAGCAAATATTGGCAGATCACCCACACCCTCTGGGCATGCTATGCCTGTTGAAAGAAATGTCTGACTTTAAGAAACACTATGATGTTCATTTTAAAAAGCTCTCTATTCTGTATTTGTTATCAGGCTGCAGGTGTTCCTTTTCAGCAGATAATCCAGTGGCATCACTCCAGCCTTGTATCCAGCTGTTTCACTTTATTCCGAAGGCCCTCCTGTCTTCTATAATATTTCTACTGAAACTAAGATCCCTCTTTTGTGTTATGTCTTTTTCTCTCTCCTGTCTGTACCATAACTATTACAAAAAATTGTTGTGCAACCTTTCTTTCACTCCTTTGTGTATATGTTATCTACCTGAAGCCTGATTGTGTGACCGTGTTTACTTGCATGAGTAGACTCATTGACCTGACTCTCAGATTTAGCTTAGTCTTTCTTGATTAAATGGCACAGGCAGTTCAAAATGCTTTTCAGTGGGAAACAAGGGAATAGTTTGAATACTGAGCTCTCCAAGCCTTTGACAAACACATTTGTGATAGAAATGTAACTTTCAGCCTTTCTGAACGTTAATGGTATGAATAAAGGCTGATTTTTAGAGGTGGAAGGGTACAGACTGTACCACAGAAATATCATGAGTCCGAGGCGGTATTTATATGAAAGAATTGAACTGGTAGGATCACGGTTGTGGAGGCTCAAACAGTGCAGTGTGCCCATTCTAGTCATCCTATTTCTTTTGGTCACAGTTTTGCCCACACCGTTACTTACACTGTAGAACATAATTACACTTGCACCTTTATCAGACTGCCTTATCTTGCAGTTCCTATCAGTGCTCCTTGAAGCAGTGGCTTGTGGGAGATTTTGAAAGGCCTTCTGGGAGCCCAGTTGAATTGTGTGTGTGACGAGATCAAGCTCGTTAATTCCATGGGAAACTCGTATAAGTCCCCTGTGGCCATTTTCTTACAATTATCCAAAACCTCGGCCCCCTCACCCTCTCCCCCAACTTTCCCTGCAACTGACAAATTATTTCTCTGGAGTTCGCAAGTCACAGGAGCTTCAAGCACATTTATAAGCTTTACGGCCATTTTAAAAAGTATTTTCCCCCCAGTGGAGGCAGAGGCTGAACAGGTGAGCTGATGCCTTATTAGGGTCCCGAAATTCCCAAATGTAATGTGGTCCTTGTGGAGTGATAGCATTGCCTCCCTATGTGAGAATGCAATACCTTCAGGCACTGTTGAATTTTTGTCATTTCATATGCTGGAGTTGGGTAGAGTGCTGTGAAGCGTTCTCCCTTTATAGGCTGAAATATAGGCCCAGATTCTCCATCCTGCTGTCGTGCAAAAGCCTCAGAAGACTGGAGAGGACATGAACATGCCAGAAACCAGGCTGAGGCTGGGAAAACCATTGAAGGCTAGAGAGATGCTGGGATCTATAGCACATTATGCGTCAAGAGTAGCTTCAGATCTACAAGCAGGTTAAGGTTGGGAAAGTTTTGGGTGGCTGGAGAGAGAACATGGGAGATGTGAGGCAGCAATAAAGGCTAAAGAAGCCATGTAGAATAGCAGATGAACTGAGTTTGGAAAAGAATCAGAAGACTGGAGAAAGGCTATGGCCAGAAGTGGATAAGAGGATTTCTGGGTAAATATTTGATGAGGATAGCATAAAATGAGGGAGGCTATCAACTGAGTTTCAGTGTTGCTAGATTAAGCAGGGGTTTACAGCACAGTAGATTATTGATGGGAAAGATTGGTAACCGTGATTTTGGTTGTTTTTTCCCCCCCAGGCCGCTTGAAACTCATAAGGGGCCACATTTTCTGATGTGTCTTTATCCTACAGTTCTGCAAGGGTGTGATGTACTATTTCATTTTCTTGGGGAAGAACCTTTTAAAATGAACACCCTGCTTTTTGTAACAAGCTCTCTGAGGAGCGGAGAGCAGAATTCCGAGTGTATGAGCATGTTTGGCATCTTGGGAACACGCAGAAAGAGGAAAAACCTAAATGTGCTGAGGGTGCCTTATTTCTGTGAATCGGGAATAATTCTGCTGAAGGCAAATGGGGTTATACTGGTGCAAAACTAGTGCAAATGAGATCACGAACAGCCCATAGTGTATGTTTTTTTCTACTTACTGATGAGGGTAAGAGAGCAAGGGCAAACTTGCTTGTTTAAAGATATTCCTATTATGATAACTGCATTTGGAAAAAGTTTGGATGCTGGAGTTTTGAGTCTTGTAGATTAATTATTTTTCTTGGTGGTGTGAGCAGGCATGATTATCAACCATTTATGGTCTGAAAATATCCTGCAGCTGTAAATTATTTGATGATAGTTTGTGTAATATATATTAACTTTTACTTGTATCTGGCTTACCTGTCCTGCAGATAGCTTTTCCACAACTCAGTTACCCTCTTCCCTGAACTTGAGACCACGCACCAGTATTTTAGCATTGATGCACGCCTGGTATCTGCTGCAGTTTTCCATATGAGATCATTTAGTTTTGCTTCTGTTTTGGTTATTACACCCGTGCCTCTTCAGTGCCATCCTTGCTGACCTGCTTCATTATCACTGTAAGTGTATGAAAACCATGTAAGTCCTCTGATAAGCTAAATGTTTTAAACGCTTCATTCCACCCACCCGATTTATCCAGGGCTTTGGCACAACTGCAGCCCTGCAGAGAGGGCAGATTGGGGTCACACATGGATTGCTTTTCCTGCAGCCTTTGCCCGTTTGAGAACATGAGGCACAAAAGTAAGAGAAAGGAGGAGCGCTTCAGTGGAAATGGAGAGAAGGGTGAGAACAGAAGCTACGTTCTCCCATTCAGTGAGAGAGAAAGAGAGAAACCAGAATTCGCATCCTATGAAGTGAGCTGTAGCTCACGAAAGCTTATGCTCAAATAAATTTGTTAGTCTCTAAGGTGCCACAAGTCCTCCTGTTCTTTTTGCAGAATTCACACAGTTTCCCAGAAGCTGGAGAGGGGCTTCGGGGGACCCCTTCCTTTCAGGTTTGAGACCAGCAAGTCATCCCCGTGAATCCTGCTGCTTGAATCCCTCCATTTCCTTCATCCTGCATCAGGCTTCAAACACCTTATCCTCATGCCAAGCCTCTGCCCCGCACTGCTGCTCATGCTGTCAGCGTAGTCATCTGCGACTAAACACATGCCTCTGCTGTACTATTTGCCAGCTCTTAAGGAACCCTGTGATGAATCATTTCCTCCAAAAATGTGAAATATGTTGAATAAATTATGTATTTCATATTATTATCAAACATGGATATTGCAGTATTGTCTAGAGGTGTTAGCTAGGTCTTGGCCCCATTGTGCAGTACAAATGTAGTAAATGGCAGTCCCTGCACTAAATCTTACCATCTAAAAGACCAGAGTTTTTATGTCCAGTAATGACCTCTGGAGACTGTAAGTACTGAGCATTGGTTCCGAATAAGAATGGCTGAGATGTCTGTTCAGGTTTAAGTTTCAGATAATGGTTTGGAATAGTAAGTGATATGAAGCTAAAGAAACACATTACCAGAAGGAAATATCAGATAATAGAAGGCATTTATGATTGTTGGCTTTGAATGGTTCGTGCTTTCCTGGGGAATCATGACATTTCATATAAACATTCAGGGGATCTATGTTACACTTGAAGCATACACTTCTAATGAAACTCTGTATTCCCACTGATGCTGGAATTCACAAAGTGTAATTATCCTGCTTGTTAGATACCTTGGTTAAATTGAGCTAGCAGAACCTATGTAGAGTGTATGCTCTCAATGACCATACTTTCTTTGAAAGGATTGTAGTAGATTTTTAAAAGAAACTGTTGTAAAGCATATTTTTAATCCGATGTTTGAGGCAGTGTTGAGTAGTGCTCAGAGCACAGGCCTGAAAGTCAAGAGAACTAGATTTCCTTCCTACTGATTCTGTATGTAACTGCGAGCAAAACATTTAGGTTCTCCATGCCTCAGTATCTCCTCCAGTAATATCCACCTTTGTAAAATGATTTCAGAAATTCAGATGAGAGCAACACAGTTTTGCAAATTATTTTATTATTATATGTTGTAATATTTCATTATATTCCTATACATCCTGGAATATATTTATTTTCCTTAGCTGTCTCATAACTTCTTCAGTTACAGGTACTTTTCTCAATTATTTGCACAGGAGGGCTCTGCCTGATTAGCATTTAGAGTATAGTAGGTTTATTCTTCAGCCGTTTGAAGCAAATCCCTGATGACTTGCTGGTGTGTTGACCTGTACAGCTGCAGAGGGAAGAACTTTTCGAAAGAAATGATACTGTTTAAGCAGATAGAATGTCTTGCTTCCTTGTACTTCAGCGGTGGGAGAAATGAAGGGCATGTGCTGAGCAAATCGTAGTTTTCCTTTGTACTGTAAGTAGCGCTGACAATTCTCAGGGCAAAAGTAATGAAAGACTGAAACATTTGTTCCTTAATATTGTGATTTTTTTTTATTACCCTAGTTACAGAATTTGAATCCAGCTTTCATACACCCTAAAGTTCAGACATTCAGATGTTGATACCTCTAGATACCTACCTCTAGTTGATATGTTGCATGTCCAAAATTTTCTTCCTCCGTGTGGCAGTTCTTCCATACTGCTATGAGGATGGAGTAAAGTGGGAAAACTCCCTCACTCACTTGAATGAATTCTCTGAACCCTCAGAGAACACTTTAGTGGCCTAAAGGTGCAGAGTTTCCAGGTTGCTTTAACTATGTTTGAACAGCTTGCAGCAGGAGAAAAGGTGTTCACTGAAAAAAAATAGGAGAGGAAAAGTGAAAATACTAATTGCCAAAAACAACATAGAAGTTCTATGAAATCCAAGTGAAAGAAGGCGCGAGAACTTTTTTGTAATACTTTCAACCTGTATGAGAGCTTCAATATAAAATTCCAGGCGAACGTAGCTGTTGAGGCCCTTTGGGATCGTAGAACATCATGATGACTGCCTGTACTGCTGTGTTTGTGTTTCTTGGAGATTAAGAGCTGGCAAATATGAATGACATATCTTTTTACGAGCATTTTATTTTATGTGAAACCCCATCTTCCCTGAAGGGAAGCAAGCTTTTCTTACTTGTTTTAAAGTTTTGCAAGTAATTGGCTTATTCCTATGATTAGAGAGAACTGTTTGTAACAAGCTGTTTATTTGGGTCTTTGTTAGTGAGGCTACTCTAAGAATAAAGTGCTAATCAATGAGCATAAGAATATTTGGCTGATGATGACATTTTACGATTAATGACATAGGTGTTGCTGAACTGGGGGTCATGATTTTCTTGAATACAAATAAGGAACAACAAATATAATAAAATATGATATTTGGATAGTAACACAGGCTGTTCTTGTGAGTCATTCCTTCTTATTTGGAACAAGTGCAGCAGCTTCCGCTGAATAGCAACCCAGATATTAACAACTTCTGGGGAATGGCAACATTTATCTGGGAACCAATCCTGTCCCATTGATTTTTTAATCGTAACGGGATTTGGATAGTGGTAACAGCATGCCGGTTATTAGCAACAATTTTTGGAAGAAAGGTTCTACCTGAAGGCAGGTTTGCAAGGCTGCAGCCCTAGAAGAAAATGGTGAGGGGTGCTGAGCACCCCGTGAAGGCAGGTTTGTGTAGCTGCACCCAGGGAAGAAAGTGCTGGGACCTGTCTTGGTTTATGACCAAGTGCAGCCCCTCCCTGCAGCTGGTGGTCAGCCCATCCCAGTGCTTCCTTCTGGGGCTGCAGCCCTGCAAACTGGCCTGTGTGTAGGGACTGCACAGGAGGTAAGGGGTGGCGAGATGGGAGGGGAGGCTGTGGTGGGCTACAGGAAAGGAAGCACTGGGATGTGCTGAGCCCTAATGCTTGGAGAGGTTATTGTGAGCCCCCAGCGCCCCTGCTCCCAGTGGAAAGCCCTGGTATCCAGGCTGCATCCTCCCTGCAGGCAGATTTGCAAGGCTGCAGCCAGGGAAGGCACGTCTCAGCACTTCCTTCCCTGTCTGCCGCTTCTCAAACCTGCCTTCCTGCCTTCCTCCTATTAGCAACTGCCAGATAACAGCAGCTTTTTGCTGGTATCCGAGCTGAGGGGCTGCTAATAAACAGAATCCACTGTAAACTGTTCCTTTTTTTTACAACATTCAGATGGTTTAGATCTTGTGTGCTTCTTATTTTAACGTTTCGATCTAACTCTGGTGTTTATGAATAGTTCTGAATTATGGAACATACTTAGGACTCTGAAATGGATGTATAAGCCAAGTCATTACCATCTGATAGCTCTTCAGTGGCCTATATGAAAGAAGTTCATGGCCTTCATCCAGTTCCTAATAAACTTTTGTCCCTCTTGCCAAAAGCACTATGAAAATAGGCTCTAACTGCTGCTCTTGATGGCGTTATCGTATCAACATAAGCAAAAGGCTATGTCAGGGTTTAATGGGGGAGGTTGGCACTCCTGGTATGGATGCGTTACCTGTATTGTGAACAAATAAAGGTTTCCAGAGTTGTTTAATTGGATGCCAAACGTAGCAATACTAAAATGGAGTGCTGATGATTGAAATAGTGTTTATCCTGAGCACTGCTGTTTTAAAGAACTTTATTTATTTACCAGAGATGGGGGAGGGGGGGAGGAAGGGAGAAATACTGGAAATGTAATGAGAGAACCTCAAAAACCGCAATTTTTTGCAGTTCCTTCCACATTTTCAAAATTAGTTCAATTGTATCAAAATTGTGTGATGATTAGCCTATTTTCACTCAAAAATAAGCCAGTTGTTGAATATAAAAATTTTTGAAAGCGGAAATATATTTTGGATAAGGATAAATTCATTTTAAAAAAAAACCTTGTATTTTAGTTTGTACAGTGCAGACCAATTGGGGCCCCAATCTTAGTTTGATCTCTGGACACTACTTTCATACAAATTATTGTTAGTAGTAGTAAAGATTGTAAACGGAAGACATTTTTCTCCTTCTCAGTTCTCAGACTCTCAGTAGCATGCTGACACTGAAATGTAGAAGGGATGCTGCTGCTGGCTCGTCACTGGCCTTCATGGTGTGTTATCACAGTGGCTGCCCTTAGTGCCAACATTTGGGGGCACCAAATCTTGGTGTTTTTGTTTATTTGCTTGTACCTTTTGGGTGGGGAGGGAGCACCGAAAAAGTTTTCCATCCTGGATAGGATAGTTTTGGCTGGACGAATTCCTGGAGGTTTCATCGCATGACATAATCTTTAATTAAAGATTAATCTTTAATTCCTGGAGACTCCAGGACAATGCAGGAGGGCTGGCAACCCTAGTCCTGGAGTCACAAACATCTAGATCTGGCCCTGTTGTCGCCAGCTACTAAATGTATATTATGGGTTTGTTCCTGCTTCCGCTGAGGTCAATGGGAGTTTTGATGTTGACTTCAGTGCGAGGAGAATTGGGCAGTTTGTGGGAACAGCAAAAACTTGCCTACGCCTATTTTTGAAGAATGTTGTGTTTGGTCCATGGCTTAAAAGAACAGATACATCTTTCAACCCACCCTCCAAATCATAATTACCACTATATTAGTCCACTCCATTTGCAGAGAAAGCAGTGCAAGGCTTATGCAACATTCAGGTTCTGCTTAAACCCTCAACATAGGGCCTAAATGGTGTATAGGTTTTAAGCTGGTCTTTTCTGCCCAGGAGTAAATTTCTCACTGAACATAGATAGTAAGTCTACACATCATACTGGCTGGCTATTTTTTCTTTTTACCCCTTACGTTTTTGCCCTCATCAAATTCACCCATTTTATTGACATCTGTAAAAAGGGTTCCACTTTTTGCATTTTGTGTTCCAGAGGTTGCAAAACATTTTACTCATCCGTCTTCTCTGAATTCTGGAAGAATGTTCACGTTGCAACCAGAGTGTGATCTGTCCTGTGATGAAGAAAGCCTTTCTATCATGGAAACACCATTCCCAACAGAAACCTGCAATGAATCTTTTTCTGAGAAAACATGGCATCGTGGCTGATAGACAATAAGTATGAAATCAGCCCTCTGCTGCATTGTGTGTTTGGGGACTGTGCGGGAGAAAAAACATATTCTTTTACAGAAAGAAGAGGGTGTGGTGTATTAGGGAATATCATATTTGTACAAAAAAGCTGGGCACATTCTTTGAGCTTGGCTTTCTGCTCTTGAGGGTGGGGGAAACACAGTGAGAGAAAAACATTCCTGGAGGGGATTAATTTTGAGGTGACTCAAATAGACACTTTGATCCCTTCCATCTGCAGGTGGCATGTTTTAACTTGTTAATATATGGATAGCAAATTCCCTTTTGCCTTTTATGTTTGGAAAATTGCTCATAGCCCACACATGGCTATGTAATTGGGAGAGATTGTTCATTCTTGCCTGCAGGAAGGCATTTCTCTGTCTGCTGAGCTTGAGTTCCAAAGCAGAGAGGAAAATGCTGTCAGAGAAAGAGCAGCAGAATTCCTGGTCTGGCCATGGGTTCACTATAAAATGGCCATTGAAAGATGTTCATTGCATTCAGGGTGCTATGTGTTCTGTGGTATGTGGGACATCGATTCTGCAGTAAGCCCCTCCCCTCTAGCTCCCAACTGAAACTGGTGCAGTATTCTATATAATAGTAACATTTTGATAGCTTTGAGTACATTCGGACAGGTGTTTTTTCAATGAATTATATGCACAGAAAATAAAATGATTTATATCTTGTGTTATTTAGCTTGGTTTTAAACTCAGTGCAAGTCTCAATTGTGGAGTGGTTTTCTTTCTTTCTTTCTTTTTTTTGCAGTACAAATAATAATGAGAATACATATTGCATTGAAAAATGATGTAAGATTGCATGGGAGTTCCTGTGAGATGCTTTGAAGTCACTGAATGCTCAGCATCTCTGAGAATCAGTCATTTTATTTAGGTGCCTAACTTTAGGTACTTACCTTTGAAATATTTAGCTTAAACCCACCTGTGTCTCAATTTCTTCATCTGGTCTTTTAAGGGTTTTGAAATTTGTGGATGACAAGCATATTATATTCCTCTTCCTCCAAACGGGTTGTGTGTCAAGCAGGTGTTTGAACCAGAATTGACTAAAATTATCCAATGAAACAGGTAGAGCTCCTTGAATGCTGGAATTTCTTGGCTTTGGAATTTACCACAGTATTGTGCTTCAGAATTTGTATCATACAGGCATGTTAGTAGCTATCAGGTACTGCAGATTTTGATTGATATTTTTTCTTAGTGGTTCCTTCAGAAAGGCTTAGCTGTGTGCATTATTTTCTATATCTCGAAATTATGTTCATGTACAACATGCCACAATGGAAAATTGGTAAGCCTGTTTATTTACTGTATGTTAAACTATGGACATTTGATGCTGAAGATGTTAAACAGCAGAATTTAATGACTGGCACTCCACATTTCTGTTACCCTAACTGATTCCAGAACAGGTTGTCAGGAAGAAATTAAAGTACCTCAGTTTTTAAAATGAGTACGTTTTCTTTTACTGTGGTCTCAGTCAAATACTTTCTGTGTTGCTTATAAATTTCAGCTGTGGTAGTTGAGGGGCTTTTGTTTTGAATGTTGCAACTATCTCTTTGGGTATTAAAGGTCCCTTAGAACTTTTAATGAGCATTGCTGTGCTAGGCCAAGTATCCTGGCCATATTCCAGCATGAATAATTTCATTCTAGCTATCTCAACACCCCCTGTAGTTTTACTCAGATACGGCATTGTTCCCTTCCCCCTCTACTAAAAGCAGGTGTGGAGAGTTGCTGGTTCAATATGGCTACCAGATTTGCACTTCACGTTATACATCTGTGGGTGGGATGAACTGATTTCTGTAGAGCATTGACTTTATTTCAGAAGAAAAAGAAGATAATGGTGGCTGCTCTGCCAGGGTGTGGTGCACATGGGCACAAGGAAACATCCATCCTCCAAGCCATTTTAAGAGAGAGACTCACTACAGATGTTTAACCCATGCTACCACAGTGTGGCTGTTTGTCACCCTCTAGTGGATGAACCTCTGATAGAGGTTTATGAGTCAGCTATTGCTTCTGAATATTGGACCTGGTTCCTTTACCCAAGTACTAGAGGTTCGTGCTTTTCAACCTGGAGATGCTGGGTCATTCCCCATAGATGGCTTGGCATCATTATAAAATGTTGGGAACCACTGATTTAATGAGTTACAAGGGATAATTATTATTTATTTAACTTGCATTAGTATGTTCTGTGGGACTTGGCAATTGCTGCTCTGTACTCACACGGTAGATGTTGACAGCTGAAGAAAGTCCAATGGGCTAAGAGAAGTCATACATACCTTGCTTAACTATTCTATAAAACAGTTACCGATTGATATGAAGCTGAAATACAACTGTATATTTTCAGCTTTTGTGGGTTTTTTAAAGGACACGTGTAGGCTTTATTGCATTCTTTACAGGTAAAAGGACTTGGGTCCCAACATTTCCCTTTCAGTGATGCTTGGGCTGCTGAAGATTCATATGAAGCAATTATTAAAAACAATAACAATAAAACTCTATTAGAGGGCTAGGTTATCAGCTGCTCCCTTTCAACTTGTGTCTGCAAAAATGCCTGTTTTCTCATACATGTTCCACAGATTTGTTAAGGTATTTAGGCATTGCTGGGTTCAACATAGCAGCATCCTAAGTGAGTTAGGATCCTAAGACTCATTTTCAAAAGTGGCATAGGCATTTAGGAGTCTAAATCCCATTGACTGTCAAAATATGGGCCATAACCACCTGTATCTACTAAAGTGGGGTTTGTGAGAACAAATTTACAACCGATGTAAATATATGATTCTTATAATGCAAAACCAAATACACATCCTCCTGAGATGACATATGTATGGCACTTACCTTCTCTTAGAAAAAGTAAATTGTTGGATTTAAACAGGTTGAGAGTGTAGAAAATTATAACATTAGGTTAGATGACAAGTAAACCTTGCATAGATTATATGGCAAGATGCTGACTGTAAAATTAGTTTTTAAAGGCATCCAGATATAGTATAAACTATGGCTACAATAAATAACATGAAATAGAAAGACAGGAGTAAATTATAGGGTAATGTTTACAAAAGGAATAGTCCTGCTAAGGGGAAATTGTCCGTGAAAAATGCGTAAGGTATCTTGCTCGCATAAGATCAGAATTACTGAAGAAGATAGGTTCCAAGAGTCAAAGCCTTGTTCACATAAATAGTTGCAGTGTACTCAGTGGGACATCTCACGTAAGAAAAATGAGCAGGATCTGACCCATTGCCATTTAAAAGACTCATAATTTCTGACCAAAGATATGGGACAGTTGAACACAGGCAAGAGCTGATAAAGAGCAGAGTAATAGCTAATACCTCTTAATACTCTGTAAGCCCTTATTTAGGAATGATTGTTTTATATTGACTATGAGCCATGGTATGTCATAACGACACTTTAGCTTAATCTTAAAACAAGCCAGCAATCGTTTGCACATGCAACGAGGATGAATGTGCATGCAGAGCTTCAGTGCCTATTTTTGTAAATTTGGCTGTAAAGGACATCTATCACATATGTTTGTTGAGTTGTAGCCATGTTGGTTCCAGGATATCAGAAAGACAAGGTGGGTGAGGTAATATCTTTTATTGGACCAACTTCTGTTGGTGAGAGAGACGAGCATTCGGTCTAACACAGAGGTCTTCTCCAATGTGTAAGGATGTAGATTATTACATATAGGGTGGGAACAATTAATGAGACTGTATTAAAAACAGTATGAGACTTCCAAAAAACCTCTTGTGCTTATTGCCTTGCTAATGAAGCAACCCATTTTTGATCAAATGTATGGGATCAAAATTTCTGTATAAACACACCAAAATAAATCTGCAAAGAAAGAATTTTCTAGGAAGTTACACTTTGGTAAAGGCGCCAAAGACACAAGTAAAAATAGAAACTGAAAACTGTAATTAATAATATCTGCCAGAAGCCTTTCTGATGCAGCAAGGATTTTTCCAGAGCACGTTAGCCGGTATTGTGAGAGACAGTTTGGGGAGACTGTGTGGGGCTTACTTAAGGTATACCTATATGGCTGTCAAGGGGTTAAATATTATTTCTTAAATGCCGTGTAGTAATGAATAGAAGGAAAGCTTTCCTAATTGTAGTGAAGTATTTTTGGAATTTGCCCAGTCAGTTGGTAATATTTCACTAATTAAAGGAACCCTTTGTTTAAACCAGGCTGACAAGAGTTCGTCTGGAGGATTGGCTGTTGGACAAGCTGAGGTATGTTCATTCTTCAGCAAATCAACCCATTTTATGAAATGACCTTTCTGAAGTAATGCTTTTAACTTGGAAGAAGGTAATCACATCTGTGAATTCCTTATGGTTTCTGTGCTGCTGTGGGTTGCAGGCTGTAAAATGTTTCACTCTATTTTACTGCCCCTGAGTCCTGTGTGTAATGAAAATGAACCAAATAAAAGAAATATAGGCACAAGTATCTTTATGACTGGAAGGTATGTGGAGTGATTGGATAGCAAAATGCATGGATTGTAAATGTTTGCAGAGGGAATGTTTGCAAGCTGGATGGGCAGGGCATGTATTGGTTTCCTACTGAGACCAAAATGACTATGCCCATCTGGAACACTCACGTCCTAGGGGGCCATGTACAATGTGGCTGTGGTATGGTGAACAAAGGTCACCCCATGCCAGACTAGCTCCATGCTTGGGAACTGTGGATCTTTTTTGAGGGAACTACATTCATTTGCAGAGATAGTTTGGGGCAATGTAAATAAAATTAAAAATTGTAAAAGCTTTATACTGCTGATTAATGGTAATGTACAGAATTAAAGGCTGCTATATATTAATGCTATTTTCTAAACTTTAGACATAAACATGCTTGAAGAAATACATGCAGTATCATATATACCATTGACACAGTGTGGTATATTTGCTGAATTCAGTTGTTTACTTTGTTCAGTGGGTTCCTGCTTGTGAAGAATCCCAGTTTGCAAGATCAAGGAAAGAATAAAACTGCTGACTGATTTCTCGTTTCTGTCCAAAATACTTTGTATACTTTTTTCCTGCCAATGCATACAGCTGACTCAGTGTTTCTCTTAACAACTTATTAGGTCATGACTTAGTAGCTTTCTCTTGTAACCGTTTTTCTTCGTTACAGAGATAGGGTCAAGAGTTGGGAAGGCAATTTTTTTTATTGCCAGTAATAGCATTTTAACACTTATATATCAGTTTCCATCTCCAAAACATTTAAAAAAATCAGTTAATTAATCCTCAGCAGCCTTATGAAATGGGGAAATACACTGGACACAATTCAAAAGTTCATTCTTGTTTTGAGGTATTACTAATTCCAGCAATATTTCTGACATTTAACAAGGAATGCTGCTGGAACCATGAACCCAACTCTGAAACTGAAATGAAATTTGGAGTGCAGCCATTCTAAGCACATCAATGTGCAATCTAAGCCAACTCTCATAATTTTATTGTGACTTTCACATTATGTCCTTCTTTCTTTTTTCTTTCTTTTTTGAAGTAAGTTTCTAGCCCTCAGGGTTGTGGAGGCAGTCATGACTCCTAACAATTCAAAACCCAGAACCCAAAATGTAGCATTCTTTAAAATCTCATGATTTTTAAGCCAATCTCCTTATTTTTGGGGGGCCTAATTTCATCATGGCATCTGAATGTAGAAGACTGAGGGGAGACATTTTTTCTCCAGAGATCTTAATAAATAGCAAAAGTTTCCTCTCCATTTACCTTGCTATTTGATATTTGTCAGGTCTCCAGGCTGGACTATATAAAACATTAGATCAGCAGTTCTCAAACTGTGGGTTGGGACGCCAAAGTGGGTTGCAAACCTGTTTTAATGGGGTCACAGGGCTGGCATTAGACTTGCTGGGGCCCTGGGCCAAAGCATGATCCCCATGGCCCAGCGCTGAAGCCAAAGCCCAAGCTCCACCACCTGGAGCAGCGGGACTCGGTGAACTCAGGCTTCGGTCCCCCTTCCTGGGGCTGTGTAGTAGTTTTTGTTGTTAGACGGGGGTCACGGTGCAATGAAGTTTGAGGACCCCTGCATTAGATCAACCCAGGCATTTAATCATTTAAGAAACTATTTGATTTGCAGCAACTTGGTTGTAAGTATTTTGGGCTTCCTTGGAATCAGAGGAGGCAATGTATGCTGGGTCTTTGGCTTGAGAGAACCTCGGAGCATGTTTAATTCCAACAGAGATGCTACTCAGTGCCCAAGATGAAGAGTTCCAGAGCTGAGACCTTCTATTTTCGTAATGTGACCCCATCAAAAGTAGTTGGTTTTGATGGGGGAGAACGAGCAACAGTCTATGGAGCATGTTGGTAGGTAGCATGAAAAAGTTGGGTTATAAAGAGTTTTTTGGGGTTGAAAAAAGATGGAATTGGGGACCCTGTGGGGGAAGTAGTAGTGTGTTGCACAGGGAGGAGGAGTTGGAAGTCTCAGGAATGGAAGGATGAAGTGAGGAGGAAACGGAAGGATCTGGTTGGGTTGGGAAGGAGGAAGGTGAGAGGAAGAAGGAGAAAGCAAAGAGACCTTGAACTTCCATAGTCCCTTTGATCCTAGAATTTCAGCACTTAACAAACATTAATTCATCCTCACAACAGTCCCTGTGAAGTAGCTGAGTATGATTATTCATTTGACAGAAGGGGAAACTGAGACACAGTTTGTTTCAGTTTTTTTCCTTTTTAATTATCTGAAAAAAAAGTTGCATTTCATGTGTTTGTGGCGTGATTTTTTCACACCAAATATGTGCTCAGTTGGTAAACAGATGTTTTTTTCCTAACCCTTCCGATTCTACCTGTGATCTGAAAGTAAGATTTCAGGATAAAACTCTCAGGGATTTTCTTTCTGACTTGTGCATCATCACCAGCAAGCTGGGTCCAGCTGAGGTGTATAAGTATAGTTAGAATGAAGTTAAGTTACACAACTCTGTAATCTGAGTTAAACATGCTGCATTTGAAAATGTGCAGCAAATTTGATCTGTTTCTTCAGTGCTGAGTTTAATGAAGTTAAATTCTGGATTTACACTGATGGGCGGAGTGTGAACTGCTGGCTGGGGGGAGGCTAGCTCCCAGTCCCGCATCTTCTGCCTGAGGCATGCCCCCCCAAACAGGGCTGGAGCCCACAGCCCCCCCACCGCGGCTGCTGGCCTCCGCCCCAGGCTAGCGCCCCCATCCCTGGAGCGCCAGGAGTGCGGGCGGCGCAGCCCCAACCCCCCAAGCCCAGGAGCGCCGGGAGTGCAGGTGGCACAGCCCTAGCCCCAGAGCGCCAGGAGTGTGGGCGCTGCGGCCACAGCCCCCTCAGCCACGGAGCATCGAGAGGGAAGACGGCGTGGCCGAAGGCTCCTCAGCCCCAGAGTGGCTGGGAGGGCGGGTGGCACAGCCCCAGCACTGGCAGGTCGGGCGGCATGGCCCCAAAACCCCCAGCCCCGGAGTGCCAGCAGTCAGAGGCGGCGCAGCCTGGAGACACAGAGCGGGAAGCAGGAGGGGGAGTCTGGGGGCAGAGCATGGGCGAGGCCCACTTCTGGCTGTTTGGGGAGGTACCGCCTTCCCCAGCCTATGATACCTGCTGCCCATGTTTACATTGATGAAACTCATGGGAGACTTTGGCTCTTAGTTAATAAGTGTGTTGATGATGGGCAGTCCAGAATAGAATCCAGCTCTCCTGTAGCTGTGTTGGCTTCACAGAGATAACAGAAGCTAATTAAGTATTTAAAATCATCTTTTTGTCACAAAGTGAGCAGGTGTGGTTGACAACAAGCAGGGAGCAGATTGGTTGAGTAAGGAGGTGCTATTTTCATGTAATCTCTTTTCTGAAAATAATCACAGTTTAACACACTTGCCCGGGTCACACAGAGCAAGGGATGTATTGACAGAGCAAGGGATGTATAATCATTTTATACATCGTATCTGATTTCTGTTTCCAGAAATGCATTAGACCCTTGGCTTAAGCATGAAGATCACATTCAACTCTCTTGCATTATCTTGGCTCATTCAAAAAGCTGGCAGGGAAGGACTCAAGTGTGTAGGCCTCAGGCTAGTAGAAGCTGTTGCTTTCGTGGATGAGTTGGAGCAGACAGCCCCAATTATCAGCATTCTCTGCTAGTCAGCCAGAGAACAGATTTGATGTCATCTGTGAAGACAGCTGTTTTTCTGCCTCCTCTGCTAGAGGAAAGGGGTAGGAAGGGAGTGGCTATTAATAAGGGAGGTGGAGTTCATTATGAGAGAAGAGGGAAGGCATTATCCCACCTCTCCAATATACTTAGTGACTTTTGTAAATGGATATTGTTAAGGGTGGCAAGGAGGCAACTGAGTGTGATTCAAAAAAACCTGTTTCAAACAATCCAAGGGTTTTGGCTATAAAAAGTTGATGATGAATAGAACTAAATACAATTTGATGGCTGTCCTGATGCAGACATGTTGTTTACTATAATTCAGCATGCTTCACCAATCAATTATCTAATCCCCTGGGAGTACAGAGAAAGCATTAGATCATATACCTCAGCTGAACATTATCTAATGCATTAAATTTAGTATGAGAGCCCTCTGCAGCTTAAAGGCAGAAGCTGAATTCTCACATGACCAGGGCTCAGCCTTGCTCATGCTTCACTATAGTCATGTTCCACTGAAACAGCTTGGGCTACGCTGCTCTGCCATGAGGATGCCACTGCCAGGGCCTGAACAGCTTGTGCTAATTCTGCCAGTGTTCAAATGGCAGGGATGCTAGACCTACTAATCTGAGAAAAGGAAGGAACACAGAGATCAGAATAAGAGGCTTCTTTTCCTGGTTGTTGCAGTGCATGGCAAGTCTGCTGCCACCAAGCTAATACTGATCCCCTGCGAACATTTTAAAAATTGATGCGAGTTGTAGCAATTTTGTTGGAAAAACAATATTTTGAACCATAAACACTTGGTTTTGTCATTTTGTGTGTTTATGGATTTCAGTAGAAATGTAACACCACCTGGTGCCCAGTTCCACAGTCCTTGCTTGTTCGAAATTCTCACTGAGGTCATTGGGAGTGTTTAGGATAGCATGGACTCTATATCATGGAATTCGGTCCCTGGTTAATAACAGCAGGAGAACACAACTGTGTATGTACGAATGCTCTCTGCTCCAATAAACCATGTCACCGTTTAATAAATGTTTTGTGGGGTATGTCCTCAGGGTGGAGGGATGGCTAATCTCATAATATGAGAGAAAAAGGAATAGGTGATGCATTAAAAAAAATTGTTGTTAGCAAAGCAGAATGTTGTTGATCAACATGCTCTCACAGGTTCATTTTAAAAGACCACACAGAAAAACCGGGAAAAAATACAAAGATAAATAGATTGCCACAAATCCTCCAGTGACCAATGAGAAGAATGTGATTGTCTTCTAGGATAGAATTGGTAACTCTGCACTGTAGATTCGGGAATGGCACTAAAGTTAACTTCTAAGGGAGACATGAATATATGATAATGGAATAGTTTTGTTTGACCTGATTTATCTATAATGATTGGGGCTTGAAGTGACATTTGCAAGGGAATAACAATGAAAACCCAGTTGCTAAATACACCATTTCTTGCTTGGGCATTATGAGATTAGAGATTTTTTGAGCCAAGATACAACTTCATTTTCTCAACGTAGCAAAAAATGCGCACACTATATTTTTATGGCCTGGTTTTTCCCAGTTAGTGTCGAAATAAACATTTAAATAGAGAATAAATCCTGAGTACCCCGTTCAGTGAGATTCAGTAAAGGAATAGACATTTATATCAATTAAAATAAAAATATAGTAATAAATTAATTAAGGTTGCTTCCATTAGTATATGTCATAAAATAGTAAATTTCAGAAACAAGGAAGTAAATAAATTTAAGAACATATACTTCCTATTAATATATTAAAGTTGTAAAATTCCAGTCACACAAATTTTTCAATATAGTTTCATATGCAAATTGCTATCACTAATAGCCTCGTAATCCATACAAAGAATTTGCATTTAACTACAGCTGCTTATGTAGTGAATTCCAAGTTTTTGGGGTGTAATATCTTTTTAAAGCATATTTCTTCCAGTCCCAGCCATACACAGGAGAATGGACTGGCAGAGAAAGCAGCATGGTGAACAAGTTCAGATGGTACATGTTGGGTCACAGACATTGGCATCCTGAACTTATCTCTAGAAAGGAAGGACTTGTCCCTCTGATATAGATTATCGTTCACTGCAGTGTATCCTAAATACGAAGGAGCAAATATTTAAAACGCATTTTTGTCCCCTTCAGATTATAATTCAGCCCCACCTCTGAGATTTCTGATAAAGTTGATATTTCATCTGAAGTCCTGTTTTCCACTATTTCTGTTGTTGATCACATGAAGGCATAGACGTGCCAGTGGCAGGTAGTATATCACTACTTCCATGGATTTTTAAAAGTTCTACTGTTGTTCTCAAGAGTGATGAGGAAAAACAGCCATCCATTGATTTGTATTGTCTTTGATGATCAGCTTTGAAAAGGGCTACAATATTTTGTGAACCAAATTTAGAATCTAGGATGCATTTTTCTCACCATTGCTTTATCAGGGATACTACTGAACAACTTATTTCTATGGCAAGGTTAGATTCACCATTTTCATTCAGCTGGTCACACACAAGTTAGAAAGTCTGTAATATGTTCAGATTTAGTTATTTTCCCTCTCTTCCTTTGCAGAAGAATTTGTAGGTTTCTTTCTGTTCATTGGGACTATCCCAGTGTAGGTCTTATTACACTTTCTGATTAATTGAGTTCTCTGCTCTGTTTGGCTGGTTGTAAATATGATCACACAGGCCCTGAAAATAAAGAAAATCAAGATTTTATTTTTATTTCCTTAAGAACAAAAGTGGTCTGTATTTTTTATTGTGTCTCCTACCCTTGTAATGAAGCTCTGTTTAATGGAATGGTTTTTATCTTTAAAAACTACAGGGCTTTTAGAATTCACTGAAGGACACAGATGAAGAAAAATATGGTCTTTGATCCTATAGGGTGGTGTTAGCTTCCTAGAACCGCCTTTAGGGAACGTTAACCCTGCAGACCCAGAGGATAAAAAGCTTTAACAAGCATGTAAAAAGCATTTTGAAATGGGCTAATTCTGTAAGGGAGATGTACTTAAAGTATTTTGATGGCTTGATTAGTTTTGAAATTGCCCAAAGTTTTGCAGGAGCTTTTCAGGTCATGCAGGAAGAAAAATAAAATCCTTTAACTACTGTTTGTGATTCAAAGAATGTGTGAACAGTTTTGGTGAGGTTGTTAGCTAGGCCCTGGTCTACACTAGAGTTAGGTTGACATAAAGTTTATGTTGACCTAATTCAGCAAGTGTCTACACTAAAATGTCACTCCTGCCAATGTAACTCACCCACTTACACCAGCTTAATAACTCTACCTAAATGAGAGGTGTAGAGTCAGCGTCTATGTAGTTCGGTCAGCACAGTGTCAGTGTAGACCAGTGGTTCCCAAACTTGTTCCGCCGCTTGTGGAGGGAAAGCCCCTGGTGGACCGGACCGGTTTGTTTACTTGCCGCGTCCACAGGTTCGGCCGATCGCAGCTCCCCCAGTGGCCGCGGTTTGCAGCTCCAGGCCAATGGGAGCTGCTGGAAGTGGCGCGGGCCAAGGGACTTGTTCTGCCGCTTCCAGCAGCTCCCATTGGCCTGGAGCAGTGAACCGTGGCCACTGGGAGCCACGATCGGCTGAACCTGCAGACGTGGCAAGTAAACAAACCGGCCCGACCCGCCAGGGGCTTTCCCCGCACAAGCGGCGGAACAAGTTTGGGAACCACTGGTGTAGACACTGTGTTGTTTACATCAACTGTTGTTGCCTTTCAGAAGCAATCCCACAATGGCCACATTGACGGTTAAATCTGTGCAAGTGCTCCTGGTGAGGACACACATGGCCCACACGAGGTGCATAATGTGGACATGCAAAAGCTATTTAATTACTGCAGCAGCTGTAAGTTGACGTAACTTGGGTTGACATAATTTTGTACTGCAGACATACCCTAGGAGAGTGGCATTTCCATGCAGTATACTTTTTTTGGCTACATATTTTGACTGGAGGGCTTGAGCCAGAGGCTGTAAGACTAATAATGGGAACTACATGTGAATGTTGAAAGGAGACTCTTTCATCCCTCTTATAATGACTTTGCTTCATAAAAGAGCATAGTACCTGATTCTGCTTGAATAAAGCCTGCGAGAGCTTTGCCATTGATCTCAGTGGAGCAGAATGTATGCTCACATGCTCAGGGTCTAAGTGATGGCCATATGTGGGATTGGAAAGGAATCTTCCCCTTGATCAGATTGGCAGAGACCTGGGGGATTATTCACCTTCCCCTGCAGTGTGTGCGTGCGGGTCACTTGCTGGGATTATCTGGGTATCTCTCACTAACTCACTCACATCAGAGCTCCAGGGTGGTAGGTGCTGGACATACACATAAAAAAAGAGGGTATGCAACAAAGAGTTGATAATGTAGCTAGACGAAGGTGGGGAGAAAGTATGATACATTGGCTTTTCTTCTATTACTAGTCAACATTCACTTTTTAAGAAAGAATACATTTCTGTTAGAGTTCCCTTCTCTTTTAAAAACTTGTTATGAAATGAATACCACATATTTTATGTCAGCAATGTTTTTGTGTACAAACGAGCAAAAGAAATAAAAGTCAGAGTTAGGCTGCAAATTTTATTCACACAGGTATACACACATAGGGAAGACACACGCCTGCCTCCCTACACAAAGGCACACAGTATCTTACATACATACAAGGCATGCATGCACATACTTGCCTACACAGAGACACTTTTTCATACACTTTTCCAGGGGCTGCCTAAATCACCCAGCCGGGAAGGGAGGAGCATGGGTTGGATGGGAAAAGATGGGGTGTGGTGTGGAGGAGAGAGGATGGGGAGGGAAAGGGGCCAAGGACAAGAGCAGGGAGGGGGTGAGAGAGGGCAGTGAAGGAGAGACGGGAGTAGGGGGATATGTGGGGGGATGCAGGGGGAGGCAGAAGGCTACAGCTGTATGTGGATGTGGGGGTACAGGGATATAACGGGAGCACAGCAGTGTATGGAGGTGAATGGGGTGCAGGGGTGAGGGATATGGGGGTGGTGGCTCTGGGAGGTGGAGAGGATGGGTGGGAGAGCACTGTAAGGGGTACAGGGCCAGGACGGATAGTTGCGGGGGGCAGAACGGGATGGGACAGGGGACGGATGCAGTCAGGGGGATGGGGGGACAGGGGTGGGACGGGGAGGGTTACAGTGAGGGGGATGGGTGTGCAGCCCCATTCCCAGCACTCGGACACGGAGATACACAGACCTCCAACGCCTGGGTGCCAGCAATGGGGCGACAGACCACAGTTCGCAGCAGGGCCACGTGCCACAGCTCGAGCCCAGCCACATGAGAGCGTGAGGAGAAGAGGGCCGGGCAGCAGCGGGAGAGGCACACGCCACATGACCCCTCAACAGCCACCTGCTGAGCACTTGCCAGTCGTGCTATTTCCTTCCCTGCCCAACCAATGGGAGCTGCACCTGCAGGGGGCGGGGGACAGAATGCGGACCACCCCCCCCCCCCCCCGCGGCAGCCCCTAAGGCCAGGAGCCAGACATGCCAGCTGCTTCCCGGGAGCCATGCAGCGCGGCAGCTAGCAGGGAGCCTGACAGCCCCGCTGCATGGTGCCGCAAACCGAACAGTCAGTGGCCCGGTCAGCAGTGCTGACCGGTGCCACCAGGATCCCTTTTCGACCGGACACCTGTCACCCTATGCGCAGGTCTTGCACTGGTTCTCTGTGGAGAGAAGAGCTTCATCCCATTCAAATGTGTTCTGGGCAGGGGCGCTGGAACAGGGGGACCAGGAGAATATGCACTCCCACTTTTTAGTGGCCATAAGGGGGAGTGATGGGAGGAGGGGGCAGAGAGGAGCGGTGGGGGGCACCTGATTTTGAAACTGCCCTAGACCTGACATAAGTTAAAGCAGCCTAGAGGCTGCTCTAATTTACAACAACTGACTGGAGTTCCTAGGAGGTTATAAGCCATCTGAGAATTGCTGTAAAGGAACAAACCTTGCACTTCATCCCTGCAATCTCACTTTGTCATGCTTCCTCTCTCTGCTAGTGCTCCCTATGCCTGGGGAGACTGGCACAGGAGTTGGCTCTGCTGGCTTTAGACTAGTTGAGAATTCCCTCCAGCTGTGTTAACTGTCCAGCTGTACTGAGTTATGCCCTCTTTGCACTGCTCAGGGGGGCACAAAAGGGCTGGGAATCTGGCCCAGAATATTTAGAATCCATTTATACTTCCCAGCATCTAGTGAACCATTGAGAAATTGCTGTGGCAAAACTGATGCCTTTACCAGAGTCCACCCTTATCGGGCATTCTCCTGTCTTAAGAGATGTCCTTGAAGTACTGAGTACAGTTCTGCTCCACCATTATTAGATCACCACTATTCTTAAGCAACTCTCCATTGTGGTCTCTAGAGTGGTCACTGAAGACAGGTTTTCACTGGATAGGAAAAGCACTGAGACGGTAGCATCTGATTCAAGGCAAATATTTCCATGATTTATGAACTTTCAATGTGTACTTTTCATTAGTCATAGAGCTGATGGGTGCACTTCATGTACAGAGCACAGGACCAGAGAGCAAATGCTGTTTACTAAGCTTTTATGCCTATGCGTTTTTGATATTTCTCCTCTATTTCATCCTTGGGGGGTAGGGGGAATGAGGTGAAAAGATGCACTCAGAGAAACAAGATAGCAATATTCAGAACCTCTCCCACAAACTTGTCCCAGAAAAATTAGTTTCATATGTAATAAACATAGTGTGCTACATCTGTCCCAAGGAGGAATGCTGGATTGAATATGACTCCAGGTGTGAAACAGCTTCGTAACTGGTGAGACTGCTAAAATGCTTAATCAGAGTTTTTTGGTTGGAGGCTCCCATTTCTCCATGATTAGTTTACTAATGTGCCTCCTCAGCCCCCTCAGCTGTTGACTTGGTCCATTGCTCTGGCACAGAGCTGCTGCAGTTCTCCTTGTATCAATTCATTTTCTCTTTTTCTCTCTGTTCTCCCTCTCCCCCTTCCTCCCCCCACACCCTCGCTTTTTCTTGTCTGGGTGTGCAGCTTAATATAAGAGGCATCCATTGGTGGCTTTGTGGTAGTGAACCCCCTGAGTCGCTGCACTGTGTCATGGGAGCGCAGAAGAGAAAGTAGGGCTGGAAGGTTTCTGCATAATCCTGACCCGCCCCTGCCATCCCCGTCCCCCCACATTAGCTGTTTCCGTGAGCAGCTTCATTAAGGACTATCAATGGTGGAGGGAGGAAATATGCATGAATCTAAATATAGCCAGAGAAGCACATGCTTTGCCTGTTTGGTGTTTTAATGCAGCTGTGAGAATACATCTACAGTGGTCCGAGGTGGATTAAGGATTCTAGATGCAGAAGGATTATAATAAAAGAATCAAAACTCTGATCATTTAAAGTGTAATCACGTGTGCATATGTGGATTTTGGCTTTCCAATGTCTGTCAATACGTTTCTTAGAAAATGAAATTAAAGATGAAACTCAGTCTGCTGTAGTCAGGCTCAATCTCATTTTTCTAATATTTCTAAAATTCTGGATGCATCATAGCATCTCACTAACTTTAAAAAAAAATAGTTCACTTCTTATATGTGCAGGATTTCAGCCTTTGAGATGACAAAGCTAGTTCATTAAACAAAGAAATGTAAGCTTGTGACAACGAGTTTTCATGACACACTTTGCCCTTTGACTCTTTTCAGGCACTTCTTGTGCATCTGACTCACATGGAACAAGTGCCAGTTTGATGACGATGAAATAGAGAGAAAGATTTTTCCAGTATCTGGAATAATGATGACTATCCTGGGCCTTTTTTAATACAAGCCCATGTATTTTCTAGAACATGAGGATTTGCAAAATAAAAATCTGAGGGGTTGATGAAACAAAAGCTGTGGCCTACAATATGAACAGCTAATAGTATTTTAAATTGTCAAAGGGAACAGTGAAACATACGCGAATATTCACTCTTGCTAGCTTGGGGAAGAATAAATTACATCCCTCTGAGTCAGCTGTTTCCTGGGGGAGCTTCATCTCAAGTACAGAAGATGGACCCTTGTGACTTGGCAAAGGGAGGGCAACTTGAATTTCCACAGGGGCACAAGAGGTTGCCCAGGAAATGCTTGAATCAGCATGAATCTGTCTGCCCTGCTCACTGCCTCTGCTCAGACAGTGCCACCCCACCCACCTACCCACATGTATGGCTACCAGCTTTCATGAGAAGAAGGATTTGAAACTGGGTCAGGGTCCAGGAAGCTAGGGAGAACTTGGATTACCATATGTGCTACATTTAAAACTCGCTGTGTCCAAGCTTTTTCTAGTTGGAGATCAAAGTTTTTCACTCTCTTGTAAAATAAGACATTATTTCAGATACTGGAAAACAGACAGGAGCAAAACTGTCAAGTCAAGTGTAAAAGTCTAATTTAAGCAAGTCAAAAAAAAATTTGAAGAGCGACTTGCAACAGACACAAAAACTAAGTGCATCAGCCCGCCAAACAATCAGTGGGGCAACTGAACAATCAGGATGCTAAAGGAGCACTCAAGGAAGATAAGGCATTGCAGAGACGCTAAATGAATGGTCAGCGTCACCCTGCACTGCAGATGTGAAGGAGATTCACAAAGAGGAGCCATTCTTTTTAGGTGACAAATCAGAGGAACTGTCCTGGATTGAGGTGTCAGTAGAGAAGGCTTTGAAACAAACTGATACATTAAACAGTAATAAGTCACCAGGACCAGATGGTATTCACCCAAGAGTTCTGAAAGAACTCAAAGATAAAATTGCAGAACTACTAACTGTGCTATGTAACCTATCCGATGAAATTAATAGGCAGCAAGTTTAAAACAAAGAAAAGGAAGTATTTCTTCACATAATGCACAGTCAATCTGTGGAACTCATTGTCAGGGGACGTTGTGAAGGCTAAAAGTATAACTGGGTTCAAAAAAAGAATTAAATAAGTTCATGGAGGACAGATTCATTATTGGCTGTTAGCCAAGATGGTCAGGGATGCAACCCCATGGTCTGGGTGTCCCTAAACCTCTAACTGCCAGATGCTGGGCCTGGATGACAGGGGATGAATCACTCGATAAATTGACCTCTTCTGTTCATTCCCTCTGAAGAATCTTGCATTGGCCATGATCAGAAGATAGGATACTTGGCTAGCTGGACAATTAGTCTGACTCAGTATGGCCAACTCCTAAACTGTTAAGTAAACTTATTTGTAAGTTTCCAAAACATTCCAGCTGTGCGCTTAGAATAGGTGCTACTCTAAATTTGGTGAGGGTACACATTAGTATTGATGCTCAACAAAGGGATTTAATCCCTAGTATAATTGCAAAGCTCAGTGTCAACCATAACTGTGAGGCACTTCAATTGGGAGGTTATGTATTTTCGTGAATAGGGTATTGGACTGAAAGTCAGGTGACCTGGGTTCTGTTCCTAGTTTTGCCACTGACCCACCACTGTCTTTTCGACTTAGATTGTAAGCTCTTTCTGGCAGGGACTTTTTGTTCTATGTTTTGTACAGCACCCAGCATAGTGGGGTCTTGGTCCTTGACTAGGGGTTCTAAATATCATTGAAATAATAATAATAAAGAGTGTGGGTCCTCTATTATTTTTAAAAAATAAGATGTTTTCTCATGTGGTTTAAACAATAGCTTCTCAAAGCAGCTTTTCACTGGACATACTTGCCTTTGCTTTTCCTTTTCTTTGCCTCCTTTGGCCTGTTGATGTCACCCAGTGGTATGGCTCCATCTTAAAATATCTTACAATTAGGGCTGTCAAGGGATTAAAAAAGTTAATCGCATTGGTAAACAATAATGGAATACCATTTGTTTAAATATTTTTGGATGTTTTCTACATTTTCAAATATATTGATTTCAATTACAACACAGAATACAAAGTGTATAGTACTCACTTTATATTTATTTTTATAAATAAATAAATATATTTACACTGTAAAAAAAATAGTATTTTTCAATTCACCTCATACAAGTACTGTAGTGTAATCTCTTTATCGTGAAAGTTGAAATTACAAATGTAGAATTATTTACAAAAAATAATTGTATTGAAAAATAAAACAATGTAAAACTTTAGAGCCTACAAGGCCACTCAGTCCTACTTCAGCCAATCACTCAAACAAACAAACTTGGTTACAATTTGCAGGAGATAATGCTGCCCGCTTCTTGTTTACAATGTCACCTGAAAGTGAGAACAGGCATTTGCATGACAGTATTGTAGCCAGCGTTGCAAAATTCTTACGTGCCAGGTGCATTAAAGATTCATATGTCCCTTCATCTTCAACCAGCATTCCACAGGACATGTGTCCGTGCTGATGATGGGTTCTGCTCGATAACGATCTGAAGCAGAGCTGACCAATGCATGTTCATTTTCATCATCTGAGTAGGATGCCACCAGCAGATGGTTGACTTTCTTTTTTGGTGGTTCGGGTTCTGTAGTTTCTGCATCGGAGTGTTGCATGTTCCAAACCTCGTCCCTCTCAGATTTTGGAAGGCATTTCAGATTTTTAAACTTTGAGTCAAGTGCTGGAGCTATTTTTAGAAATCTCACATTGGTATT
Organism: Caretta caretta; assembly: GCF_965140235.1. NCBI lineage: Eukaryota > Metazoa > Chordata > Testudines > Cheloniidae > Caretta > Caretta caretta. The sequence goes on from NC_134207.1 coordinate 169,034,368, forward strand.
TTCTTTGCATTTTGTCAAACATGCTGTGAAAGCGTTCTTAAAACAAACGTGTGCTGGGTCATCATCTGAGACTGCTATAACATGAAATTTATGGCAGAATGCAGGTAAAACAGAGTCAAAGACATACAGTTCTTCCCCAAGGAGTTCAGTCACGAATTTAATTAACACATTATTTTTTAACGAGCATCATCAGCATGGAAGCATATCCTCCGGAGTGGTGGCCGAAGCATGAAGGGGCATACGAATATTTAGCATATCTGGCATATAAATATGTTGCAACGCCAGCTACAAAAGTGCCATTTGAAAGCCTGTCCTCACTTTCAGGTGATATTGTAAATAAGAAGCAGGCAGCAACATCTCCTGTAAATGTAAACAAACTTGTTTGTCTTAGCGATTGGCTGAACAAGAAGTAAGACTGAGAGGACTTGTAGGCTCTAAAGTTTTACATTGTTTTGTTTTTCAGAGCAGTTATGGAACAAAAAAATCTACATTTGTAAGTTGCACTTTTGTGATAGAGATTGCACTACAATACTTGTATGAGGTGAATTGAAAAATACAATTGCTTTTGTTTATCATTTTTACACAGCAAACGTTTGTAATAAAAATAATATAAAGTGATCACTGTGCACTTTGTATTCTGTGTTGTAATATAAATCAATATATTTGAAAATGTAGAAAAACATCTGAAAATATTTAATAAGTTTCAGTGAGTGGCTTGCAAGCATAAAGGCTAAGCACACCTGCTGCTGTTTCAGTGGGATGGTGATTTCCCTTTGGCTCACCTGGCGGAGCAGCTCCAAATATAACACATGTCACAGCCTGAGTCACAGGCATCACAGTGGAGGATCCGCAGTATCCTGGCCACTGACTGGGAGCCAGTTGAGCTGGGTTCTGTTCCCAGCTCAGGCATTGACATGCAGTATGACTTTCAGCCAAGTCTTTTCCCCATCTGAGATCACCTAGCTGCCATTGTAAAGTGCTTTGTGGTTTATGGATATTAAGTGCAAGTTTTATTATCATCCATCTTTCCAAAGTTAATTTGTAATGGTAGGCAGTGATGATAAGTTATCAACCAGTTACATCACAATTCATATCTATTTCACTGTTGATATATATGTTGCATACCGGTAGCTATGGGACTAATCACTGACACTAAGAAAGGGACTACCTTGATTTAAGTACACATAAAATCCTCTGGATTTCCATGCTGACTGCTATGAGAGCAGGAGCAACTTCTGTCATATAGTGAGATTTACACAGCTTTATATATTTACTCATGTATGTATATACTTGGACATGCCTACCATCACGTTAAGTTAAAGAAAGTCTGTGAGATCAAATACTATATATATACCTTCAAATGTATGAGTCAGTAGCACATTTTCAAGCAGATTAGTCACATTAAAATTATCATAAAAGAACTGCATGCTTGTAGGGATTTTTGGTATGTTTGCTCGTTTTGGAAAATGCTTCCTAGTTTTTTCACTCTATTTTGTTGTGAAGGGGTATTTTTGAGTAAGAATCTTGGTGCAGTCACTCAATCCAGCCACTAAAAATGTCAGTCAAACCAGCTGCTGTTCTAAAAACAATTTTAGATTACAGAGAGATAATATTCTATTGCTTGGCCTCTGTACAGAGGGCAATGTTAAACAATTTTCTGATAATGAAACCTGACGCGAAGACGGTGTGCTGATTTAGAAAGCAAAATGTTGAAAACATTGTTTACGATTGGGGGAAACTATCTAAAGTTGTTCAAGGCAGGAATAAAAGCAACTCTTATGCTTTGGGTTTGGCGGTATAATTTCCTGTCACGGCTAACCCAACATTGGGAAATTCCAGTCGGAAAGAGCAAAAAGCACCTCGATGAGATTTTCTTCTTCCTTGATTGTTTTGCTGTGGCTGTAAGTCACTGGCTGCTATATGGAACTTCATGGCACAGAAGTTAAATAATAGATATGGGGGGGGGGGAATGGAAGGAAAGTGTCAAAAGCAAACATGAATAGTTCATATCAGGCGAGATGGTGGTGGTGGGAACATATTCTCTTGCATTTCCCTTGACTACTTTTTCCCCTCTTAGCTATTTGATTTATTTGGTTGCTATCCCACAGAAATAGGTATGTGACTGGGCTCTGCAAGGTTTTGTAACCAGGAGCCCAGCCTCATCATAAAGAACTCTTTCAGTCATCACTTAATTGCACTTTTCTTTTGGGCTTCCCATAAGAAGAGGTCAAAGTAGGGCATTTCCTTAGCCCATAAAAAAAAAATAACTTGAAAGGGGGTTTGTGCTTCTGGAGCCATAATTACCAAGATTTTCAGTCTCTCCCACCTGAAGGGTTGCTGCTGTAGCAGCAGTGTGTGTGTGTATACGTGCATGCGTGCAGCGTGGGAGCAGCAACTTGAGAAACCCATTGCTCTTAGCTCCCTTTTTTCCCAGTATTAAAAAAGAAAAGGAAAAATTCTTGCATTGATAGTGGATTTAGAACTACCTTGGACAGTACAGGAATGAGCAGGCAGAACCGCAGGAAATTGCAGCATTGGTCGGTAAGTTCTTTAAAGAAAAGATGGGGAGGGATTATATTTGCCTGACTTTAGGCAAGAAGTGAGCAAAAAGTATCTTGGGTTGATATGGTTCAATTGCTGTGCTACATGGTTTTTACTGTGCATGTAAAATTCAATATAGGTCTGAGTGGTTTGAAGTGCAGAATGCTTATGGGACTATAGACCCACTGCTTATAGTTTTCTATTAACTGGAAGTGATACAGTGGATTGTTTCTGGGGGTAGCATTTGGATTTTTCCTTATCCCAAAAGAGGAAACAATAAAAAGCATTTAATGGTTTGGTACAAAATGTTGATTCTATAAACACACATGGATACATTTTCTTTATATCTTCCTAGGAATACAATAGAGTAATATAGCATCAGATTTACACTATTAAGTTACATTAGGGAAAAATAATCCATTTAGAAGTAACATATGGCTTAGTTATATTCAAGCTAGGTTACTGCGTATGTGTGTGTCTCTCTGTGTGTGTATATTTAGTATATATACTAAAATTTTGAAATTTTAGACATTTTTAGGATTTTGTCTTCAAGAAGATGATTATCTGTACTGAGTTTTTTAAGAATGTTCACTTGAATTTTTGATGCAAAGATCTAAAGCCCATTGTACCCTTCAAAAGACACATGCTATATCACTGTTGCAGTTTGATAGTGGGAACGTATGGTTAGAATTAAAATGTACACAAGCTGTTTGGTTCTGGCCTTTAGTAAATAATGACTGTTATTCCCTGGCCTGGTATTTGAGCATGTCTAGGTGATCATAGATGTAATTGTAATCATCCAGTTTAAGTCTCTGCCAAGGTTGAAAAGCTGTGTCAGTGCTGCTGTCAACTAACTGGTTCGGGCCTCTCTTCTCATCTTAATCGAAACTAAAGAGTGTTTCTTGTACTTTGATATAGCTATAAACTACAAACGTCTTCTTAGAATTGAGATTCATAGACTCCAAGGCCAGAAGTCACACTGTGAACATCTAGTCTGATCTCCTGTGGAACCCAGGCCAGAGGACTTTCCCAATGTAATTCCTAGAGCAGATCTTTTGGAAAAACAGCCAGTTTTGATTAAAAAATACCAGTGATGGAGAATCCACCATGACCCTTGGTAAATTGTTCCAATGGTTAATTATCCTCACTGTTAAAAAATTTATGCCTTATTCCCTGTCTGAATTTTTCTACTTTCATCTTCTAGCCACTGGATCATGTTATACCTTTTTCTGCTAGGTTGAAGAGCCCATTATTAAATATTTGTTCCCCATGTACAATCTTATAGACTGTAATCAAGTCACCCTTTAGCCATCTGTTTGTTGAGCTAAATAGATTGAGCTCCTTAAGGCTATCACTATAAAGCATGCTTTCTATTCCATTAATCATTCTTATGGCTCTTCTCTGAACCCACTGCAATTTATGAGCATCCTTCTTGAATTGTGGGCACCAGAACTGCACACAATATTCCAACAGTGCTTGCACCTGTTCCAAACATAGAGGTGAAATAACCTCTCTACTCCTGCTCACGAGTCCCCCTGTTTATACATCCCAGGATCACATTAGTTCTTTTGGCCACGGCATCACATTGGGAGCTCATGTTCACCTGGTTATCCATCCCCAACTGATATCTTTTTCAGATTCTTGCTTCCCAGAATAGAGTCTCCCACCTTGTAAGTATGGTCTACATTGTTTGCTCCTACATGTATACATTTACATATTATTTGCTTATGCCCAGTTTATCAAGTGATCCAGATTGCACTGAATCAGTGACCTGTCTTCTTTATTATTTACCACTCCCTCACTGTTTATGTCATTTGCAAACTTTATCCATTATGATTTTATGGGGCCGGACGAGTTGCATCCGAGAGTGCTGAAGGAATTGGCGGCTGTGATTGCAGAGCCATTGGCCATTATCTTGAAAACTCGTGGCAAACGGGGGAAGTCCCGGATGACTGGAAAAAGGCTAATGTAGTGCCAATCTTTAAAAAAGGGAAGAAGGAGGATCCTGGGAACTACAGGCCAGTCAGCCTCACCTCAGTCCCTGGAAAAATCATGGAGCAGGTCCTCAAGGAATCAATTCTGAAGCACTTAGAGGAGAGGAAAGTGATCAAGAACAGTCAGCATGGATTCACCAAGAGCAAGTCATGCCTGACTAATATAATTGCCTTCTATGATGAGATAACTGGCTCTGTGGATGAGGGGAAAGCAGTGGACGTGTTGTTTCTTGACTTTAGCAAAGCTTTTGACACGGTCTCCCACAGTATTCTTGTCAACAAGTTAAGGAAGTATGGGCTGGAAGAATGCACTATAAGGTGGGTAGAAAGCTGGCTAGATTGTCGGGCTCAACGGGTAGTTATCAATGGTTCCATGTCTAGTTGGCAGCCGGTATCAAGTGGAGTGCCCCAAGGGTCGGTCCTGGGGCCGGTTTTGTTCAATATCTTCATAAATGATCTGGAGGATGGTGTGGATTGCACTCTCAGCAAATTTGCGGATGATACTAAACTGGGAGGAGTGGTAGATACGCTGGAGGGGAGGGATAGGATACAGAAGGATCTAGACAAATTGGAGGATTGGACCAAAAGAAATCTGATGAGGTTCAATAAGGATAAGTGCAGGGTCCTGCACTTAGGACGGAAGAACCCAATGCACAGCTACAGACTAGGGACCGAATGGCTAGGCAGCAGTTCTGCGGAAAAGGACCTAGGGGTGACAGTGGACGAGAAGCTGGATATGAGTCAGCAGTGTGCCCTTGTTGCCAAGAAGGCCAATGGCATTTTGGGATGTATAAGTAGGGGCATAGTGAGCAGATCGAGGGACGTGATCGTTCCCCTCTATTCGACATTGGTGAGGCCTCATCTGGAGTACTGTGTCCAGTTTTGGGCCCCACACTTCAAGAAGGATGTGGATAAATTGGAGAGAGTCCAGCGAAGGGCAACAAAAATGATTAGGGGTCTGGAACACATGACTTATGAGGAGAGGCTGAGGGAGCTGTGATTGTTTAGTCTGCAGAAGAGAAGAATGAGGGGGGATTTGATAGCTGCTTTCAGCTACCTGAAAGGGGGTTCCAAAGAGGATGGCTCTAGACTGTTCTCAATGGTAGCAGATGACAGAACGAGGAGTAATGGTCTCAAGTTGCAGTGGGGGAGGTTTAGATTGGATATTAGGAAAAACTTTTTCACTAAGAGGGTGGTGAAACACTGGAATGCGTTACCTAGGGAGGTGGTAGAATCTCCTTCCTTAGAGGTTTTTAAGGTCAGGCTTGACAAAGCCCTGGCTGGGATGATTTAACTGGGATTTGGTCCTGCTTCGAGCAGGGGGTTGGACTAGATGACCTTCTGGGGTCCCTTCCAACCCTTATATTCTATGATTCTATGATTCTATGTTTTCTTCCAGGTCATTGATAAAAATCTTAAGTAGCATAAGGCCAAGAACCATTCCTTATGAGGGAACCCATTGGAAACACACCCACTCAGTGACAATTCCCCATTTACAATTACAATTCCCCATTTACAATTCCCCTATTAGTTAGCCAGTTTTTAATTCATTTAATATATGCTATGTTAATTTGATCTTGTGCTAGTTTTTTAATCAAAATGTTGTGTGGTACCAAGTCAAATGTCTTAGAGAAGTCTAGGTATGTTATATCAACATGATTACCTTACCAAGTTGTCATCTCATATTAAAAAAAATCAAGTTAGTTTGACAAGATTGATTTTTCTGTAAACCTATGTTGATTTGCATTAATTATATTACCCTCCTTTAATTCTTTATTAATCAAGTCCCATCTCAGCCATTCCATTATCTTCCATAAGATTGATATCATATGTATATCATGATATATCTCAGAATTGGAAAAGGTCTAGAGAAGGGCAACAAAAATGATTAGGGGTAAGGTACAGCTTCCATATGAGAAGGGATTAAAAAAACTGGACTGTTCAGATTAGAAAAGATACGACTAAGGGAGACTTATAAAATCGTGAATGGAATAGGGAAGAGTAACTTACTGAACAGGCAGCAGGTTTAAAACAAACTAAATGATGTACTTCTTCACACAATGCACAGTCAATCTGTGGAACTCATTGCCAGGGGATGCAGTAAAGGCTAAAAGTATAACTGGGTTCAAAAAAGACTTAGATAAGTTCATGGAGGATAGGTCTATCAATGGCTATTAGCCAAGGTCAAGGACACAAGCCCATGCTCTGGTTGTCCCTAAACCTCCAACTGCCAGAAATATGTGGCAGTGGTGGTAGTCAGAGAGTCACTACTGGGCTAGATGGACCTTTGGTAAGACCCAGGATGGCCATTATTATATTCATAAGACTGGCCTATAATTATCCTGGTCTTCCTATTTTTAAAAAATTGGCACATTAGCTTTTTTCCCAGTCTTTTGAAATTCTTTCACTGTTCAACACTTACTGAACATCAACATTAATGGTCCAGTGAGCTCCTGAACCAGCTCTTATTAAAATCTTGGATGCAAGTTTTCTGGCCACACAGATTTTTCAAATGTCTAACATTAATAGTTTCTGTTTAACATCCTCCAGAGATACTAGTGGAATGGAAAGAGTGTTATCACCCTTTGATGAGACTATATTATCTATTTTTCCCCAAATACAGAACAGAAATATTTATTGAACTCTTCTGCCTTTTTTACATTACTATTGATAATTTTACCATTTCCATCGAGTAATGGACCAATACTATTGTCAGGATTAGTTTTGTTCCTAGTATATTTTAAAAACTCCTCCCTATTGTCTTTAACTCTGCCGGCCATAGATTTTTCCTTGTGTCTCTTTGTTTCCTTTCTCAATGTTCAGCAGTTTCTCACTTCTGATTTATATTCATTACTATCAACTTCCCCTTTCTTCCATTTGTTATATATATAGCTGCCTTCACTTCCCCTCTAAATTAGGTTGTTATTTTAACCAGCACAGCCTTCTTCCTCAGTTGTGGGATTGTGGCTTTTGGAGCATCTGTGTAAGGTGTTCTTAAATTATTCCCAATTATCATTCACATTTTTGGATTAAATTCTTCCTCCCATGATAATTTTGTATGTCCCCCAAATCCCCTGGGCTGTTGTTTGAACACTGATGTAAATTTACATCTGATGACACGTGGAAGACCGTATAGCTGTTTGTGCTGTCACTACATAGTAAAAATGGTGAGCTGTGAGAAATATTTGAAGTCAGCATAGCTGAGGATCCACTTCTGAATTTCCACACTGAGGCCCCGATTCTGCTCTCAGTTATTCTGGTGCAAATCTAGAATAACTCCATTGTGCCTTTGTTGGATTCAAGGTCTAGACTGTTTCCTTGTGTGGTTTGAAGAGAGAGATAGAGAGAGAGAGATTGCTTTTTGAAAAAGAGAAATGGCATAATGCCAGCAATCAAGACCAGCACTAATTACAGTTTGTCCCTCAGGCAGGTAATCAGTCTGTAACCTGTGGTGCTGCACTCTCTCTTCCAATTTTGGCTCCTAACAATTAAATGCAATTTAGATTCCAGCCCTGAACCTTATGAAAGTGGGAGTATTGTTGCTGCCTCCCCATGTTTTCCTCTTGGCACCATCCCTATTGGAGGACTGAGAATGCCATTCCAGGTGATAACAAAGGAAGCCTGATCCAGGCTCCTTCGCATTTCACAATGAAAGTGTTATGTACTGATAATGCACAGGCAAATGTTATTACTCCATCCACTAAGTGAATTGTTACATGAATTCCTTGGAGATCCAACTGTAGAATAGATATAAAATTGAGCAGCAAAACAAGCAAATGAAAAAAAAGAAGTGTGTGCCCTTCTGTTGCTATGAAAGATAATACTGACCAAAAACTATCCTCAAACATCCCCGCCACAAAAAAAAAAAAATTGATCTTTACATTACAAGTAAATTATAATGATTAATTGGTTAGTAAATGGATCAAGCCCTAGCCATGTTAAAGACTGAATTTTGCTCTGAAAACAACAGCAACATCCATACTCCTCTGGGACAATGCAGATTACCACGCTCAGAGTAAAGCGCATGAGAGGTGGGGGTAAAAATTCTTGGTGGAGGGGATCTGGCAGTGGAGCAAACTTCCAGGGAAGATCTGGCAAATCCACAGCCTGACTGTCTTTAGGAAATCTTATAAAAACGTCCTCTTTCAACCCATAAGAATGACATTAACACACTAACAACACCTACTACCTGTAAACTCCAACAACCACAAAAAAAAGATAAAATTAATAAAATCTAAAAAATGTAAAACCAATAATACCTCCTCAACCAGAATTCTTACCTGGAAAAGGGAGACGTTCCAGAGATTCCGCTAAGTCCATTAGAAATTTTGTTTTTGCTATGGTGATTTTATGTGACAGTTGCTTAGACACTATGGTGATGTGCAACACTGTAGAACCCTAACGTAGAATATCATCAGGTCTTTAAATTCAATGGCCCCAATGCTCCCTCACTAACCACAATGTGAATTAGGGGTAACTCCACTGAAATCAGAGAAGTTGCAGTGATGTAACTGGGACTTGTGCTCCTTACGAGGGAGCTTTTCAAAAGCCCCTATTTCTGATGTAAACAAAGAAAACAGGAAAAAGATCTTTGAGCAGAAACTTGATGTATTGTTTATTATTTGTGCCAATTCCTGTATAATGTAAGAATGGAAAAAGGCACAAATGCACTTATGTTCTTTGCAATGCATCTTTAATATACATCATAACTATAGTCCTGATTTTCAGCTAATGGTAAAGTAGCGCTAAGCAGACATATACAAGATGATTATAAATACCTCAAACATATAGGAAGTTTTGTGACTCCAGCTTTTATCGGCATACACTTAGCAATCAGCCTGAATAATTAATAAGGCATAATAATAATGCAGTACAACTTTATTCATGACTGTTTTGTCTAGTATTAAATATTCCAAAGGAATGGGATCTTCCACCATTTCCCTAGGAAGAGTATTCCACAGTTTAATACATCTCACTATCAGACAGTTTTTTCTGAAGTTCAGCCTAAATTTTATTTCTTCACTTCAAATAATTCCTTCTGGATACGTATAGTAATATTAGTACTTAGCACTTTTCATCCTTAGATCCCACAGCACTTCACAAAGAAAGGTAAATATCATGATCCCCATTTTACAGATGGGGAAAACAAGGTGCAAAGTCACACAATGAATAAATGAAGGAACAATTTCAGAACCATAAACCAAACCCAAATCTTGTGCATTGCACCATGCTGTCTCTAACATTGGAAAGTTTGCACCCTTCAGGGGTTTGTAAATTGTTCTTATGAGCTCCTAGCTATACTTTCAAGTTAGGTTGTCTGTTATGGAGGGACATGTTTCCAGGTAGGTATACTAGATAGCAGTAGTGCAGTGCAATTGCTCAAGAGTAAACATGTGCGCTGTATTCTAATAGCTACAGAGAGTGATTTGTGTGTGCATGAAGGGGGAGGTAAATATGGGGCTTATAGAAACTCTATTGAGATTTTCATTGTCCAAAGCAGCCTCTTTGTTCCTTTTTTTAATTATATACCAAATTTTGCTTCCCATTTCTAAGTCGGACTTCAGCCAACGACCATACTATTTTGCAGCCAGCATGGCATTATTTCTGCTTTGCCTTTCTGCAGTAGACATGCTTTGTCCAGTGATGAGAGAGGGGCAGAATTTTTACCCGCTAGTTCGTGGCATGTTCTTTCTTGGTTTGTGAAAATATCCAGTATTGCAGAAGAAGAGACAGAAATCATTTTCCATTATTAAATTTTAAAAGGGGTTTAGGATAATTAAGAGATGCTTCCTAAAAGTTCGCTAATGGATTTGAATGTTAGGCTTTTGGAGAGGAACCGGGAGTTGTCTCTCTGTGTCTTGGGGTTACAATAGCCCTCACTGTTGTATTATCTATGTACTTCCTGGTCTGCATATTGAAGTTCCCAGCGGACTTCATGGAGTTGTCTACTCTTTTCCCTTCCCTGATTATAAGAGATCCTGTTTATTTGTGTGTTTGTTTATTTGTTTAAATAAATTATTTCAGTAATTGTGGGACCAATCCAAAGAAAAACATTAAAGGTTTACCTACACCAGAAAAAGTACACTCATTTAACTTAAGCGTGATTTTAAATGGATATAGTTAAACTGGTACAAAAGACAGTGTAGACATTCTTGCTTTGATTTAAACCAAGAATAATTCAATTTAGCAACTGAAATAAGAAAGTCCGAACAGCTTTTTGCACCAATAAGTTAAATAGTCAATATGGCATTACTTACATTCCATAAATCAACTTAAAACCAATTTAAATTAAACCAGTGGAACTGTCTTCGATAGAGAAAGCATTAGGTTAGTAGACAGACGCTTAATCTCACTTAAATTACCTTTTAGTGGCTCCTAATTCTTTAGTGTAATAACGAATTCTACAGTAATTGTTCAAAATATTACACCATACAATGTCAGTAAAGCAGCATTTGGGGAGATTGAGTGAGTACTGTTGAATAATGCAATAAGTGGTAGTTGTTTTGGCTATTTATAAATTTCATTTGTTTTCTTACATTTAAAGAGTAACATTCAAAAGTTGACAAGAGCTCTGACATTTTCTCCTCTATTCCAGCCTGAAAACCTTGCTTCGAGTTCTCATACTTTCAAAAACAAGACCTTTAAAAAACTCAAAGACTGTAGTATCTGCAAACAAGCCATAGACAGCCAAGGCATTTCCTGCAGAGGTGAGTAACATCTGATGTGGCCTATTTATTGTCTTGCTATTTAAAACACTGCCTTTTAGACTAGTGCTGAAGAGCTAGGAATTAATAATTTTGGAATTACCCCTGTGCTAAATGTCTATATACTCTAACTTGTTTGCTCTGTGTGTTCAGCATTAGACTTAATTTTTATTTGGACTTGTATAGATATGTGCCTTTATTAGCTATGCTATTCAGGCCGGTTCCAGAATAAGACTGTCTGTGCAAGTTCTGTTAGGAGCATGTGTGTGTGAATGAGTGAGTTGATAGATGCCTATGGAATTTAGCCTGCAAATCAGGAAGTGACCCTGAGCTCACTGAGGCATGAAAGCTTTCTCTGCATGAATTCTTTACTGAAATTCAGCAGAGCTGCCATTTTTTTACAGTTGCTTTATGGTCTTGTATTTCAAGTCTGTGATTCAGAATAATCATTCACACAGACACCGAGGGGGCTCGTTCTTCTGATTCCACATGCAAAGGAGGGGGGAGTCAGTTGCCTCTGGCACAGTTTCCCCCCTCTCTCCTTTCTATCATACAGAAGACCCTCCGTGGGTCCAGGGATCCTCACCTGGGGAAAAGGCAGGAAGTGTAGTAGGGATGGGAATGAAAGAGAGAGACCTTTTTCCCTTTCTGCACACAAGCAGTAAATATACCCAAAGTGCGGATTCATGAGGCTTCGTTAATTTTTTCTCACTGCTCTGTCAGCATAGAGACTCACACTTGAGGGGGAGGATAGTTATTGGGGCATCTGTCAGTAGGGTTGCAAAGTAATCAGTTTGCAGCACAGCACGAGAGTAAGAGAATGGGGCCTTTTTCATAAATGACCTTGAGATCTGCCTGGATCTCAGGGACCCACAAGTTCTACCTTCCTTCTTCCATGAAAAAATTTGGGAAAAGCTCAAGATTTGCTTCCCTCTAGGTCTCCCCATGGGAGGGTTTGATCCTCCATTGATTTCAGCTAGTTAATGTTTAACAATGTCTTGTTACTCCACCTTAATAAATCTGTCTCTCTAGCAAATGCACATATAATCCACCTATTTAATATAAGCAAATGCTTATTGCCCCTCGCCTTAGATATAGACCAATAATTTCATTTTATGAAGTATCTGCTTGGTGCTAGTGGCATTTTTCTAATGAAATGGAGATTTCTTTCTTCCTGTCTTTCACCAAGAGGCCCAGCCTCTGTATTCCTTGCACTTTGCAAAACTCTCATTAGGCGTTAATGGGAGATTTGGGTATGTAAAGAATGCAGGATTAGGTGGGAGGGGTGTGTGTATGTGTGTACGTACATGCGTTCTTGAAAAGGTATCAACGTCACAAATGGACAGTTACATGAATAATAGTCCATTTGTTCAGCATTAGTTCAAAGGCATTTTGTTATAATTGCTGGAATGTCAGAAAATGTACAAATAATACAGCCGCCGTCAGCTTTGAAGAGGTTTAATCCCTAATGAGGCGTTCCCTAGAATTTCATTATTTTCATTTCTGGGGATCCAGCAGCATAAAAGAACCATGGATCTGGCTAGGGAGGAGTTCCCTCACGCAGGAACTGAATAAGACAGCCACAGGCTATCTTACAAAGCCCACTCCACAAGCTCCGATATAGGGGCCAGCGGCTGGAAGGGGAACATCAGTAGAGCTGTAAAGGACTATGGACAGTTTGGGTTGGGTAGTTGTAGCTTAGGCACTGTTTCAGCCCCTGCGGCAACCCAGAATCAGAAAGGCACAAAGGTGGTTACAGCCGCCTTACCGCTCCTCTTCCTAGGCAGCCAGTGTTTTGTTGTACCTCCCTCAGGCCGATCACAAAGTTACACCCAATATGTTTAAACAACATTTCATCCCACCTCCGTATCATTAAGGCTACATCTACAATGCACACCTCTTGCAGCTACATGTAGGGTATGTGTAGCTACGTGTCGGTGATGTGGAGCTACATATGTCAGTGAAAGCCTCTGCCAGGGGAGAGTTCAGTGGGGAAAGGCTCAGCAGCAGGCTGAGCCTTTCCCCACTGATGGAGTCATTCCCTGTGGCAGGGAAAGGTTCCAGCCATGTTGGGTACACACCCACAGGGTTCAGGTATGTTTTTGCTCTACTTGCCTAAGCTGTGAATCTATACTGTTGGAGGCAGGGGCGGCAAGTTATGTGGGCCCGTGGTTCCCGGGCTCCAGCAAATTCAGGACCCGGGGCCCGGCTCCACCAGTGTTCGGGGCCAGGTCTCTCTGCCAGCCCCACTTGCCGCCCCTGTGTGCCTCCCCCAGAGCGTCCCCTGGCCCCGCCTGCTGTCCCCACGTGTCTCCCCCGAGCATCCCTGCCTGCCCTGGGCCTCGGGTTGCTGCCCCTTGCAGCTCTGTGCTGCACTCCCCGGCCTCAGCCGGCTACAAGGGAGTAGAGCCGGAGTCAGGCTGAAGCGGCTGCTGTGCTTGTGGGAGGAAGAGGCGTATGGCAGTCACCCTCAACCCGGCAGACTCTGAGGGGGACGCTTATCCTGGCTGGACCTCCTGAGCTGCAGCCTGGGGTGGGGAGGGGCTTGGGTGAATGTCGTGTGGGGGTCGGGGACATTCCCTCCCTCCCCCGGAGCTTGCTGCTGACGGCTGTGAGAGGGCTGAGGGGAATCCTCCTCTCTGGCCCCCTGCCAAGCTGTGGGGTAGCCTGCCTGCTGCACCCCAAACTCCTCATCCCTGGCCCAGCCCCACACCCTGCACCTCCTCCTGCCCCCCAACCTCCTGTCCCACTCCAGAGCCCACCCCCCCAACTCCCTCCCAGAGCCTGCACCTCTCCTGCACCCAAAATCTCTCCCAGAGCCTGCATCCCGCACCCCTTCCTGCACCCCAACCCCCTACCCGAGCCCAGAGCCTGAACCCAACACCCAAACTCTGTCCCAGAGCTCGCAAAACCTCCCACACCCAAACTTCCTCCCAGAGCCTGCACCCCAAAACTCTCCTACACCCAAACTCACTCTCAGAACCTTAGGCAGGTGTGAGTGGAGAGGGTTTTGGACCCGTTCTGGGCACCACCAAAAAGTATACAAACCTGCCGCCCCTGGGAAGTGTCATGCATTTACTCTACACAGTGCTGAAAGGCGTGTGCAGTATAGACATACTGTAAGGGTGAAATTATCCATCTGATTAATTAGGTTTTATCCCATAATTAAGGTTCCACAAAAGGTGGAATTACCACACCAACCTTTGGGCACATTGCTGGGTGGCAGCACAGTCCCTCCCACCACTATTATTCTACAATTGCCAAGCCCTGAATGCAAAAAACATAACTCAGCCCCAAAACATTCATGAGGTTGGTCCAAAATCATGAGAGCTTAAAACAATGTTGTTGTTTTGAGCTGTCTTCCGATTTTTGAACTCCCCCTACCCAACCTGCAGATTGTCCATGACAAATAGTGTTGCCAATGCATGTACAATTCTGGCCACCTTACCCCCTATATCATCATCATTCTTCTTCTTCTTCTTCTCAGTGCGTCAATTAAGTTTGTGTTCCAGCCTCTACTTCAACAGCATTGTCAACTCTCTACATTTCTTTGCCAGGAAGGCTATTTTGGCTGGGGCTGGAGCTAATCTAGGTTCCACAAGCTTGAGCCCTCTCTTAAATTTCAGTCCTGTCTGGTGGGGGGGAAACCCTCTGATTGTTTGCCTTCCCCAGTTCTCCATCTCCTGCGGAAGAGCATCCAATCAAGGCTGCTGTAGGAGAAAGACAGAGGGGGTTGAAGAAGCCCTGGAGCTGCAGGAGAGGAGCAGTGGGGTTGGGGGAGAATTGATGTGTGGCAGGATTGACCGAACTGGGGTCAGGCAAATGTGGAGGCTGGGGTGGAGGGTGTCACAGAATTGATCTGGAGGCTGTGCGGGAGAGACAGAAGTTATTAATTAGAATGTTGAGGTCTTGGAGAGAAGCTGGAAACTCCAGGCCATGAGGCAGCCAGTGAGAGCTCCGGCAACGGGGGCCAAAATCACCTCGTTCCATAAATCTAGGAGAGTTGGGAACACTAATTGTCACACACACTGGGAGTGGGCAGAGGATGTTCAAAAATCAAAAGACAGACCAAAAAACACAATATATTGGGTTTTGGGGGCCAATCTCGTGAATTTTGAACTTTGGGGGTTGGCAGTGTTGCATCAACTCTGCATCCTCAGGTCCCAATCAATTAATGTCCTGGCTTCCAGCCCCACATTTGCTCCTCCTGAAGTTAGGCAGGTTTTTCATCCCTCCACAGTAGTGCAGCTCCAAGGGATCCTCTCCCTCTTCCCAGGCCTGGTGTTACAGTGTTAGAAATAGTCCAAGGGGAGAGGAGCAGAGAAGAGAGGACCTGTTATTCACAGGAGGGGAGTGGGGAGCAGAGCAACCCTGATCTGCTGCTCCCTCATAAAAATGATACGGTTGCTCCTTCTGGACAACCTTACTGCATTATCCAAAACTCCTCTCAGCTTCTGAAGGGAAGGGCAAAGAAAGCTCTGCATGCACCTGCAGCAGCTGCTGTTGGCTGTTCTTGTCCAGGCTGTGGGAAGCTCAGTAAACCAGACCAGGTTTTCCCTGGACAGCTGAAATAATGGCGGGAGTTCCTCACGTCTCTGGCAGTGTGGCTTCAGCAGGGGCCAAACTTCCCTTACTCATGAATCCCGAGAGCTGGCAACACAGTGTGCTAGCCTCAGGGAGGGAATAGTTGCCACCCTTTCTTACCTCTTTGGGCAAAGACTGGCAACCCTGGAGTTACATAACTGCACAGTCGGTGCCGCTATATTTGAGACCCTTGGGTCCCCCAACGTGCTGCACACATTGTGCAGAGGCCACTTGCTGGGCTGCTCTTCAACTGCCTCTCCCTGTGGAGAGTTAAAGCAGCCCGTCTAGAGCACTTGTGCAGGCGGCTCTCTGAGGGTTAAGTGAATTCCTTCCAAAGTTAACAGATACAGCACTATCCCATTTCATTGCTGTTACCTTTGGCTTTGTAATTGCTTGATGCTCAGCTCACTGTCACGTATGTCTCCTGGGTGCTGGCAGACGCGCTACTGCATTGCTACACAGCAGCAGCAGCAACCCATTGCCTTGTGGCAGCAGACGGTACAATAGGACTGGTAGCCGTCATCGTCATGTCTGAGGTGCTCCTGGCCGCATCGGTCAGGAGTGCCTGGGCAGAAATGGGTGCAGAGACTACTTTAGGAGTGACTCGACCAGGTCAATCTCTTTAGTCCTGCAGGCAGTCCTATTGTACCATCTTTTGGTGGGCAGGCAGGAGATGTGGATGGCTTGCAGTCCTTCTGCACCGTCTGCTGCCAGCCAAAGATGTAAAAGATAGATGGAGTGGATCAAAACAAGAAATAGACCAGATTTGTTTTGTATTCATTTGCTCCCCCCTTCCCTCCCTCTGTGAAGTCCTGCCTGAAATATGAGAGGGAAGGATAGCTTAGTGGGTTGAGCATTGGCCTGCTAAACCCAGGGTTTTGAGTTCAATCCTTGAGGGTGCCATTCTGTGTGCCATTGTTTTTGTTTCTCCTTGATGTAAAGCCACCCCCTTTGTTGATTTTGATTCCCTGTAAGCCAACCCTGTAAGCCATGTCGTCAGTCGCCCCTCCCTCCATCAGTGCAACGGCAGACAATCGTTCCGCGCCTTTTTTCTGTGCAGACGCCGTACCACGGCAAACATGGAGCCCCTCTCAGATCACTTTGGCAATTAGGAGCACATTAAACACCACACGCATTATCCAGCAGTATATGCAGCACCGGAACCTGGCAGAGCGATACCGGGCGAGTAGGCGACATCAGCGTGGTAACATGAGTGATGAGGACATGGACACAGACTTCTCTCAAAGCAGGGGCCCTGGCAATGTGGGCATCATGGTGCTAATGGGGCAGGTTCATGCAGTGGAACGCCGATTCTGGGCTCGGGAAACAAGCACAGACTGGTGGGACTGCATAGTGTTGCAGGTCTGGGATGATTCCCAGTGGCTGCGAAACTTTCGCATGCGTAAGGGCACTTTCATGGAACTTTGTGACTTGCTTTCCCCTGCCCTGAAGCGCATGAATACCAAGATGAGAGCTGCCCTCACAGTTGAGAAGTGAGTGGCGATAGCCCTCTGGAAGCTTGCAACACCAGACAGCTACCGGTCAGTCGGGAATCAATTTGGAGTGGGCAAATCTACTGTGGGGGCTGCTGTGATGCAAGTAGCCAATGCAATCAAAGATCTGCTGAATCAAGGGTAGTGACCCTGGGAAATGTGCAGGTTATAGTGGATGGCTTTGCTGCAATGGGATTCCCTAACTGTGGTGGGGCCATAGACGGAACACATGTCCCTATCTTGGCACCGGAGCACCAAGCCGGCGAGTACATAAACCGCAAGGGGTAATTTTCAATAGTGCTGCAAGCACTGGTGGATCACAAGGGACATTTCACCAACATCAACGTGAGGTGGCCGGGAAAGGTACATGACGCTCGCATCTTCAGGAACTCTGGTCTGTTTCAAAAGCTGCAAGAAGGGACTTTCTTCCCAGACTAGAAAATAACCATTGGGGATATTGAAATGTCTATAGTTATCCTTGGGGACCCAGCCTACCCCTTAATGCCATGGCTCATGAAGCCGTACACAGGCAGCCTGGACAGTAGTCAGGAGCTGTTCAACTACAGGCTGAGCAAGTGCAGAACGGTGGTAGAATGTACATTTGGATGTTTAAAAGCATGCTGGCGCAGTTTACTGACTCGGTTAGACCTCAGCAAAACCAATATTCCCACTGTTATTACTGCTTGCTGTGTGCTCCACAATATCTGTGAGAGTAAGGGGGAGACGTTTATGGTGGGGTGGGAGGTTGAGGCAAATCGCCTGGCCGCTGATTACGTGCAGGGCAGTTAGAAGAGCACAGGAGGACGCGGTGCGCATCAGAGAAGCTTTGAAGACCAGTTTCATGGCTGGCCAGGCTACGGTGTGAAAGTTCTGTTTGTTTCTCCTTGACGAAACCCCCCGCCCCTTAGTTCACTCTACTTCCCTGTAAGCTAAGCACCCTCCCCTCCTCCCTTTGATCACCATTTGCAGAGGCAATAAAGTAATTCTTTATTAATTCATCACACAAATAGGGGGATAACTGCCAAGGTAGCCTGGGAACGGTGGTGGAGGAGAGAAGCACCAGGAGGGGTGGTGGAGGAGGGAAGGACAAGGACATACAGCACTTTAAAAGTTTAAAAGTTTAAAACTTATTGAATGCCAGCCTTTTGCTGCTTGGGCAATCCTCTGGGGTGGAGTTGCTAGGTGTTCGGAGGCCCCCCCACCGCGTCTTGGGCGTCTGGCTATGGAACTTGGGGAGGAGGGTGGTTGGTTACACAGGGGCGGCCTGTGCTCCTGCTGCCTTTCCTGCAGCTCAACCATATGCTGGAACACATTAGTTTAATCCTCCAGCAGCCTCAGCATTGAATCCTGCCTCCTCTCATCACACTGCCGCCACCTTTCAGCTTCAGCCCTCTCTTCAGCCCGCCACTTACTCTCTTCAGCCCACCACCTCTCCTCCCGGTCATTTTGTGCTTTCCTGCACTCTGACATTGTCTGCCTCCATGCTTTCGTCTGTGCTCCGTCAGTGTGGGAGGACAGCATGAGCTCAGAGAACATTTCATCACAAGTGCGTTTTTTTCTCCTTCTAATCTTGTCTAGCCTCTCCTTGAAACACATGCAGCTGGTGGAGAAAAAAAAAAGGGACAGTGGTATTTAAAAAGACACATTTTATAGAACAATGGCTATACTCTTTCATGATAAACCTTGCTGTTAACATTACATACACAGCACATGTGCTTTTGTTCCAAGGTCACATTTTGCCTCCCCCCTCCCCATGGCTAACAGTGGGGAACATTTCTGTTCAGCCACAGGCAAACGGCCCAGCAGGAACGGGCACCTCTGAATGTCTCCTTAAGAAAAGCACCCTATTTCAACCAGGTGACCATGAATGATATCACTCTCCTGAGGATAACACAGAGAGATAAAGAACGGATGTTGTTTGAATGCCAGCAAACATACACTGCAATGCTTTGTTCTACAATGATTCCTGAGTACGTGCTACTGGCCTGGTGTGGTAAAGTGCCCTACCATGGTGGGTGGAATAAGGCTGCCCTCCTCAGAAACCTTTTGCAAAGGCTTTGGGAGTACATCCAGGAGAGCCGTAAACGCCAGGGCAAATTAATCATTAAACATGCTTGCTTTAAACAATATATAGTATTTTAAAAGGTACACTCACCAGAGGTCCCTTCTCCACCTGGTGGGTCCGGGAGGCAGCCTTGGGTGGGTTCGGGGAGTACTGGCTCCAGGTCCAGGGTGAGAAACAGTTCCTGGCTGTCGGGAAAACCAGTTTCTCCGCTTGCTTGCTGTGAGCTATCTACAACTTCATCATCATCATCTTCCTCATCCCCAAAACTTGCTTCTGTGTTGCCTCCATCTCCACTGAAGGAGTCAAACAACATGGCTGGGGTAGTGGTGGCTGAACTCCCTAAAATGGCATGCAGCTCACGATAGAAGTGGCATGTTTGGGGCTCTGACCTGGAGCGGCCGTTTGCCTCTCTGGTTTTCTGGTAGGCTTGCCTCAGCTCCTTAAGTTTCACGTGGCACTGCTTTGGGTCCCTGTTATGGCCTCTGTCCTTCATGCCCTGGGAGATTTTGACAAATGTTTTGGCATTTTGAAAACTGGAACGGAGTTCTGATAGCATGGATTCCTCTCCCCATACAGCGATCAGATCCCGTACCTCCCGTTCGGTCCATGCTGGAGCTCTTTTGCGATTCTGGGACTCCATCATGGTCACCTCTGCTGATGAGCTCTGCATGGTCACCTCTGCTGATGAGCTCTGGCCAGTGTGGCAAGCTGCAGGTGACCAAGCAAACAGGAAATTGAAATTCAAAAGTTTGCAGGCCTTTTCCTGTCTACTTGGCCAGTGCATCTGAGTTGAGAGTGCTGTCCAGAGCAGTCACAATAGAGCACTCTGGGATAGCTCCCGGAGGCCAATACCGTCTAATTGCATCCACAGTACCCCAAATTCGACCCGGCAAGGCCGATTTCAGTGCTAATCCCCTTGTCGGGGGTGGAGTAAGGAAATCGATTTTAAGAGCCCTTTAAGTCAAAAAAAAGGGCTTCATCGTGTGGACGGGTGCAGGTTAAATCGATGTAATGCTGCTAAATTCGACCTCAACTCCTAGTGTAGACCAGGGCTAAGTACAGTAAAGGTGAAGCTGGTGTGGGGGAAAAGAAATGTCTTCACTTATAAGATGGTTGCTTTGTGGATTGATGAGAAAATCTTACTTACTGACAGGTTTCAGAGTAGCAGCCATGTTAGTCTGTATTTGCAAAAAGAACAGGAATACTTGTGGCACCTTAGAGACTAACAAATTTATTTGAGCATAAGCTTTCGTGAGCTACAGCTCACTTCACTGGATGCATTCTGTAGCTCACAAAAGCTTATGCTCAAATAAATTTGTTAGTCTCTAAGGTGCCACAAGTACTCCTTTTCTTTTTTCTTACTTACTGTTTGTCTTTAGAAAATAATAGCTCTTTGTACAGATTGTAAGTTATTTCCCGCCTGTAATATCTTATCAGCTGCAAGAAAGCTACATGTCAGAAAAAGGAGGGAAAGGGGAAAGCTCCAGATTGACTTGTGTGTAGTTTATTGTGCTTATTTAGCAATGAATCATCTGTTCTTTGTATGGAAACAGCCATCATTGGGTATTGTAATAATCAGATAACTTTTTTTTTTTGGTGCAAAGCACGTTGCTTGCCAGGGTGCGGTTTTGGCCTTTTCTTAAAGGCACTGTGTCCTTCATTCAGATCTAGCTCTGAATGGAGTTTCTAAAAATTCTCTCTGAAAAGTGAATGATTGACCTACAAAGGGGTACATGAATGATGATGTCATCTTGTCCTAGTAAACTTTAGCCCTCCTCAGACAAGCATGTTCAGTTCCAGTGATTTTAATGGCCTCTATAGAAAAAGGAATACAAAAGGAAGGAGGATCTGGGGAAATGCGGAGGCTAGATAACTAAGCTAGTGTGTATTCCCATACCTGGTAAACTGAATCATGGCGAAGATATTTCTTTGATACCATATTTCAACGCGAAGGAGCAATCAAGCTTTGATTTTTACAATAATTTTGTACATTTCTTCAGAAGGCAGAGTGCTATTTTGCTCTCCTAGTCATAACAGAGGGGTTTCAAAGCTTGCAGATAATGGTTCTGCAATATGCAAGTCAATCTTGTGAGTTCAGGTTTAAAACTTAAACCTTTCCCCCAAGATTCTTCAGTTTAATTAATTTCAAATTAGAGATCAGAATTGTTTAGCCATTTATACTTTATTAGGTACCAAAAGAGTTGCCTAACTATGATCCCTCTCTCAAGCTGTCTGGAGTGGCTCGTGACTGTGAGTGCCTGCCTCAGGGCAGACTGTCAAGAACAGGGCAGATACCTCAAACTGCTGATATGTTCTATAATTAGATTTTACCAAGCCAATAACAAATGTGAACTTCTGGGTCACTATAATAGTTTTACCGTGGAGTTACAGACATAGAGTAGACTCCTTAGACTCTCCAGTAGTGATCTTTCAATTTGAAGAGTCTTTCAGGGCAGACCCAGGGGGCAGCCACTGGGGATCTCTGGTTGCAGTTAGGTGTTTCTGGCCTTGTGAGAGTTCAATCAGCAAAGAGATGAAAAATCTTCCCATCAACTATTTTTATTTCCTTCTTCCAGCATTCAGAGCGATGGGATGAGGCGTTCCGTACAAACTTCTCCTTGGGTGCATGGGGCAATTAACAAAGCTTTTGTCTTATAATGGCCCACTTAAATTTTGACAGTTCTCCTGGATGAGCGGGGGGGGGGGGTGTGATTCCTGTGCCTGGGTTCACAAATTCAGCGCAAATGTTTTCAAAGTTACTAAGCAAAACTTATATGTTTTCTTATAGAATGAAATACAGACATTACAAGTGAGATTAATGCCTGCAGCAACGAACACGCATTTCACAGAGTCTGAACATAAATACGTTCTTATGAGACTAACACCTATTTTGTGCAAAGCTAACATACAAGTGAACTGATCTAGTCTCCAGCTATGAGTTTGTCAGTTCTTAGCTAATGCCTGCAGACCTGGCAAGAGATGGCCTCTGGTCTGCCAGCATCATAAAATCAGTTCTATTTCTGCCTCTTTAAATTGTGTTTTTTATCTTTCTGGTAGCTGATTATCATATTACTGAAAAGGTGCATTAATTTGTTTTTCCTTTGTAAATCAGTTACTACAGCCATGTAGGTTTTTTTAAAAAAACAATTATTGTTTGTTTTGGCTGTTATATTGTGGTCTTAATCTTTCATCAGTCAAATGATTGCTTGCGGCAGAACAATACACCAAGGCACATTATATGTTCTGATTTTTTCCGGCTGCTGCAAATTACTTCTCCAGCAGATGCAAATCAAATTGGAGGCAGTTTGGGAAGGCATGAATTTTTCTTAGCAATACTTAAAGCCATCCATTTTCAGCTTTTACATTTTTACGGAAAAATTCCTGGAATTTACAAAAGCTATTATTTGTTTTTTGCTGATTTTTCACATAAAATTTAGACCACTCTAGTACATGAAAATATTGATTATGTTAAGAAAATCCTATATGTTACATTACACAGATGTGCTTATGTTAATCTAAGTGTAAATGCAAAGCCCTGCCTGTTTAAAGTAAGGCAACTCAGTGAAAGAAACACACACATGCATGCAAGTGCACACATGTATGTACTGTTAATGTACAGTTCATGAAATAAACCATAGCATTAAACTGCTTTTACTTTTAATATTCTTTTGTCCATTTGTTGCTTTGTTTCTGTCCTCCTGTCCCCAGTGTTAACCCCAATATTTTACCCAGAATACTGTGAAGTTAATTTTTAGCACCGGTTTTCATCCTTTTTTAAATTTTTGTTATAAACACTGATAAATTCCTGGGAAAGTTTAAACAAAATAATAAAAACAAAGGTCCTTGGTAATACTGTGTTAATTCTCATATATAGAGTATGGGTGTGTGAAGTAGTGATTAACCAAGAATTCAAACCTCTTTTTATCATTTGAAAAAATGTTTTTAACTATTGAAACATTAATTTGTGTTTACATTGTATGGACTTTGGATGCAAGAACTGTCATTTTCTATATGTTTGTACAGCACCTAGCACAAACAAGCCCAGGCCTGACGGATGCCTCTGGGTGCTATTATGTTATAAATTGATTGTTGTGGTGATGATTTTTTATTATTATGTCAGTCTTCAGTAGACCAAATACCCGAAGCAAAACTGTTCTTACTGTATGACCATTAAAAAAAATCTGGCTGTGTGAGATTTCCAGACCAAAGCAATTAATAACAGTTTAGATGAGCATAAAAATTGTGGTTCAAACCAAGCCAAATCTCCCTTTGTTAATCTAAATCAGTCATGAATACACCTGTACAAATAGACAAAAGTTCTCCATCTTATATTGGGCCAAATTCTCTGTGATGTACAACCTAAGTGACCCACTGGTGTTGCACCTGACTTGCAGTGTGTATTTAGGGTAGTATATGCCCGGGATACAGTCAAGGATGGTAGGGCCCAATCTCACTTATCTGCTAAAAGTTGCATTTTGACTTTCCACATACCCTCAGACAAAGGCAAACGGTCCTCCAAACTAAGGGCTGCAGTTATTTTAAAATCCCTGTCTTAGACTGGGTGACCCCATGGAACAAGTCCAGGACTATCTCCTCTGGGTCTAGGTGACGATTAGAAGGTGACCTCAAGGGGACTATTAGACTACTAGAAGGTGCACCTCAAGTGCACGTCTAGATCATAATGAATCCAGAGCCTTCGACCAACCAGACCATGAGATGGGATTTTTAAGACAACTGCTTTGTGTTCTGGAAGCCAGATAGTCTCTCTGTGAAATTCATCTTTATGCCCAGACCCTGCACAAGTCTTGTGATCCACTCTACCCCTGTTTTACAGGTTTAAGTCAGACATCTATAGTGCACAGGGTCTCTGTATGCAGTGATGAATTTTATCCTTTGTTAGTAGCAAGCTAAAATGTATTTTTATAGTGGGTCTGATCTGGACTTGGGAAATTGTTGCTAGTACTTTTTAAGAATACGATGTAATATAGTCGAATAGCAAGTGCTTTCAAATACTTTTAAATAGCTAAATGCAGTGATAACATATTAGCCTGGCATATAATCTGAAAAGCATGCTTGTGTCTGGTTTTGGGTTTGGCAGATGAGCACAGATTGTCAGCTGGAAATGTCAAAGGAATTTGAGCCTTGCCAGGGTCAGTTGCATTATAGTGATTTTTTGTTGAATTTGAATGTTGAGTACGTGTTGTGTGTGTGTATATGTTCATGAATATATAAATAAAAATTGTGGTAAATGAACATACCGTACATTTGTCCTAATTTGTGAGCAAAAAGGGATATAGGGCCAGATCCACGGTCTCTTAGAGACAATGGAAAAACTACCATCGACTTCAATGGACTTTTGGTCAGGCTCACAGTTGCTACTTCCACTTCCACATGATACTTTATTTTCTCTCTCTCTCCCTCTCTTTATTTATTTATTCTCAGGCTCTGATCCAGCAAATCTCATTGACTTCAATGGGACTACTCAGGTGTGTAAAGATAAGCATGTGGATAAGTGTTTTCAGGTTCTGGGTTTAGTGGTGTTTGCCAATGGCGTAGGCTGGACATGGCTCAGTTGCTGTTTCACTGGTCTAAAGAACAAAAAAGCTGATTACTGTTTAGATCACTGTTATACACAAATACAGGGTAGTTGCTAATCAAATCCAGTTGGGAGTAGGGAAGGCACGTGGAGTTGCAAGGGTATGGTTGGTGATTGCCCATTACCCATGTTATACATTTTTGATTACTATTGTTATTGAACATTTCATGATACTATAAATTATCATTTATAGTGAGAGCAACTGCAGATACATATAGACCAAATGTACACATAATCAGCAATAACTCCCACAGATTTAATAAAAGGCAACTAATTAGCACAACCATACAGAGGACGTGGTCTCTTTCTCAGGAGTCCAACAAAGTTTATTTAAACTAATTAATCATCTGTGCAGTAATGTTTCAATACAGAACTTGGCTTACATAGTACTGCATACCTATTCATAATTAAAGGGGAGATGGAAAATGGAAAACTGAGCAAAGAATCACCAGAATGTACAGAGACCCACAAAGAGCCACTATAATTAGTAGAACAAAATAATAATGTTTTATATTTACCTTGCATACCCTTTCATACCAAAGGATCCCAGAGCACTTCACAAATGATATACAGGCTTTAGCACTGAAGTGCAACCGTCTCTGGGGTTGAGGGTAACAGAGGAGTAACCTTCACACAGCACTTTGGGAGGGAGGCAAGAGGGAGCGTTTTGGCCAGGGATACTTTCCTACTCTTAAACATCCTATTACGTTTTTTGAACATTCATATCAACCAACACAAACCTCAGATTTTATGGTCACATCAGAAAAGCTTAAAACTCAAATCCATTTAACTCAGAATGATAAGAGCTGAATCAGTCATGCCAGGATTTGCACTTGTGATTATAAAGCGTGTAGGTATTTGCAAGCTGAAGTTCAGACCATTAAGATCTCTTCCTTAAAATAATCGCCTCTGTTCATTACTAATAACAAGTTCAGAAATGTAGGTAAAAAAATGGGTAAGTCTGTCCTTCAAATCTTACAGCAATGCTAGTGTCTGCAATGCATCGGGGTATAACTGCAAACTTATAAGCTGATCCCATTTGAATGGACCCAAAATGCACAATCTCCAGGTGTGACTCATATGGGAAATAGGTGAACTCAGTGCAGTCCTAAAGTATGCCATTCACTGCATATCATAGTACCTTGTGTGACCAATGTGAGAGAGAGCCACAAAACAGGCTTCAGATGTCTTTGGTTAAAAGCCACATTTGCTTTTACAGATGGCTTTTAAAACAAAAATAGAAAAGGGCAATTTATTGGAGAAAACAGTAATCCAGAGGAAACAAAGCATAACAGAATGATCCTCCCAAAGCTCAAATAGGAGGTGTGAAATGTGTAAGCCTCCTGGAAGTGATGCTGCAGGGTCTGTACCACACATACCTGGGGGCTGAAGGAAGCTTCAGAGACTAGGTTGAGACCACAAACTCAGTTTCACTTATGACCCATGCAGGATCTGAACTCAGGTTTAAAGAGGTGAAAGACTAGAGTGCTAGCTAAGCTTCTTGACATTGCAAATGGCATTAAAGAAGAGGGTCCTTGAAATATGGTCCAGACACACATACCTCAGTAGGTCCTTGGAGGACAAACTCACTTTATAGCAACATCAGGCCTGTTCAGTTAGAGGAACGCTATTTAAAAAATAACCCCCAGTTCTATGCTGGATTAAGATCGAATCATCTCACACAAGACAGAAGTCATTACATCACAGCCATTTACTATTTTTTATATTCAATAGTTTTTATATTCAATCATACAATGAGAACATCATCATAATTCCAAAAAAAACCCCAAACCTTAATATTCTGTTACATCAACATCCATGTGGAATACAAAATAAAACTGAGATTTTCAAAGGAGCCTAAGGGAATTAGGTGCCCAAATCACATTGCAAATTTAGAAGGAGGTGGAGCGGGGAAGAGGTTGCTAAAACCTTTGGGCTCATTTGAAAGTCAACGCCTAAAACTCTACCAGCACTTTGTTCCTCTCACAGGAAGCACATGGATCTAGATGAGGAGAACAAATCTCTGCCCATGTAATAATAATGTCATAATAGTTTTCTCTGAACTTAATTCTCTGAATGCTGTAGATGTGGGAACACAATTATTATGTTTACCTCAGTAGTAGCAAATAAAAAAATTACGCTAGCGGCGAAGTCCACCCACAATAAAGCACAAATATTTGGTTATGGGTGGAGTGTTATGGCTGGGAGGGTAAAATCTACACCCAACTCAAGTCCAAGTTGCAGGGTAGCTGCATAGCCTCCCCACAGCCGCTATTCCAGAATGTGGGTTGAAATAGTGCCGTTAGCCCCTCCACATCCTGTTATGGGATCACTGGCTCATGTAAACGGTCCCTCTCTCCCTAACTGCTCCCAAAGCCGCCTTCAGCACTTGCTAGCGGAGGTCTGAATGGGATATACAGGCACTCCTGTCTGAGTGCTCTGTTAGAGCACCTCTCTACCCATTATATTAGTCTTAAGTGGTGCGCAGGGCCTTATGCTGGCCCTGTGCATCGAGTTCAATAGTGTGTGATCTATCGAATACTATCTTTGTTTTTAAATTGGAGTTTAAAAATAGAAAGAGGTCTTGCGCAAAATGAAAAACAAAACAAAAAAAACCCAAAAATGATCCAGGGAGGCAGTGCTGGGGCACAGGAAATGAAGAAGCTGATGTTGCTATTATAGTGACTGTTAGTACTGCAACATCATCAGCATATGACTGATAATTTCTTAAAAATAGAATCCTCATTTTCTGCTATCAAGGTCAAACTTCTGCTCTCTTTCATCATGAGGGGACTCTCATTTTAAACTCAAACATGCCCCTGTCCCACCCAAACTCATTTATCATCTTACTCTTAATGTAAACTATCATTGTAAGGTTCCCGCACACTTATTTTTCATGTCTTTCACTGTTGATCTTTATCTCATGTCACTGCTGCTGTTTAGTTGTAGAGCTGGTTGAAAAAAATCAGCAAAATGAGAGAAACGTTTTCTGATCATCTAGCCAGAAGAAAAAGAAAAGGGAAAAAACACCCACACAAACTGTGCAGGGCTCCCCAGCCCTAGCCCCTTGCTTTAACCCCCCCCCCATGTCCTCCATGTTAAATAAGTTTGTTTATCCTTGTGCCCAGGGGTTACAGTAGGCTAGAATCCACCAGAAATCATTTCTGCCTTCTACAGTAACTGAGCAGGTACATTAGCTTTCCAGCGACTTAAGCCTTGGGAAGTGCAGCATGTTGTTTCTGTACCTCATGACACAAATGTGGTGCAAAAATCATTACACTGGCACACTGACTTTATGGGGCTTCCTGCCCCCGTTGACGTCAATGGCAAAAATCAGTGGAAACAGAATAAGGCTCGTGTATATCATGGAGTTGCTTTAAATCCTACCTGTGCTGGAATATTGCCAAAAGGTGTGTGTGGCTTTTGAGTTCATCTGGACAGTGGGGAGAAAAGTTGTCACACGTTGAGCTGGAAAAATGGTAACTGGATTTTGAAAGTCCCATTTCTGCATTGGAAAGCTGTAAATAGGGACATTTGTCGGAAAAAACAGCGATACTCTTTTTTAACTCAGTTGAAATGTTTGTGACTAAGAGGAACAGAGTGGAAAATGGACATATAGACCCACCACAGCCTTATGTAACTCGGCATATCTCTTGTTGGCACTCAGACTTAGTAGTTACTTATTGGTTTTTTAGAGCTTGTCTTCCTGAAAGTCAGTGGGAAGTGGAAAGAGTCAAAATTGTTTCATATCCTTTTAGTCCATCTGTAGCTGAAAATACTCTTCCAGTTGATATTTTGTTATTGAATGGGAAATAACTGGGCAAACTTCTGCTTTGTCTGAAAGATCTACTTTGTTCTAGTTTCTAATTGCAGGCTTTATTTGCATGTATGAATGCTTTGAGATTTAGCAATACATATACGCACGAATAAATTTTCATTGTGCTTGACAATCCATTTAAAACTAGCAATAACTCTCCAGTAATATTGAGTGGTCATAACAGATAGTGCCATAAAATCATTCTAAAGACAGCCTTGCCTTATAAGAACATAAGAATGGTTTGACTCAGTACAGCCAATGGTCCATCTAGCCCAGTAGCCTGTCTCCTGGTAGTGGCTGGTGCCATATGCTTCAGAGTAGGGTGACCAGATGTCCCAATTTTATAAGGACAGTCTCAATATTCAGGGTTTTGTCTTATATAGGCACCTCTTACCCCTCCCACTTATCCTGATTTTTCACACTTGCTATCTGGTCACCCTACTTCAGAGAGAATGTACAGAACAGGACAGTTTTGTGTGATCCATCCACTGCTGTCCAATCTCAGCTTCTGGCAGTTGGAGATTTAGGAACGCCCAGAGTATGGTGGTGCATCCCTGATCGTCTTGCTACTAGTCACAGATGGACCAATCCTCCATGAGCTTACCTAATTCTTTTTTAACCCTTTTTTGAATTCTAGTTTATGTCAAAATAAATCCTGCAGTGTATGACCTTCACAACAACACCTGGCAACAAGTTCCACAGGCTGACTGTGCATTGTGTGAAGAAGCACTTTCTTATGTTTGTTTTAAACTTGCTGTCTATTAATTTCAGTGGGCGATCCCTAGTTTATGTGTTATGTGAAAGGGTAAATAACACTTGCCTATTCACTTTCTCCACACCATTCACGATTTTATAGACTTCTATCATACCCCTCCCTCGGTTGTCTCTTTTCAAAGCTGAATAGTCCCAGTCTTTTAAACCTCTCCTCATATGGAAGCTGTTCTGTGCCCCTAATCATTTTTGTTGCCCTTCTCTATACATTTTCCAATTCTAATATCTTTTTGGAGATCAGGCACCCAGAACTGCATTCAGTATTCAAGGTGTGGGTGTATCATCAATGTATAAAGTAGCATTGTGAAATTGTTTGTCTTTTTATCTATCCCTTTCCGAATGGTTCTTATCATTCTGTTGGCTTTTTTGACTGCTACTGCACACTGAGCAGATGTTTTCAGAGAACGATCCATGATGACACTAAGATCGCTTTCTTGAGTGGTAACAGCTAATTTAGGCACCATCATTTTGTATATTTAGTTGGGATTATGTTTTCCAATATGCATTACTTTGTATTTATCAACACTGAATTTCATCTGCCCTTTTGTTGCCCAGTCACCCAGTTTTGTGAGATC
This sequence comes from Caretta caretta, assembly GCF_965140235.1. NCBI lineage: Eukaryota > Metazoa > Chordata > Testudines > Cheloniidae > Caretta > Caretta caretta. The sequence continues at coordinate 169,064,508 of NC_134207.1, forward strand.
CCTTTGTAACTGTTTGCAGTCAGCTTTGGATTTAACTATCTTGAGTAATTTTGTATAATCTGCAAATTTTGCCATCTCACTGTTTACCCCTTTTTCCAGAACATTTATGATATGTTGACCAGCCCAGGTCCCAGTATGGATCCCTGAGGGGACTCCACTATTTACCTCTCTCCATTGTGAAAACTGACTGTTTATTTTATCCTTTGTTTCCTATCTTTTAATCTGTTACTGATCCATGAGAAGACCTTCTCTCATCCCATGACTGCTTACTTTACTTAAGATCCTTCGGTGAGGGACCTTGTCAAAGGCTTTCTGAAAGTCCAGGTACACTATCTCAACTGGATCACCATTGTCCATGTGCTTGTTGACTCCCTCAAAGAATTCTAATAGATTGATGAGGCATGATGTCTCTTTACAAAAGCCATGTTGACTCTTCCCCAACATATACATTTTCTCTCTGTGTCAGATAATCCTGTTCTTTACAATTTGCCTGGTACTAAAGTTAGGTTTACTGGTCTGTAATTGCCAGGATCACCTCTGGAGAATTAAAAAAATCTGTTACATAGCTTTCCTCCAGTCATCTGGTACAAAGGATGATTTAAGTGATGGGTTACATACCATAGATAGTAGTTCTGCAGTTTAATATTTGAGTTCCTTCAGAACTCTTGGATGAATACAATCTGGTCCTGGTGACTTATTACTGTTTAATTTATCAGTTTGTTCCCAAACCTCCTCTACTGACACCTCAGTCTGGGACAGTGCCTCAGATTTCTCACCTTCAAGTAAGGCTCAGGTGTGGGGATTGCCCCCACATCCTATGCAGTGAAGACTGATGCAAAGAATTCATTTAGCTTCTCTGCAATGGCCTTGTCTTCCTTGAGTGTTTCTTTTGCACCTTGATTGTCCAGTGGCCCCACTGACTGTTTGGGAAGCTTCCTGCTTCTGATGTACTTAAAGAAAATTGCTGCTCATTTTTCTGTTTATAGCTAGTTGCTCTTCAAATTCTTTCTTGGCCTTAATAGTTAAGGCCTAGATCAGGGATTAGCAACCTTTGGCACATGGCCCATCAGGGAAATCTGCTGGCGGGCCAGGACGGTTTGTTTGCCTGCAGCGTCCACAGGTTCAGCTGATCACAGCTCCCACTGGCTGTCGTTCACCATTCCAGGCCAATGAGGGCTGTGGGAAGTGTCATGGGCCGAGGGATGTGCTGGTTGTCGATTCCCGCAGCCCCCATTGGCCTGGAATGGCAAACCGTAGCCAGTGGGAGCTGCGATTGGCCGAACCTGCGGACGCTGTAGGTAAACAAATCATCCCAGCCCGCCAAGGGATTTCCCTGATGGGCCATGTGCCAAAGGCCTAGATGGTCCCCTTGCCAATCCCTGGCCTAGATGGTCCCCTTCAGCAACACTCATGTAAAGAATCCTTTGTTTGTGATTCTTTCCCTACATCCTTCACAAAAGGGAAGATGAGAATCAGAAACTTCTGTGGCACTGAAGTGGAGTTGCCATTTGCCAGGTACCCCCTTGTGGCTAGAGGTGTTTCCACAGGGCCCTCCCTCTGCTCCCTCTCTTTGGGGACCTTTGGGAGTGTTGTATAGTCTTTCTCAGGGCTATCACCAGCCCTCCCCTGAAACTAGGTCAGTAGCCCAAAGTATAAGAACATAAGGATGGCCATACTGGATCAGACCAAAGGTCCATCTAGCCCAGTATCCTGTCTTCCAACAGAGGCCAATGCCATGTCCCCTAGAGGGAATGAACAGAACAGTTAATGATCAAGTGATCCATCCCCTGTCGCCCATTCCCAGCTTCTGGCAAACAGAGGCTAGGGGCACCATCCCTGCCCATCCTGGCTAACAGCCATTGATGGACCTATCCTCCATGAATTTATCTAGTTCTTTTTTGAACCCTGTTATAATCTTGGCCTTCACAACATCCTCTGGCAAGGAGTTCCATAGGTTGACTGTGCATTGTATGAAAAAATACTTCCTATTGTTTGTTTTAAATCTGATGCCTATTAATTTCATTTGGTGACTCCTAGTTCTTGTGTTATGGGAAGTAGTAAATAGCTCTTCCTTATGTACTTTCTCCATGCCACTCATGATTTTATAGACCTCTATCATACCCTCCCTTAGTCGTCTTTTTTCCAGGCTGAAAAGTCCCAGTCTCATTAATCTCTCCTCATATGGTGGATGCTCCATACCTCTAATCATTTTTGTTGCCCTTTTCTGAACCTTGTCCAATTCCAATATATCTTTTTGAAGATGGGGCAACCACATCTGCATGTAGTATTCAAGATGTGGGCGTACCGTGGATTTATATAGAGGCAACGTAATATTTTCTGTCTTATTATCCATCACTTCCTTAATGATTCCCAACATTCTGTTCGCTTTTTTGACTGCTGCTGCACATTGCGTGGATGTTTTCAGAGAACTATCCACAATGACTCAAAGATCTTTTTTGAGAGGTGGTAGCTAATTTAGACCCCATCATTTTATATGTATAGTTGTGATTATGTTTTCCAATGTGCATTACTTTGCATTTATCAACATTGAATTTCATCCGCCATTTTGTTGCCCAGTCACCCAGTTTGGAGAGTAATTCAAAATCATCCTCAGCGTCCCAGATGCAAGGTCCATCATAGTAAATCCCATCGTTCGTACCCATCTCCATCTCTGTTGTTGTCCATGGAGACTTTATTCTGCTCATTAGAAGCATAGCCTTCTTGCTCAGGTTTTCTTCCTCTGTCCGTGTGCACGCTGTTCTGAGAGGGAAGGCAGTGTATATATTCTCCTCCTCCTGAAAGCTTCCCCTGATTGGCTGGGAGAGAGGGTAGCCCTGCTCCACTCTACACTACAGAGCTCCTGATCCCGGGCCCTTAAAGTGACAGTGTCCTGAGATAGAATCATAGAATATCAGGGTTGGAAGGGACCTCAGGAGGTCATCTAGTCCAAACCCCTGCTCAAAGCAGGACCAGTCCCCAACTAAATCATCCCAGCCAGGGCTTTGTCAAGCCTGACCTTAAAAACCTCTAAGGAAGGAGATTCCACCACCTCCCTAGGTAACCCATTCCAGTGCTTCACCACACTCCTAGTGAAAAAGTTTTTCCTAATATCCAACCTAAACCTCCCCCACTGCAACCATTACTCCTCGCTCTGTCATCTGCTACCCCTGAGAACAGTCTAGATCCATCCTCTTTGGAACCCCCTTTCAGGTAGTTGAAAGCAGCTATCAAATCCCCCCTCATTCTTCTCTTCCGCAGACTAAATAATCCCAGTTCCCTCAGCCTCTCCTCATAAGTCATGTGCTCCAGCCCCCTCATCATTTTTGTTGCCCTTCACTGGACTCTTTCCAAATTTTCCATATCCTTATTGTAGTGTGGGGCCAAAAACTGGATGCAGTACTCCAGATGAAGCTTCATCAATGCCGAATAGAGGGGAATGATCACGTCCCTCGATCTGCTGGCAATGCTCCTACTTATACAGCCCAAAATGCCGTTAGCCTTCTTGGCAACAAGAGATCTTCCCATGCCACTGCCAACTCCTCTCTCTTCCAGTTTCAGCCATTTTCTGACACCAATATCCTGTGCTCGCATCAACATTCTTGGAATGGGCTCTTGTGGGCCCTCCCCTTAGGCTTAATGGGCCAGTACACCCTGTTACAGGCACCATCATACCCCCATCTCTCTGGACTCCACAGATGGTACTCTGCACATCTAGGATCCATCCAGATGGATGGGGTGGAGACTGAGTGGGTCAGGAGAGTTCTCTGCCATTTTGACTTTACAGATTATACCCATGTGACAGCAAGGCATCTTTCCATGCCTAGAGTACTAGACCATTGTGATATCAAAAATAACTCAGAGACTGCACAAATTCTCGATCACTTGGCCCACTTGCCACCCACATGCCCACAACAACATGACCAACACACACAGTAACCCCAAACATGTCTAGCCCCCTCAGAACAGCACACCCCTTTCCTGTGCCAGTCACAACTCCACCCAACTCTCCCAGTAAACACAGTAACACAACTAGTATACACAGTACCACTAAACACATACACACAGCCCGTCACAGCAACACACAGCTCTCATTTGCCACACACACAGAGCAAGAAAAATCTACCAGCACAACACACACACACTCATGCTTACCCTCGCTCATACTTACCATAAAACCATAAACTGTCACATTGACTTTACGAATTACACCTATTTGACACATGGGCTTTCAGCTTCTCGTGTATTGTAAATGACCAAGTTTTTGTTTAATAAGATTTATTGTTACATGTTTCTTTCATGACTTTTCTGAACTTTTATCATAAAGGTTTATAGTGACTAAGCCTCATTGCACAGTCCTAAGTGTGCCAAAACCCCGGTTCGCTTCCACGAAACACTTACCTGAACTGGGCCAAAACAAATGTGATTGTATAGATTAGATTCTCAGAGCTATTGTTTCGGAGATTTTTGGAAGTATAGTAACTAGACTAAATATGGCATGCCGTATACTTCAGTGTCAGTCAGCTAGAGACAATTGTTCTTGGAACTGATGCCAGAATTCTTAAACACAAATTTGGAAAGGCCTGTATTTGACAACAGAGCTGATGTGTGGAATGCAGACCTTCAGCTGTTGAGCTGAGGAACCAAAGCAGTCTTGCTGAGTGTGACATTGATTAAATCTGCTGGACTGCTTCAAACAGATTCATTCCTGCTGACAGTTATCAACTGCGATAATACAAGGAAACAGACGGACCATAGTCTAGAGACGAGTTGGCTGGTATATCACCTGTAATTGGTTCTGAAGAATGTCACGGTTTGGTAAAAACTGCTCGTTGAGTTCTTTTCACTGTAAGTCATATAATATTTTTTACTGTAAATCACGGTCATTTTTGTTTCCTTAACAGCTGATATGCTACGAATATGTTGTATTTGTTAAACATTTTTTTTACATTTTCATGTTTGTCAGACTGAAAAACAAAGGGCCCCTTTACTGTGAGGCATTATTGGCTTTTTGCCACTGAAGTGGTCTAAAAAAGATACCCTCTAGGATTAAGTGGTTACTATCAAGTTAATGAAAAGTCGAGAGATGATTCATGTAACCTGATTGTCTATTTTCTGAGGTATTCATTCTCTTGAAAAGTACTATACATATCATCTAGAACTGTGTTGCATATCTTGCTATACAGATACTCAGAAGGTGTAAGCATCAAGGAAGGGGGAATTCTAGAGGGTGCTGCAAAAGGAGACTCACTAAGCATGATGGGATGAAATTAAGAAAAGGCTCATTTAGGATAATATTGGGAAAGTGAAAGCTTCTTTTGGCTTGGGTTAGTCTCCGAAGGGCAGTGGTAGAACCCACTATTGTTTATGGTGTTTATAGCCAGACTAGACAAAACACTGGAATTGTATCGTAAGGAACAATCTTGCCTTGTCTGGGAGATGGACTGGATAATGTTACAGATGAGACAGACCTCATCATGTGACTCTGCCAGAGCAGCAGCCTCAGCAGTGGAGGAGGAAGGTTTCCTCGCTGTCCCTGGCTTCTCCTACAGGTGCCAGGTCACAAAGTAACTGATTGGAGGCAGCGTGTCTTGGCAGCACCCCATCACCCTGCGCTTCACATAGCCACCTACAACAAGGCTTTAAAAACTCCAGCTCTCCCAGAAGTTTCTGCAGAGTTGCAGGAGCAAAAGAGGCAACTTTGCAATTAAGAAACACTCCCTCCTGTTTCAGAGCCTGCATTTATCCAAATCAGCACTTTGGATTCTGCCAGCTACAGTTTTTGTACGCTGTGTGAATACTAAATCATGTCCACCTGTTCTACCTCCTGGCCTTGAGAGAGACCCTTTCTCTACTCCCTCCCATTCCCCATGCTTACGCTTTGTGTTCCATTCCTTTTTCCTTCTCATCACTAGCCCCCACTCCTAATGTTCCATGGCCCTTCACCCCCATAACAACAACAGAAAACTAAGAAAGAAAAAAAAATCTTTGTTTTCTGTTCTTTCCTTCTTTCTTTTTTTTAGTTGAAAAATCACATAATTTTTTTAAAAAGGAAAAATTTTCAAGAAAATTGTTCATTTTGGATAACGGCCATTTTTCATTGTAATGCATTTTGAACAAAATATTTTGACCAGCTCTATAACTATTTTTTTAAATCTTGAGTCTTGGGTTTATTTTTTATGGTCTTCTTAAAATAGCAATTTAAATGTTGGTGTGAGGCACTTTCTGGGGGTTGATAACTGGCTGTGGGTTTACGGTTCAAGGTGCAGTTTCTCCCAGCCGTTTGCTAATTCCCAGGAAATGTTCCATGTGTGGAGCCTTATTTGTTTTGTTTTGTTTTTTATACCTGCTCCAGCAAGTTTGGTCAGCCCTGCAGTGCTGGCAAAATGTTTGTGTTTTAGCAGAATACTTCCCCAGTGTATGAAATACTAATCTGTACAAGAGGCACTGTCAGCAGTGTCAGAGAAATGCATAATCTGGTTATGTGGCCAAGTGGTTAGCACACACAGCAGTTCCTATTATAATCTCTTCTATTTATTCTTCTTGTGCAAGTCCCTAAGTATCTTTGTGCTTCAGTTTACCCATCTGTAAAATGCAGGTTATGGTTACCATATTACTTCACAAGGACGTAACTGTTTTGGGTTCCTTGAATGAGGATTGCTATAGAAGTGTAGATGGTGGTTATTGTTCTTAGAGATGCCCCTAAACCACAAAATCCAGATCCGAATTTTGCATATTCCCGACTTTATGTGTGTGGATAAAAAGTTTTTAGTCCCCAATGGAGTTAAATTTCAATAATAGATCTGTTTTGGAAATCTGGACCCTCAAGGGCTATGGGGTGTTTATATCTGCACTTCTGCTGTGGGACATATGTGTGCTATTATTACTGGATGTTTCTGATGTGCCATTTAGCACTGACGTGTGCAACAGACATTTTGACTTTCATCCCAGAATGAAACAGAAAGCCTCCTTTCTACCTCAGAACACAAAGGAATGCTTGTTTTGCTCGCAGCATCTGGACAGAGACAGTGATCTCATTCCCAGTGTGTTTATTTTTATCTAGCTTTATTATTATTATTAGTGATATTATACAGTGAGTAAGAGAAAGTAATGAATTACCTTGGGTCTACTACTTAGCAGTACTGCAGTTCAGGTGTGAAGGAGAGCATTTTTGGACTCTGCGGAAAATGAAACTGTCAGGGAAGCTAGACTAAAACAGCTTTACTGTATTGTACGTGTACAGTCCCCATATTTTACCAATAAAATACCTGAAAAAGGAATCGAATGCATTTGAACTAAAAGGCTCCACTTGATTTGTAACATTTGCAAGTTACTTTGGATTGTTTATTCCCTGTTCTTAGTAAATCACGTACTAGTCGAGATAACAGTGATTTATCATGAAGTCTTGACCTGTGTTCTGTGCAGAGTTGGAATGTTACTGGAGTGATTCAGTTTGATGCAATGTTTGTCATAAGCATTTCTGATAGTGATGATGCAAGGCTCAGTCCTGCAGTCTTTACTCAAACTAAACTCCCAGTTCACTTAAGTGGATGTTTATCCTTAGGCTTGGCAGAATTGTGTTTTTAGTTTATGTTTTAATTTTGACAGATAATATCAGTGTTTATATTTAAGCATTTTTCTTGATGTTTATCTGTTTAATTTTTCACAGTTGTGGGAAATTGTGGAGGGACAGATGGTGGGAGGGGAACAATTATTTAATGACAGTAGACATTGAGATTCAAAAAGTTCAAAAATAAACTGTCAACATTGTATATCAAGACTTTAGCTTTAAATCAAGCTCTAATAAGTTCTCAAGCAGCATTTTTCTTACTTTGCCTAACTGTAAATTTTGATGATCATCAATGGAAATATTTGTTACTGGTTTGTGCATGGTGACATTGACATTTATCGATAAAAATCGAATCCTTCGAAACCTATTTATCTTGCATAAGAACTGCAGGTTGTGCCCACAGCCATATATATTGCATGCTATGTAACCTTTGTAATTCGGTAGCACATGAACCAGCTGTGAAACAATTGCAATCATCCTAGAATGAAATATAATTTCATGCTTTACATTTCAAAATACCTTCAACCACTCGGGCTTATTCACAAGCAAAGCAGACAAATAGGCCTTTCTTTGTAACAGCAGGGTTTCCCAGTAGCTTTGTTTCCTTACTGTTTAGTGTTTGGAATTGTCATTTAATGATTGCAGCCTTGCAGAGCCAGGGTATTGTTTGTATAACTGAGCCATATTTTATACTTTTCTTACAGGAGATCTTCAAATGGATTTTAAAAAAAGGACTAGATAATTTGGGAGGGGGGAGTATGACTTTTAACCCCCTATAGTATCAATGCCAATCAAAAGACTCCAAAATTTTAATTCTCACAAATATTTATTCCTCGTACATGGAATTCAAGCTAATCGGTATAGTCGTCCCCAGTGTTAGCAGGCAAGAAAATCAAGTTTCCACTTGTCAAAATTCATCCTCCAGTTGTTTTAGGACTGAATAATTTTTTAATTACTCATATCATTGTTTGCTCCCAGACAAGTGTTGCTGGTAGTCAGGACTGTATATTTCTATGACCTCTACCAAGAGAATAAGAGGTCTCACCTCTTGGGAATGAAGATTTGAGAATCAAGGGCACTCGACACCTGACAAGATCAGATAAGATAACAGATAATTAAGCCTCATCCTACTGAATTTTGATTGATTGATTTATGGCCTTGATGACCATTTCATGTTGAGGGCATCCTGACAAAGAATTAGAAGGTTAGGACTACCAGTTAAGATTTGGCGCTGTATTCCAAACTGATGGAAAATAGAAGAGCAAGTGAAAACTGGAGAACCTCACCGGATTGCACCTTATTAATGCTCATTTGTGATCAGAAACCTTTGATGCTCAATTTAGGAAGTTTGTTTTTATACTACTGTGAAGGTAGGGGCAGGAGACACTAAGTAATTGGGTATGGACTGCAGAAAACTGTAATACTCCGGGTGTATTACTCATTCTGGCTGGATTTGCTGGGAAAGCAACATTAGTTTCAGCCTCAGAGTTAAGAATGTAACACTCTTGAACATTGACTTACTCTGTCTTGACAGTTATTGCAAATGGAACTGTGAGGTATTCAACAACATATTTAATTTACAAAGATATTCTTTTTTAAAAAATTCAGTTGCAGCTTCTCAAAGACTCTCCTTAAACAAAAGGCTGGACATAAAATGAAAATAAATCAAAACTGAACAGTAAATGAAAAGGTACACACAATGCAAACATCATAGAATCATAGACTATCAGGGTTGGAAGGGACCTCAGGAAGTCATCTAGTCCAACCCCCTTCTCAAAGCAGGACCAATCCCCAACTAAATCATCCCAGCCAGGGCTTTGTCAAGCCTGACCTTAAAAACCTCTAAGGAAGGAGATTCCACCACCTCCCTAGGTAACCCATTCCAGTGCTTCACCACACTCCTAGTGAAAAAGTTTTTCCTAATATCCAACCTAAACCTCCCCCACTGCAACTTGAGACCATTACTCCTCGTTCTATCATCTGCTACCCCGGAGAACAGTCTAGATCCATCCTCTTTGGAACCCCTTTCAGGTAGTTGAAAGCAGCTATCAAATCCCCCCTCATTCTTCTCTTCCGCAGACTAAACAATCCCAGTTCCCTCAGCCTCTCCTCATAAGTCATGTGTTCCAATTCCCTAATCATTTTTGTTGCCCTCCACTGGACTCTTTCCAATTTTTCCACATCCTTCTTGTAGTGTGGGGCCCAAAACTGGACACAGTACTCCAGATGAGGCCTCACCAATGTCGAATAGAGGAAAACGATCATGTCCCTCGATCTGCTGGCAATGCCCCTACGTATACATCCCAAAATGCCATTGGTCTTCTTGGCAACAATGGCACACTGTTGACTCATATCCAACTTCTCATCCACTGTAACCCGTAGGTCCTTTTCTGCAGAACTGCTGCCTAGCCATTCGGTCCCTAGTCTGCAGCAGTGCATGGGATTATTCCATCCTAAATGCAGGACTCTGCACTTGTCCTTGTTGAACCTCATCAGATATCTTTTGGCCCAATCCTCTAATTTGTCTAGGTCCCTCTGTATCCTATCCCTACCCTCCAGCGTATCGACCTCTCCTCCTAGTTTAGTGTCATCTGCAAACTTGCTGAGGGTGCAATCCACACCATCCTCCAGATCATTAATGAAGATATTGAACAAAACCAGCCCGAGGACCGACCCTTGGGGCACTCCACTTGATACCGGCTGCCAACTAGACATGGAGCCATTGATCACTACCTGTTGAGCCCGACAATCGAGCCAGCTTTCTATCCACCTTATAGTCCATTCATCCAGCCCATACTTCTTTAACTTGCTGGCAAGAATACTGTGGGAGACTGTGTCAAAAGCTTTGCTAAAGTCAAGGAACAACAGGTCCACTGCTTTCCCCTCATCCACAGAGCCAGTTATCTCATCATAGAAGGCAATTATATTAGTCAGGCATGACTTGCTCTTGGTGAATCCATGCTGACTGTTCTTGATCACTTTCCTCTCCTCTAAGTGCTTCAGAATTGATTCCTTGAGGACCTGCTCCATGATTTTTCCAGGGACTGAGGTGAGGCTGACTCCCTGTAGTTTCCAGGATCCTCCTTCTTTCCTTTTTTAAAGATGGGCACTACATTAGCCTTTTTCCAGTCGTCCGGGACCTCCCCCGATCGCCATGAGTTTTCAAAGATAATGGACAATGGCTCTGCAATCACATCCACCAACTCCTTTAGCACTCTCGGATGCAGCGCATCCGGCCTCATGGACTTGTGCTCGTCCAGCTTTTCTAAATAGTCCCGAACTACTTCTTTCTCCACAGAGGGCTGGTCACCTCCTCCCTATGCTGTGCTGCCCAGTGCAGCAGTGTGGGAGCTGACCTTGTTTGTGAAGACAGAGGCAAAAAAAGCATTGAGTACATTAGCTTTTTCCACATCCTCTGTCACTAGGTTGCCTCCCTCATTCAGTAAGGGGCCCACACTTTCCTTGACTTTCTTCTTGTTGCTAACATACCTGAAGAAACCTTTCTTGTTACTTTTAACATCTCTTGCTAGCTAAAACTCCAGGTGTGATTTGACCTTCCTGATTTCACTCCTGCATGCCCGAGCAGTATTTTTATACTCTTCCCTGGTCATTTGTCCAGTCTTCCACTTCTAGTAAACTTCTTTTTTGTGTTTAAAATCAGCAAGGATTTCACTGTTAAGCCAAGCTGGTCGCCTGCCATATTTACTTTTCTTTCTATACATTGGGATGGTTTGTCCCTGTAACCTCAATAAGGATTCTTTTAAATACAGCCAGCTCTCCTGGACTCCTTTCCCCCTCATATTATTCTCCCAGGGGATCCTGCCCATCAGTTCCTTGAGGTTGTCAAAGTCTGTTTTTCTGAAGTCCAGGGTCTGTATTCTGCTGCTCTCCTTTCTTCCCTGTGTCAGGATCCTGAACTCGACCATCTCATGGTCACTGCCTCCCAGGTTCCCATCCACTTTTGCTTCCCCTACTAATTCTTCCTGGTTTGTGAGCAGCAGGTCAAGAAGATTTCAGGATATATCAGTGAATATTTCTGATTTCAATACTATGGCCTTTCAGTTATTTCAGTGTCTGTCTAGATGCTCTTCCAATTGTCCTTTAAGAAAAATAGTATTTTTATAAATCCCAAACCCACTGTTTTACTACCCAAGTCATCCTGATCTCATCTAGTCTAGTAATTTAATGAGCTGTAAACTTTAAATTCTTACTTGGATGCACTGTTCATAGTATTGTGCAAAGGACTTTCAGTTTTGGATTGTGAAACATATGATCTTACCCTGACTCTCAAGTGACCATGACTGGAAAGTTCTGACTCATTTTGTTCTCTAGACTTGCTGAAGTGACTCACAAATCTTTTAGTGCTTCAGACAATTTGTTAGAAGCAAATTAACATCATTATCCTTGCTGTTTATACCTACTATTTTCATAACACCTCTGGTGTGTGGAGAGCTGTAAAGGCAAGTATCAAGATGATTGGACCCTAACATTAAACCAAAAATATATTATTAAAATAAAAAGACAGAATACATTAAGAGTGCTAGGGGATTACTACAGTTAATGAATCTTTCAGGGCAGGCTGCATAGTTGCACATAAGGATAAACATGCTAAAACGTGGTTGCACTGTTGATACCTGGTTAGGGGTTTATTTGTTATTTGTTTATTGGTATTTTTATTGTAAAGAAATGAAGTAAACCTCGCTATAGAAACTGGGGTTGATGGGCTGTGTGGTAGAAGGCAGCTTTAAAGAGATGTTGGGGGTGGAGGAATTACGAGTATTTTGCTTATGTATTTTCTTTGCTTTTATTTTAGTTTGCAAGTATGCCTGCCACAAGAAATGTGAAGCAAAGGTAAGCACCTTCCAGATATTCATTTCTCTGCTTGATAATAGTCTCCATTTATTTGAATTTTGGTAGACATTTAAGACTATATCAGCTAATCAAAATAAGAGGATTGCTTAACTAGATACTCAGCTGTTAAGAAATAGTTAATCGTTTTCACTTCTGAAAATTCCTTCCTGTTATTTTGTCTTGTATTTGTTGCTTAACAGCTTGATCCCACACCACTGAAATCAGGATTTTTACCTTTGACCTCAATGGGAACAGAATAATGATCTCACTTCATACATCTCCATTTAATTTTAGATGAACTTACATACTATCTTATGGTAGCTTTAGTTTGATCAGAGAGAGATCTTATTAATAATTCTCCCAATGAAGCCAATGAGTATTTTGTCATTTACTTCAAGAGGGTACAGCATCTCATCCTTTATAGTCAAAGCAAGAGTGGTTTCAGTACCTTACTCCTCCCACAAGGGGGCATGGTTATAGTAGAAAACTGCTTTCTAACTTGATTGATTATAAACTACTACACAGTTCCACAGCTAAGGAGGAAACATGCCCAATAAACCAGGTAAAGTCTGCTGTTCTGTATCAAAATGCAGAAGCGATGGGTGCTTTAGAAATGTCAAAGATAGAAATACAGATGAAAAGACAAATAAAAGTTCCATTGGCAACACAAAGATTTGAGTGTAGGAACAGTAGTGAAAGATATTAAGCCTTATTTCCCTCCCCCCACAAGTCAAGTGATAATATCCTGTTTCCATCACTGCCATTTAGTTTATCTCCAAATATATAATGTCACTAGCTTTAATTTTGCTTTCTGCTTTAATCCTGTGCTCATCTTGAAGAGGTTTTTTGGTTTTGTTTTTTTTTTTAATTATTTGATTAAACTAAATATATTCACCCACACTGATGTTTCCAAAGCCCACTGTGAGCTTTTTGTTTCTTTGTTAAATCTGGCACTAAAAGCAGTTGCTGAACGTCAACAGGACATCAAGGCAGCATAATCCAACATGGTTGTAAAAGGGCTGTTTTTCAGTAGTTAGGGGTGGCAGGGGACTAATCTATGACATGTTGGGACAATCTGAGTTTGGAGGGCAAAAAGGGAAAAGAAAAAATGCACACCAAGGTGCCACGTGCTTACATGATCCTACGACGTCTTTGTGTGAGGAGCAAATTAATAATCGACACATTCACCCTTTGGGTTTTCATACAGAGAACACCTGTAAAGATCAAAAACATTATTATTATTTTATTATTACTATGATTGTGGTATAAGGATTTTATGTGTATATAATTATACCTTTGCTCAAAAGTGTTGCTTTAGAAATTTTGCTAAGGGCTAAAACTTGGCATACTGTAAAGTACTATTAAGGTTGTAAGAAACTGACATCTGGAAGGAAATTCACATTTAAGGATGACACTCAGAACTTTCCTTCCCCCCCCCCTCCATTCTTAAGTACATAGCAGGAAAATTTAGATTAAAAAACAGGGTATTACACCATTCTATGTTATGTTCTGCTTTGATGTTTGTAAGCAAGGATATTATTGAACATATTAAAAGTGCTTCATTATTTAGACAGGTCAACATCAGTGACAGATGAAGTTGCCATTTACTGGTATTAATTTGGTTTAACAATACAGTTCTTAAATTTTAGAATTTTTTTTATTATTTCATTGCTGGAGGATTTATGTCATATTAATGCAGTGTTTTCCTGAAGATTATTATTAATGAGAAGTGAATGAAACATCAAATATTTGACTTATTTCCCCTACGGCATGATTTTTAATATGAACTTCCATTTTGCACTTCTCCTTTGCTGCCCTTTTTTTCTTTTTTTTCAGTCTGGTTAGGTTACAGATTAAAATAATTCTGCAAATTGGCCCTGCTAAGACATTTTCACATTTGCAGAGATGTCCTGTAAAATTAATTGCCGTAAGGAAATACAAGATGTACTGAACCACCATTTAGCTAAGGAGGGCTGGGTTAAGTTAGTGCTTGGGGAGTAGACTTTCGGGTATTACAGTAAGTAGTAACAATGATTCAGTAGGTGGCACGTTCCCTTCCGAGTGCTGTGCTGCTGGAGGTGTCATCTTTCAAATAAAAATAGAAAACTGATGTTCTGAATATTCAACATTTTTTCAGATTAATAGGGGAAGTTCTCAAAGGCATACATGGTAGTTAGGTGCCCAACTGTTGTTTGTGCCTTTGGAAATCTCTGCCAGTGTCACATGTTATTCTACAAGAAGTGCAAAGTGTGATTCCTGCTGCTGTTATTTCAAATGAAATAGAAAAGTACAAAAAAATCAGTATTAATATAAGTCTGCAACTAAAATATTATAATTGAGCAACTACACTTTGTAACTTCAGAAGTAGTTGGATTTCAGTGGTGGATAAATGGATCCTTGTCTATACTCTCTGATCCTGCAGATCCTTCTTCCTGAAGACCTCTGTAGGGTTTCATTGACTTCAGTGGGACTCTGCATGAATGTAAGCGTTCACCCGTGAAGATACGATTGCATGATCAGGGTGCATGCCTGGATGCCTGGGTTAAAATATATTATATAATGGTAATTGGCTTCATAAATGATTATCACAGCTGGATATGTAACTCCCTTGGTGCTACCTTAGCTCGTATGTTTTGGGAGTACCCCTCTAACAAACTTCTTTTCAATAGCGAAACATACCACAAGATTTAAAACATCAGCAGTTAATCAGCTGTAAATTGCCTGGGAAAAGAGTGAAGGAGGGCAGACCCAGTTGTATTTTTGTTATGATTGAATCTGTTTTGAAGACAATAATGTTTGCGCACCCCAAGGGCCTGATCAAAAGCCCACTGAAGACAATGGAACCTGTGTGAAGTTACTGTTACAAGTGGCTCAAGCTACACAGCATCTTACTGAACCAAATCATGTTTGAAAAAAATTCACTTAAAAAACAACAGCACAAAGCATTCACCAGTAAATTAATGAAAATTTACATTGTGATGTTGTCAGAGAATTTCATTTCTTTAGTGGTATTTTTGGTATCTGAACAGTCAGAATCATCCCTTGAAGTGGAATAGATGCAGTTGTGCCATACAGTTCACATTTGCTCAGAATGTAACTATCTGAGGAAAGGAGTAAGTGTCCAATCCTGATTCCACTTACATTACCAGCAGTTTTGATATTAGCTTCATTAGAAATAGGATCTGGCTCTATCATTTTACCAAGGGGAGAGTAAAGTATACGTGACAGGAAGGCACAGAAAATGCCTTGTTTTGGGAAACTAGACATTTTGGAATGGAATGTCTGGACTAATCTCTTAGATTGGGAGATCTCTCATTGAAGATCCATCTCCCGTTGAAGACTTTGTGCAGATCATCAGCTGGTATAACTTGTCATAACTCCATGGAAATCAATGGGGGTGATGACAGTTTACACCAGCTGAGGATCTGTCCCCTCTACCCATTACCCCCCTCCCCTCATAGACCAATGTCACTCTAAGTTGAGCTGCAATTTTTGCATGTTACAAAGTGTTGCATTTATGTGGGGCTTTAGTTTCACTATATCCAATTTAACTCTCAACAAGTTCCACGGTAGCTATAAAGTTATTAATTACACAACATTGAGAACAAAATAACAAATGCAAGTAAGCACTGAAATAAGCTTACTAGAACATAAAGGACCAACTGAAATAAATGACCCTGAAGCTGCAAAAGATGTAAGTGAGCTGTGATTAGATTATCGTAATTTTAGCCTACCACATTCAGGGCATCTTACCTCATTCTAAAATAGATATTGTAACACATGAAATGATACAGAATAAGGCAAGCACATGATGCTGATCCCAGTTCTAAAATGCCTGAGCTGTAAATGCCAAGCTAAAAAAATTCTTCTCTGTTTAATGTAGCAAAGAAAAACAAATGGAGGAGGGAGTTTAATGGTTGTCTGTATATAAAATCTTAAGTGATATATGCATATCTGTCAAGTTACTATTTTCAGTTCAGCTCTGAAGATAGGAGAGGAGGGCATTAATGGAAATTAAGTATCCACAAATTCAGAACAGATGTCAGGAAGCACTTTTTCATACAGAAAGCAGCAAATATGTGGATTGATCTCCCAGACAAGTTTGTTAAGACAAAAAACAGTGTGGTTACTTAGGACTCAAGCAGTTTAATACTATCGTGGGGGGAAATGGAGCACCAAAAAGGACTCTTCCATGACTAGTCAAGTAGCTTGTTTTCAAAAATCCCATATGTTCCTGAAGTTACCCTTGTTGAAATCTATTATAACCTGTCTGTTTATGATAAAAAAATTCTCTGCTATCTCTCCACAAATAGAACATCTTTCAACTGCAGATCTCAAAGTGAACACGGGCATGTGGGAACACTTGAATTTAGACATAATTCAGCTTAATTTGATAGGTCATATTGGTTCAGATCTTAGAGACCCTATAGAGTAAATGGTACACTTCTGATTGTCTCTTTATATGAGTCTGCACAAGTGACCCACAAGGTCTGTGCAGCTTGGCCAACAAAACACATGGAAACAAGAATGCCACTCTGTAGTACTCCTCAGGGACTGCAGTGCACACCAGTCACATAACCAGCAAGATGTGGGACTGGTTTACAAGAAAGAAGGTGGGTCAAGGGAAGATCAATCGACATGGCATGCTCTTGCCCTAGGATGCACGTTTGCACAAAAGTTCATGGTGCACGGGCGTTAGGCAAGAAAAGCTTAAAGCTGCCTCAGGCACCTTTAACTCATGCAATAGAAGATGTGTCCCATGGAGCTTGTACTATTATTGAGCACATGTGCTGCAGCAGGTGAGATGGCTGCATGACATCTACTTGCATATCACTCTGGACATGCTGATTTTCCTTCTGCTGCCATTATTGTTCATTTGTGCTTTTCCCACTGCTCAGCTGGGTACTTGTGCTTTCCATCAAACTGTTTCTCTTTACCATTTTCCTTACAGCCACGCAAGGAGGCTCTGGTGAAAATCCTATGCTGTCTTCGAAAATTTTTGAATGGGGTTTGAGGGATGAGTTGGCTGACAAACAATGGTGGCACCATTGCTGATCAGCCCAGGCAAACATAAGTGTGAAGTTACTCATGGCTCACCTCATGTAGCATTTACCATTCAGTTGTGTCTGCAACAGGATGTTTTTAGGGTTAACCATAGCCTCCTAAGTTGCTATTTTAACCTATAGTTTAACACTATTATTTTTTAATGAGAATAGCTCCTGCTATTTATATACTTTTAGGTATTTTCATGAGGGTGGCTTATTTTTTGGGAGGGGGAGATGAGGGAAAGAATTAGCTCTGTGAAGAAGTATCCACTACTAATATACATATACTGTATATTAAAGCTGGCTCTATCAAAGTCCCTTTATTGTTTACACTCTGAAAGAGAGCCTCATACTCAGTTCTTTTGCAGAGAACGTATTCTGCTGCTTTTACTGTATACATCCTGTTTAATTAGGATAATTAGAATCTTGTATTGCCTCAGTCTGTACAGGTTTAACTTGGAAGTGGTTCCAGATGGCTATCTGTTCAGATATATATAGTGAATTAGTTTGCTGCAGATGCAGAAGCTAGACTCAGTAGTGCCCCAAAACTCTATTCCGGGTTTTTATCTTCATTTTCCCCTGTTTCTCTTCAGTGTTGTATTGTAGTGGGATCATTTCTTCTCTCTGGCAGAGATGTAGGAATATTTATCTGTCCCAGTGAGGCCGGGAGCCTTTCACCCAACCCTCCATTCTGGGACACCATTTTCTTTTCTCCTCCTTTCTCCCTCACATTCTCACTTGTGCATATATGTGGTACAGAGCTGCAGATACTTGAAAGGCCTCATCTAGTAGCACTGACTAGATAACCCTGTACCCTTTGGAGACTGAGAATCTGTTTTCCAACTTCTGTTGTCCTATAAGTGTTTGGTCCTGATTCACTTAAGCATGTGTTTAAATCTCATTTAAATGAATGGGATTTAAGTACTTGCATAAAGTTAAGCTAATGCTCAAGTGACCTGCTGAATCTGGGTCTCAGTAGTGTGTTTTATGGCCAACTTTCAGGTGAACACCTGAACTCT
The DNA here is from genome assembly GCF_965140235.1 of Caretta caretta. NCBI lineage: Eukaryota > Metazoa > Chordata > Testudines > Cheloniidae > Caretta > Caretta caretta. The sequence continues at coordinate 169,082,990 of NC_134207.1, forward strand.
CTTGGAAAGACACGCCTATGTCCTTCACTAAAAGCTGGAAGATTTGTGTTTTGACTTAGTCCAAAAGACCTTTTCATTTTTGGTTCTTTGCCAGTTCCACATTATGTTTCAGTGACACAAACATTATACAAGTGCAGATGGTTTTATAGCTTCTCAAATACTTTGTAGTAGATTAGTCTATTTTAATTGTACAGAGGTTCAACTGTACGTGCCTTCCCTTTTTTCTTCATGTAGGAAGCCATCTACACATCTCAGTGGAGTGCAGATTAAATCAAAGCTCTGGGATTTGTTATTAATGACCTAAAATCCTTGTTCAGACTAATTTCCTGAGCTGTAGCAAGCCACTTTGCCATAGCCACAGCCAGACCAAACAATGTATTACTTCCAAACCTTTTGGTTTATTTTTCCTTTCCTTTCCAGAAATGTTAAATCTATACTGTGAGTCTACTGACTCCTTCTGAAAAAGGCCATCAAAAAATCATAAAAGCTAAACATTCAGAATCCCACTTGACACACTCTCGTTCACTCTTGTCATTTTTGTCAAAGGCCGCATTTTTCTAATAGTTTTTTTCAGGGTTATTTATTTCGGAAAACATCATTCTTCCTTTGACCCTTCCTTCCCTTTTTCACCGTTTATGCTGGTGACTAAAGGGAGTTGGAAGAAGGCCTTGTTTTCTGCCCCTGATCCCTAGGGACCTTATGTTCTGTTTTCACTTGATAAACCCTTTAATGACCCAGGAAAGATACAGGGTTTTTTTGTTTTTTGGGGGGTGGGGGGGCTTGAGAGAGGGAGAGAAATTAATGGAAATGGAAATAGACAAACAGAAAATAATATGTAGCATGAATTAAAATGAAACCAGCACAAACAACAAAATGCAGGGAAAAGAAAGCAGTACAAATAGTAAAATAAACAAAGATTTCTGGTTGGGTATTACACCCTGCTGTACCCCAGAATAGCAATCCAAAAAACTCACCTTCCCCTCCCTCCCCCCCAAAAAAAAGACAGAGAAAAGAAAAATGATGGAAGACATGCAGTTATGTTGTCAACCAAAACACGTAATAACCATGAACTGATTAGGTCAGCAGCAGTGTTCATAAAACGTGATAATAGTCCGAATGGCAGATATGTAGCAGTGGGCCCTGAGTAGTTGCTCACACCAAGCGCTGTGTACTCACATATGCACATGCAGCCTTGAACAGGAACACTGAGTCCAGGGAGCAGGAACCAGGAAACAAAACAGGAACAGGGAGGAGGAAGGCAACACGCATACCAGTCATGATGTTGTGTTGGGTCTGCTATTGTAAATTTAAATTGCTTTACTATTGCAAATAAAGAATTGCACAAGATAAAGCTAGAAGAATATGAATGGGGTTTTTCTAAAGAGTGTGAGTGATTTAGGAGTACAAATCCCATTGATTGTCATTGACTTTCAAAGGGATTTGTGATCCTAAACCACTTAGGTAGGGGGGCTTGTGGTAAGTTATTGCCTGGCACTTTTTGGAGCCAGATGGAAAGACCCTGCTTTGCTGCTTGTGCAGGAATGAGGTGGCTCCTGATTCTCTCTTTTCCCCTACCATCCTTGTCAGAGCACCTGAGCAAAACAGAGCAGGATTTATCCCTTAGATTATCTTCATGAAATTACATAAAAATACCAAAGTAACCTTAAATATAATAGTTCCTAGCAAGTGCCTTGTAGATCATCTCTCTCTCTCTCTGTAGTGTATTTATGCACATACACAAACACTGGAACTCTCTTATAGTGAAGTCATTTTTTCATAATGACTTCTCTCTAAACAAAAGTTTGCTATAATGACTATAATTCACTGTACCCACCATAGCCACTATAATTCTTGGAAAGAGTTTGGAATCATCAATTTATCTTAACCATAAACAATTAACTGTCAGCATGTTCCACAGCATAATTTGCACAGACTAGGTAACTATCAAGAATACACTGGCTTCTTACTGTTCTAATCTTAACATTAGTTTCATTTAACTTGTGGTTGTTGGTGTATTTGCAGGTCTTTTCTCCCAACTAAAAAAAAAGTATAAATAGAAATATGTTGTATACAATTATCATACTTTTTGTCCTCTTTTGCCTTCAGAAATATGAATCTGTATTTATTTTCCTTCATACCATTAAGCCTCTTGTTTCAAGCCACTGTTTGGATTAAATCCTGCTCTCAGATGTACATGTTTGGCTCCCATGTTTGGCTACATATTTGACTTCAATAGAACCTTTGCGTATGCAATTATCTTCTCCTCATAGACTTTGTCCTTTATCTCTGCTCTGTGCTTATAGTTGTTTTGCATTTTCATGAATTTCTGCAAACAGAAAGTAGTCCGTTTTCAGCTCTATCGGACGCTATCTATCCCAGGTAACATATTACCTAGCTATGGTATATTATATATCCTAGGGGACTATAATACTTATTTGTTCATTGGTGAAGCACACAAAGCAGCACCTCTCTAGCCTTCAATTATTGTTGTGATGAAGGGTTCTTTTACTTTGGCGATATTGAAGAGGTTTGGAAAAATAAATCAAGCTGAATCCATCTCTTGTTAGTATATTAGGTTACCTGAGGAAGGAACAGTTTAGGGAAAAAGTTCTTAACAGTAGTACAATGGAGCTGTGGACTAGACTGCCAAAAGAGAGGTGGCTCAGGCACCTTACACTTCAGATATTCAAGAAGAGATAAGATCAGATCTAATGGGATCATGGCCTGGGTTTCAGAGATGATCCTAAATTCACTGGCTAGATGGATACCGTTGGAAGATTATATTAGTTTTGTCTATGTTCAGATTGTTTTAGGTGACCTGGGAAACCACATCCGTTTTGCTTGCATTTATCACATGTAGTCTTCTGGAATTGTATGCTTGTAAGCCGTGGCAGAATTTGGCCCAGTATGTTCCTATGAGCACTACATTATTTGGAAATGGAAATAAGTATGGTGTCTTGAATGACACTGTGTCAATAAGTTTTGACTTTTTAATAGTGAATGCAGGGTACGTTTTCCCTTTTTATCTGTGTACTGCTCCTGTCAATGTGAATGGCAGTCATAGTATGTATGTGGGTAAAGGAGAGGATAGTTCTTGGATGTTTAAACAAGTATAAAAGCAGCATAGAAACTGGTATAGAAGCTTTTATGCTCAAATGACACCATATGTTGCTTCTCAGAAAGAAGACCACTACTCTAATGATAATAGAGTCAGATGCCAGTTTTAACTAAAAGCTTTCTAACTTTGTTTCACATTTATATTTAGTAGCATTTCACCATTGAGACTTCTTCCCGCGTCAAATTTCAGGCAATGGTGCTGAGCACAACAAAGATGTTTCTTTTCTGGAAGAGACATTTTAAAACCTCAGTAACTGGAACCTGAAGATTCAAACTAGACACTCCTGCTTTCAGTATACCCTCACAGGGTTTGAACAGTCATTAATTTATTATTGTTTTAAAATAACTTTTCTTTAAGAGCTGGTTACACTGAAAGTCAATTTGGTTTAGCTTCACCTGAAACGTAAAGATGGTCAGTGTTTACATGTATTCCTGTACGCTATTGTTATAAGGTCAGATTAAAGCGATTAACAGCAGAATTGTGTGAAACATGGAGGTTTTGCTTCTCACAGATTTGTGTGACATTTTCCTTTGTTTTCAATACTCTCATGGGTTCAGCCCCTTTTGTCGCCTATGCTACAGTTTTTAGGTTTGGGATTAGAATATGAATCCAAGACTCAGATGAAGGCTTGCCCAAAACTGTTAAGTGAAAGCCACATGAAACTCTGACTTTTGAATGGTCTCAACAGGAATCCATCAACCAGAACAAATTCAATGAGGTTTGCAAACTTTAAGAGCTTTTACCCTGTGGTTTAGAGTTTATTACCAAATATAGAACCAGGTTAGTATTGCATGGTTTTGGGATTGAGTGAGAAATTATGCTTATTTCCTATCATCCTCAAAGGATTACAAAATTTTACTCCATTTGAAAATGGCCTTTGGATTTTGCAGGGCTGCCCACAGAAGTGATTCTGCAAGGCAATATTAGATTCTACTGTCTGCAAAATGTTTTGTCCTCCATTAGATTTAATGTCATTCTAATGAACTGTTCCGACTGAACACAAACTGTCCGGAATAGAGTGACATAATGATTTGAAATTGCTTTCTATGGGCATAAAGACGGCATTGTTAAATGAGCAGATATGCCATGCTGGGGTTGTACATTGAATGGTTGGTTGCTGTACTTTCCTCAGATTGAAAAAAACATTTTAAAGCTGATTATTTTTGTTAAATCAAAAATAATTTTTAATCTTAGTTTTTAAGACAGTAGATGGCTGTTTTGTGTAAAGGCCCAACTGGTAATTGTACGATTTCTAGGCTTTTTATCAGCAAAATGACACCACCTTCCTAAATCCCATAGCTGGGGAGTAAAAAGTCTTATCTGCATTGTTTTTTTTCTTCCTGTAAATTCAAGTGTACAGATTACTTTTCTCCAACATGAAGGATCTGCCGTCAACACCTACACGTTTACACTGTCTGAAAACTGCTTTGTTTTTGGTGAATTTGAGGATTGTTGAATGAAGTGATTGTTCCAGGCAACAAACACATTGACCCTGCTGTTTTCTGCCCTACACTAATCCACTCTGTATAGACATGGGAGACCTAACGCAGGCTTCCCTCATTAAACAGAAATTCTTTATCACAAGGAAAAAGAGAATTTCTCAACCTTGTAAAGGGCATCACGTGGGATCAAAGAAGGCAGGAATGATGCGTTTCACACTGTTGTTGCCTGGAACAATCACTTAGGGCATGTCGTAAGCCATGTCACATTTGAATCCTGGTTTCTAGAGATGCATAGCTTGGCGCTCTCTGCCACCCACTCTCTTTGCTATTTTTTTTTTAAAAGCGGCTTGCTCTTACTGTACCCTTATACTCACAGCTTTACGCTTGAGTTTTTATAACCATTGTTGAGGCCAAAGAGAGAACCTCAGCTTCTTGAAGAACAATGGTGATGGTAATTGTGCAATTGCGCTTGTAAAAAAAAATCCTATAGTTATCTACAGCAATAGACCCTATCGTATGGTAAGTTGTAGCATTTGGACTTGGACCATTACTGTGTTATATTGTAGACTTTTTTTTTTTAATGAAGGTGAACATAACAAGCTACTAGGGGACTCCAGCACAACTTGGACACTATTCTGGATAAGGCAGGAGGCTGAGGGACTTGAAATTCTCAAACAGTCCAAGTAACTTCCAGAATTATATTGTGTGGGAATATCTTACCACTTTTCATGACAGGGAATCAAAGCAGTGCTCTAAAGAAAACATGAATAATGGCATTGTTGGGAAGTACTGGCAGACAAAGAATACTGCACATGTATGAAGCTATAAATACACATCCAGTGATTTCAGTAAACACCATGAGAGTTCAGCTTGTATGATTTGCATTATCAGAAGCCTGAGCTGTACATTTAGCCTTATCCATGTTTACTTGTACTCTTTTATATTATAACACAGGATTTTAATAATTTTATATACTTTTTACTATTTTTTCTAAAGGGCTGCTTCCCTGATCCTCCCACAGTGTTTTAAGCGTTGCACAAAAATGTAAAAATATAGTACAGTTAAAACATGCAAATACAATGAAAACAAAAAATATTTATGGAGAAAACCATTTAAAAAACAAACATATCCATAACCCTCTGTCCCAAACCCTCCTATGTCTCTTTTGTCACATTCACATTCTTTTGAAAAGCTTGAGGAGTTAAAAACTGACACATTTAAATGTATAAAGCTTAATGCTAAGACTTTCATGGGAACTCTCATTGTTGGATGCTGAGATTATGACACTGGAAATGACCGACAAACTTCTGCCCTTTTTATACTACAATCCTGATGTCACGCCATTTTTCAGCCATATGACCTTGGGCTGTGAACTCCTAAAATTTTCATAAAATGAGCAACTCCTGAATCAGAATCCTCCATGGTGTTGGTAACTTAGTACACGACATGCTTCTTTCTGAGCCCACTAGTGCTGCAGCATGAGGTTAAGGGCTCCATGCTGTGGGAGATCATTGTGATGAGATGTAAAACATGAGAAATGGGGCCTGAGTGCATATAGTCATTAGTCCTCCCATAGCGTTCTTCTCAAGAGAAGCAGTGTTAGCAGTGGTGTCCATACTCATTGCCTATGAACAACTATTTTTATTTCCCTCCAATGCCTGGTTCAGTTTCAACTGAATAATGATTCTTTGCTTCCTTTCTTAAACTGATATGCAGCACTGTTAATCAGCTATTGCATTCTACCCCAGAGATGGCTGCATTTCAATGATGGGTGATTTTAGTCCTCAATCTTGCAAGCTGGTCTGCGCTAAGAGCTACTGATGACAATGGGACCACCCAGAGAAATGAAAAGTTCTGTAAAAATATAAGGCTTTATGATGTATTTTACTGGATATGGTATTTTTAATGACACTAAAATTTTCATTTACTTTGGTTAGGGACATTAACATAGGTACTGTGTACATAACATTACATCTCAACAAAAAGGACAAGTCAGAGATCTATAGAGTCCCTTATGCAGATGCTGTATTGTAATAGGAAGATTGTAATAATATCTAGTTTTTATGGCAGGAATAAAATAATAAATAAAGGTGAAAAGACTCATAGCTCAATGTAAGTCTGAACTTTTAACTGATGACCTGCAGCAGAGGATGAAAGCTGTCTCTGTAAATACCATTTAGAATTTGCTTAAACACATATTTCTTTTCTAATGTCATTTTCCTCTCATCTGGAATGATCAATTCTGTCATATATCAGATTTTGTTATTTAAACCACTGCTTCGTAACAGGTGGACCCAAGACAGTTCTAAGTTCATCCTCAGTAAAACATGTACATAGTTACATTGAAGTCAGTGGGACCTCTTGCCTTGTTTAAAGTGTGACATGCATTTAAGTACGTTGTTGAATCAGGGCTTCTCACTCTATGCCATTTTGTGTTATACTGTTGGCAGAAATCCTACAGTGGTAATTTTCGGAGAGTAAAATAGTTTAACCATGTAAATGATACTGAATGCACTGTATAGGTAGGGGCAAGTGCAGTTCCAGTGTTGTCCAACCTACTTGGTATATCCACGGTTTGGAATAAAAGAATCATAGAAATGTAGGGTTGCATGGGACCTCAAGAGGTCATCAAGTCCAACCCTCTGCACTGAGGCAGGATCAAACAAACCTAGAAGAATGCTGACATTCTAGGGCAACACGGTGACTGTAACAAAGCCCAGCAAAAGTGATTAATTTAGAAATGATACCAACAATATTATTCAGTGAGTGCTTCAGTCCTTGTGCTCGACATTCCTTTTCTGTATCCCCCATTCCTCCCTTAAAGCTTGCATTTGAAACAGAGTCATCTGACTATAATGAGAATTAAAATGTGCCCCAATTTCCTGAGGTAAATATTGATCCAAGGTAAAAGTGTAGGACCAGCGTCACTGGGTGCTCTACTCACCGCTAAGGGGGCCTCCATCTGGCCGCATCTAGGGATTAGGTATGCCAGTCTGATGACCCTCCTGCAGTTGTTCACTCCATCACTCTCCCCATCTCGCTTGCTTGTGACTCGACTGCTTCCGCTTCATGGCTTGAACCTCCGGCCCCGCTTCATGGCTTGATCCTCCGGCCAGGTCACAGTAGTCTTTCCCTTCTGAGTTATCAAAGTCTCTCAGGACTCACTGTCTCAGGCAGTCATTCCTTTCACTGCCCCTTAACAGTGCCAATGCCCAGTGACTGGTAGTGGAACCCAGGCCTGCCCTCTACACTGGGTTCCATCCCAAGGACGCTACAACAATTGGGCAAGGTTTGCACAGCCCCAAACCTTGCTACTGTATCCCTGGGCCACTTCCTACCTTACCTTCTCTTACTCTGAGAGTGACTATAGCTTCTCTCTCTGCAGCCTCCTTCTCCTCTCAGCTACTGGGCTTTATACAGTCCCCTCCTGTTCCTATCCAACTCATCTTCCTCTTTAATTAATCCTCATTGCTCTGTGGCTCCTCCTCCAGGGGCAGCTTATACAGTTAATTGGCCAACCTAGCCACTTAACTCCTTTGGGCCTTGTGTTGGGTAGCCACCACTGGAACTATGTCACCAAGCCTGGATGTGGGGCAGGCTGTATCTTTTTCTGAATGGGGTAAATCCTGTTCCCTGATTGAGTAGTGGGGGAAACTTCCACAAGGAGATCCTCACAGGGATTTTTCTCCGCAGACCATCCCATCTTCTTTGATTTCTACTCTGGAGGAAACGGTATGGCACAGAAGCTTTTAAAGGTAAATCTTTCCATATAGTAAACAGGCTGTGTCATCAAAGGCACAAAACCTTTTATTTACTGTCATTCTATTCACAATATAAATATAGGAATGGGGAAGCGAGAATGTGGAAGTGTGGAGTTGGATGATATAAGTAAAAATAAAACAAAATTTCATCTCTGAAAGTGTTTTGTAAATTGGAGGCACCAGGTTGCAGATCTGATGGTGAACAGACTACATCTGGTGTATATTATGAGGAAGGGTGATTTAACAGATTATTTATGTGGCTGTTTTAACCCCCACCTGCTTTAAAGTATTTCTATACCATGCCAATGGAAGAGACTTAAATGATAGCACCCCTTTGGTGTTGTCCCTGGGGACTGAACCCAGGATTTCTGGGTCTTAATGTATGTATCTCTACACTGCCTAATGTAAAGAACTGAAGATCGATAGCTCATAGGTTGCAGCAGATTCATATGTATGGTATTTAGAACTAGCCACTAGAGTGGGGGGAAAGCAACCCTGTGTAAGGTTGGGTTACAACTGCAAAATAATGATGAATGTACTTGGAAGCCAAGCATAAGACTTCTGTCAACAAGGGGAGTACAGCATACCTGCCTATGATGGGAAATTGAAAAGCATGGCATTTTCCCTTTGGCTGGAGTTCTCCTATCTCCTCTCTGGTTTCCCTCTCCCATTAAAAGTATAATTAATCATTTTATATTTTTAACATATCAAATCAGGAAAATAATCTGTTGCTGATTTTAAGTGAGTTATGAGACAAGTGAAGGTCCAGGTTCCAAAAACTATTTTCTCTGCAGTCTATCATGGCAGGACTGATCTCTATTCCTCCTCAAATCCTTTTGATGCCTCTTTCATAGTTGTGCCCACTACAGCAATGGCAGTTGTGGCACTGATGTCCCCCACCGATGTTGTAGCAACAAAAGTACTGAGATTTTGGAAGCAGACCTGAGAGTCTGGGAAATTTCCCCAAAGTCTGAGTGTCAGGCTAAAGTCCTGAGATAAGACAGGTCTGGTGTACATCTGGTTTGTTTTCTCTCAAAAAAAAATCAGTGTGTACTCATATTTTATTCCCTTGAGGGAGGAAAACTTCCATGGAACCATTTCCCTCCTTCTTTCCAGAGCCCCTTTTGGTAGTGTGTAAGATCTGTTTGACTTCGTAAATGAAGCATGTTTTCTCATGGGGATTATACCAAAATAAATAGGTCTGTAATCCTAAAAGGATAACAGAGTTCACTGTGGAATGTGTACCTAATTAAGCTTTAAGAGGTCAGACCTGATACAAAGGAAGCAGAAGTGGAGGCTCTCAATAAAAGTAAATACAATTGACAAAAAATGGATTTGTTTTTTTGTTTTCACTCTTTTGAAGAAAAAAATCCAACAAACCCCAAGATATTCTGAATAAAAAATTGCATTTATATAACAGGTTTTGCCCAAGCATCTCAAACTTAACAAATCTTGCATTAATTAAGCCTCGCAAAGCCCTTTTTGGGTGTAATAGTAGCATACCCCTCGCTCAGATGGGCAAACTAAATTACAGATAGGATTAGTCTCTTGCCCAAGGTCACCCGGGTTAGTGGGAGAATCGGGAAAAATAATAAAAATATATTAAAAAGTCACTGGCTTTAATCACTGTATGCTATCCCAAGACTCCATTTTAGGTTCTTGTAAGTATTTCTTTGCCTCTGGACTCTTTTGGGGCATAGCCAATTATCTGAGTTCGAGAGCTAGCTGATATAGAAAATGCTGATCTGTCATTACCTGTCTCTGATTAACTGGAGAGCTCCTCCATTACTGCATCCAGGAACCCCTATAGGTTTTGGTAGCTCTGAAGAGTTCCTTCTGTTTTGTTCTTTACAAATGCCCCATACGGAGCTACGTACCAAACGACTCCCCCTGTGCATGCCCTTTGAGAGAATTGTAGGTGGACTTTGATTTATGTAACTTTTTTTCTTTCCTTTTGCAATCTGACATGTTCACAGTTTTCTTTTTGGGGGTTTCTCAATATAGGTCAAGTGTGTGACCTTGCCAAATCAAACAAGACACTGTGGAGAGAAAAGCCAAGCTTCCAGGTGGCAGAGAAATGTGAACAATACTTTTTTTATTTCTTAGAATAGCCGCGTTCCGGGTTCTTAGTGAAGGTCTCTTTTCCAGCAGTTCCAGTGATTTCATATTAAACAACTCTTTCTATTGCCTTATGGATGTTTTGTGCACAGGAGTTTATGTGTATTTAAAGGCACTGAAGTATAAAATGTCTTCTGAAGGAATGTAACTTTCCTTTTAAGGTGCTAACATAGGGCCCTGCTCTGTAATCCCAAATGAGGCAACAAGGAGTTTTGCTTCTGTCCGGAATGTAGGAACAGGCTCCTGACTTAGACATCATAATGCTCAGTGCCTGTATGTGGCAGTGCTTTCTACTTTCAAAGAGTTCTGCAAACATTAACTAATCCTTCATGACACCTCTCTGAGGTAGGTAAGCATAGTATTATCCTCATTTTATCAGACAGAAAACTCTGAAGCAGAGAATATAATAAGGCCACAGAAAAAGTCTCTGTCAGAGCAGGGTTTAGAAGTCAAGAGTTTCTGGCTGTATTTCCTCATTCTTTCCCTTAGCAAATTTACTATAGAATTAGGCATCAGAAAATGCAATGTATGAGACTGCATTTATTTGAAGGCCATTCTAATGTGTTTTGAAGGAGCTGTAAAATGAATAAATAAGTAAACCTTTGCTGGTTTTTACAGACACAGTCATGAACCCAGACATGTTAAATCTGTTTTAACCTAATTTTAATTTTGTAAAATTCACTGAATTTCTTTTATTATCTTGAGAATTTAGTATGCTTTAAAATTTCCATACACTAATTTGGTTTGGAAAATTCCCTTTAAAAATTATAATTTGCTGAGGAGAATTTTCATAGGAAGTGACAAATAGCCAAAGTGACGATAGGTCCAGATTGTACTGAGACAGGCTTTTTTTGCATGTGATCTCCAAGTAATTCCTTTGGGGACTTCTGAAATGTCTCAATATTTCTTTATTTCATCAGTCAAAATGTTTGGGTTTATATGGGTGTGTGTGTCAATTAATCGCAGTTAACTTATGTGATGAACTCAAAAAAATTAATTGTGATTTTAAAAATGAATTGTGATTAATCATACTGTTAAACAATAGAATACCAACTGAAATTTATTAAATGTTTTGAATGTTTTTCTACATTTTCAAATATATTGATTTTTATTACAACACAGAATACAAAGTGCACAGTGATCACTTTATATTATTATTTTTATTACAAATATTTGCACTGTAAAAATTATGAACAAAAGAAATAGTATTTTTCAATTCACCTCATATAAGTACCATAGTGCAATCTCTTTATCGTGAAAGTTTAACTAACAAATGTTGATTTTTTTGTTACATAACTGCACTCAAAAACAAAACAACATTAAACTTTCGAGCCTACAAGTCCACTAAGTCCTACTTCTTGTTCAGCCAATTGCTAAGACAAACAAGTTTGTTTACATCTACAGGAGATAATGCTGCCTGCTTCTTATTTACAATGTCACCTCAAAGTGAGAAAAGGCGTTTGCATGGCACTTTTGTAGTCGGTGTTGCAAGGTATTTATGTGCCAGACATGCTAAACATTCATATTCCCCTTCAAGTTTCAGCCAGACATGCTTCCATGCTGATGACGCTCATTAAAAAAATGATGCATTAATTAAATTTGTGACTGACCTCCTTGGGGGAGAATTGTATGTCTCCTGTTCTGTTTTACCTGCATTCTGCCATATATTTCATATTATAGGCAGTCTCGGATGATGACCCTGCACATGTTCGTTTTAGGAACATTTCCACATGAGATTTGACAAAATGTAAAGCAGGTACTATGTGAGATTTCTAAAAATAGCTACAGCAGTCGATCCAAGGTTTAAGAATCTGAAGCACCATCCAAAATCTGAGCGGAATGAGGTGTGGAGCATGCTTTCAGAAGTCTTAACAGAGCAACACTCTGATGCGAAAACTACAGAACCCAAACCACCAAAAAAAAAAAAATCAACGTTCTGCTGGTGGCATCTGACTCAGACGATGAAAATGAACATGCATTGGTCTGCTCTGCTTTGGATCATTATTGAGCAGAACCCATCATCAGCGTGGACGCATGTCCACTGGAATGGTGGTTGAAGCATGAAGGGACATATGAATTTTTACCTCATCTGACACGTAAATGTCTTGCAACACCGGCTACAACAGAGCCATGTGAACTCATGTTCTCACTTTCAGGTAACATTGTAAACAAGAAGCAGGCAGCATTACCTTCTGCAAATTGTAACCAAACTTGTTTGAGCAATTGGCTGAAGTAGGACTGAGGCTCTAAAGTTTTACATTGTTTTATTTGTGAATGCAGTTATTTTTTGTACACAATTCTACTTTTGTAAATTCAACTTTAAAGATAAAGAGATTGCACTACAGTATTTGTATGAGGTGAATTGAAAAATACTATTTCTTTTGGTTTTTACAGTGCGAATATTTGTAATAAAAATAAATATAAAGTGAGCACTGTACATTATGTATTGTGTTGTAATTGAAATCAATATATTTGAAAATGTAGAAAGCATCAAAAATATTTAAATAAATGGTATTCTATTACTTAACAGTGCGATTGAGTGTGATTAATCTTTTTAATCCCGTGATTAATTGTGATTGATTTTTTAATTGATTGACAGCCCTAATATATATATATATATATATATATATATATATATATATATATATTATAAACTAGAAATCGTTCAGTATTGCTATACTGACTAGCATTTGCTGTGTGTACCAGGAATAAACAGTCCAGTAGAATGAGTGTTAAGTGTGAAGTATTTGGAGGGAAAAATTGAATGTGTGTAGAACAGCTCTGATAGTATCTTTTATCCATTGTTTCAGAGTAGCAGCCGTGTTAGTCTGTATTCGCAAAAAGGTGGGGGAACCTTATAGCACTTGTTCAGTGTTTCCTGGTAAACTCATTTAGAACACTAAGCTACTGAAAAAAAACCTCCATTCTGAGAAATATGGATGTCTTTGAGTTAGTGGTAGTACACATTTATTACAAGGTGTACTTTTGTTTTTTTTATGCTTATTTAGAGATCCTAAAAATGGTACCACAAAATATGCTGGTTTTGAAAATGTAAATGACAAACAGCAGTATTTTAGCAGACGATACCATTATTTTCAGACACTGAAGTGAAATCAAACAGCCTTTTGGTCATTTTATCAAAGTGCTTTTTTCAAGGAATGTGAGTCAATAATAAACTCCAAGCAAAGAAAGTTAATGTGTATCTGGAGCTGTTAATAGATAAATAAATAAAGGTTTTTAAACAATTCCATTAACTCTCACCAAATCTAGTCTTTGTTTGCTGTCATTTTAGCAAAAAGTCAGCAGGCTCTTCTTACATCACTGTAATTCTGTAAGCTTTTCTAGACATAGCATTATCAGTGCCCTATATTTTTCATTACTTTCACTCTGCCTACCATCCTTTAAAAACAATTAATAATGTACTGAAACATACTGCCTCTTAGCACATCAAAGTGCTTTATTTGAATAAGAAATTTTGTCTATATTGTGCATAGACTTTTATACACAATGTTGCAGTCTTGTCCCACATCTACTGTAAAAATTTTATAGCTTATATCTATAATTTACTTGGGGGTTAGCTGTTGTTTAGAGTGAATGCTACAATATAACTAAACAAATAAGGTGTACAGCTTTTCAAGGAGAGCATTGAATGGTATTGGAGGTTGAAGCTTTGAAATCTAGCTCTGGAGCTGTCTGGCTCACTCTTTGTAGAGGGCTGTTTCTCTTAGAAGGCTTGACTAGTTGTAGAAGGAGGCACAGCCACAATTTTTAAAAAGATCAAAATAGAGTACAGGGGGGATGGTGCACTGTATAAAAGGTAATGGTAGAATGTAATCATTGGATGTCCAAGCAAGTGATGCTGTAATATGACAGAGGGGGCACTATGGTACAGCTTTAAAGCAAGTGGTAATGTATTTTTTCCTTTGTATGTGCACTGTTAGAAAGCCAACAAATAACATGTTATCAGCTTTTTGAAGTTAATATATTTGTCATCTCAGGTGATGACTGGTTACTGATTGCACACTGTTGCATGGCACTGAGATAAAGAAACACTACCCAAGGTTTCTCAGAAAATATAAATAATTACTGGAGTCAGAATTTGTTGTTAAATTAATTCTTTGTTAAATATATTGTCGGCATCAATGCGAGACTTCTCAAAAGTAAGATTGTGGCTCAGGACGACATTATTTCTCGGGAAAGCACTTAAATGTGTGCTTAACTTTAAGCACATGCTTAAATTCCATTGAAGTCAATGATCTTTAAGTTAGTAAATTAAATTTGTTCAACTTTTCCTTAATTTTGGGGCCTTTTGTGTCCACAATATATGTGCACTTGCACAAGCAGAGAATTGTGCCTACAAACTATGCATTCTGCATGCAAAAACATGTAGTTTACACACAATTGTTTGCATGTGCAATTTGCATATGTTGGGGGGTGGTTATATGTCTAGGTGCATGTGCGTATATTTTGCAGGCACAGAGAAGGTGCCTAGTTTTGAAAAGTTGACCTAAGCATTTTTATGGTAATGTTGCATAATAATTAGTGTAAATATATAGATATTGAAAAACATTGTGTACATATTGAAATATGATATTTTATAAGTGATTATTTAATGTACTTTTTAGTACAATTAAACACACTAGAAGAAGTAGACAAGTGAGTGACTCTAAATTGCAGGGGTATATTACTAGGCAACCTTATAGATACCAGTAGATGTAACTTCCGGAGAGGTCAGGAAAATTCTTTTAGGGCTTACATCCACTTACACTAGAGAATATAACAGGGGGTGAGTAATGTATAAAACAGTTAAATATGGTAGTTGAATATGGCAGTTGCCAGCACTGCAGTAATATTCGATTTGAATAAAGTGATCCTGCAACTTTTCTTTCTAGCACTATAGGTGTAAAAAATTGAGTTGTGTCTCGTGAACAGAATAAAACCAGGCTGTGTTCTTCTGTAGACAGGTATCATTTTGTAAAGTCATAGACAAGCTTTAAAGCAAGCACTCTCTTTGTAAATGTGTCACTTAATGGAAAATTTCATTGGGAATACACATACATTCTTTCTCCTGTATGAAGTTATTTCTCTGTCACTTGGAAATATGAAATTACAACACAGTCTGTACTATAACAATAATCTTAACATAGCACTTTTCATCCATAGATCTCTAAGTATTTTACAAAGGAGGTTAGTACCATTATTCCCATTTTATAGATGGGGAAACTGAAGTACAGGGAGGTCACCTGGCAAACCAGTGGCAGAGCTGGAAATTGAATTCAGGTCTCGTGAGTCCCCCACCCTATTCACCAGGCCACACTGGCTCCCTAACTAATATAATATTAATCATGATACCGAGGAAGTTTTACAGACTGATATTTTGAGCATTGAAATGGTGTGAAAAATACTGCATTTAATAATAGATATAAAGGGACACCACCAACTTGAGTAAATTTGGTCCATTTTAAATATGTTAGCTAAAACTAGTTTCAGGTATGACACCTACTTCAAAGTCCCCCTGCAAATTTGTGTGCTTTTACAATCACATATTCCTGTTTTTCACTCCCCTACTGCTGCTTGAAAGATCCACATAAAAGGCAAGGGAAACAGACTCTTTATAAAGTGCTGTGAAGTGGGCAAAGTAGACAAACTGAAACAAAAAAAAAAGTCCCTATTTTCTTTTCAAGTATAAACTTTACTATAGTTGCTAAAGCACAAATGTAGATAGAAGTCTGATTTTTTTATTGAGAGTGTCCCTTTAAAATTGCAAGCTCTTAGGAGCCTAGAAATAATGGACATGCTTTGGACCAAATTTTGGCTGAGGTAGCACAACTGCACAAGGTAATAAGAGGGAAAACAATACGGGGAACCCCTTCCTCACCTTTGCTGAAACATAGCTGGCAGTCATAATACAGTCTCCTGCTCTCCAGACATGCAAGTAGACTCTGTTAGCTCTTTTAAGAGGGATGAGTTCCTTATAGGTGGGGTCCCACTCCTTGTGTGCCACTTGGTGGCTGGAGGGCTGATTTGGGGACAGGTGGGCTGGGCATGGATCCGCTAGACAGGATCCCCAGGGAGTTCATTTTCTCCAGCAAACTTGGAGCAATATGACAGCTCCTGGAATCTGTAGGGAAAGGCTTCCAGCCATCATCACTCATGCAATCCAACTCTTCACCCCAGCGCCATTGTGGCTGTAAAAGCAGTGATTAAGCGCTTTGACTTTTGTAGAGCTCTGGCTGCTTTGAGTGAAGGTGTTACATAAAATTGCGTGTCAGGCAGAAGGTCAGGGAGGCAGAAGCTGTCTTCACTTCAAACAACTGGAATCTTAATCATGAGAGTTTATTAACATCTTCCACCTGTTAAATATGCTTGCTCTGTTGGACACAGGTGATTAGCAAAAGTCAGCAGCAGCCATGATGAAATCTGCAGCAAAAAATGGGTGTATGCATATCACTTAGTCCACAGACTGTCAAACTCAGGGGTCACAGAGAGGCTTCAGGTGGTGAGAACCAGCGTCCATTTTCTTGGGGCTAGCTTGGGAGAGTTGGGGATAGCTGGCGGGAGCAGTCCTGAGACTTTTTCAGCTTTAACGGGGGGTTCCTGGTACGGGAAAGTTTAAGAACCACTGACTTAAATCTTTCCCAAGCAAAGGCTTAGCTATCCAGGCAAACACCATCCATTTCCACATTGAGAGAGAAAAAAATATTCTAGGATGGAAGGTTTACAGGAGTTGAGAGACCTGAGTGGGTTTTGTTTGATGTAGTCAACTCTGCTTCTCTCTACCTGTGTTGTGCATAGGACTTGACAACCTCTTCATTCCTGCTGGTTAAAATGTTGAATAAATTGAGTCTTGCTTTTTAAAAGATTGTAATGAATATGGCTGCGCAGTGCTGTGGTACACAAGACCTTTTATGGTACTCAGCAGGGCACCAGCTGTATCTCGACTCAGACGCAAATGGTGTAGGTGCTTCAGCTGCGAGACCCTAACAATGCTAGCACAGGTAAGATCCCGTAGAGCACTAAGCTGCATGGCTAAGTGAAAGGGTATTTTACTAGAGCTGGCAAAGTAAATGTTCTAGTTTCAGATGCTAAAGTGGTACACTTCAAGTGCAACACAGCTGTTCCTAGCATGGCCTCTGGGGGCACTCCAATAGAGGGTTAGGGCTCCTCAGAATGGACCTTAATATTATACAAGAAGATCTGGACAACCTTTAAAACTGGTGAAATGGGATGAAATTTAATAGTGCAAAGTGCAAGGTCATTCACTTGGGGACTAACAACAAGAATTTTTTTCTACAAGCTGGCAGTGTATCACTTGGAAGTGACAGAAGAGGAGAAAGACCTGGGTATATGTGTTGATCACAGGATGACTATGAGCTGCCAATGTGATACAGCCATAAAAAAGGCTAATGCAGTCCTAAGGTGTATTCTGAACTGCAGCTTAGACAAAAGCTGCTTGGTAACTGTCTGACATTCTTTCCTACGCTTTCTTGTTCAGAACTTTACCCTGACATGTTCACCTGCCTTCAGATATAGGTATTTTGAAGTGGATCCCTGGTTGCGTATCACTTTTATTTTGTATTTTGACTAGAATACCTCTGTCTGGGATGAGTAGTTTGCAGGGTAATGCCAGAGGAGTAATGGAATGTTGATACACCAAAGCTGTCAAACTCCCTGTGGTTAAAAGAACAACAAGACAGGCAAGATTACTTTTTGTGCACAAATAGAATGCTTACGAGGTATGTTTGCTTTTCAATAATTTACAGGCTCAAGAAAACCCTTAAAAACATTTTTCCCCCTTGGCTCCTAAGACACTTTAACAACTACCTTTTTTGGTAATTTTTAAAAGATCCATCTTCTCATAATTTATTGCGTCTAACTCCTTTTACATGAACTGCAGTTCCCTCCCCCCTTCATCTGATTAAATAATTTACTTCAAAGAGAAAGACGACAATGATAATGTGCTTTACGAATATTAACATATTAAGTCTCAACACCCATAAGAGGCAGTAAGAACAGACAAGCTAAGCAATCTGCCCAATGTCACGCTGTGAGGCAGTGGAGAAGCTGGGAAAATAACTCAAAGTGTCCTAACTTCTGGTTCCCTTCTCTAACCACCAGGCAGTCGAGTTGGTTTGTGTTTTAATGGAAAAAAGAACAGCTAGATGAATTCTCCACCTCCCCAGGTGAGGCCATCTGCATGGTATCCCACATTAAATCATGTTTCCTTCTAATTAGTGCCCTGAGACACCATTTGCTATAACTATATAGCAAAGCTGAGATTTTCAGTTCCACCTAAGGAATCTGGACCCTCTGTTCTCTTTAAAATGTCAATGCACATTTTACACTCTATATTTGGAGGGGTGATTGGCCAATCTATTAGTGCAAAAGGAAGTTGCCTTTCATTCCAGTCACTGAAAAATATGAACAAATAACCCAACCATATTTCAGTTCTGGAGAAAATTATAGATGGATTTATTTTAAATTATTTTCTATAGACTACCAACAACTGCTGTAAAATCAGAGCCCAGGGCCCAATCTTACAATTGCTGAGCACCTTCCTTTCTTGTTGATGTCACTGGGAGTTGATGCTGCCCAACAATTCAGAGATCTGGGCCCTAATGAGCACTCTGTAGCCATGGAGGCATCCTTTGTAGCTGGAGAGGTATTTCCAATACAGACAGAAAGTGTTAGTATTATACACGGCACTGATGAGACCTCATCTGGAATACTGTGTGCAATTCTGGTTTCTCATGTTGAGAAAGATGAATTCAAACTGGAACAGGTGTGGAGAAGGGATACTAGGATGATCTGGAGAATGGAAAATCTACCTGATGAGAGGAGACTCAAAGAGCTTGGCTTGTTTAGCCTAACCAAACAAAGGCTGATGGGAGATATGATTGCTCTCTATACATACATCAGAGGCATAAACACCAGCGAGGGAGAGGAGTTATTTAAGGTAAGAGTCAATGCTGACACAAGAACAAATGGATATAAACTGGCCATCAACAAGTTTAGACTTGAAATTAGATAAAGGTTTCTAACAATCAGAGGAGTGAAATTCTGGAACAGCCTCTGAAGGGGAGCAGTGGGGCAAAAAATCTAATTGGCTCAAGACTGTACATAGTAAGTTTACGTAGGGGATGATATGATGAGACTGTCTACACTGGCATATAGCAGCTAGTAGCAAATATCCCCAGTGGCTGGTGATGGGACACTAGATGGGGAGGGCTCTGAATTAGTACATATAATTCTTTCCCAGGTGTCTAGCTGTTGGGTCTTTCCATAAGCTCAGGGTTCAACTTCCCGACCCCAAATATGATAGTCAGGAATTTTCCTCTGGGTCAGATTGGCAGAGACCCTGGGGGGTTCTGCCTTTCCCTGCAGCATAGAATATGGGTCACTTGCAGGTTTAAACTAGTGTAAATGGTGGATTCTCTGTTACTTGATGTCTTTATATCAGGATTTGAGGACTTCAGTAACTCAGCCAGAGATTATGGGTCTATTAGAGGAGTGGGTGAGCAAGGTTTTGTGACCTGCATTGTGCAGGAGTTCAGACTAGGTGATCATGAATGGCCCCTTCTGCCTTAAAAGTCTGAGAGTCTATTAAAGGCAAATAAGTAACTCACAGATTTCCAGGCCAGGATCAATATATCGTATGTCTCATTGGGTGCCCCTCTGCATAGTCTCTTTGCTGCTTCAGCAGCAGGGGTGGCGAGTTATATAGGCTTGTGGTGTCCGTGCTCCAGGAATATTCAGGGCCTGGGGGCCTGGCTCCACCAATGTTCAGGGCCGGGTCTCTCCCCTGTCCCCGCTCACCCAGAGCGTCTCCTGGCCCCGCCTGCCACGCCCAGGAAATTTAAAAGGGCCTAGGGGTCCCCGGCTGCCGCCGCCACCACCAACAGCGTGGTGGGGCTAAGGCAGCTTCCTGCCTGGCCTCGCTTTGCGCCACTCCTGGAAGCTGCCAGAACGGCTCCATGGCCCCTGGAGGGGGAGCATGGGGTCTTCGAGCGCTGCCCCGGCCCTGAGCGCTGACTCCGCAGCTCCCATTGGCTGGGAACTACAGCCAATGGGAGCTGTGGGGGCAGTGCCTGCAGGTAGCAGCACACAGAGACCCCCCTGTCCACCTAGGAGCTGCTGCCAGAGGGGTGTGTGGTTTGCTTTCAGGAGCCGCCCGAGGTAAGCGCCGCACCCCTCACTCTCTCCCACATCCCAACCCCATGTCCCAGCCCAGAGCCCACAGCCAGCACCCAAACTCCCTCTGAGAGCCTGCACCCCTCCCACACCCAAACTCCCTCCCAGAGCCTTAGGCAGGTGTGGGGGCCACCAAAAATTATACAAATCTGCCTCCCCTCAGCAGCAGTACTTCCTGATCAGCTCCTGATATCGTGTGGCTCCAGATAGGTGTCAGGTCCCCTGCAGTCTCTGCCTGAATATAATTGTTATTTACAAGGATAATAGGACCTTCTTTTAGGTCTAACACTCGGATAGAACATACTGACCACTCCCGCAGAGACTCTGGTTCTTTGTCTGCAGTACCTTCTTCAGGTTTCTGTCCTTTTAAGACACTGAGCTAGCTGCTGGCTCTGTGTCCCTGAGAGTTCTCTTCAGGCTCCTCTATACTCTGTCGCTTGCTGCTTCCTGCATAGACCTGTATCCAGATGTAATGTTTGCTACGCACAGTCTGCTGCACATGTGGCTCTTCACCTTTTCCTCCCTTGGTAGGCTTCCCACTCTACAGGCAGCTCCTCAGCTTCTTTCCAACCTGCTTCCCTGCTCTGCCCTTAGCTCATCATGCAGACAAGCCCACATGGCTCCCACCTCATGATGCAGCCCTCCAGCTCCCCGGCTATGTTCTCAGCTTGTCACACAGCCTCTGCAGCTCGTCTTGCTCAGACCTCAGCTTTCGCAGAGAAAGAGGACAAGTTTGCTTCCTGGGTCAGGCTTTTCCCAAGATTTTCCACACTCTCTCCCTGTTGACGGGATGTGCCTGCACATGCACCCTGGAGAGTCACAAGGTGGGGAGTGGATATTGATACTAAATGATGAGCTAAAAATTTTTACCTGCTCAGCCGATGAACCCGTAAAAGTCTAAGAGTATAGCCCTCTCCCCACAGTGGATAATATCCCAAAAGCTGAGGAAAAGGGAATCAGAGAAGACAACTACATGTATTCACGATGCATGGTATACGCTTTTGCTTTCTATGAAACTGTGGTGAAATCTCTTAGTCCCAAAGACCACCTCTGCCAAGGTAGCTCAAACAATGAGGGCCAGCTGTGTGTAGTTGCATGCAAAACATACATGACTGGTGTGCTCTGCAGAAGATGCTAACTGCTTGACTTGTGGGAGAGAAGGAGTTTGTACCACTGTTTTGAAGCATGTTTGCTTCTTCTTGGTCTGTTTTCCCCCTCCTGTTATGGTCGAATGCTGGTGAGCCATGTACTGTGCAACCCATATCATTCATTTTTTGAGCAACAAGAGAAGTCATCAATCCTGGTTACTTGTTGCTACTAACAGGGACAGGAATAAACAGATCAGTATCATGCTGACTCCAGATGCCGCTTACATAGGTACTGAACTATTTGTTTTCCTTGTGCTGAAGTTGACAGGTGGGTACAGCAGCCTATGCTAAGGCTTTCCCACAGGAATCGGGTATAGCATTGTAAAGTTATAAACCCAGAATTAAAAGCAGATCTGTCTGTCTAAATTTGTTATTCAGCAAATAATGTAATACTCATCCGCCTCTAGAGCTCTGCCCTGTGATGTTCCACAAGGATCCATCCTCTCCCCCACTTTATTCAGCATCTATGAAAGCCATAATGAGAGAGTGTGAAAGTGCATGGACTAAAATGCCAGCGAACGTTGGAATTTGGAGACTGGATCGGATCCGTGTGCCATTTAGTCCGGTATTCTATTTCCAACAGTAGCTAGCATAAGATGAATCCAACTCTCTATCAACCCCACATCGGATGCAGACAACACCATCTCTCACTTATCCAGGGCCTTGGCATAAGTAATAGAAGTAGCATTTGTATAGCTATAGAATAAGCCACTAAAAATTGTTTCCCATGGCTGATAGTGTAGTATGATGCGATCACACTGTTCCTAGTTTTCCATCCATTGTGGTACTTAAATTATTGAACAAGTCTTGCGTAACATGTACAGGCCACAGAATCCTTAATCTGAAGTGTTTAAACTTCAGCATAAGTGAAGTTGACATACCAATTCAGGTCAAGCTGACTTTCCGGTTTTGAACACTGTGGCAGATCCAAACCTAGATTTCTTTCCTTTGCAGATAAGGAGAGTGTAATTTCTGTTTCCTGCCTTCGGCTGAGTCAGGCTGTATGTGAAAATTGACCTATAAATAAGATTCTTTATTCTGGGCCTGATTTGGTGAGCACTTTCAACTCACACTGCATTCAGTTGGATTTGAGGCTACTCAGAAGCTCATGGGATTGGGCCCTCAAAGAGAGAAATATCTTATTTCTTTATTTTATACTTTTTATTCCAGGTGGTGAAACCCTGCTTCCTGCCAATCAACTACGAACTGGTAAGTGAATCTGACAGTACTAATATCAATCAGGGGAGAGTGCAGTTAAAGGACCCACGGGAGTATTCATACCCACCCGCACCTTACAATCATCTACCACTGTCCTGCTGTGTAAGGTTGGGCAAATCACTTCTTGCTTCTGTGCTTCAGTTTAACCCTCTGTAACATGCTGATAATGATATTTACCTATATTGGGTAAAAAGCATTGTAGAAGTGCTGCTTCGTTATTCATTATTATTTCATTAAAGTCAAATGGCTAAAGACTGAATCAGTGATGCATTGGGTCAGTTACCAAAGGCATTAATAAAAATTGAGTGAGGACTCTAGGATTTGGCCCAATAATTTTATTTATGAGCTAATCCCCTGCTACAGTGTTGGGACTCTGCACAACGTTGTTGTAAGAATCGATAAAAGTATTTCAGTAAGAAAAGCAGCTCCTTCCTACCTTACATCTATAGCTTACAATATTAGTCTTATTGAACATCTGTCGTGATACCCTCCGTCATAAGATTATCTTTTAGTTGCTAGAATGCAGAATCTGATGCTATTTTCCTTTGTATTTTTATGCATAATTGGAAAATGTGAAGGGAAAAAAATCCCTCGTTGCTGTGTGTGTTAAAAATGTGAAGTGAACTGGAGTTACTTCTGAACTACTCTCTGAATAATGGATTACCAATTACTGGCATCAGTGGGCTAACTGCTCTTGGGATGAAGAATCTGATGAAGTGAGCTGTAGCTCACGAAAGCTCATGCTCAAATAAATTGGTTAGTCTCTAAGGTGCCACAAGTACTCCTTTTCTTTTTGCTCTTGGGATGTAGGTTTACATGAGAAGTCAGTTTCTGTATGCCAGTCTGTGTGAGTGTGTATGTGCCTCTTATCTATTTGTATCTTTTGTTCTCCAAGCCTTTCTCAAATTGCTGAGCAAACCTGGATGGCTGAGAGCCAAAACATGAATACTGTAGCATGCTCCTAAGTGTCATACATGCATAAGATTCAGGGATCCCCGCTGTGCAGTTGGGGATCAAGACTCTCTCTGAATTCCTGACTTTCCTGACTGATTTTTTGTGTGTGCCTCATGCAGCAGCAGTTTAACATTTACTAGTGATGGCCTGAGGGGTCCTTTAATCCGTGGGTGGTGCCTCTAAAAGGTGCCATGCCATCTTTAGGAAGGTCATTTCTCTGTAGTCCCTGATCTAACGTAAGGCTTGTTGAAATCAATAAAAATTCTAGGCAGTCTTTTGTGTGTCAAATTGATGGGATTTGGAAGAAGGAGACTAAATGTGAGCTGGCTCCCCTTGTTTACACACAGTAAAGTGTTAACAGAAGTGATTTTTTTCTCCTCATAGTGGACCTTGTTCATTATGCCATCCCATGTGAGGTGGATGAGATGGCAGTGTCATCCAAAACTCTCCTGGTCCAGGCAAATGGGGCTAATCTCAGTTTCTTCCATTTGTTCTGGTTATTAGCAAGATTCCTGATCTCTTTGGGGTGTGTTATTGCTGAATTGTAAATTGGGCTTGCTCTACTACATTTTCCCAATCCATATAGGCACAGGTGTGGCTTATATTAACTCATTTTCATCCCTTTTTTCTCTATGAAAGGGTGAGCATCTTGGGAAGCAGGTGACAGAACTCCTGAAGTCTATTTGTTTGTATGAAATAATTCATTAGGACAAATATGTCATCGAAGCAAGTCCCTGGAAGGATTTTGGAAACACCCCTCGTACTTTATAGTCTCTCTGAACATGAAGGCAAGTGACAAACAAGCAGTTGCCTCTCTATATAACTATCATAGCAGCTCAGCCTCCTTCTGTTTCAAGTGGACATAAAAGTGCAGTCTCGGAACAAAGGTAACTGTTACTGCTATTAGGCAGATAGAAGATTCCGGTTTTATTTGGATTGGGGAGGTGAAGACTCAGTGGGATTCTGATTGGCCCTTCTTTTGGCATAGACAAAGGATCCCTTCAGTTGGACCCCTCCTATTGGCAAACATATCTCTGCAAAATTATTATTTTTCTTATTTAGACTGTAGACTCTTCAGGTCAGATACTTTCTTTTAATCTGTATAGCACCCAGCATGATGGGGCCCTAGGTGCTACCATAATACAAATAAGTAATGGACAGCTTCTAAGATAATTCTCCAGTTAGTGGTACAAACATGAAACTGAACTCAGTGAAAAATAAAGATAGCTACAACACATACCTTGCACTATAAGATCTTATCCAGTAACTTAGTAATGATCATTTGGTAATAATACATTCTTTTTCTAATTAGGTTCTTATACTCACCCATAACGATTGTCTGAGCACCTTCCAGCAGTGCATTAAATGATGTGACCAGCATCTATCTATCTTTCTTTCTCTCTCTTCCCTCCACCCCCACCACCCGGTAGAAAATTGTAGGTGATTTTTTTTTAACATATGCTGTAGTATGTGTTTTATTACTGAGGGCAAGGTTGAGGATATGCATCTTGCACTTGGAATGGAAAGTGGTGAAGTCTGTGGTGGTTCTTAGATCCTGCAGGATTTTGCTCCACAATTTCAGACCTTTATAGTTCTGTTTCCTATACAAACAAGTTTTATCCATGCCAGTGGTTCTCAGACTTGTTCTGCCGCATGTGCAGGGAAAGCCCCTGGCAGGCCGGGCTGGTTTGTTTACCTGCTGTGTCCACAGGTTCGGCCGATCACAGCTCCCAGTGCCTGCGATTCGCTGCTCCAGGTCAATGGGAGCTGCGGGAAGTGGTGGCCAGTACGTACCTCAGCCCACACCGCTTCCCACAGCTCCCATTGGCTTGGAGCAGTGAACTGCGGCCACCGGGAGCTGTGATCGGCTGAACCTGCGGATGTGGCAGGTAAACAAACTGGCCCAGCCCGCCAGGGACTTTACCTGCACAAGCGGTGGAACAAGTTTGGGAACGACTGATCCATGCAGTAAACAATTCTGTAGTTTAGGAGGAGCAGAGCTGTCTACTTTATGTACGGATCCCAAGCTTTAAGTGATTTTTTTTTAGGCATCCCATGCTCAGAGCACTTGACTGAGATCTTAAACTTGAGAATAATGAGTGAAAGGATGTAGTAGCCCATGTTTTGCCAATTTATGATTTGCCACTTAAACACAAACTTATCTGTATTCATTCCAAGATATGCAGCTTTTAGTAACACCATTTACTCCTGGGGGAATTCTGTGACAAAAAATTAAAAATTCTGGGTACAATATTTTAAAATTCTGCATAATTCTGCAAATGTTGTCAAAATAACACTATATAATCACACCTGTTTCAATTATTTTGGTAATTTATTTTAAAATACCTGTCAGAAACTATGTCTAACAATACAGACACACACAAAAATTCCCCTTGGAGTAGAGTTAAAGAAACCCCTACAACAATCCAGTTCCTGTTTTTCTGTCCCCTCCCCGCCAGAGGCCAGCTGGGGTGCCAGAAACTCACATCCCCTCTCCCCCACTCCGAGAGCCCAGCCATGGTTCCTCTGCCCAGCCCAGACACTCACACCACCTACCCTCCAGAGCCCATCCGTTGGCACCCCCTGCCCAGACACTCACACACTCTCCCCCTCATAGCCCAGCCGAACACCCCCCCACCCAGATACTCTCTCCTTCTCCCCCCAGAGGCTAGCTGCAGCCCCCACCTTCTGGCCTGGATACTCACTCCATATCCCCAGAGTCCGGCCGTGACCCCCCGGCCCAGACACATACATCCCCTCACCCACAGAGCCCACTCACACCCCCTCCCCCCAGAGCCCAGCAGCTGCCCCCACAGCTCAGACATTCACACCCCCTACCCGTCCAGTGTCCATCCGTGATCCCCCCAGCCTAGACATTCACTCCCCCTCTCCCCTCCCCAGAGGCCACCTGCAGGGGCCTCACATCCTTCCCCCCAGAGCCCACTCACACCCCAGAGCCCAGCTGCGCCCTCCCCTCTCTCCCCCAGCCCAGACACTCACACTCCCTACCCTCCTAGAGCCCAGGGGTCCAGAGGGAGAAACAGCCTTGTCTTCTCTTTTTGAGCTGGGCTCTGCCAGGTCCAGCAGCCCCTAGTGGCAGCCAACATCTCTGCAGCCCATTTCTGTGGGGGGGAAAAGGAAATTCTGCATGCCCAACATTAATTTCTGCAAAATTCTGTATTGCACAGTGGCGCAGAATTCCCCCAGGATTAACCATTTGGTTCCCACACAGAAGTAATTAATGCATGACTCTAGTATAAATTATTAAATCCATCTAACCTAACATAGTTCTTGCCAGCATAATCCTCCTGGTGGTTGATACTGAGTACCGTAATTCAACTCTCAGTGGCATGTTGGCTGCTAGATTGTTGAAGCTAATGAAATTTACATACATTTTGTTTCTTCTGAATGTAGAATTTATCAAGTATTTTCAGCTTGAATGTCTGTTTCCAAAGAAGCTCTTTCTCCCAGTTTCTAATAAACAAGGCATCTTGAAGCTTAGCAATGACATCAGGGCCCTCATGTATCAACTCAGTGCAGCTGTTCAGAGTTTCAGGAGCTAAAATATAAGCCAGCTGTTGTTAGGTGTTCACATACTGCTTGCTTTTCATTGTCATTTCAGTTCCTCTGACTTGAAAAGGGAGATTTTACTATAGCTTTTATAATCCAACTCAAATGAAAATAATAACTGTTCTTTTATGCGCTTTATTTAATTGGATTAGATCTGATGCAATTGATTTTGCTTACATTTTTAGGGACACTATATAATGGATGGTAGGAATTAAAATTGATCTTGAGTGGTCTCATTTTATTTATTTGTTTATTTTGAAAATTAAACATGGTTGAATTTTATAAAAAAAGATTTAAAATGAAAAAAAGAATCAGAAGCATGCATGGCCATATACACTATGGGTGAGAACCTTGCCCTTACTCTGGCCCATTTATATTGGAAGGGAAAGGAGCAGAGTAAAGGGACCCTTAAATCCCTAGTTGTAGCCCGTGGAGGATTTCCCAGCATAGGCACTGCCTTCTAAGAACCCAGTGGCGATTCCCAGCATATAGACAAGAAGGGGATTAGGAAGCATGTGTTGGGGACGGGTCCACAGCATGTAGCATTGCAGAGATTCTGTGCAGTGCTGCGACCTACAGGGCAGCCATAATTAGATAGGCCCCCCAGCCTCTCCATCCTTCAGGATTGGGATAGTGCAAAGGTGGCGTAAAGCCACCACAGCTCCCCCTTTCTCTGTGCTGTGAGTTCTGTGCTGTACCTCTTAGAGGCTCTTAGCACAGCATCTCGCCTAATGCAAGGGTTCTGAACCAGTCTTTGGAGGGCAGTTTGGCACCCAAATATGCAACGGATCTGAAAATCCTACCTGAGCTGTGCTGATGCACTGGTGCAATCTTATCTGAGTGTAATGTCTCAGTGGTTAAGCTGTTATGTAGAGGTTTCGTTCAGTTGCTTTTAGTAAAGAACACTGTGATGGGGAGTAATTGGCTTAAAGGTTATGGACAATGAATGTTGGTCAGGGAAGAAATGAGAAAAAATAGAGACAGAAAGATGTCAATGAAAAGAAAATAAATTAAAAATAAAAATGATACCAAGGTACAAAATGATCTTCTGTGCTTCCTTTGAGAAGAGCTTGTGTTTAGTGTAAAGGGAAATCAGCCATATAACCGAATGAACCGCTTTGACACAACAGTCAATGGAATATATATATTGAGTTACAGAATTACTGTATGTTCTTTTGTATGTCCAGGTCTAGGAATTGGTATCCTGCCTGGCTGTAAAGGTTCTTGGGGGTGCCCAGGACTGAGAGTCACCTACCCCCCTGCAAGAGGGAGACTCGCTGGTGCTTAATTGGGTGCTAGCTCCCTGACACTTCCAGCCTGTTAGCCACCCAAACAATCGTCTTTGGGCTCTACCAGCTGTTCCCTTGCCTTCCAGGTTAACAGTAGGGGTATCCCAGCCCCTGAGCCCCTTTGAAGCCTTCCCCCATAGTATTCAGCCCCTTATCCACTGAAAACCGATAGTAATACCAGGTCGGCTATTGCCAAGAACAGTGTACACACCAGATTGTTTGAGTCAGCTTAGGATCCACTTCTTGCACAATATCATAGCACTGAGCTATATTTATAGTGAAAACAATCATAAATTTATTATCAAAAATTAAGATTTAAGAGATTGTGAGTAACCATCTGTCTAAGAAGCTGTTCTCACCCTAAATGTCCTTAGCAGTGTTTCCAACCAAGGCATAGTTGGGATCCCATTTTCATGAATGTAAACATGCTGTCTGTTTACTTCCTTGGTGCAGTATAACAGGTTTTCTTTTTGTCTTCCCCTTCCATTCCCAAAAGTTTATTGTCTGCCTCCAGAGACAGGGCAGCCCTCTGTGGTTTCCTCTCCAGTATCTGGCCTCCCTTTTGGCTTCTCATCCCCCTGTTCACTTCACATGTCAATGGAGCCTCCATGGAGCTGACTTACAATGCTTAATCTGCATGTGAACGGAGATAAGTGAATTTTTCTGGCAGAAAACTGTTTATCAACTTTGCCTTAATACAGACTATAAAAACACATTTCCAGTATATGTACACAACTCCTTGCATAGTTTTGGTACATACATTTTATGACACTATTCATAACCAGTTTGACACGGCTTTCATTTAAGACCTCATATGATATTTTTTATGAATAAATATTATGAAAGTGGTGTGCTAGGTGTAGTGAGTTTGTCAGGCCTGTTAGGAGTTGCTGTTAACGACCAGTGAACCATGTGCCAGCTGGCATGAAAGGGCCTCTGGGTCACACTGGCCTTGAATAACCATCTTGTCAGCTTGCTTGAAGGAAATCTTATGATCTTCAGAAGGAAGTTACTGAACAGTTGATGAATGCTGAGGGTGGAATTTAGACTCCAGTGGTGTCAATAGCACTCTGATTTAAGAAAGCATTTATGTTCAGGTGTGGTTAGTCTGATAGGTGGGTTACCTGCTCAGAGGAGATGTGCAGGGCTATTCTGGAGTTTAAAGCAAAGTTGATTCTGTCAAAGAATTCATTTCAGAATGGAGTTATTACCGTTCCATAGCACAGCTCCTTCCCATGTTCATCAGTGAGCCTCAGCCACAGGCAGAGATGATGCGTGGGGGGAGGGGGCATGCGGGGTCACATGCCCCCTCCCCCAGATTTGCTGCTTGACTACTGAGCATGTTCACATGCAGTGAGCATGCTCAGTAACACTGCTGAAGCCAGCTGTCCTCACTCTGCCCCCCCCAACCCCACCCCCCACTATCGCCAGGCACGGGTCATCTCTGGCTGAGAGGGCTTTCTCTAGCTGACATCAGTGTCCAGAAAGACTTGTTCTAGGAAGAAAGGGGAGTATCTATCCATCCATCAGCAAGGGACAGTGGGCTCAGTTAGGCTGAGGATCTCCCCTCAGAGACAAGTGACAGCATAGCCCCTTAACACTTTCCCAACCATCCTAACCCCTAAGAGAAGTTCTCTTTCCTCCGCCTTTGCCCTGCACAGTGTGGTAAAGGGTCTTTGATGCCTGTAGCTTCTCTGAGCCTTGTGCAGGGGATAGAGGGAGAAGAAGATGCTCAGGAAGCTTATTTGCATGAGCCGCTTGTCATCTAAAGGGGCTCTGGGCGTGACCTGACCACAGAGCTGCTCTCTGCTCCCTTGACCCAGCCCAGACATCCCCAGAATTGGTCAGACTGGTCTGGAGCCCAAATAAATGGGTGTACTGCTTAATATGGCCTGTAGTGCAACAGAAAAGAAAGGGAAAATTTGGCCCTTAAACATGCTGTGGTTTTACTTGAAGCTCCAAGCATTGTTCAGTTCACCCATTGCTAAGAAAATAAAGAAGGCAAATCAATTATTTTATTTCCAGATCACTTCTGGATTCTAGGAAGTATTTTAAAAAAAATCAAAGATGCACTGAGAAAGTTAATTTTCATCCTCCCCCTGCAGTGGTTCTGTTGTCCTTCACTAACAGCTTGCCAGGATACTGTATCTTTAAAAAGAAAAAAAAATCAAAACTTGATACCTCTGAGGCCCCTCAGACATCCTGTTGCATGTCTTGCATTAACTAAATGTGACTTAAAGCTTGAACCTTGAGGCGCACATCCGCTCACATCTTAAAATGACTCCATCAGTTCAATGGGCCCTATCACTGTTTGGCTTGTCAGGTTTAAGGCACAGTTAACCAGTGATGTTTACCAGGAAAATCGTGACTTGACTTTTGCACCCTTCATCTTTTTGTCAGCTAGTTGCCAAAACATTCTATATACCTCGCAGTGTTGCCATTTTGACATCACTGTAATAAATAGCTGTTGTAATCGTGGAAGCTCAGAGTGCGCTGACCCAGCTATGCATGCTTTACTGTAACCTACCCACAGACTGAACTTTATGTTTTGTATGGAAGTTAACTCTTTCGGTTCCTTCTCTTTCTGTTTTCTCCAGGTTTTCTCACTTAAGTAGCTCTTTATCTGTGCTGCCAGTTTGTCCATCTTTGAAGGGTGGCACCTTCAAATTTCAGGCTTACTTACCAAAATAATTGCCCCCATTTGGACCGTGAGCAGAACCTGTGCTCTGGTCTAATCCCAAAAGGATTGGGGAAGTAAGCAGGAGAGAATGGGACAGAGACAGGAGAGGAGAAGGCACAGAACATGAAAGATAAAAATAATTGGGGGAGAAGAGTCATATGAGAACAGAAAATGTCTTGAGGAGAGAGAAAAACTAAAGTGAAACATTTAAAAACAGTGACAAAACCAGCTCAAGTTACTCTGAGTGAAAACATATTCTGATGTAGGAGGAAAAATGGAGGCTAGGAATGGGGGGAAAAAAGAAAGAGAGAGAAACCCAAGGGAGAATATTATTTTGTGTCTGTGGTTTAAGGGAAGCTTGTCTGTTTCTACCAAGAACTTCTTAACCCAGCTTTCCATGTGGTTATGTGAATATTTGCCTCCCAAAACTTTTGACAGATTATAGATCACCTTCATTTCCCTTTTTTGAACAGCTGTGACAGTCAGGCTTTTTATCCTCATCCCATTTAATTTACTTAAAAATATCTCTTCCCATGAAAAATACAGAAGCATCCCCACGTTTGCATAGACTGCAGTCTGTCCATTTTTAATATGACCCTGGAACAGATTTTCTTTGGACGTTTTGACTGAAACACCATTTGTTGTACGGTGATAGCCTCAGATTGCAGCTAAAGGATTGGCCTCTCCAATTTCATTCTAAGTGGGATCTGAGTACTGGAAGATGTGGGATCATTAACTTTCTTTAATCGGGTGTGACCTTCAAATCCTCTGGGCTATGATGACAGTGACCAAGCTGCACTTAAAACTGAAAATGAGGAGCTATTCATCTCTGCCAGATGTGATGCTGGATTCCAGCTGAAATCAGTAAATATGTCACTGGAAAATTGTATCAAATTCTTTTGATTGAACTGAATTTGAAGCAGCTATGGCTTGTTCGTTCCTTGAATGCTATCGTTGTTTTTTTGTCTTTTTCTTTTCTTTTCTTTTTTTTTCCTGTAAGAGAATTTTAGAGCCATAAAAAACCTAGGTACAGAGAACTAAGGAGTGATCTAACTAACCATACTGTTGATAGGGACATATTGTATTCCCATCCCCCTCCAGATACTAGGTCCAGTGCCCTCGTATGTGGCCATAACCCTCATAGGACAGTTGAAACTCCATATGTTTGCACTTGCAGGTTCATTCTGATTCTTTTGTTTGAGGAGTTGCTTCCTCTATTTCCACCCCAAAAAATGAAGGGGTTCCACCACTTGAGTTTGTGGATTCCCTGAGATGCTCACAGATTTTAGGTGATTGTTTAGAAGCAGAGGGCATCCAAGCAAAGGCACCTTCCTTCTGCACAGGTACCAAGCCTTTGTCTTCTTGTTCTGTAGGACAGCACCAGTCTCTCCAAAGCCATGTTGCCGAGGATTCCCTCAACTTGTTGCTGACCCAGGAATCCCCTACCATGGGAGGGTCTACAGCAGGTGTGGCCAACCTGTGGCTCCGGAGCTACATGCGGCTCTTCAGAAGTTGATATGTGGCTCCTTGTATAGGCACCGACTTCGGGGCTGGAGCTACAGGCGCCAACTTTCCAATGTGCTGGGGGGTGCTCACTGCTCAACCCTGGCTCTGCCACAGACCCTGCCCCCACTCCACTCCTTCCCACCCCCTCCCCTGAGTGTACCGTGCCCTCGCTCCTCCCCCCTCCTCCCAGAGCCTCCTGTATGCCGCGAAACAGCTGACCAGGAGGTGCGGGGATGAAGGGGGAGGTGCTGATTGGCAGAGATGCCGGTGGGCAGGAGGCACTGGGAGCAGGGTGAGGGAGCTGACGTATTACTGTGGCTCTTTGGCAATGTACATTGGTAAATTCTGGCTCCTTCTTACGCCCAGGTTGGCCACCCCGGCCTACAGCATGGAAAGGGAAACAGCAGTAATGTTGCTGCATTCAGTGGTTTGACTGAAGGATTTGGGGAGTGGGAATGGGGATGATGATACCTGACAGAGTTTAGATTTGCCTCTCCAGTGCCTGCCTTGTCATCATCCATTCCCTAGTGCCAAAACCTCCATGGAAGGCTTTCTTTGGTGTTAGGAGTGCATGTCACAGAGGTGTCATACTCCCCTTTGATGTAGCTCCAAGCATGGGGCTCACTGTATTGTATTTGAAGTGGTAACATTTTTGTGTTTATTCATCAGTATTATGATGTCGTCGACTATTGTAAGTGTGGAAGTGAATGTGATCCAGACTATATCACACATACATAAAAGTCAATGTAGAAAAATAAACTGAGCAATATAAAGATGTGATGAGCAGAAAACCAGGCATACTAGATGTTCAAATTAAATGATACAATTAAAGTGTGGTTGCTCTTTTGGGATGCATATATCTCCATACAGTAGTTCTGAATTAAGGAGGGAACAGCAAAAGCAGTAATAGTGACACTTTTGTCTTGATCATTTAACCTTTTTTTAACAGTCTTCCCCCCCCCCTAGATTTCCCATTGCTGTATGTGGAACCATTTCTAACTTGGCTTTTTTTCCTCCCCTATCTGGAACCGCACTCTTTGTACAATACAATGATGTGTGTCTAATAAATGTAGTGCCACATTCCAGGTACGTTGTTTGATCTAAAAACATGAGATTCTACTGCATGAGCTAAAAGAGCTCTTCAATCTCATAGCCTGAAGCCACTCTTAAATCTCTGTGGGTCTACAAATAAAAACCCAACAAGATTTCAGTGTAGTGCCTTTGAAATATGTCTTGCAGTTTATATCCACTAGAGACGTGTATTACTTTGGCCACCAGAGGGAGTCACTATTGTTCCATGAAAGCTATAGAAATATATGGAGATTGCAGAGAATTTAATAAAAAATGAAAGATAGCAGCTATAAATGTGTTCATGTCCTAATGCATCCTGTGCAATATTCTAGTGTGCATCCAAAATGCAATGAAAATCAGACTCAGTATGTGTGCTTTGTTCTTCAACAGTTATAACAACAAAAACGGAATTTTCCTACTCTTCAGTTAAAGTGTAAGCACAAACATTACATCTAGCAAAATGTTTTTGTATTTGATATTGGCATGAATAGAACTGTAGTAAACTACAGAAGAATAAAGTTGCAGTGCTTGTCAGGGTAGTTTCCCAGATCCATAAAAATAGTTCCTGTTCAGATAATGATTGTACTCTTTTTCTAAGTTGGCTTCAAGTTCCTATCATGATTCAGTTTGGAATATAACTGTTGCAGTACTAGAAGAAAGCTGATGCCTTTCTGTAATGCTACGATGTAGCTAATTAAGGCAGCAATAACTAAAACCTAAATCCAGCAATATGATGCATTCACTAGACACAGTGCATTTCCTCCCCCCTTTCTGTTTTCATGGTAACATTTAGGGTGTGAAGCATTTTTATGCATGGAACAGTAACTCATTTCAGACTGTTTAGTGGCATTCGTATTCTTATGCCACAGGCAACTTTCATGTACATTTGCCTTTACTAGGCATGCAAATAGAGTTACATGCTCTCTGCTTTGCTGTCCATGGACCATTCAGAATGAAAAGAAGCATGTGTGATCTAGGCAAAATTCTTTATTCTGCTTTTACAGCATTATTGTCAAATCAGTCCATGTGCAAAGGTTCTCTTTCTGGCAATGACAGTTCTGAGTACAGAACAAGAGCAGGACTGCAGCATCGATTGCAGGATTTTGCTTTTTAAGCATATTTTTGCCCTCCTTTTAAAGTATTTTCGAATGAGTAGAGTGTCTGGAGTATGGGAAGGAAAAGCTGTCTCTACGCCTATCAGTTTCCCAATAAAGTCTGTAAAATATACATCAGCCATACTGTGTGTTGTGGTTTTTTTTAACTTCAGCAAAATATACACTCATAGATGTTCAGTAAATACAGATGTTCAGCTGAGGAGGGCTGCTACTTGTCTTTCAATAAAGAAAACCAACCCCTGTAACATTAACTTTGGAAGCAAGTTTTGTTCTAGTCTAAATTAGTTGAATAAATATAGTTGTTGGTGAGCAAAAGGTTTCTTAACCTTCTACTTGAGGCAGCTAAGAGTGGATTAATACGTTAACTTCAGATTAAATATTGACAAGCTAGGCTCAGTGATGACTGCTTTATTATATAACTGTTGTTCCCGTTTTACTCAGTGTTATCATAAAATGATTCCCTCAATCAATGCCACCTTATTCTACTTTCTCTGCCCTCAGTCAGTGTTTTGATTGAGGTCACATGCTGATTTAACTTTTCGGAGGTTTTTTTCATAGCTGCCCAATAATGTAATAACTACCTTAGGTAGGATCGCTAGTTGACTTCTCTACACTTAAAAATCTTGAGCTGTACTTCTGGCTAGTTTCTAAGGAGATGATTGCACACAAGTAAAATTTTACTGACATGGAGTGTGTAGGTGAGGGGGGAGAGTTGGACTGGTGAGTCTGCTTTAACTGTCTTTGCTCCAGTTCATCACGTGCTGATCAGACAAAGGTTGAAGCTCATGTTCATTTCCTGAAAAGGACCATAGTATTAAAAGCTAAGGTTAACCATATAGTGATGAAGAATGCTGCATTCCCCTTACTTTTCAGGTGTCTTTAAAGCAGCAGTCAAATAAAAGGAAAAGCAAAGTTAATCCCATTAATCATCTAAATATTAACAAAGGTGAGGGAACTTTCTATTTGTTCAAATGAACAAAGAGGACAGGGGATCTCCCACTATATTCACTTGAAAGTGGATGCACATTCCTTGGTCTTATCTTCTCTTTTGTTGTAATTTTTTATGTCTTTGATTGTAGTTAAGTCAACTTAACTTGATCCATTGTTTTGACTTCATTAGCCAGTTTCCTTCAGGAGTGGAACTTTTTAAAAAAAATTGTGATCTTTTCTAAGCATTGTTGACAGGAAGCAACAGATGGCTTTTTTAATTCGGAGTTGGAGTGTTATTCTTGAACAAGTTCCTTCCTTGTAAACATTTCTGTTAGTCTCACACTTCACGTAACAAATCCCTGCTTAATCTTGTACTGAATATGAATCTAACCATCCTTTAAATGTACTTTGTATAGGAAAAAAGTGATGTATTGTGTTTGCTGCCCCTGAAATGCTGTTACTGGTGATGAGCATGTCGCGGGTGCACATGAATACAGATAATGCATTTTAGGAAGAAGGTACAAATATTGTACTTTTGGTGTGTATGATGAGAAGGATTATGTTAGAGTGAACTAAGACCACTTTATTCCTGAGTGAGAGCATCCATATGGGGGTTTAACATGCTTTAATTTATGTGCGTTGACTTGACACCTTTAGTTTGACTTAACTCGGCTGAGTGACCTGTGTAGATAAGCCTTCAGTGTCTCTGTGCCTCAGTTCCCCAACTGTAAAATGGGGGTAACAGCACATCCCTACCACATGAATACATTAAAGATTTTGAGGTGTTCACATGTTATGGTCATAAAAATACCTTGGATATATAAAAATAATCTGAACCAATTGGACTGCATTGAGAAAATTCTGGATTCCTTTTTTGCAGTTCCTCTACCTATCACCTAATTCCATCCTCTAAGTTTCTAACAACTTCCCTGCCTCCCTTGAATTCTTAGTAGATCTGACTGAAAATATTCCATCAAAACCATTTTTTTAATGGAACATGACCTCTTTTTATTTTTTAATCCTGAATTTTTATTTGAATATTTTAATTCTTCTAAAGACCAACCAAACTCCACAAAATAGTCAGTAAAATGTGGTTAAATATTTTTGGTTTTAGGGAGAAATGCAAAGGTTTTAGGTTTTGGTTTCATTTTTTTTCATAGAAAAAATGAAAAATTTAACATGAAAAATTTTTGAAAAAAAAAATTCCAACCTCCCCTAAATTTCCCACAAAAAAAAACTGGCATTTTTCTACCATCTCTTCTTCTTTGGTTTCCTCCCCCATCCACAAACACCCATCACCTTGCCTCAGACTTCTGGTTTGCTCCTGAAAATCCTCCACTATCACCCTCTTTCCACACACTACCTTCCTTGCTTCAGCCTTCTGGTTCAGTTCATGCCTCCATGCTCTAGCTTCTGCAGACATGATCATAGCAGCTTATCTTTATGACAAACCTTCTTTTCCTTGTCCTCCTTTTAGACTGTAAATAAGGTGGCCTCCCCTTAAGGCCTTTTGATCCCGTGGCCAAGGGATTCATAACAGACAAGGTTTCTGTGTCTCAGTGCTGGCCACTGATGTCTCTCTCATTCTTATCAAGTCTGGGGCTTCCGTGTGGACAACTCCAGAATTTGACTATTTGCATATGAGATGTGACTGGAATAATATTAGGGTCAGCAGAGAGATTCAGAAACATTGGCAGAGGAAAGCTCCTCATGACAAGATTAGCAATGCCAGTGAGGTCTAAGACGGGAGTCAGAATGCGAGAGGATGTGATGAAAGTCTGGTGTCTGAAGGTGGGGGAGTTGCATCAAAGAGAGATTGTGGAAAAAAGCACGAAGCCTTGGTGCCATTGTGGGCATTGAGAAGGAGTGAACTGAGACCCAAATCAAAACCTAACACTGCTGTTTACCCACCCAAGGGCAAACCCGAACTCCAGCTGTGAGGCCCTCAACATATCCCTATTGTCTGGATCACTGGATCTGAGCCAGAACCTATTTACTATCGGAGAAGTAATCTATTTAACATTCTTAGAAAGGATGACACTAGGATATATTTGAGATGTCAAATTAGCCACTAACCTGCAAGATTTTTATTACCCTATCAAGGTATCAAATTGTTTAGTTCTATAAATGTGAGTGGCCTATTAAAGCAAGAGGGGCAATTTTCTTTCAACTTCTGATAGTAGCCAGAACTGTCATTATCTACTGCATAAAGCTTAAGACCAAAATTTTCAAAAGTGAATAGGGATTTTAGAGGCCTTGCTTTTTGGGTGTCAATCTTGATTTTCAGATGTTCAGAATTTCTTAAGGTATCTAAAGTTGGTCATGCAAAATCATTAGCTCCTTTTGAAAATCTTAGTTTAAATTCTTTGGGTGAAATCTTGGCTCTGTCGAAGTCAGTGGCAAAACTCCCATTGACTTTAATGGAGCCAAGATATCCCCCTTTGTCTGTCTGTGTGAAGCAGGTCTCTCTAATTTGCGTGATGTTGATGACTACTGGATGACAGATAGGAGAGTCTGATTGCTATCACTTGAAGCTAACAGTGGCAATGCATCTCCTTTCCTCTCATTCTTTTTTGAGCCTTATACTCTGTTCTGCTAAGTATCTTCCCCATTGCTCTCTCTGGTGCTACATTGTCTCTTCACCCTTCTTCCTCTGTTCTTGTCACTCTGTCCTCTATTTGCTGTTCCTTATATTCCATTGCCTCTTTCTTCATCACTTCCTCTATTGTTCCTAACGTCTCTCTTCCACCACTCTGGTTCCCACGGTTGCCTTTTCCATCTCACATCCTGCAGTCCTTTCTCTACTCTCCCCACTAAACCAGGAGGATAGAGGGAATAGTTCTGATGCTGCCCTCTGAAACAGATAGTCCAGGAAGTTGCCTCCTCATTCATCACACCCTTTGTTGGCGTCTCTGCTCCCTCTCTGCAATGCAACGCACAGAGAGAGAAAGAGAGCAATGAGCAAGGTTGCTCAAAAGCTGGCTGCTCAAAAACTTAAAAGCAGACAAGTTAAAAATCCCCTCCTGACAGTTGGCTCGGAAGCCATGAATGTCATGCTCAGTATGTGGGAGCACTGGCTAAACAGCAAGGCCTTCCTATGAACTGTCAGATATTTGGCAAGTCTGGCTTTTGGCCTTGTTTCACATAAGACAACACACACACACACACACACACACACACACGCACACATCTTTATTATGAGAGGGTCGGTACTGATTTTGGTATGGGTATCTGGCTTGTGATGGGAAGAGCAAAAGAGATGATGGAATTCCCCAAACACTCGACTAGTGGCATATGTCATGTAAATACAAAACTGTAAAGATGGGATCTGGAAAAAAAAAAGTGTGAGCACAAAAATTGCATATTCACCATTCGTAAAAACTTGACATGTGCCTGTTTATCTCTGCAGATCAACATAAATTGCCATCTCCCTATAGTCCCTTTCTGAATGAGCATTTTAGCTAGGGTGTACATCAACAGATATGGTTAAGGTTGCTGTAGGTCTCTATTCTAATTATCCTTTTTCATTTGCTTATAAGGACATCAGACGTTCATAATTGCTGCATGATATCCAGTGCTGAATTATTAATGGCATGATGGCTTCAAGTAGATTTCTTTGACACAGAAGTCTGTGCTGGCATGTTTCCAGAGTAAGAGAATCTCAGACAAATTGTGCCCAATCATTTTTCAACACAGTATCTAAAGGAACAGATTCCATACCATGGTCTGACCCCTTGGAACTGAGCTGGGAACACAAAGATGCTGAAAACAACCCAGAGCACCCCCCCAGCTGGGGATTCCTCCAGAGTTTGGTAGCTGGCATAGCTGCCTCCACCTGCTCATGGAGGATCCAACACAGAGATCATGTAAGGGGTGTTCTTGAGAGACGGGGGTCTGGCCAGTGGGCTACAGCACCATTCTCCACTAGTATATGGTCTGCAGGGAACCACAGGCAGGCAGCGTACTTTAGGGCATGCTTAGTTTATGGGAGAAGACCTTGATTTTAGTTTCATGTTTGTAAGGAAGAATTGTAAGAAAACAGAATTTTAAAACCAATGAAAAGACACCCTTGCTGTTACAGCTGCCCTGCCCCGCCTATCTCCTGCATTAAAAGCTTCTGTCGCTACTGTTGTGCATCAGTTCCTATTCATATTAACATCATTCTGTGGAAAGGTGGGGGGTCTTTTAGCCATT
Source organism: Caretta caretta (assembly GCF_965140235.1). NCBI lineage: Eukaryota > Metazoa > Chordata > Testudines > Cheloniidae > Caretta > Caretta caretta. The sequence goes on from NC_134207.1 coordinate 169,123,295, forward strand.
TTAGCCATAATGCAGAATTACCCTGCATGAATTTTCAGTACAATGACTGCTCTGTTAGGGATTTAATTTTTTAATAATAATTCAGATAATTATTTAATAACAATGACTCTGGTTATCCTTGTTGTTACCAGTGTATCAGAGGGTTCCTTGTTAATCTTTATTGAGCTGTGAGAGTGGTTATGGCTTAGTGCAGGATGTATGTGCTGTCAAATTCTATGCAGGCACATTAAGTGGGTACTGTTAATAAGTGTATTTTACGTACTTCAGACATTAAACTGCATTCGCAGTTAAGATAAAATCTGAATTTCCGGCCGGATTATATTTCCTCTTCCCTGAAGATGGTAGAAACTCTGCCTCTAATGAGAGAAGACTCTGATCTTCTGTGAGTCCCCAGCAAAAATAATAGAAAATAATAAAACTGCACCTTCCAGGCCGAAGCTGCTCTCATTTGCCAATCCGTGGAGTCAGATTTGCAATTCTCTCCCATTCTGATTCTCTTGTGACTTGGTTGGGTGGCACAAGTTCCTGGTCATGCCAGTATATTAGAGCAGTTCTAATCTCTCTTGGGCAGTGGCTGGTACTCCTAGCCTTGTGCAAACATTGTGTTCGTGTGTTTACATTTTGCAAAGTCTTTACAGTTAACACTGATCAAGTTGCAAGCTTGTTCAAAGTCTCGAAGTTGCAGGTTAAACTCATCCCAGCAAGGTGATTCAACAGAAGGAATCACATTTTCTTTTTCTTCTTACTGTGCTTGTGCCATTTTAAACTGGGCTGAGTGTTTTCCTAGCATCAGGAACTGGTCTCAGTGGAGATATGCTTGAGCATTGGAACCATCTTTTTTCTTGAAGAGTTCTTTTCAGATTAAGTAAGTGTCTCAAGACTGAATTCTCTTTACTCAACCCTGAGTTAGTGCATGGTTCTGTGTCAGCAAGTGCTATGACGGTGAGAAGAAGGGTTGTGCTGCCTACTTTCATCTCCTCATTGCCGGTCCCTTTAGTCTGTACTTTAATTGGAGAGAATAAAACTGAACTTGCAATTGGATATCGTATTGTTTTGCATTTCTTGTCCTAAGCTCTTGCGCAGTGTTGCTGAGTGCCGTTGAATAACTGCCACATTCTACCCCAGATGTGACTGCATTTCAGTGGTGGATGAAGTGATCCCTATTCTGAATAGCGTTTGCATATTGGGTTCACAGTTTGTGTAGTGATTTGGGATCCCTTAGGACAGAAGGCACAGATGAATATAAACTATGATTATAAAACTCTTATTACAAAAGGAAAATATCTACCTTTACCTTTTCTTTGAGCTCTCTCTGCCAGATGTCTGAAATTGACTTTGCAGATATTACACAGAATCCAGTCTCTTCCCAGGATGTACGTCTTTCTAGGGGTTTAAAGGTTGACTGCTGTTTTATGCATGATGGGCTCTTTATACATTAGCATTATTAGTTTAGTTTAAAAATCAGTAAGTTTCTCTCTCTAACCTTTGAAGGCTGCTTGGCTCAAGTAATTCTGATATGTGTTGAGCAAAATAAAATGTTTCTGCTGCCATCCTATTGTAACCTCATATTGCAAGGTCGTTAAACTGGTGTATCTTCTCACCTGAGAGGCCAAATTTTGCCCTGAATGCAATCCTTTACAAACACATTGTAGTCACTGGGTGTGAATCACCACTAGTTTCAGACTAGTGTGACTCTATTGCTTATTACAGTGGCTTAAGTCTGGAGTAATGCTGTAGTGAGTTAAGCCCAGTGAGTCAAGGCAGAATTTTGTCCATATTGATTAATAGGCTAGCTTTAATTTTTATAAAAATAAAAAGAATTTAAAAAGTTGCTAATTGAGCTTATTTCTAAAGCTGTGTGTGGGGGTTTTAGCACCCCAAATACCTAAAGGGTAACACCTAACTTCCCTCCTTAGGACGCACATATATATGTGTTTTGTATCTGGTAGCAAAGAATGAGTGGGTGAAAGGGTAAAATGGGAGTTGCACAGCTAAATCACGCATAACACAATGAAACTTCTTGACATTGTTTTTCTGTCTCCAACGTGTTAGTCTTCTCGTATTGTACAAGTAACTGTATGCCAGAACTTTGGAATAAGAGAGCCCCTGTAGTTAGAAGAACTCAGAAGCTCACACAATGTAAGATGCATTTCCATTTGTGTGTCTGTCTCAGTGACATTTGCTTGTTGATAATACTGCAGATCATTTCTGTGCCTGAATGATTTATTTTGTTTGGTGGGAGAGGTATGGGGGAAGCTTTTTTAAACATGTATTGTAAAAAATATTGGGATTGATTAAATTGATTTTAATCATTTATTTTTATTCTTCACAGCCTGATAACTCTGAGACCTTTCTGAGTCATGTAACCAGAACTGTAAGTAATCCATTTTGGTTAGTCTTTTTGATTTGCTTAACCTGATTTATTTTTCAGTCTGTGGTTGCACATTTTCATTACATCTTCACAGAACTATTACTGCTAGTCGTTCTTCAAAGCACAGGCAGTTAGAATATTTAAGGGAAGCAGGTTTGGGTTAAGATAACTGGTGGTAATGCCAAAGGTTTTTTTGCAGTTTTCCCAGGAACTTTTGCAGTGGACTTGAGCCTTTCTTGCCTTCTATCACACAAAAGCTTTCGAGGGAGGAGAAGAAAAGAGAAATGACAGAAACACACATGCTTACATTTTTCCTCTGAAAAGGAAATCAAAGATCCTATGGCACTTTTTCAGGAATAAGAGTGTTTGCTAATCCTTGAGTTCTTGGCAATGCACAATTCATAACTTTATCTCTATATATATATCTGTGGTTGGCAAAGTTGGGATGAAAGTGCTATATACATGAAAGATATCATGGGCATCAAATAAGGTGTATGCATATTACTCATGAAGACTTGTGATTGTTTTTTTTTACTGAAGCACTCTGTCAGCTTTGGTCCAAATAGCACTAGGTGCAGTTAGAAGATGGGGAGATGCTGCTCTTTGGTAAATGCTGTGGGAAAAGATATGAACTGAATAATATTGTATGTATCAATACTGGCAACCCCTGTAAGTGCACCCTTCTTCCCCATTTATTCTTTAGCATGAGTCCAGGACCAGATTTAATAACTAAACCCAGAGTACTAAGGAAAACTTACCCAACATAAATTGGGTCGGAATTGGAGGCCATTTTAACACCTTTTTGCTTTCTTTTTCAATGAGACAATGAAGTGAGCTAGCATCTTTAAAGGGTTCCACTTTGTGTTATCTAAGAGCATTAATAAGAATTCTTGGTATAGCAGTTATTGGAACACTAGGAAGCAGCTAAATTATCTGGTGACAAGACATTTAAATGAATTAAAATATTTAATGTTCCTCCCAGACTCTCCCCCACCCCATTCTTAGTTGGACAGATTACCTAAAATTAAGACAAAAGGCCCCAAAATATCCCTCTTGTCAAATTCATATACTTGAGTGAACAGTTTCACAGCTCTCCCCTAATATAACTAGTATGAAATGAAATCACAAGATAAACGGTGTAAAAATAATTACAGATTACTTTCTTGTGTTAAAACTAGCTGTTAACTTCAGAGGGTTTTTATGTTTGCACTAGTTGCTTATTAGAGGAGCCAAGGTCAACCTCCTTTGTACGTATGGTAGCTCATGCACAACCATCTATTTTTGAGCACAATTAAAGTGGCAGGCCACACTATTCCAACTAAAAGCGGCAAAGAGTCCTGTGGCACCTTATTGACTAACAGACGTATTGGAGCATAAGCTTTTGTGGGTGAATACCCACTTCGTCAGATGCATGTAGTGGAAATTTCCAGAGGCAGGTATAAATATGCAAGCAAGAATCAGGCTAGGGGTAACGAAGTTAGTTCAATCAGGGAGGATGAGGCCCTCTTCTAGCAGTTGAGGTGTGAATGCCAAGGGAGGAGAAACTGCTTTTGTAGCTGGCTAGCCATTCACAGTCTTTGTTTAAACCTGAGCTGATGGTGTCAAATTTGCAAATGAACTGAAGCTCCACAGTTTTTCTTTGAAGTCTGGTCCTGAAGTTTTTTTGCTGCAGGATGGCTACCTTTAAATCTGCTATTGTGTGTCCAGGGAGGTTGAAGTGTTCTCCTACAGGTTTTTGTATATTGCCATTCCTAATATCTGATTTGTGTCCATTTATCCTTTTACGTAGGGACTGTCCAGTTTGGCCAATGTACATAGCAGAGGGGCATTGCTGGCACATGATGGTGTATATTACACTGGTGGACGTGCAGGTGAATGAACCGGTGATGGTGTGGCTGATCTGGTTAGGTCCTGTGATGGTGTCGCTGGTGTAGATATGTGGGCAGAGTTGGCATCGAGGTTTGTTGCATGGATTGATTCCTGAGTTAGAGTTACTATGGTGCGGTGTGTAGTTGCTGGTGAGAATATGCTTCAGGTTGGCTGGTTGTCTGTGGGCGAGGACTGGCCTGCCTCCCAAGGCCTGTGAAAGTGAGGGATCGTTGTCCAGGATGGGTTGAGGATCACTGATGATGCGTTGGAGAGGTTTTAGCTGAGGACTGTATGTGATGGCCAGTGGAGTTCTGTTGGTTTCTTTCTTGGGCTTGTCTTGCAGCAGGAGGCTTCTGGGTACATGTCTGGCTCTGTTGATCTGTTTCCTTATTTCCTCGTGTGGGTATCGTACTTTTGAGAATGCTTGGTGAAGATCTTTTAGGTGTTGGTCTCTGTCAGCAGTTGGAGCAAATGCGGTTGTACCTCAGCGCTTGGCTGTAGACAATGGATCGTGTGGTGTGTCCGGGATGGAAGCTGGAGGCATGAAGGTAGGCATGGTGGTCGGTGGTTTTCGGTATAGGGTGGTGTTAATGTGACCATCACTTACTTGCACCGGGGTGTCTAGGAAGTGGACCTCCCATGTTGATTGGTCCAGGCTGAGGTTGATGGTGGGGTGGAAACTATTGAAATTGTGGTGGAATTCTTCCAGGGTTTCCTTCCCATGGGTCCAGATGATGAAGATGTCAGCAAAATGTGGCTTAGGTAGAGAAGGGGCATGAGTGGATGAGAGCTGAGGAAGCCTTGTTCCAGGTCAGCCATAAAAATGTTGGCATATTGTGGGGCCGTGCGGGTGCCCATAGCGGTGCCACTGGTCTAGAGGTATATGTTGTCACCAAATTTGAAATAATTGTGAGTGAGGATAAAGTCACAGAGCTCAGCAACCAGTTGTTCTGTGGCATCATCAGGGATACTGTTCCTGACAGCTTGTATTCCAACTGTATCTTTTGGTGTATACACCTTCACATAGAGTAGCATCTTGGATCAATAAATTGCCCATTAGTTCACTGCTTGAAAAATTTCCCTGTTCTCTTCCATGGGACTATACCTACGAGCCAGTGATTGACAAGGAAGATGAAAGGGAGTCTGGCCACCAGACAGTTCTGGTTGTAGCACCATTGCATAAACTCCAGCCCGCAGTGCAGATTTTAGAAAGGGCAAAGATGGTGGGATCGATACCAGTGTGCTGTCCCTAGACCCTGTGTTGGTATCAGTCTTTTACATGATCCTCTAACTAGTATGTGTACGATGAACTCTGCTGGAACGGTGTAAATTCTCTTTCTCTTTTCCTCACCATCTTCCAGTGCCACCTAGCTCTTAGGAAGGGAAAGGGTCTGTTTCTCTTGTTTAGCATCCTGACTGCTGAGTGAATATCTTCAGTAGCAGCCTCTGCCACTTCATGGGAAAGCTATGAGCAGCAGCTAAGAAAATGTGGCCTAATTCATGACAGCTGCTCACAAGGTTCTGAATGACACTTGTGAAACTGACTAGAGTCTGGTTAATTTCCTTCAGCTATTGTTTGGGAAAGTTATGAGCAGCTGCTGAGAAACTTGTGACATTTGCCTGCAAGCTCAGGAAGACAGCTTTGCATTTCATTACATTTAAAAGGTATCTTCACAAGCATATGGATTAGAACCTTAATTTTTTAAAACATGAAAGTTTGAATGCTGGAGAATTTGTTGAATTAGGCTTCTTACCTACCAGGAAAAGTTCTACCTGTTAGTTCAGTTTGTCAAGTCCTGCCTTGGTGTTCCTACTTCTTTGTTATAAAATAGGTGGGATGCAAATGTTTGACTGAAAAGCAATTTCAAGCCATGACAGCAAGAAGTGTTTTCCTATTTATAGTTTATGTGCCATCACTTCATTGGCAATAAAACTCTCAATCACAGACTATCTATTTATTGGTATTATGAAGGATCCCAGAATATTCTACAAACGTTAATGACTTAAGCCTCAGAACATGTCTGTGAATTAAGCACTTTTAAAAGATCAGGCCCAAGGTCACAGAACAGATCTGTGATTGAACCAGGAGCAAAGCTCAGGAGATCTGACTTCCAGTCCTCTGTTCAAACCACCAAATTTTTCTTCTTTCCATTGTATTGGACAATATGAATGTATTTTTTCAAAAGTAATAATCACTGTAGGACCCACAAATGCAGGGAATGTGCTTTATACACCACTGATTCACACTTTCTGTGTGGTGGTTACATTAACAGTCTCATCCTTAAACCATACCAGTTTTGAATTAATGCAGCAGAGTTTATACGCTGTCATGTCTCTTGTGATGAATTAGGTTGCCTGTGGATAGTAATTATTCAGAAAGCTGCCTATAACCTCTGGAGTAATAACAAGAACTTTACCACAACTGGAGTCTCAGATAGCACTGTTTAATTCACCCTGATGTGTTTGGTTTCAAATAGCTGACTAGCTTGATAACTCTGAACATGATACTTAACATGATCACATCTAAATCTCGGAGAAGCATTTTGCGCTCAGATTTGCTCTGTGACTGTTCTCTACACTTGTGCAGAACTTCCACAGATGTCAGTGCAGATCTGAGAGCAGAATTGTTTACGAGCAAAAGTTTAGTCTGTTGGCAAGAGGATGTTAGAGGGCTGGATTCTGCTTGTGCAGTGCAAAGTGTACTTAAACCAGCCAAAGAGCTCCCCTCATGAATTCTTCCTGTGCAGGGGAATTTCTTGCCAGAGTAAGGCTGGCAGAAGCAGCTATGCCACCTCCTGCACCAGCTCCACCACCACTGTGCAAGGCTCTCAACTGGCATGATGTCACTGAGGGACCTTCCACAAGTGGTATAAATGAAAGTTGCCCCTTTAAAACAGCAGCTTTAGCTTACGCTGAGGCTTGGGGCTAAGAATTGGGGAGCCTGTCAGCACTTTTCTTGGCTGCCATGGAGAGCCGAGCACAGAGTGTTTTAAAAATGATATTGTCAGCGCTAGTAGGAGAGTTTGCCTGAATTTACCCCCTACTGGTGCAGGAATGGCTCCTTCCTGCACCACAGAGTCCCACTGTGCCTGTGGGGAAGGGAAACCGCTTTAATTCCTATCAAGGATTCCATGGAAGCCAATGGGAATGTGCTGTATCAACATTTGCCACCCCAGCCATGCTCACTTTTGGATTATTCCTGACACTTCTCAGGCCTCAAATGAGGGAGACGTTCTGGGAACCCTGACAACATAGACCCAATGTTTGGTCTGCCTTAGGATAGCAAACTGTCCATGTCACTGTTGGTTTTCTTCTCAAGAGCTTTGTAGCTTGCAGCTTGTGCTTGTCTAGTTCCCCTAGCAATCATCTGGCAATGCTGTGGTGCTGGAGAATCTTGTTGCAGTTTTGTTTTATGTCTGGATTGAATCTCCTGGTCTCTTAGTTATTCTCTTTGTAGTCTGTCTTCCTGTGATGTGGGTTGAGACAAGTGGCTGACTGTATCTTCACATTGTTTGGTGAATCTTTTTCCTTCTCTTTTGTTGGACTGAGTTGTAGTGGGGATTTATACTGTATGCTGATATGGTTTTGCATGGATGTTGTGCAGTAAGGGGAGATGCACATTCCTTCCTGGCAAATAATCAAAGACTCTCTTTAGGACCTTTGATTAGACACAATATATATGCCACTGTCAGTCTCTGCTCAGGAGAAGCCTAAGGACTGGTCCTGCAAGTTACGATGGAAGTGCATTAGCAACGTTGGCTGAGCACATTGCTTGCATACGCTATACTTGTCTGTGAACAGTTTCTTTTGTATGCATGAGCTCAAAATATAACAAAGAATTAAAACAAAACATGCTGGGAGCACAGGGAAATGATGTCCCCTCTACTTGGGACAAAGATGCAGACACAAACACAGAAGGAAAAAGGAACAGGTTAACAATATCTCTCAAAACTGAACTTCACCAGTATAGTCTGGACTAACTCCTAAGAGAGCGAGTCCTATCCAGGTCTCCTTGGCCAAATCAAGTGTGAGAGTGCGTGTGTGAGAATGAAGTGGGGAGGTTGAGAAAGCCTCATGTTTGAAAACTAGATGACAGGATCATGTTGAATTCTTCCAGGGCTCCCCAAAACAGTACACTAAACATGAAAACCAGCTGCACACACTGTAAAGGATATTGACCTGTCTAACAACTAATTGAAATTGGGATGTGCAAGGTGGCTGACATTACTATGGGGATTGTGGGTAACTTTTCACTTTCTGACTTCTAATTTTTATTTTGAATGTACAGCTATTATGAGCAAAATCTTTAAAGGGGCCTCAACCTGCCCTCTATAGTCACACCTGTAACCTGGGAGTTGAATATATAAGTACTGCTGTTTACATTCACAATTGCCTGTAGTTGATTGCAGGTGTACAAATCAAAGCCTTTTAAAAATCTGTGGCCCATAATGCAACATTAGATTAGTGTTGTTTAATTTAATTTCTTGTATAAAAAATAGCTGTGGCACTATGGAGTTGTGGAATTTTATTTTGCACATTTTTTGCTGTGTAGACACATGAGGGATAGCTCAGTGGTTTGAGCATTGGCCTGCCAAACCCAGGGTTGTGAGTTCTATGATTCTATGAAAATATCCAGGTTTCGTATTGTGGAATTATGCAACTCAATAGCAATAATACAGGCAATAATGTAACAATGTTTTTAGTGCTTGTGCCCAAAACACCATTTTAATGTCTTGACTTTATTTTAAATTTTTTTTTTCAAATATGATCATAAAGTTCAGCTACTTTTGCACTCTGCAAAAATTCTTAACATGTTTTTAAAAATTGGATACATCACAATTATGGCTTTTTGTCTTACCCACCTGGCAGAAATGGCTGAATAGATTTTATTCAAACTTTAAAATCCCTCAACTGAAACAGAAATTAAATGGGCAGGAATGAGTGCCCAGAAACAAGTATTGGGGAAATGGTCGTGGAAATGGACTTGCAACCTTTCCGATAGCATTCATGAGAGCATACAGAAGCTGATGACATTGTCAGGTTCTCCCTTTAAGTAAAGAGATTGGCAGCATTAGTGTGTAAACCTCTTCATTAGAGACCACAGGCTAGATTTTCAGAAGAGCTCAGCTTTCATTTAGGCACCTAAATGATGAGAGTAATTTTCAAAAGTACACTGCAGCTCCCACTTAAAAACAATAGGGGCTGCTGGGTGCTGAGAACGTCTGAAATTCAGACCACTTCGTTTAGGTGCCTAAAGGGGAGCTGAGTCCTTAGAAAATTTGACTCTATATCACTTGCAGTGGCTCTCCAGTTGTGACTTTTTAAACTTCCCCTTGCTATTTCTGCTGTTGATTAGTGTCTGAGCAGCTGCCAGATTCTGCTGCAGCAGGAGACACATGAGTGCAGCTATCTCTTGTTGAAGCAACTTACCTCACATCAATAGCTATTACAGCAAACACCTAACACTGTCCGGCCAGCTAGATTACTTGATTGTCTGAATGTTGTGACACTTGTTTTTATATAAAAGGAAATGCCACCTCGTTTCTGTAGGTTAGATGTGTTACCGTGAAACGTCTTGATTTTGGGGTTTTTTTTGTTTTTGTTTTTAAATCTTGTTGGTGATTTAATATGTATTTTATGCCTGTGTTTTTGATGTCATGCTTTCAAGATACTTTCAGTAGTTGTTAGGACAATATCAAAAACTGTTCTGTTCACCTGTGGTTCGCAGAACTTGTTACCTCCCTGTCACCTTACAGGAGAGGAGCACTTTATAATAATAATATTGAAATAATAATAACTACCAAAAAAAGCAAGTGGCAGGCATGGGACCTTTATTTGTCCTGTCACTATTGTACTTGCAAATCTATCTAGGTATTTACATGGCCTACATCACTGTAATATCTGAACACCTCTCTCATGAATAATTTTATCTTTAGAATCACCCCTATGAGGTAGGGACATACTATCCTCATTTAACAGATGGGGAACTGAGGCATGGGATCAGTTAAGGGTCTTAAGCAAAGTTCCACAGGCAGGTGTGTTTGAGCGAGACCTGACCCCAGGTCTCCCTAGTGCCCTAACCACTAGACCAACCGTTCTCAAACTGTGAGTGAGGACCCCAAAATGGGTCATGACCCCATTTTAATGGGGTCACCAGGGTTGGCATTAGACTTGCTGGGGCCGGGGCTGAAGCCTGAGCCCCACCACCCAGGGCTGAGGGCTTCAGACCTGGGTGGCAGGGCTCGGTTACAAGTCCCCTGCCATCGGCTGAAGCCCTTGGGTTTTGACTTTGGCACTCCAGCCTGGGGCGGTGAGGCTTGGGCTTGGGCTTTGGCCTCCTCACACAAGGCGGCAGGGCTAAGGCGGGCTCAGGCTTCAACTCCCACTCCTGGGGTGTATAGTAATTTTTGTTGTCAGAAGCGGGCCGTGGTGCAATGAAGTTTGAGAACCCTGCACTAGACCATCCTTCCTGCCCAAATACTTCCCCGTAATCTTAGAAGAATACAAAGACAATAGCATTTTGTATTAAATATTTTATTTTGAAATTTCAAACTTGCCATGTGCCCAATTATGCCTGCCCGCTACAATATTAACAGACATGGCTTTGACTACCCTCCTCAAAAGTAGCCTCCTCTGGAAATGCATTTGCTGTTTAAAATAAATGTTTGATTGTTCCTATAAGTGGAAAATATTATTCAAAACTCTGTGTACATTTTTCGGTTTTTGCTAATCAAATTAAATAAACCTTTCAATGTAACTATTTGTTAAATCTGGCAAACTTAGTGATTCTAAAGACCATAACATATCTGTCCTAGAAATGTGATGATGAGAAATATATAAAAGAAAATTTCACTTTGCATGTGAGGAATTCAGCTTTGAAAAACCTAATGTAGTATGTTCCCTGTGGTCTCAGTCTGCTCTTATTCACTGGCAAAACTGAGTCTCATCTGAACCCTAGACGACTCATTAAGGGCCTGATCCTGCAAAACTCACTGATTTTGCTGTGAGTTTTCTGCAATGAGGCATTGCAGAATCAAGCTTTGAAAACACGCATTGTATTGTAAATAGTACAGAAAATTCATGGCTGTAAAATAATCATGAAATAAAAATCACCTGTGGCTCATCCTTCTTATTTAAACATGGACTTCGGATGTTTCTGCTTTCGGTTGTCATAGCTGGCAAGGCCCCAGATAGCAGCAAAAGCAAAAGCTTGCTGCTTACCTTTTTGTTGTTGTTTTTTAATTCCTGAAAGAAAGTGCTTCAGCTCCAGTGAACTTTATGGATAGAAGACCTAAATGTCCTGGGAACACTTACTGATACAGTAAATGAGAAAACAAGACTTTTTTTTACAGTTTTGCACAGAACCAAAATAAAAATGTACAGCCAAACCAATAACTTGCTACTTACAGAAGAAATAGCTATAAATTCATGTTCTCCAGGAAGCCAGCTCCCAAAGAGACATGTTCAGTGGTTTAAAAAAAAAAAGTTTAGTACTGACACAAGACGTTCGAACATGTGTTCCTCTGTAGCTTCTAAAAGCCGCTATTAACATAGAAGTTACCATAATGGAACAGACTAATAGTCATTGTAATTCATTGTCCTGTCTTACTCAGTGACCTCCAAGGGTATGTGCAACTTCAGTACAATATCATAGAAAGGGATAGAGAATTTCTTCCTGACCACAGGTGATCAGCGTGTGCTTGTGACAATCTTTAGAATATTTTTTTCTAAGTAGTTCTATTACACGCTCTATTCATAGTCATATAAATGTCTAGTAAATTGTGGAGTTGTGTTTTTTTGTTTTGTTTTTTGTTTTTGCCTCATAAAATCATGTGGCAGTGAATTCCATAGGTTAGTTATAAGTTGTGTAAAATGTCTTCAATTTTATATTTATTTACTTAAATGTGTTTTTTTAAAGTATCTAGTCAAAATTCTAGGTGTTTATACCACCATTAAAAATATCCAGAATTAAAGTATTTTTATCCAAAAATAGAAAGACCTTCCTTAATATGACCTAATTTCTCAAACATGCTTATCTAGTTAACATCTCATACAAGAATAGTTTCTCCTCATTAAATTATTCCATATCCCTCATAGCACACCCCTTCAGCAAAAGTCCAGGAAAATAGCTGAGCCCTTTGGCATGCCCTGAAGGTTAAAAGATCCAAGGTCGGTACAATCTTATGGAGAGAATGCTGGAGTTAAGGACCCTTAACAACACTGTCTAAGCCAGGCACAGTTCATGAAGGTTCTATGCAAGCTTACTCATAAGAGTGCTCTCAAGACAGCTCAGTACTGGTCATTTTTAAATGCTAAGTTGCTTTTCAGCAGACATTTCTACAGTAATGCCAGGGACTGCTGGGACATGGGATGAGACCACCAAACTATTTTTCATTTATGATCCAATCTCCAGCGTTGCAAGCCTGGTACATTAACACATCTCACCCTAACTCAGTGGTTCCCAAACTTTAACAGCCCGCAAACCCCTTTCACTAAATTGTGAAATCTCGTGAACCCCCTCCTAAAAATGAATATTTCCGGGGATTTAAGTTTAAATTTCCTCCGCACTCTGAGGGGCTCCTATTGCTGGACCCCGTTGACTGCTCCAATCAACTGAGCTCCACTGAGCTCAGGCTGCAGGTCCCCCTGACTGCTGGGGCTCGGGCTGCCAGCCCCAACTGCCCGGCCCTGCTCTCCCTGGGGCTCAGGCTGCCAGCCCCATGCGGAGTGCTGGGGTTCTGGCTGTCGGCTCCCCCGCTCACGGGGGGGGCAGGGCTCGAGCTGTCTGCCCTGCAACCAGGTCCCACCTGCTGCCTCCAAAGCCCAGGGTCCTCTGGCCGCCATTAGTGACATTTTTCTGGTGAACCCCCTGTACAGTTCTGTGAACCCCCAGGGGTTCGCAAATCCCAGTTTGGGAACCACTGCCCTAACTCATGTTTCTGACTTTGTGTGTTGCCCTAATGCTTAGTTTTAATGTTTAGTGATCAGAAGCCATTAGACCAGCTCTTAATTGCAACACTGAGCTTGATTTGTCAATCCTGTGAAATAGAGCCCTGTAACTCTGCGGATATACGCTTTATATCTGTGGATATTTGCGTCCGTGGACCATATTTGTGAATCACGATGCGGATCCAAATTTTATATCTAGAGCCCTGAAAATCTGCAGACATCCACTTTATATCCCCGGACCATGTTTGCGGATTGCGGATCGGATGCAGATACAAATTTTGTATCTGCGCAGGGGCTCTACTTTAAAGGTTGGTGAAATGATTCAGATGAATTCACCTGGGCAAAATTGATCCAAAACTTTGTGGATGCCCATGAAGCTTCAGGACAGTTGAATTTGGCTTCTGAGGTAAGTAAGCATGCTAGAGGTGTAATTTGGATGGTGGTTCAATTCACTGCTACCGTAACTGTCACTCAAAACATCTGCTGGAGGCTGAGCAGAGTGGAGGCATGCTGGCAGAAAATAGGGCATGGTTTATGCAACTATAAGCCTTGATTGTTACTAGCCTAAGGCAGCTATAGAAAGGAAGTGCAGAAGCATAAGGGGCCCACTCATGTTCTTGTATGGTCTACATGTACCACAGATTGTAGTGTCAATGGGAAGCAGGCTCAACAAAGCCACTGTTTCTCAACACTCAGGTGTTGCCAGGGTAGGGGCTGAACAGAGTATTGACTCCATCCCTCCAACACGCTGGCCATCATAGCTGTGCAAGCATACCATATGACATACACTGCATTGAGTATAAGCCCAGCACAGTTTACTTCTTCCAGAAAACTGCCAGGAGACTCAGAGCCACACTCTGCTTCCTGAGCTATTCCTAAGACAGCACAACTGTGCGCTGCCTGTTGCTCACGACAGATCATAAAGTGACAATCTATCCCACCCTGCCTGGCTGTTTTACTTTTTTGGGAGGCCTTATTCTCTGTTTTTTTTTCCTCACGTTTTGTAAACTACTGACTGGGCCATGCTCTCCTGTGCTGCTGAATTAGACATATTGCCTGATTCTTTTCCTGGATAAAGAAGAATCTCCACAACAATGTAAGCCAGAAGTAACTTCCATCAATATAAAACCATAGAGTAAAACTGTGTGCCTAATCCGAAAATGCAGAGAAGTGTCTTTCATAAATTCAGCAGCTTCAGCGGCACCAGCAGATTCACCTGGCTGAAACGTAGCCATGATAACATACAGAATGGACTTCCATCTTCAATGGTCCTTTGCACGTTTTCTTCCTTTGTCAAGAGTCAGTATGAGAGGATTTAGGCTTCTTAAATACTTCAAAAATGCATCTTCCAAGCTCGCTTGTGGTCAGTTTGGTGCTCTGTTTCTTTCAACTTCAGCTCTGTAAGCCTTCTTTAAAAGCGTACCTTCTTCTATATGTATGACATGACCCCACAGTTGCAGTCATCTGAACAGGTGGAAGATCTGATGAGGTTCAATAAGGATAAGTGCAGAGTCCTGCACTTAGGACGGAAGAACCCAATGCACCGCTACAGACTAGGGACCGAATGGCTAGGCAGCAGTTCTGCGGAAAAGGATCTAGGGGTGACAGTGGACGAGAAGCTGGATATGAGTCAGCAGTGTGCCCTTGTTGCCAAGAAGGCCAATGGCATTTTGGGATGTATAAGTATAAGTAGGGGCATAGCGAGCAGATCGAGGGACGTGATTGTCCCCCTCTATTCGACATTGGTGAGGCCTCATCTGGAATACTGTGTCCAGTTTTGGGCCCCACACTACAAGAAGGATGTGGATAAATTGGAGAGAGTCCAGCGAAGGGCAACAAAAATGATTAGGGGACTGGAACACATGACTTATGAGAAGAGGCTGAGGGAACTGGGATTGTTTAGTCTGCAGAAGAGAAGAATGAGGGGGGATTTGATAGCTGCTTTCAACTACCTGAGAGGTGGTTCCAGAGAGGATGGTTCTAGACTATTCTCAGTGGTAGAAGAGGACAGGACAAGGAGTAATGGTCTCAAGTTGCAGTGGGGGAGGTTTAGGTTGGATATTAGGAAAAACTTTTTCACTAGGAGGCTGGTGAAACACTGGAATGCGTTACCTAGGGAGGTGGTAGAATCTCCTTCCTTAGAAGTTTTTAAGGTCAGGCTTGACAAAGCCCTGGCTGGGATGATTTAATTGGGGATTGGTCCTGCTTTGAGCAGGGGGTTGGACTAGATGACCTCCTGAGGTCCCTTCCAACCCTGATATTCTATGATTCTATGATAAGATTGCTGCTTGCTGGGAATGTCTGAGTATCAACTTCTTGGTGACAAATCAAACCAATGGATGTTAATAATATGCTGTAACTTTTTACATTGAAAACTGTTTCAGAAATCACAAGCAACAGATATATCCCAAAGACCTTTCTCATCTTAGAATCATAGAATGTCAGGGTTGGAAGGAACCTCAGGAGGTCACCTAGTCTAACCCCTGCTCAAAGCAGGACCAATCTCCAATTTTTGCCCCAGATCCCTAAATGGTCTTCTCAAGGATTGAACTCACAACCCTGAGTGTTGAGCTTAATGTGCATTAACAGGCCAATGCTCAAACCACTGAGCTATCCCTCCCCCATGCTTCAGTATTTTCGATTTCAAACATGCAAGGAAATAACTTATTTAGGTGTTAAAATTTGTTCTAATCTTCCCAAAATTGTTTCTATGAATATGGACTATATATTAAAAGACATTTCCAAGGATGTGGAGAGGTGCCATATCCTCCCTCTGTCATTTCTAGGGAGAATAGAAATAACCACAATTAATATCTACCCAGGAATGACCTATATCATTAGCCTATTGCCTTTAAAGGTCACTCCCTTGCTCTTTGGTAAAATAAATAGGCTTATTGTGCAATTTTATGGGATAAAAAACAGTTTCGCGTATCACACAAGACCCTTAAAAATAGGCTTGCCAGATTTGTATTTATATTATCTAGCATTCCGAATGTGTCCTAATTTAAGATGGTTCTCCTCCAGTAGCTCTGTATACACACCGGTCTGGTTTGAAATAGAAAATAACTTATCGAAACCATTTGGTTCCCTCTTTTCTGTTATATACCTTAAGAGGCTACCCACATCCTTAAGGAAAATTCCGATCTTTGCACCTACAAGATGCAACACATTAAGATGATTATAGCTGCTGATCTTACTAATTCTCTTCTTGTACCGCTATGTACCTGGGCATCAAGATCAAGGCAAATGCCACGCTTAAGACAATTTGGATAGAAAAAGGATTTAAAAAATTAAAGCTATAATATAAGATGATAGACTGGCCTCCTTCGATTACATGTGCAACAAAGATCAGTTACTGCAGTCTGAGTTCCTCCTTTCAGCAGCTATGCTCAAGAATTCATGCAAGGGTAGGGAACAATTGGTCTGTTTCAACTCTCTCACCTCTAGAAGAACATATTAAGAAATATAGAAACAAAAGTCACTTTGTAGGAA
Organism: Caretta caretta; assembly: GCF_965140235.1. NCBI lineage: Eukaryota > Metazoa > Chordata > Testudines > Cheloniidae > Caretta > Caretta caretta. The sequence goes on from NC_134207.1 coordinate 169,139,976, forward strand.
TTACTTATAGGTGGCTAATACTTTGCATTACCATCCCAATCTGAGTTTCAAAGAAAAATGGGAAAGAGAACTTAACCTTACTATCAAAACAGAAACATGGGAGGATATATGGCTTAATGTGAAAGAGGCTTCAAGTTCTTTATCCTTGCGATTCTTCCAGAACAAGATAATAAACAGGTATTACTGGACTCCAGGAAATTAAGGCTAGATTGGTAACACACAGTGAATCCTGGAAATGCAACTAGCCCCATGCGAACCTTTCACACATCCTGTATGCCTGTCAAAAAATGCATGTGTTCTGGAATACCATATTCAGTGCTCTCTCAACAACGTCGTGTTGTTATTTTTCCATCTCCGACCTTGGGTATGTTGGGGATGCTGAATGAGTTGGCATTAAGAAATGGATTGCAGTAACTAATTTAGTGCCCAAAAGTTATTTTGAGAAAATATACAATTCCTCCCTCACACACAGATTGGCTTAGTGAACTCTCTACTACTTTATTAATGGAATTAATGACTTTGTCTAATAGAAATGCTTGGAAAAAATATGAGGATGTCTGGTCACACATGAAACTATTGCATAAATTTGCAGTTTAATATATATTAGTCCCCAGTGCTCATAGATTATCTTCTCACTTATTTATCTGTTTAGTCACTTCAACAATTGACTCTCTGCATGACCTTTATGGGTTCAGGTTTGTTTGCTTGTTTTTTGGTTTGTTTTTTTCCAGGTTTAACAAATAATAAACACTGAATTTTGCTATTTATAGGGCCATCTTATGCACGTATTTATATATGTTTTGTTTCATTCTGTTTATATTTTATATAAAAACGATAAAAAGAAAGATTAAAAAAAGAAAACAGTTTCATAAGTTCAAGTGCATTGTTTAATTGGCTATTCTGTCCAGATTTGGTCAGAGGGTATAGTACAGCAGTGCTTGTTTTGCAGAACATCTGTTGTCATGAAATCAGATTAGGAAGACATCTTTATATACTTGGTGTCAGATTGTGTAGTCCATATTCCTACAAAACTTGACAAATCTGTGCATTTCATCATTGTTTGAGCACAATAGCACATTTTTCAAGATGTAAGCATTGCCATTTGATAAATATCTTGCCCTCGTGGTATTTTGAAATTCAGGATAGCTCTCAAAGTTCTGTATGACAGAGAGTAATTTGTGAAATCCGAATAAATAAGGTAGCCACAAAAATGTCTCACAGCTGTGGAATGTCTGCAGTGTATCATAATATATTTAGCATATCAGACCATAGGAAAAATAGAAACATGAGGGAAAGGTACGTTGCTTGGCTCAGAAATGATTATATCAGGGAATAATGCTGGGGGGAAAGATAGGTTAGAGGGTGTATAGGGATGTGGGGGTATTTCCCTGGCTCCTTGCCATCTGCAAACAAATCATTGACTATAAAGAGTCAGCACGTAATGTACAGGGTGACCTTGACATTGTAAATGGGTAAGAGAAATTTATCATATGCTGTCCACCATATTAATATGATGGAAAGTTTCACATGGTGAACTGAACTCTCTTTTGGAGTCTCTGCCCAACAATTCAGGGGAGTGTGGGGAGTTTTCACAATTTCTTATGTTTATGTATCCACCATGACAGCTTATACAGTAACACAATTCCTTATATTGTGCAATAAAACATGATACCCAAACCAAACTTAAGGACTTTAAAAGCTTTTGCTTTAAACAGAGAATCAGTCAGATTTAAAAATAAATAAACTACATTATAGGAACTGGGAGAGAATTTTACAAATAGCACTGACAATTTACATATTAAGCGATTCCAGCTGTTAAGCCATGGAAATTGGCACAAACCGCCAATACGGTGCATGCAGTAGAAAGGAATACACTGCTTTTCAGCTTGATAGCATGCATACAATTAAGTACAGATGTCCCTAATGGGATTTTTGTTGTTGTTTTATTGTGAGATCTATATTAATGTCCAGTTTATATGCCACAAATAAGTGGAATAAAGTTTCATTTTATCACTTTCTTCTTAGCAAAGGAAAACCCATACAGAGAAATGAAATCATAACTAACTGATCATTCATATTTAAGTGAGACTAGCTATTAAATTTATGAAAGTTGGCGGAAACACTCGGTAAGGTGCTCAGTGTACCTGCTGGCTGGCTGTCAGTGAGCTATGTAACTGAAACAGAGACACATTCAGCTAATGTCTTCTCTATTTGAAAGACTGATTGTGGGCAGGGATTCTGTTATTATGATTATTTGTAATTTACTTATAGTAGCATTCTCTGTGTACTAGGCACTTTCAAAACACTCATTAATTGAGACTATCTATGTTAAAAGGTTGATTCTGACAGGATTGAGAGCGGCCTGCAATGCGTTAAGCTGCCTCAGCTCTCACCACTGAAGATAATAGACGGTGTGGATGTTCAGTACATCACAGGTTGCATTCAGCATCTCACAGAATCAAGTCCCAAGTGTCAATGTGTATGAGAGCTACACAGTACACTACTATTCAGACTTGTTTTAAACTCTTCAATGCAGCTCATCACTAGAAATTTTGGAAAAGACACATGCCAGTTATGTACATTTGGGTGTGTGTTGGAGGTTACCTGCTTTTGTTAAGTGATGCATTTGAACTGAGGAGTGGTGTCTTTTTTTTTTTCTGTCTTTTTCTTCTATAAAAGGTCCTACAGACACAAAACCCATCCTAGCATAAATCGATCTATTCATGAGTACTGGGCATACATAAGTTATATTGGCTCAGGTGGTCTGAGTTCCAGTGTGTATCCTGATTCTCAGCTTTATAGTGCACTCTTCTGTACTATACATGCAAATCAAAGGCAGGAGATGGGTGAGAAACCCCTGCTTTATAAATATTTATTAGTGATTCATATACTTTATCCCAAGCTCACATGCATATAAGGGCAGGACAAAGTCTGAACTGTTCCGTATATTCTTATTTCATAATTATTGTATGTTAACAAATAATTTTTAACTTAGAAGTAAAATTTGACACTTTAATACCTAGTCAGTATAACTGTTATATTATTGCAAACGGAAGGGCCATCTCTCAAGGTGTGGATTTTCCTGAGAAGCAAATTTGATTGAGACCTCTTTATTTTAAATTAATGTATACATATTACATATATGGGAGTTATTCATAACATACTCCTCTTGCTCATATCATCCCTTCCATGAAACAATTGATAATTGGGAAATATCTTTGCAGATCAATGGGCTTGTACTAAACTCTGGCTGTAGCACGCCAGAAATAGAAATCCAAATTTCAAATCTTTAAACTCCTCTAATCTTTCTGCAACGATTTAAGCCCTACCAGATACTCTGAATGTGTAAGGCAAACAAGCCTTCATTTTCAGCCGGGGAGCAACTTGTGTGACGTAATAAGGGTTTGTGTAAGGATTATGACATGCCCTGGTAATACTTAGTACATAGTACATTTCCGTTATGTTTGAAATTATGGTCAAAACAGGCTTCAAACCATGTTATGACATGACCTATTTTGGCAATGGACTAGAAATGGGTGGGTGTGGGGGGTGTAACATTGTTTGATCCCATTATTACTGTAATTTACCATTATGTTGATAGAGGAGTATTGTGTGAATTTGTCATTGGGTTGCCCAGGCAGACCTCTAAAGATAGCTGCATTAAGACTATGCAACTCTTGTGATTAATTTCACCTTCCTCTGTGCCTGTAATTGAACACCATGTTCTGTAATGAAAATAAAGGCATCCAAAACAGGAACAAATTCATTTTGCTTCTACAGGAGGAAAGTGTATTGGGAGTCCTCTTGTAAATCATTGCTGGTGATGCTGTACCATTTTTGAGAGCCTCATAATAGTTTAAGGTTTCAGAGTAGCCGCCGTGTTAGTCTGTATTCGCAAAAAGAAAAGGAGGACTTGGGGCACCTTAGAGACTAACCAATTTATTTGAGCATCAGCTTTCGTGAGCTACAGCTCACTTCATCGGATGCATTCAGTGGAAAATACAGTGAGGAGAGTAACCAATTTATCTGAGCATAAGCTTTAAGTATCATTTTGTTTGAAGCCATACAAGATGCACTTAGCCACTTGTGCTGGGATTTTCAAAGGATCTTAAAGTGACTAAGCACCTGAATTCCAATGAATTTCAATGGGATTTCCCATTTGCAAGTGGGATTTATTTATTACAAAAGAATTTTCTGACTGTTTTTTTCATAGTGGGAAACTTCATTTTGTGAAATTAAAAAGTAGCCATGTTGATTTTGTCATACCACGGAAATTACTGAGCTGATCACTCTGTTGGTTTGTTTGTTTCAGACTTCCGGCAGTTTTTCCAAAAGCTCATCTTTCTGTTGTGACAAAGCATCACAGTAAGTCTTTCTTGAATGGTTTTGCTGTATTACCGCTCAGTAGTGTTGTGCTGTTTTTAATTGCTCCTGTGCATGGCATCTTCTGCAGGTTAAAGTAATATTTAAAGACATTCCAGTTGTTGTCTATGAAAGACATAGGCCATAACATTTTCTTGTTAAGGTTGTAGAGTGATCTTTTACTGGACATATGCAAAATACCAGATGAGCTGAGTATTTTCGTAAAGGTAAAACTACCACAAGTCACCTTAAACACTGTATTATTTTCATTTATCTTTCATGCTGCTTCTTCAATACAGCTTTAATTACACAGATCTAAAGGTAGATTGTTTTCTTTAAGGGTAAAATTCACCCTTTACAGAGGGCCCAAGTGGGAGTTAAGTTCTGCATAGACTTTGCCCTGGCCCCTGGGCCTTTACACGGGGATGTCTTTCACCAAAAGTAAAGTTGGGACTCATGAAAGGTGACAGACTGAGAGCACAGAAGTTGTTTATCCAGACCAGATTGCTCACAGGCTGCAGTCCCAGATTCTATCCCACTCTGCCACTGTGCCTCAGTCCAATCCAGTGAAGGGATCCACCATGAGGGGTAAGAGAGAGTTCACTTTCCGTGCCCAGCAAATACGCCGCTTATTATTTGCATCACAGTAGCACTTAAAATGTGCTAGGCACTTTACAGACATATAGGAAGCACTGTCCCAAAGACCTTACCAACTGAAATGTTGCCAAGAAGGGTGCCCTTTGGTGGTGGTAGGTTTTATAGTGTGGACACCTGTTTGCTTGGGCTGAATACTGGTAGAGAGCTAGGAACTTCTGACTTCTAGTCCTCCTTCTTCCCTCCGACTTTCAGTGTGGCCTGAAGCAAAAGTCTGTAGATTAAAATAGGGTTAATAATATTTATCTATCTACTTCACAAGCATGTGAAGATTAATGTATTTGCAGTGTATTGAAGATGGAAAGCTCTAAACAAGTTCTAAATATTATTTAGGTGCGGCTGCTAACTAGCCATTATATGGTAACAACCCTTTTCACTATTAACCTGGGCCAAAGCAGTGAGGAGGAAGGAAAGGATATTTTAAATGTTTTACATAGTCTTTACTATGGCTCTTTTTTGGTCCATGTTCAAAGCAAATAAATGGTGAGAACAAAACAACATGTGCTATAACTCCCGTGCTTTTTCTGTAGCTTGTTTGGACATGGCATTCAAAAAGGGTGCTTCGAACTCTATTCATTAGAAACATGTGAATAGTTTCTATGGATGGTTTATGACAGTAAAGAAGAAGTTGTAGGCCAAACTATTGGAGAAACTAAACCTAATTTTGACTTCATTTACTCTATTGAAGTTACTCTAAATTCATATCTGTATAACTTAGGGCAGATTTATTCATGTAGCATACATGAGCAATTTTAGAGACCTCTTAAAGACAGAGTGTCTGTGATGCCCCAAAGAAATAGCGAGAGATTATTGCAGCCATGAGTCTCTGTTTGTCTGTAACACCTGGATTTTCTCCTGTTCGGGACAGAACAAATTCAATTGTATTAATTTTTCTACCTTTCCATAGCACTGCACATATAGGCTTGGGATTTTATAGGTGGCACAGTAATGAACTCTCTTTTGGCCAGCTGTCAGTTGCTTAAAGACCTGACTAAATTTTGTTTTATAAGCCGTTTATGAACCGCAATTTCGATGAAAATATCAGGAACCATAAATACTGACTGGTTCCCTAGTATGAGTTCAGGATGAAATTTCTGCTCATTAACTTTCTATTTTCTTGTCACACTCACCCCTCTCTCCACTCCCCAAACTGCCACATCGGATTCTTCGCAGAAGTGCAGACTTTGATCACATTATGGAGGAGGGCTATGAACTTGACCTGACTTACATCACTGAGCGGATCATTGCAGTATCCTTCCCTGCCAGCTGTTCAGAGGAAACATATGTGCACAACCTGCAAGATGTAACCCGAATGCTCAAATCCAAACACGGAGATAATTACCTGGTAAGTGCAGATTAATCCTGTTTGTAATTCAGCTATGTGTAATTCAGTTTTATCCCTATTTGCTGTATGATGGCTGATCTGATATCCTTAATAACAGAGCCTAGTATAGGCTCGCTTACACCAATGTAAGTTTGGATGTAACTCCACCAAAGCCTATCTAGTTCACATTTACACCAGTGCAAGTGACGGCAGCCCAGCATTTTACATTCAGTCAAACAAGGAAACAGATGCAAGCCACCTTCTTGTTGATGGCAAGGCAGTATACATTTTGAGCATCATGTTCATTTGCAACAGAAAATTTGTAGGGATAGTTCTCACTGAGTAAAACTCATTCCTACAAGATCCAGATACCTCACCATGGAATGCATTTTTCTAGCAGCTGTAACTTGGGTTCCGATGATCTCTGACCATCCGCCCTGCCCCCCACCTTGGCTGGCTCCACTGTTGATTGTAAAACAGCACATAAAGGTTGCTGGTAGTGTGATTTGTCTCGTTCATTGACTTGATTTAGATGCATTTTTTCCCCATTACTTATTTTCTATTTAAAAAATCTCTAATGGGTTCCACATGCACGATCTTTTATGATGACCAAAACTGTTGTTCTCTCATGCTGTGTGTGTTTTCTGCTTAGCACATTTAAACCCTGTGGTATCTTACTCTTTCTCGCAATGTGCTTATAAATCAGGGCCAAAATCTCTGCTGTTAATTGCAGTTATTTTTACCTGACATGTGTAAACTATTAGAATAAATCCACAATTTCAGGAGGGTAAAATTACTGTAGCAGCTAGCTTGCACTGTCATTCCATCCGAAGAACACCAGCACTCTGCATTCATTCACTCACAACACTTTATTTATCACAACTGCATTGTATAGCAATGACTGCACTCAGGCTGTACTTGCAGTACTACCAATTATGAATCTTTTGTCACATCAGCTTTTCTGTAAGAAAACCAGTGGTCTCTCTGACGCAAAATTGTAATGCTTTGCAAAGCATTTCACCTAAGTCAATGTTTCAAAGTCAGCCCAGATCAACTGTCATTTTCATGTGATGCTGTATTTTGGTATACGTGAAATAGGCTGGTGGTCTTGGTCCAGCTATCTAACTCTTATTAGATGTGTTCACATCACAAAAAAAAAAAAAAAAAAACAGTTACATTTATACTAATTCCATTTTGTGTTAGGAAAGGGCCATAACCTCTCCATAGCTAAGTTTGCTAGCAATTACCAATTGGTTTAGTCTTACTATAACTTTGGCATGGGAAATACAGTGGTTTGGTTGGAAAATTGGCAGATTTACTCTGGAAATAAAGGAAAATGTATTTGCAAAGTGAAGAAATTTGGCAAGTCATTTTGCAGTTCTAGTCCATTATAAAATTACCACTTTTGTCTAAGGCTTCTTTGTCTCCCTCTGTTTCAAAAATGACTTTTTTGAACCCCTTCAAATTTTCCATATCGTTTAATATCCTTGAACATTTGCATTCCAGCTATGGCACCAATCCAGCAAAACACTTAAGCGTGTGAATAGTCCCACTGAAGTCACAGAGAGCACTAACGTGCTTAAAGTTAAACACATGCTTAAGCACATTCTTGTGTCATAGAATCATAGAGTTAAAAGGGACCACAAAGGTCATCTAATCTAACCCCCTGCCAAGATGCAGGATTTGTTGTGTCTAAACCATCCAAGACAGATGGTATCAGAGCCTGTATTTGTCGAAATGTAAGCAAAATTATAAATGCTTTTTGTTGTGGGTAGTTTTGAGCCCAATCTTCCTCCCTTTGATTTCTTTGTGAGTTATTGGCACCATTCTGCTGTCATTAGTGCCAATGGGAATTTCTGGACATTAATGTGAATGGGGGCCAGGATGGCATATTGTATGTTTGCATGAGCAAGTTGTCCTCTATGCAGTTGTTGCATATTGGAAAGAACATCGAAGCTTCTTCCATAGTTAACAGTTACAGCCCTCTTTCTTTAGCTCAAGTAGCAGAGACTTGTGTCTTAGAGATCTAAGATGGGTCCCAGCTCTAGTCCCAGCTCTGCACATCTGTAATTATTATGGAGAGCTGATAGCATCTCCCTAGCTAAGGCTGATTTTGGCCCTACTTTGTATCCATAAAATTTGTTCCAAAATGGTTGAAAAAATAAAGTATGTTTTTAAAATTAAAAGAGTTCAAAATGGCACTTTTAAAATTTCTGCTAAGTGTCTAACTTTTTTTGTGTCCCCCTTTGTCAACTCGGTGAAATCACCTGATATCACAAAATTCCAAACATAAATAGATTTTAGTAACTATCCCCCCAGCAACCTCAGTGATGTTTTCAAATTCACATACAGCGCTCTGGTAGAGTCCCATGACAATAAGTGTTTTATAAACACTAAAAGATTTTGACATTGGCTCATGCAACAAGGACATTTCAAGGGCTGAAATAATAAAATATGTAAGAAATTGCCATTATTTGTAAACTAGACATGAAGCAGGAATCACTGGATCTAGGGAGAAAAAGAACCAATAGAAAGGGTGTAATTGTCAGCAATGAATTTTCTCAGTGACCAAAGAAACTATATTGGGCCGATGTGTTGCTTGTACATAGTGTAATTTTACTGACAATTTCTTTCCATAACAAGTACTTATCTATCACATCCTTAAAAAATCCAAGCTCTTAAAAGCCAGAAAATGAATAGTTAAGGAATCATAAATCTTATACTTCCTACAAAATAAAAAAAAATCATATCAGGTACAAAGAAATGCAGATTTCATCATAACAAAAAAACACAGTCCTGTCCCTAAATATTTTTCGTCAATAATTTCAAAATATAAACACAACACACAATCCTTCAGAAGAAAAATACATTATTTCTGTACCATTAGTGACACATATTCATTACTGTCAGAAACAATGCACATGCATACATTATTTCATAGTATATCAGCAAAGTTTTACACTTATTCTATTAAAGTGCATATTGTTGTTAATAGTTTTATTATTTATGTATGTTGTAATACTCCCTAAAAAGTGTTAGGCACTGTACTAACACAGAGGAACAGCATAATTCTCAAGAAAACAACTGTTTTAGATTCTTAATCACTGCCAACTGGTACCTAAATTGAACTAGTTTTAAACTGAACAGTTTGTCTTAAATGAAAATATTTTGACATTGAAATAAAGGTAAGAAAAATATATGGCCAAAATTTCCACTTACTTTAATGGGAGCTGTCTGAGTGCTCAGTATTTTTGAAAGTCAAGGCACTTAAAGTCAAGGCACTAAAAATGGACTTAGGAACCTGTCTTTAGGCATCCATTTTTTTAAAATCTTGGTCAATTATTTAAAACCAACCAACCAATCAAACAAACAAACAAAAACCTCCCACAATGTAGAAATCAGAGAAACTCATGTAGTCTAATAAGATTGCTAAGCATAAGGCCTAATACTATTTAAAATCTTTCATTATATATACCGGTAATTACTATTATAAACGTGAAAATTTTAATTGTTACATATTGTAGGCATTTACTTAGCATATGTAGTTTCCCATTATACTTTCCTGAATTTACTAAGGGAAATACCCCGAATACTGCAAATGCTGAACTTAACCAAATTATTAGCTGAAGTTAGATATCTAAAGTGACTGAAAAATCTGAAGGCCCTCCCCTGTCATTTAACTTTCTTATAACATAATTTGGATACAGTGATTTACCACAAAAGAAATTAAACATCAAGATCTCATACTTTTTCTTTCTCTTTCTTCCTGAACAGGTGTTAAACCTTTCTGAGAAAAGATATGACCTTACCAAGCTTAACCCAAAGGTATTGGTTTTGATCATAACATTCATCACTTGCTAGACTTCTATACAGCATAAATGGGCTGCCATAAGCCTTCAAACTATACACGCTTTGATGTGCACAATGGATGACAATTTTAGGAAGAGTTTAGAAAACCAAAGATGCCGCCCCTTTAATTTTGAGTGTTGTGACTTCTTTCATGTCAGGGCTATGCTTTACAAAGTTGTTTCCATTGTTTTCTTTGGCTTTGCACATAAGACCTTGATCCAGAGTCCATTCAAGTCAATGAAAAGATTCTCGTTGATTTGTGTTTTTAATGTCAGGTCTACATTACATGTGTGCCCATGGAATATTTATGGCCATATAATGCTCCTTTGCTATGTAAACCTTAATGTACTGAAATTGATGAACTCACAGTTCAACATAACCTCATGTTTCGTGGATTTGCCTTCCTCTCTTCACAATTGCATCTGTGAACAATGGCAATGCAATTAGGGGAACAAAAGTTGTTGGCATCTTTCTTTGTTCTTCCTCATAGCCTTACCCCAACTCCCGGCCCCGATTTGTATCTTCATTTGTTATAACATTTTCTTTGGGGTGAGATGGGAGGTGTAAAGGGTTGAATAGATGTCTGGGACTCGAGCTCATTCCCATATTTAAGAACTTTGGCAGGCAGTCTTCAACAGCCACCCTTGGCCCATACCATCACAGACCTACAGTCACAGCAGCAGCACAGAGTTGTTTGGACCTAGCAGGGGTTCAGATTACTGCCGAGAGAACACAGTGAAGACATTTGAAGTCTGATCTTTTAACACACAGGCAGTTTTTATCACATGTTAATGAATGCATAGGATTTCATTGGCTTACTATTTTTGGAATGTGAACAAGATAAATGCACAGATAATGATGAGAAGTTGACCAAAAGAAAACTAGTTCCTTTAAAGGTAGGAAATACAGGTTATTAAGAGAGCTGGGCAGGAAACAGTTTTCCCATCCCAGGAAATTTTAAGATTTTGAAATTTTTTCCTGTCCCAAATCAAGAAGAAAAGTCTGACATTTTCATAAATCAACCCCCTTCCCCTCTCCCCTCCACCACCAAAAAAAAAAAAGTTTGGATCAATCAAAACAGTTTGATTCAACAATTTCTAAAGACTTGTATTTTGACCTTTTATTTTATTTTATTTTATTATGTTTTATTTTATTTTTACTATGAATTAATGTGAATTTCTAAACGAAAACTAATTTTGAACCAAAAAAACTCCAGAACTTTTATTTAGAAAATGTTGAAGTGGGTCATTTTGACAATTGTTTTAATTTTTTTTCAATGGGAAATTTCACAAAGCCAACCCTTTCCTACACAAAGTTTCAGTTTTGATTAATCAAAATACATTTTGGAAAAAAATTCTCAGTCAGCTCTAGTGTTGGATAAGATTTGTTAATACTTGCATGGAAAGCTCATGTATGCTAATAATAATAATAATTAATCCCTCCTCCCCCTGCTGTTTTGGGAGGTCTGTAAAGATGTTTTGCTTATATGATGAAAAGGCATTTTAAATAATGAAATATCACCATGGTTCTGTGAAGCACAGATGTTTCTGTTAGAAAAAAGAAGGAACCTTTACTATCAAATAGAAAATGAAGTGGTTTTGCTTGATTCCAGATTATGGATGTGGGCTGGCCTGACCTTCACGCACCTCCCCTTGATAAGATGTGCACCATCTGCAAGGCTATGGAATCATGGTTGAACAGCGACCCTCAGCATGTGGTGGTGATCCATTGCAGAGTAAGTGTGCAGTGTAGTGAGCGTATATATGACGTTCAATTTTTAATACTTGATCATAACAAGAAAAGTTATAATTAACAGTTTTGCAGCTGTTTTAATGTTGAAAACATAGTGAGCCAGATGCTTAGCTGATATAAAGGGGCCTAAAGCCATTAACTATGCCGAGTTAGACCAGCCAATGATCTGGCCGGATAAATCCAGGCTTGTGTGCTTAGAAGTAATATGCAGTGAGGTGTATATATATCAAAACTGAACACCATTGTTGAGTGTATTTAGTCCATCTCCTTGTCAAACTTTTGAGGATCCTCTTGTAGTATATGACATTCATTTACTTTAGTGGACTTTGAGGGCACATGGCACCTCACAGAATCACCATAAGTCAATTGAATCAAGTCATTACGAGCACTAACGTTAGATGTCCAAATCTCTACTTAGTTGCCTAAAGTGGGCATTTGGTCACCTAAATGCACGTCTGACTTTTCATCTCTGGGATTTAGGTATCTAGTTTAGATGCCCAAGTTGAAAAGTGGGCACTTTATTGTTGAATATATCATACAGTGATTGCAACGGATAACATTATTCATTCCATTTGGACTAGAATAATATTGTATAGACATAGAGCTAAATTCACAAAAGGATTCACAAAAGGATTTAGGCACCTAACTGCCACTTTAGGACCTAAATCCAAGAATCAGGACTTCTGACATTCACAAAACTTCACTTAGCTGCTGCTGAAAGGTGAAATAAACTTGCTCGGTGCCTAAATTTGCGAACACCCAGAGAGAGTTCACAGCTAAAAATCACAGGAAGAAGGAGGCATCTGCCTACAGCATGGATTTAGGCATGGAACTCCCTAAGGGGGCGGGGCTTAGTGCACACCCCTCTTGTCGGCATCTCCCATTGGCTACTTTAGACTGAGAACTACCCAGCATGTTGGCTTCTGTGAATCCCATTCTGTGGCACCCATCTCTCCCCATTCATTACACAAGGAGCCTGAGCACCTAACTCAGGCTTTGTGAATTCCATAGATTTTCTGGACACCTAAAAGTTAGATGTCTTGACACTCAGTGTCTCAACACTTACATTTCTTTGTGAAACTATCCCACACTGCTATTGTAGCCACTGGGAAATTAGGGCACTTAGGACCATCCAGGTCCTAACTAACTGCATAATTGCAATACTCTAATGTGCTGTTACTGTTGTGTAATGTTTTCCCTTCTCAGTGTTTGTTCACTGAGAAGAGAAATAAAGCTAAAGTAAATAATCCTGAGATCAGAAGTGAATTGGCAGGTTTGTTGATGGCACTCGAGGCAAATACATCTATAGTCTTACTGGCTTTGCTGTGCTGTTATTTGTTGACAGTAAATTAATCAGATATGGGACCAGAACTTGCTTCCATTGAAATCATTTGAAAACTCCCACTGATATTTTCCCCCAGTCCTGCAGTTGATAGCATGTGGGCAAACTTTGTGCCTGTGGGGAGTCCCGTTGATTTCCTGTCATCTGCAGGATTGGAGCCTTAAATGGTGCAGAAATGAGGCCTGTAACAGGGCAGGCTGCCCCAGTAAATGAAGCAGGTCTAGCTCCCCTGTGCCAGAACAAGTGCTCCCATTTGGCCAAGAAAGAGGGTGAGGCAGTACATGGGGCCTATGAAGGACCAGAATTTGAGAGCATGAAATGTGATGAGTTCAGGCTGCAGGGAGGCGGAGAGTGGCAGGAGATGAGAGCTGCAGGAGCCTGAAGGTGTTTCCTAGGGGAAGGCTAAAGGCAGGAGAGCAAGAGTGGTTTAACAGCAGTCTGCTCCGAGCCAGTGAGCCAGGGCTGGAGAACTGATGGCAGCGGCGGCAACAGCAGCAGAGGGGAGTTGCCTGATGGCTTGTACAGCGATCGGTCTGGGGAACAGAGTGATGCTCCCTGGTGAGGGTGATCTCTCAGCAGAGAGGCTGTGGGGGTTCCTGCTGTGATGACTGGAGTTCAGCTCCAGCTCAGAGGGCTGGGATGGCTGTCCTGGCTGGGATGGCTGTCCTGGCAGAGGATCTGAAGAGGACTGATGAGGAGCCTAGTTGTGGTATGGAGAGAATCATGTCATGAGATTTTAAGGACTATATGCACTGGAGTGATAAATGAACTGTTTTGAGACTTATGTTTTGAATTATTTGCACAATATTTTTGTAGTAAACTAGCCTCAAAGAAGGATATCATTGAGGCAAGAGAGCCTTATGGGGAGTCCTTGGGTTACCTGAAAGGGAAACTGAGGCAGGCACGTGTCATGCTGCAGCCTGCTGCAGAAGGATGCTCCAGGCAGGGCTGTCTGAGGACAGCACCATGATAAGGAAGACACAAAGGAAATGATATCGTCACTACGCTGGACTCATTTTTACACAGATACTTTTCTGGACACAACTATACCAGAAGTAAAAAGCAAAATATCCCAATGAGTATTTTATAAATCCCTCTAAAATAACTTGATGAATTTCTTCCCTGGGATCTTAAAAGCTTCCCACCACCATCCTTCCTGGATATAGCCAAAATGTGTTGGCTGAATAATCTGAAAGCATGTTAAAACTAGCCAGAATGACTGATCAGTAATTTGTACTGTACATATGTCATGTAAACTATTTAATAAAATTTTGAAACATTATGAAAATACTCCATAAAGACTAAGTGGTAGTTATTATAAATCACAGGTGTCAGAAAAAAATTGTGGATGCTTGTCAGAATTCATAGTTTATAGCACATCATGCCAGAAATTTCAAAGTTGTCCAGGCTTGTCTTGGATGAGCCCAAAACAAAAAAGTGATAGAATGTTATTGCTGCTGTTCATAGTTTTCTTTATTTTAATTTATAGCTTTGTCCTGGTATACACACAAAAATACCATGTCTAATAAATACATTCTATGTAAGATGTAGTAAAAAAGAAAGGGAAATAAAACAACTGATTTGTGGGCTTTAGTTCAGGAATCTTTTTTAGGGTAAAACTGGAAAAAAATGAATCCATTCATTTCTCATTTCAAATTAAATATACAAAATCCTGAATTTAAAAAAATAAAAATAAAAAAAGTCCTGCTTGGCTGCCCACCGCTGATCTGGACTCTCTGCTCCTGACATGCTACTGGTCAACCAGGAGTTAAGTGGGATTTTTAAAGAGCACCAGAGCAGTTTTGGTACCAATGCTTGCTGAGTTTCAGTAGGACTGGGGTGCCCAACACCAAAGTCTCACTCAGTATTTTCAATGTGGCAAGTCAACCAACTTGCAATTAAAGGGTCTTTAAAAGCCACTGACCACCATTCTCCTCCACCACTTCAACAAAAGACAGGCCTGAGCTCCTGTAGTCACCAGAACAGCCAAAGTAATATGGAAATATTGTTGTTTGCAACATAGCATAGGACCTGAGTGAAGCAGCATTCCATCGTGTGCACAATGGATGGAACTGATGTCTTTTTCTTACAGCAAAGTCCCACATATACTTATGGTGCTATGTAAATATTAAATAATAGAAACTATGGTTTCTTTGTCTTCCTACAGGGTGGAAAAGGAAGGATAGGAGTAGTGATATCATCATATATGCACTTCACCCATGTTTCTGCCAGGTAAGAGATGAACAATGCAAATGAATTACTGTGTTTGCATATCTTTCAAGGCTGGGGGAAAACCCTAAAATTTTCCCCTTAATTTCAGTAACCAGTCATTGTCCGATTGTCACCCATGCCCGTTTCAATCAGATGGTGCTGAAGTGTCTCAAAATTATGCATGATGGATGAGAATCTGTTACAAGCCTTCCTTCTATAAATTTTTAAAAAATTAATGGCATTTCTTTTGACTAGGACCAGATTCTACCAGTTTTACTCATTTAAGTAGTACCTTATTCCATGAGTAATCCCCATTTGAATCTGCCCATCCATAT
This sequence comes from Caretta caretta, assembly GCF_965140235.1. Taxonomy (NCBI): domain Eukaryota; kingdom Metazoa; phylum Chordata; order Testudines; family Cheloniidae; genus Caretta; species Caretta caretta. The sequence continues at coordinate 169,155,805 of NC_134207.1, forward strand.
TATATACTTACATGGCTACTGTGACAGGGTCAGGCCAGATGGCTGTAGGAGCATGATAGAAGGTAGATTTATTAGCCCCAGCTTAAGAAGGTCCTTTTTCCCTGAGTAAGATAACAATCAGAACAATCAGGAAGTTGCTGGAACCAAGTAAGGCAGGCTAATCAGGGCACCTGGTTTTAAAAAGGACCTCTCCTCAGTTAGTGAGGTGCATGTGAGGAGCTGGGAGCAAGAGGCGTGTGAGGAGCTGAGAGTGAGTAGGCATACTGCTGGAGGACTGAGAAGTACAAGGGTTACCAGACATCGGGGGAAGGTCCTGTGGTGAGGATAAAGAAGGTGTTGGGAGGAGGCCATGGGGAAGTAGCCCAGGGAGTTGTAGCTGTCACGCAGTGTTATAAGAGACACTGTAGACAATTGAATCCCCAGGGTCCTGGACTGGAACCTGGAGTAGAGGGCGGGCCTAGGTTCCCCCCATCCTCCTAAACTCCCTATTTGAGACAAGAGGAGGTGAGCTGGACTGTGGGTCCCACCTGAGGGGAAGGTCCCTGACCTATCCCCCGACCCACTAGGTGGGTCAGCAGAGACTGTAGGGATTGTTCCCCTCCCTTTCCCCATGCTGGCCAGTGATGAGGTTAGCTGAGTGAACGGCAGTTTTGAGCCACTAGCAAAAGTGGCCAAACTGAGGGCTGCTGTGAATCTCTGAGGTGAGCAAATCCGCCAATAAGCGCAGGACCCACCAAGGCAGGGGAAGAACTTTGTCACACTATCATCACTGTAATATCTCAGCATCTCACAGTCTTTAATGGATTTATCATCGCAACAACCCTGTGAGGTAGGGAAGTACTATTATCTCTATTTTACAGGTAGGAAACTGAGGCACAAAGAGACTAAGTGACTTGCCCAGGGTCACACAGGATGTTTGTGGCAAAGCAGGAATTGAACCCAAGATTCCCACAGGCCCTCCTAGTGTTCTAACCACTAGACTATCTTTTCTCTTACTGGAGTTACTTCTGGAATAGGTGCTACTCATCATGAATAAAGTTATCAGAACCTGGATCTAATATTCACACCAGAGCAGGGATCCCCAAACTCTTCCAAAGTGCAGAGCACATCTTAATAAAGAGATTGTCTCATGAACCACATCTCATCACCTCTCGTTAAGAAGGAACATGCATCTAACAGAGCAAAGGACTGGGAGTCAGGAACTGTGGGTTCTGTTCCTGGTTCTGCCACTGATTTGCTATGTGAGCTTGGTATTTGTGAAATTCTGGTTGTCTGTTAAAAAAAAAGAAATTTGGTAAATACTATCTGAAGGATAGAACACACATATAATTTTCTACTTCTGCCTTTCAATCAAAATTGGCCAGATTCTTGTCTTTAAATTTGTAAAAGTAATTCACAGAGACCATAACTCAAGCAAGATCTCAGTGACACTATTTTGGACTTAAATCGATTTGGCTAAGATTAGACTCAAGCCCTGGCACTGCAAATTATCTATTCAATTTGTGGAAAATGGGTGAAATCCTGACACCGTTGAAGTCAATGGAAAAACTCGTATTGGCTCCACTGGAGCCCTGATTTCACCTAATATATTTCCCATTTACCTGGTCCACAGATAAACAACCCAGTATGATTAGGAAATGCCACTAGCTACATTGTGAACAATGGTACACTTTAGAAAATGAAGTAATACAGTTATTTCTGGAGGAACTAATCTTCAGGACAAGGATTACCACCACTTCACCTACCTTAATCCTGTGGGACAAAAGAGTTGTCATGAGGATACTGCAGTGCTGTGTTGTGATCTCTGTGTTGTGATATTACACCAAATTATTATGGCATCTCCTCAAGAAACCACATAATAGTGTCCTGACCCAACAGCATGGCATCTTGATGCAATGGTGTGATGTCCTGGCATGACAGTTGATGTTGTATTCTCCCCAAAGTAAATTCAGGATTCTTCCAACTCGGTTGCAGGATCTGAGATTGGAAACTTTCCAATGAATTTCAGGATGCCTGGCAACTCCAATCCAAATCTTGCTTCTTGTATATTTAATTAGCGGGAGGGAAAGAGCTCTAGGAAGTTCCCAGTCATCTCTAGGTTGTCAATATTGTACATATGTCAACAGTTCCAGGCTGTGTGAGAAATCCTTAGCTCTGGTGACAAATGGGATATTCGGGGGAATGTTTTTTTGGGGCTTCCTCGGTTTTTTTTATTTTGTTCTGATTTTACTCATAAAACAAATATGCTAGTTTCTTATTGTTCTATTCACTAGGTCTCTTTACTGCTATAAAATAGTACTTTGATGCTGTTGATATTGTGGGTGACATTTTAGCATTCTTTACTCTTTAAATGGTGTTTCAGGAAACAAATTAGAGCAGCAGTTCTCAACAGGGGATCCGGGGGGGCCCCGTGGCTAAAACCCAGAGCCCGAGCCCCAGCATCTCCCACAGGGCTGAAGCCAGGACCCCCGGGGTTAAAGCCCCAAGCCTCAGTGCTCCCCATGGGCAGAATTCGGAGGCACGGGGGGTGTTGCCCCCCCCACACACACTCAAAACTACACTGCAAGAACAGGGCAGTCCTGGGGAAGGTCCACACACACCCTTTCCACCTCCTTCTCTCCATGCCCCACGGCCAGGTCAGAGGCAGGAAGCCAGAGCCGGGCAGGGTGGGACAGCTGCTGCTCTGGCTGGCGCCATGGAGCAGGCAGTCACTGCATTCCCTTGTCTCCTGCTGCTGCTGGTGCAGGGGGTTGAAGCTGCTCCTCAGCTCCCAGCCCCCTTTGCTCATGCAGCCGGTAAGAGCTGCCTGGGTGAGGAGACTCGGCTCCATGGCTGGCAGAGACTTCGGGGAACAGGGACCGCAGGGGAGCCCTCCTGGCACATAGCTCCTAGCTACCCCCCTGCCTGCACCCTGAGCTACCCCCCTTCCTGCACATGGCCCCTAGCTACCCTTCTCCCTGCCCCTTGAGCTACCTGTGCCTGCACACAGCCCCTAGCCACCCCCTTCCTGTACCCTGAGCTGTTTTCAAACTTTGTGAGCTGAGCCCCCCACCTCTGAGTTATCATTTTTGGTTGCACACTCCCCCTACCCCACCCCCCGCACACAACCCAGACAGGGTGGGTGGCCTGCTGATGTGAGCTGGGGGGTGGAGGTGGCGCTCCCTCCATGGACCCTGCCATGTGGAGCTGGCTCAAACCCCACTGGCCCCTGCCCACCCAAAATAGAAGTCAAACTACATCTGTGACCGAGCCCCCTCCCCCCCTCCCGCAGCCCAGAGCCCAGAATATGCCTCAGCTAGGGGAGGAAACATTATCCCTAATTTTCCTGAAGCGTTTGTCTAAGCGAAAACAAAAAAAGTTCTATGAGAACACTTGTATGGTTGCCATCGTGCCTTTGCTGTCTGGGTCATGAGTGCCCAGTTTTCTAATTCAAGAAAGATTACCTGCAGCCATATTTAACTGGGGTAACCCATGCTCTCTCTAAGAGATATTAAGCTTTGTTCTTACAGATAAGGATAAAAAATCCTTTGCAAAATGAGAGTTTGATGCTTAGATCCCTGGTGGCATGACTAGTGAGGATGTATAATGCAAAACACACTGAACATCTGTCTTGCCAATTAAGATGAATTTGAAATGAGAAGGATAATTGCATGTGTATTTATCTATCACTTTAAATAAGCGGCACGTAGTGGGCAGAACACAGCAACTAGCCATTTTTAAAAATGATCACGTATGTGATTCAGCAGTAGATAGCCATGGAAGGAACAGATTTCTTCCACAAGCCTCTAAATCACTTAGTCTGTATTGCGCCATCGGTTTTTAAGCAGAACTCCCTAATGAACGGAATAGAAATTCTACATAAAACTTGATGGAACAATAGGTACAGCCTTTAACAAAGAATAAAAAAGAGAGTTCAGTTTTAATCAGGTTGTCTTACAATATGCCATAAAATTTGGCCTTATTAACACTGGTTCTGCACTTGTAAGGAAACTCCCTTCTCTTCATGTGTCACTATATTTATGTCTGCATCTGTAATTTTCACTCCATGCATCTGAAGAAGTGGGTTTTTTTACCCATAAAAGCTTATGCCCAAATAGAACTGTTAGTCTTCAAGGTGTCACCGGAGTCCTCATTGTTTTTATGCCATAAAATGGTGATTTCTATGTGTATATAATGTAATTTAATGCCTCTTATCCTAAAGCATTTGACACTATGCACACAGAGCCGCAATGAAATACAATCACCTCCTTGGTGGAGGGCAACAAATCAATTAGTACCCAGCAGCAGGGAGTAGGAAAGGAGGTGAAAATTTTGCCCAGTCCTGTTCTGGAAAGTGGCGTGGCATGGGATCTTTAACATCAATGAAGAGAAGACAGGACCTGATCCAACATCCATTGAAGGCAAATGGGGTTATCCTTAGTTTTTAAAGTCTTCTATGAAGACTCAACAGGGCTAAGCCAACTCTGATGGGATTTTACCCTGTGGTTCCATGGGGTCTAGTTACTTCAGACCTTATATACGGATGTTAATTAGCATCAGTCTACCAGATCCATTTACTCTCATATGATGATTATGTATTTGTCCCATATACAGCAAAAAGAGCACAACTTGATACTTGGGAACAAATAATTAGGGATTGTCTCATTTATTTGGGGGCTGGGATCATCATGGTTTTCTGTCTGGTACTTGAGGACCTCGTTTTTTCTGTGCTCTTCTGCCTTCTCTGCCCATATGCCCAATATCCACTCTCATTTTAAACAAAGAATAATAAAACCAAACTTCTTTCACAGCCTACCATTGATGCTCCACAATAATCTACGGGGGGTTCATGGTTGACTTGCACAAAGCCCTTCTTTCCCAAGGCCTGATTGTTCTGCTTCTGGAGCATACCCTCTCCTGGTAAACCAGATAGCAAGAAACCAGGACTGAATAAATCTTTAGAATAATTACATGTATGTTAGTTCAGTCAGAATTCTGATGCTTTTTCTTTCTTCTTTTTCTTCTTCTCTCTTCAGTATTAGCTGTTGTAGGTTTTGGGACATAATATTAAGGAGGGAATACAAGTACCCTCCTATGCAGTCCACAGAGAAAGCTGTATTGATGGGGCTAAAAGCAAATTGCGACAAGTTGTTCATTGTGCATCCTGGGGGTGGCTAAATCCATTGCATTGCAAATCTTGCATATTCATGTATGAAATGCAAAATCCTGATAATTAAACATGAGAAGTAGGTGCTTTGTCTCAGGGAGGAAACTGCCTTTGGAGTGGAATTAAAAGGTGGCAGTGGAAAAACTATCCCAACCTGACCTGTGAGCAGGTGGGTTGGCAATTACTGAAGGCATTTTGTAGTTTGGCACATTTCAAGCTGTAAACCGCAGCATTTCCAAGATAATCCTGTGATGAAGTGGGAATTTTTGGCAATTTTTATGATTCTTATGTGTGCCTCAGATTTCCCTATATGTTGCATTACTACCCTGTGGGTGGAAAACGAGTGTTTGCTCTCAGGGCAGGCTAAGAGATGTAGGTATGAATGTCGCCTAGCTGTCTGAGCTTGAAGGAGTCATTGGAAAAGGACTGGCTGAGGCCAATGGAGAATCCAAAAAGACAATGGCATATCAATGGAGAATCCAAAAAGACAATGGCAAATCCAATCACCAGCATATTGACTCCTAGCAACGAATGACCCAGAGGGAGATGGATTTCTCCATCTCTCTGCAGGGAAGCTCAGCACAATTCCCCAGAAAGGACTGGAGAGGTAGGAGGATAAGAGTTGGCTGCTGGAAGAAGTTGGGGATCTCACCTGGAATCTGAGGAAGGAGGTCAGACCTAAAGAGAGACAGAGCTTGAACAATGGGGTTCACTACAGCTTGGCTGGGCTCTGGGCTAACGAGAATGGACTTGCTTTAACTTTCAGTTCTCTATGCTAAACTAAAGACTTCCTATATTGTGCTCCAGTTGACTAATAAACCCAACTGTTTTGACAACATTGTTTGTTTGACTGCTAATGCTTGGTGAGGTGCATTAATCCCTGAGGAGCATACAAGTCTGTACCAGGAGTCTATCTCAGTTGGACTCACTGAACAGAGCTCTTGGTGTATAGTAGGAGAGCAGGACCCTCAGAGGTTCAGTCTAAGGAGGTGGTGAGTCCACATGGCTTACCCTGGAGGAAGACTCCTTTTGGGTCTGGCACACTGAAGGGGTTCCTCCAAGAGACTGTTCCAAAGGTGGGGCATAGCACTGATCCTGTGGATCCACAACCAACCCCAAATGGAATAACATGGTATCTACTTCTTTGTTTTGATAGCGCTGATCAGGCTCTAGACAGATTTGCTATGAAGAAATTCTTCGATGATAAAGTTTCAACTTTAATGCAGCCATCCCAAAAAAGGTATTTAACTTATATCTAATTTATATTACTAGATGAGCAAATGCCATAGTTTCTCCTCACTATCCAGTGGAGGACATTTCCCTGAGATTTTCCCACTTCAACTCTCCACCTTGTAGCAATCTTCCTTAAAGGAGATCTCTCTCTGTTTGGGTGTATTTATATACACATAGGTAATATTTTGGTATGGTACAAAGGTTTCATCTATATGTGTTTGTACTTCATTATGTCTAGGCAGCAAAGCAGTCCCAATACACTTTAAAACCTCTGTAAAAGAAATGTAAACTTGTCTTTTTCTATCTCATATGACATTTTAGTGAGAACATGATGGAGTGATGTGATATAACGGTTTTATTGACATTGTTTGGGATGATTTACATATAAAACGGACATCTGAGTCATGACAATAAAATCTTTATATCACACTACACTATCATATACTCTGTCTATTCTATAAGTGAAGGTGAGACATTACTTAGAGCAGATAGTTGATGTTTTGGGATGTGAAATAGTCTTGAGGTATGTGTGTGGACATCTGTGCAATTTAGGATTAAACTAGTGGATGTTTCAGTACCAGAAAAGAAGGGAGCAGCTGGAAAATGCCTACTAGGTAATTGTTATACTCTCATGCACCAGTCTTCATTTCGATGTGTAAAATATCTACACAGGGAGTTCATTTGGGATCACTGATTACTTTCCCTTTCATCAGCAGATATGTAACAATTTTAGCACTTTGTTTTTTTTAAAAAAAAGACTTTGTCAGTAATTAAAAAGAACAAAGTCATATAGTAATAATGAAGGTCAGGAAATTCGCTCTGTTTCTGGTTGGGAAAGGCTTTCCCAGTGTCTTGATGGACCTATCCAGTGACCTACACAGCTGTTGTTGACATGAAAAATAACAGTCCCATGAGTTTTTAAATAAACTTAAAAAAAATATTTAGCCTGGGGAACTCGTTATCCATTCGGCTCCATATCTGCAAATAAACCTTGCATTATTAAAATGTGACACTTGTAAATGGCACCTACAGGAAACAGTGGCATGCACCGTGGGAGCAAAAGGAATGAGACAGTCTCAGTGCTCCCATCAGGATGCCTTCTGCAGTATGAACAGCTCTGACTTTAAGTCTCTCCCTTCTGCAAATAAGTTTCCATGAGAACCAACAGGCCTCACAACAGCATCTGTGACCTGTGCCTCATGGCAGTTGTTACAGCCATGCTGACAGGAAGTTTCAGTAGCTGCTGGCTTGCACGTACAGTGTGTGAGCCCTAAAGCCAAAATAAAATACCTGTATGATGCAGGATTTGGTCTGACATGCTCTTCTGGAATATTTGTTTAGTTTCTCCAGGGGCCTCTGGGAGGCACTAATTCTCCTCCTGAATGGTGGAATTAGCTTCTTTGTGTTTTACTACGACATTGCAGTACTCAGTCTGCCTCTTGCATGCAGAACATACGAATGCAGGATATGCCATAATCTAAATCTGGCCTCTTGTGCCTCTGGCAATGGTCAACGCTTGTTATTGCAGAGGAAAGTGAAACAACTCCATAATGCCCCTGGCTAATTTTACAATGCTACTTGATCCCAGCTTATCCTCTGAAGTATGCAATTAAATAACCCCATTTTAGCTTGCTTATCTACTAATGTTATTACTGGGCATTCAGGTGTCCAGATCCTTACTGACATTCAACTGATTATGAATATATAATCTTAAAACATGAACATACACACTCACTTTCTACCTACCACATGGCTCAAACATCTGAGAAATCTCACTTTGGGTTCCAGTCCTCCAGGACTTGGGCAAAATTCTCAGGGGCTTCAACTGAAGTTTTGCGTGAATAGGAACTGCAGATCTGAGCCCTCTATATGTGAAAGGTGAATTGTGTGTGAGTGTGTGTGTGTTTTAAGCTTCGTTGTTTAATCTCCTCAAAAATATCAAGTAAACAGCTGAATAATCAGCTATAAACACAATAATGAATGCAATGGCAGGAGGATCAGGACTTAAATTAGAGAAGGGGATAAATTTGGGGGGTCATTAAGGAGACAATGGGTATGTCTACATCCCAATCACAGGTTTGATTCCAGCTCAGGGTAGGCATGACTGCATTACCTTTAATCTAGCTAGTGTGGCTAAAATGGCAGTGAAGACACAGTGGTTTGGGCTTCGGCATAGGTTGTACAGGCCATAAGTTGGGCTAGCTAGATTAAAACTAGCATGGCTGCAATCACACCCTGCGGTTACAGTGTAGACGTACCCATGGTGGTAGAAAGAAAAAGGGTTAAAATTTGTGCCATCAGTGCAGTATTGTCTTACTCCTGTTCTTGCAGCCAGGCAGATATGATAACCTGTACTTGTGCTGCTGACTGAACAAATACTGCCAGAGAGCCTGGAGGAGGAAAACAAGAAGCAACATTGACATTGAAGCAACCCTTGCTACTTGTATTTAAAACAAATCTAATAAAGAAATAACCCCAACAACTCCAGACTCAGGGCGGTAGAACTATCACTGTCAGGGAGAATCACTACAACTGTGATATTACCCATATTGCTGCCACCTAATTTGCAGCATGTGGTGTGTTAGTTGTTTTTTTAATGATATATATTTTATTCTTAAAAGCAATATTAAACTAATTTAACACCCCTTGTGGCCAAAAGGGGAGTTTGAAACAGGGAAATCAGTAGCAAAATGGAATAATAGAATGTATCTTGCCCCTCCTTGTCTTTTTGTGCAAGAGAGACTGCTGTTTTTTAATCTTATTCCATTTATGGGATGTGTGTATTTTATTTCTTACAAATTTGGCCGATCTTGGGGAAATTAGCTGGATATTTAAAAGGAGGGAAGGGATATAGCAATCCAAAAATAGGGTACAGAATGAAAAACTTATGTGGGGAAGAAATGCAGTTATAAATTAAAACTTCCCTCAGTGGGAAAGGCAATTACAGAGCAGATAACCCTAGGTCTCATTGACCTTTGCTTTCCTGTGAGGAGGTTCATATCACCACAAGAATAAATTGTTCTTGAACAATTCCTCCAATGTACTAAGCACAAACTGGCTTTACTTGAATATCAGATGTTAGTCCTGCCAGCCATTTGTCTGTTAGTGCAAGAGGGATTGGGAAACTATCTCAGGGTGTTTAGGGGGAATGAAACAACTTGTGGTATGTGTGCACACTTACAAAAAGGGCACCTACTCAAGTGGCTTTATTGATGTGCAGACCAGTTCATTAGGAACTGAGCTGGACTCATTTCACTCTGACTACCAGAATGCTGTCGACTTGAATCACAGTTAATATGTACTGGGCTGAAAGTGACCTTTACTAGCTTCCTGAGTCACCCACGCATCTCCTTTTCAAAGCTGTTAGGTGGAATATTCTCTCCTAAATTATTTTAGTACAAATATTACCCATAAAAGCAACATCCTTGCCAATAATTGAAAAACTTGATAAACAGAAGCTTCTCTTCATATTTTGATGCAGGTTATTCTATTCCACTTAAACTCTAAGGCTAAATGAAGCAATGATATGCCCTCTTGTATTAATTATATTCATTACAACGAGAAGATCATTTTCCCTGGGATTATAACAGTCTTTTCCTTCCTGGCTAATTGTGTTGCATTTTCTTTTCAGATATGTGCACTTCTTAAGTGGCCTTCTGTCTGGATCTGTAAAAATGAACACGACTCCACTCTTCCTGCACTTTGTCATCCTTCATGGCATCCCAAGCTTTGATGCTGGAGGAGGTACATTATTTCACTTGCCGTTTTCAAGCCTTGCTCTTTTTGATACACTGCACTGTTATTAGGATGGGCAAACCAGTACAGTTCAGATAAGAACTCCCTAAAACTTCCCCTCAATTTCAAAACAATCTCAGACCTTTCTTGAGGTTTGGAAAATTTCCATTAAGGAACAACTCCTCGCCTCAACTATTCCTGCAAACCAAGGGATGAGGAAAACCCAACAGAACCTCTAGGCAAGGGCTAGTGTAAGAGTGAGAGTGGAGGAGCACAACTCTCCAGTTCTGCTAAATGCAGAGATAGCACCTCCTTCTCATCTTCCTTCCAGTGGGCTGAGGGACTTCCTGTGCAAGTCCTGCCGTCGTCTCACTGACATCCGAACAGCTATGTTCCCCTTACGTGGGAAAGTCTCAGTGCTGCTATCCCACTCCAGTGTAAGGGTTACCTCTGCCTATTTAGTGTGGTCTGCTTCCTCATACTCCACTATTGGGCCTCCTGAGGAGGTGGCCTCAAAGTCAGTTTCTACAGTCCGCTTGGATCTACTGTTCTGGGCGGTGACATGGGCCAGCAAAAGCATTTTGCTGAATCTGCTGTTCTAAAACTTAAAAAGCACTCTAGAGCTTACACTCCAGCAAGGAGGCGCAGGAGAAAAAGTAGCAGGCCACTGACCTTTCTACATAGAATCACAGAACTGGAAGGGACCTCGAGAGATCATCTAGTCCAGTCCCCTGCATTTGTGGCAGGACTAATTATCTAGACCATTCCTGACAGGTGTTTGTCTAACCTGCTCTAAAAAATCTCCAATGATGGAGATTCCACAACGTCCCTAGGCAATTTATTCCACTGCATAACCACCATTAGTTTTTCCTAATGTCCAACCTAAACCTCCCTTGCTGCAATTTAAGCCCATTGCTTCTTGTCCTAGCCTCAAAGGTTAAGGAGAAGTATTTTTCTTCCTCCTCCTTGTAACAACCTTTTACATACTTGAAAACTGTTATCATGTCCCCTCTCCGTCTTCTCTTTTCCAGACTAAACAAACCCATTTTTTTTTCAATTTTCCCTCTTAAATCATGTTTTCTAGACCTTTAATCATTTACACTAGATACACAAGATACACTAGTGGGTGATACTTAAATCTCCACTTAAGCAAGGGTAGCTTCATTGACTTCATTGTCCTTTAGACTGGCCACAATGTTTTTTTAATGCAAAAATATGATTAAAAATTAAATAATTGTTAATCTCAGTCAAATTTTCAGGAACTTTTTCAAAGGAAAAAAAATCCAAACCAAAATGTTTCATTTAAATTTATTTTTGTTTTCTCTTTTTGTCGTTCCCCACTTTCTCCTATTTATTTATTTTTCCCCAGTAGGAGAGAGGGGATTAGAATTTTAAAAGTGAGCAAAGTGCTACTCTCTCTCATTTTCAAAAGTCTTTCTCCTCCCTCTCTCCTCTCCTGGCTATTTTTCCATTGGAAAAAAAAAGGTGGAAAGATTGAAAAAACAAGAGAGACTTTTGTTCAGAATGAAAGGAGGTTTTTTTTGTTCCATTTTGAAAAATGGCCTTGAAAACTTTCAACAGAACTAAAATGTCACATTTGTCAAAAATCCATTTTTCCTTAATTTTTTTTCAACAAAATGTCAACCAGCTCTAGCGTTTGCATCCACCAATACCAGGTCTGAATGTGGTCCAGTGTGTCTGTTATATGTTCCGGAAACTCACTAAATGTGTATTTTTTAAAAAAATTACAGATAATTAACAAAGAATACATGACTCTCTTGGCTATTTTTGCAGTTTGTCGGCCTTTTCTAAAGATCTACCAGGCTATGCAACCAGTTCATACCTCAGGAATATAGTAAGTCTTAGTTATTTTCATCTCTACGGGAATGTAGTTCTCCACCCTTTAAGTTACAAAAGTTAAACCATCTTTTTGTCGTGATTTTATTGTTTAAAAGCACAACATTTATTTAAACATCTCCCCTTTTCTTCTCTTTCCTGTTAAGTAGTGTAGGGCCAGAAAATCAAAGCAGAATCTGCATTGCTATAGAGCCAGCCCAGCTATTGAAGGGAGATATTATGGTAAGTACTTAATTCTGATTCCACATAAGTAATTGTGCCTTCTAGATGGTGATTTAAAAATAAAGACAATCATACATTTTGCACTCTTGTAGAAAGAAAATGAGAAAATTGTCACTGAGGCACGAGTGGGTAGGTAATTAAATTAGTTTTACTCAGCCTCTTGGGATTTTATGTTAAGCAAGAGTTTACTTCAAGCAAGAATCATTTCATGGAGACAAAACAAACCATTACTACCAACTTTCCCCTGTCATTATAGTGATACTCAGTATGGTTATGTTTATATTAGTATTTCCATGATAAAACACATTCTGTAAAGTTTTTTCACTCAGCCTTAAAATTTTCTTTGGCTTATAATTTGGCAGCAAGGAACTACTTCTTTCATTTTACTTTCAAAGAGTGGTTTGATCAGTGTTGTGTTTTATTTTGGGATAGGGGAGTGAAGAAGGGTACTGGATAAAAAGCCTTTGGTTTCTGCAGACATACAATATAAAGCATCTTCTACATACAATATATACTGTATGTATGCTAAGTATAATTATAGTAAATGTTGCAAAACATCCATTCTTCACTTACTCACAACTTTCTAAAAATGAGGCGGTTATGTTGAAAAAATGGAGGAAAACAAAAAAAGAAAACAAGAAAAAATGGTTGTCATCTCTTCCAAACTTGTTTCATTGTACCTACATGGTGGCAATGTGTGTGTCACAAACGAGTATAATTCTCCCACTGTAAATTTGCCCTAGGTCCCCAGCACTGCTCGTGTATTTCAGGCATGTTTTAAATTTTCAGTGAAATGTTTGAAATGAGATGAACATTTTTTGTTTTAGTTTTTTTCTATTTCTCTTTTTTTCACTTTTTTTCCGTCTTCCCCTCCACCACTTTTTTTCCAACAAAAAATATATTTTTTTAAAATCTTATACGAAAGTGCCTCCCACATTCTAGGTACTGGCAGAGTTTCAGATTTAGCAGTACTTACCATATGAACTACTTACCATATGAACCTCAATGCCTGGACGCAGGCAACTGGGTTATAGACAGAATAACCAACTTCCTTCTGAATTTCCCCGTCTATTGGCTTGTGACACAAACCACAAACACACTACGTGCACAAGTTTGAGAAATGTTAATCATACTGGAAGCCACTTTATTAGGAAGTCAATGACTTATTTCATATAGTAGTATTTCCTAAACAAGGCGTGAGCTCAAGTTCTGAATGTTTAGATTTGACTGAGTAAAACCATCAGTGGTTTCAGAAAATGAAATCCATAAGGCTCAGCGTCTCTAAGTGTAAGGATTTTAAAAACCAATGGCCCATGAAGTAACTGATTTATTGCATCAGTGGTTTTTACAGAAGATAAAGCTGCAAGATCATACAATGTGCTCTGTATATGTTCTCAAATCAAAGGCTATGGGCTTGCCTACCCAGGGAGTTATTCATTATTAATTCTCTGTATGGACACTCTAATGGTGAAATGAAATGAATGCCTTATTCCAAATTATCTTAATCCACTTTGGAAGTGGTTTAAAATAAATTATAATGATGTACTCTTATTTGGTAATAAGATGATCCATACAGAGAGTTAATCAGAGACAGCTGATCCATTTTACAGTAACACCCTATTTTTATGCCAGATTAGACATGTAGAAAAGCCCCAAATCATATATATGATTGCTAATCACAGCTGCCAGTTCAGCTTACACAGTCACTTTAATGCATGTTTAATTTATGTCTAAGACCTTTGGGATATCTTGAGTTAGAAAGATGGATTATACAACCATATAGTACTCTATCCCAGTCTATAAAATCTATATGTTAGAGATAGGATGGACAATATTTATTAGGTCCTCTGTTCGGTCTCCATCTAGGCAATACGAGATTTACTTCTTCATAGCATATGATCAACTGTTTTGTGACCCAAAGCATACATCTTCCATCTTTTCCCTTGAGAGACTATTCCAGTCTAAAAAATCTGTGTGTCTCCTGATATTTAGTCTAACTTTCAGTTGGCTGAGTTTCATTCCTATATGGAAAGATGGATATAAATGGATTCTTTGCTAGTGCTTGGCACAATTGCATATTGAAAAACCTGGGTTTGAGTTGAGAGACTAGATGATCTAACAGTCCTTTCTGGCTTTAAAATCTAATACATGAACCTAGGAATTTTGCTTTCAAGTAGATCAATTTCAGGGAATTGTACTTGAGGAAATAATTTTGATCTTCGAGAACCCCTTTATTCTGTCTTCTGGCTGCTATCCTTACACCTAATGCTAGCAGATACAGGTTTATGACACAAATTCATATCTGGATTTTGAATACCCCATAGTTTGGGCCTGTTCAGATTTGGGTTTTGGGTCCGTAGCAGCATGTGATGGTGCATCTGGAGATGGTCACAATGACTGGGAAGGTGGGGGTGGGGGAAGGCTGAACATAACAAGGAGGGCAATATTATGCATACCAGAGAAACCAAGAATAGGAGGGGTGTTTTTTTTCTCCACAATTCAGATCTCAATCCTTCAATGAGCTCTATGGGAGTCTTCTCAAGAGGAGCTCATTGCAAGTGCAGGGTCCAGGTGTCCAACACAATGGTTCATCTGTGTAATTTCCCTCATAGGACACGTTAACATAGATCAATAGCTACTTCATTAAGATGTGATTTTTACTGTGATTTTAATAGAAGATTGAAAAATAATAAGGGACAAAAGGTGATTGTGTCCATGTCAATCTAGAATCTAGTCAAGGAAAAAAACGTTAAAAGTAGTTTCAGGTACTACACGTGCCCTTCCATTTCCCTGTCAACTATTATGGTTTTTACAAGTGTGTTCTTCTTTTAAAAAAAAAAAAATTCTGTCACCCATACAAACAGGGGGATGCTATCTGGGGTCCCAGCTCAGCAAAGTATTTAAATATGCTTAGCTTTAAACATATGAATAATCTCATTGACTTCAGTGTGGTTACCCCCATGCTTAAGGTTGGGCATATGCTTAACTTTTTTGCTGAACTGGATCCTAAAAATGAGTGATAGTGTTCTGATCTCAACTACACAGCGATGAATTGGAGTAACTCCACTGAAGTCAACATTTACTCCAAATTTGAACCTCTGTATCTGTGACGAGAATGTAGCCTATAGTACCTTATAAGTAGGCAAAATATTCTGATTTACTGGTGATCCAAGTTTTTGGGTTTCCATCCAACAGAATGAATATTCTTGTCAGAATTTTGACCACAGAAAATGAAGAACTTGGAAATATGTAAGCAGTTTCTGCGGAGGAAACAAAAAAAGTTGTAAAGGTGTTGATATTATTGAAAATGGGTTCTCTCTCTCCAGCGGCCAATTAGGTGGAGAAGGTTCTGCATGTGTGCAAAGTCAGACTTCTCAAGGTCTAGAGAATGTATTGTGCTTTGCAGGTCTTTAACTTTCTTCATCTGCAGAAACTCTCACCCATGACTCTTTCATGAAAATGATGTGCCATTTAAAATATTTTCAAGAGAAGGAAAGCCAGTGTCTTCACCTCTAACTCTTTCAGTATTAACTATCGCCTAAAGTGTAATCCTAAATGAGTTGTATAGTTTTTTAAGGTCTTTTTTCCCCTCACAAAGCAAAATTGAATGGAATGATAGTTACAGCTGCAGTCTGACCTTAAACTTGGAGCAGGTCATTTCTATCTTTTGCATACACTCTCTTTTCAACCTTGTTTTCATCATTTTTACTTTGCTGGGCAAAATCTTCCAGTTCTTCCTTAGGCAAATTACCATCATGTGTGATGGCAGGCTGCTTGAGTAAGGATTACTGGATTTGGCATATAACGAGTAGGCTATTTATTCCTGAGCTCAAGCATCCTGATGGTAATACGGCCTTATATTTTGTAAAATCAGAGGACTAGCTGATGATGCTAGTTTGAGTAAATTATTGCCAGCCACAGATTGTCTGAGAGTTAAAAGAGGTGTAATAAAGGAATCTCTTGACTGAAAAGGAGTTTGTGTCCTATGCTCCTATAAGTATTCAAGTTTCAAAATACAATACAAAAAAATCTTTCCTGGTCTTTTTACTGTGTTCTGGGGAATTTTCTTCCTCTTAGTTTCCTTGTCTCATTTTCTTTATTTTCTTTCTAACATAAACATACTTAGCTCTGTTCGCATGAGATTCTCAATGCTCTTCACAAAGATGCATATTTGTGACCCTAAGAGCCTCTCAATGTCCACTGGCAGAGGACCCACTATATGATAATTCCTATCAGGCCTGACACACACTCACTGCCCCCAATACACTGTTGTCATAATATGTATCTAAAAGGTGTCATGGAAGGTATTATATGTAAACTGGTGACACACTGGCCCCAAAAATCTTTGTGTGATGTATGTACAGGTTGGGTACAAAGAGTTATATATGTGTGCTAGAAATATGTTCTTAAATGTGTTTGGGAGCCAGTGAATACATTGAATCTGCCCTAGACAAAGGAATGTGGAGTCCCCTTTCTGACTGGCTTGATTACAGGTACAGGACAATGAAAGTACATTTACATATAAGGTAAACAAAACAATCAACCTAACATGCGGTAGCTTAGTGGGCATACTTGTGGAATCTGCACCCTAAGAATCTTCCCTGGCTCTTGAGCCAAAGACTATTGAGTTTGGGTAATATAAGGGGAGCAAAAAGACAATTTAGTTATCCATCATTTAGGGCAGTGATTCTCAACCAGGAGTATGAGTATCCCGGGGCTATGCAGAGCTCTTCCAGGGGGTACATCAACTCATCCATGGTCACACAGGGAGTCTGGCTGAGCCAGGAATTGAATCCAGGTCTCTTTAAGTCCCAGTCCAGTATCCTGTGATCAGTTTGGGCTATGTGGCTTTTGTCTGGTGTCAAAGGAAATAGATTTAAAGGAAAATAAGGAAAAGTATTTTAAAAAATTACTAAAAAAAATTATTGAGATTTTTGTCCATTTTGAGGTTATTAATGGGTGTCCATTAATTCTCTTTCATGGGATTTGTGTGATTTGGAGGTTTATAAGATGACTTGCTTGCAGGTATTTGCACTGTGATCGCTGTATAAGAAAAATGGATTAGTTGAAAGAAGAATTTTAAGATGGTCTGTGTTCACTCCCTCTTTCTCTTACATAATAAACACATTCAGCCTGCCTCATCTCTGTATAGATTTGAGAGATATCTTATTAGACTGTTACAGTACAAAGTGCTCCTATAACGTCACTCCCAAACAAGGGTGTCCTTGTGCAATTCAACAATACTGCTAATGAAGACAAAGGAGCATAATGGTGTAAAATCAGTGTAAGTGGGAGGAGACTCAGACCCAGTATGTTCATTAGATGCTTTTTAGTTTCATTCATTCAAAAATATACTTAGTTAAACTCTAACAAATATCCCTCACTGGTGTGACTCCTTGTCTCAGTAGGGGCCTGACTAAAGCCCATGGATTTCAGTGAGCTTTGGAATTGGTTCATCTTGACAATTCAGACCTATCTGCCTTCGAAAATCAAAGAGACAAGGTGGGTGCAGTAATATCTTTCATTGGACCAAATTCTGTTAATGAAAGAGACAGGCTTTCAAGCTCTACAGAGTTCTTCCAGTCTGAGTGAAGAAGACCTGAAGAAGAGCTCTGTGGATCTCAAAAGCTTGTATCTTTCACTAACAGAAATTGGTCCAATTAAAGATATTACTACACCTACCCATTACTGCACCCAATATCCTGGGACCAACAGCTACACAATATGTGAAAATCAAGACATAATAATGCAGAGAGACCAAGCTTATCAGTTTTGATGCATCATTGTTTTCATCCTCCACCTTCTTCCCACGTCTAAATAAAATAAAAATAGTTTTTGGTGGGTGACTAATCTCCTTAAATGAGAGAGGTGGTGACGGGACTGAAGTTTAGACTGTTTTGCAGGATGGCCCCTGGGGCTGTTGCTGAAGGCACATAGTCCTAATGCATGAATAATAAGGAAAGAATGTGCCATTGGTTCAAATCAGTCTTTAGAGGCTATTATCTTTGCTTTTCATCTTTGGAAGGGCATGAGTCTTCAGATTCAAGAAAGGAAAAACAATAACAAAAGCCTCGTAGTTCACATGGGGGATCTGATTGCTAAATCTGTGTTTGGAAATACTCTGTGGGGTGTTTAAACAATTATCTGCTTACATCCTACCAAATGTAGTGGGTCTTCACTAGCAACGTTCACTCGCAATGTTAAAGTGCTGCCGCAGCGGCCCTTTACCTTGGCTGTGTAGTCGCGGCCCCAGCGCTGGGAGAGAGCTCTCCCAGTGCTGTAAAAAACCCGCCTCCACGAGGGGAGCAGCTCCCAGCACTAGGAGCGCAGCTCCCAGCACTGGTGCACTGTCTACACTGCCACTTTACAGGGCTGAAACTTGCAGTGTTCCTGGGGCCGCGGGGGGTGGGGGGCAGGGGTGTGTGTTTTTTCACAACCCTGAGTGAGAAAGTTGCAGCGCTGTCAAGTGGCAGTGTAGACAAGGCTGTACTCTAACCGTGAAAGGATAAGAATGGAGATGGTGCACAAAAAGATTAAAAATCCTCCTTTGTTTAAGTGACAGAGGTGAGTGACAGCATTTAGGAGCTGTGCTCTGTCATAAGCTACTGTACCAACAGGTTGGCTCAACCTGTGTTTCTTTCCTGCATTACCCTGTCCTCCCCATCACTCCATCAGCCAAACATGGTCAGTGTTTTTTTACAGGAGAACATGTACAGTAGGCTGTAACTGTGGACACCTTTCTCCCCATGGACTAACCGAAACAGCAGCTTTGCTATTTTCCTTCCCTGTGCTTTTTGGCAGATGTACTTAAGTTTATGATCTTCACACACCATGCTCTGAAGTTCATTTTTAATGCTGTTCCGTGTGTACCCAAATGCTGCCAACTGTACTCCTTCTTTCAGAGGAAGGTCTTGTCCTTGGTAGAACGACTAGGAAGATTTTAAAAATAATCCTCGCTTTCATCATGGCAGATTCCAAAGGAACATGGCCTCCTTGCAGACAGGATTTCTTGCTTACAATGGTCTAACTTTAGGTTACCAGAAACAGTTTAGTCAGCTCACTATCTTACTGCTGAAGTGAAGAAAGCCTTTGTGTGTTCTTCAGTTGCTTTAGATTGAGGATCCATTTTATTTTATTTTAAGATGCATTTTGGTACCTTGCAAAACTACTGATGTAAGCCAGCTTACAAATCTGCCGATCTGTCACATAAAATGATGACTGATGGTGATAAAAGAGTAATTAATGACTTTTTTTACTGATCCATTTTTTAAAAAGTAACTTGTTCTGGGCTTGTATAATTTTACAATGATTGAGTAAGCTACTTTCCTTGTTTCAGCGTTGGTGGAATCTGCAGTAAATTGCATCACTGTTGGTTTTGTTCAGACAGCAATATATAAACACAGACAATACGAAGAATGGACTTATTAGGGGTGTTTCTCTTTTTCTTGTCTGTTCAGCTGAAGTGTTATCACAAAAAATATCGATCAGCCACCCGTGATGTCATTTTCCGCCTGCAGTTTCACACGGGTGCCGTTCAAGGCTACGGTCTGGTATTTGGCAAAGAGGACTTGGACAATGCTAACAAAGGTAGGCTTCCTTCTGTGTGTGTGGGATGAAGAGGGGATTCATGATTGTGTATACTGGGATGTATGTATGTGTGTGTGTCTGTTAATGTGTGTTTATGTTAAAATCAGTGTCTTCAACAATGCCTAGTGATATCAGATGTCTCCATTTTGGAAGCTTAATTGGACATTCTACAGGTGCTCATCCACTAGGAAGAGATGTGTATTCTTAGCTTGTGTATAGGTGATCAGCACTTCCTGAAAATCAGGCCTCTGTATATCCAAAAATTCTGGAACAAAATCACTAGTCACTTTTAAAAATCCTCACCTAGGTATCGTACTGCTGCTTCCCAAAGTGTTGTATTTTGTTTGTGTGTGTGATTTTATATATATATACATGTAACCCTTCTGCCCGTCAGAGTTGGCAGCAACAAGTGCTGGGTTCAATATCTAGGGGATCCATTCCAATAACACAATGCAAACCGGCTCGAGCCCCCACCCAGTGACCTGGGACAAATATATACCACCCCCGCTGGGCGCCTCCAAGAGGCAATACTTCCCCTCTCGCAAGCACATAGTCTGAGTGTAGCAAAAGCCTTTTAATAACAGAGAGAAACAATGTGGCATTATGTTGGGGAAACACCACCAACAGGATTCATAACACAACCCATGAGCAAAAAAAACCCACCCCAAGCAAATTGGGGCATGCCCTTTTCCCTTTGCTTCTTGAGTCCAGCAACCCCAAATCACCCAAAGTCCCAAAAGTCCAATGCCCCAAAAGTCTCTGTCCCTGGTCAGGGCAGCCCCAGAGTTCTAAAGTTTATCTGCGGAGCTTTACCTCCCAACCTGGGTGGAAATGGGACGGGGGTAAGAGGCACCTTACATGATCTGAAGCTGACCGCCCCATAGCTCCATAGCAGCGCTCCGCTCCGGCAGCCGCCCCACAAACTCCTTCGCTCAGCTGCGCTCCGCTCTGCCAGCCGCCCCACGAACTCCTTCGCTCAGCTCCACGGCCCACAAGCAGCTCCTGCCATCCACAAACTGCTCCGCGTCGAACTGCTTCACCAGCCGGTCCGCAAGCCACTCCAGCCGTCCCGCAAACTGCTCCACAATATATCTTCAGGCTCCCCCACTACTTAACACAACACTCAGTGATTTCAGTTCTTAGGTGAATTCAGCTTGTATTAGGGGAGCCCCAGTGCTGGTGCACTGTCAGCCCAAAATGAGCTCAGCAGCCTATAACTAGACTTCTAATGAAATCAAAATTAGCTCTGATATTCCACAGTGGAGAGAGGAGGAAGTGCAATTAGCATGTAAGGCCCTCACCAAGGGGCCCATACCACCAAATATTAATACTTGTCCCCAGCCTCTCTCCATTCACACAGTTTTGGAACCCATGACCCTTGCCTAGCGAGTGCTACTTAGTTGATGGTGAATCCCTCCATCATAACAAAAGGCCACGTACAGTTCCAAGCACAGTTCCCATAATCAGGGTAATAACAATTTATTCTTCCTGCCCCAATAACAGAGACACTGGGGATCCCACAGCAGCCAAAGTGACCATTTGGGCAGCTATGGTCTCATTCTAGGTGTGGTGGGTGTGCCTATGCAAATGAGATCGGCCCCTGAAGTTCTTTTCCACAACTTGCCACACCTCACCACCAGATGTCAGGGTGGAGCTCATCCTGACACTGCTTACATCCACATACTTGTTTAGTGGTCAAGGATTGTTGTTTTGCTGGGTTTTTTGAGCTATGAAACCACTGCAAATAAAACGCTAAAACAAGCGTTGTTTTTTGTTGTTGTTCGTTGTTTTTTTTCTGTGTTCTTGACTGTTCTGGAAAGTAAACCAAACTCTGACTTCCGCTTTTGTGGTCTTTTACTGAGAATGTGGGGGTCGGGGGGAACCTTGCTGTTTTAAAAGGCAGTTGGTAGAATCTAAGTAAAAAAGGGAAAGAGAAAATACACACATTGTATTCATTCTACTGTAAAATCTTGATTTGTGAATGCATTGCTACTATTCCCTGGAAAATAAACTTGCTGTGATATTTTGTTGTATTTTCAGATGACCGCTTCCCTGATTATGGGAAGATTGAATTGGTTTTTTCAGGAACCCCAGAGAAAATCCAAGGTAAGCATTCAATATATAGAATGATCTCTGTTTATTTTGGAAGCTGACAGAATTGAAGTGCAGAAAGAAAATTAAATTTCATCCCAGAAAGTTGTAGTACAGAAAATGTGGAGTGTAGTTTACCTTGGAATACAAGAACTTAATAAAATTATTCTGAATTTACACTAGTGTAATTGTGATCAGAATTTGACTACAAAAATATATTGGAGTGGTTGCTGATAACTATTAGAAAACATATAACATATATAGTAAACTATTCTACGGATAGCTTTAGCATACATAGATTAAGTGACCACAATGCTATAAAATCACATACTGCCAAATATTTAAAATAACTCTATTTGAAGAAAAGTAATTTCTTCAAAAACCTAATCTAAGTTGTGGTCTATATAAAATGCTACAGGTATTATTCATTGTTATCCCAGGTGCCTTACATGAACTTATTTAAACAAGTGACAAACTTTGGACCAATTTCAGACCTGAAACCAAATAGAACTTCATTGTCAGTAGAGCTGCTTGTGTTTATACCAGGTCAGAAGTTGGCTCACAAGTTATACCCTGTATTCTTCCTCCGTTACATTATAATCTAAGATTGTGTCTATACTAATATGGAACTTCCCATATCCAAGATGAAAAAATTATATCATAGAGTTTGTGAACAATTTATTACTACTATGCATTTATTGCTTTTCCAAAGGTAAATATTGGTTCTGCCTGAGATGATGAAAAAGAGATGTGTTTCAAAATATAGTTCTTTCCATGTGCCATAAATAATCTTTTCTGTAGTGTTACATATACTGTGTACTGGCAATCTTTCCCTTGCATTTTTCACAGTCTAATTGCTTGGAGACTAGTAGTAGCAGCCAGTAAAAAGCTGGCTTCTCTCCAGTCCAGCGCACAGTTCTACTTTTGCCTGCTGAGACTCCTTATAAGAACATTCATTTTTAATAGCTTCTCTAGCTTAATCTATGCTTTTCCTGGATGGTAAAGCTCCTGGTCTGCGTGAAGAGTAGCCAGTCTGCCAGTCTGAAAAAGGATCAAAATCTGTTCATTATTACTTCTGTTTTTCTGGCATCCTAGAGAATGAATCAGATTTGTATTTTCAGCAGGTGCTCAGAGTTGGAACTTATTTCATAGCTGAGTTATCTGAGTGCAAAAAGGGATAAGGGGAAAAAGTCTCAGTGCCCCATTTTTGAAGAGACTCTAATTTTACAGTTTCGTAGTATTTGAGAAATTATTTAAAAAATGGAAAATTCCAGCTCTTCATAAGTTTAATAATAGAAGGCCCACTTTTCAAACTCAGATGACAAACCTTGGAAACCTATATATGCATGTGGGCACTTAAATATCTGTGTAGGCACCTAAAGCCCCAGTCCTGTGTTGTGAGAATGTGGCTGGACTGTGGCACTCAACACAGAGCCCTGCTGTTTATTGTGCCCTCAGGATCAGGACCTAAATCAGTACTTACGTGTCTAAAAATACTTACTTAGGTGCCTAAATGCAGACTTTTGGCTTCCTAACTTTAGGTACCTATGTTTGAAAAGTGGGCCTAATAATAGCACTTATATAACACTTTGCTTCTGTAAAGCATTTTACAAATATTAATTAAATGCCCCCCAGAACGCCACTATAGGGTAGGTACATAAGGATTGTTCTCCCCTATTCCAGGTGGGAAACTGAGGTAGCAAGTTGACTTGCATATTGTCACGGATTAAGTCAGCGTCAGAGCCCATATTGAAGTCAGGAGTTCTTGATGCTCCTCTCTTGTGCTCATGACACTGGACCACAGCTAAATCCCTCATTGCTATAGTTTTCAAATGTATAAATTACATGTTAAGGGTGCAACAAATGTGTGAGTTAACTCCTTGGTGACCGCTGAAAATTCCATGTACGTCTGGCGGAGGACACTTTCTGTGAGGCCAAATGCACCAGGCAAATGTTTCATTCCACTGACTTCAGTGTAATGTTAGTGTATGGGAACAGCAGCACATCTGCTATTGTGGAGAAAAACAGCCAAAAGTTTAAGATTGAGATGTCAGCTTTGCCTTTGAGCTGTTACCCTTGTTTTCACTGCAGCCCTGTTGTCATTTACACACACTGTTTTTATTTAATAAAGCTACTAAATAAACTTTCTCTGATATGAGAACAATAGTGACCCCCAAAAGAAACATGACCTTACATCATTTCTTCTTTGTGCAACAGTTGAACTGCTAATTGACAATGGAGATGCTTGTGGTATCATTCTGAGATGTCACTTCAGTTTTGGTCGTACATGGCTAGAGAATGTTGCATACCCTCTCATTCGGGGGTGTGTGTGTGTGTGTGTGTGTGTGTGCTATTAAGGCAAGGCTACTCTGTAGTCAGAGGCTCCAGTTAAACTCTCTGTTTATTCCTACTGTAATGAAACATTAATACAATCTTAGTTTCCATAGTCCATTTCAATGTGGCTGTTGAACTGTCTTTCCCTATCATTTCTCCCCACACTTCCGAAGATGGGGTTAATGCATTCACTGAAGCAGCACATTGTCAGAGATGGGTGTATGTGTAGATACAGATGAAAGCAGGAGTACTCCTCCATTTTGTCTCTGACCAAGACTTTACCCTTTCAGGATGTGAACACCTGAAGAATGACCATGGAGTGATAATTGACTACAATACCTCAGATCCACTGATCCGCTGGGATTCCTATGAAAACATGAGCCCTGATGGTGAAGGTGAGGAGAGCAAGCTTGTCCCCAGGGTTCTATCATAACAGACCAAGATTAAACTGTTAGCAACTATAAAATACTTACTGGGATGGGAGGAAGGAGAGCTCCCTTACATGAACCAGTGAAATTCTACCATTGTGGGAGTTGTTGACTGTTGTGTCCCTCTCTGTCTAGCCACAGTTGCAGCGTGGCTGCAGGGGGAAGAAAGACCTAAGGGTTATAGAAGTGGATAGGATTCTTGATTTGTGAACAGTGGCACATTTGGGCGTTAGAGAGCTGGTTGGTGTGAATTAGATGGTGGGTAGATGTAGGCTAGAAAGAGTTTTTGTATTAATCGTTGTGTAGCAGCCTTGGGGGTGGCAGGGTTGCTGCTGACTCAGTTTCCCTCTCTTGAACTCCCTAACATCTTCAACAATAGGCTTTCATGTGTTGAGAAACAACCCTTCTTGGGGTCAAAGTTCACAATGAATCACACAAACTCCCACCCAGCCTTCTAGCTGGCCTACAACTCTTGTCTACACTACCCGCCGGATTGGTGGGCAGCGATCGATCCAGTTGGGGTCGATTTATTGCGTTATCGACCGCTGAGCGCTCTCCCGTCAACTCCAGTAAACCATCAGAACGAGAAGTGCAGGCGGAGTCGACAGGAGAGCTTCAGCTGTTGACTTACCGCAGTGAAGGCACCGCGGTAAGTAGATCTGAGTACGTCGACTTCAGCTATGCTATTCATGTAGCTGAAGTTGCGTATTTTAGATCAACCCCACATGGTAGTGTAGCCAAGCCCTTAGTCCTGTCCCTGCTGAGGCTTTCCTCTAGCAGACTTGATCTCCACACCCCAGCTTTCCTAACTGGCTCCTGCTCCCTGCAGGCTTTTGGTTTTATCTCCATCCCAAAAGGCCTGTTTTAGCCACATGACCTGCCTGACATATGACAGTGCACACTTTTTCACAATCTGAGTGTGTCACAAGTGGATCCATCTGCCCTTAAAGGCCAGTCATCCTTTTACAAATAGTTTTGACACTTTCAATCTCAATATATACCTATAGTCACTACATCTTGCGGCAAATTCACAGGTTTCAGTTAAAGCATGAAAGCTACATTGTCTGGAACTCTGCAGAAGATATGCAAGACTATAAAGTAAGGGGTGCCCAGGTCAATGGAATACAGACAGGCATTTCCCTTGGTACAATTATATGTCTGTAACTTGCCAGGGACCCTTTATTCCATAAGTTATCCTTCCTTCCTTCCTATTGGTATTTACAGTGCAGTGTGGTCTGGGTGAAAGTAGTGTAAAAGCAGCCGTCATGGTCTCGTTCCTGTTTGCGTGGTTCCTTGATGTTGCCTCAGAACAGGCAAAAGAAGTAATTGTTCTTGATTTGCGTATTTCTCATGTGAAAGCTCAGAATGTGACACCTGCATGCGCACACACACAAGCCTGACTCTGTTGCAAGTAAAAACATGAGGGGAGCAGATAAGGCCTGAACGAATGCCAACGTTTCTGTTTTCACAAAGCTCCCTGAAGAAACATGGAAGGAGTAAAGCTAGAGCACTGTCAGCCATGATCTGATTCAGCTTGCATCTTTTTTTAAATCCTTAAGAATCAGTATTGAGTAAAGATTGAGAGAAGTCTGTGTGTGTGTGTGTGTATGGAGGGGTAAGAGAGATGAGTTATACAAGAAACTTCAGTTTCTCCACCACAACACAGTTGCACAAGGGCACCTCATGATAGCATGAACAGACGGCTGCTCTCCCATGGGAAACAAGCCAGCAAAAAGGTTGAAAGACTGAAGCAAGGCCATTGCCTCCCCCTCTCCTCTGCATGATTCCACCAAGCAGGGTGAGTGCGGGCACTGCAGGCAGCCATCTGCTCCATGAGAATGGATGGAGCACACTGCGTGTGTAAATGCACACGCACACTCCACTGATGTGCAAGGAGCAGCATCTGAAAAGATTGTGCTTTACCTGAGGCAAAATCTCCTCTTTGGGTGGTCCAGCACTGTGCTGTTCCCTGCATCGGGCTACAGTAGAAATGCCATGCAAGCCGTTGAACCGATTCTGTAAATGACTTTCAGTGTTGCGATCAATAAGTAAAAACTCACATATTCCATGATACTGCTCGAGATACCTATCCAGGAAGTTACAGAAAAGCAAAGAAATGACTGTGCAGCCAGAACGTTACAGTTCTGATGTAAAGTGTCTGATCCTCATGTCTATATAAGCCTTGTGGGTGGGATAGGATCAAGTGGAATAGAATCTGACGTCATGCTATTTGCTGCTGTTAGAAATGCCTTCCACTTCTGTATATATTTAATGTGTACTATGTGCTTAAGAGACATAGGGAGAGTTCTGCTGCTTTTGTGACAGCAGCTTTGTTTAAAGTCTCTTACATCTGATGTTGTTACAGGTAGCTTTCTTCAGCTAAATGTTTCTGTTCCAATTCAGACTTTTTAGGGCATGGGACATTTTAGAGCATTTTGCCTGTACCATAATTCCCGTTGAAATCAACAGGAGTAATATACGTGACTAGAGGGCAGTAGATGACCTATATATAGTATGCATACTAACGCCTCCTCACTTTTTTGTGCATATTAAAACTGGGGGGTAATGAAATATATCATCAAACCTGCACGGCCATTCACAGATACCGCAAGCTTCATGAAACTGACAGACTTTGTAACTTTTCAGGTTGGCTTTTAAAAAAAAATGAATAATTTGAAATTGAAAGAGACCTATTTTGTTCTTGTTGACACTTTATGCACAGAGGGATTGCACCCCATAGCACTGTGTTGTGACTGAAGGTACAAAACTGAGAAAGGTGATAAAAAGGAAGAACCACACAGTAAAATGTACCCAGTTTTTCTGAGTCTCCGATATTGGTTTGAAATAGCTAGATGCAGGGGGTTCACCACTAGTTGCAGAGAGAGAATTGCCTCCTAAGTGTTCCTGACCTCCTGGGTGATTAGCAGGGATTCAAGAAATCTGTTTGTCATGGAAAAACGCAGAAAAATGCAGAATTTGCATTTTTACAGAGAATCTTTTACATATTGTTAACAAATGAAAACACATAGAATAGAACCTTGTTTATCTGATCCTCCATTATCCAACGCTCTGTATTAGCCAAACCAGCAGTCACTCGGGGCTGATAGCGGCTGGGGCTTGGGCAATCAGCCCGGGGTGGCTGGGGCTCAGGGGTTCAGCCCTGAGAGGCTGGTGGTTCAATTAATATGGAGAACCGGAGAATAGACGCTCAGATAAACGGGGTTCTACTGTATATCAATAAAACACTATGTTCAACTGATACCTATATATATTGTGACTAGGGAAACTAAACTTCAGTGTTTCATTTTAATCGTGGAAAAACTCAGATGTTTATGGTTTTTTTAATCAGAGAATTGGGGGGGGGGGTGTTATAACAGAAAACTAGGATTCCTGGTGATTAGTGGAGCAGTGTTTACATATGTCTAGAATAGGAGGAGTCTGCAGACAGCTAGTCCCCTATAGTTCCCTTTCCTTTCTCCTTAAGGGTCTAGAATTTTCTGGCAGTTGGGGAAGGAAGAAGTGATTGAAAAACATTGTTAATTTCTTCATCTAGACACTTATTTCTCTTCAGAGCCCTTGATGAGCAACTTTATATGCTAGCTCATGTTAACACACTTCCTCCATATGCATATACAACTTTAGAAACAGCTTCTTGCTCTCTGATTTTGAGTCAGTATCACATTCCCCCATAACTGGGTGGTACCTTTCCTGGGAGTCTTCTACTATGATGGTTCAAAATATGTGACTGAGAACAGTATTTGGGACTGCAATGGTAGAATTCGAGAAGTTGTTTGTGCTGTCGTTAGACTGATAGAGATGGTATCACCTACTGTAAGTTCCTCATTTTGTTCCTGTGGTCTCTATAGCTTTGGGTGTTTATCTTTTCAAACCACGTTTGTTAGAGGAGGAAGGGACCAGCAATGATGATATTGTTAATCATTATTGCTGTTTTTCAGTAGCGATGACAGCAGCATGATATAGTAGAGATACTGTTTGTAGATAGCAGCGAGATGACCAAAATTTACTTATTTCCGGAAAAGGCAGCAAAATGTCTGTAACAGCTTTGCCACTGTACATTGTATAATGCCCACCAGATTGTAGTGTATTTCATTATCTCTGGTTATTTTAATGTTCCCACTCCAGATGAGTACCATGGCAGTTCAGGAGTGTGCTTTGGTTCGAACAGAGTGACAAGCATTCTTGGTTGAATTCTTGGCTGAGATTATTCCAGGGATAGAGTCACTGCAGCAAGTTATGCATGATCATGTCTGTCATCCAAAGAAGACTGCATGATGCACAGCAAGAGTGTCGAGTATGCTACCTGCACACACACTGTTTAGTTTAGTAGGCAGCAACGCTAGATAGAAAAAAAAAACATCATGCCCAGCATCAGAGACCATAATAATGGGCCAAATTAATGCCTGGTACAACTTGTTTGAAAATGGATTTACAGAAAGGATGAATTTAGTCCATTCTTGTTAAATGTTTTTTCACTTTTAACGTTTCATCTATTTAGTAACCTCTAAATCCCTCCACAACCTGACAATTAGCTAGCAAAAACCTGTGGGAGAGAGAGAACACACACTTACATGGTAAATTGTCTTAAAATGACAATTTTTTTAAATTTAAGGAAGCATTAGGCAAGTGTTTCAGCTGGTCTGCACAGTGTTAGAATCCCTTAAATGTTTTTTTTTCCATCTGATCCCCTTGTTTGCTTCATAGTAAGTGACAAACTGTGATGTTTGCCAGCAGTGCCTGAAAATTGGGGAAGTCTGGCTCTCAAAAGAAGTGGCTTTGGAGCCTCAAGCCAAACTCCTGTAGGGCATAATCAGTCCAAATTGCCATACCTAAAGTGGTGGGTAACAAAATATCTGGGCTATCCTGAGACTAGTCAAATATCCCATATTTAGAAATAGCCAAAAGTTTACAAACTTGCTTGTTCCTACCTTTTCTTTTTTATGGAGAAAAACATCTGAGAAGTGTTTCCAGGTAAGCAATAACTGGCTTCCTGGAATGCACCCATGTGACATGATTTGATGGGGGTGTTTGACTTTTATTTGAAATTTTTTCTCCTGTTCAACCCAAAGTAAATAACTGTTGAATGGGGAGCTGCCCTCTCTCGTAGTTAAACACTTGTTTTCCCAGAGGGCCCCTTCAGTATTGCAAAATTCAAGGGCTGAGACAAAACTGCTTGGCTTTGGTGCCTCGAAAGGAATGCAAATGCCTACCAACAAAAACAGCGGGGTCGGTGCCATTTCTGGTAAGTGAAACTGAAATATAAATTGGTCATGATCAAATGAACTCCAACTTTGATTCTTGAACTATATACAAAGTTGTTTAAAAGACAGAAAGCGAGAGATTTGGCAGGCAAGAAGAAAAATGTTTATTTTCATTTGAAAAATGATGTACTACAACAATTCCCCTCCATTCCTGTTTGGCAATGATAATAGAAACACGGAATGATTGGATTTATCAAACAAAACACTGCCAACTTGGAGCAGTGTCTTTTATATCTGCCTTCAATTGAGCCTCTTTCAGAGGAGACTTTTCTCTTTTAGTGTCATGTGTGGACTTTTTTATTAATTATTATTATTATTGAACAGGAGATTCTCATTAAGTTGAAGATAAATAAATGGAAGTTGGTTTATTTTGGTCTTCAGTAATGCTGAATGTGAAGATTTGATTAAGTGTCTTGTTTCCACATGTGCTCTGATGGGCAGACTTTGATTCCCATTTCCCCTTCCCTCTTCAACAGTGTCCACCCGTATAATGATAGAAACTTGTGGCTTAAATACTTCTGACACTGTTGTGTATCTATGCATTGTGGAAAGTGTACAAGTTCAGGCTGGCATATTTTAGATCTGTATTTGGATAGTTAGACTGAGATTGTTCCAGTCTGTAATCTGCATGTTCCTTGTGATGACTCTCCTTAGAAAAAGAAAGATTAATCTCATGGCTAAACTGTGGACTGGGACTCAGGAAACCTGTGTTCAGCTCCTGGCTGTGCCACAGACATATTGTATCACCCTGGGCAAGTGCATTAGGGCCAGATTTTTAAGTGCTTAGCATCCACAGCTGGGGCCAGATTTTCAGAACTCCTGAACACACTACAGTAATGCTTTTGGCTTGATTTTCCAATGGGTACAATAACATTTTCTGTCTTCTGCCCTTTGTCTGTGTGTCTATTTAGATTATTGAGTTTGTCTATTACCATGCGTACCTTTTACACCTAGCACAATGAGACCCTGATTTTGGTTGGGGCCTCTAATTACTGTCCAACTTAACAATTTAACAGGAAGAGGAAAACTACAAGTGGGAAATTTTAACAAAGAATTCAAAGATAATGAATAAGAAAAAAAATAATGCTCTGGGAATACCTTTTATAAGTAGAAATACATGGGTTCTGCGCTGCCATGGGAAAAAAGTTGTTTGGTTTTAAAAGCATTTGTTTGCTTTGAATTTTTTTCCGCACCTCTAAGTCACCAATTGTAATCTGTCCCTGGTTGGTAATAGGAAAAATATGTTGTTTTCCAAAAGGTGAATTCACGCCTTCTCCACACCTGCAGAGGAATGTCTTCATTAACTAGCGCTGGGCAAAATTTTTCAGCTAAAACTTTTTGGTGAAAAATGCAGAATCAGCAACACTGAAGCATTTAACAAATTTGTGTCTGTTTTGCTGAATTGTTCATTTAAAAAAACAATTCCAAAAAGTCAAAACATTTTGTTTCAATCTTTCCTAAATTAATTGTTTTGATTTTTTTTTCTTTTGTGGGTTGAAACAACTTTTCATTTAGAAATGTCCCTGCAATTTTATTAAAAAGTTAAAAACCATTAAAAATGCTTAAAATGTAACCATTACATTGGACCCACCATGTTTAGTTATTCCTTTTTAGTTAGCTGAAAAAGTTGTAAAAGTTTGGTTTCGGTTTGACCCCGACAAATTTTTTTTAATTGTCAGCAAACTGAAAAATCTGTTATTCGTTACTTTTAACAGCATAGATTTAGAGATTGATGTCCAAATTGCTATGTCCCACCTAGGGACAGGAGAATGCCATAGAGAGAGGCTCTTCTTTATCCCATTACATTAAATGCAGTGGAGGCCCAATTCTACAGGGCTACCCCAGTGCAGCTTCCGTGGGGTTCTTGGAGGGAGAGCCAATGATATGTGCCTTTTCCCCATTAAGAGCTGTCTGAGCAGCTTTCCCACTGCTTGTTGTTTGTTGTGGAAGTGGACAGGACAATCCAACCTATGTTTGCTTCAGCAGACTATTTAAAACCAAGTAGAAGGAGCAACCTAGTTGAATAAATGCTTGATTGTGCCATATATTTTGGACACACTGCTCAACAGCAGATCACTTGCATGACAGGATTACTTCTGTAAAGTGCCAGATCTTGAACACATAAGTATGGATTGTGCAGATTTTAAAACTGCCTTGTGAATGCTTGAACTTTGGCACTTAGTTTTCTATAAATTTCGAAGAAATGGTGGGGAAAGGCCAAGGAAGAGAAGTAATCAGCTCGTTCCCCCCTTCTCCATCCCTCTCTGAATGTATGCACTGTGTTCTCCTTTGTATACTGCTTCTTAGTGTGCTTGCCACTTCTAGAGGTGGTGCTGGTGGGAATAGAGAATATCATCAATCATGAGAGAATTTGAACAAGAGAAACAGGTCACAACACTTCTTAGATGAAATTACGTGACAATCCCAGAAACACTAGTACAAATAGGGTTAAAATTAGGTAAGGTTTAAACAGTTAGTTTAAAAAAATACTCCAGAAAATCAGAACACATCTGTCCCAAATATTGTCTTTCTCCCAGATAACTGAACCTTTAAGGGTTCAGCTTGGTTTGACTGAGTATCCCTATTCTGGAGCTAGTACTGCCCAGTCCCCATCACAAGCCAACTTTGCTCTTTATGTTTTCCATTGTGCTCATTTCCCCCTTCTCTGTTCATCGCCATAACTCCCAAAGATCCCTCCCAACTTTTTGATCCCACTATAGGGCTTTGACTAGCTTCTTTACTGACCCCCAAGCTGTGACTCCATATATATTGTTATGGTGGGAGTCCCCAGGTGGTGCTGTTAGACACAGAATTACACATTCTTTCCTCTTAGTGTGCAAGAAGATTTTGATGGTTGGCAGGACATGCTGAGGAATTAGTTTTTGGTTTCTTGTGCTTAACTGCAGGGGAGAGGGAGCTGTCGGAGTTGTAGGAGTTTGCTGACTGCCTTGGACACTGATTAGTGTCCATTCTTGAAGCACAGCTTCTCCCTGGGATCTGGGCACTGATGCTGGCTGAGATTACTGGAAGACTAGATTGCCCTGCATGCATTTTGGCCATCTCATTTCTGTGAACGAAGCAGGCTCCACATCACTGATTTCTCCTCTCCTGGGAAACCAATCTAAAAAGCCCAGAACATCTGCTACTGCACAGCAGAGGGGCGATGCTGTTGTAAAAACAGGACAGTGGTGTCATTGGTGGGGTCAACAATATTTTCCAGGTTTGGGGTTCCCTTGCAAATGATGTGTAGTGCAGTGACAACACCTCTGAATGGCAAACCTCAGATCATGTGAGATTTATAACAGAGCAACCTGTCCACTTGATCCCATCAGAGAAACAATCAGATTTGCTGGGGAACATCAAAGTTACAGTAAAGAGTTTTTGGCAAGGGTAGGGAGCAGAGTCACAGATAGGGAGTAGTAGTCTGAAAGGAGGCCCAGTTGGAGTTTGAAGAGAGGAAAGAAAGACCTCCTGTCAGAGGCCACGGAAAGAGAGCTGGGGGTCAGAGTTGAAGAAATATGAAGAACACTTAAACATTCTTTTATACACAAAAAGTACAAGACCTTACAAATAGATTTTTTTTTTAAAAGGGAAAGTTACATAACATTTTGGGCCTACAAATATCCTGATAATGTCCTAGCTAATAAATAGAATTGTGAATCTGAGCTTCAGTTATTTTTCATCTTTAACAAAGTGAATCACACAAGGCACAGTTGCACCATTGAATGGAAACACATGAAACAGGCATTAAGAAATAGAAGGCTCTTCTTGAAAGGCTGTCTGTAGCAAGCTTCTACTCCTATCACCAATTCTCTTTAAAGAACTGTAGAGACTAATAGTATAATGATATTTCCCACTTCACTTGCATAAATTTACTAAGCCCTGTTAATAATAGAGTGGAATGTATTAATAACCCTCCTGAGTGCCACAACTCGGATTTCAGTGTCTCATTTTTTATGGCAGACTCATTACTAGATAATTAGTCCTGCCACGAGTGCAGGGAACTGGACTAGATGACCTCTTGAGGTCCATTCCAGTTCTATGATTTTATGATTATACTGAATAGTCTGTACAGAATACATCCTAGAGATATATGAATGCCACAACCGTTTCTAGGATTAAGGATTATTTAAAGTAAGCACCTGTAGACCATCAGATTTTAAGGTCCTTATAGCTATCCACAGAGGAAAAAGTCCATATTAATACTATTAGCCCTATCCGCAGCCTTTGAGTTAATCAACTATGGGATTCTGTTTGTCAATGAGGCCTTGCTTTGGCAAGTGGAGTGGCACTAAATTGAGTCTATTCAATCGTCATGGATAAATCCAAAAGAGTCATCATCGGCTCCTCCATCTTCACTCTCACTCCAACTCCAACAGCTCTCACTTGTGGAGTCCCAAATTAGGAGCTGATGTAAAGCTCTTTGAAGTCAATGGAAAGACTCCTGTTGATTTCAGTGGGCTTTGGACCAAGCCATTAATGAATATACTAAGCCACCATGAGAGAGCATGAGATGGTATGGGCTTCAGTTCTAACAATTTGCTGATGATACCTAGCTCCTCATCTTATTTTCATCAAACACAGACAATGCAGACCCTTAGACATGCTTGTGCCCCCTACAAAGCAACCTGTTCAAGCTCGGTCTGGCTAAAACAGAGGTGATGCTGCCTTGTCACCTCCAGTAAGGAGAGGGAAGTACTTTGTAGACCTGGCAAGAACTCTGACATCCACTCTCATTGTAGGCATCTTCTCTGCGATTTCCAAGGCAACATGCAGTCTTGGGGTTCTCCTGGATTATTTGCTGTTTCCAGACACCCAAATAGCAGCAATTGCTAGAAATATCTTTTGGTTGGTTAGGGACTGCACCCTTTCCTCTCAGACACTTGCCCACTGTGATCCATGTGTTCCTGACCTTTATCCTATTGATAGAATAATGTAATGCATTTTTGCTGCAATGACTATGGAATCTTCAGATGGTCCAGCGCATAGCAGCCCACCTGTTAGGTACTGCAGACTAACTAGAGCACATCACACTGGTTCTTCATACTCTTTATTGGTTCTCCAGCCTATTCCAGATCATCTTCAAGGTCCTTTTAATTGTGAAGGCTTGTCCCTCACTCTGGTACCCATCTTGAAATTTTTTTCCTAAAATGGGATGCTCCATGTGGAGGAACACAGAGTAAAACATTCAGGACTTGCAGCTGAGTGTTCTTGGTGATAGAAACATGAGTCCCACACTAGTGGGACTTGTGCTCCTAAATCATTTTTGAAAATCTCACACAATGACCATAACCCCCCAGATTAAATATTTAATCAGTTTAGTACCCTTCTGTATTCCAGAAGATGTATTCAAGCAAATTGAGAGCATCTTCAAGGATTTTCTATACTATGGTAATGCCATCTTTAAATAAATTTCACACTCCACACTCAAAAGAAAGACCAAGCTTATGAAATTGCCCTTTTGTATACCAATTAGCCTTTATCATAAACAGTGTTTACAATGGTACTGTACATTTTTTGTAAAATGGATGACCAGCAGCATCATGTTGTCTGTGTGGGTTTAGTTCCTTCTGTTGCTTCACCATCATAATTATAACTAATATTGCAATCAGTCTAAATGTCTAATGAGAGAGGAGCCAAGCACCCAATCAAAGATGCAGATGCTGCTGTCGCGCCCATGAAAAAAAAATGCATTCCTAATCTTGGCATTAGGAATAAACAACAGCCAGTTTTGTGGGGTATTTCCAGAGATTGGCTTTGCTTTTGAAACAGACAAAAGAAAGAGGATGAAATGAATTCACGATTTCACAGTACATTAAATAGTAGGATGCTTTGCCTAGTGCATTGCCATTGCAGTTTTATTCCTGTGCCAGTACTTTTTACTGTTGTGTTGCTAGTTATTCAAACACAATTAGGTCAAGTTAAATCCATACTTGAATCACAAAGAAAAGTTTGCAGCAGAATTGGAATCATCATGACACAATAAATACTAGCAACTGGATAGGAAGTTGCATTAATTAATATAATTTAATCTTTGCTTGTTTTTGCTCACTGGGATAATGTCATGAAATCCAAATCTCATTTTCGTGTGAGTACTAGGTGGACAGCAGTCATCCAATATTACAACAGCATGTGTCAGTACTATATGAATAAGACCCTTCGTTTTCAGTTTAAACCGATTTTTACCGAAAAATTCCTGGGTTTTACAAAAAGTATTATTCATTTTTTTCTGATTTTAACCCTACTTTTGTATCATTGAAATATGTAAAAAATAGGGCTGTCAATTAATCGCAGTTAATTCAGATGATTAACTCGAAAATATTAATCGCGCTGTTAAACAATAATATAGCAATTTAAATTTATTAAATATGTTTGGATATTTTCCGACATTTTCAATATTGATTTCAATTACAACACAGAATACAAAGTGTACAGTGCTCACTTTATATTATTATTTTTGATTACAAATATTTGCACCGTAAAAATGATAAACAAAAGAAATAGTATTTTTCAATTCACCTCATACAAGTACTGTAGTGCAATCTCTTTATCATGAAAGTGTAACTTACAAATGGAGATTTTTTTTTTTTGGTTACATAACTGCACTCAAAAACAAAACAGTGTAAAACTTTAGAGCCTACAAGTCCACTCAGTCCTACTCCTTATTCTGCCAATCGCTAAAACAAACAAGTTTGTTTACATCGACGGGAGATACTGCTACCTGCTTCTTATTTACAATGTCACCTGAAAGTGAGAACAGGTGTTCACATGGCCCTTTTGTAGGTATTTTGGAAGGTATGTACATGCCAGATATGCTAAACATTTGTATGCCCCTTCATGCTTTGGCCACCATTCCAGAGGACATGCTTCCATGCTGATGATGCTCGTTAAAAAAATAATGTGTCAATTAAATTTGTGACTGTACTCCTTGAAGGGAGAATGGTATGTCTCCTGTTCTGATTTACCCACATTCTGCATATATTTCATGTTATAGCAGTCTTGGATGATGACCCAGCACATGTTGTTCATTTTAATAACACTTTCACAGCAGATTTGACAAAATGTAAAAAAGGTATTGATATGAGATTTCTAAAAATAGCTACAGCACTCGACTCAAGGTTTAAGAATCTGAAGTGCCGTCCAAAATCTGAGAGGGACAAGGTGTGAAGCATGCTTTTAGAAGTCTTAAAAGAGCAACATTCTGATGCAGAAACTACAGAACCCGAACCACCAAAAAGAAAATCAACCTTCTGCTGGTGGCATCTGACTCAGATGATGAAAATGAAAATGCGTTCATCCGTACTGCTTTGGATCATTATTAAGCAGAACCCATCATCAGCATGGAAGCATGTCATCTGGAATGATAGTTGAAGTATGAAGGGACATATGAATCTTCAGCCCATCTGGCACATAAATATATTGCAACGCCAGCTACAACAGTGCCATGCGAACACCTGTTTTCACTTTCAGGTGACATTGTAAACAAGAAGCGGGCAGCATTATCTCCTGCAAATTGTAACCAACCTTGTTTGTCTGAGCGATTGGCTGACCAAGAAGTAGGACTGAGTGGACTTGTAGGCTCTAAAGTTTTACATTGTTTTATTTTTAAATGCAGTTTTTTTGTACATAATTCTACATTTGTAAGTTCAACTTACATGATAAAGAGATTGCACTACAGTACTTGTATGAGGTGAATTGAAAAATACAATTTTTTTTACAGTGCAAGTATTTGTAATAAAAAATAAATAGAAAGCGAGCACTGTACACTTTGTATTCTGTGTTGTAATTGAAATTAATATATTTGAAAATGTAGTAAATATCCAAAAATATTTAAAATAAATGGTATTCTATTGTTGTTTAACAGCGCCATTAATCACGATTTTTTTAAATCGCTTGACAGCCCTAATAAAAAATAATTTGTTTTATTAGGAAAATACGGTACATTGCATAAGATACACGATAATACATTAGTCATTAGTGTGTATATGCAACGCTGCCTGTTGAAGTAAGATGATGTATTAGTCTAGAAGATACATGCAATAAACAAGCATGCATGCAAGCTCTGAAGTGTGTGTGCATCTGAATGTACTGATGAATCTCACACCCACTGTGGACACATTTCAAGCTGTTAGCAGACAACGGTTAAACATTTTACACACTAAAATGGAAAGAAAACAAAATTCTGTATGAGAATATGTTTCAGAACACAGGAAAGTATTCAGAAGTTTAAAACAAAAACAAAAACAGGAGGAAAGGATGAAGTTGAATGTATATGCAGCAAATGGTGTGGCCCAATTACTAAATGTAAATATGTGTAGGCTAGTAGTTCTAAGTCTGCAACAGTAAACTGTTTGTTCAAATAAAAAGTTTTATTTGAGGATTAGAGAAATATTGTTTTCTTAAACTCAGAGGTGGCATTGGGTTTTGAGTTCTGGTTTAGTTCTGCAGCAGAGCACATTGATGAACGGAATTCAAAGTATTAATCTACTGAATACTTTTCCCCCTGTCTTTCCATCCACCAAAATAAACACCAATATTTACCCAGAAAAATTAAGAGTTTTTTGCACTGATTTTCACCTGGTTTTGTTGTTGTGTTAGTAAACACTGAAAAATTCCCAGGAAAAATTAAATAAAAACCGAAAACGAAGGGCCCTATATATGAACAACACAATGTAAGGAAGATTATAAAATAGCAGAAATCTTTGAGCAGTAACCATTTCAATAGTATT
Source organism: Caretta caretta (assembly GCF_965140235.1). Lineage (NCBI taxonomy): Eukaryota > Metazoa > Chordata > Testudines > Cheloniidae > Caretta > Caretta caretta. Next base: position 169,194,446 of record NC_134207.1, read on the forward strand.
TTTAAAGTTTGGCAAAGCCACTTAAGATAAAAGATCAAAAGTTTATTAAAACAAGCCAATGTTGGTACCTGTTTTAATGGAATAGGTAGTAATTTCTAGGTCTTCAGGCCTGAAGCCCTAAAAGTGTGCCTCTGTCAGTCTTGGCTCTGGGAATTAAAAAAGTTACCACAGTAGGACAAACAAAGAGCTTATTTGCAATCAGAGTTAGACAAAATTGAACTTAAAATACTAAGCCACAAGCAAACGTATATCATTTTGTGAACCAATTCTTTCTTCACTTGAGGAAGCACTAGAGACAGTAAGATCCAAATTCTACCCTTTTGAGTGTTTTCTCACTGACATGGGAAATGTGTGTTGATGGCTGTATGGCCATGGGTGGCCAGTGAACTGGCCAGTGGAGGAGGCTAGTCCCCGGCCCCTCCCCTTCTGCCCAAGGCCCTGCCCCTCCCCTGCAAGAGCCCAGAGCACCCCCACCACGGCCCCCCAGCCCCAGTGCTGGGCAACCAGGCACATGGCCCCAGTGTCTCCAGCCCCAGTGTGCCAGGCGGCGTGGCCACAGGTCCCCCGGCCTCAGTGCGCCGGGCGACTGGGCGGCATGGCCGCAGTGCTGGGCGGGCAGCGCAACCCAAGTGCCAGCTGCCCCAAGTCCCTGTGGCAGGCCGCCCAGCCCCAGCTCCAGCCCCAGCCCCAGCCAGCCTGGGCCAGGGCTGAACGCTGGGAATATCCTCTCCAAAGTTTTGTAATAAAGGCTGAAGAACTTTAGAAACACAGGGAGAATATTTATTGTGTGACACCAGTCAGCTGACTGGTTAGGGTTACAGTTGGTGTTACAATGAGTTGGGGTTACAGTGATACTAATAAGACCAGGGTTTTCATCAATAGATCCTAAAGCACTTTGCAAAAGAGGTCAGCATCATTATCTTAATTTACAGATGGAGAAACTGAGGCACAGAGAAGGGAAATTACTTGCTCAAGGTCACCTAGCAGGACAATGGGAGAAGCAAGAGTAAAACCCATGATGCCCGAATCTAGTGCTTTATCCCCTTGACCAGACTTCTTCGATAAAATGTTATACTAATTGTTTGGCAGGGATCAATATCCACTGACTTCAATGGCTATTGTTACAGCAAAACAAATAAATCAAATACATAAATACATTAAATAAAACCAACCACAAAAAAGCCCACAAACTAATACACCCAATTAATAAAACATAGGCTAAAGGTCTGACCCCTCCTGACATCCTGTCTCTTGTTAGATAGAGGTCAACCATTACTATTTCTGAATGTTCATGGCTTTCTGATCACATGGCAACATAGAACCATTCTTTCTCCAGTGACCAGTTAAGACAAAATGGTGGGCCTTCTGTGTGTTGCTCTGGGCACTTTTTCATATGGGTGTTACTTCTGTCAGCCCACAAGCACTGTCAACAGCATTCTGGATGTTCTTAAGAAAAAGAGAGCCAGTTCTCCTGGCCCCATCAAAGTAGGGCTATGTAGAAGAGATCTGAAGGCAGAATGCTGCTCTACCGGAATACAACATCCAATCCCAATGGAATCATATTCTACTGGAGCATTTTTTCTTATTGTCAGGATCCTACACCCCCATACCATCACTGTCTGTAAAAGAGACTAAAAGAAAAGAAAAATCAAGGATGACTCCAGTTAATGTACAATCCTTTACTGATCCATAAATACAACATCAAGTAAACAGATGTACATCATTTATTTTTACTATAGGGTTGAACTTAAAACTCTTATTGTCTTGTAAACAGCTGGTGGGTAGTTTAACATTATACATATTATGGAGACTGATGAAGTGGTGACAGGCTCTGAAGCAGAAAATGAATGCTCTCTAATGGTATGGCTATTTGGTAGTGATGCATAGACATTTGCACATTGTTTGTCATACGTTTTAGAGTAAAGGTTTGTGGGCTGCAGTGTGGTGAGATGCAGCTGTTACTAAAAGAGTAAAGACTTCAAGGAGCCAAGGGTGGTTCTTTGCAGACTGACTCCACCTAATTTGAGCTGATTCACTCCAGAGATGGAGGGGCGGAGGGGTCAGTGCTTGCTGGGGTTTGAGGGGGTCTTGACAGTAGCCGTCGCTAGATAAAAATAAGCGTGATTAATGCTGAAGAATCTTGGACACACTCCCCCCCCCCCCCGAGTTGTATTGAAATCATGAGGGGGGTGGGGAGCAAGGTTTGAGTGGAGAAGCAGCCATAACTATTTGTGGGCTGTTTACTTTAGAAAAAAACTTCAAATACAGAAAAAATGATCGTTAAATGATCTAGGAATTGCAGCTCGCTCAGCTTCAGTTCAGATGAGTTTACACTGGGGGGCGGGGAACGGGACCACAGTGGAAAAAACTAGCTTGTGGACTGAATTACCTTTTCAAACAACACATTTCCACTCCTCCCTGGTTCCAGGAGTTCAGATTTCATTGATTGTGCCCTCCGGCTCCTCCCTGGTGTTTACATTTTTACTGGCCCTTTTTTGGCTGAATCAAAGTCTCATGCTTCTCCAGCAAGACCAGCTACCTTCAGCAGCAGCTGTAGCAGCGGGAACAGTGAAGTCGCGTGTGTCCCTATGAGCTGTCGGCTTGCAGTGCCTCTTCCTTTCCCCTTATGTAGCATTTTGCTCGAGGAATATTAGCTGATTTTCATAAAGCCAGTGACTGACGACTGCAGAAATTTCCTGAAGTTGTCGAGTGAAAGGTAAGAGGTTTCCTTATGGTTGAGAGCTGGAAATACAACCCACCTGCCTTTCTGTTTGTATTCCGTGTATGGGAAGAGCTTGCAAAGAGTGGGGCTTTGTACTTAGAAGAGAAAGGAAAAGACAAGCGTGCACACACGCCAAAAAGGACGTTTAACCTTGCAAGGAATGCAGCTCTGGACTTGTCCAGGTTTGCCTGAGGGAAGAAATATTTATATGTAAGGTTGAAAAATAATCCTGATCTCTTACAATGCTTCCTGTTGTAAAGGAATCAGTAGTACACTGTGTATGGAGTTTGTATTTGTAACCTTTTTCCTTCTGGTCAGGTGGACTGAGTCAGAACTGTTGTTGCTGGGCCTGTGGTACATGTGTTTACCTAGCTGGCTTGCATTTGTGTGTGTTTTCACAAGCGGTGAAGGACTGGAAAGGGGATAGCTGTGGGGACAAGTCAAAAGACTTTGAAATGCTTTTACTTACAAGCCTGCCTTCAGGTATTTGGATTTCAAGAAAGGAAGTGCTGGGAAATGAAGACTTTGGAGGGGAGCTGAATTCATATGTGTTTTAGGGTTTCAGCTTCTACTTTTTATGTGTGTTGCTCTTTGTATATTAGTTATAGGCATAAAAATACCTTCCAGTCTGAGGCTTTCAATTAGAAGGGAGAGTCTGATACCAGTCTATAGTTCAGGTTCAGTGTTGGAATTTTTGCCAGGTTTTAGCCTTGGCAGTTGAAGAAGAGGCAGACTAGCTCTTATGAGGGGAGGTCAGACTGAAAGAAAGTGGGCCCCTCTAGTTTCGGTAACTGAATTCCAGCACTGCTTAGATCGCCACTGTTTTGAACTCCCCTTGTTTTTTGACAGCAGTCTGTAAAATACTGAAGTAACAGTGCTGCTTCCCTGGAAAAAATGAGAGCATGGCTGAGCTTTGCACTGAAATGAGGTATTTCAGACAGACAGCTTTTGTGATGCCAGCTCTTACCAAGGTGCATTTAGCTTTGCTTTGGTAGTGTATCTGCCAGTTTCCCTTTGCCGAAAAGAAACTCTTTCTCTCTCTCTCTGTATATATATTTATTTTTGTAACAGGAGCTGGGTATCATTTTTCTTTTATGGATCTAAAGAAGTGGGAAATTTTTAAAAAAATGTCAAGACTGAAATATTGCAAAGCCTTAAAGTCTTCATGCAGAGCTATTCCAAGAAAGCCTCTTAAGGAAAAAAAAAATCTAGTGGTTAAGTAGTATAGGGGCAGTATGCCAAAGCTTTGTTTTTTTTTTCAAGCTTATGGGATTGTAACAGTTCATCTCCTTATTTCTATTTTAGAAAAAATAGCCAAGATTTCTTTCATCCTAGTTCATATGTCAAAATTATCTGAATCCTGCACTTCCTGAGAGGCACTAAGTGTCCTCAACTCCCATCACAGTCAGGGTATGTAGAACCTACATGGATTCCCTGTGTGTACACTGTAGTTGTTTCATGCTTGGTCTTAATTGGGAAATATGTCGGTATAACTACATCGCTCATGGGTGTGGAAAAACGACACCCCTGAGTGACTTAGTTATACTGACCTAGCGCTGTCTACAAGGGGGTTTATGTCGATGTGAGCATCCACGTAGCTGCTGCCTCTCGCGGAAAAGCTCTCCTATCGGCGTAGGTAGTGTCTTCACTGCGTGCTACAGTGGCGCAGCTGCAGCGCTGTAAGGCCGTGTCTACACTGCCACTTTACAGCGCTGCAACTTTCTCGCTCAGGGGGGTGAAAAGACACTCCCCTGAGCTCCCAGCACTGGTAGCTACTCCCCTCATGGAGGTGGTGCCGCGACTACACAGCCATGATAAAGCGCTGTCACAGCAGTGCTTTAATGTTGCTAGTGAAGACATGCCCTAAGTGTAGACAAGCTCTGATCAGTTAAAAAGAAATAGCTTCAGAGGAACCTTTAGATTCCCAGGATTCACCAATATAATTCTACTGCCTCATTTTCCATGGACCAAGACGTAATTTGGGTAAAACAAATTATTGACTGTTGTGCGTGCTCTGTAAATGCTGGCTGTTCCAATAGACTGTGGTACAGTACAGTTCATTCCTGAGTATCATTGGCACATTGTAGAATGGAAAGATGGTTCTGCTCATTGTGGTGTGCAAAGTTCTTCTGAAACTCACTTTATAGGGATACTGCAAACAGAGATGGCTTTGGACATGGCCAAGTTTTGTGCCTTCTGTGGTGTTTAGATAGGAAAATATATTTAATGGAACTAGAGCAAACCCAAGACCTTAATGCGGTTCGCCATAATGGGCCGTCTGGAGGAGATTTTCAACGGTAAGTGCCTAACTCTCATTCCCTTTCAATGGGAGTTGGGGACCTAACTGCCATTTGTGCCTATGACATCTCCCTCTGCGTGAATTATGAACATTAAAACTCTTAATATAAATGTCACCTAGAGCTACACAGGTTAATTTACAAGATTGTAACATCTAGGATGAACCTTTAAAACAAAAAAGGGAGAGAGCTTTTTTTAAAGAGGAAATGGTTTTAAGAGATTTTTAATTTTCACATCAATTAAGTGGATTAAATTGCAATCCGTTTCCTTCCTATTATTCATTGACTTTCAACAAGTACTTCTAGTGAGAATTTTTATATATGCAAGAAAATGGCACATCTCTGGATAATTGTGAGAATTCAAAAATTATAACTAGATCTAACTATTGAAATTGAAAAATAGATAACAAATACATCCACTGTTATTTTTCCCCAGCTAAAAAGGAGATGCAATTATAATCTTCAGTGATGAGTGCGCACATTATTTCTGAACTACATTATATAATGTCAGGTTTCAGAGTAGCAGCCGTGTTAGTCTGTATCCGCAAAAAAGAAAAGGAGTACTTGTGGCACCTTACGGACTAACAAATTTATTTGAGCATAAGCTTTTGTGAGCTACAGCTCAGTTCATCATGCATCCGATGAAGTGAGCTGTAGCTCATGAAAGCTTACACTCAAATAAATTTGTTAGTCTCTAAGGTGCCACAGATACTCCTTTTCTTTTAGAGGAACAGCCGTGTTAGTCTGTATTCGCAAAAAGAAAAGGAGTACTTGTGGCACCTTAGAGACTAACCAATTTATTTGAGCATGAGCTTTCGTGAGCCACAGCTCACTTCATCAGATGTGATGAAGTGAGCTGTGGCTCACGAAAGCTCATGCTCAAATAAATTGGTTAGTCTCTAAGGTGCCACAAGTACTCCTTTTCCTTTTCTTTTATTATATAATGTGTCTACCATAACATGAAATGTGTGCCAGAGCTGCAAAGTTTGGATCTGCATCCAGCCTTTTCTACAGTTATGGGATATGGCTAGGATCTGGATTTTGGTTCAGGCCCGTCTCTAATCATCTCTCACTTATCTATACAGTGACACCTTTCTTAAGTGATCACAGAATCATAGAAAATTAGAGTTGGAAGAGACCTCAGGAGGTCATCTAGTCCAACCCCCTGCTCAAAGCAGGACCAACCCCAACTAAATCATCCCAGCCAGGGCTTTGTCAAGCCGGGCCTTAAAAATCTCTGTGGATGGAGATTCCGCCACCTCCCAAGGTCACCTAAGGGACCAGCAACAGTCAGCTGCCTAGTAGAAAGAGGTAGTTTAGCTGTACATGGAATGAAAGTGCTCAAATTTATCTGTTGGTCGCAGGTGTTTCTATATGGAGTTTATCACTGTGATATCTTTAAACCACATACAGTACTGATGCTTTGAAGTGATCACTTTAAAAAGAGCTTGACCGTGGCATTTTGGAGCTGGTCCATAATTAAAATGTGACAGTGGGACAAAAGAAGGTCCCTAGGTGGGAGATCCAGTTCCCATATTTCAGTGATTACTTTTTCTTCAGACATGCTAATACCTGTTTTACATGGCTAAGCAGTGATTTAAATGACCAGTACAGGTTTGGGAGTTGTGTTTAGCTGTCCACCCAGGCAAATTAAACCCTATAAAAATTTAAAAAAATTTAAATGAACAGGTACAGAATACATGTACAGTGTATTAAAATGTTTGAGGTGCTTATCTTCTCTGATTTTTTCTTTGTAGAATTCTTCTTAACAAGTGAATTAGCTAGGTGCAATGCAGACCAGTCATGCTGCTGCTGAATAAGATAGTGTTCACAGTGTCTGCAGCTGTTCAGGGATTCTAGCCTGCTTACTCTCCTGGTGCTGGCAGTTTTGGGGTTGTGAAACAGTAAATGCCAGGAAACCCAGTTGCCTGTTCTACAATGGTAGGACAAGTCACAAAGATACCAATGTTGAAACATCATCCTGTCTGTCATGATGTGAACCCTGACAGAGGTCTGAGGTTGAATAGCAGCATATGATAGCTGTTCCCTCTGCAAGAGAGACTAAATATCTTGCAACACTCAGCTTCTCATACTGTGTGACTGTACTGTGCAAAGGAAGGAATTGTAAGTTATTGTATTGAAGTTCTGCTTAGAAAGTTGACTATAAAGAAATTTTTGTTGTTGTCTCTCACTGATTGCAGATTAGATTTGCTCAGTTTACAGGTAAAAATATAACTGCCAGGACTGGAATCAGTCTGAGATCTGAAGGTCATATGGTTCTTTCCTGTTAGTGGATTATTACCAGCAATAAAAATTTTGCCCGCCAGTTTCTTTTCTCTCCTACCTTATACCTGTGCAACCACCAAGAGCAGAATTTACCCCTGCATTTAGAAATTGGCACCAGATCCAAAACCCATTGAATTAAAATTAGAGTTTTTTCTGTTGATGCTCAAGCTAGAATACATTAGCTCATCCTCTCTCCCTGTGTTAGCTCTAACCTAGCAGGTTTCACTCTGTATAGATACATACAGATAGGAGAGCTGGAGCTTGATGATCCAAAGCCCACTGAAAGACTCCCATAGTTTCCAACGGGCCCCCTCCTTTGAGTAAAAAGGTTCCATTCTTCAACAGGGTGATTTGTCTGAGTAGAACTGTACTTTAAAATTGAAAAGTTCTAAGTACAAAAGGGAGAAAAAGTTTTCATTCATCTACATGACAGCCAGAGGAGGGATTTTTCTTGCAGAATTTATTCTTCATCTGATATACTTGTCTAAAACATTCCTGGAGCTACACCCTTCCCTGGTGCTTATTAGTTAATGTTGGCCATTCAAAGAAACCTGAAACTTGTCCAGCTTCTTAGTCCTCACTTCAGGCTGAAGGTCTGATGAGAACCAAGATTTGAATAGCCATTAATTAAGTGTCTTAGCCAAGAAATAGGATCTTTTCAGAGTTTGAAACCACTCATTTCACTTATATGCTCATAACAAAAGGATGTTTAAACTTACTTAAATGAGTGGGAACACTCATTACCCCCAAGTAGTTTAAGCTGCAACTCTATAATTTTGCATAACCCAATATGAATAGAAACATTGTAATTCTTTTAATTAAGTGAAAAATTATTTTTTTTTGTAAAACAGTCCTGAGAAGTATTGGAAAACCAAACAGTACTGTTCTTTTACTGCCTGCACCAAAGCACTATGAAGAAAGCGAAACTGAGCAGTGTAGTTTCAGTGCCTGAAGTGCAACACATAAACAAAGAGCACAAGTAGTGAAAAATAAATTCGATTTAAAGTCCTTTTCATTTTAATAATCTAAGGTGCTAATTAGTAACAGAAATAAGAATATATTGAAGAACAATATTGTACCCCAACTAAAAATTGAGTTTGATTTAGTCATCTTTGGGGTTTGTTTTCCTGATGTATTTGGCTATGTAAAAATATATCCAGTTTTCTAGTAATAGGACCAAATAGAATTTTTCCTATTTCAAATGACCCCCCCCCCATTTTTTTGCTTTTGGTTTATGAGATTTGAAAATATCAGAATGCAGGACCAAATGATTGTGTCTATTTTCTTTTCACTACTGAACCTGCGGTGTAAGTGGTTAGGACAAAATCCTCTTGCTACTCATTACTCATATAAGTTCTTTGGCGCAGGGACTCTCTCATATTACATGTTTGTACAGTGCCTAGCACAATGAGGACCCCAACAGATTGTGGTCACACAGCATTATTATAAATGATTAATAATAATGCAAGCAATGTTGGCCATGGGAAAGCCAGTCTCACATAGGTACAGAATGTCTCAGGAAGAAACAGGGTGAATATTCTCTGCGGAGCACAAAGGTGGTAGCCTTGCTCCCAAACCAGCAGTCCATGACCTGTTGGCAGATTAGCAAGCACATTTGCTTCAACCATCGCCTAGCACTCCACTGACAATGAGTAACATGCTATGCTGGTGAGGCGAAAGGAAAGGTTACCTGCATTATTTATCCTTCTAGAACAACCACTCACACTGGGCAGGATTTTGTCCTTAACATCTTATAAGAAGCACCATATATGTGTGCTGGAATGTTTCATCTGGGGGTGTGTATTGTGCCTTACTTGCGTGTTTGAAGGATTTACACTACTTTACCTAATAGGGTATTACGTTCAGTTTTGGAAAATAGAGAAAAGTAAGTCAGGAGGAGTTCTTTTTTGTCAGTACAAGAATATTAGTTTTACGCCTTTCTCCCCAGGAGTTCTTCCTTAGCCACTGAATCTGTATAGGTCATGGGGTTGAGATATCCGACCATACTAATCAAAGCAGTATTTTAAGTTTGCCTGGGTTTTTTTTATACTGGAAACTAGCCACAAGGAAATTATTGCTGGTCAGAAAATAATTATCGCATGGTTGTGTTTTAAAAAACAAAACACTTTGATTTCTTTTAGCAACAAAACATTAAATTGAAGTGTGGTTACAGTAGTAAGGAATTCCATATGACAATCTCTCCACCCTTTGATCAACAGGCACCGATAGCAATTTAGGATGCTATCAGCAATGAGGACTGCTGAGAGAGCATGGCATCCAAGAGGTTGAGAAACCATCAATCAGTGATTTTTCCTATAATGAAGCTCTCTAAGCCATATGTATTGTACTTGAGTATCTGTATAGAGTACAGTGAGAGGCACAAGGTGGGTGAGGTATGGGACCAATAAATACCTGAATAAGAGCTCTGCATAGCTCAAAAGCTTGTCTCTTTCACTAACAGAAGATAGTCAAATAAAATATATTATTTCACACCCCCCTCCCCCTTTCTGTCTCATATCCTGGGATCAACATGGCTACAACAACACTGCAAACTACAGCACAGTGACACATTCATGTATGTACCTTTCAGTGATGCATTCACCCTGGTGAATAGAAGCCCTTTTCTTTAACAGATTTGTGCAATTTGCAGTGTAAACTTCAGCAGAGTTGTAACAATCAGCACACAGAGAAATGCCTTGGGGAAAGAAATTGTTTGTTCTAGCCTGATGGATTTATGCTTTTTGTTGTTCTTTCAGAACCTTATTTTTTGACATTCTGTGCAGTGCTTTTCTTAACTAGAAACATACTCGTAAAGTCTGGTCTCTAACAAAAAAATTTAGAAAGTTGTCCTTTAATTATTGACTAAAACCTATTAGACCTCTCATATAACATTCAGTATGCTGTGCACTAACTGAAGAAAATTTGGCAATGTGCCGTACAAATAATGTGTTTTCCAACCAAATCATTTTCCCTACCGTTATAAACTGATGAATTAATTATCATCATGGGTATAGTTTATGAATAAGGCCCTTTCTGAAATCACAAAATAGTCAGAAAGACTAACCAGTAATTTCAGAAAATTTCATGACCAATGTGCAATTTTAAGCATGCCAGGAAAAGAGTGTACTTGTTACACTCACAGATGAGATGCACTGTATCAGATCTGTCAGCAGATCTTGCAATGCCAGGTAAACAGACTACATTGTCCATTGCCTTAAAGAAAGATTTTTCTGGACCTAAATTTTAATGCAGTAGTTTCTTCATGATCAAACTTGTCTCAAATGTTGGTGACAAACGATTCTTCAGGAATTCCTGCCTAATATAAATTTTCTTGTAAATGAGCCATGAATCCTGCAAAAACGAAACCACATATTTTGCTTTCCTGGCTGTGCATACAACAGAAAATTGCACTTTCAAATGGAGAGTTTTGTGAGAGCCCTCTTTGAAGCAAGAGGAGGATTCACTTTCAGTTTGTAAATTAGGTAATAGCTAAGGAACTTACTCTGCTTATGGTTGCACAAACCCCTTTGAAATCAGTGAGAGCTGCATAAACAAACCCAACAGAATTACTCCTTAAACTGTCAGAATATGTACCCACTTAAACATGGTAAGCGCTTCATTATTCTCCTTGGCCAAAAATGTCTAGAAGGCTATCAAAAGCTTCCTTTAGTGAACTCTGACAATCAGGGATGGGAGGAGTGATCTTGATAAAATAAGATTGAGCCTAACAAAACTTTTTTGAAGCTTTAAAATGTTTAAGAGGAAGATGTTCTGCTCTCTGCATCTTGGTTTTGTATATTACCAGACGTGCTAGAGCTGAAATAACACGAAGGAGTTCTGACAATATTATTTCCAACCCAAACTGATTAGGAAGTCCTCAGTGGTAAAAACCACTTCTGACAAATTTTCTCTAGAGATCAAAGAGTCACTGTTGAGATGCTGACAGTCTGTTTGTCATGGCATTTTCAGTCATCTAGCTTGCTTGTGTTTTAAAACTATTTCGTTCTTTAGTGGGATTAATGGAGTAATACAGCATGATGCATGTGTAGTGAACATAAGGTTGTGTAAAATATTCCTGTTTGCAGAGTAGTATGCTGTGTGTTGTATTTGACAAATTATATGAGATGAAAACTTTATTTTAAGGAATATGCACCAGGGGGCAGTGCTGAGGTTGAGACGAAAGCTTATGCTCAAATAAATTGGTTAGTCTCTAAGGTGCCACAAGTACTCCTTTACTTTTTGCGAATACAGAGTAACACAGCTGTTACTCTGAAACCTAATACTAACTTTGGAATTCATCTGAGTTCTATTGTATAACTTTTTAAAACAAGTGTATATAAAAATAAACGAATATAGAGAAAATAGTGAAAATAGTTTCTGTCATAGTGAGGTACAATGACATCAGTGCCAAGAACAATAGCTATATCAGAATCATATATACTGTATGCGTTTGAATAATGGCCATGTCTAGAAATCTGCAAAGCCCATTACACAGTATTTTCTTGCTTTCCATGTAATAACATGTCCACAGATGTGAGATCAGCCTCCTAGTCCAATTATGCTCAGTTATTTCATACAGTGAGGATAATTCAGATATTTTGAATGCTGTGACCTTGGGATGCTCTCATTTAGGAATAACCTTTATTAATGACTATCAAAGCGTAGTCTGACTTTGGAAACTCCTTTAGAATATGTTGGATTGTGAATGGAATGTGTTTGATATGACATTAGATCTCCTTGTCTTGATTTTGTAGTTGTTAGTTTGGCATCCCTTGCATTCTGCATTCTCAATATGACATTTCGTGGATGTAGGATGCTCTCAGTTTGAGTGAGCTTAGTTTACATCCTAAAAAAATGAATAGTAGAAAGGTATTTATAACATTAAAGCTACAGAGCCAATATTCTTCAAAATTAAGAGTATTTTAAAAATCTTAATGAACACTATAAAAACAAGCCAAGTTCAGCATTACAGCTTTAGTCATTTCTGAATTAACCAAGTCCAAAAGTTTTTGAGAGAACATGTGGGAAGAGTGGTTTTGTTTAATGTTCAAGTAACTCAAATGAATTGACCAAGTTTGCTGAAACCTTCCAAACAAACAAACAAAAGGTTTTGTGTTGGGTATGGCCAAATATAGACAATTTGAACACAAAAGGGATTTGGAAATTTGAAATGAAACTTGAGTTGTTGAGCAGGCTAAACGTAGCTCACGAAAGCTTATGCTCAAATAAATTGGTTAGCCTCTAAGGTGCCACAAGTCCTCCTTTTCTTTTTGCGAATACAGACTAACACGGCTGCTACTCTGAAACCTGTGTTCTCTCTGATCACAGTCCAACAAAGCATGCACATAATCTTAAGTATCAGAGTAACAGCCGTGTTAGTCTGTATTCGCAAAAAGAAAAGGAGGACTTGTGGCACCTTAGAGACTAACCAATAGCTCACGAAAGCTTATGCTCAAATAAATTGGTTAGTCTCTAAGGTGCCACAAATCTTAAGTATGTGTGCAGTCACATTGATGGGTCCCTTTGAGCTGTTTATATTATGTAGATACTGTGTAGGTAGAGTAAGTTTTTAGGTATTTGGAGTCATAGTGTGACACCTGGCTCAGAAATTAGCAGACACTCCTGTAAAACCTGATTCACACAGACTCTCATTTACAATGCTGCAACTTCAGTGACATTACAAGGGTTGCACTGGTGTAATCAGGAACAGAATTTGGTCCGTTTCTACACAAGTAAATTGAGTGGATACATTCCCCTTCCCCCACCACCCCAGTTATTGTTGCATATTATAAAATTTCTCAGTTACATACAATTTCTGCATGTCTGACTAGATATGAACTTCTTAATTAAAGTTTTTGGCAGATCAGAGACAAAATCAAGGATGCTCATATGCCGTGACAAATGTTATACAAGTGTAATAGGTCTTTCTTTCTGAGTTGGGGTTTAGCCTGATTCTCTCTATCCCTGTGTTTCATGCTCTGACTTGTGAGAACTAGTTGCCTTGACATTATTAAAAAGAAAATACCCACTAAAGAAGTCATGTATCCTACAAAACTAGTTAGATATTGTGCTCATACCTCTGTCAAGAGATACTGTATATTTCTGATACACTGCACACAGACTCCTGCTCTGATTAAGTGCCTGTCATTTCTGTGGGCTACCAAAAAGTTGATCAGTGGTAATATGTTTAACATATTTAGTAGGAGCTGGCAGACTGGCAATTGCAAAACGTATGCTAAGAGCACTAATTGAAAGTTCCAGTAGCCCTTGTTCAGTCTTAGTGGAATGCATACTAGTCATGTCTCTCAAATTCCAGGTAAGTAATAATGTGGGTCTTCAAACCAGTGTAAACAGTGGTCTTGTTATTGCACCGCCATGATTTCACTTCTTGGAAAGTATAAAAGTAGAGAATTGTATTTTGCCACAAGGTCATATACATAACTCTTTTTTCTCCTCCTGTTTCATACAGTGCTATGTTTTTATCAAGGGCCTTCCTATATATAAATTGAAATGTGTTCCATAAGGCAAGAGAGTGCTGTTGGTTGATGTTTGGTTTTTAAAACCAGCATGTGTTTACAAAGAAAATTAATGAGTGTGCTGTCAGCAGTACCTCTGCAGTGTAATGTAATGTAATGCTGTTCAGCGCTTTTATCTAATACTCTGTCCTTTTCTTTCCCTGACCCTGTTGCTTCTCCTTTCACAGTGCTCCACACCCAGGGTCCTATTGATGGCAGTCTTTATGCTAAAGTGAGAAAGAAGAGCTCTTCAGATACTAGCATCCCCAGTGGAGCCCAGGGGGTTCCTGTGACCAGCAGCCCTGATCACAGTGACCATACTCTATCTGTCAGCAGTGATTCAGGACACTCAACAACTTCTATAAGGACGGACAAGACCGAGGAGCATCAAGCACCGGGAATCAAACGGGGCTTGAGCCCACAAGAGAAGGCAGAGCTGGACCAGCTACTTAGTGGCTTCGGCCTAGAAAACTCAGTCAGTCCCCTCAAGGATATGACTGATGCCCAAAGCAAGTACAGTGGGACTCGCCACATAGTGCCAGCTCAGGTTCATGTGAACGGAGACACCAAACTGAAGGATAGGGAGACAGATATTCTGGATGATGAGATGCCCAGCCATGACCTTCACAGTGTGGACAGCATCGGGACACTGTCCTCCTCTGAAGGGCAGCACTCAGCCCACCTTGGAAACTTCAACTGCCACAAGAGCAGTCAGAATTCGCTGCTCTCAGATGGCTTTGGAAGCAACACTGGAGAGGACCACCACAGTGCTCTAGCCCCAGACCTGGGAATAGGTGTAGACCCCCTCTATGAGAGATCATTTGGAAGTGGTGAGCCTAAGCAATCCCAGCAGCTGCAAAGGAATCCTCCTGTTTCCGCTCAGCCTCAGGCTTATGGCCCTAGTAACTACTCTACCCAGACCTGGGTGCGCCAACAGCAGATGGTCACTGCTCACCAATACACCTACTCCCCCGAGAGTGAAGTAAGACTTGGCATTTCTAGCACTGTAGAGAATTCAGGCAATATGCAGAGCCAATCCAGAATCCCTGACACACCCACCCGGGGATCCAGCAGCAGAGACGCTGTGCAGCGGGGGATAGGGACCGTGCCAAGTTCCAGTGAAGTAGCAGAACATCCAGGGCCTGAGGCTTTTAGATCCAGATTAGTAGCTGAGAAAGACCCACATGGCCTGTCTCTAGGAGTGACTGTGGAGGGCCTGCCATCCTCTCCTACTCTGGATATCGATCAGTCAATTGAGCAGCTGAATCGGCTGATCTTGGAACTGGACCCTACATTTGAACCGATCCCCACTCGCATTAACACAGTCTCCAGGGACTCGAGTCAAGTGAATGGCTTCACCAGCCCTGATGGGGATGTGGGAGGGCCCAGCGTGAGCCCTGGGTTCCGTGAGAAAGGAGAGGTCACAAACAGGAATCTCTCCCGGCATGGTAAGTTATTTTAATAATACATGAATGTAATGCTTTTCCCAGCATTTTTTCTTTTGATATCGCACAGCAGGAACGGAGGTCATTGCTTATTACTTTCAGATGATTGCCAGTGTGAGAGGGATTATCTCTGGTACCCTCTTTTCATAGTGATCTGTGGAATGATGGGATGAAACTGAATAATCATTCATCATATTTTTTAAATGGTTCCCCCCCCCCCCCCCCCAGATCATTAAGTGCCTCAGGATGCTGCTCTTCTGAGTTGTTGTTGTTGTTTTTTAAATGTAATACTCCTGAACAAAACCTAATTGTTCAGTAAAGTTCCGTGGAAGAGCCGCAAGCATGATTGTTGTTGTTCCTCTTCTAAGGGGGAGAATTAAAAAAATGAAAAATCCTATTAATTACAAGGTGAGGCAGTTTTGTGGAGTCATCAGCAGTAACACCAAAGTTAAGATTACATTATAATTTCCACATAAAATGAGATGGAAATCCCTCTGTATTTCTGAATTAATTTCATTTCCAAATTTGGCACAATAACACTTCATGGCACAACTGAACTTCCTATGAATATTTTCATTAAAATAACCTACTAACTTTTGCAGATAAAATATTTTAAAATGCTCCCTTTTGGAAATTTTGCTGTTTTTTTCCCTTTGGGTTTCCAGTAGTTTAACAACCCCACGCATTACCTCTGGTTTTCACCTTAACCTGACCACAAACACCAATTCCTGAAAGAACAAACTACAACCCCTTTCCTCATGATATCACTTGAATAACAGTACTAGAATAAACAACTTTGCAAAATGATAAACACTGTCACAGCCTATTTCTATTTAATAACCAACTAATTCCTTCTGTTAACACAATACTTAAATATGTAAACATCAATTAAAAATCGACACCATACACACTAACTAATCGTCTACTTTAGTTTAAGCCCAGTCTGGTATTCCGAACAATTAGAAAAATGACCATGGAACTCCACATAGTTGCAGTTCAGGGTTACATGTTTTGTGTGGGCGTGGAGGGCAGAGGTATTTGTTTCGTATGGGGAGGATGTTGATGAGGTAATGTGGAGGAGATGAAGTCACGGTTGCACGTTACAAGGGCTGGCTGAAGACTAGGGATTTCTTGGCTTTTTTAAGGTTGTGCTGGTGGAAAATTTACTTGAGCAACTTGAGCTGGATTTCAACACATAATTTTTGGGAATATCTTAGACTGAAATGCATTTGTCTGTAATTGACTTGAATCTTTAAATGCTTAGTTCGGTGGCATAAATTAAAAGTGAGTTTTGCGCACTAGAAACTACCCTGTTCTTTGACGTTCAGTGGAGCCAGTGAAGGGGAAAAGAGAGTAGCATAAAATAAGCCACCCATTCTTATCCTTAGATGAAACATTTGTGCCTAGAAAGAATTGTTTGTTTTTTGCCCATGACTTCTAGTACTGTCAAAAAGGAAAAAGGAGTCATCATCGCTGCATCACATTTATGAAGCCAGAAAAGTGTTTTGCCCACTCCAGGTTGTACTTGGGGGAAGTGAAGTCTTTGGTGGGACATGTTCTGAAAGTTCATGCAATGAAGGAAGATGAAAAGTTTAAGGGTGAATATATGACACAATGTTTACTATATGTTTATAGAAATCACACTGGGCGGTAGTTACAAAGAGAGAATATGGCTAGTGGAATGAGCACAGTGATAGGAGTCAGAAAACTCATAATCATGGCTTTACCTCACTAACATGCATGCCTTTAAGCGAGTCATTTTTCTCTGCCTCATCTAAATGAAGAATGCATTTTTTAAGCTACCTCACCATGTATTGTACATCCTCATTGGATGTTTGTATTATACTGTGCTGTGAACATATAGTTATATGTACTGAGGCTGTAATCCACTTCCCAAGCACGCCAATGAAAAGGCTCTCCTATGATGATTTAAATGAGCATTTAATCAGTTCGTATAAGAGTGTTCTAGTAAGCACAATTTATAAACTGAAAGAAACCCATTTAAAGTTGTGCATAAGTGCTAATTGTTATTACAATTCAGCTGTTCTTGGCATTCATCGATTTCCTTCTGTAACCTCAACCTATACCCCAAAAGAAATAATATGTGTTCATGTGATTTGACACATTTAAGAGTATCCTCTAGCATTTTGTTCACAGTTCTGTTATGTGTTCAACACCTTCACAGACTGTAAACAGAATAGTCAAATACTGAATAGCTTTGGTGTATCTGTTTTGTTGTTTGTTTCAGGGAGGGAGCATGGTGTGAAATTTTTTTTTCTAATTGCACAGGATCAGCTACACCCACCTTTCACAATTCCTGACTTTCTAATTCTCTTTGAAAGAAGAAAAGGAGTACTTGTGGCACCTTAGAGACTAACCAATTTATTTGAGCATAAGCTTTCAAGAGCTACAGCTCACTTCATCGGATGCATACTGTGGAAAGTATAGAAGATCTTTTTATACACACAAAACATGAAAAAATGGGTGTTTACCACTACAAAAGGTTTTCTCTCCCCCCACCCCACTCTCCTGCTGGTAATAGCTTATCTAAAGTGATCACTCTCCTTACAATGTGTATGATAATCAAGGTGGGCCATTTTCAGCACAAATCCAGGGTTTAACAAGAACGTCTGGGGGGGGGGGGGGATAGGAAAAAACAAGGGGAAATAGGTTACCTTGCATAATGACTTAGCCACTCCCAGTCTCTATTCAAGCCTAAGTTAATTGTATCCAATTTGCAAATGAATTCCAATTCAACAGTCTCTCGCTGGAGTCTGGTTTTGAAGTTTTTTTGTTGTAATATAAGCAGCATGAATAATTTGGGTGCGTGTCTATGCCTGACCTCTCCTTGAATAGACACTTGGTTTTTCTCCCTCTTCCCCCCATATATATCTGTTGTAAATGTAGGTACGTGTACAATACAAACAAAAGAATACATTATCGGAATGCAAACAAAAGTCCTGCCAAACCCAACTCCCGCAAATAACCATCTCAGCCAAAGCCTGAGTAAATACTCCTTGCAGCATGTCCTGAATGTCAGTGAATGCTGTTCTTTGGAACAAGAATTGCATTGCCCCCAGTCCTCAGGCTAGGGAGCCTCACCTCAGCATCCCAGCTGATCGCAACTGTTCTGTAGAGCTAGGGTTGCCAACTTTCCAATTTCAGAAAACCGAACATCCTTTCCTCACCCCCTACCTTGCCCCTTCTCCGAGGCACAGTCCCCACTCACTCCATCCCCCTCCCTCCATTGCTCGCTCTCCCCCATCCTTGCTCACTCGCTCATTTTCACCAGGCTGGGTAGGGTGTTGGGGTGCGGGCTCTGGAAGGGAGTTTGGGTGCAGGAGGAGGCTCAGGGATGGGGCAGGGAGTTGCGGTGCAGGAGGGAGTGTGGGGTGCAGGGTCCGGGAGAGAGTTTGGGTGCAGAAGGGAGCTCAGGGCTGGGGCCGGGGGGTTGGGGTGCAGGAGGGGATGGGAGTTTGGGTGCAGAAGGGAGCTCAGGGCTGGGCTGTAGAGAGAGCACCGCTCACTATACTTCAGCAGAACAAGCTGCATGGGCCCCAAGTTTCTGATTGTTTCTGATTCCCACTAGCCTAGGCTCATGGGGGTGGAGGGGAATGAAGATCAGAGATTTCTCCATGCTCACAGTACACTGATGCAGGCCTGTTCCTTCCTTGCTGTCATCTTGTCTGACTCCAGGTTCAGTACTGCTGTTGTATCCTGCCCCCTTCCAGGCTCCAATATTTCCCTCCAAATTCCTAGCAGACAAATCTGGAGAGACAGGAGGAGAGGAAATAGATGTGATTGATTTGGGATGGAGAGAACTGACAAGTCAGGACTGAATGGTGACTGAGTGAGGTTGACTGGAAGTCTGGAAGGATGACTCACTGAGAATGTGCAGTGACTCAGCAGGTGCAGGGGTGAGTCCGTAGAGTTGGGCTATGTGTGACTGAGTTGGCGGGGGTTGAAGAGTAAGTGAGTGGTGGGTCTGGCATGTGTATGAGAAGCAGGTGCGAAGCGTGCATGAAAAAGAGAATGCGTGTGTCGAAGAGCAAGTGAAGATGAATGTGATCTTGGATGGGGGGGCTGACCTGCACACACACACACTTCTCTAAATTCACTTTCACACACTCATGGACTGACACACACTCACTCTCTCACTTATTTGTCCTGGAGTACTTTGTCTCTCATACATGTACCCCTGGACGCATGTACTTTCTTTTGCGCACATACAAACTGCTTTACAGAAATTTAACTTCTTTGTTCACTAGCTATATTCAGCCAAATTAAAAGCAAACTCTTGTTCACCTCTTACTTGACTCACTCCATATCTCTTGTAAGATTTTATGGTTTCTTCTACTTCAATGATTTAAGAACTAATTGACAAAACAGACAGAGCATATGTCTCTGAGCTGCAGTCAGCTTCCAGGGAAAAGAATGCAATAGCTGGGTTTGATCACCATGATTGAGAGATATTTCTGTGCCTGTCACCATGTGTAGGCAGGTATGAAGAAAAAACAAGTATATTGCACTCCCTTTTAAGGGTGGATGTTACAGAGCAGCTGTCAATGTAGTTGTAACAGTTTCCCCCATATATGGGTTATTGCTTTCTCTGAGCATGCTTCATAGAGTCAGCCTTGACTGATCAGTGTGGGCCTGCCCTGTGTAACGAGTGGAGGAGTATGACTTCTTGCTCTCCCAGGGAACTTTTGCTTAGCTTGGTTCTGCAAAGGCAGAATCCCTAGAAGAAGCCTAAAGAAGCCCAAGAGAGGTGAGGCAGCTAATTGAATAGAAAATTTAAGTTTAAACTAAAGAAAACAATGGGTGGCGACAGCAGAGAAAAGCATGGTGTACTATTGAATTGTCAGAACAGATCCTCCCCTCAAAAACAAAAACCTAGATGCAAACTGAATAATAATAAAGAGCTAATCATCTGGTTACCTGTGTCTGGAACATCTTCAGAGGCCTTTGGATAATGGAAAAACATAGCTTTGAAGGTAATCCAAATCCTCGTGTCATAAATCCTGTTACAGTGTATTTATTACAGTAGAGAGAGAGAAATCCTTTCACATATCTGTATTTTTTTAAAATAACTTTTTGAGCTATTCCAAATGTTCCCTTCTACTCTGACATGTGTAATGGAAAAGCAACTTGGCCCATCTGAAAGGCTTTGCAAAGTGACAGGAGAATGTGGCATGTCCAAATATGATGTCAACGGATTTCTGTATGGGTGTGGATATTACCATACAAGCACTGAGATACTGTACATCCCATAGACTAATGTTGGTGCCTGATTCTGACCTAATTTACAATGGTTGAACTCCATTGACTTCAACTGAGTTACTATAGATTTACATTTGGTGTAAGATCAGAATTAGTATGTTACTATGCAAATATTGGTTATTAATTTACTCCTTAAAGATCAACACAACTAAATAAGACCGCACATTAACTCTCGTAAGGTAAAGAGATTTTAGAGATTGCAGTAGTTATAATTAAAAAAAAATAATCAGCATGTATCAATCGTTAACACAGTGCTATCTGTGTTAGCCCATTAATTTCCTTTTCTAAATACAGGAAAGTAGAATCCACTTGTACTACTTAATATACTATCATAATTGTGGTGTCTCTCATATAACTGTGTGCTAACTGATCATAAACGTTGACTTAAATGGCAACCACTGTACAGTCTGTTATAGGTGGATAAGCATTCCTCTGATTAAACTTGTTAGAAACGCAGAAATTCCAGGATTGTATATGTGTTTACTAGCCACTGTGACACATCCAGCCTATGAAGAAAATTTGTTCTGGTACATTTCACATTAGTGAATTACTGGGAGTCAAATCCTTGTCTACAGAGTCTTGGCGTAGAATAAGAAAGAATAGTTTGACTTGCAAATCATTATGAACTGTGCTAAAGGTATTTTTATAAGTGCAAACAGAAAAAAAATTTCTGGCTATGGCATAAACCAGGGGTGGGCAAACTTTTTGTCCCAAGGGCCACATCTGGGTAGGGAAATTTTATGGCGGGCAATGAATGCTGGTGAAATTGGGGGTTGGGTTGTAGGAGGGTGAGAGAGCTCTGGCTGGGGGTGCGGGCTCTGGGGTGGGGCCAGAAATGAGGAGTTCAGGGTGCGGGAGGGAGCTCCGGGCTGGGGCAGAGGGTTGGGGTGCAGTGGTGGGGAGTTCCAGCTGGGCATGCGAGCTCTGGGGTGGGGCTGGGGATGAGGGGTTGGGAGTGCAGGAGGTTGCTCTGGGCTGGGACCGAGGGGTTTGGAGGGCGGGAGGGTGATCAAGGCTGGGGCGGGGGTTGGGGCACGGGAGGAGGTCAGGGGTGCAGGCTCTGGCTGGTGCTTACCTCAAGAAGCTCCCGGAGGAAGCGGCATGTGCCCTGCCTCCCCCCCCCCCCTCCGTCCGGCTCCTATGCAGAAGCAGAGCCAGGCGCCTTTGCGCACTGCCCAGTCTGCAGGGCAGGGGCAGCGTGTGGAACCCCTTGGCTGCCCCTACGCATTGGAGCTGGAGGGGGGACATACCACTGTTTCTGGGAGCTGTGTGGAGCGGGGCAAGCCCTTGACCCTGCTCCCAGGCTGGAGCGCCAGAGCAGGACAAGCACTGGCCCCACTCCTCGGCAGGAACTCGAGGGCCAAATTAAAACATCTGAAGGGCCAGATGCAGCCCCTGGGCCATAGTTTGCCCACCCCTGGTGTAAACTGTTATGTTTTAGAAAGATTAACACACCTATATACATATTTCACAGACACAGTGCTATGTGCTCTTCTACAGTCAGTCCTGATTAATCCATGCTTGAGATGATATTTCTCTCTGACTGTAAATCTGGAGATTTTTGTGTTCAAGCAATGAATATATTAATGGCTTGATCCTTTCAATCTTACTTGAAACAAAGAGGTCTGTTCTCAGTATGCATGAGTAACTCTCATTTATCTTAATGATGAGTTACTGTGATTGCACAGATAGAGGAGGGAATAGACTCCTAACGTCTAAAGACGATAGTGAAGTCTTTAGACTTTGGGAGTCTATTCCAGGTTAATAATGGACTATTATCTTTTGGCACAACCGGGGTGCACAGGGCCATCCACTGTAGAAAGAGCACTGTGGAAGAAGGTTGATGTGGAGGCAGTTACTGTGACCTCTCCTTCTCCGGGTGTATGGAGCAGCAGCCGCCTGGCAGCATAGCTCTTGTGCCGACAGCGGTAAATCTACCCCTACAGCAGACAAAACTCAAAAACTTGAAACTGGTGGTCAGCGGGGACGTGCTGGCTGCCGCTTCCTGCAGCTTCCATTGGCCGGGAACAGCGAACCGTGGCCACTGGGAGCTGCAGGCAGCCATGCAAATGTAAACAAACTGTCCGGTCACCCGCCAGTGGATTACCTTGATGGGCCACAGGTTACCCACCATTGATGTACTAGAGGAGAAAGACAAGTTTTCCTGCTTTGTCAACTCCCAATCGATTTCTCAACTTTGAGTTAGTCCAAATGAAGAAAATATTCTTTCTGTGCATGCAGAAGAGGCTATTGCTGTGAAAAGCTGGCTTAGCACTTCAACAGGTTCTGGTTCCAGGTGTTCAGCTAGTGACTTCCACCAGTTCAGTGGTGTGACTTTCTTTAAAATATCATCATCAAACTTGTACTGCTTGAATGGTTCACCCTCAGCCCTGAAATCTTTTATGGTTGGCATTATTGATGTGTAATTATTAGATGCCCATGTCATAGCAGCATCTTTTTCTTCAGTAGTTAGGCATCTACTTTCGCTTGAAAATATTGGCAAGAAAATTAGGTGGAATAAGGACTTGATCCATCCACTTCTTTATGCCTACAATTTAACTTGGTTGTTCAGTATTTTTTTCTTCTGTGGCTTTTCAAGTTCTTTCCAAATTTCAACAGCAGCAGTAGTACAGCAGCAATCCTTTTGGAGGGTGTCCAAGGTGACGGAAATAGGTTTCAGTATAATCGGTAGATATTCGTCATTTCTCTTTAGTCCCATGTTGACTACTTTGGCTGTGATCGTTCCATCTATGTCGTCACTATTTTCTTCACAAGTTGTCCTCAGAATAGGCCTGTTCTCGATAGATAGTTTAAAACAGTCAACCACTGAATTCCAGTGTACATCTTGGGGGAGAAATCCTCTTGCTCTCTTTCGTGAATCTGAAGCAAAGTGGTTGTCACTCTGAAGTATTTTGCACTATCAACAACATTTTCCTTTATTCCTGCAGTTGTACTTAAGTTTGGCTCAAAGTTACATCAGATGAGCACTGTACACATATACATTTCAAGTTCCCTTCATTATCATAATCTTCTCACTTTTGTTACCTTTGCAGGATTATCTCTAACAAAGCTACGCACTTGACACTTGAATTTTTTTTCACAGGTTGTTATAACCTTTACTGCTACTACTTTTAAGTATTCTGCTGTCTGGGCATTTCTTCATGTATCAGTTGTTACTGTAAGTTAGACAACCCCATCTTCTGTTGTCACACAAGTACACATCACTGAATCATTGTGTACATTGCTCCAGCTATCAAGACTCAGATTAACTAATTTCCTATTAATGTTTTTTGCATGCTGTTCCATTTCCTTCTCATAAAATGTATCTAGCAACCTTCTGGCAATGTCTGCTCTGCCTGCTGGAGCGTAGCCTGGTCATAATGAATGAACCATTGCCATCGAATGTTCGTTCTGAACAAGACAAAGGGGAAAATTTGTTGCATAAATGAACCAAAATTTCTTTTAATCGACGGAATTTTGATGGAATTTGCTGATCCTGGTTACGAACCCATCCATGGTTTTACTGAATCATGAAGAAAGTCTTTTTTTTTTTTTTTTTTTTAAAAGGTAGTTTCTTGTCTATTGTATATTTAGTTGCCGCACTACTGTGGTACCATCAGCTGACAGATGTAGATGCTGAGATGATGGATGTCATAACTCCTTATGGCTATGCTGGGCTCTGAAACAAAATGGAGAAAAAAAAATCACTCTCTCACTGAATATTATTTGTTGCACTGCTTTAGAAAAGTGAGATTGTAAGTGAAAGGTTCCTATTACTGTATCTGTTTGTACCACAGTTTAAGGGACATAATTTATTCCAAACCCAGCTTTATGGGGAAAATAATTAAATAAATCACAGGGGTTATCGATCTAAATATACTTAAACCATTATTTCTGGCAACATACCAAACAGCGTGAGAGTGAAAATGGTGTTTTTAAAATGTTAAAATTCATAAATACCTAATCAAACTTTACTTTTGAACATGAAATCTTCACCTCGGATGTTTGATTATCCTGAACAATAAAAAATCACTTCAGAAGTCCAGCAGTACCCATAAAAATTTAATTGTTAAATGCTGCCGCAACAAACTAACATGCCCATTATATTTTGAAATTCAGAAGTAATCCACACAAAACACAAATGTATGACAATAATCTAAGTGATCATGTACTTGTTTAGTCACGCATAGTAGGCAGTCCATAAGAATGGTAGAAAAATAAGTTTACTAACTGATCCACACATGTCCACATCATCTTCAAAGTCATTGCCTTCTGAGGACCATTTTTCATACTGTTGGTTTATTCTGACACCCAGGCCTTGCAATCTCTTTTGTTGCGCTGTTTACATTTTTCACATGTACCTCTCTTACCCTGGGGCACAGGAATTTCTTGAAAATATTCCCCAATAGAGTCTTTTTTATGACTTGCAGTCATGGCAGGTGGTTTTTCCATTTCCCAGGTGTTGAAATCAACGCTAGAGGCAGCATGCACTCTGAAGAATGTTGTCCCTTCTTCGCACAGCGTCCTGCATGATACCACAGAGTCAAAAAACCTTGCAACACCCAGCCATAGAGTCTGAACACACTGGCGCAATGAGTAACAAAGCCATTCCTTCAAACTTGCCCCAGGAAAACCTGGAGTTCAGGAGTCAAAAAGGGTCAATGAGAGATTTCACTTCCTTTTGGTTCAATTATTATTTTAATAAGTTGGGGGGGTTGGGGAGAATTAACCAAAGACATAGTCAAATACTCATCCATCTCCTGTGAGCCAAGATAAGCCTGGCAGAGAGCAGAGAAACAGAGAATTCCAGTTAAACAATGTATTTACCTGTTAGTAAAAGCCCTTCATTAGACTGACCCCCACCCCAAAGTCTGGTAGTGGCCCTAGCATATCTTAGATTGTTCTGTGGGCCTAAGTTATGGAATCCTTTCTGGACAGCCATATAGCCTGGAATTTCTGTAGTACTACATGGTGTAGCCAACATGCTCTTTCTGCCCACATAATCTCTCTATGCCAGGGCTTGTGAGGGGGTCTCAGAAGGCAGTCACATGGCTGTCTTCCATGCTTCCTGTGTAGAGAGGCTCCTTGGCTCTTTATGCTGTTTTGTCCCTTTTACTCGGCATATAGGTGCTGGAATGGGGGTGAGGATGTCATCCAAAATGTGTGAGTGTGTGTTTGAACTTCAGAGCACGTGGTAAACTGATATTTATCTACCTTAGGTTTTTGATATACTACCTCACATGAGAAGTTCTGTTACTTGATTGTAGTCAAACAGATGTCAAGATAAATTTTCATTTGTGTTTCACTATTGCCAAAAATTTTTTTTAGCTGTTAGACATTACCATTGTCTGTTGTGAAAGGACAGTGTTAAAATTATTTAAAATTTCCAAAGAGACTTATTTTTGGAATACTGCTTGAGAAATAAAAGTAATGTACTGAATGAACCCATTGTTGAAACAGTGGGCAAGGCTTCCTGAGCTCCATCAGAAAGGAGTCATCCGTTTTAATTTTTACTAATCCTAGTTTACTATATTTAAATCCCAAAATCCGTCTGCCACCCTGACATTTTAATAATACCGCCCATCACACATTTGTCCAATATGCAGGCAGCACATTATTTTTGTGTGCTGAATGAGTATCTTGTCCAAAGAAGTAATCCGTTACATCCCATTTGTGCCTGGGACCATGGACTTCATATATTTATTCTTTTGATTTAGAATAAACCAACACCACATGCACATAAGCTCTGTTCACCTTGCCATTTACTTTAAAATTACACAAAAGTACCTTTCTATGAAGTGCTAATACCCCCACATATTGGCCTATAGCACAATCCAGCCAAGTATGTTTCGAACGTTGTACTTCGACGTAATAATCATTGTGATTTTTTCATTAAGGATTGAAACTGATGTAAAGCTGCCTTCTGTTTAGAATTACTTTTGGGAATAAATGTGTTAGTTCTTACAGTTTGGAAGTGAAAGCTTTACCTGCATGGTTCCACTGTAAATTCTTACTGCTCTTATAAGCCTTCTAATGTTGTTTAGCTTTGTAAAAACTGATTTGCTGTTGGCTAAAGGCCAGGTCTGAAAATTGAACTGCTTTCATCTCTGCATTTCAAAGAGTAGGTATAACTTTGTGTTCAGCAAAAGCAGAACATCCAGTAAATACAGTATGTTGCACATATCTCAGCTTAAACACCTTGCTTTTTCTAGCAGCTGATCATTATAAGATCAATCACGTGGACACTAAAATGAATTGTAGGACTAAGTGATTACATGTTAGAAAATAAAAAGATAAGGAGTACTTGTGGCACCTTAGAGACTAACCAATTTATTTGAGCATAAGCTTTCGTGAGCTACAGCTCACTTCATCGGATGCATACTGTGGAAAGTGTAGAAGATCTTTTTATACACACTGTCATAAATATAAAGGGAAGGGTAAACCCCTTTGAAATCCCTCCTGGCCAGGGGAAAGCTCCTCTCACCTGTAAAGGGTTAAGAAGCTAAAGGTAACCTCGCTGGTACCTGACCAAAATGACCAATGAGGAGACAAGATACTTTCAAAAGCTGGGAGGAGGGAGAGAAACAAAGGGTCTGTGTGTCTGTCTATAGTCTGTCTTTGTCGGGGATAGACCAGGAATGGAGTCTTAGAACTTTTAGTAAGTAATCTAGCTAGGTATGTGTTAGATTATGATTTCTTTAAATGGCTGAGAAAAGGATTGTGCTGAATAGAATAACTATTTCTGTCTGTGTATCTTTTTTGTAACTTAAGGTTTTGCCTAGAGGGGTTCTCTATGTTTTTGAATCTAATTACCCTGTAAGATATCTACCATCCTGATTTTACAGGGGGGATTTCTTCATTTCTATTTACTTCTATTTTTATTAAAAGTCTTCTTGTAAGAAACTGAATGCTTTTTCATTGTTCTCAGATCCAAGGGTTTGGGTCTGTGGTCACCTAGGCAAATTGGTGAGGCTTTTTACCAAACCTTGTCCAGGAAGTGGGGTGCAAGGTTTTGGGAAGTATTTTGGGGGGAAGGACGCGTCCAAACAGCTCTTCCCCAGTAACCAGTATTAGTTTGGTGGTGGTAGCGGCCAGTCCAAGGACAACGGGTGGAATATTTTGTACCTTGGGGAAGTTTTGACCTAAGCTGGTAAAGATAAGCTTAGGAGGTTTTTCATGCAGGTCCCCACATCTGTACCCTAGAGTTCAGAGTGGGGGAGGAACCTTGACACACACAAAGCATGAAAAAATACCTCCCCCCACCCCACTCTCCTGCTGGTAATAGCTTATCTAAAGTGATCACTCTCCTTACAATGTGCATGATAATCAAGTTGGGCCATATCCAGCACAAATCCAGGTGTCCCCCCCCACACACACACACACATGAAGACAGACACAAACCCACTCTCCTGTTGGTAATAGCTTATCTAAAGTGACCACTCTCCTTACAATGTGTATGATAATCAAGGTGGGCCATTTCCAGCACAAATCCAGGGTTTAACAAGAACGTCTGGGGAGGGGGGTAGGAAAAAACAAGGGGAAATAGGTTACCTTGCATAATGACTTAGCCACTCCCAGTCTCTATTCACGCCTAAGTTAATTGTATCCAATTTGCAAATGAATTCCAATTCAACAGTCTCTCGCTGGAGTCTGGATTTGAAGTTTTTTTGTTGTAATATCGCAACTTTCATGTCTGTAATCGCGTGACCAGAAGAAATTGAAGTGTTCTCCGACTGGTTTATGAATGTTTAATTCTTGACATCTGATTTGTGTCCATTTATTCTTTTACATAAAGACTGTCCAGTTTGACCAATGTACATGGCAGAGGGGCATTGCTGGCACATGATGGCATATATCACATTGGTGGATGTGCAGGTGAACGAGCCTCTGATAGTGTGGCTGATGTTATTAGGCCAATAATAATAATAATAAACGATGGTCACATAAACATCACCCTATACCGGAAACCTACTGACCTCTATTCCTACCTACATGCCTCCAGCTTTCACCCTGACCACACCACACGATCCATTGTCTACAGCCAAGCTCTGCGATACAACCGCATTTGCTCCAACCCCTCAGACAGAGACAAACACCTACAAGATCTCTATCAAGCATTCTTACAACTACAATACCCACCTGCGGAAGTGAAGAAACAGATTGATAGAGCCAGAAGAGTTCCCAGAAGTCACCTACTACAGGACAGGCCTAACAAAGAAAATAACAGAACGCCACTAGCTGTCACCTTCAGCCCCCAACTAAAACCCCTCCAACGCATTATTAAGGATCTACAACCTATCCTGAAGGATGACCCAACACTCTCACAAATCTTGGGAGACAGGCCAGTCCTTGCCTACAGACAGCCCCCCAACCTGAAGCAAATACTCACCAGCAACCACATACCACACAACAGAACCACTAACCCAGAAACCTATCCTTGCAACAAAGCCCGTTGCCAACTGTGCCCACATATCTATTCAGGGGACACCATCACAGGGCCTAATCACATCAGCCACACTATCAGAGGCTCGTTCACCTGCACATCCACCAATGTGATATATGCCATCATGTGCCAGCAGTGCCCCTCTGCCATGTACATTGGTCAAACTGGACAGTCTCTACGTAAAAGAATAAATGGACACAAATCAGATGTCAAGAATTTTAATATTCATAAACCAGTCGGAGAACACTTCAATTTCTTCTGGTCACGCGATTACAGACATGAAAGTTGTGATATTACAACAAAAAAACTTCAAATCCAGACTCCAGCGAGAGACTGTTGAATTGGAATTCATTTGCAAATTGGATACAATTAACTTAGGCTTGGATAGAGACTGGGAGTGGCTATTTCCCCTTGTTTTTTCCTACCCCCACTCCC
Source organism: Caretta caretta (assembly GCF_965140235.1). NCBI lineage: Eukaryota > Metazoa > Chordata > Testudines > Cheloniidae > Caretta > Caretta caretta. The sequence continues at coordinate 169,223,869 of NC_134207.1, forward strand.
CCCCCCCCCCCCCAGATGTTCTTGTTAAACCTTGGATTTGTGCTGGAAATGGCCCAACTTGATTATCATGTACATTGTAAGGAGAGTGATCACTTTAGATAAGCTATTACCAGCAGGAGAGTGGGGTGGGGGGAGGTATTTTTTCATGCTTTGTGTGTATAAAAAGATCTTCTACACTTTCCACAGTATGCATCCGATGAAGTGAGCTGTAGCTCACGAAAGCTTATGCTCAAATAAATTGGTTAGTCTCTAAGGTGCCACAAGTACTCCTTTTCTTTTTGCGAATACAGATTAACACGGCTGTTACTCTGAAACATGTTAGAAAATGCAGTTTAAAACTCCAAATTTTGGCTATGGAAGCAGAACACAGTCTGTTTAACCAATTTAATTTCTTTTTGTACATCTGATACAGCTGCCTTATTTTGTTCCTGTGTAATGAGAATCCAGTATTTCAAATTAAAAAGTAGAAGGAAAGCTTTGAAGAACTGCTTTGTATTCAAAATTCTTTTTGTGTTCAACATTATTCCTGTAGTTATCTGCAGATACAGAAAGAAAAGCCAGGTTAGGAGTCCTCTAAATGTCAGGTTTACAGTACACGTGTCAGTCTGGACTCTTTCTAATGTGTAATGCACATTGCATAGTTTTGTCCAGACTTTTCACGAACACAGATTCTGGAATCTCTTGATATTTAGTCTACAGGTCAAGATTTCTTTCTTCTGTATCACAAGTTTGGTGTGTTCTATCTCTGTCTTGCTATCTTTCTGGGTAGGTGTGGATGTGATTGGTGATTTCATGGGGTATAGCAGCCTCTTTTGTGAAAAAAGTGGTTTTCTCTTAATTTAAACTATATCAAATATACCCAGTTTCATAGGCACTTCATGAATAGGTGTACTAAGATATTAAAATATGGAAGAAAATATGTACAAATTCAAAATGTGTGTGGGAATACTGGATTGTCCTTTAAAGGAGGCTGTTTTATGCTAGCACGATAGAAGGGAAAGATTTCATATGGAAATCTTCTCAGTTTAGAGAGTGCTAGTTATGATTTAATAAGTAGAGCAGAGGACTGGGAGCCAGGGCTCCTGACTTCTATTTCTGGCTCTGCCATTGACTTGTCAGTGTGACACCTTGACAAGTGTTTAACCTATCCATGCCACAGTTTGCCCATCTATGTAATGAGAATAATAAAAAGTGATGTGGTATATACCTCACATTCTGTTGTAAGAATTCAGATCCTCAGATGAAAGATATAGGCAAATAAATACGAGTAAACCGAAGGATGAATTACTTAGCCAAATGCTTGGGACCAGATGCTGATACTCTTATCCATGTTACTGATTTTTCCCTGAAAGATCCTCAGGGATTTGAAAAAGCAGTGTTTAGATTCTACCAATTTTTATTCACCCAAATTTTGCCTTTTAGGACCCAGGAATTTTTTCCAGGGGAAGTAGATGAGGCTGTGCTGGAGGACCAGGGTCAGCAGGCCAGTAGCAGTAGCTAGGGTCCTCACCTGGGTTTTAGGACAACACCAGCACAAGCGCCCCCCCTGCCTGAGAAGGGATTTGGACATGGATCTGCCACCTCTCAAATGAGTGCCCTAACCCCTGGGCTGTGGGATATGCTGCTGTGGGGTTCCTTCAATCTCCCCTGTTGAAACTGTTGCACGTGGATAAATGATTTTTTAAAAAATGGAGCCGGGGAGTTGATGCTAGTGTGAGAGTGTTCCAGTGAGAGTTTAATGGACGGGTGGTGATTGTTAATGTTGTGGTGGAAATCTATCAGGGAGATTAACTCATCTGTCCAGAAGATGAAAATATCATTGATGTATCTCAGTATATAATTGGCTTCATAGTACATTTGTCCAGAAATTCTTCTTCAAGGTGGCCAATTGAAGAGGTTGTCATATTGGGGAGCCCTTCTAGTACCCAGGGCTGTTCCCATGGTTTGGACAAAGTGTTTGTTGTTGAATGTAAAATTGTTATTGGGGAGAATGGAATGAATGAGTTGGCAATGTGTTTGGGGTTGATATATGAGGGCTGTCCATTATCTTGTAAATATTTGAGATAGGCAGCAATACCATAATTGTGAGGGATGTTGGTATATGGGGAAGTGAAATCCATGGTGGGAAGGATGGTGTTCTGAGGGAGGTTATTAATGTGGAGTTTGCTGACGAAGTCGGTTGTGTCCTGGAGGAAGCTGGCCCTTTGTGCGGTAGTGGTTTGAGGATGGTTTTTATGAATCCCGATATTCCTTCAGTAAGAGTGTTGTGACCAGATATGATGGGTCTGCCTAGGTTCCCTTATTTTTGTATTTTAGGAAGCATGTCGAACGTCCCTGGGGTGGGTTCTTGGGGAATGAGTTTATAGAGTTTCTCTTGGAGCTGTAGTGATAATGAGAGTGGCCCATTTCAAACAGTTGGCAAGAAGGTGTGAGTAACAGTAGGGGGAAATGAGTATGGGGGAAATCTAGGTTTAGGTTTTGTCAACTGTTTGAAATGGGCCACTCTCATTACCACTACAAAAGTTATTTTTCCTCCCTTGGTATCCTACTGTTTATTGAATTGTCTCGTTAGACTGATCTCACACTTAGTAAGGCAATTCCCATCTTTTATACCTGGATTTATACCTGCTCCTGTATTTTCCACTCCATGCATCTGATGAAGTGGGTTCTAGCACACAAAAGCTTATGCCCAAATAAATGTGTTAGTCTCTAAGGTGCCACAAGAACTCCTCATTTTTGCTGATACAGGCTAACACGGCTACCACTCTGAAACCTATTTCCTTTCAGGGAGTGGAAGGTTAGATTACTAAAGATAATAACTTTACAAAAAATTGACTAAACTTCTGAAATGTAAGGCTCAGACCATAGTATTTTCATGTCACTGGCTATGTTTCCATAGCTTGAGGCTCAATGCTTTTAGTATTGTCAAAACATGGTATTTGTCATTTAGCAACATAAGATTTAAATATCTTCAGAGAATAAGATGACATTATTCATCTGTGTAGTTATTTCACTGGGAACTGCATTTAGGTGGATTAGACGAAGAAGTATAAATAGGAACTTGTAGAGCAGAACATGTTCTTAATAATATTTGGATTTCTTAATTAAATGAACCTTCATATGCAAACACCACCAAGTTCCCTATATTGTATTACAATTCATGCTGTATGTCAGATCTGCTCCACAGTATCATCACATACCTATAAAAGCATTTGAACCAAAAATTGCCATGTACAATAGTTATGGAAGAGGAAGTACTGGAAGTAAGTCTCCATTGTAAATGTAAGTGCTTTAGTATTGGAAGTAAGTCTCCATTTACACCATTCAGGAATTTCATTTAGGCAGTGAGTTACAGTGTCAGGAGAGAGGGTCTCTCATGTCTGTGCAAAAAGCACTTATGTTGATTTTTTTCTTGGCCTTGTCAATTCTAGCTTACGCCTGTAATTTTTTATAATCAACAATATTTTATTGTGTCAAGAAAGACTTAATGCACTCCAGCTGTGCAAAACACAGGCTGAAAGGTGTTAATGAAGAAACCACTCTAAACACACATTTGTTCGATACATAAACCATATATGCTGAATAATATGACTTAGGAGCACTTACAAATGATGGCAGTTTTTAAAACTTTAAACCAAATACAGCTTTGTTTCCTTGAGATGACTGTAAATTTAAAGAGAGTTGACAACTTTAATGGCTCAGTATAAATCAACAAAATTCATCTGTACTATAAAAAACTTGATTGGTGATTGTTTATTTGTGACTGGATTAAAAAAACAAGATTATAGGGGAGTTTGCTACATTATTTCTCCATGTTTAATTTGAACTATAGCTTCATTCCACAGTGGTGACCGCTAAAATATTTTATAATTTAGTAGAAAGATTCGGAACCCCCCTTCTTCCTGCTCAGAAACCTTGGTAAAAATTTATCAATAGGGAAAAAGAAAACATGCTCAGTTTAACCTCCCTATTGTAATTTACTTTGTAAAAATAAACTATAAAGACAGTTTTACGGTTGAACTTGGAAGTGAAGTTGGTGGTATTTCTATTTTTACATATATATTTTATAAGCAATAACTTAATTTAGATGTATGTCCTTAACTGGAAAACTACAGTGTGTGTGTGTCACTGTCTGTCTGTGTTTGTGCATGCGTATGTGTACACAAGTGGGAAGGGAAACCCTGCCATCTTATTAAAGGTGCTGAATTGGAATACAGCGCAACGGGGTCCTATTCCATGAGGCCTACAGATGAGCAAATTCTATGTAGCGGCTAAATTGTCATTTATTTGTAGTGGCAACCTAGGGAAAGTGAAAGTTAAGAGATTTTCAACCAAGAAATGCTGTTATGCCATTGATTCCCGTGTGAGTGGTTTGGTTCCCAACATACTGAAAACAGTTGTTCAAAGTGCCCTTTGTCAGGTGTAATTAGCTTTCCTTTGATAAATTGCTCTTGTAAAAAGATTTTTAGAAAGGGAAAAGTGATACTTAGTAATGTAAATTAAACCAAGACTGTTTAGTGTCCTGGAGAGAAATTATCCCCCTGTGGAGGTGGGTGGCACAAGGCCTATGTGCCACTCACATCCCATTTAAATCCTCAAAATAGGGCTTAAAGGGGGTACAGGCCCCTCTGCGGAGATGAATTTCACCCCAAATGAATAAAAATGTGTTTTTTCACCCAACTTTGTTCTTTTTAATGATTTGTTCCAAAAATCCAATTTCAGAACAATGAAGATGAATGTATGCAGTTGCACAAAGCCCACTGAAGTTAAGGATCCCTCTTAACTTTGCTGGGCTTTGCATCAGGCTGTTGGTTAACTGTTTTCACAAACAGGAGAAGGCTTTTAAAAGTTTGTGATATCTGGCAGAACTATATTTTCCTTACCTTGATGCTCTGTGCCGCTGACCTGTACCACTGCCAGCTACAGTAGTCACTATTAAAAAGTCATCCACAGTTATTTCCTGTTGTAACTATAAGGACAATTTGGGCCTGATGATTATCTTTCCCTACCTCGCAATGGAAAACCTAAGGGAGAAAAAAATCATTGAAAGGGTCTACCTGAAGAGCGTCCTCCTGAACTGGTCCATCTAAAGGTGACAGTATTATAACACGGCTGTTACTCTGAAACCTGTTATTATCTTCCTTGCACCCCTATACAGAACTGTCTCTGGGGCTAGCCCACAGACCCTATGGATCAAGGGGAAACAACCAGACACTCTCTTATCTCAGTTGTCATTGTGGTAACTGATAGTAAATGTTGACTTCTTAATGGTGGCCATTGTACATGCAGTAATCAGAAATTTAACATACATGGAGATAAAATAGAAACCTAGCTTAGTACTATGGAATGAATACAGTTCTTGTAGTTTAGCCCAGATAACTACTAATGCATCAAGTAAAGCAATGCTGTTAACCAGCCTTTGCAGACAGTTTTTTTTAAATGGTAGTGCTCCAAGAAAGCTAAGCAGTTAAAATACCACAGATAAACTTTTTACCACCAGCCATCCTACCATTAGATGTATCCTTAGCAAAATGATAACCATCTGGCACTGGCCTGGTGCCAGTTCTGAGGAACACTATTATTTGATCTTTACAAAGATAAATAATATCTGTATCTAGCTGGGGGGTGGGGGACGGGGAAGGAAACAAACAGTATACAAAAAGCACTCTCAAAAATAAACACACAGTCCTGGGTTAGGTCTGAAGCTCTGCCAAGCTTTTAAGACAAATTATAAGGAAGAATAGTAAATGAGGTGACCAAAGGAAAAGTTATTCCAGCAACTCTTGACTCAGAGCACTTTACACCTTGTTAATTGAAGAATGCAATTTTTTTTTAAACAGATAATTGTAAATAAACAAATGCCCGATGCCTTAAATGGGGAAGCTTTGGAAAAGCTTCATAATACTGTTCAGTACGGGTCATCTTACTGTGGCATGCTCTGATCACATTACTCCTGTAAATTCCTTCTATGGCTTTTCCTTTCTTTCATCATTACATTCAAAATACTTGCCCAGGCTTTGCCCAGATCCATGCCAGCTCCCATTGCATTTTACTCCCCATCTCTCTCCATTTGTCTCTCTGCATCCTCTAGTCTAACTTAGATAATGTTTTGTCCATATCAGTCATCGCATTAAATCATTTTTAATCAAAAATAGCAAACATTTCCTTGTAGAATATTTTCCCATGTTCCACAAGGTGGAGCCCTGAAGTTTACCTACCTAGTTTCAGAGCCTTCACAGTTCTGGACACATGGTGGAGAAGAATAAAAATGGGTCTTTTCAATAGTTTTCACAGAACAACTCTGGGTTCTCACTGCAATCTTTTCTTTTTCTTTTTAAACCAGTAGCTCTGCCAGAAAGTTTAAGACCTATGAGCTATGTGTCAGAAGAAGAGCTTGTAACTGCTGTGATGGGATATTCTGGGGAAGCTTATAATGTATGGGTTTTATGACACTCACAAGCGTTGCAGGTTATGCTGACAAAATGTCTAACTTCTATGAAGTCTCTGTTCATATCGACTATGGACAGGTGGCCCTCTGCGAACCACATATGTGGCTTCATAGAAGTTACCTTATTAATCTCATGGAACATCCCTGATGAAATACAGCTCTTATTAAGATTATAAGCAAAATCCATTCAGACATTTTGGGGTTAAATGAACATAAACCATCCTTTATTCAGCTTTTAAAACAAAACAAGGAAATGTTCAGTGCAAAAAATATGTTAAGATTTTAGAATGACATTAGTAAATCTTTAACTAATTAGTTGACGGTTGGAAAATGGATGGAAGAGAGAAGGGGCACCATCCAGCATAGCATAAATGCTAAGTAGTATCACTATATGAATGACAATGACTTCTTTGGTGAAGAGTCTGATCCTACAAAATGCTGAGCACCCCTATAGGCCTGGGCACCCTCAGTTTCAGTCTGGACTGGTGCTAGCCCATTGGGGTCCCTAAACAGGAATATTTTTGCCACCCCCCAATACTAAAACAGGCAAATACTTATAATAAAAAGTGGATGGGGTGGTCCCTTGAACTGCGCGGGGCCCTAAGCAGTTGCTTAGTCTGCTTATGCCTAGTGCTGGCTCTGGGTCCAGTAGAAATTTTGGACACATTGGGATTTTTCAGAGGGCACTTAGCATCACTCAAGATGAGTCTGCAAAGTGGTTATAATTCCCTGTCTGTGAAGTTGTAGATTTTCAAAGGCACAAAGGGAAATTAGGTGCCGTGGAAAGTCAATGAGAGTTGGGCACCTTCTGCCTTTGAGTAAATGATAAGGGGAAATTGAGCTTGCAGAGGGAGATTTTCAAAAATCTTTTTCTTTCTGAAATTCTACAGTCATGGATTCTAGCTGGAGGAGAGCGAGTTTGTTTCTAAAATTTTGAGTTTAATGGATACATTGTTTTTGTGACATGGCTCTTTAAAATGTGAGCAGTATTTCCATTTTGCAAAGGCCTTGGCTACACTTGCAAGTTAGAGCGCATTAAGTCAGCCCCAGGCGCCCTAACTCCTGAGGTGTCCGCACTGGCAAGGAACGTAGAGCACCTGGACTCTGCAGCTGGAGCGCGCCTGGTAGTCCACCTCCACGAGAGGCATAGAGCTTGCTGCGCCCTGGCTGAAACACCGGGGTGTCAGCATAGACAACATTTTGCATTACTGCACTGTGATTGGCCTCGGGAAATGTCCCATAATCCCTTGAAGTCAAGTGGCCACTCTGGTCATTGTTTTGAACTCGGCTGCAGGCATGCGGATATCCTCTTTCAAAGCTCCATTTCTGACAGCCAGCATGCTTATCTGCTCCGTGACAAAGCAAACCATTACTGTGGAATGCTCCTGCTGCAGAGGCAGGTATGTGTGAGAGAGAGGCAGGGGTGGAGGCTGATGTTGGGGTTTCCCTCTTCTCCCTGCCGCTGTCTGAACTTACAAGACAGCAGGCTGACACACTCTCTGCCCCCCTAAACACACTGTTTCTCCCTCCACATACACACAACACACTCCCTCTCACACTCTACACACGCACATTTGAAAAGCATGCTGCAGCCCCTTGCATACTAGGATAGCTACCACAATGCACTGCTCTCTGTGGTGTTGCAAGAGCTACTAATGTGGCTACACCACTGCGCTTGCAGCTGACAGTGTGAACACATGGCAGCACTTTCCCTGCTGCTGTCTCCAAGGGCTGGTTTAACTCCCGGCGCTCTATATCTCCAGGTGTTGCCATGCCCAAAGTCTTAATTATTTTTAAAGCCATATTTCAAAAACAGCTTGTCGTAGAATGTTCAGATTTAAATATAGATGAGATGAAGCTGAGTGTGTTAGCATGTTTTGGGTAAGCCTGGCTGCTAATTTCAGAAGTTATATGATAGGGGTAGGATTTTTCAAAAGTGGTGAGCATTGACCTAATTACTGTTACCGAAGTCAATGGCAAAACATTCATTGATTTCCGTGGGAGCAGAGTTGGACAACGCTGAGCCCTTATGCAAATCCCACGGTATAACTTGTGGGAGACATTCTGCCTTTGATTATCAGCCTCCAGTTTCCAGTGATGTGTATGTATATATAGAAGCTGCACATGTATATTTAAGCAGAATCTGACTCTTAATTCCTTCTGTATTGCACTGGGAGCCCAGTCAATGTTTTAATGTTGCGTAAAATATTCTTTTTCTGTATAACGCCTGTTTGTGATATCAGGCATGGTTGGTTTTGGTTTTTTTTAAATGTGTATTGATGCAGTGTGGTCACACCTTGCTACCCTAATGAAAGTTAAGATACGCTGTAGTGCAAATTTTTCTGCTGTCTGATGGATCTCATATTTCTATTCTTGCCAGCAATTACAGACTAGAAAATGGATGTGTCCGTAAAGTACATTCTGTTTGGAGAATGCATATTCCAGATCCAACTGCTCATTTAGATGTTGTGCACTGTGTCAAATCCCAGTGTGAGTCTGGCACTGCTCACTGCTTAGGATGTCTTTTAGAAGTCCTTTCATGCCCCAAGTAATTAGATTAAAGTTGGAAACTATCACAGAAAAGCTTAATCTCAAATGATGCAGAACAATCAGAATAGGCTCCCTTGGAAATTCAAGAATGTTTTATGAAGTATTTTAAGAGACATCGTTAGACTTTTTAGGAGTATATGCAATTTCAGCTGCAGCACTCAGTAGTATCTCAAGTACTGCATTAGACATTTATTCTTTTTATGCTGACTAATCAGCAAGAACTCCTGTAGCATCCTTTTGGTGTCTTGAATTCCCACAATAATGATGAAATAGGGATTGCTTCCATAGCCACTTTCCGAATTTTTTTTTTTTTAAACAGATGCTACTCCTCACTCACCCTCTATTATCAGTTTACTGTCTTGGTTTATTCTGCAATGCTTCATTCCTCAGTCATCAGAAGGATGTGACTTTTCTTTGTTACATACATAATAGTCTAGCTGTTGTGAATATTTTTCAGTACAAATACTGTAAATGCACCATATTTGATGATATACATATGAGCTAGATTCACCCTTGGTGTCAGCAGGGCACAGGGCCTCTGGTGGCTAAAAGTCTGTCAGTCTATCTATCTGGGAGATCACAGCACTGGGCAGCAGCTGTGACTTCACCTCCAAAACCTGGTTGGCATGTCCAGAAGGTGTTGCCATTGGATACCATAAACAACCTCTACTGGTGGGATTCCATCCACAGATAAAACTGACCTCTCCCAGCTTAATCTTTCTAGAAAGGGCAGCAATGGAAATATTGCCCAGCCTTCTAGAACTCAGAGCACTTTGCAAATACAATATGTAGCAACCTGGGTCAGTCAGGTTGAATCTAACCAAGCATCTTCCTCTGTTGTTATAAGCAAGTAACTGGGAAACCTCACGAGTGACTGAAGACTGTCAATCACTATTGTTAAAGATATTGTGGTAAATTACTTGACTGGCACCATGTAGTAGGCCTAATGAAACTAAGATCTTGTGTGTTTGTTTATTTATTGTTGTATTATTTATTTATTTGCTGCAACAGGTTCACCAGGAGACGAATCAGGGGGAAGAATAAGGAATTTAAGTCTTGGACAGTATGACAATGATGTTCCAGGGCAGCCACCATATACCAGGTGTGGCTGGATGAAAGCTACTGCTATAGACCAGGCTGTAAATCCAGGATCACGAATTGCTGTAGGGGAGACCAAAGAGGTAAATAAGAAAGAATTATTCAAGAAGGGGTGAATGAATGGCCAGCATAGAATCTCAAATTCAGGAGCAGAGTCAGGTTACAAATTCCCACGTTGATAAGCAGAAGTTGAGCATATTATGGGGTTTTGTGCATGATTTGCCATCCCTGACAGTCACTGGATATAAGAACAGAACAGTCATATTCATCAGAAAAAGACTTTAACATAGACTGGGACATCCATCTGTGTGTGTGTGTGTGTGTGTGTGTGTGAGTGAGTGAGTGAGTGTCTTTGGTGTGCTGAGATCTCTCCATTGGAAAAGTGGATCAGATTATATGAAATCTTGTATAATCTGATGAAAAATGGCCCGCTGTACTGTAGAGGCTTGATGAGATTTGCCACACACTCATTTTGTTGTTTTTCACCTCTTCTAGATGAGTGTGGCACGTTACCAGGAAGACCTAGATGAAGTAGACAGGGGAATCTTCTCACCAACCAAAAATGGGAATGAAGCTGTTCCACCAACCCCAGCTTTTCCAGTGTCACCAGAGACACCATATGGTGAGGAAACGTCTTCATCATTTACTTTTCATGAATGTGTTACTTTTAGCATCTCAAATTTATGGAAAAGGGTTGCTTGATTTTCTTTCTCTTCCAGTGAAATGTTCCCCACATTACCTCCAAATGAGTCCACCTGGTCAACAGATCAGTAGCCCACCTGAGATGTACAGAACTGAGCATGGTAAGAACCATACTTCCGTTTTTCCTTTAGAGTGAAACACACCCCTGTATAGAAGCCTCCCACATCTGGCCTTGTGCAGGTCATCTGCAGAGAGAGGTAAAGTTCACCCTTGTTAAGTACTCTGTGCAGTGCCAGAGCAAGCAATTGATAATGCACAATCATCATTGTGCCTGCACAATAATAATTTACTAATCTATCAAAATAGTATTATCAGATTTTTGGGTACAGTTTTTGCAATTTATTTAGGCACTGTCTGCATGTGAGGAGAGCACAATAATTGTCATTCCTCTGTCAAGTGAAGCAAAGGATGGCTTTGCTCAAGTCAAATTACATCCTAGCAAATTCAAGGATATTATTATGAGTTTAAATAAACAGTCTTTCATATTGCATGGTTGTTTCCAATCAATGATTGCTAAGGGAAAGGGTCAGTTTAGTGTGATCTTGTTGTAAATGACCAGAAAAGAATTCTTTTGGTTGGCCATAAATCTATTCTAATGTAAACCTGGTGTAAGCAGCTCCTGTAAAAGGTGCCCCCATCTTCCCTGGCATAGGAGTCATTTCAGGGGCACAGCAGGGAAGAGATGTACCAGGCCTCCACTGTCATAAGGTCTCTTATTTAAGGGTGTTTTAAGGCCTAACCTGTGCATTTTTGCACCTTTCTATGTTTGGATTTCTTTTAAGTTCAGCCTAATATCTGAATTTTCCCAGGTTACAAAACCTGTAAATTTTTTGTTACCCTTAACTTACTGATGTGTACTCTTAGCCTGAACTCCAACTTAATGTAATGTTTTGTCTAAGACTAAACAGAACTTCCCATCTCCATGTCATTACCCGTTATATTTGGTGTGACTTCAGTCTTTCAGAATGTTTTTTCTTACACATGCATAAGAATCTAAAGAGATTAGTTAAACTAACAAAGGATTTTGCGGGGTTGTTGGGCTGATTTCTAACTGATGTACATAAAGGAGCTGAGCAGACACATGGTGCTGTGACTTTGACCTAACCTACACAGGTTAATTCCTGTATGTTTCACAGAGAAAAAGTGATGTGATATAATCTTGCAGGATCAGATACTACTCTTGGTTACATTTATGCACCCATTGCAGTCAATTGTCTGTGTAAACAAGATACAAACTAGAGAAAATGTAATAACTTTTAGTGTAAACAAGCAGCATTGTTTTTCATCCACTTACTGTGCCAGGAACCAAGAATTCTTCGAGATTAGTCTCCCGGAGCCTTCCTTACACATAACCAACTGGACCTGAAGAAGAGCTCTGTGTAGCTCAAAAGCTAGTCTCTTTCACCAACAGAAGTCGGTCCATCCACCTGGTCTTTCTGCATCCTTTTAGGATTCCTTTCTTATTAGCTGTATAAATTGGGTGGACCACAAAAGTGTAAGAAGTTTGGTTTCATTCAAATAAGCACAGAAAAGATTTGGCTGTTTATCTGATGCTTACAGAGAACCATCCAGTTTGGAAGTCAGACTAGAAATAATATTCCTTGTAAGATTTCCAGCATCTCCTTGCTTTGACTAAGTTGGGAATAATGCAAGCATAACCTCTGTGTTTTGGTGTTTCTATTTTTGGGTCATGTAAGGAACATGGGGTTCAGAGAATCTAACAAAAACTAAAAATCAAATAAACAGATGCTACTTCTTGAAAGTTCAAAATAAGTTGAGTGTGGTTACGTTTAAGTATGTTCGTTCAAGAAAAGAAATAAGGATTAAGCGGTGAGATTCAGAAGTGGCTATCGCAAACATCTCCTACTAGCCCCAGGTGCTCAACACCTGTGAAAATCAAGCTGAACATACATTGAACTCTGCATCCTTATTACATTACTTGTTACTTAGGATGATCAGAATGGGTTCATAGAAAATAAGGCCTGATCAAAACCTTTATCCTGCTTCAGTCTGAACCTTTTATTGAGATTTGAAACATTTTGGTTGATTTCTTTTTTTACATTTCCTGATGTCCGCGGGGTCCGCAAATGGAAGTACCACAATATTAAGAGGAACCGATAAAAATCTCATGAGATAATCTGTCGTCATGAGATTTCCAGCCTAATTTTGCATACAACATTTTGTATGTCAGGTGGTTTGTGTGATGGTATATGATTGCATAAACTTGGTTTTGCTTCTCTTTATCAAACCTCTGGTGTTCTCTGAACAGTGGGAGTTATGCCAACAAGATAGCATATTTAACTTAAGTGTGTTTCTTGATTACAGTGCATCCACCATGATCAGAAGTTTAGTTATCCAGAACCCCACAGTCATGTTCCCAATCCAGTGTCAGATAACAGGGCTTTCATAAATGGATGTGGCTTGTCCAGTGCTGTTTCTTCAAGGCAGGGAGCCCAGAAAGTAGAGAGTTGTGGTGGCTGAAACCTTTATCCACTTGAGACCATTAGCCAGCTTAGTCCCTGACATACACACAAAGTTTAATGTACAGCAGCTTTTAAATTGAAGAGCTGAGGTCAACTCAGATCTCCACCACCTCAGTTCCTTCTCTGGTCCTCAGTCTTCCTTCCCATAAGTCAGGTGGCATTGGGTAAACTGGACAGTTTCCTGCATGATAGAACTTGTTGGCTGTGCACTCATAAATCTGCAGATTTGGCACCTTCCATTATTCAAATCCTTGATTACCCAAAGGGTTTCCCCTTGGACCTTTTGATTTGCACTTTATTCACAGTGCAAATCTTCGCTGGTCTGAGGCTTATTGTGCACTGTCTTTTGCTGTTTGGTAAAAGTGAAAAAATAAGTTAGCTGTACCCACTCTTTTTCGCCAATGTAAGTGTCATATTTTTCCCTGCACAAATGGATTTTAATAAACACAAGGAAAGATGTAAAAACTGCTGTGGAAAAAAAAAAAGCATGGAAATGCTGTGTTTGGAAAGGTGCCAAAATGACTGACTACTGAAGATCCTTTCCCCCACCCCCATTCTGCCCCCAGTTGTGTTTATTGGAATGTATCCAAAGGAGTTTAACCACACCCCTGTAGCTGAAAATATATTTCAAAGGTGTACATCCACATCCAGCTATGAAAACTAGGGTAAAAGTAGATTCTAGGCCCTCAAACACTGTCTTCTTTGTGACATTAAACTTTATAGGCACAGTATTTGCACTTGTGCATAAAAAATGATAGAATTTGCACGCGCACACACACACGCCTGTTAGCATGCACAAATCAGGCACAGATTAAAATGTGATTTGCTTAGATAAATTGTTAGTTGTGTGCATAAATGGTAATACATAAATATCATGCACACGATGGTTTGGGTACACACACACAGACAAGATTGAGGCCTCTTTGCACTGTGGGTCAAATTCTGCTCTAAATTTCATGCATGAATTTCCATGTGTAACCGAAGTGTTGTGTACACTTTTCTGAGAATAAAATTTGGCCCTCTATATCTTAATGACCTCTTTTGCTATTGACTATAAAAGTCCAAAGTTAGTTCCCACTATATAAAGTGGGTGCCGGTTAATAGTAATCCCAGTATCAACAATTTAGGTTGATAGCAACATTTTGCCAGGAAATGATCCCATCTCATTGAGTTCAGTGTTAACAGGACTCAGATACTGGCAAAAGACAAGCTGCTTATTAACAATTTTTCAGAAGGCTTTAGCCCAATGCCAGTTTGCAGGTCTGCAGCCAGAGAAGGAAGTTCTGGGGTTGCACTGTACTTCTCCCTGCAGTCTCCGAGAGCTCCCTGCCCTGGCACTGGGAGGCGAGCTCAGAATGTGCTAGCAGTTCCTTCCCTGGCTGCTACCCTGCAAACCTTCCTTCCACTTATTGGTAACTTCCAGATAATGAAACTTTTTGCTGGGAACCGAGAGGTTGCTAATAAGTGGAATCCACTCTGTTTACATTGATTTTTATTATGAAGGCTGTAAGACTTAGGAGACTTTTCCTCATGTTGAAATGTCTTGTCAATAGTCTTTTTGTCTTGTGTTGAGTGGGTGTATCATTGACCTGACATCTCATTGAGAGGAGACATGATAGAAAACATGCAAAGGGATTATACAATAAGACATTAGGTCCCAAAGTGCTAATCCATTGTTTTTGAGAGACAAGGCAGTGAGGTAAATTGGACCAACTTCCATTGTTGAACATTTGTTCAACAATTTACTCTTAGATGTTAATTAGACGTCAGTTTTGCTGTGCATCATCTGCTTTAAGGCCTATTAAGGTCAAGAGCATAGGATTTAAAGAAGGAATGGTTAAATGTATAGACACTGAGAACATCCACAGTTGCATTAGGTAGGCAATGGGGGGGGAAAAAGTAGGGCTATAACCCCTCATGTTTTAGGACCTAAGCCCTCTGAAGCTTCTGGTATTAGTCACTGTCAGAAACAGAATAACAGATTACATGAATCACCGCTCTAATCTAGTACAGTAGTTTCTATATTCCTGTGCAACAACAGCTGAAACTATTTGAACAGTAGTATTGTGTCCCTTACCTTTTGTAAGGCATTCAGGTCTTTCTGGTTGCCTAGGTAATACTTAAGTAGTAGCAAACAATAACAACAACACACGCTATAATAATGTCTACAGTAATGAAGCAATTCTGCTACAGGGTGCAAGATTCCTGTTTATGATTCAGATGCAGTGGCTTTGCCCTTTACTCGGTTAACTCTTAAATGGTTTCAGAGGAGTCCAGTCCAAGGTAAATATACTTCTGAGGTCAGCTTCTGCAAATGAATTACAGTTTACTTATCTTGTCCTCGTCTACTGAATGTTTTTTAAAAGGGCCATGTTTAGGATTCACCTTGGCAAATTTGTTCATTTTGCTTATGCGTTCTACCCTTTCCCCAAGCCTGTGTCTGTCTTGTCTATTTTAGACTGTAAGCTCTTGAGAACAGAGACTGTCTCGTGCTCTGTGTTTATACAGTGCCTAGCAAAATGGGGCCTCTTTCTTGTTGGGCCATAAGCACTACTGTAATAAATATAATTGATATGTTAGACATCCAGAATCCATTGCATGTCATTGGGACACTTATTTGGATGCCTAACTCCCTTAGGCTTCCTTTGAAAATCCCAGGGGTAAACTCTTAAACGTGGATGTGAATCTTCACCCTGATCCAGACACATCCCCATAGCTCTGCAGAACTTCTGATCCAGGTCTGTACTCCACATCTAATCCCCTGTATCTAATTCAAATGTTTTGGAAAATTAGCGGGATATTTTTTGGCTGGCATGAAATATCTGTGCTTATGAGCCCATTCTGGGCATAGGGAGGAGTAGATAAATTTCTCCCACGTGGTTTTGCTGGTAGAGAATCACACCTACACCTTGCCTATGGGTTTCACAGCTGTTTCCTGACAGCAGAAGTATCTGGAGACGGACAGTGAGACAGCCCAACCTGAATTAATAAGGCTTTAGCTAACAGTGGAAACATTTTAATTTGTAATAGGCTGTTTAAATTACGGTGTGGCTTAGGAGATAGAGCACTGGCCCCATACTCAAGAGCACTGGCCCCATACCTGGGTTCTGTTCCTAGCTCTGCCAGTGGCCTTTCAATCTGTTCCTCAGTTTTCCACTGTAAAACAGGGATAATGACACTGCCCCCTATGGTAAAGTTCTTTGAGGTCTACTGATGAAAAGCACTATATGTAAGAGCGAGGTATTATTATGGTATCGCAACTCTTGTACCATTTTTAAGCCAGTTGGAAGCATTCTCTTGCAGCAGACTTGCACAATGACAGTGTCCCCATGAGATTACATCTAGCAGGTTCAGCAATGTCAAATGCTAAAGCTAAAGCTAAAAAACAAATCCATACACATTTCATAGTGCTTCTGAACTTGTGAAATTTGCTGCGGTTTGGCTGAATAAACGCAGTTTCCTGTAAAAATGTGGTTCTGCTCCAAAAAGGGATTCTTTAGAAATGGCTTTGTGGGATTCCAACTGTATTGGCTTTCATTGATTCACATCAAATGTACTCTCATTTTATTGACTGCCAATATGCAAATGGCTCAGAAAGTCAAACTCTGTCTGCTCCTTCTTACACACCATCCCAAACAATCCAGGTTCTGCTGGCAAAAATAGGCCTTCAGTGTTGCTGTAAATGGTTTTGCAGAGGTATCACTGATTAGAACTCAGTAAAAATTCTGTTGAATGTGCCAAAGGAGGAATCTCCCCCTGACTTGCTCTCTTTCTCCCTCCCCCAATATTTTTCTGTGGCTCTGCAGGGCTAATGAATAAAAAGCAAAACTATTAAGTAAGAAAGTACCATTTTTACATAGCCACTTTTCAGAACAGAACCACACTTTAAATTGCTGCATCATCCATTGTTGTGCAAGGGCCACTGTCAAATTTGAACTGCATCAGTTTCCCCATCTATAAAATAGAGGTAATCATGTTTACTTTTCCTTGTAAAGTACATTGAGGTCTTCAGAAAAAAGGTGGTATGTAAGTGTAAGTTTTAAAAATTATTATTTAAAGAGAAGACCCAATTCAAACACCCCTGAACTCAGGAAAAAATTACTTCCTGATCTTCGGCCCATCCCTAATTTTTTATTAGCTGCAGTGCAGGATTTCCCATAGTTCATGTTATTCAGGATTTCCCATAGTTCATGTTATTCAGAATGTCTGTAGCTGTCTGATTTGTTTCTTTCAATATTTTTTTTCTTCCTTCCTTATTGAGAAAAACATTCTTGAAAGACTACCATCAGTGCATGTAATGTCAGTGCAGAATAACACACTGGACTGTTTGTATATTTAGAAACAAAAAACTGTTGTCCTATAGGCAATGAGGAAAAGAGTCAATACAGTGGCATAAGGAGCTATGGCAGAAGCAAATAGTTCTTTAAATGTCTGTTTAATCTAAGCAGAATTTGATTTTTATTTTATTATAATTTCAACAGATAATATCAATGTAGATTTTAAGCATTTTTTTTCCATTTTTATCTATTCCAAATTTTCACAGTTGAAGTTGGGGGTCTCAGATAACTATTTAATGACAGTGGACATTCAGATCAAACAAATTAAAGCTTTATAATAATTGAAACATAAATTGTCAACATCACATGTCAAAATATACAGACTAAATATCCTTAAATTAAACTCCAATACATTCTCAAACAGCATTTTTCTTATTTTGCCTATCTGTAAATCATTAATGGAAGTACTTTTCAGTGTGTTTGTGTGTATACAGTGCAATTGACGTTTACCAACATTTACTCATAAAAATCTAATCCTTACAAGCCTAGCTATGTCTCATATATTTTATGGCCAGAAGGTACCATTATGCTTATCTAGTCTGACCTCCTCCTGTATAAGACTGGCAATAGAATTTCACTTAGTAATTGCAGCATCAGGCCCAATAACTTGTTGTTGAACTAAAAAATATATTTTCGAAGACATCCTGTCATGTTTTAAAGACTTCCAATGATGGTGTCTCCACTAAAGCTTTGTAAATTGTTTCAGTGGTTATATATCCTTACTGTAAAATATATGTGCCTTTGTCAGTGTTCCCTCCCCACTCTGAACTCTAGGGTACAGATGTGGGGACCCGCATGAAAGACCCCCTAAGCTTATTTCTACCAGTTTAGGGTAAAACTTCCCCAACGCACAAACTCTTTGCCCTTGGAGGGTATGCTGCCACCCCCAAGTGATTTAACAAAGAGTCAGGGAAAGGACCACTTGGAGTTCCTATTCCCCCAAAATATCCCCCCAAGTCCTTACACCCCCTTTCCTGGGGAGGCTTGAGAATAATATCTTAACCAATTGGTTACAGAGTGATCACAGACCCAAACCCCTGGATCTTAGGACAATAGAGAAATCAGTCAGGCTCTTAAAAGAAACAGAACTTTATTAGAAAGAAAAAAGGTAAAAGAAGCACCTCTGTAAAATTAGAAGGGAAGCTAATCTCACAGGGCAGTCAGATTTAAAATACAGAGGATTTCCCTCTGGGCAAAAACTTTAAAGTTACAAAAAGAAAACCAGGAATACACCTTCCTCTCAGCACAGAGAAAATCACAAGCTAAAACAAAAGTATACTAACGCCTTTCCTTGCTAGTACTTACTAATTCTAATGGAGTTGGATTGCTTGCTGTCTTGATCTCTCTCCGTCAAGCACACAGAACAGACAGACCAAAGCCTTCTTCTCCCCCCTCCCCCTGCCGTTATATTTGAAAGTATCTTGTCCCTTTATTGGTCCTTTTGGTCAGGTGCCAGCCAGGTTACCTGAGTTTCTTAACCCTGTACAGGTAAAAGGATATTGTGCCTCTGGCCAGGAGGGATTTTATCATACTGTATACAGGAAGGTTGTTTCTGTTCCCTTTATATTTATGACAGCCTTATTTTCCATTTGGATTTATCTAGCTTCAACTTCCAGTGATTTGATCTTGTTATTCCTTTATTATACTAAGAGTCCTCTGCTATCACATATCTTCTCCCCTTTCTTGTAGGTACTTATAGATCATGATATAGTCACTTCTTAACCTTCCTATTGACAAATAGATTCACCTCCATAAGTCTCTCACTATAAGTCATGTTTTCCATCCTCAGATTATTGTAGCTCTTCCTTTTGAACCTTTTGAATTTTTCAGTATCTCTTTTGAAGTGTGAACACGCCAGAACTAGAACACTATTCCAGTCATGGTGTCACCAGTGCCATATACTGAGGAAATATAACCACCTTACTCCTACTTGATATTCCCCTCTTTATATATCCATGGATCACATTAGCCCTTTCAACCACAGCATTACACTGGAAGCTCATTCAGTTAGTGACCAGAGTTGCTATTTTCCAGGGTACGCTCCCCCCACCCTTTAAGCCTACATTCTTTGATCCTAAAAATCTACTAATTGTGAAATTCTCCAGCATGTCTCATGAGTGGCAAAAGGAGGTGCTTTGTGTTGTATTTCTCAGGCATTTCCAAGAGCATCTTTTTTTAACTCTTGATATTTGAGATGAAGATACTCTTGCCATCCAAGTGTTGGTGGTTCTTTAACCAGTTGCTCAACCAACGGGAATTTTCCCAAGGTGTCTCTGATGAATTCAGGGGGTGTGATATTTTAGTTATTCAAGGTGATATTTTAGTTATCTCAGGTATTCATTTTGCCCTTCTCTGTATGCTGTGGTACCATTTTCCTCTACCCAAACCCTTAGGACTTTATTCATGATCACCATACAGACTCTTCACTGGCTGTGCCTTAGCTGGTCCCTCCCAACTTCTGCAAGACTTCCTCTATCTAGCAGTTGTAACAGAGTTCAGAACTGCTTCCAAATGTGAGATTCCCATTTGATGCCTTACTCTAGCAAGAAAAAAAGAAAGATGCTAATTGGTTTACCCCTCTTCCTGCTTTGTTCAGATCTGCAGTTCCTTGTATGCACCAGTGTTCCAAATTTATATGCCTGCTACATGGTGCAGCATATCAGTATCACTTTTTCTCACCTATTTAATAAGCAATATAGCTTCGGGCAGTTCATTAAATACAAAACAAAACAATTTGTCTCCTTGATCAAAGAGGATTAACTGAGTTTCCACCCAGAGCAATTTATAAATCGTTCAGATTTTATGTAAATCTCCCCGAAATGGGTTTAAATAGAAGAAACGCAGATACAGCCTTCATGGTAGCATGAGAGCCATTATTTATCTAACAGGAGATTCCTGTACAGCACTGACGGAACAGAGGTCATCTATGTATGGCATTCAGAAGTTTATAAAGGCTCTTTTGTTTCATGCTACATATAGCTAATTGCTGTCTTGATCTCTCTCCGTCAAGCACACAGAACAGACAGACCAAAGCCTTCTTCTCCCCCCTCCCCCCGCCGTTATATTTGAAAGTATCTTGTCCCTTTATTGGTCCTTTTGGTCAGGTGCCAGCCAGGTTACCTGAGTTTCTTAACCCTCTGTGTAATTTGTTGTTCAAGTAACAAATAAAACTGTAGTGAACAGTTTGACAGGGATTTGAATTCTGGCTAATAAGCCCTTCCAGGCTCAGGAACTGCTTGCCTTATATCCCTCAGATGCTAAGTGAAGACCTAGCAAATGTACCCCCACTGTCAACCCTGACCAAAGAATAAATACAGATCTGTTGAAAATAGGACCACACAGCTTTCAAAGAGATTGACACTGCTCCAATGGCAGTAGCCAGAGGGCCTATAGAATAAGGATCAGATTATCCCCTGCTCTGCGCCCATATATAGGAGTGGGATAGACACAGGCAGCCTGTTTTCCTGTCTTCTTCCCTGGATATGATCCATGCAGTGTGGTGTTTTTATATCCCTGAGCATAACAATTGTGAAAAGTTAGTGCCAGTTAGTTGCTGGTGCTAGGAACCTCAGTGTGGGTAGACATGATTGATCCCTGCAGATGCTGCAGATAAACAAACGGTCCCAGCCCGCCAGCAGATTTCCCTGACAGGCCGCATGCCAAAGGTTGCCGATCCCTGTAATAGATCAGACTGTATTGTACCAGATCTCCTCCGCCCTGCGCCACATCTGTTAAACTCTGTTCAACTCAATAAAACTAGTCTGGAGACAAATCCTTTACTAGATATATGTCAGAGCTTACTGGGTGTCATGCCAAAACAAGCTCAAACTATCAGTATTTCAGTCACTGCTGGCAGTGACTTACAGAAAAAACTTGCACTTTGCACCTCTGAGTTTAACCAAGATTACACAGCACGCTAAAGTACAGACTCAGAACTTTCGAATCCTACCCTGCCCTGAAGGAAGATTGCCTTTTTTACTGGAATTCAGTGTTTTTCAATGGAATTCTCCCTGCAGAGCAGGAAATACCTTGCAGTATAGGTGGAATATTACAGCTCCATGACTGTGTAAAGATAAACCCAATGAACTAAATTCAGCAGTGACCAAAGTGGTTATGTAAATTGCTCAGAAAGTGACTTTGGTACAGCTTACACTAATTTGTGCCTAATTTGGGGGTGGGAGAAAGGATTGTAACAGGAAAAGTAATTTATAGGAAGATTTAAGATAAGGCAGGATCTCACCGTCTTGCCCTAAACCCTCCTGCTAATGGCTTTTTCTGTTCAATGCTCTCCTTATAGTCCCTTAATATGTATTGTTCTTTTTACTGACTGCCAAATTCTTACATCTTATGCTTCTCTGCCACTTACACCTGTCTGCTGATCAGCTTACACTACTGTTTGTCACTGCTGAATCTATCTCAGGTTTCCATGGGAGCTGCCCTTCCCTCCCCACTCTCCAAAAAACAAGCTGAATTTAACTTTACCTGACAAGGTTTTATTCTGTTTTATCATAACTACACATTGGAGCTGGTGGTGATTGAGGTAGCAAATCTGACATATTTTGCAGCTAGTGACTGTTTTTGTTTAGAGCTACTACAGATTTATTTCCTGGCAGAGGCTTTCAAAATCTGTACCTACTTTAGTCACTCAGCAAGGAACAAAACACTTCATTGAGACATGCAAGAGGAAAGAAAACAATCTAACCAAACATTCCTTAGAATGTACCTTTCAATATGCAAGG
Organism: Caretta caretta; assembly: GCF_965140235.1. Lineage (NCBI taxonomy): Eukaryota > Metazoa > Chordata > Testudines > Cheloniidae > Caretta > Caretta caretta. Next base: position 169,246,226 of record NC_134207.1, read on the forward strand.
AAGTCTGATTGAGCAGCTGCAGGAATGTATAAATGTGCACACACATTAAATAAATAAAGATGGGTGCTGTTCTAATTTCCTGACAAGCTAAGGCTTATGGAATACTTGTGTCAGATTTTCCAGGAAGGAGAATGCAATGATAGTGAAGAGCAGAGCAGGTATCAATCAAGTTATCCTCTTTTGTCAGTCTTCTGAGAAATACACTGAAATATCTGAAAAATAACTTTCCTGGTATTTCCCTAACAAACTACTGTAAATAGTAGCTTGCAGGCAGAGTTACGAACAGTGCACATATATATGTAAGGGGACTGTTGCCCCCTTGCTAACATTCAGTGGGGGTGTTTTGGTTGGCTAGCTCCCAGTACTAAAAGGGGAAGGGTCTATGGGAAATCAGGACCCTGAGACTGAAAGTCCCCAGGAACAATGGGGAGAGGCCAATGCTCCAGGTCAGCCTGAATGAGAGGGCAGGCAGGCTAATCAGAGAGTCAGGAGGCCAGGGAGGTCCCGTCCTCCGTATGAGCTGGATTTGCCTGGATCAGACAGAGTGGGGCCGAGCTAAGGAGAAAGCCGGGGCCCAACTAAGCTGGGGAGCGGAGCTGTGCCAGATCCAGAGGGACCAGAAAAGCAGCCCAGAGAGAGCAGACCCTGTCCTGGGAGCAGAGCTGCAGCCTGAAGGCCAGAGGCACAGCCCAGAGAGAGCAGACTCTCCCTGGGAGGAGAGCTGCAGCAACCAGAGCCAGAGGGGCCAGGAAAGCAGCCCAAGATGCAGGTCAGTGCTGGGAGCAGAGTCACAGAAGCAGCCTGCAGAGCAGACCTGTCCTGGGAGCAGAGCTGCAGCAACCAGAGCCAGAGGGGCCAAAGAAGCAGCCCAGGGCGCTGGAGGCAGAGCAGCAGCAGCAGTGCTGAGACAGTGGTGGAGCTGGAGCTGGGGCTGGAGCAGTCTGGAGCTGGGTGCGGTGAGCAGCTGGGGAGACCGAGGGGGACCCTGGGCAGCAGGCCCAGCACAGGGAGACACCTCAGCCAAGAGGCTCTGCAGGCCAGGCTTGGATCATAACCCCGACAGGGCGGGGGCGACACTGAGAAGAAGGGTCCTACCACTTAGAGCCTGAGAGCATGTGGCCACCACCAGAGCGATTGTCCAACCCACAGCATCCCTGCAGCACAGCCAGGGCCTGAGTAGGAGGCCAGGGACTTAGAAGGAACAGACCGTGAACTGCCCGGACATTCCAGAGACACTGTTTGTGATGTTCCCTACCACAGAGCGGGCTGATGTGTTTCCTTTAATCTTTCCCATTTTCCCTTATTCTTTTTAAAATTAATTGTTGATTAAATAACTTGCATTTGCTTTAACTTGTATGTAATGGTCAGTGGGTCAGAGAAGTGCCCAGTGCAGAGAGAGTACCCCGGAGTGGGGACACCCTAGCCCCTGTCCTAGGTGACCACAGCAGGGTTGGGGGTCGAGCCCCCCAGGAATCCTGGGCCCAGCCTTGTTGAGGTTACGAGGACTCTGCCAGACAGGAGAGTGGAAGGGGAGTCCTCAAGTGCAGGGAGGACACTGGGTAAAGGAAGTGGGAGCGAGGACTCAGATCCTTTCACTAGCCCACTTCACCGGGGTAGAGCAGAAGCCAGGAAAGTTCCCCACAATAGCGGGACTATTCCCCTGCTTACATATATACCATATTGATTGGGCAAAGCAAACATCGTAGAAATCTTCTCGTATTCCACTAAGTTAATTCTACTTACTGCAGTTTCAGTAAGAAAATGAGGTTATCTTAAGTACACTCCAGCCTGAAGTATTGTGGGATATCTTTAAAATAGCTAAATGAAATAGAAACATAACTTAGGTTCCATCCAATAGTGTATCTGACTGCAAAATCGGAGATGGTTACTTGAGTTGCTTTTTACACCACGAGGCTGTTGATTGGGGTTCAGTCAACACACTGATGGCATGGGTCATGCAAAAGCACTTAATAGGGAGGACTGTATGGAGGCTTCCCTCTTCTTCAAGTACCATCCCTATGAGTGCTCCACTTCAGGTGAACAGGTACCTCTCGAGTTCTTGATCTGAGATTTTCAGTTAGCAGTGTCCGTTTGGCCCATGCATGCTCCCTATTAAACCTTGTGCCTAACACCAAGTCTATGTAGAGGTGAGTGGGCGAACCACCCTCAGTTTCTTCTCAACTGCCGCTTCCTGAAACAGAGCCCTAGCGTGTCTGCCAAGATGGTACCTCAGCTTTTCTAATATTTCTATAGTGGTTAAGATTTTTTTTTATAGTTAATGGTTAGTATAGTTATAGTTGTTAGTTATCAGAGTGGTAGCCGTGATATCAGCAAAAACAACATGGCACCTTAGAGACTAACAAATTTATTTGGGCATACGCTTTTGTGAGCTAAAACCACTTCACCAGATACATGGAGTAGAAAATACAGTAGGAAGATGTATATAACAGTACATGAGAAGATGGGAGTTGCCTTACCAAGTGGGGGTGTCAGTTCTAACGAGACAATTCAATTAAAATGGGCTACTATCAACAGGACGAAAAATCACTTTTGTAGTGGTAATCGGGTGGCTCATTTCAAACAGTTGATAAGAAGGTGTGAGTAACAGTAGGGGGAAATTATCATGGGGAAATTAGTTTTAATTTTTGTAGTGACCCATCCACTCCCAGTCTTTATTCACCTAATTTGATGGTGTCCAGTTTGCAAATTAATTCCAGTTCTGCAGTTTCTCATTGGAGTCTGTTTCTGAAGTTTTTTTATTGAAGAATTGCCACTTTTAAGTCTGTTATTGAGTGTCCAAGGAGGTTGAAGTGTTCTCCGACTGGTTTTTGAATGTTATCATGCTTGATGTCTGATTTGTGTCCATTTATTCTTTTGCTTAGTTAGTTAGTTAGCTAAGTAATGAGAGGATTGATTTACTCCTCTCTTTCACCTCAGGGAGACTTTTTTTTTTCCTGGCAGGGCATACCTGGCTTGCCAGGTTTCAGATATTGACACTCCTGGGAGACTATAGCTATGAGCAACGGCCACTCTAAGTGTGCTCATTGCTTGGGGGAGTTCCATGTCTCCCAGAAGTGCAACTTCTGCCTTGCCTGCAAGTGACAGGACAAGGAAAAACAGGGAGATTAAACTCAGACAGCTAATGATGGAATGTTCCCTGCCGCCAGCTACTGAGTCAGGTCAAGAGACCCGACCCCTCCACCCCATACATCTGTGTCAAACAGATCCAGTGCCCTTTCTACTTCAGCTCAGTCTTCCCCTATGAAAGGGAAGACTTTGGAGGCTTCAGGGAAGGCTTCCAAAAAGAAGGATGCGGACTCTCATCTTAAGGAGCCAGCTCCAAAAAAGTCTAGATCTCCAGCGAGATCTACAGTCTCCAAACCCTTGACCTCACAGCTCACTACCACTGAGTCAAAGGACTTCTCCTCCAATATGGATGGGTCCACAAGGTCCCAGAGCTCGAAGGAGGGAGACAGCTCCGATAGGGCCTCAGTAACTTCTACCAGCAAGGAGGGCAAACGTAGACACTCAAGACTGGCACTGGCACAGTCAGCTTCAGCCCGGCTGTACCCGTGCATTCAGTGCAGCCATCGGTACCCAGGCATGCAGCACTTTTGGTAGCAAGCAAGCAATGGTGTCAGGTACCATCACCGTCTACTTCAGTATGCCCACCATCGGCAGTACTGTCGGCTTCGACGACCATGGCCTTGACTACTACATCAGTACTAATCCCATATTTGATACCATAGGAGGTCAGAAATAGTAAGAACCTCTTGATAACAGATGAACTAGTATCCTCACTCCTCATGGCTACTGAACTTCTCACAGTACCAAGACCCTGATCTCCGGACTGCCATCCTCCAGTATCACAGTACTCTGCACCATTTTCTGCAGGTGATCCTTTCGTTGGCTGAAGAAGGATGAAGGAGACTTCCAGTCAGACTCCAATTTCTGCTTACGGTTCTCCAGCAAGAAGTGAACTCTCTCCTTCAATTAAGAACAATGGAACCGGTTCCTTCTCCTAACAGTGGCAAGGGATTTTACTTGAAGTATTTCCTTGTGCCAAAGAAGGATGGAGACTGATCTTAAATCTAAGACTTCTAAACACATTTGTAAAGTCTTAAAAGTTCAGGATAGTGACTGCTATAATTCCTTCATTAGAGAAAGGGGCTGGTTTTCGGCACTCAACCTGCCTGTTTCCATATAACAATACATGCACTGCACAGAGAATATCTATGCTTCACTATAATACCGGATCATTTTCAACACCAAGTACTTCCCTTTGGCCTTTCCTCAGCCTCAAGAGTGTTCTCAAAAGTCTTGGCAGTAGTCATTGCTTAACTCAGACAAGAAGCATACTAGTCTTCCCATACCTCAATGACTGACTGCACAAGGGCTGTACCTGTGAAGCAATTCTGTCTTCCACCCACATACCCCCTTGCTCTGTTGCAGGAGTTGGGTCTGCAGCTGAATGTAAAAACATCCATGTTAATCTCTGTATGGAAGATACAGTTTATAGGGGCATATTTGGACTTTTAACAGCCAGACCCTACTTTCCCTTAGACAGATTCGTAATCTTGTCAGGTCTGATATGAGCAATTATGGGGAGTCCTCGACCCACAATGAGGAACTGTCTTCAACTCCTGCAACACATGACAGCTTGCACCTTAGCGACAGATCAAACAAGTCTATGTCTCTGCTGCTTCCAGAGTTGGTTCGGAAAGACCTATTCTCCAGTCAGAGACACCTTGGACAGACAGGTGATGGTTCCTCTACAAATGAGAAACTCCTTAGACCGGTGGACAGATCAACTCAACATTTGTGCAGGTATTCCTTTCTGTTGGAAAGCCCACCCCATCAGTGACTTCAACTCGAGAACTAAATTGGTTCATAGGATCTAAACTAGTACTAAGTAAGTGAAACCTGAGGGAAAGCAATTATCATTCAGACTGTTTAAAATGCTTTGGGCCAAATTCTGCTTTGTCTTATACAAATGGTACTCTCACTGAATCCATAGAGAGTTGCATACTTGTAAATGACAACAGAATCTAGGCATTTTGTTTTTTAATAAAATCTGTGTAGTGGAAACACTTAACTAAACAGTGGGGAATTAAGATCTCTTTAGGGATCCAACAACCTCACCATGTAAAATGTAGCTCCCCAAGAGAAGATGTGTTGAATATGAAACTAACACCACACTTAATCATAGCAAAAGGCTAGCTGAAGTTTATCAAAGTCTTATTGTTCTGGAAACAACTGAAAATCTTTCAAAAGTAGCTTTTCTTTTAAGTTTTGCAGCACTCAGTGGCTTTGGATGGGTCAGAAATAACATGAGAATTTTTTTTTCCTTGTGGTGGTTTATTTCCAACAGAAACAAAAATTGAAATTAAAAGACAAGAAATTAACCATACTCTTTTGAACCTCAAAGGTTTACTTTGAGTTTGGGAAGCTGATTTTTTTATCAGTTCTCATTCCATGCAAACATATTTTGGGAACCTGTTACCAGTTAGGTATGCTTAATCTGTACACTGCAATGAAAATTCAGAGCAACATAACTGAAGGGGCCCAATCTGCTCTCTTTATTGGGACAAAACTCCTATTGAAGTTAATGAGCATTCTTGCTAGGGTAGTGGCTACAGGATCCAGTTCCAAAATCTGTATGAAAAATCAAAGCATAATAATGGAAAATGTTGAAGCTTTTTGAAAATCTGGCCACTTATTTCAGTGGCAGACCAACAGATCTAGCAAACATAGTTATTCACAATGAAAAGTCTGCAATGATTTGCACACCAACAGTTATTCTTAGGCATTATTCTGGACTAACAACTGTATTTGAAGAGTTATAGGTCAAATTATTAACTATGATTTATTAGCACACAAAGGGAGAAAAGGGAGTCAAAAAATCCACTTCATACTTGGTAGCTAGAGGAGACCTGCCGAACAGCGACGTGTCTTGTATTTTGCTAAGAGTACATCTTGCACATTACTCCGTTAAGCCAGGAATCCATAAAGCAGCAGGTAGAAAGGCAAACAGATGAGCAAAAGAAGGCCAGCTTTGAAGGACTAGTGCTCAGCTTTACTCAGCTGAAAGTTGTTCATGGTTATCTTGTATACCAGGGGGAAAAAACACATCAGGAATAGCTTGGTGGATGTTTTTGCAGTTATTATATGTTTCGAATGAGCCTCAGACTGAGCGGGACAGACACCAGGATCTTCACGGGTGCTGAACGCACTAAATTCCCATTAACTTCATTGGCAGTTGTAGGTGTTCACCTCCTCTAAAAATCATGTGATAAGATAAACCAGTCAATTTGCAGGTCATAAGCGTCAGAGGATGTCTTTTTATGGTAAGTTTCAGAGTAACAGCCTTGTTAGTCTGTATTCGCAAAAAGAAAAGGAGTACTTGTGGCACCTTAGAGACTAACCAATTTATCTGAGCTCAAATAAATTGGTTAGTCTCTAAGGTGCCACAAGTACTCCTTTTCTTTTTATGGTAAACAATTTGTTGTCTGAAAAGATTTGTATTTGAACAGACATTCCCTTTTGTAGTTCCACATCACAGTCTCAAGAAGAACATGACCCCTCATAGGGGCTTACATTATAACATGAATTATGTTGTTGCACTTACACCTGGTGATGCTGGATGTGAGGAACCACAAATGATGACCACTGGATAGAGGGGGATAGAATACAGATGGGATCAAGTCACAAAGTTTGGGTGTGAATCTGCAACACAACACACACACACACAAACACCCCACACACACACAAAATTTAGAGATGGTTAGATCTGGGTTTGGCCCATAACAAAGGTCTTGTTTGGGATTTTGGAGTGTTCGGTTTGGGGAAGTTTGGATGCCCCCCCCCCCATGTATACTTTGTGTGTATATGTTTCTTTCTCCTTGTATATGTATGGGGTGGGGGGAGGGTGCACGCAAAAGAAGGAACTAAACCTACTTTTTTTTCTACCACTACATTTTACTTATTTTGGATGTGTAGGAATAAAGCTTCATTCAGAACTGAACCAGCAGTTCAGCAGAAATGCAGGAGCAGTGGGCAGATGATCACGAAATGTTTGAACCAGGGGCAAATTTGGTTGTTTTTGTTCAAGTACGCTTGCTAATTACTATAAAACAGACACAAGAAATGAACGTTTTTACATAAATCCCAACACATAGGGCTTATATTAAACAAAAATCCATGGAAACCACAGTTTCCTTTTCTGTGGTTTGCAAAGAATGGAGATTTTTTTCCATATTTTCCTGGAAGAGACTGTTTTCTGTGATGTGACACTTTCAGCAACTCTGTGTCATCTCAGGTAACCATGCAGCCTGAGGAAAAGTTGAAGGAGGAAGAAATTAGTGGAAAGACATTGGGGAAAACATGCTCTTTAAACCAGTTACCATTTCAAAAGGATACTTTATTTAAATATTCACGTTACCCATTCAGGAAGTCTGCACAATTCAAGGCTGCATGTGTAATTTTATGGTTAAGTATTAGGTCTGGATAGTGGTGGTGGTTTACAGATATATCCCTACTTACCTAAGAACATAAGAACAGCCACACTGGGTCAGACCAGAGGTCCATCTAGCCCAGTATCCAGTCTTCTGACAGTGGCCAATGCCAGGTACCCCAGAGGGAATTAACAGAACAGGTAATCATCAATCATCCATCCCGTTGCCCATTCCCAGCTTCTGGCAAACAGAGGCTAGGGACTATCCCTGCCCATCCTGGCAAATAGCCATTGATAGACGTATCCTCCATGAATTTATCTAGTTCTTTTTTGACCCCTGTTATAGTCTTGGCCTTCACAACATCCTCTGCCAAGGAGTTCCACATGTTAAAATGCTTCAGCGGCACAGCTGCACCGCTTCAGTGAAGATGCTACTTTGCTGGTGGAAGAGCTTCTCCCGTTGGCAAAGTTAATCCACCTCTGTGAGAAGTGGTAGCTATGTCAGTGACAGAAGCCCTCCTGTCGATATAGCGCTGTCTACACCGGGGGGTTAGGTTGGTATAACTGCATCGCTCAGGGATGTGGATTTTTCACACCCATGTGGCATAGTTGTACTGATGTAAATTTGTAGTGTAGACCGGACTAAAAGTTAAGTTTTTTAATTTGCTGACTGCCCTTCATACTAAAGTTATTTGTGAGCATTCAGCAACTGTTGGTCCTGTCCAGTTTTGTTTATTGTTAGCGTACAGCATCAAAGAGTTAGAACTCCAGGCTTTGTCACAGTTAACCTGGGTGGCCATGTGAAACTCACTTAACCACTCCGTGCCTCAGTTTTCCTGACTGTAAAATGGGAATAATAATACTTCCCTCATGGGGACATTGTGAAGCTTTTATTAAGCACATTGCGAACTTTATACGAAAGCTGTATATATAGAGATATATACTAAAAAGATGTTAATAGAACATTATTAAATTTGCAATGTCAAGCACTCAAAAGTTAACAAATGCCAGAATTAAGGTTGCCCCTTCAGCCTCAGTTTGGCCCCCTTGTCTGTATGGATTATGGTACAGTCTTTAATTACATGATCCACAGAGGTTCTGTAGAAAAAAAGTATCTCATAATGCATACACTCTAGTGAGAGAGAGAGGCTTTCCCTGTGCTCAGTTCCTGTGCCCAGCCCCACTCTGGCATGAAGCAGCTGGGAGAAGCTGTCACAGGGGAGATTCAGCTTTGCTCCTGTAGCCCTCAACTGGATGTAACATGCTTATTCACTCTGTTGGAGATGATGCATGAACAGTCCAGTCACACACTGGAGCTGTGTGGGGATAGAGCATGCTCACTGAGGATGGAATCTTCAAAGATTATAGCTGTTAAAATCAAAGAAGTCTCAAGTAAGCATGTGTGAATTGTAATTATTCAAACCTTATAACTTGGTCAGATATGGGCAGAGCAAAGGGCACGTCCCTGACACAAAGGCCTCCTCCTCCCTGCAAAATTTCAAGTCCCTGCTCTAAAGCATAGAGTGCTGGAGGAGTTTGAAAGAAAAGGCTGTCAACTTTTTTTAACATGGGTAAAACAATTTGATTATACTTTTAATTTGATTTGATTATTCCCTACCTTTGTTTTTGGAAATGGCTGAATCATTTTGACTGAAATTTTCAAACAAACAAAAAATCAGTCTGACACCTCACATGTAAAATTTCAGCCCAAACTGTTTAAGTGTGGCAAAGTTATAGCTGAAAACAAACAAACATACAAACTAAAGTTAATTGAAACCAGGTCTTGTAATGGGAAGTGTCGGGCAACCTTAGCAATAGGTGATGCTACGAGCCCCGGCTGTAACGCAAGGAAGTATTTCAGTAATTCTAATGGTGTTTTTTTTATTTGTTTTACATTTGCCCTTCATGTTAAGGACCAACCATTTCTGCACAAATCCAGTCTTTTGTTGGTCTCTCACAAAAATTCAAAACTGATCTCACCTTCCATGAGTCATTGTACTAAGCCCAATGCTCACGATTAGCTGAGTAAGCAGGTTTTCCAAGGATTTTTAACCTTTCAGAATACTTAAGACTTGAAAACCGGAAGGAAACAGGACATCCAAAGATTCCCTGTGAGTACTAAGCTTTTCAGGACATCCAAAGATTCCCTGTGAGTACTAAGCAAAGCCAGGGAACATTTTCTACAAAAGGTCAATTTTCATTAATAATTTCTGTTTATAGGAATTTGAAGTGTATTCAGCGATATTTGTCTGTCAAGAAATATCCAAAACAAAGAGAAATGAAAGTGTAATTAACCAAAGTCATTGATGACATGGCCAACAATTGCTACATTATTAACAAAAAGAAAAGGAGTACTTGTGGCACCTTAGAGACTAACCAATTTATTTGAGCATAAGCTTTCATGAGCTACAGCTCACTTCATCGGATGCATCATTATTAACCTACATTATTAACCTATGCATTCCTCCTCCCCCACCCCACCATCTCTTTTTGTTGCATCTATCTGTCATCCCTCATTTTATACTTATGCTCTTCATAGCAGGGACTTTGGTTTTGTTAGTGCCTAGCACATTAGGGCGGTGATCTCTGATGGGGGGGCCTCCTAAACACTAGAACAATACAGGTAATAACAATAGCAGCTATAGGCAACAACAACAAAAATCATAGGTCTTCTTGCAAAATAATGGTACATTTTAGGTCCATTCTTTTTGTCTTTATGTAGACAAAACTCCCACATATTTGAATGTATGAGTTTCATACGTACTGGTGCATGTAATCAAGACATTTGTGTACTTCCAGGCTATCAAAGTTGACTAAAAGGTGGGTTGAAAATATTCAGCTGTTCTATACCAGTCAAATGCAGTCAAGTGATTCATTACAGGAAAGTTTTAAATCCTCATATTTGTTTCTGCCCTTATCAAGTCATTTCCTATAGTCATCCTTTCTGAAAATGTGGTGCCCTAGGACACAGAAGAACAATCTAAGGAGGAAGTGTGCTGCCCTTTGCAGCGCTGCACCGTTTCCCATTGATCTTCCTGGTCCGTAAATAAAAAGCTGCAGTGAACAATAATAGGGTGACATTAGATGGTAACATGCTGGGATTGCACATGGTGTTTTGTTTTGAGAAATCTTGGGAAGTGAGTCAAACTTATTCAGAGCTATTGGTGGTGCTAAATTTATCAGTGTCAACTTGGTAATATTTAGCAGCTGGGTTTTGATTTTTATAGTCACTCAGCTGTAGGTGCCAGCTGTATTTTGAAAGTAACCCCTACACTTCTGATGAAGAAACAAAGTTGTGCCCGTCAAGTTAAGTGGGGCAGGGAACTAGGGGTCAATTTAATAAAGAAAAACCACTTCAGGTTTGTGTACAAGGGGCAGTGAAGAAACAGGCAGGGAGCAGTAATCCCCAAAGGGCCATCTTGGTCTTTGACCTGCAGTGCTGCACGCAGACGGGAGGAAGTAGATTGGGATGCAGAGGAACAAAGCTGTGTGTGTGTCAGCTGGAGAGGGAGGGGGAGATTTTAAAAAAAAGAGTCAAATTCAAATGAGGTGGAGTCACCAGAGCATGAATGCACTGAATGGGCAGTCTGGCTGGGACACAAGCAGCAAAGCTAACAGGAACAATCAGTGAATTATTTTCCATCTGGATGGAGTGGACTCTGTCTTGTCTGTCTTCAGCTGAATGACTTGATTTAGAGCAACAGCCTGTTTTTCCCTCCCTACCCCCCCCCCCAAATTGAGACTTGGAATCCTCTTTGCCGTAAGGGTTATTGCATTGGGGAAAGAAAATGGGAAGGTACTGCTGGGTTATGTGGGGAGTATCTTTGCTGGAGTCTCTGCTTACTCGAGGAACTAGCCTGCCTGCTGCCCTCTCTTAAAGCGAAGAAAGAATGCAAAGAGATTGGTTCAGCAGAAGGGAGCTCCTTGTTGTTTCTTTCTCCCATAAAGTTTTCCACCACCCGAATCTCTGTCATGACTGCTTCCATAGGTAGGTTTTTGTTTTCCTCCTCTCCCTCTTGCTTTTCAGTTTGTCCCCTCTGTCCAAAAATGCATTTTGTGCAGCTTCTTTCATTGGCTAAGTTCCTAAAACTGCGCAGCAGGCACTGAAATATGATCTCCGTGGTAGCGAACGTATGTATGTATGCATGTGAGAGGGGACGGGGGAAAGACAGGGCTTTGGCAACTCTGGTAAAGCTATTCATTGTGGGACACTTCCTATGAGCTTCCAGGCATTTGCAAGAGCCGGTGTGGATCGTATGGCGCTTATTACACACAGCATACTTCAAGATCTTTAGCAAACTGCCAAAAAAACCCAAACAAACAAAAACAAAACCAGAGGGCAGAGTTATATCTTAAATGTACGGTCCTCTGTGGTGATATCTGGAGTCCACTGAGATAGTTGCGAAGTTTCATGACTGGAAATCCTTTGTCAATGTAAACAACAAACAATGGTCCATTAGAATCAATGGAGTAGCCCAGGGAGTACAGATTAATTTTGTGCAACCAGTTTTTGGTCTAAACAGAAAAAACAGGGACTGTTTGGAACAGGGATAATTGCTGAGTACTTACAAAAACTTTGTCAGACTGATTCCAAGCCCTCCCTCGAGGCGTCCCTAGCAAGATTATACTGGTGTTGAATTACTCTTCAAAGAAGTGAAAAGTGAGCTGACTTTTAAAAAAATATTACAAGTTCATAAACATAGGTGTAGATATTTTTCATCCTCTTTCCTGAATGAGTCACGTTACTTATTTATTCTTCTCTCTCTCATCATAAAGAGACAAACAATTTGCCCCCACTTTTGATCAAAATGTTGATATAATTTTTCTGGCGTCATCCAGCTTTTCAACTAGGTTTAGAGTTCTGTGTAAAATGTTTTGTGTAACTATTTCTGGGCTTCCAATCTCAATTCATTATGACACAGAGAAACCTTGATGTTCTTGGGCATTTGGTGCAGCTGCTGGTTAGTGGTGTGAGGAGCCGAATTAGCCAAAAGAAAAAAGGGCTTGCTCCTTTAGTCCTAACTCAAGCAAAACTTTTAGTCAGTCAGTGGACGTTTTGCCTGTATAAGGACTGCAGGATCTTACCCAATGTAAACACAGAAGGAAGGAAAGATTGAATCACAGAATCTCAGACATTAGAAATAAATAGAAAAGATCTGGTAGCTCATCTGGTCCATCTCCTTGCCAATGCAGAATTGTTCCTGTATTGTACAGGGATAAATGTAAACTGAAATAAGGTATGCTTTTATTGTTTCACCCCCGAATTTTAAAAAGCAGCCACTGAAAATCATTGCCTCCCTTTTTTAGGAGACCAACTGCAGAAACCCAGGTGGATTCATACAGAGCACACCAAAGCTGTTGCCTCTTGAAAACGTAGCCCACAGTAGGCCTGATTCAGCTGTTTGTTTCTACCCAAGGAACCCCCCTGAAGTTAACAGGTTGCATGGGGTTGCCCTGAGCAGAATTAGCCTGGATATTATAAGGTACTTCATGCGGGCTTGTCGTTCATATACGAGAGAAGGATTACTAGATTCCTTTTTTTCCCGTAAGGTTAGGGCAAGTTAATTCACAACTCTCTGAACACTTGAAGGACCGTTGCAGACTTTTATGTGGTTCTGGCAGCCCTAAAGACATGTGGCAACACTTATATGGTGTTGTGGTTCTGTGTGAAGTTCCAATGTAAAATACAAAAGGATAAGAATGGAACGAGCCTGTCCTTTCTTAGAGTAGCTGGCTAGTTTGCTCTGCTGATTGGTAAAGATCCAGTGCAGGCATGTTAATAATGATCTCGTCTAATGTGTTTCTTAATCTCTACTCAAATACGAATAATCTTCCCTGAATTAAAAACAGTGTGTTACTGATTTTGTTTTTGCACTATAGACTGGCAGCTGCGCAAGTGGCCCCCTCCTAATGAGGAGTGCTATAGTAAACATCACATTTGACATCTAAGTACTGACCTGGGCAACTCAGGGAGATTCCTTGGCAGCTGACTGCATTCCTAAAACAGCCAGGCTGCACTTAAGTTAATCGCTGAGCATCTGCAAGCCTCCTTCCAAATGCGTGCAGCTGATTGTTTCAACTTCTGGGCAGGACTTTTTGTAATATATATAGTATGTTTGGGCAAAAACTAAAATTAGTGACTTTAGTGAAAGTATGCTACAGTGCTTGATGCTTTAAAGATGACGTGCTTCGGATCGTACTTTTCATCTGTATTTATTTTAGTCGACATAATACAGTTCATGGTATTGTGGTATTTTAGTCTAAATCTACAGTACAGTAGGTCAAGTAATTGTGATTTACAAGGAAGTTAAACAATGTAAGTAGTGTATCTTCTGCATTTATCAGTGTTAGGTTTATTTAATCAATGGAAAAGTTGGATTGAAAACTTTTCAAGGCAGGACTATTGGGGGGCAGGGTTTCATCTTTGTGAGAGTGCTCAAACTAGTGCAGACAGGGATTGAGGAGGAAGGCAATGCATTCTCTGATCCTGGGGCCACCGAGGGCCATACAGGTTAGAGCAGCTTCAGTGGCTGCTCTAACTTGGTCCTGGCTGGTATCAGTCCGATAGGCCATTACAGCACCCAGAAATAACTGGAGCATAGGAGTGCCCTGACTACACCCACTCTTTCTCTAAGCCTGCCCCCCTTTCACTAGAGGCTCATGTGGAAGGTGACATAGAACCATCTTATGCTGGCTCTGCACTTATGCCAAGATCATTTCTTTGAGGGGCCCTACAGCCCCCTTTGTGGCATAAGGCAGAGGTGACTATTTCCCCCATGACTTTCTTTGGAACATTCCAAGTAAGTTTAGGCACTTCTAGACCACACACACGCACAGACAGTAAATAATAACATGAAGTCAAAGATCTTTACCACAGCAGGTCTTGCTAGTGCAGTGAGGTTACTTCGTAGCTATGAAACCTGTGTTTGCCATGGTTCTCCTAGTTTTGGTGGCCCTTGTGAGGAGACGGATATGCATCACACAGGGGTGTTTCATTACTTGGGGCAGGGCTTGCAGTTAGCTTTAAATCTTTCTTTTCACAAGTAACTTTGAAGTTGGCATTAAAAAAAGAGGGAAAGAAGTACTCTGGAGCTACTTAATTCTGATGCTAATCTTGTATGCAAGGATCAAGAGAGGTATTGTTTCTCTGATCTAGGGTCTGATTGCCCTGCTGACAGGTAAAACGTGGTGGGAAGGGGAATGTTACTTAAAAACATCAAAAAAACAAACAAACGAAAAAACACACTGGACATCCTGGGTGGTGACATATCACCCTCTGTGAAAGTACATATGCAACCATGCAGAATGATTTGAGGCTATGCATGAAAAACACTGGATTCCAGATTAGAGCAACAGAGTAGCTGTTCTCTCCCCACCCCCCAATACAGAGAAAACCGGAAACCTCCCTCCTGATAGCATAGCTTCAGCTCCTGAAGGTGCATTGCAATCCCCTCCACACAGGGTAAATTCTTGTCTGACTAACATTACCTATGCAAAAAGAAAAGGAGTACTTGTGGCACCTTAGAGACTAGCCAATTTATTTGAGCATAAGCTTTCGTGAGCTACAGCTCACTTCATTGGATGCATACTGCGGAAAGTGTAGAAGATCTTTTTATACACACAAAGCATGAAAAAATACCTCCCCCCACCCCACTCTCCTGCTGGTAATAGCTTATCTAAAGTGATCACTCTCCTTACACTTACACTCTTACGCCTTACACTGTACATTGTAAGTAGAGCGATCACTTTAGATAAGCTATTACCAGCAGGGGATGTGGGGCAGCCGACTGTCCACATGAGCTCGGGGACCGGGGTGGGCAGCCAGCCACCTGGCACAGCAAGGGTCAGAGCTGCCGCTGCCCTGTCACCCGGCACCTGCAGCCCATGTAACACGTTGTGGGCTGCACGTGCAGCCCACAATGTGCAATCAGTTGAGAACGACTGGCATAGACACTGGGCTTGGTTATGTCACCCTAATTGGTTTCCAGGCCACAATGCCCATCCTGACCACTGGTCAGCAGTTTGAACTCTGCTTCCCTGAAGGTACACAGGTATGCGCCCCTTCCCCTTTTAAAGGCCCAGGAATATTTGAAATCCTTATACCTGTTTCCTCGGCCTGGACAGTTCACACAATATCTTCTCAGCTGACCATGCTGGCTTTCCGCAACGAACGCGCTCCCACCTGGAGTACGTTGGAGCTGTTGGATCTGCTGGGTCTCTGGGGAGAGGAGGCTGTCCGGTCTCAGTTTCGCTCCAGCTGTAGGAACTTTGATACCTCCGGGCTGATCGCTAGTGGCATGCAAGACAAGGGGCATGAAAGGGACACCCAGCAGTGCCATCCTAAGGGATCAAGGAGCTGAGGCTGGCGTACCAGAAGGCAAGGGAAACCTACCATTGCTCTGGTGTGGCACTGGAGACATGCCACTTCTACAAGGAACTGCACGCCATCCTCTGCAGTAACCCCACCTCCACCACCAAGAGCCCCATGAATACTTCTGAGGGGACTGGAGTCAGCAACCAGCAGACTCAACCCTGAAGGCAAAGTAGTGGAGGAGGAAGTGGAGCTGGAGGATGATGTGGAGCACACGGCAGAGTCATCCAGTGGCATGGCAAGTTGGGACCTCTTTTCCACTCCGGAGGGTCTAGTCAATCCCAGCTTTCCACTCTGGTATACATGATGCAGGAGAGGGGAGCTCCGGTAAGTGCTCACTTTGTTCGATTCTACATGGTGTGTGGAAATCGAGCTCTCATTTATTTTGTTATATGGTAGAGGAGGGATAAGGGACAGAAATTAACAACAGAGCCTGTGCATCTTTGTAGTGGGGGCCCGGCAGAAAAGTTTGTTAATGTACATGGGGATGACCTGGGAATTCTCCATAGAGATCTCCAGGAAACTGATACTCTGCTGAAGGTTCCTTGGGAGATCTGCCTTCTTTCTCTCCCTGCTGTAGGAAATTTTGCCATGCCAGACGGCAATTATTTCTTCAGAGACCAGAGTGGCATACAGGCAAGCAGCATATGAAGCCGGTCTGAAGCCACACAAATGCAGAAGAGGTACTCTTGCATCCCTTAGGAACGAGATATTAGGTTAGATTACCCTAGCCTATGAAAAAGGGTGCCAATATGCAGCATAGTCTTCCTAGGCACTTGTAGTAACCCCCTTCGCAAGCCACCTAGACCCTTTGTCCCTTCATGGCAATTTCCCCTCTTCCCCCCGAACTCACCATATGTGGGGCTGACCTTTGAGCTAGCCAAGGGACCGTGAGAAAGAGGTGTGTGTAAATCTTGTGATTCACGACTGTGAGCACACTCACAATACTGTGTCTGTTCATTGTTTCTTTGGTTTCTGCAGATGTGCCCTTGAGGACCCACTCCTCCACACTGGTGGAGCCCCTCAGTCAGAGAAGGTGATGAATCAGAACGAGTAAGGAGGGCATGTTTTGTAAAGTGCTGCAGTCAACAGATACAGCAGATAGTGAAACAAGAGCTTGGAGGGAGACAGCTAATGAAAAACTCAGGATGGATAGCCTGGAAAGGAGATAGGGGCAGGAGTAGATGATAGATGGGCAGAAACAGAAGATAAAGCTACTGAAGGGCTAGACAGAGATGCTCAAGTCTCACATCATGCTGCAGTCAGATCACATCCATGCCTGGGTCATTCTACAGCCAATACAAAACTCTGTTCCATGCCCTCCCCAAACTCCCCCACCACATTCCGTGCATGTTCCCGGTCCCTCACAGAACCTCACAGAGCCGTAACCAAGAGACCGTTCCTCATTTCCCATGTCCTCTGTTTGACAAAACATTTGTATTATGTCCTGTTATTAAACTTTATTCTTTGATACAAATTGACTCTTTATTTTTGTCATATACACATTAATTGGTGCTAACATTCAAACACAGTGGCTATAGGCAGGAACATTTGCTCACTACAATTAAAGCTCAGGAAGCAAGCAGTACAGGGATCATTCAAGGTGGCAAGTAAACATTGCCTGGCCGAATGCTTAGACACATTACTGGGAATCACTGTCAGAATGCTCCTTCAAAGCCCCCCTGATTCGAATAGCCACCCGCTGTACCCGTCTAATTGCCCTGCAAAATGGCTGCTCAAAATCAGCAGCCAGCTGATCAACCACAGCACCCCACCCCTGGGAAACTTTTGCCCCTTTGCTTCACAAATACTATGCAGAGTAGAGCAGGCCCAAATGACCATGGGAATATTTTCCTCACTGAGGTCTAACAGGCCAAAAATGTCATGCCAATGACCTTTTAATCGGCCAAAGGCACATTCAGTGGTCATTTGGCACCTGCATAGCCTGTTGTTGAAGTGCTTCTTGCTGCTGCCTAAGTTCCTGGTGTAAAAGGATTCATAAGCCACAGGAGCAAGGAGTAGGCAGAGTCTCCCAGGATCACTATGGATATTTCAGCATCCCCCATTGGAATCTTCTGGTCTGGAAAGAAAGTCCCAGCGTGTAGCTTCCTATACAGTCCAGTGTTCCAAAAGATGCATTCATCATGCCCCTACTCTGACCACCTCACATTGATGTCAGTGAAGCAGTCCCTGTGATCCACCAGCGCCTTGAAGACCATGGAGAAGTAGCCCTTTTGGTTGATGTACTCTGTTGCAAGATGCTCTGGGGCCAAAATTGGGGTATGTGTTCCATCTATCACCCCGCTGCAGTTAGGGAATCCCATTGTCTCAAAGCCATCAATTATTTCTTGCACATTACTGAAAGTCACAGTCCTTTGTAAGAGGAGGCAATTAATGGCCCTACATACTTGCATCACTGCGGCTCCCACAGTGGCCTTTCCAACTCCAAACTGATTTGCAACTGACTGGTAGCAGTCTGGAGTTGCCAGCTTCCACGCAGCGATCTCCACTCACTTTTCAACCGTGAGGGCAGCTCTCATTCTGCTGTCCTTGCACAGCAGTGCTGGGGAGAGCTCCGCACACAGTTCCAAAAAGGTGGATTTGCGCATCTGAAAGTTCTGTAGCTACATCCCATACATGTATCACAATGCGATCCCACCACTCAGTGCTTGTTTCCTGAGCTCAATACCGAGGATCTTCCATGTGCAGCTGTTCGGTGAATGCCAGCATCAATCTTGAATTGTTTGTTTCTATGGCAGACAGCAGGGCAGGCACCACTGATTCATTCTCTGTTTCACAGCTTATGAAATACTGCAGGACCAGCCATATTGTGTTCATAAGTCTCATCACCAGACTGGTCAGCAGTTCAGGAGCAGTGCTTTCAGGCAGAGATGAAGGGCGCATAGTTTACAAGGGCTGTTGAAAACAGCATGAAACAAAGTCAGAAGCCCATGGAATGATGAGATGGAAAGAACTGCATAATGGGATGGCAAGCGCACCCCCATGATGCACCACGATCCATTTCCAGAGCTCCCAGCAGCAGAGGGTGGCAAGTTGCACAGTGGGATGGCTACCCGCAATGCAGCGCATGCTCTCAATGCAAGAGCAATGACTGTGGATGCTTTCCGCCGAGACAAGGAGCGTTGGTGTGGTCATGCACAACTGATGTCATTAAAATGTCTTATGATTGTTTACGTAACTTAAGTGAACTTAACTCTGTAGTGTAGACATGGCCTAAGTCTGGTTCACTTCCATCCATTATTCCCCCTCAGAATTTATGGGATTTGGCTGGAGGGATTTCTCATGGATTCAGAGGAAGAGGTAGCATGCTGCAGAGCCACAGTTTCCTCCCCACATCTCTCTGTAAAACTATCCTTCCACAACCTGGAATAAATTACATTAGGCAATCAATAAAGTTGTCAGTTTAGAAATACTGGCCCCTAGTTTAATCATCAAAGTTTGATTTGTTTAAAAAAAAAAAAAAAGCGCGAGTGAGAGTTCAAATCTTCCTATGAATTAGTAATGTTTACATGATATTTTTTGGGTAAGCAAAACTAGATCTTATACTGAACTTCATGACATTTCTCTGTTTGTTTTCGGTGTCTTAGGCGAGTGATATGTGAACAGTAAGCAAAGAGATAGTTACATTTGTAGAGCATTTTACTCGTGAACACAAAGAAACCATTTGTTTGGGCGGGGGAGTGTTTTGGGTTGATCTTGTCAACCTCTGATTTATTTTTTTTTTTTTTCAAATTTTTTAAATAATAAATGCAGATAAAGGCTAATCTTTCATTTTTGCTGCTCTCATGATTTGAAGTATAAAATATCCGGCTGCCATTGTCATAAAATCTGACTTGTGTTTACGAGGTTATTGGGTGCTTGTTTTTTCTGCTAGGAATAAATAGTGTGATAAATTTACATACCTCATCCTAGCTGCTTCTTTCACAGACTTACACACAGTAGGCCAAATACTGAGATGTTTACTCACTTGAATTTTATTCAGACAGTGGCAGCTTCACTGGGAGCCTAGCTTGAGAGAAAACTGAGCTAAGGATCTCAGGACTTGACCATCTAAAGGTTCCTGTTTGGTTAGCATCCTGCCTGGTGATTGTTTATAAGGCTTTCAGAAAACATTCAAAAACCAAAATCTCTGGAAAGGTAAAGAATAGGGAACAATTAACTTTATTGTTGGGGACAAGGAGCAGGAAAATGCAGGAGTGTTCAGGTTCACCCATGTCTTTGTTTTAACCACTGACCACACTGAGTAAATTAGCTGGTGTACTCTGTAGGAGAGGCATTTTGCTCAGATGCTCTTCTGTGTTTATGACATTTCCAAATAATGCATGAAAGCTGACTGACAACAGCGCTTTAGTCAGTCAGGGGGCTGTTTAGTCCTGAATGAAAGGTGGAAGCCTCTTAAATGGGAAAAGGTGACTCTTGAGCAACACGTTATGTTGGAGAGGCTATAAAGCCATTCCCTGACAGCTGAAATTTTGAAAGAAAAGACCGTATGCATCTTTTCTTAGAGCTGATTTGTCACTGTTTTCCATGCTATAAATATAGAAGAGACCAAAGTCAATGAGGCTTACATCAGAGATGAATTTGGCACACTACGTCTTGTTGGGAAATGAAGCCAGACCACAGGTGGTGTAAATTAGCAAAGCTAAGTACACCAGCGGAGGATCTGACCCCTGAATCTGGCACAAACAAGAAACACTTGCAGCATAGTCCAGTATGTTCTGATATTTGACATTCTGATGTTTGGCAGACAGGAAAGAAGATAGCAAAATAGGAAATGGCTCCAACAGAAGAACTTCAGAATAATAGTATCTGGTAATCTGCTGCCTTGTGAATGAGACAGCCTGTCTCTTTTAAGTGGATCTCCCTCTACCCACACACCTTTTCCACCCTATTTCCATTCATGCTACAGTCTTAATTCTGGTATTCCCTGTGAGCTTTCTATGGGTTGCTAAGGAGCTGTTTAACTTCACAAAAAAACCAAGTCTTGCCAATTTTGTTTTTAGCACTGTATCAGCTTTCAGAAGAACTCTGTTATGGGAATGCGAAATCCTCTTGTCATTAATTCATTGTTTCTGCTCTTACACTTTACAGTGCAGCACAAGCTGGGTGAAGCAGAAATGTTAAATATAGGGTTGCCACTACACAGACACTCAGACCTGATGTACACTACAGAGTTAGGGTGATGTGAGGCAGCTTACATTGACCTAATTATGTCCGTGTCTGCACTACATCCTTGCTCCGAACCGGGCTGCCACCGGAGGTCCCGGCTCCGAGTCAGGCTGCTGCCCAGGCTCCCCACTCCCTGCTGGGAGCCCTGATGCCCCTTGGGCTCCAGACTCTCTGTTCTCCCCTGGGAGCTGCTGGGCTTCCAGCGGGGAGCTGAGAGCCTGCGGGGAAGCCGTGCTCCTGGTGGAGAGCCAAAACCCCGGGGGCGGGGGCAGCCATGCTCCCAGTGTGGAGCTGAGAGCCATGCGGGGCAGCTGAGTTCCCAGCAGGGAGCTGCAGGTGGAGCTGAGAGCCCCCCCTGCCTTAAGTTGGTGGAAGGACTCCTCGTGAGTATACACACCACCAACAGAACGAGGGTAGTATTGACAAACTGCCACAGTAATGGCTCTTAAGTCAAACCAACATAGGTCATCTTAAGTTTGTAGTGTAGACATGCCCTCAGACAATATTACAGATTTGTTTTCTGCTCACTTCCTTCACTTCGTCCAATCCGCTTGCCAATTTGCCACTTCCTAGATCTTCTCCTACTCTTATCTCCATGCTATGCACACCCAGCACTTGGAATCTTCCTCCTGTCTCACCTCCAAACATCTCCTTAAAGCACACAGTTTCTAAAAGGCCTGCAAAAGCTAGCCTTTCCCTTCACTGAGGCATTAGCAAAATAGATGCTAGACAGTTCAGTTCCATACCATATGGAACTGAAATGATGCATGATGAACTTCACTATCCAAACACGTTCCTTCTTTTCCCTTTCCCCCAGTCGTTAGCAGTATCTTGTCTAGGTAGGCATTTGTCTTTCAATGAGATCCATTCAAGCATATCTGCCTCCTCTCTCCTGCTATTCCTCTTCTCTTTGTGCAGCCAGCTCCTTCTCATTTCTCTGGTGTAAGCACATCTCCTTCCTTCCCCAGTAGAGTTTAAGGCTTAGAAGGGACCATTTTGATAATCTGGTTGGGCCTCTTGTGTAAAAGAAGTTTGAGAACCTCACCCACTAATCTCTGCATCAAACTTTTGTGTGAGCTGTGCCATATCTTTTAGACAGACATTCAGTCGTGATTTAAAGACTTGCAGTGGTGGAGAATCCACCACATCCCTAGGTAAGTTGTTTCATTGGTTAATTTCAAACAGCAAATGGAGCTAATGTGCCCTGGCACTCCTGAATCCCTGCTGTACCTTTCCTCCTCTATATGGCATATTAAAAATAATTGGTAAGTATCACATATCAACACTTCAGCCCTGTCAAAGACTCCCACAAGAAGTTCAGACAATCCTTTGAAGTAATTTGTTGAATGAAGAATAAAAATAGATCTTGGAGATGGAATGTGACCATCTGTAACCTTTTGGTCTCCTGGGTAAAGAAAAGTTGTGTCAGCAGAGAGATAGGAAACGCTGTCATAGAAATTCCTGAAATTCCCAGGTGTGGGAGGGAGACTTGAAACATACCATCTTCAAGTAATCTCCCCTGCCTTCTCTCTCCTTCCATGATTATCTCCACATGGCAGTTGTTGTGCTCGGCACATTGGCAGTGCCATTTGGGAGCTGGAGCCATCTGGAAAGCAAGCTGCAAAATGATCTGAAGTCTGTGTGCTGAACACAGAGGAGTATTGTGCTTCTTTTTCAGACAGATTTCAAAGGGAAGAAGAAAGTCTGAGAATACTTCTCCAGTAACAGGAGGAGTATTGGAAGAAAGAAAAATATCAGCTCATGGAATGTGGCCTTTGTGCTTGGGAAGGGGAGTGTATTTTTTTTTTTAAAGGAACACAAATGTCCAAAAAAAGAAATGACTTTTACAGGGTACAGGATCTGATCCAACCTAGCTCTTCTGGTACACTCTTTATGTCCTAAATTTATTCTTTGTGCATGAGGGTTTGGCAGGAAATCTATCTAAAAGAATGGATTCATCAGATTGAATGTGAGTAGTGGAAGAATAGAGCTACAGAACACATTTCCATGTGCCTTCAAAATGAAGCTATTGATACAGGGATATTCTGGGTAAATATCCTCTGACATGGTTTCCTGTGACTCTTTTATAAGGCTGTATTTCTGTACCATTACCTGATTGGATGGATGAAGGACGGATCAAGAAATGGACTGGACTGCCAAAACTTGCAAATTATCATACAGGGCTTTATGCCCCTGTACAGTCCTTTAAAGCTGGAGATAGTTTCATTGCTTTGGGTTGTAACCAACTCCCAGGATGCTTTAGTGCGATATATCTCCCATCCATTCAGCCTTTAGGCTGCACCAGGGACATTTAGGCCCTCAGCCAGCCCAAGTTCAGGGAAACAGAAAGCTGGCATGGCTTAGAGCCCTTTTCCCCACCACTCACCTGAGTTGTCTGCGCAGCTGAGGATCTGGCCTAACTTTTTCAGTCACAAGAGGCCAGATTCTGCACCCATATTCATACTGAGTAGTACTGAAATGGACTATTCAAAGAGTTAAAGCATAAGGAAGGGTGGCAGAATCTGGCTGGGTTTTTTCTTTCCCCTGTCATTGTGGGACCACGTCCTCCAAAAGCTGGAGTAGTGACAGCCCTGCTATTCAAATGCTGCTAGGATCACCACATCTTTTCAACTGGTCACTGGGTTGGGTTGAGTCACTGTAGATTGTTTAACAGAGATAGATTTATAAGCAGTGCTGTTGTAGATTGAATGGTTTCAGTTTGAAGTATGGTTCTGCTCTGAAAAGTGACTGTGAAACACAGCACCTTCTTACACAGTAGATCTCCCTATGTGGATTCAGAGTCATCCACTTAAACCTGTAACACAAAGAACCCTACTACTTTTTTAGTTTTGGTAGCATTGCAGGGGCAATGTAGCTATGGGTAAGTGTGCTGAATTCTATTCTGGCTCGCAAAGCAGCACCAATTCTTATCTAAGTTCTAATTGTAAAGGTTTTGCTTATGGGTGATATATAATAGTTTGGCTCTCAGATCCCAGGATGAGTTTGCAGGACTGGTAATTATGAAAACCATCTCTTTACTTGTAAGATGTGCAGATTTGACCTGGAGACATTGAGACACAATACATATGATTCAATTTTTCAGTGTCATTTTTCTAAGCAGAACTGCACTTTAACTTGTCACTGTGCTAAGAGATATAGATTCAGCAGGTGCACTTGATTAGAAGCACCAATGTGTTGGGGTGAACAGATGCTATCATGATGTATCCCCAGGAGTATGGGAATCCACAGAATCTACAATACTGTATAGATGTGGGGTTCCTTGTGTTAAAAGGGTTAACAGCTGGTGCTGTGAGTGTAGACACCAAATCAGACAATAGTGGACACAGCCAGGATACTCAGCAGGCTTGTTTTTAATTGAATTATAAACAAAGCTGCTTTCATGGGAAGTGCTTAGTTTGCTACATTGGTATGGGGCAGGAGGGTAGTTGAACAGAGACCTCACTTTAGTCTTTGCTGGCGAGAGGGCCTGGTTTTCTACTGCCTTAAGCCCGTGCCAAGTGGTTGTAAAATGCTACTTACATCAGGATAACGGTGCTTTACACCCACCAGTATGTCCTCGCTTTGTACAGGTGCAAATGACGGCTGAAGCAGCAGAGCATCAAGCCCCAATTCATCTCTTTTAATAACACTGTTCTCAGAAAAAATAATGTTGTGTGTTTGTTGTTTGTAATTTGGATTGGCTCTTATGAACTTAACTGAGGTGCAGTAAGATGCTTTCAAATGTTTGTGAAGGGTAATGCCCCCTCCCACCAAAGATTCATTGTACCTACCTAGTCCTTTTACAGTTAGAGAGCAAACCCAGAAGCAAGGTGAATCTTGTCAGAAATGCAAATAAATAATCATACTGGGTCAATCCTTGGCCTTGCTTCTGGTTTGTGAAGTTTGCATTAGCCCCAGACAGCTAGCTGTATATGCTGTCTGAAAAATGATCCCAGGGCAGATCACCCCAGAGTTCAGGGAGGACCCACAGGTTCTATGCAGCAATGAGGTATGGCAAGAAGAGGAGAAATTATGTAAATAGGCTCCCCGGCCCTGAGTAGCTCTCCAGCCTGCATGACAAGTACCTTCATAGAGTATTTGCCTTGTGGCAGCCCTGTACAGCCTACAACAGCCTGGGGGAGGGAAGGTGGGTAGCCTCCTAGGTCTAGATTAGATATTAAAGGTGTGATGTTAAGCTCTAGCTCAAACTAATTAACACCTTCTAAATCTCTAATCAAGAAAAAGAAATTGTACTTTGGCATGCGTGAAAGGGCTCAATTCCTTAGGCTTTAACATCACACCTAAAACCTAGTTTAGAGAAGCCCCACATTGATTTTGGCTGAAGTCAGCAGTTGAGGGTTGGTCCTGTGGTATTTTGATACTGCGAGCCTGATTTCGACTACATTTACACCAGTGTGAGACTAGAATCCGGCCCTGCAACTCTACAGTAGACACACATTCAGATTCTCCAGAGTCTCTCTTTAAAATAAGTCCTTTCTACAGTATTTCTTAGTTTACTTTGTAGGTCTGGGATAGTAGCACGAAGTTGATTTTTTTTTTCTAATTCTTCCCTCTGAAAGTTAGATTTGTGATGGTTGACATATTATAACTCCCTACAGTATGTGTGCTATGTAAGGAATTTGAATACTCTTCAGACTAAGCATTGATTTGCTAATGATGTTATCGCGTGTATTTGTCTCAAAGTACCTCACTCACTCCCTCTTCAAACTATATAACTGCCTTGCCCTCCTGTAAAGTGTAAAGGAAGGCTTCACTTTAGACTTGTTCTCCAATACAGCTCACTGTTCACAGAATCAGAAATGTTAGATATGGAAAAGACCCATTAAGTCATTTTAGCTATTCCCCAGTGGCAGTGCCGGGTGGTCCCCTACAATCTGCTTTCTTATGCTTTGTTCAGTCTTCTTTTAAGTGTCTTAACTCAAGGGATAGTAATTACATCACATTTCCATTGTAGTCACCTTATTTAGGTTCCAGTCCCGCAAACACTGAGGTCAATGGAACTATTCATGTGCACAAAGTTATTCAAATGTTAAGTGTTTGCAGGATCAGAGTGTAAGGCCTTATCTAGAAGAGAGAATTGTACAGATTGAACTACGTGCTTGTTTATACACAGTTTTTGTACTGCTTTAAATGATAATGGTTTGCAACTGACATAGTTAAAGCAGTAGAGCCCCCTAGCATTATACACAGTTATACCAGTATAGCTTATTCCTCTAAGGGAAGAGGAATAAACTGTACCAGTTGAAAGCACTTGTATACCAGTTTAACCACATCCGCATACTGATTTTAACTATTTCAGTATCAAATCACCCCCCTAACCGATATATTTAAAAGCAGTACAAAAATGATGTAGACCAGACCTAAATTGGTTTCGGAACTGATTTTGGGGTTGGGGAGAGGTTTGCTCTCACCTGCCTAAACTAGTCCAATCAAGAGGGTTGCAAATTTGCTTGTGTGCATGCCTCATGATAAGGTCACACCTGAAGTCTGCAGCAGCACCAGCAACTAAGCCCATATCAACCCAGTCCCACTTGAGTGTCTTTTAATCCCAATTGTGTCCTTTCTATTTCCATCTGAACAAATGAACAGCAAGGAGAATGATCAGTGCCTAAAATGCCAATGTGAAAGGAAGCTTAGATATTCAATGAGTGAAGGAATGGAGAAAGGATATTGTACATGCTGAATTTAAGTGAAACTTGCTTACAGATCTCCCTGTCCTCTGTCTTACATCTACCAAGTGGTGAGGAATGTGGGAAAGAATTTTAAATATTCAATTTTATCTCTTCACATCTTAAGAATTAGAGGACATACCCTGGAGAGTTAATCAATCAACTTCAGTAGTGAAGTTCTGTGCCCTCCGCCCTCTCTCTCATTTGTTCATTTGCTAGAAATTTACAACGTTCAATGCAGTGTTGTACCTTTTAAATTTCATTAAATCAGATCAACTTTTAAATAAATGTAATAAAGTCTATTGTATGTTTCATGTTAAAAGAAGGGGCTAAGGGAACAGTAAATCTGTATGTTGTTTTGCAATTTTTTAATGAAATCTGCACCTGAGATATCAGAGAATTTGAGTTTCTAAAATATTTTTTGTTTCATTTCGTTTACTACAGAATCTCGAAGTTACATGGAAGGCCTTAACCACTCGGTTGTGATGACTGACAGCACCATGGGCACCAATCCCGCTTTGCTGAGGACTGACATGCAGACAGCTCCTTCATGTCAGCGGCCTTTTGTATCTGCGTGCGCCATTTCCAGAAACAGCTCCATCCCAACCGGAGAAAGGTGGGAACTTGCCAGGGCTTTTCTTCTACCTGGAAGTTTGGGGTTCTTACAAAATCAGTCTCCATCTGTGTCATTAGGCCTATGTCCACACTGCAGAATGACAATGTTAGCACATTGAGACTTCAGGCCAGCCAATTTGGATAAATAACTGCCACATTTGAGCAAGAGGTTTTTGGGGATGGATGTGACTCAGGTTAGGGGGAACACTTGAATAAGAACTCAATTCAACTTCACAGTGAACATAAGTCCTTGGACAGTAAATACCTGATTTTCAGAAATGCTGAGCATGTTCTTTGGTATATTACGTGCATGTATTGAAGGGGGGCTGTATGGCTTTTAAAAATTTTAGAAGTAATAATAGAGGTTGTTGATCTGCCTGAGAAAAACTTTTAGGTGTCAAAATACATAGAGATCCAAATCTCTTTTAATTCACTGCTTTGCTATATGTCAGTGCAAGTTCGTACATACTCATCAGAGTGCTAACAGCTCCCGATATTTTTACTGAAAGCCATTTGGGGAAAATCCCATAACATTTCATATTGAAAACATATTGGTGCAGAACATAAACACTGTTTACAATGTGTATCATTCTATCATTTTAGCAAATATATATCTAATAAATAAGACATTTGGTGAAAACATTTTTCAGAGAGACAGGGCAAAAACGATGGTCAACAATTGATTTCATTTTCAACTGCCCAGTTGCCTCAGAAATTTTATTATCATTAATTATTTGTTTTGTGGTACCATCCAAGGCCCAAATCAAGGAGCAGGGTGTCATTGTGGTAGGCATAGTATAAGGACATAAAAGAGCTGATCCCTGTCCCAAAGAGCATAGAATTTAAATATAAAATGAGAGAGAACAGGTGGATACAACAAGCACACGGGGAGAAGCTACAGGGTAACAGTGAGAAGATTATGAACAGCCCCAATAGCAGAGGTCACAGCACTCCAGCTGCCTAGCCATCCCAAATAGGGCTTCCTGTTCCCAGACTCCTAGGTGGATAGCTACTGTCTTCACCCAGGACCCCATCCCTGCACTGTTTGATTATTATTGATCTCACCTCCCACATCTCTGGGTGTGTCTAATTACCATCTCTATTCATGGCTAATTGGCGTCTTTTTCACAGTAGTTTTCAGAACTGCCCTTCTGTTAGCTGATGTTAGCTGGCTGAAGTGTCAAGCTCTTCATAAGCATCCTGATGCCTTTGGTTTCTTTTCCCTTCTGCTGGTTTCCTTTAAAACTAGTGCTTAGAGAGAGGATATTTCCAGCCTGAGAAACTGTGAATCATATTTACAAATCCCCAATAACATATCTTAGAACTGCAGTCTGAAAAGATGTGACTTGTCATTATAAATAACCATGAATTGCAAATAGAGAGTTAAGACCTCAGCATCAGGCACTGCCAATACTACTAATATGAAATCATTAAAAAATCAAAGTGTAAGTCCCTCATTTTAAAGTTTATCTTGAAACTTTGTTCCTTTCTTTCTAATACTTCTCATTTCTTTTCAAAGTACCCTTACCTTTTCAACTTTTTTATTTTGTCTTCATTTCTTCATTTTCCTTTCCTGTGTTATTGTGCAGTTTCTGTGGCATGCACAGATCTGGCATCCATTTCCACTGTGCCCTTTCAACTAAATCCCTTCTCTGTGTTTTTAAGTTCTTAACTCAATTTTTCTCCCTTCATTTATACAGTGCGGGCTTGTTCTCCCTTGCCAACCTAGCCCTGCCCAAACCCCCCCTCTCTATAACAAGTACTTGCTAATATATTTTTCAGCCATAGCTTCAGTACAGTAGACTTTTAGAAGTGTGTGTGTTTGGTGGTGGGGAATAAACTGTCTTTGCCTTTCCAAACTCTTGTCATGGAGAGATGATGTGTCCAGGGGGTGGTGTTTCTGCACACTGATAAGTACAATTATTCAGAAATGGAACAGTCCTTTGTTTAATGTTCAAACCTCTAGTTTCATAGGTGAAGCAAAACCTTGGAAAAAGTGTCTGTGGTGTTGCATGCTGCCTTCTGTGTTCTGCACTATTTTCTTTGCCCTTCTTATATGCACTTACATTTCCCAATGGACCTTACTCCCCTCTTTTGTAATATGAATGATCTTACGGTTAAGACACAGTCCTGGGAGTCAAGAGTCTTGAATACTATTCCTGGCTCTGTCACTGATTTATTTTGTGACCTTGGGCAAGTCTCTGAACTGTTGGTGTCTCAGTTCCCCTATCTGGCAAATGAGGATAATCATGCAAACCTTACATGGTCTCAATTAACTAAAGTGTCTTGAGAATACATGCGTGGAGAGTGCTATAGAAGTGTCAGGTTTTGTTGTCTTGGTGAAGATTATTATTTATTGCTGTTAAAGATTATTGCTAAAGACTGGAATAAAGGCATTGTGCAATGAAATGTTTTCAAGACATATGGGAATGATTTGGTTGTGACATTTTCTTTTTGAACAGTCCTTCTGCAACTGAATGCCACTGGCTAGAAAGCAACACTAAGTCCACCCCTTCACCCCAGCTGTCAGTGCTGGGGAACAGCAGGCCTACAGGAAATTACCTTGTGTCCTCAGAATTTTCAAGCCCCATTCAGGACGGCTCGCTCTTGTCCCATTTCCAATCCCCAGGATTGCAAATAATCTCTTTGAACAGCCGAGAGGATTCATCCTTAGACCAGCAACAAGAGCCTGCTGCCCATCCCAGTGCCCGGGCCTACCTGAACTATGGTGGGACCAGCGTTAGCAGTAGCCCACCACTGGAGGAGAAACAACCTGTTTTCATGGCCAATACTAGCAGCTCTCCCAAAACTATGAGCTCGCCACTGGCAAGTACAGCGGACAATGGCTTTTTGGCCCACAACTTGCTTACAGTGGCCTCTGGACACAAAAGCCAGAGCAGCACAATTCAACAGCACCATGGAATGAACCTGCACCCACAGCCACCTCTTCCAGAGAAGAAGAGGACTTCTGAGGGAGACCGTTCTTTTGGCTCCATCTCTCCTTCTTCAAGTGGCTTCTCCAGCCCTCATAGCGGGAGCACAATCAGCATCCCATTCCCAAATGTCCTTCCAGACTTTTCAAAAGTTTTAAGCACTTCCCCTTTGTCAGGTAGGTTTTATGCCAGGATGTATTTATAGTTAAACTGACACCTTTTATATGAGCGTGTGAGTAGGGTGGGATGTTAGATACTTTATAAAATAGTGGATGTTGAATAGCGAATGAAGTGACTGTTTGTAGTAAGAGGAGACACTTCACTTATTTTATATGTATTGTTTCTAAAGACAAAACTCCAGAGTGCTTTCTCTGAGCCTTTTTGGATGTGTCAGTCAAATGCAGCCCTCTCTCTGCTGCCAGCCCACAAGTAAGTAGTGACTGGGCCAATTCCTCTTAATAATGGCTGGCTTTGTCCTGCATCCTTGCTAGGCTCATGGCAAGAATACTTCGAATGTGGCTGTTTGTCATCTGGTCTGTGTTCAGACGTAGCCAGGACTTACTGAGGAACTAAATGTTTAATGTAGCTTTATAACTCTGAGTTTTCATATTTTATAGCTTGCGGGAAATGGAACTTTAATAGCACTAGTCAAAGTATCATGTGATGTATGTTTTATTTCTCAAAGCAGCTTCAGAACTCTCCCAGACTACTAGTTTAGTTGTGATGTTCCTCTCCCCCCACCTCCTATGGTTGAACTCTGAATTCCTAAATTAATCAGCACCTCACTGTCCGAGGTGAGAGCTAACAGCAGGAAATGCCCTTTGCAGTTATGGTGTATATTGATTTTTTTTAATTTTCTTTTACCTTTATTTAACAGAAAACCCAACTGATAAACACGTGACCGTAAAATTTGTCCAAGATACATCCAAGTTCTGGTACAAGCCAGATATTTCAAGAGAACAAGGTATACCAAATATCATCTTCTGCACGGTGTTCAGCTGCAGAAGGGCTGTTCAGGAGTGCTCTGTATAAATTTCTGGTGTCTGGGGTCTAGATTTCTTTACATACAAATGTAAAAATATTTCTGGCCTTAGCAATAGGCGGACTAGAGGCCCTTAGGCCAAGCACCCAGTTTAGTAGGAGGACTGGTTTTGTTAAATAACCCTTGAGAAAGTGACAAAGAACTGGATTTAATTTGAGCCAGATCCTCAGATCCTCTGGAATGACCCAAAGGGGACTTAATGGCAGTAGCTGAAGATTTTCCCTAGGGGAATTAGGGACTGGCATAGCCATCCCCTCCAGTCTTTTCCCGCTGGTACTGGGGAACTTTCCAGGGCATGCTGAAGGAAAGCAGAGGGGAGGAAGGCACAATGTGCTCCGGTGATCCTGGCTCAAGGGATCATTATTCACCAGTACAAGTTATCCTAAGTCTGCTCTAACTTGCAGGCCAATTTGACTTCCAGGATTTGGAGAGGCAGGGCAAAAAGCTACCTATACTTATCATCTCCTCAGGTAACTGAGTGCTCATCTGGCATGGAGTCAGCCCTATGTTTTGTAAAGTGTACGTAAATTTAATGCTAACAGGTCAGAGAACCGTTACAGAGAACTAAGTATAATACAGAGCAAGCTTCTCCCATGCAGATCTACCAAGACACCTCAGCCACTGCCCGCAACTGTTACAGCTGGTTTTTAAAGCTAGTTGTCAGTGGTTCCATACTTACTATGCTCATTCCACAAGTTACAGTTCTTAGTGCCTTAACTGCATCTCTGCTTGTACAATGGGGATGGGAAATAGAAAGTATTCTTCATGGGTATCAGCAGGATAGGGACATCCCAAAAAAATGATAAACTACCCAGAATAAGAAACTTCTCTGAAAGTTGGCAGTCTGGAATTCTGCAACTCCTGTCCCAGGTGGCCTGTATTAATCCTACACCTCAATAAACTATAATCCTCCGGGGAGTATTTATATAAATATATATAATTTTTACATGCACATGTATTCCAGAAAAAACCCTCCACCTCACTTATGTCAGTCTGAGACATAAGAACGGCCATACTGGGTCAGACCAATGGTCCATTTAGCTCAGCAGCTTGTCTTCTGACAGTAGCCAGTGCCAGATGCTTCAGAGGGAATGAAAGAAACGGGCAATTATCAATTGATCCAACTCCTGTTGTCTGGTCCCAGCATCTGGCAGTCAGAGGCGTCACCTGAGTACACATAGATGCAGCACCCAGAGGATTATGATTTAGTGATGTTTAAGATTAATATAGGTTGCCTCAGACTGTTGCTACAGAATTTCAGGCTGCAGAATTTTGGAGAAGTTTATAATTCTAACAGTTTATTATTTATTTGGTTGTCCCTATGTTGTCGATCCCCAAGGAAAACTCCATTGCCATTTTACAGGCACACCCAGAGTTAAGGCAATATAATAATACATATATTACATTCTCTCTTTCTCTCTTTGCAGTAGCACTTACAATGTTCTATGTGCTTTACAAACAGCTGCTATATGAGAAGACAATCCCTGCATACATATAAGTAAATTGTAAAATTCAAATACTCTGAATCCTGCCTAATGGAATACGACAGCTCTGTGATGGACTCAGATCAGGTCTGCATGTCAGATAGCAAAGATGAGGCTGTTGGAACAGACATAATGTTTATAGTCAAAGTATAGTCTTCTTTGACTGGAAGGCCTTTAACATTGTCCCAATGAACCATAGCCAACATAGCCTTCAGCTACTGGCAAACTGTGAATTGCTGGATCTGTCTAATGCATACTTTCTCAGACTGTGAGGTTGTTTGCAGCGTCTTACAGTGCAGGTAAAAGCACAAGCACAGGGGAAAAGAAGATAGTAAAAAACAGAAGATTTACACTTCTTAGGTGTAGGATTTACTGGTCCAGGGCCCATTAGTGAATTGAATGTTCAAAGGATGACTCTTGACTTGTTGAGCCCAAAGAGGAAAGGAATAAAACTAACAGGCTGCTGCTTGAACAAGTTAAAAATATGCTTCCCAACAGTTTAATATTCACTTTTGTCCATCCAATATAATCTCTCTTCCCCTTTTTAAAAATACTAACATTATGGGAGGTGTCGGTGGTTTTTTTTCCCTTTGCCTGAGGGAGGAATCCTATGACCGATGTAGTTAGAAGGATTAGGCAAACACTCTCTTGAATTGCACAGTTTTGCATATTTACCACATTAGCCTCAACACATATTAGTGCAGTAATCTATTACTTTTCTCTCATCCCCGCCCACCTCCATGTTTACATCTTTTATAGATGAGCAGTACAAAATTCATATCAACTTGCAAACCGCTGCATTTGCTTATTCATGCAGGAGTCTGAGTATTTATGTTTGCAGTTCCGTGATTTGCCTATGTTGTTATCCAGTGTGTGCAGGAAGTCACCAGTATTTATGCAATTTCTGTGATTTAACATTTGTTCCAACTTTGGAATATTTTATTGTGTTCACAAAAGGTAGAAGGACCTTGCCAGTGCATACAAGACATGATGCACAATGTAAAGACTCCAAAATCAGAATCAGGCTCTCCCTGGGTTTTCTTTGCGGCATTGCTGAGTATTAGACATGCAGGAGGCTGGCTGAAATTTAAGCAATGAGTGAAAAGAAACACAGTCTGAAAAGTAGTCTGAACTCTGCAAAGATATTAGGAGGAATCACACCGTTCTGCACCCTGTTATATGACCCTGGACTTTGCCACAAAGTTATTCAAAGAAAAGTTAAGCCCATGGCTTCCTGACCTTGGGCTACAGAGCACTTTGATTCAAAGGCATACAGCAACCTCTCTGGAAGCCAGTCTTGCTATGTATAATCCAACTCATAGTCCCCAGGCAGAGATCACAGAACAAAAAGTATTCCAATTCTTAGAATCTCAAAATGCAAGTATATGCCTACCTACACCTCCTTCCCTGCTTAAAATGAGAGAAGAGGGAGAGAATACCTTTCGTATACCTTGTAATGCCTTGGCACTGTGTGCCACTTGGCTGTTAGTGGATGATGACACATGTCTGTTTGTTGTGGGGGCTGTGTAGAAGAGAAAGCAGCATTTTCTTGTCATGCCAACTATTGTGGCCATACTCCCAGTTACACTTTTTAACAAGCAAACAGAATAGCTTCAGGAATCAACTTTTCCTCTTTGCCAAAAAGCACATGCATGCTGGGAC
Organism: Caretta caretta; assembly: GCF_965140235.1. NCBI lineage: Eukaryota > Metazoa > Chordata > Testudines > Cheloniidae > Caretta > Caretta caretta. The sequence goes on from NC_134207.1 coordinate 169,280,666, forward strand.
AGAGCGTTGGAGAAGGAAAGTTCTGGCTCTTCTCTGATTGCAGGGAATTGTGAACATGTTCATGCCAGGTAGAGTGTTTGCCAATTTGCCAGCCTCTGTTTGCTGAGTTGTTCCCAAATTGGTCTCTCAAAGGCAGAAAGAGAAGATAGTTCTGTCTCTTAAAGGATGTTCTCCTGTAAAGCCTTTACCATTTTTGCAAATAGTATTAATAGTAACATACTCCATATCAGGGCTTGAAATCAGTGTTGCCAGCTTGAGACTATGCCCTCCCTCCCCCCACCCCACCCCAAAAAAAAAAAAGAGAGAGAGAGAGAGATGTGAGGTTTTGATTCTGCCTGGTCTCTACTACATAATGTTTGTCTGTCTCACATGGATATTATGGGGATTAGTTAATTAATGTGTGTACAGTGCTTTGAACATGTAAAACAGTGTGGGTGAGATTGTGAGCCCTTTAAGCTGCACATGTAGTACGGTACTATTCAGTATGAGCAAGGGGTTCACAATCTGGTGCTGTCTGAGCATTGAATAGATAGCAAAATCATATCCAGAGTTAGGATCCAAGGTTTTGATTCTGTTCTAAGGCAGTGAGGAGGGAGACAAAAGAACCTGGCATTCTTTACTAGTGCTTTAAATGAGGATTTGGAACAGTACCTTTGTGTTTATTACTTGGACTAAACACTTTTCTCAATCTCTCTCTGAATCCTTTGCAGCCATTGCCATTCTGAAGGACAAGGAACCAGGGTCATTCATTGTTCGAGACAGCCATTCTTTCAGGGGAGCCTATGGCCTGGCAATGAAAGTTGCTACACCTCCTCCTTCAGTGCTGCAGTTAAACAAGAAAGGTATTGTATGTCTCCCATCTTTACTTTGTCACACAGAGTGTGCAAGACCTAACTACTATATAGAATTCAGAGAAATCCTCCTTTCTCCATAATTAAACATCAAGAGGTGCAATTCTGAGTCGATCAACTCAGAAGTCTCAATTTGGATTCCTTGCAGTGCGAATAAGAATCTCTCCCAGTGGGACTGTGGAACATGTTTGTGTCATGCTTGGTAGTTTCATACACAGGTTGGTAATTATGTACACAGCTTGGATGTGCATGTACTATACAATATTGTCCTAACAGGAATCCAACACCAACTCACTAGCTGAGCCTCCTCAGTTATTAGAAGTCTGGTTTTGATCTAAGGCTCAGTGTCATGCCAAATACCACCATGCACAACTTTTGCCTTGATGGAAGAGGAAACTTTTTTGGCCTGGGAATTTGTTTTGAGACAACAGTATATCAGAAATAAATCTGAGAAAAATTAGCGTAGCTAAACAAGAAGCAGTGTGACAGATGTGTTCCCCCAGACTCCTGTGCCGTAACGTATAACTTATATCTGTCAGTCCTGAAGGGGAAAATGAAAAGAGCATATGGAACGCATTAGGCAGCATATGGAAACTCAGGAGGCAGTGTCTAAGACGTGTTCTTGGCTCTGATCGTGCCTACTGACCTTCTTGCTGCTACTTTTCTCTTTCCGAACCCTTTGTATACATTGGTAAATGTTGCCCAATGAGGTAAAGAACTGCAGAAAATTGGGTTGACTGAAAAATAGCAGCTGTTAATGTCTGTTTGGAGTGTTTCTGTCCTTTGTTCCTTCTTCCAATTATTTCAAGTGCACTTTTGGTCTGGAGCTTGGATTTCATTATTCCAGATTTAAAAGGAGAATAGGAACATAGGAATTGCCTCACTGGATCAGACCGAAGGCCAGTATAGTTCAATATCCTGCCTCTGATAATGCCAGTACCAGATGCTTCAGAGCAAGGTATAGAACCCTGGAATAGACAGATGTGGGATAATCTGTCCCCCACATTCATGCTGATCTGATCTTTAATAATTAGAGATTGGCACATATCCTGAAACATGATGTTTAATATACCTTCCAAAATTTTATCATTAATATGGTAACTCTGATAAACATATTTTAAAAATCCCTTTTAAAAAATCTTTCTAAATTCTTGGCCTCAACAGCTTTCTGTGGCAATGAGTCTAATTACATGATGGGTAAAAATTATTTCCTTTTTATAAGTTTTGGATTTGCCACATTTTAATTTAAGTCAAAGTCGCCTTCTTCTTGTGTTTGAGCCAGGAAGAACAGTAGTTCCTGATCTACGTTCTTGATACTCTTCACTATTTTATTCACTTCCTTAACATCACCATCTAATCATCTTGTTGCTGAAAGAAACAATGCCAATCTTTTCAGTTTCTCTTCCTATTAATTTTTTCTCTTGATTATTCTCATTACCCCACTAATTCTGTAATATCTGTGAGATGGGGTAATCAGGACTGCACATAATGTTCCAGATGAGGCCGCACCGTTGATTTATATATCAACATTATAACATTCCCCATATTATTCTCTATTCCATTTCTTATGTATCCTAACATTTTGTTTGCTTTGTGACCACACTGAGCTGTACACTGAGTAGTGATCTTCATTGTCTACAATGACACCTAGATCCCTTTCTTGAGTTGATACAGTTACTTTAGAACCCTGTAAGCCATATGGAGTTTCCCTCCAATTTACACTACTTTATATTTATCGACATTGAACTCCATTTACCATCATGTTCCCTGTTCACCTAGCTTGTTTAGGTTTCTCCAGAGTTCCTCAAAGTCCTCTCCAATCCTGACTTACCTAAATAACCTTGTGTCGTCTGAAAACTCACTCCTCCTCCCTTCCTAGATCTTTAATAAATATGTGAAACAATACAAGACTTAGTACAGAACCTTGAGGCACCCCCTGCTGTTAACCTTTTGCCTTGAGGAAAATTTACCATTTATTCCTCTTCTTTGTTTTCTATCACATAACAACAGCTTAACAGCCATATTGGTCTTGTCTGTGCTAGACAGTGAAGCTCCACTGGTGATCGCAAAACTGAGAACTCTAATGAAGGCTGGCTGTGGGTATTTTAACCGCCATGTTGTCTAACTTGAGCCTGAGAAGGCCGACATACATGGTAGTTCAAGTACCAGTGGCCACTGGCAACCTGTCTACCCTAGCTAAGTTGCTAACACTGGTTGAGCTGCACCAATGGTAGCAACTGTGGGAAACTTTAAAAAGCCTACTGTAGACAGAACCAATGGGTCTGTCTCCTGCTCTTACGTAAACTGAGTAAATCATGCTGTAAAAAGCAGGGAGATGGCCAGCAACTTCTGTACCACTTGCTCTAAGTTTCCCAGCCAGTCTGATTCCCACCAGACCTTCCCAGAGAGCAGAAATTTGTCTCCCCTGCATCACCTTTTCTTTTGGCATCGTGGCATCAGAAGGCATCCCAATTTTCTCTTGTAAGCAGTCCTTCAAGGGCCAACTTAGCAAATTTTGGCTTGTGTAGTGTTTCTGCTATAGAAACCAGTTTACTCATTTATGCTGGCTTGAACATCATCAATGAAATGTGGTCACCAGATGTCATGTGTCTCCTGGTCTGTGACTGATAAGATCAGAGACAAGGGGAATATCTGTAATCTTTTCGCTGATCTGTTATTGAGTTCATCTGTTATTGGGCCACTTTGCCCCATCACCATACAATGAGTGACCCTTTTGTTGCCGATGGGTGGCGCCAAATTTATATGTTCACTACTGCCAACCCCAAGCTTTGAAAAGTCATGAATCATGCCCCAAAATCATGAGTCTGGCTTAAAATTAATGAGATGTTTTAAGGGTAACTCTTGGGTCTTTTTAATTTGCCTTCAGGATTTTTAGTATTTCGGTTATGCTCAAGTTACAGTTTCAAGCTTTTCTCTGCAACCGTGATAGAAACTTCCCTTTTCTAAATGAAAGCCAAGAATCTCATCTAATCTTTTCCCTATGAAGTGGGGTATTAATTAAAATATCAACTATCATGAGATTCATGATAAAATCATTAGAGTTGGCGCACTGTAAATCTTTTACTGTAATATTTTAAACTGAGTACAGACCAGGACTACTACTAGTTTTATATCTATGTCAACGGGGTGTGTGTGTATGTTTTTGTTTTTCTCATTTTAACCCGGTTGCCAGCTCTTGTCATTAGTGAGTACATCAGAATTTCTGACCTTGTTTCTTCCATATTTCCTTTTCGTAGCTGCCATTGATTTTTTTGTCTTGACTTGATTGCCAACCCCACCTATTTCTTCCCTTACTTTCAGGAGAAAAAGAAACAACCAGCTGTTTTCCTTGACCTACTGGTTCCTATAAAATGTTGGGACACATCCTGGAGGTTTTGGACATTGGTACCCATCTAGGTGTCAACCAGAGGCAGAATTGTTGCAGGCTGGGAGTGATTATCTGTCGATAACATGCTATACAGTGCCTGTTTCATTGCGGATGGTGACACAGCAGTAGAATAGCTAGTGCACGGTCTGAATGCTATGTATAGAGCATTCACTTGTTCTAAGGAAGGCAGCTATCATAAACACTTCCTAATTTGTGACCCCCGTCTCTTATTCACTGGCTTACTTCATGTGTTTGTTTTCTTTTTTTCTACAGTGGGGGATTTGTCAAATGAGCTTGTCAGGCATTTTCTGATTGAATGCACCCATAAGGGAGTGCGGTTGAAAGGATGCCCAAACGAGCCATATTTTGGTAAGTGCTGTACATCAGCAGGACATGAAAAATGAGGATATTTTGCATACAGCCAGACTGCTTCATAACGTAGAATGGAACATGAGAGGAAATGTCACACAAAGATTGTGAGATGGTTTCTGCAGGAACCTATTTTAGTATTGTCATGATAATGGCCTTCTATATCAATCTATATGACCACATGGAAAAAAAGCACATTGTAGTAGAGGACATTCCAACTAGAGCATTGTAATGTGATGGAAGCACATCGCTTCTTGTTAGATTGCCCTAACAGGAATAGATGTACTAATTGCAGCTTCTCTTTGAAGTAAAGATGACCCCAAAGCAAACCAAAAAAAAGGCGGGGGGGGGGGGGATTTAAACTTTGTCAGTTTGAGATGGGAGGTATTTCAAACCTGAGGTTTTAGTTCAGTCCTGCCTCTAACTAGAAGCATGTATCCAAGGTACTTGTATGGCCCACTGCCATAATATCTGAGCACCTCACAATCATTTAATTAATTTATCCTCACAACACCCCAATGAGATAGGTAAGTCCTGTCACCTCCATTTTAAAGATGGGGAACTGAGGCACAGAAAGACTAGTTTCTTTTTGACTTGCCATAGGACTTTGGTCCAATGTTCCCTCTAATTTTTTCCATCCATGTGCAGAATGAACTTTGTTATGAGCACCAATATCGAGGAGATGTGCGCCACCAGTAGAAACAAAAAACCTAGATATAATATATATTTTTTAAAAGTTACCATAGGGATAATTACTCCAGCCAGGATAAGTTAGGCATTTTAGAACTCACTGCTCAAATAATTAAATTTAAGCACAACAGAGAAATCAAATTATGAAATGCATAGACCAAAATACTAAAATAACAGCACTCTGAAAAAATAAAATTACAGAGAGTATATGTGCATTGCAAGAAGTAGCAAGAAGTAACAACAGTAACACAAGTATGTGTTGGGAGATGTGTGTGAAAGAGCCAGAGTGTGTGTGAGAGAAACAGAGTATGTGTGTGTGTGTGTGTGTGTGTGAGAGAGAGAGAAAGAGAAAGAGACACAGGCACAGAGTGTGTATATGCTGGCTACTGGGGAAGTGTATGAGAGACCATGTGCTGTCTCTTCAAGCACAGCGGCACTCACCAGTCTGAAGGCTCGTTCAGACCGCAGCAGCCGCTAGCAGCTCCGTCTAACTCCCGAGTCCTATAGCTCCTCCCCAAGTAGCCAGGTCAGGCACTACACTGATGATTTGGGGCCTGAATTGGGAGGAATCTTCCCTGCCTGAGCTGTGGAGTGGCGACATGTCTGTATAGCTATTTCACAGACTACTCTTGCTGCCCTTACAAGGTACTATCCATAATGGGGATACTTCACAATGGGGATCCTCATGCCCATCTCCAAGTTCACCTGTGATGCCACCCCCCTTCTGCATCCAGCCATTCCCTGCCCTCCAGCAGCTACAAAGGACCCCTCTATGGCCATGCTCATTAGGGCTCAGATCTCTGAATTGTTGAGCAGCATCAACTCCCAGTGACATCAACAAGAAAGGAAGGTGCTCAGCAATTGTAAGATTGGGCCCTGGGCTCTGATTTTACAGCAGTTGTTGGTAGTCTATAGAAAATAATTTAAAATAAATCCATCTATAATTTTCTCCAGAACTGAAATATTGTTGGGTTATTCATGTTTTTCAGTGACTGGAATGAAAGGCACTAATAGACTGGCCAATCACCCCTCCAAATATAGAGTGTAAAATGTGCATTGACATTTTAAAGAGAACAGAGGGTCCAGATCCCTTAGGTGGAACTGAAAATCTCAGCCTTGCTATATAGTTACAGCAAATGGTGTCTCACGGCACTAATTAGAAGGAGACATGATTTAATGTGGGATATCATACAGATGGCCTCACCTGGGGAGGTGGTGAATTCATCTAGCTGTTCTTTTTTCCATTAAAACACAAACCAACTCGACTGCCTGGTGGTTAGAGCAGGGAACCAGAAGTTAGGACACTTTGAGTTATTTTCCCAGCTTTTCCACAGCCTCACAGCATGACATTGGACAGATTGCTTAGCTTGTCTGTTCTTACTGCCTCTTATGGGTGTTGAGACTTAATATGTTAATATTCGTAAAGCACATTATCATTGTCATCTTTCTCTTTAAAGTAAATTATTTAATCAGATGAAGGGGGGGAGGGAACTGCAGTTCATGTAAAAGGAGTTAGACGCAATAAATTATGAGAAGATGGATCTTTTAAAAATTACCAAAAAGGTAGTTGTTAAAGTGCCTTAGGAGCCAAGGGGGAAAAATGTTTTTAAGGGTTTTCTTGAGCCTGTAAATTATTGAAAAGCAAACATACCTCGTAAGCATTCTATTTGTGCACAAAAAGTAATCTTGCCTGTCTTGTTGTTCTTTTAACCACAGGGAGTTTGACAGCTTTGGTGTATCAACATTCCATTACTCCTCTGGCATTACCCTGCAAACTACTCATCCCAGACAGAGGTATGCTAGTCAAAATACAAAATAAAAGTGATACGCAACCAGGGATCCACTTCAAAATACCTATATCTGAAGGCAGGTGAACATGTCAGGGTAAAGTTCTGAACAAGAAAGCGTAGGAAAGAATGTCAGACAGTTGCCAAGCAGCTTTTGTCCAAGCTGCAGTTCGGAATTGATTAGTACTGTGCAGGGCCGGCTCTAAGATTTTTGCCGCCCCAAGCAAAAAAAATTTTTGGCCGCCCCCACTTTTTTTCCGTGCCTCCCCACCCTCGGCTCTGCCCCTTCCCCAAATCCCCGGCCCCGCCTCCTTCCCCGGGCGTGCCGCATTTCCTCCTCCCCGCCATTGCTTCCTGTGGCTCCCCCCGGCACAACTCCCCGCCCTAGCTCACCTCCGCTCCGCCTGCTCCCCTAACACGCTGCTGCTCCGCTTCTCCCCCCTCCCTCTCAGGTGAGGGAGAGGCGGTGCATTCAGGGGAGGAGGCCGAGCAAGGGTGAGGGGGGAGCGCAGGAAGTAACGGGGGGGGGCGCTGGGTGGGTTTGAGGAACCGCTCCCCCCCAGCTTGCCTCCGCTCCACCACCGCCGCCACCTCCCCGGAGCGCGCGGCCACCCGGCTTCTCCTCCCTCCCTCCCTCCCTCCCAGGCTTCCTGCACGTGCAGCAAGCCTGGGAGGGAGCGGGGAGAAGCGGAGCAGTGGCGGTGCGCTCAGGGGATGACGCGGAGCTGGGGCGACGAGGGCACATTTCTAGGGCCGGCGCCGGAATGCCGCCCCTAGAAATGTGCCACCCCAAGCACCTGCTTGTTTTTCTGGTGCCTAGAGCTGGCCCTGGTACTGTGATGCCCCAGTAATAAACATATATAACTCATGGTGATTAGCACTGCAATCCAATATTTAAAAAAAAAATTATTTTGCAGATTTGACATCACACCCAGGTATAGTTAGATTCAACTAGTCTTTACTCAAGCACAGGTAGCAAGAGTCCTCTAAGGGGGAAAAGTAGAATTTTAAAAAAGCAGATACCCCTAGGGTGTGGTTGAGGAAAAGAAACAGCAGTTTATGCAGGTCTAAATATTGCAATAAATAAATATTAAAGAGCACATAGAGTATGGGACTATAATTCTATTTTGGGTTGTGGTGACTCCATAAATTTCTCTAGCACCATCAACAAAAAAGCTTCTGTGTATTTTTGGCCCATAATTCAGTTGTCTGTTTATTCTCCCCTATAAAGCAAACACCAGATGTATTACTGAAATGTTAAACATTCTTGCGGTTTTCCATTGAACTCTTAAACTTTTCTGCTCCTAAAGGCTGTATGTCTGTGTACTCTAACATAGCATTCGAAATATGTAAATCCATGAAATATCTTAATGAAGCCATTTAAGCAGAATAACATACTGTGGAAGAATGTGGATCAGAGATCTGTCTTTAGATAGCTAGATAGAAAAATCACTGTGATGGGTGCGCTCACGCCACCTTTCCTTATCAGATAAAATTGGAAGTTCATTTGGTTCTAACAGAAAGTTTACGGTTGAAACATTTGTCTTTTTGCCCTAGACGAGCCTACTGCAGTGAAATGAATGTATCTAGTCTGATACAATCAAGCCTTTTAATGTAGAGATGGAGTTAAAGCATGAACTGTCTTTTGTCTCTTATTCTGGTCCTGATTCATACAGCACTAAACATGTACTTAACTGTAAGCTTGTGAGCGGTCCGATGGTAAGCAGTGAATCTGGGCCTCTGTTTTTCTTGATCATACTGAAAGAGAAACTATGTCATACCCAAATATAGCCCCATATATAGGTTCTGTACAGCCTTTTATAAAACTGAAAAATCAAAATGTGTCTGAGGGTTTTTTTAAAAAATGCTAGCAGAAAGATTCTAAAACAAACCTTCCAGTGCTGTGTTTACAGCCTACAAATTGTACCATTTGCTTGTGCCATGAGTACTTGCAAATACAGATTCAGAAGCCGAGGCAAAAAAGATGAAATTGACCAGATCAATTTCACTGATCAAATTTCAGCGTGTTCTGCTAAAGCGGTGAATATAAATTATAGCTCCTCAAATTAATCTTAAAATTATGAGAGGATTTTTTGTAACCTGAGTGAGGAAATAGGTTAATTTAAAAAGCATTTCGACATGATGATGTCTCTTTCAGCAGTAATACATAATTATCTGTGATTAGCACGAAACCACAGGGTTATTAAGTGTTCTGCTATTAGCACCCCCATAAATTGTGCAGCGCGTGTATAATCACACACCCTGGGTGGAATTGTGCCACTGCAGGGATTTTTTAATGTTTCTGGTGAAGAGTCGTCCGGTCATAATTTCAAGACCTCGACTCCTAGTTGACTTTCTGGATTGACCTCGCAATCCAAGTTGCAATAGAAATGTGTGTGGTGGTTCATATTTGCAGATCCCTTGGAGGAGATCGCAGAAACAGCTCCACAGACTGCTGCAAACTCAGCAGCAGAGCTCCTAAAGCAGGGTGCAGGTTAGTACATTTCTCTTCCGTTTGATGACATTACAGTTGTTTCCAAATGTACACTACAAGCAGGGGGCGGTGGGGAGGGGTGGTGAAAAATAGGCGGCTGAGGGTGAAAAAAGGAATTGGGTACATTTAAAATGCCACTGAGAAGTATGTAATGTACCGGATCTGTGCATGTGAGGGAGGGTGCAATGTTGCCCTCTAGAGCCTGGCCCACTGAGTGAAGGACGTGCTATTACTGCCAGCGAAATGATGGAAATCTGAGTTGAAGGACGAGGTTTCTAGTTATATCTCATGTGTGCGTGTGTGTGTGTGACTGTCTGCAGTATGGAGATTTATAAAATTAGTAGCCAAACCTACAAATGCTCATTCTTCACCTGAAACGATATGATGCGAAGAAATGAAGTATCTGATTCCTTGGTCATCCTGTTTTATTGTTAAGGGCCCTTATTCTTCGCTGTGATTCAGCAGCTCCCTGCCACTCAAGCAAAATAAAACCACCTCTTAGGGTCAGCTTAGGGGACAGAGAGGATTCCTTAGCATGCGGCAGTCCCTGGATGCACAGAGTTGCCATAGTGACTCACTGCACTACCCCACACACTCAGCCTCAAGTGCAGTGGCCATGCCTTGGGGAAAGGAACCAGATCACTCCTACATCTCAGTGATCCCTGGCTGCTAGAATGGCCTTCAGGCTGCTCTAAGTTATACCACAGGATCAGACTGGCATCTGGTGGCCCAACGATCAAGGGAGGCAGTGCTATATTTGCCACCTCCTCCCTGACCTGCATCAGTCGAAGAAGCCACAGACCAAAAGATCTTGACCAAGTGTTTTTTAGTCTTCAGTTGTCAGAGTGCTGTACAGTTGCTCTGATACATTATTGAGCATTCGGCAAAGGGCAGGGCTATTCCAAGCAGCTATCTGTTTTGTTTTGACTTTTTAAAAGTGCAGTGGCACTTCAAATGATATAGTTGAGCAGGAATGTGTGGCTGAGGCAATGGTCAGCCTTGGCTAGGCTATGCTGGAAGCAAGCACATTGGCATTTCTGTTTGCCATTACCACTGCAGCGGGTGTGGTGGCCACTAGACTTGGAGCCAAGGAGGAGGAATTTAAGAGGGAAAAGTTCTATAGATAGACTCAGCATAATAGGCACACATTTCCTCTTGAGATCTAGCTGGGTTCTCATTATCCAGGACATGTAACCTTCCTAGGGAAAAAGAAATAATAGCTTGTTTTTTTTATTCATCTGGGGACTAGTTGTTAGGCAGCTCCATCTGGGGAATGTCACATCAAAGATAATTTGACTGAATGGAAATTTAATAACCATCTTGGCATATCTAATTTTGAAACAGGGGCTTAGGACTTGAATAGGGAAGTTGGAAGGGACATGATGTTTTTGCCCTACCACTTGGAGTGTCTTGTTCCAGAGTTGGTAGCCTGTGACATTTCACATTGACTTTGTTTAGTTCAAACATTTTTCTCTCCTGTCGCACAAACATTCTCAATATGGAGTTCAGCACGAAAGCCCAGACTCTAAACAGATACCCAAGCAACCGAGCTTTTATTTAAACAACTATGGTTTGATTAAAGCAGATGCAATCCCCAACTGCTGCCCTAACCCAAACAAGGTTTGGGTTAATCATTTCTTCAGCTAAATGAGAAGAACGGTGCCGTCTGTTACCCAGGACAGAATCTAAGTGCCAAATCTTTTGCTTCTCAAATAGTTTTGAGGCTTCCATCATGTGTTTGCTGTATCTCATTGTCTCCGCTGGGAGGCAGGCCCTGTGGTAGTGCAGATCTGAGAAATGGGAACCCCCAAAAGTCTGGAGGTCTGGAATCTATAGAAGCCACTTACAGAGATCTCTGGCTTTCCCCATGGGCAGCTCCTTACTCCATTAGCCTCCAGCCTTCCCCTGTGCTTGGTAGCACTCTCTCGTGCTCTGCATGTTTCCCAATTTACATGCATTTTCCTTCCAATGTATATTAAGGCCATTGTGGGAATGTCCAGTCCAAATGGCACCGAATGACCATACCGGGAGTAGCATAAATTACAATAAAGTTGAAGAACGTGCCGTATTGAGTAGCTTGCTTCCCCAGCTCAAATAGATGTGACTCCAAAGGAGCAGCTATAGAATGTAGAGAGGACAACTGCATTGTAGGGAAAATGCTATCACATAGCCAACTGTTTTTTCAGCTTGCTCCCAACGCAGTTGCTAAGGGATTACTGCTGTTGATTCCCCTTTGTCCCACATATCAGATAAGAGCACATATTATGCACCAAAATTAGGGATTCCTTCCAGTCTGTTCCCACAAAAAGCTGTATTAATCATAAGGCTACACCACTATCTTTCATTTGACATTCCTTTTGGTGCTTCCCAAAATGTCTAGGAAGTGGATGATATATTATTTATTCTGTCTAGAGAAAGGACAGACTCTAGAGAAAGGCAGTAAAATCCCATTGGAGACCTATCCGCAGCAAAAAAGTGAGCTGTTTGGTTTAGGAACAAAAGCATATGAGGCTGTTGGCACCAATGGAATGTCTGCTGCAAAAGAAAGGGAATCTCTCCATGCGAACATCACAAGTGATTAGAAATGTGACCGTGAATCCAGGCTAGTTTCCTGTGAGGAAAAGCTCTCGATTGCAAAACTATAGATTTGAACCAAACATGTAGAATAATTATGTGAAAGATAGCGTCTTTGTAACTTGGAGTGGTATTTAGAATTCTGGACAGATAAATTACAGCAAAGAATTCATTAATTAATGCTCCTTCAAACTCTCCCTCCCTCATTTCCCTGAAATTTGTCTTTCAATGAAATAAATTATCATTAATTCAAACAAAGGTGATTGAGGCTAACACAGCAATATGTTTTATGATTTTTTTCATTTGTGATAAGGAAATTTTTGGTTTCTGGCTGTCTGAAGTTCAACCAAGTAGAATTTAAATGCAGATAATTGGCTCACATCACTGTATTTTCTCAGCCTTTTCATCTTTTAACTTGGAATGTCCACCTTTGAGCCAAATTCTTCATTGACTTACATCCCAAGTTAAAGTGAGTGGGTTGAAAATATGCAGAAAACTTGCTTGATAGTCCTGCTGGAATCACAAGCTTGTTCAGTCTATATAAAAACAGTTTGTAGTTTGAAAGAGCCATGTTTTTCAGTGGAAAGTATGGAGAAGACTTTGCCTGAATTACAGGACAGTAGTATGAAAAGAGAAATTGTTAGACATAATTTGTTTTTTTTTTTCTCTCCTAATCATTTGGTATGGTATGACGTTTGAATTTTCAGTACTGGTTAATACATACTACTCAACACATGTTAACTAACTTTAAATTCTAACATGGACAGCTGCACGTTTGTGTCAGGACACACATTTTGTTAGTATTTGTGTGAAACCAGTGATGATTGCACTGAAGAGTAGGACTAAACATGCTTTACGGTTCCAGAAAGGTTCTTACTTGGTTGTAAGAAATTATTCTGGATTATCTAATCCTTTGTCTCTTAGGTCCCAATTCAGCAAGGTACTTAAGCTTGTGCCTAGTTATAAGCATGTGTATACAGTAGAATCTCAGAGTTACGACCATAAGGATGGCCATATTGGGTCAGACCAAAGGTCCATCTAGCCCAGTATTCTGTCTTCTACAGTGGCCAATGCCAGGTGCCCCAGAGGAAATGAAAAGAGCAGGAAATCATCAAGTGATCCATCCTTTGTCACCCATTCCCAGTTTCTGGCAAACAGAGGCTAGGGACACCAGTCCTGCCCATTCTGGCTAATACCCATTAATGGAGCTATCCTCCATGAATGTATCTCGTTCTTGTTTGACCCCTGTTATAATCTTGGCCTTTACAACATCAGAGTTACGAATTGATCAGTCAACCACACACCTCATTTGGGACCAGAAGTACATAATCAGGTAGCTGGGGAAGGGGCAGAGAGCAAGCACAGTATAGTACTGTGCTAAATTTAAACTATTAAAAAATATAGGGAAAGTTTAAAAAAAGATTTGACAAGATAAGGGAACTCTGTGCTTGTTTCATTTAAATTAAGATGGTTAAAAGCAGCATTTTTCTTCTGCATAATAAAGTTTCAAAGATGTGTTACGTCAATGTTCAACTGTAAACTTTTGAAAGAACAACCATGACATTTTTTTCAGTTACAAACATTTCAGAGTTATGGAAAACCTCCATTCCCAAGGCATTCGTAATTCTGAAGTTGTACTGTAGTTCTCTTATGTAGCTTGCTGAATCAGGGCTTGAATGCCGATTGCCATTTTTATACAAGAGGTCAGGTATCATGTACACTGAGATATTGCACGATGAACTGTAGAGCAATTATTGAAAGATGTCTAATTCTATGAACTACTGATCATACAGAAACACTGAAACTAATCGCAATAGACTGAAACGCTGTGGGATGGTAGATTAGAATTGTACCTATGGTTTCATAGAATTACAGATATCGCTTTAGGACTCAAGTTGGTTTCCCAAAATTTGTCACGCCCTAAGTAGAGCCCATTTTTTTAAAGTTCGACCCAAAAGATTTGAAATAATTATTTTTATTTTTCTTAAAGTTGCTTTGAACTGAAACGATAACACCCACAAAAACCCCTCGGAAAGTAAAGAGAAGTAGAATTACACAACAATTGTCATTTTTTTGTGGAGAGAAGACATTCTTGTTGTTTTGCCAGACAAGTGAATAGTTTCATTTGTGTGCAATTTAAACACTGTTTGAAAGTCTGAACGCCTGTGAACTGATCCTACAAACATGTGGATCCTGGAGTTTCTGTGTTATCTGCAGTCACTGAATTTGAAGGCCAAGGTACTCTGTTCTTCCTCCCACAGCCGAATGGTTGCAGTGATCATTCCCAGGAGTGCCATCTCTTAATGCTGTGCTTTGTGTTTTATCAATTTGTATTCATGATTTGGATTTCAGAAGTACCTAAAGGCTCCAGTGAGGGATCAGGGCCCCATTGGACTAGATATTCTAAATTAAGCAAACTGTCTCTAAACGTAAGCAAAAAGATTGGCAGCCTCTCCCCCCAAAAAATTACAATCTTGTGTTAAGGCACAACCACGGGACAAGACAAAACAGAAGGGGAAGATGACAATGGGACACTGGAACAAGAACATCTTATTAGTTAGTAATAGTTCTTCACCACCGGCCTGACTGTTGGCAAAGGTGGAAAATTGTGAAACAAAAAGAATCAAACAGGACTCAACTAAGCAAAACCAAACCTAGCTCTTGAATCCTATCCTCTGTTCTTTACAGCATGCAATGTTTGGTATCTGAACTCTGTGGAAATGGAGTCCCTCACAGGCTATCAGGCAGTGCAGAAAGCCCTGAGCATAACACTGATGCAAGATCCGCCTCCCATCTCTACTGTTGTCCATTTCAAGGTGTCTGCTCAGGGGATCACACTGACAGATAATCAAAGAAAGTAAGTGAAGTGGGGTTTTTGGCTCTGGCCAGACACTTGCTGTTAGACAGCAAGTGTGAAAAATCAGGACAGGGGTGGGGAGTAGTAGGTGCCTATATAAGATAAAGCCTCAAATATCGGGACTATCCATATAAAATTAGGACTTCTGGTCACCCTAAATGCTGTACACTGATAAAACTGCTGTAGAGTTGCTCTTTCTAATCCCTTTCTACAGTCTCCATATGGCTCATATAGTAATAACACAGTTTCTTTGATCTAAATAAGTAGAGAATCAGGCCCCACATCAGATTGGGCTTGATGTGGTACTGAGCTATTAACACTTCATCCAAATGGCACCTTCCACATCCTGATGTTCTGTAGGTGGAATTTAGTGATCTCATATAACATTTTCTAACAGAGCACAGGGTAATTCCAGTGCCCTGGCCAGCACTCCCCACCTATCCTGCTCACTGAATCAGACTGTAATGTCCTATGTACACTATTGCAGAGCAGTGTTGGCTTAAGTGGACACTGCACCCCCATCTGTATTCAAGATATTGCTTTGGTGTGCTTAGTGCATGGAAACTGTTGTATTAAAAATTATGTTCACTTGCTGAATACTACTAGGGTAGCTACACAGGGGGGGAAGATTGTTCAAAATTACAGGCCAAACTCAGACCCACTGATTTCAAAGGAGCTGCAGTCATTTGTACTAAGTCTGAATTTGGAAGGCCAAACCATAAGCCACAATTTTCAAATGTGAGTTGGTAACTTTAGATACCTAACATAGCCTGATTTTCAGAGGTGCTGTGTTCTCGCATTTCCTGTTCAAGTCACCTCTGTTTAGGTATCCAACCTCAGACACACAGGTTTGAGAATTCTGGCACCAAGTTGAACACTGAAAGGGAGTTTTCTGGCCTGTCCCTCATGGGCCATTATCTTTATATTATTATTCTAAGCTACTGGGAAAACAAGCATGGGTTTATTCTTTTGGTTGTGGTGGGATACTTCCTTGTCTCTTAACCTGTCGCCTGGCAGAGGATTGATTTCTGCTAATATGTAGAAGCCATAAAGGAAAGAATAAGCTACTAAACTTAAAAATATGTGGTTATTAAATTCCATCCTTATGTTACTGATCCTTTTATTACTGAGACATTTAAATAAGGCAGTGGTTGCACAGTGGTATGCTTCCTAAATAGAACCATAACCATGAGCCTTATTTCTGCACTGAGGGTTCAATCTTCCAAGCTGCTACCTTCAACTGCTATACCATGCATGTTGACGGCATTCAACAGCACTCAGTACCTGGAAGGATTAACGCTTAAGTTTGACTCTTGTGTAACATATGCTGACATATTTTCCAAAGCCCTCAACACCCAGCAACTCCTATTGTGACAGAGTCCTGGGTGCTGAACACTTTTGAAAATCTGGCTACTTATTTTGGTATCTAAATGGGAGCTGAGCTTTTGGCAATCTGGACCAGGGAGTTTAGTCTATTTCTTGAATCCTTTTAGAGTCATAAAGTTGTTTAAAACTCCTTTTATTCTCTTCTATCAGACTCTTTTTCCGAAGACATTATCCAGTCAACACTGTTATCTTCTGTGCTTTGGATCCACAGGACAGAAAGTAAGGACAATGAATGCTGTTTCTAATAGATGTTGTTGATGATGTTGACCTACAACAAACTAATGTTTTTTTCCTTTGTATTTCCCACCTCTTGCTACTCCCTTCCTTCATGCAACAAGATGGATGAAAGAGGGACCTTCAGCAAAGTAAGTTGATAGTGGTCCTAGTCTGTGTATTTATGTGGTCATATTGTATCGCAACTAAGAACAGCATTTTAACCTAGGAAAGTACTTCAGACTTGATGATGTGCTTTAAGTTTTCTCTTAAGTTCCCAGACCCTACTTTAATCCTTAACCAAATATATTTAAAGAGTTGCACTGCTGGAGACCTAAAGCATAAAACACATTAAAGTGGAAATAATATACCCAGTATTGGATAGGGTATTGTGTTGAGGGAGAGTAGCTCCAAAAGTTTCTTGCTTCCTCCTTTGAGTAGTTTAGGGAATTTTAAGTTTAAAATAATTGCTACAGGAAATTTGAGGCCATGCTAATGTTATTATGTCATAACAATTATGCCCCCATTTAACTGCTTTCCCTGCTCCACACATACACACACACTCTCACACACTTTATCTGTTGTGCTGAAAATATTGAAGTGCCATTACCTGCAGTTTCACCTTATAGTAGACAGTCTTGTTGGTACCAACTTTTCTTTTTTGATTTAGCATTTGCAGAAATGGGATATTTTTGGAACTCCCACAGCATATGGAAAAGGGACCCAGTGTCTTTCTCTCTATATTCTCTTTCACTTCTCCCTTACATAAATAGTGCAATAGATATTAAAAATGCTGCTTGGGGAGGGATTAGATAGTTCGGAGGCTTGGTAATGGGATACAAATAGAACCTTGCATCTATACGGTGCCAGTCTGAATCTGGCCCAGGCTGGATTGACTGAAGTTGTTAACTCTTTGTTGGTTAATGTGGAATGAGTTAAATGGTCCAGTCCAGTTCCGAGGGAATAAGGACCCACATAGTAAAAAACACTGCCACAATGGTACCTTTTTGTTGGCAGATCAGTAAGGCCAAGAACTAAAGTATCTGGGGATAGAAATTGCCTAGAGATGGATCCTTTCTAGTTGTGAGTTGAAGCATTTTGGATGGACGTTATAGGGAAACTTTCATTCATCTTATTCTGTCTGAGAGGACTATAATTTCTAGGATCATTTTAAAAAAGTCACTCGCCTTGGGTATTGGATGGACTTCAGCATTAGACACCTTAGTTTTTATGGTGTCTTCTAAATTAAGAGCTTTCTTATTAGTTATAAAAGTGGAAGGAAGGGGTAGGGGGAGCAGCTATTGAGGGGTGGAAGGGGTGCCTAAGTCCATTCTACTGTGCTCATTGACTTCAGTTGTGTTCTAGGTGCTCAGCACCTCTGCAATTCAGGACCTAGTTGTGTCACGCCAGAACATGTTACACAAAATTAGCATACGCGTTTTAAATAGTAAGTCTAAGTGAGTTGTCCAGAGTTTTAGAGTGAGTCAGTGACAGAGCCAGGAATAGAAACATGGTCATTTGATTTCTCTCTCCCCTGACCTCTCCCCCGCCCAGTCTTGTGCTCTACCTACTGCTGAACCACATGGTCTCCAGTAACAGCAATCAAAGTCAGATGTTGCTAACTCTCTAAACTGGTGTGACAAAAGTAGGTGCAATTACTGGAACTCTGCAGCAAAGTACTTTCTTTTTCAAAAAGTAATGTTTGGTGGAAGAAAGTAAACCTTTTGCTTTTTTGAAATAAGATGCCTTCTGTTCTGTAACATGTTTTTGTTTTTGCCTCCTGCAGAGTGTTCGGATTTGTTGCAAGGAAGCAAGGCAGCGCCACGGATAACGTGTGCCACCTGTTTGCAGAGCACGATCCAGAGCAACCTGCCAGTGCCATTGTGAACTTTGTATCAAAGGTCATGATTGGTTCCCAGAAGAAAATCTGAAGCTTTCCTAGCCTTTGGTTCAGAGCTCTTCACTGACTGGGGGAAGGCAGCGTGGGAGAAAAAGCGTTCTTGGGAGTTTGCAGCTACATTATCCAAACCTAACCATTCCCAAGAAGGAAAGCAGAGGATGTTCCATCTGCATAACGTTACAAAGAGTGTGATCCTTTCTTTGAAGATGCCTCTGACCTATCAAAGCATTGTATTTTTACATCAAAGGGCAAAATTGTGAGTGAATGCAGTTGGATGCACCAAAACCCGCATAATCCATGTCTGAATTAAACAGAGAAGAAAGGCTTTATAGTGCAGGTTTTTAATTATATTTTCACGCACCATTTTCCATCTTGTATCAGAAAAGGAAGAATTTGCCAACTCATTAGATCATGCCTTTTTTTTTTTTTTTTTTTTTTCCTGTAGGAAAATTTATTAGAACCACAAGCATTCTCTTAGACACTTGCCACAGTTGCATCAGTGGTAGCTATAGGCCTGGCAAACCGATGCTCTTAAGAGAGTGGTGGTTTGTGAGGGACCATTTGCTCTTCCCTTCATCTTTATATGATAATGTTGGGAGTTGACTGAGAAGGGGGAAGATGTATGTTAGGGAAAGGTTAGTGCAGGTTGATTTCTTTTAAAAATGGTGCAGAGACATGGATTTTCCAGGGACATTACTCCATGTTTAGTATAAAGAAGGCTGAGTTTATTTAGCTTGTATAATTTTAAATGGGAGAGGGATAACCAAAAAGAGTCGTGTGGAGAAAGCTTGATGTATTCTGTTAATGGTATTTTTGTTATTATTTTTATATGAAGAGTTAAGCAGGAAAGATGCTGTATTTTAATAATCACAGGATAAAAATGAGGGAAAAGCAAAGAAGAAAATGATTTTATATAATTTATATTTTTGCCTCTGCCAGATTATTTATAGTAGACGTCAAATCTTGATATATTATATGAGTGTTCTTATAGTAAAGCCATTCATGATCTTTGCCTTCTTAGTTTTATTTTGCATAAGTATAGTATGTCGCATGTGCCTTACTATAGGGTAGAGTTTCACATTTAGACTCTTGTTTTACGGTATTAAACCACTTCCTAGCTCATGTGTCTCTGAAATAATGCTTTGACTATGAAATCGGTCCTCCCTCCTCATAGTTTCTTACATACATAGGTTCTTTTTGACAGATTTTTTTTTTAATGAAAGGTGGGGTTTCGTTTTTTTGTTTTT
This sequence comes from Caretta caretta, assembly GCF_965140235.1. Classification (NCBI taxonomy): domain Eukaryota; kingdom Metazoa; phylum Chordata; order Testudines; family Cheloniidae; genus Caretta; species Caretta caretta. The sequence continues at coordinate 169,300,422 of NC_134207.1, forward strand.
CAATTTGTATGGATTAGTGTTAAATTTTATAGATGAATTTTTAAAATAATTTCTTGAGTCAAGAAATCCAAAAGGGAAAAGAATATTTTTTGTTACTCTTATCCGTGTCCAAGACAATCTGTCACACGTGTCCTTCATATGTCCGAGTAAGCCAACGTAGTGGCATCTGTATTTTATAAAACTAAATGTTATAAATGCTATAGTTAGTTTTATAACAAAAATATATATACTATAAAGTAGGGTAGGTGACTTGTAGTAATTTTCTGTGAGAGCGGAGGGCCCATTTGAAGTCTATTGCAAAATTCCCATTCACCCAAAGGGAACAGGATCAGGGCCAGAAACAGGAATTGGAAGTTACAGACAACTGAAATTCCCAATTGTTTGACATGCCAAACACTTCTGTTCCTTCGGTTTGAGGGCCAAATCTACACATCAGTGACCTGATGTATACAGGTGCAGGGTTCTGTGCACACAGTCACAAGAGACAGTGGGCTGAGTGGTAACTATCCCCACTCTGAGACTTAAATTGCTTCAGTCTCTTTTTACCGGACAATAGTTAGGAGGGATAGGAAAAATTATAGAGTTGGCTTAAATAAGAACTTCCCACCTATCCTGATCCAAAAACCATTCGCACACAAACACACACACACACAAGTTTCAGAGTAGCAGCCGTGTTAGTCTGTATTTGCAAAAAGAAAAGGAGTACTAGTGGCACCTTAGAGACTAACCAATTTATCGGAGCATAAGCTTTCGTGAGCTACAGCTCACTTCATCGGATGCATGCAGTGGAAAATACAGTGGGGAGATTTATATACACAGAGAACATGAAACAATGGGTGTTCCCATACACACTGTAACCAGAGTGATCACTTAAGGTGAGCTATTGCCAGCAGGAGAGCGGGGGGGGGCAAAAAACCTTTTGTAGTGATTATCAAGGTCCTAACACAAGTTGTTCTAACTTTTATAAACAGACTCCTTTTTTAGAATTAGAAGAACCACAGGCACCTTATGCAGGGGCCAAGGACAAAGTTTGTTACCAAATTATTTGTATAACCATGAATTCAGTGTAAATAATTGTGTCCTTTTGTATGGGGGCTTGGGGCAAGATTACAAATTAATGTATTTGGACCAGGAAGTGGCTTACATTAGTAACAGTGGGCATTGTATGTATATAGAAAGGTTAGGCAGTTCAAAGTAAAGCTACCATTGAAGCAACAATGGCAAGTGCCTCTGATTTGTACCAAATATTTTCATTCTTCCATCAAACAGGTTAATTAATCAAACAATGGTTTTGTACCATCTAAAAAGAATGCAGTGTGATTCTTTATTTGGTAACGTTGATCCCTTTCAAAAACATTGGGACCAGTGGGCCAAGTAGGAATTCTGGTGGGTTCCATTAGAATAAACAAATTGGTCTCTGTTGGTTAATGTTGGTCTCTTTTGGTTTCATTTGGAGGACCCACATCCTCAGGAACCAGAAGGCTGATAGATCCATTACTCGGTTCTGAAACCTAGCTGGCCAGTTGGAACTTATTGAATATTCTCAACTGAAATTTCTTCTGCATTCCAGCTGGAGATTCTTCTCTCGGGACATCAGTGGAGTCACACCTGCACTCAGTCTAACCCATCGTGTGAATTATGGCTCTCGGATTCTGTGTGAGATAAGTTAGGTTTGCGTGTCCCCATAAAAGCTGGTGTCAGCCACTGTGCAGCCTTTGGCCCCATTCCGCTAAGGATGGAAAGTTTGATTTCCAATAGACAGGCTTTGCTACTGTGGGCCTTATTCTGCATTCCTTGTGAATTCTAAAAACCTATTGAATTTGGTGGGCTTTTAGGAGCACTAGGAATTCCGGTCTGGGCTCTTCAAGGTGCTTACTTGGGGACTTAGGTTGCACTGAGTAATGGGTAGGAGGAAATTGCCATAGTTACTAAGAGACGCTTTCTTATGTGTGTTCCTTTTTATGGTATATTACATGCTTTGTTTTCATATGGAATATATTTAAAAACACAAAGCAAAATAGTACAGTAAATATAACTGTGTAGTATATACATAAACACATTCATACAACTTTGGTTCATGGTAAATACATGACTAAATAGTATAGCACTTTCCTTCTAAGGATTTTGATAGATGTGTATATGCAGTCTCATAAGTAATGCCAGCAAAGTTGCCTCGTGTATTTAACCACGCTCCTATTAACCTGCTTGTTAAATGTACTACTATAATCTTACAGTGTTAAACTACAAAAATGCTGAAAGCCATGTTTTTAAAGGTTTTTAATTAAATGGTTCCCATGTATCCAAAAGTATCCTTAAAATTTTAATGTTTCCTTCTCTGCCTTACCTATTAGTGAACATTTTTGCCTTTTTCTTGAAACTGTAAAAAACAAAACAAACAAAAAGTCTCCAGTATGTAAATGAATGTTCTATAAATTCTTTGTATAGTCATTTTCTCTGCTTTTTAAATATCACCTCTATTCAGATGATAATAAAATTATAAATTTGAAATCTCACAGCACAGTGTGAAAATGGTCCGTTTTGAAGTGATTGAATAACCTTCCCCAGACGACAGGCTTCGTGCTGCTCCCTCTGACTAGCGGCATTTTGAGCCAAGGTTTTGTGTCCTCTGTCATAATAACCCCCAATCAAGGCTGTCACTATGACATAGGACCTGTGCCGCAGAGAATTGTAGCCTAACTGAGACGATCGTTCACCCGCCTCACGCAGCGGAATATGACTTTCAAACCATTCAGCTGGCCCAGTGCTGCATCTACTGAAATCAGTGGGAGTTCTGCCATTTACTTCAGCGGGAGAGGTGAGGCCCACGCCGTTCTTGTTAAAATCCCACCCATGGTTTCCCACTCTCTGGCTTTCTGTACTACAAATGGCGCTATAAGAATGAGAGTATATGGGAACACACAGATCAAATTATAATCACTATGTCTGGCGATAACTAGTGCATTGATCCAGTAAAGATTTTTGTGTACTACTTTTCTCTCATCAGATCTATGCTGCGGACGGGGAAATGAATGTGACGGGGATTTCTTTGGAACCTCTACCGTCCCCCTAAAATAAACCAAAGATAAAAGTGAAAGAGAGAACAGAACGGAACTCCATTAGAGGTGAAAACAGTTGCTTCATTGAAAGTACAGTTTGGAGTAACCCTTTTCTTTATAATCAACACAGAAATCCTGAATTTCAGGAAGACTCCAATTAGCACTATGGAGCGTCAGGGCAGTTGTTAGATTTCCTGGCTGTCTATATATTGCATTTTCATTAGGGTTTAGGAATTGCTCTATATAAGGTAATCAATATTTGAACTATACTGTACTTAGTAACTTAAGCTACCAGCTGACCTTCTGGGAAATATAGCTTTGTATTTATTTGATACTTGTCATATAATTTAAGAATCCAGTAAGTAGAAGCTGTAATTCCATATTTCTGAGGCAGTAAGAAAAAGTGTTGATAATGCCCAGTCTATGGGGAAAAGAAAGGAGGGAATTTTTAATTCAATGCAGATGACTGTTGTTCATCATTAAGGACAGATGTGAAGTATAGGCATAAGGCTTTGGGAACTGATCATGAAAGGTCTTTGTCAGAGTTAACCAGACTACTCCATGGACAATAGCTTGACCTGCATAATTTTGTCTTTGAAAGCAGACTCAAAAGAAATTCAAAACCTTTCTTTGTCAAGGCAGTTCAATGAATTTTGGAAATGCCCTAAAGTGAATGGTTGGGTTATTAAGAAGATCACAGGCTGCTTCTGTGTGAGCTAAAGAGAACTTGGATTAGAGCAATGGTTCTCAAACTGTGGGTTGGGACCCCATAGCGGGGTTTTAAAGGGGGCGCCAAAGCTGGAGTTAGACTTGCTGGGGCCCGGGGCCAAAGCCCAAGGGCTTCAGCCCAGGATGGCAGGGCTCGGGTTACAGGCCCCTGGCCTGGGGCTGAAGCCCTTGGGCTTCGGCTTTGACCCCCTCTCCTGGGGCAGTGGGGCTCGGGCAGGATTAGGTTTTGGTCCCCCATCCTGGGGTCATGTAGTAATTTTTGTTGTCAGAAGGGTGTCGCGGTTCAATCAAGTTTGAGAACCCCTGGATTAGAGAACTGTTGTGACAGTGCCCCCCCGCCCCTAGACAGACTGAACCTAGCTTGTTGCTGTCATTGACACCTGGCAGAAGGGTGTCATAAGTTAGAGTAGGCTATAACTACATAAAGGAAATTAGGACTAGGGCTAAAAGAGAATTTGAAGGTATAACGCAAATAGCAAGAAATGCTTAAAGTATATCAGAAACACCAAATGGGTGAGCTGGACACAAGGGAGCAATTAAGAAGTATAAGGACCTTGCTGAGGAGCTAAATGAATAATCTGTATCACTTTTCAACACAAAGGATATTGTGGAGATACTTAACCTGGATCTAGAGGGGTTTCCCCCCCCCCCCCTTTTCCTGGTCCTAAAGATCAGTCATAGACTGACAGAAATGTAGGGCTGGAAGGGACCTTGGGAGGTCATCAAGTCCAGTCCCTGGCATTGAGGCAGGACCAAGTAAACCTAGATCATCTCTGACAGGTGTTTGTCCAATCTGGTCTTAAAAACCTTCAATGATGGAGATTCCACAACCTCCCTTGAAAGCCAATTCCAGTGTTTAACTGTCCTTATAGTTGGAAAGTTATTCCTTATATCTAACGTAAATCTCCCTTGCTGCAAATTAAGATGATTACTACTTGTCCTACCTTCTGTGGACATGGAGAACAATTGATCACCATATTCCCTCTAACACCCCTTAAATTTGAAGACTGTGATCAGTTCCCCGCTCAGTCTTCTTGTCTCAAGATTAAACATACACAGTTTTTTTAACCTTTCCTTATAAGTCAGTTTTTGTTGCTCTCCTCTGGACTCTCTCCAGTTTATCCCCATCTTTCTTAAAGTCTGACACTCAGAACTGGACACAATATTCCAGCTGAGGCCTCACCAGTGCTGAGCGGAGTGGGACAGTTACCTCCCATGTCTTACATAAAACATTTCTGATAATGCAGCCCAGAATGCTATTGGCCTTTTTGCAACTGCATCACATTGTTGACATATTCAGTTTGTGATCCACTATGACACCAGATCCTTTTCAGCAATACTACTGTCTAGCCAGTTATTCCCCATTTTGTAATCATGCATTTGATTTTTTCCTTCCTAAGTGTAGTACTTTGAACTTATCCATATTGAATGTCATCTTGTTGATGTCACACCAATTCTCCAAGTTGTTATGGTCATTTTGAATTCTAATCTTATCTGTCAAAGTGTTTGCAACTCCTCCCAGGTTGGTGTTGGCCACAAATTTTATCAGCATACTTGCCGCTCTATTATCCAAATGATTAATGAAAATATTGACTACTACTAGACCCAGAACAAACCTCTGTGGAATGCCACTGGACATACCCTCCCAATTTGACAGCAAACCATTGATAACTACTCTTTGAGTATGACTCACTTCATCGGATACATACTGTGGAAACTGGAGAAGACATTATATACACAGAGACCATGAAACAATACCTCCTCCCACCCCACTCTCCTGCTGGTAATAGCTTATCTAAAGTGATCACTCTCTTTACAATGTGTATGATAATCAAGTTGGGCCATTTCCAGCACAAATCCAGGTTTTCTCACCCTCCGCCCCCCCACACAGAAACTCACTCTCCTGCTGGTAATAGCCCATCCAAAGTGACCACATTTACACATTGTAAGGAGAGTGATCACTTTAGATAAACTATTACCAGCAGGAGAGTGGGGTGGGAGGAGGTATTGTTTCATGGTCTCTGTGTATATAATGTCTTCTGCAATTTCCACAGTATGCATCCGATGAAGTGAGCTGTAGCTCACGAAAGCTTATGCTCAAATAAATTGGTTAGTCTCTAAGGTGCCACAAGTACTCCTTTTCTTTGAGTATGCTCTTTCAACCAGTTTTGCACTAACCTTATAGTAATTCTAGATCACATTTCCCTATTTTGCTTTCAGAATGTCATGCAGGACTATGTCAAAAGCCTTACTAAAATCTACTGCTCCCCCCGTCCACTTGACCAGTAACCCTGTCAAAGAAGGAAATTTTGTTGGTTTGGCATGATTTGTTTTTTCTTGACAAATTCATATTGCTATTATTTATCAACATATTACCCCCTAGGTGCTTACAAATTGATTGTTTAATAATTTCTTCCAGTATCTTTCCGTGTTTTAAGTTAAGTTGATGGTCTATACTTCCCCAGGTCCTATATGTTCTCCTTTTTAAATATAGGTTCTGTGTTTTCCCTTCTCCAGTCATCTGGGACCTCACCCATCCTCCATGAGTTCTCAAAGATAATTGTTAATGGTCTGAGATTGCTACAAATAGGTGTTAAATATCCTAGGGGGGAATTTCATCAGGCCCTGCTGGCCTGAATGCATCTAATATATCTGAATAGTCTTTAGTCTGTTATTTCCTTATTTGGGGTTGCTTTCCTTTCCCCTCATTGTTAATATTAATTGTGTTAAGTATCTTGTCAGAGACTGATATATCAAGGAGACATTCAATGAAACAGAAAGGTGGCAGTTTCAAAACTGATACAAGGAAATGTTTTTTCACAGAACAAATGAGTAACCTGTGGAACTCATTGTCACAAGATATCATGAGGTCAACAGTCTGGAGGTACTGTAAAAAAAAAAACGCACCCTGAGCATCATATTTCTAACAAGAATATCCATATTTATAGTAGTGAATATTTAAAAAAAAACATACACACAAGTTTTGAAAGGGATATAAATCCTCATGCTTCTAGGTACAAGTCTATCTCTAACAGCTGCTATTAACCACCGTTAGATTAGATGGACCACTGCTGTGATCCAGTCTGGCAATCCTATATTTTACAGGATTACAAAATTAGTGGATTTGCAGTGGTGTTGTAGCCACGTTGGTCCTGTGATATTAGAGAGAAAAGGTGGGTGAGAAAAGACATCAGCAGACCAACCTCCCTCCCCCCCCCACACACACTCACAGCAGCAACATTCCACAGTAATGGTTTGCTTTGTCACGGAGCAGATAAGCAGCTGACTGTCAGAAACAGAGCTTTGAAAGGGGATATCCGCATTCCTACAGCTGAGTTCAAAACAATGACAAAAGTGGCCACTTGACTTAAGGGGATTACGGGACGTATCCGGAGGCCAATCACAGCGCAGTAATGCAACCCCTCGTTCACACTAACACTGGGGCATTTCAACCCAGGTGCAGCAGGCGTTATGCTTCTCGTGGAGGTGGATTACCAGGAGCGCTCCAGCTGCAGAGTCCAGGCGCTATACATGCCTTGCCAGTGTGGACGGGTCGGGACTTAGGGCACCTGGGGCTGCTTTAATGCACTCTAACTTGCAAGTGTAGCCAAGCCCTATGATGAGCTTTAACAATGGAACCCCACAGACAACTATATACAGTATGAGAAACCACAGATCACCACCCTTACCTTCACAGAGCCAGTAACCACCACAAACACACCAAGGAATCTATCTACCGCCACGCATTCAGATACCAAGAATATGGTCAGAAGAGAAAATCCAGGATACACACCTTAGAACAGGGGTCGACAACCTTTCAGAAGTGGTGTGCCGAGTCTTCATTTATTCACTCTAATTTAAGGTTTCACGTGCCAGTAATACATTTTAATGTTTTTAGAAGGTCTCTTTCTACAAGTCTATAATTACATACAACAATAGTTTAGTTATATAAGTAAATAAGATTTTCAAAATGTTTAAGAAGCTTCATTTAAAATTAAATTAAAATGCAGAGCTCCCCCCGACCGGTGGCCAGGACCCGGGCAGTGTGAGTACCACTGAAAATCAGCTTGCAAGCTGCCTTTGGCACGCATGCCATAGGTTGTCTACCCCTGCCTTAGAACATGTAAAACTGCCTTCACCAAACAAACAAGGACACTCCACCAGAGAAGTAGGTCGCATCATGGAATGGGCCACTCAAATATCCCAAGAGAACTGCTTCAATACAAAAAAAAAGCCCACCTCTAACCGCACACCCCTAGTTGTCATCTATCAACCCATACTCAATGGGGACCACATCCTGAAAGAAATCTTTTCTGATTTCTGATCCCTTCTTCTGGCCTTCAAACAATCCCCAACCTCACCAAGCTCATCACCAGAAGCAAACTCCGCCGAGACCTGGACACATTCACTTAAAGGGGCACTAGACTCTGCCATAACACCAGATGCAAAACCTGGAGACATAGCTCCACTACTACAATCATCAATACAATCCACAACACACCTTTCAAGATCTATGGATCCTACACACATCCGTCACAACCTGTGGTGTACTTCATCCAGTGCACTGAATGCCCCAATAACAAATATGTAGGTGAAATCAGACAATCACTACGCTCTTCAATGAACTCACAGAGGAAAATGATAAAAGGCAAAAACACCTGTGGGTGAACACTTTTTACAGCGCAATCACTCCATATCTGACCTATCAGTCTTCAGTCTCAAAGGAAACCTGCACAACACTTTCAAACGACGAGCCTGAGAGCTTAAATTCATAACTTTGCTAGAGACTAGATATAGTTTTCATAAAGACACTGGATCTATGGCTTATTACACCAATCTGTAACCCACTAACCCCTCTTTTTGACCTATGACTGCACAGGTGATAATGGCCACTTCACCTTGAATGGTCTCTTACAATATGTGTTAACTACTTATGCTAAACAATCTGTTCAACTTTTTATTTAGCTGTGACATTCTGAGTACCTTTCCCAGACCTGAAGAAGAGCTCGGTGTCCCTTGCAAGCTTGTCTCTTTCACCAACAGAAGCTGATCTAATACAAAATATTACCTCACCCACCTTGTCTCTCTGAAATTAGTGGATGCAGCAGTGCAGTAGAAGTAATACGCTTTGGGCCATTAGTTTTTAAGCAGAACTGCCCATTCAATCCCCTAGAGAGTTATGTTTAAAAAGAAGATGGCTGCTGGATTTTAGTAAAGCTTGCAATACTGCGTCTCATAAAATCATATTGGAAAAAATAATTCATGTAGGACTTGGACTAAATGACTCTCATGCAAACAGAAAACTGACTACCGATAGTCAGTGGCCATGTTTCAAATCAAGTGGGGGACTGCAGGGAGTTCTATTAGGCTTGAGGTTTAGGCGGTTCCCAACTGATCCCTAAACTGCCCAACTAGCTCCCTTTTGAATCACAGAGCACATCACGTATATTAATTGATGTCAGAACAAGCTTGCAAGAAATACTAAAAATAGGGCTACCTAATTGTTAGAGTAGGGCCCTGGGAGAAAAGAGTTTTGGGGTCTAGTTATGGCTATGCTGCTGACTCTCTCTGTAGCTTTGGTTTTCCCCTCTGTTAAATCAGTGTAATAATATCAGCCCTCACCCACACTCAGGGTATGTCTACACTACGGAATAAGGTCGAATTTATAGAAGTCGGTTTTTTAGAAATCGGTTTTATAAATTCGAGTGTGTGTGTCCCCACAGTAAATGCTCTAAGTGCATTAAGTGCATTAACTCGGCGGAGCGCTTCCACAGTACCGAGGCAAGCGTCGACTTCCGGAGCGTTGCACTGTGGGTAGCTATCCCACAGTTCCCGCAGTCTCCGCTGCCCATTGGAATTCTGGGTTGAGATCCCAATGCCTGATGGGGCTAAAACATTGTCGCGGGTGGTTCTGGGTACATATCGTCAGCCTCCCGTTCCCTCCCTCCCCCCGTGAAAGCAAGGGCAGACAATCATTTCGCGCCTTTTTTCCTGAGTTACCTGTGCAGACGCCATACCATGGCAAGCATGGAGCCCGCTCAGGTAACCGTCACCCTATGTCTCCTGGGTGCTGGCAGACGCGGTACGGCATTGCTACACAGTAGCAGCAACCCCTTGCCTTGTGGCAGCAGACGGTACAGTACGACTGGTAGCCGTCATCGTCATGTCTGAGGTGCTCCTGGTCGCCTCTGTGAGGTCGATCAGGAGCGCCTGGGCAGACATGGGCACAGGGACTAAATTTGGAGTGACTTGACCAGGTCATTCTCTTTAGTCCTGCAGTCAGTCCTATTGAACCGTCTTATGGTGAGCGGGCAGGCGATACGGACTGCTAGCAGTCGTGCTGTACCATCTTCTGCCGAGCAGTCATGAGATGTGGATGGCATGCAGTCCGTCTGCTGCCAGCCAAAGATGTAAAAGATAGATGGAGTGGGTCAAAACAAGAAATAGACCAGATTTGTTTTGTACTCATTTGCTTCCCCCCCCTCCCCTGTCTAGGGGACTCATTCTTCTAGATCACACTGCAGTCAAGATGCAGCGAGGTAAATCTAGCCATGTATCAATCAGAGGCCAGGCTAACCTTCTTGCTCCAATAAGGACAATAACTTAGGTGCACCATTTCTTATTGGAACCCTCTGTGAAGTCCTGCCTGAAATACTCCTTGATGTAAAGCCACCCCCTTTGTTGATTTTAGCTCCCTGAAGCCAACCCTGTAAGCGCCCCTCCCAGCGTCAGAGCAATGGCAAACAATCGGGCATCTGAGAGTGCTGTCCAGAGCAGTCACAATGGAGCGCTCTGATGGGGCTAAAACATTGTCGCGGGTGGTTCTGGGTACATGTCGTCAGGCCCCCGTTCCCTCCCTCCCTCCGTGAAAGCAAGGGCAGACAATCATTTCGCGCCTTTTTTCCTGAGTTACCTGTGCAGACGCCATACCACAGCAAGCATGGAGCCCGCTCAGGTAACCGTCACCCTATGTCTCCTGGGTGCTGGCAGACGCGGTACGGCTTTGCTGCACAGTAGCAGCAACCCCTTGCCTTCTGGCAGCAGACGGTGCAATACGATTGGTAGTCGTCCTCATCGTGTCCGAGGTGCTCCTGGCCGCGTCGGCTGGGAGCGCCTGGGCAGACATGGGCGCAGGGACTAAATTTGGAGTGACTTGACCAGGTCATTCTCTTTAGTCCTGCAGTCAGTCCTATTGAACCGTCTTATGGTGAGCAGGCAGGCGATACGGACTGCTAGCAGTCGTACTGTACCATCTTCTGCCAGGCAGGCAAGAGATGAGGATTGCTAGCAGTCGTATTGCACCATCTTCTGCCAGGCAGGCAAGAGATGGGGATGGCTAGCAGGCGTACTGTACCATCTTCTGCCAAGCAGCCATGAGATGTGGATGGCATGCAGTCCTTCTGCACCGTCTGCTGCCAGCCAAAGATGTAAAAGATAGATGGAGTGGGTCAAAACAAGAAATAGACCAGATTTGTTTTGTACTCATTTGCCTCCTCCCCTGTCTAGGGGACTCATTCCTCTAGGTCACACTGCAGTCACTCACAGAGAAGGTGCAGCGAGGTAAATCTAGCCATGTATCAATCAGAGGCCAGGCTAACCTCCTTGTTCCAATAACAACGATAACTTAGGTGCACCATTTCTTATTGGAACCCTCCGTGCAGTCCTGCCTGAAATACTCCTTGATGTACAGGCACCCCCTTTGTTGATTTTAGCTCCCTGAAGCCAACCCTGTAAGCCGTGTCGTCAGTCGCCCCTCCCTCCGTCAGAGCAACGGCAGACAATCGTTCCGCGCCTTTTTTCTGTGCGGACGCCATACCACGGCAAGCATGGAGCCCGCTCAGCTCACTTTGGCAATTAGGAGCACATTAACCACCACACGCATTATTCAGCAGTATATGCAGCACCAGAACATGGCAACGCGATACCGGGCGAGGAGGCGACGTCAGCGCGGTCCCGTGAGTGATCAGGACATGGACACAGATTTCTCTGAAAGCATGGGCCCTGACAATGCATGCATCATGGTGCTAATGGGGCAGGTTCATGCTGTGGAACGCCGATTCTGGGCTCGGGAAACAAGCACAGACTGGTGGGACCGCATAGTGTTGCAGGTCTGGGACGATTCCCAGTGGCTACGAAACTTTCGCATGCGTAAGGGCACTTTCATGGAACTTTGTGACTTGCTTTCCCCTGTCCTGAAGCGCATGAATACCAAGATGAGAGCAGCCCTCACAGTTGAGAAGCGAGTGGCGATAGCCCTGTGGAAGCTTGCAACGCCAGACAGCTACCGGTCAGTTGGGAATCAATTTGGAGTGGGCAAATCTACTGTGGGGGCTGCTGTGATGCAAGTAGCCCACGCAATCAAAGATCTGCTGATATCAAGGGTAGTGACCCTGGGAAATGTGCAGGTCATAGTGGATGGCTTTGCTGCAATGGGATTCCCTAACTGTGGTGGGGCTATAGATGGAACCCATATCCCTATCTTGGCACCGGAGCACCAAGCCGCCGAGTACATAAACCGCAAGGGGTACTTTTCAATAGTGCTGCAAGCTCTGGTGGATCACAAGGGACGTTTCACCAACATCAACGTGGGATGGCCGGGAAAGGTGCATGATGCTCGCATCTTCAGGAACTCTGGTCTGTTTCAAAAGCTGCAGGAAGGGACTTTATTCCCAGACCAGAAAATAACTGTTGGGGATGTTGAAATGCCTATATGTATCCTTGGGGACCCAGCCTACCCCTTAATGCCATGGCTCATGAAGCCGTACACAGGCAGCCTGGACAGTGGTCAGGAGCTGTTCAACTACAGGCTGAGCAAGTGCAGAATGGTGGTAGAATGTGCATTTGGACGTTTAAAGGCGCGCTGGCGCAGTTTATTGACTCGCTTAGACCTCAGCGAAACCAATATTCCCACTGTTATTACTGCTTGCTGTGTGCTCCACAATATCTGTGAGAGTAAGGGGGAGACGTTTATGGCGGGGTGGGAGGTTGAGGCAAATCGCCTGGCTGCTGGTTACGCGCAGCCAGACACCAGGGCGGTTAGAAGAGCACAGGAGGGCGCGGTACGCATCAGAGAAGCTTTGAAAAACAGTTTCATGACTGGCCAGGCTACGGTGTAAAAGTTCTGTTTGTTTCTCCTTGATGAACCCCCCCGCCCCTTGGTTCACTCTACTTCCCTGTAAGCTAACCACCCTCCCCTCCTCCCTTTAATCATTGCTTGCAGAGCCAATAAAGTCATTGCTGCTTCACAGTCATGCATTCGTTATTCATTCATCACACAAATAGGGGGATGACTACCAAGGTATCCCAGGAGGGGTGGTGGAGGAGGGAAGGAAAATGCCACACAGCACTTTAAGCACAGCACTTTAAAAGTTTACAACTTTAAAATTTATTGAATGACAGCCTTCTTTTTTTTGGGCAATCCTCTGTGGGGGAGTGGCTGGTTGGCCGGAGGCCTCCCCACCGTGTTCTTGGGCGTCTGGGTGTGGAGGCTATGGAACTTGGGGAGGAGGGCGGTTGGTTACAGAGGGGCTGCAGTGGCAGTCTGTGCTCCAGCTGCCTTTGCTGCAGCTCAACCATACACTGGAGCATACTGGTTTGGTCCTGCAGCAGCCTCAGCATTGAATCCTGCCTCCTCTCATCATGCTGCCGCCACCTTTGAGCTTCAGCCCTGTCTTCAGCCCGCCACTTACTCTCTTCAGCCCGCCACTTACTCTCTTCAGCCCTCCACCTCTCCTCCCGGTCATTTTGTGCTTTCCTGCACTCTGACATTATTTGCCTCCACGCATTCGTCTGTGCTCTGTCAGTGTGGGAGGACAGCATGAGCTCGGAGAACATTTCATCGCGAGTGCGTTTTTTTTTCTTTCTAAGCTTCACTAGCCTCTGGGAAGGAGAAGATCCTGTGATCATTGAAACACATGCAGCTGGTGGAGAAAAAAAAAGGGACAGCGGTATTTAAAAAGACACATTTTATAAAACAGTGGCTACACTCTTTCAGGGTAAACCTTGAAAGTTAACATTACATACATAGCACATGTGCTTTCGTTACAAGGTCGCATTTTGCCTCCTCCCACCGCGTGAACGGATTTTGGTTGAATGCCAGCAAACATACACTGCAATGCTTTGTTCTACAGTGATTCCCCAGTACGTGTTGCTGGCCTGGAGTGGTAAAGTGTCCTACCATGAAGGACGAAATAAGGCTGCCCTCCCCAGAAACCTTTTGCAAAGGCAGAACCGCAAATGCCAGGGCAAAGTAATCCTTTCACATGCTTGCTTTTAAACCATGTATAGCATTTTAAAAGGTACACTCACCAGAGGTCCCTTCTCCGCCTGCTGAGTCCAGGAGGCAGCCTTGGGTGGGTTCGGGGGGTACTGGCTCCAGGTCTAGGGTGAGAAACAGTTCCTGGCTGTCGGGAAAACCGGTTTCTCCGCTTGCTTGCTGTGAGCTATCTACAACCTCCTCATCATCATCTTCTTCGTCCCCAAAACCTACTTCTGTATTGCCTCCATCTCCATTGAAGGAGTCAAACAACACGGCTGGGGTAGTGGTGGCTGAACCCCCTAAAATGGCATGCAGCTCATCATAGAAGCGGCATGTTTGGGGCTCTGACCCAGAGCGGCCGTTCGCCTCTCTGGTTTTCTGGTAGGCTTGCCTCAGCTCCTTCAGTTTCACGCGGCACTGCTTCGGGTCCCTGTTATGGCCTCTGTCCTTCATGCCCTGGGAGATTTTCAGAAAGGTTTTGGCATTTCGAAAACTGGAACGGAGTTCTGATAGCACGGATTCCTCTCCCCAAACAGCGATCAGATCCCGTACCTCCCGTTCAGTCCATGCTGGAGCTCTTTTGCGATTCTGGGACTCCATCATGGTCACCTCTGCTGATGAGCTCTGCATGGTCACCTGCAGCTTGCCACGCTGGCCAAACAGGAAATGAGATTCAAAAGTTCGCGGTTCTTTTCCTGTCTACCTGGCCAGTGCATCTGAGTTGAGAGCGCTGTCCAGAGCGGTCAGAATGGAGCACTCTGGGATAGCTCCCGGAGGCCAATACCATCGAATTGTGTCCACAGTACCCCAAATTCGAGCCGGCAACGTCGATTTAAGCGCTAATCCACTTGTCAGGGGTGGAGTAAGGAAATCGATTTTAAGAGCCCTTTAAGTCGAAATAAAGGGCTTCATTGTGTGGACGGGTGCAGGTTTAAATCGATTTAACGCTGCTAAATTCGATCTAAAGTCCTAGTGTAGACCAGGGCTCAGTAACGTGCTTTGCTCCCTCATGGTGGGCCACTGAGCTGGAACATATCAGCGTGTTCCAGTCTCTGGCAGAGCCCTTGGCTCAGGCTGAAGAACACTCCCCAGAAAACATTCCAACCACCACTGTAAGCACAGAGAGGAGAGCGAGGCTGCTGGCTGAAAAATGATGAGTGTTTTTAAAGTGCCCCTCATTGCTCTTGCACCATGCTCCCTCTTTCTCTCTCATTAGCATTTATCCCAGTTCTGCTCCCTGCGCTTATGATTCTCTCTCACTCCCACTTAATCCTATCTCCCACACTGACTGGAAACTGCACCCAGCTAAATGTATCTGTCTATCTTTTCTTCTTTCCATGCCACAACTTCTGGTGTAGGTGAAGCCACACCCAAGTCTGACAGAACTGCAAGCCCTATTCCCAGCTTCCCCTCACGTAGAAGTTTCCTGTGGAGTGTGCGGCGAAACATTCGTGTGCCTGGTTCTCAAGTGCCTTATGATATGCCTGTAGCATGAAGGGGCTCCATGCCCGGGGTAATGTAGAGGCACCCCAAATCACTTCAGTTTTTATCTTTAAATACATTTTTGCAGTGTAATTTTGGGGTGCCATTCTTATGTTTCGAACTTTAGATTTCTAGAAAAAGCAAAATGAGCTCTGTTCATGTTTTCCAATAATAACATTGTCAGATTATTTTAGGGACATAACTATTCATTGTCAAATGGTTTTAATTAGCAGCTGCTTATATCTTTGCAAAAACTGCCTCGTTAAATCTAAATTATGGGCTGTGTCCTGTGTTCACTTGCATGGTACAAGAGCACTGAGTTACTCATAATTCACATGACAGGTGTGCTGCGGAGAGATGTTATATGAAAAAAATACTATTCTTGCTAGACAAGATGCACTTTGGGCAGGGATTGTAAAATGGGGTGGAATTAGTCCACCTAAACATTTATTCTCAGCAGAATAACCCAGCCCTATGAATTAACACCATAGCAGGACAATGCTCTTGCTTTATACGTTTGAAAGCTAGTTCCCAACCTTTTCATACCAGCTCAGTGAAAAGAAAGTCCTATCCAGGAAGCCATATGCAGGAAGCATTTCTACTGAAGTCAATGAGAGTTGCACACCTACTGGAGTAAGGAGATCGGGCCCTGAGAACTTTCCCCAGAATCCAACAGCTTTTCGTTCAGCCTGTGATGCTACCCACGGTTGTGAGGGACCTTGCTACCGCCTGCCCTTAGCAAGAGAAAGCCTTGTCTGTGCCTTCCAGGGGTCAGAGCCACGAGCCACAGGCAACACACGCTTTTCCCTATGGGCCTTGCAGGTCCTGCTGTCACTCTAATGGTTAGTGATAGGCACATGCCAACCCTCAAGCCCTGTGAGCATCTACCTGGAGGACACAGGCAGTATTCTCTGATCTGCTACTTCCAAAGAAGCAGTGCATTCCAGTTTGCCAGTTCCACCTCAGATCACCACTCTGCTTAAAACACAGGGCTTAGATTTGTACATAGTGAAATCAAGTATAAGTTTATTTAACAAAGCACAGAGCTTCAAGTAGTAGCAAGTATTGGAAACAAATGGCTACATGGGAAATAAAACCATAAGGTGCATTCTAGAGCATAGACTTAATTAACAGGATACATTCATTCCTAATAGTGCATTACCATAGGCAGTAATACATAGGGTGACTCCTGCATTTGGGCAGGTTGGGCATGAGCGCTGGAAGTACCCTAGAAGCGGGGGGAAGCCACTGGCACCCAGACTGTGGCTTTGTCCCCCTCCGCCCTGAGGCCCTGCTTGGCCTCCTCCCCCTGAGGCCCTGGATGCGCTCCACCCCTGCCTGGCCTTGGGGCACCAATCCTGCTTGACCTCTTCCCCGAGGCGCCACCACACTCTGTGTCTTCATGCCCCTGCTCTGCCTCTTCCCCCAAGTCCCCCACCTGCTGCTTGCTCCTTTCCGCCCCTTCCCACGAGGCCACCTTGCCTGCCACTCGCTCCTCTCTGCCCCCGTCATTTTTTCCCTGCCTTAAGGGCAAGTGACAGCAGGGGAATGGGTCAAGAGGCACATGCAGCAGGTGAGGGGGCTCAAGGGAGGGGCGGAGCAGGGGCAGGAAGAGGTGGAGCAAGGGCGGGGTCTTGGGGGAAGAGGAGTAGCATGGGCGGGGCCTTGGGGGAAGAGGCCAAGCGGGAATGGGGCCTTGGGGTGGAGCATGGGAAGGGCCACCTCCCAGAAGACAGCCTGGAATTTGCCCGGGAAGCCAGTCCATTTGAGGGCGGAGCCACAGGCCCATTCTGACAGTGTAAATCAGGAGTTCTGATTTCACTCCCATTACTCTTCTTTTTTTTTTTTTTGAGATCAAAAATGTATGGTCTTATGTTCTACAGCCCAGTGGTTAGGCCATGAAGTGGGGATGTGGGAGACCCACAGTCTAGTCCCTACTCTGCCTCATTCAGAGTGATCTGGAATGGAGAACTTTGCTCTGAATCAGGCATATCCAGGACTTGAACCTGGGTTTCCCACATCCCCAGCTATTTGCCTAACGACAAGGCTGCACACAAGTACATTCCCCAGTCACAGAGGTCAAGTTTCAATCTGAAAATGGACATTTTGACAATTCTGCTTATGTAAAAACGTTAGAAAGGTTTTGGTTTCATTCCAGGGTAGAATCAAAACAAATGTCAAAATCTCATAAATTGTCATGAATTTGAATTGTTGCTCTCTGGCCATCCGTAGCAGGGGTTCTAGTGTGTCAGAGAGAATGGAGCAGTGGCATGCTATGTGTCTATGAGTGAGCATAGGAGACTGAAGGGACAATGTGAGGATAATGGAGCAGCAGTACAAGTGAAGCCCTTTTAACTGGCATATTAGAATCTCCTTAGCTTCCCAGTCACCACTGTTAGCATTTTATAAGGGTCTTTCCCAACAAAGACTTTTCTGACACCTGGCCCTTTAAATCTGGGAGAGCCAAGCATTTTGTAGTTGCCCCTTTAAATCTCAGAGACACAGGCTTTTGCACCCCCTAAGGAGGCCATTTTTATTTTTCCTTTGGCAGAGTGCTGCAAGCTGCACCTTTCTTCCTTCTAGTCAGTAAGTATTTTGATTTCAGTTATGTTTTCTCCTAGCATCAGAAGGTGGCATGTGTGTGGGGGGGTGCTGGAGCAAGAAAAACCTCTGGAAAAAAGCTGGGTGTCTGACGAGCCTTAGTATAATAACTCTTTTAAGGAATCGTATTGATATTGTTGTCCAATAATATCTGCCTACTGTCAATTTATAGTAAGTTCAAAGTGTGTGATTCTGAAGTAGATGCTATTCTTGCCACCTTTGGCTTCAAATGTGACAGCTTTCACAAGCTAAGTGGGGGGCTTAGAATGGAAACCAAAGTGCTAGAAGAATGGAGAAGAATGGGTAGTGGTGGCTTTATGTGTAGCGTCAGCATTACATAATGCTGTCTGATGTCTGAGGAAACTTTCCATGCTGGAGGTTCCCATGTTCAAAGAAGATGTGAAGCTGAGCTCTTTACTGTGGATGGTCATTAAAGTAGTCATGGCACTTCTGCAAAAATCGGGTGTTATCCCTGGCCAGACTTCAGTTTGGGTGATTATATTCTCCCCACCTAACTTCTTCTGAATGTGATATCAGTGTTTTGAAAGGTAGTCTTCCCCACTGCTGCTTTGTGATGCTGCCATATTCTTATAAAAAGCTGCCATGTTTCTGCTCAGTGGCTGTTGTGATAAAAGGCACTGTTATCATCCGAAGCTGTTAAATTAGGTTCATTCCTTGGACCTCATCCTGTGACTGGTAATGAATCGGAAGTGTACTGTGCTTGAGCTTCACCTGTTTGATCACGGTATAGCCCCTGAACTGATTTCCCCACAAAATGGAAGTTTTGGGTTGTATCAAATGCAGCTTAATCCACATAAGGGTAAGAGGAAGGTTGCTTTATTCACAGGGACACTTAATTGAATTTAGAGGCAACACATTTAAAACGGAACTCCCTTTTTAGATTATACTGAATTAACCCATGGAACACCCCCCTGCAGGATATTAAAGTGAACAATATCACAATCTTCAAAAAATGATTGCAAATTTCAGATGAAAACAAATTCTACTGCACTGATCTAGTAGCCAGGATCACATCACTGGGGTTATCAGTGCTCAAGCGTAAGCGCAAAATCCAATTTAGTCAGTTGGGGCCAGCGAGAAATTTCCTCTGTGGTACGAAATTTGATCATTTGGATGTTTTGTGCGGATTTTTACACCCTCCACTGACACGTCTGGTATTGGTTGGTTAAGAAGAAAGGATACCAGTGTAGGAGGACCCTAAATTAGCCTCTTCTTAAATTTCTGTTGTAGGATAAGAAATGAGATTTTTTTTTACAAGATTATTTATTTTGCTACACCTTTTCTGATGTTTTATTTCAATTGTAAGTTCTTTGGGGCTGAGACTATCTATGACTTTTAGTTTGTACAGTGCCTAGCACAGTGGGGTTTGGTTGGAGTCTGGGCACTATTGTAATAAAGATCAATGTGATTAATAACACAAATATATTCTTATGAATTGTCACTAAGGCCAACATTTTCAAACGTGCTGACTGAGTCCCTCAAATTTTGGATCCCAACTTTTGACAGCTGTTGCCTGATGTACAGAAAGTGCTGGGCAACTAGAGTATCAACTGGGGGGATTTGGGGGCTGTGTACTCTTGGAAATCAGGGCCAAGATGTGTCAGCGTCTCCCCTCAAAACTGGGCCACCTAAAATCAGAAAGCCATTCTTGAAAATATTAAAAGCAATGACTAGCCAGTAGCATGTTTGCTCAGTGATCAATAGTGGTGCATTATGCATTTGTTCACACCCCATTCTGGGTGTGTTTGAACTTGTATTCTCTAATTAACTTGTCAACATCTGCTTTTGTTTTTATTGTTGTTTCTGGGAAGAAGCACCCACATGTGTTTCACAGAAAAATGTGGGGGCTAGGGAGGAGAAATGTGGTTTATGTCCCCTGAAATTAATAATAATGTACAGCCCTTTTCTATAACAAACTCCATGCTAGAGTCACACTCTTTATCTTGGTAGAATGACATGTTGAAAGGAGCAGAATTCTGCTTACAGATATATTTGGCTAGCACATTAGACAGATGATGCTCCTTGATGCTAAGACCCTGATCTAGCAAACTTTTTCCATGCGCATAACTTTATTCATGTGACTAGCCCCATTGATTTAAAAGACCTACTCAGTAAGTACAGTTAAGCATTATAGTGTTTGCAGGCTTGAGGTCTAAGTCATCACAGATGGAGATGCAGTATGGGATTTTTGGCAAGGGGTTGGGAGAAAGGACACATATTCCAAATGGGTTCTATGCTGCAGTGCAATTCAGTTGTGAAAGCTCACAACACTTGTTATATTTGAACTAGCAACGTTTCCTTAGAGAAGAAGGCAGATCATATTGTTAACCCACTAGACTGGAACTCAGAAGATTTGAGCTCAATGTCTGGCTCTTTCACAAGTTAAATTTCCTGCATGACCTTGGGCAAGTCTCTTAGGCCCATATTTTTGAACTTATTTAGACATTGTTCTTCTCAGCACTGCAAGATGTCACTGATGTAGACACCTAAGTCTCATTGAAAGTCAGTGGTACTTAGGCTTCCACATCTGTTACGTGTTGCAACACTGAGTAGAGCAATGCTTAAATATCTCTAAAAATCTGACCATAACAGGCCCTGATCCTGAAAATGTTTATGTACAATGCTTAACTTTACTACCATGAATAACCCCACTGATTTCAATTGCAGTAGTCTAGGTAAGCAACTTATTTGCAGACTCAGGGTCTCAGTCTACCTGTCTATTTCTCATCTGTAAAATAGTGATAACACTACCATCCTGCTTCACAGAGGTGTAATGAGGATACATTCATTAATATTTATAAATTGCTAATACAGCACAATAAGCAGCACCACAGAAAAAGGCCTATAAATCCATTTTAAAATTACTGTCATGGATATGAATATAAACAGGAAATTGAACAAAACAAAAAAGATTTTGATTGTTCACAACTGTTGTGATTTGTTATACTTTGTCTTCATGGAATACTGCCAATCCCAAGCATTCAAAAATCACAAGTCAGGCCTCAGAAAATAATGAGACTGTCTTAAAAATCAGGAGATTAAAAAACAAAATGTCTTTTTATTTGCCTTGTGGTTTTTGAGTGTTTGTTCTGGAGAATAGCTTGAAAATGTGACTCTGAATGTGGATTATAAAGGTACTCTTGTTTTAAATGAAAGCTGAATTTCTCATGTAATCACCTGACTTCAGGAGCTGGGGCTTGAATGGAAAACAAAAAATGCTGTGAGATCTGTGATCAATTTGTGAATGCTAGTAACATTGCTTATGGGACTGTATGCAAGACACCTTCATTGTCCTCTTGAACTGAGGCTTATGTTTAACTTTTAAACTCTGAACTAAACCTGAGTGTACCAGTAGTGTGTTAAGGGGAGAATAACCCTATCATGTGATTTGGAGATTAACCTTTGGTACCAAGGCCTTGGTCATGTGAAATAGTTTCCATTTCTGGTCTGCATAGTATTGGATCAAACTTTTATTACCTTCTGCAAAACATAATGAAATAAGTGTGAATGTTTGCATTCCTCTCTTCATGCAATTTGCTCCTCTTGCTTTGACCTATATTACCTTGTCATCTCATTGTGGGGCGGGGGAGTGTAACTAGAGCTCTGCAGACTGCAGAACAAGGAAAACAAAAGATTTAAGTGTCATCATCTTATTCTGTATCTTTGAGCCAGACTTTTTTCCCCCAGGAGTCAACGGAAAAGAAGGAGCAAGAAGAGGGGTCAAAGTGTAATGTCTGAAATACCTCCTTATTTAGTCCCATCAGGAGCTCTGGGGCAACTTCCTTTAAAGTGAATGGAGTATCGCCTCAGTCAAGGACTGATCAATAGAATCTGTTCCCGACTGGCTGAATTAATGATATTTGACCATGTATGAATAAGGGATGGTGGTGCTCGCTGTTCTTCACTGCAAACCAGCTGTTGATGTATGTGTATGCATTGAACTAAACATGTTTTGTGTATGTAACAGGAAAAATGATATGGTGGAATTTTGCTTTATAGATATTGATTGTTTCAGCGCTCCTTCTGTCCCAATTGTTGTGATTTTTAACTGTGTGGGGTTACTGAGAGCCGCCAAGTGTTTGGGTGGCTTCCTGTGTGACATTTTTCACAGATGACAGAGTCAGATTCCTCTTCCCCACAGCACTCCGCAGTGGGAGCAGATGCGGATGGGAGGCAGGAGCCACTCTCTTACTGTCCTTTCTAGAAACAGATGGTGGGAGGACCTCTTTAAATACACAGCCAGGGACTTAGAGTGATGTGTGGAGACTTTCCTTAGTTCTCTATACTGAGGTGAGTTCCAGTGGAAGATGTGTGAATGAATGAACACTGCCACCTGGTGGTGAAATTGTAATTTAGCATTTTAGCAGGCTAAATATTCAGGTACATCCCATCTTACACATCTGAAGGCAAGTAGACCTCAAGTATATTATGCAGCAAACACTGGTTTATTTTCAATGGCATGCTTTACTAAACAGTTCTAAATGCAACTGAAAACTCAACGTTGCACAGCAAAGCATTGTATTATCCAAAGTTTGCACTGAATACCAAAAACACATCAACGGGATAGAGATTTGTGTAGTTAAATGAGACACACCTTGTGATAACTGGACACAATGCTATTTCACAGAAAAGTATCAAGGTGGCCAGCTCTCATGGTTTTATTGTGAGTTTCTTGTAATTTGGGATTTTTCTTAAAGCTCCTGGATTTGTTATTACCTGAGAATCTCCGTTTTAATTGTTAATAAAGTAAATTCTAGCCGACAGGGATGTAAACGAAAGCTTGAAAATGTGAACCAAAATTCCCTGCCACCAGAAGGTAAATAAAAATTAACCCCAAATTATTATTTTTAAAATGTCATGGTTTTTAAGTCAGTCTCATTATTTTTTGTGGCCAGACTCATGCTTTTTTAATGCTGGATGTCAGCAATACTGAATTACAGGAAAAAGAGGAATGATTTAGCTAAAGTCAACAAAAGACTTAATTCCAAATCTAACTGCTAGAAGAACGATAAAGTTAGTACGTTTCTTTTGTTGTTTAAAGGCTTCTGTAACAATGTTCAAATACCATGGTGATGGGTGGATATATGTGGCAGGTAGATGGGATGGACAGCATCAGTATTCATCTCTTAACCCCATGTGATGATATAGCATGACTGCAAATTTCTCAGTATCACACTTATTTGTATACATTACTGGCTGAACACTGAAAAAGTGTTTCCTTGGGTAACCATCATAGCTGTGTTTCCATATGAGATTTAAAAAAATAGTAAGTTTTGGTTTCTTTGTCTTTGCCTTCTGTTTTCTGAGCCTTTAAGGGTCACATTTTCAAGTTTTTCTCCACAAAGATAAAAGGCTAGAAACTTACTTAAAAATGAAAGCATCGATTCTCACATAACCACATGACTCCAGGCGCTGGGGCTTTAAGGAACATACCAAATAGCACAAGATTCACAATGAAATCATGAGCTGGTAACGCTCTGGTGTATGCTTAATTGCTTTGCTGAACAGAAAAAGGATTATATAGGTGTTTCAATGCTTTGGTGAATTGAAGTCTGAATTAGAGAAAAGAAACAACACATTGTGACTTGTGACCAGTTGCAATTTCCAGTGATAAAAGCATATCTCCTGGTACAAGAATATATTTAAAAGTTACTCCTTGATGGGACAGTGTTCTTTATTGTGGACTTAAAAAACTTTGGTCTTTTACGGGGCATGCTGTCTATATATGCCACGCATGTATTGCATTCTCCAGAATTACAATGTCATCCAGTTGGCGGCCTCTGAGACGATTCTGTCTGCCCCCCCCCCCCCCCCGCCAAATGCTCATGGAGGATGCCATTTTGTTCTGTAGCACAGTGCATGGAGGATGCTATTTAGTCACAAAAAGGCATGCAGGTGTAGAACAGAACATACAAGGTTTTAATAGGGACTTCTGATTATGTAAGTAAAGACAGGAACACGGCTCTTTGTGCAACTCAATGATTCAATCATTATTAAAATGAGGCATCGTGTACATTTCTGGCAGATGACTGGGATAAGTGCCTATCGATGTTTAACATAGTTCCTTGAGGTTTGTGTTCTGATACCATGCATCTACTAAAACTTTACACATGCAGACAAAATCAATTAGATTACAGCTATATGGCAGTGGTGCTCAAACTTTTCTAGTTGTTCCCCTCCCACCACCAATAATGGAATCTGTCTTCCTCCCCCCTCCATTACTGCACAGCCAAAGTTTCCTCAGCTGCGGAGCTTGGGCTGAAGATGGAACTGGAGCTGGAGGCAGAATTGGGAAGGAGCTGGGGATAGGGGGATAGGCGCTGACTCTGTGGGTGCTCCAGTGCACCCACTAGGAAAAAAAAGTAGGTGCTCAGCACCCACTGGTGGGCCCTACCAATCAGTTCCTCCCTCCCGCCTCCCCCCCAGCACCTCCTGCCCACTGCTGATCAGCTGTTCAGCAGCGGGCAGGAGGCGCTGGGGGCTGAGGGGGAGGGGCAGGAAGAGGTGGAACAAGGGCAGGGTACACTTGAGGGAGGGGATGGAAGGGGGCAGGAAGAGACAGAATGGGGGTGGGGCATTGAGAGAAGGGAAGGAGTGCGGGCATGGCCTGGGGAGGAGCGAGGGTCAAGCACCCCCAGGGAAATCAGAAAGTTGGTGCCTGTGCAAAAGGTGGAGCTGGTCTGGGGATGGAAAGTGAATGAGGGCACAGCTGAGCTGGGGCTGGAGCAGGGGTGGAGTGGAGCTGGGGGAGGAAAAGGAGTGAGGGCAGAGCTGGACCTGGAGGCAGAGCAGGACGGGGCGGGGGGGGAGGGGCTGAACGGGGTTGGAGGCGGAGCTGGTCTGTAGTGGAGTGGGACTGTGTGCCCCCCCATTTCCTCCGTACCACCCTATGGGGGCACACCTCACAGTTTGGGGACCTATATGGAAACATTAACTCAATTCAATAATCTAGTGCATTTTTGCATGGAGGACTAAAAAGGCATGCAAGCGTAGAATTGAATATACAAGGCATGCAAGTGCAGAAATGAATTGTCCGTGGTATAACAGAACTAGCCGTGTGAACTCTTCATCAGGGTAGAGTCTAAAAAGTTATGGCCTGCCTTACTGAAATTGTCACCTTGTGCCTCTGCTATAGAAATCTTTGTGCCTTGATTATATATGTGTTGCCCAACTTATTTTTATTAAATACTGTTGGTCTGATACATTGGGCATATGCAATAGTTGCTTCTGTTTGGAAGCTTTGCATTAGTGTTTCAGTATTACAAATAATCCAGTGACTGTAGGATATACCTTACAGTATATTATTATTCGTTTTAGCTCCAGATATGAGCGTTTTCCCCCTTCTATCTAGAAAGGTTGCACATAAATTCTATTTCAACTCACTTTGGTTCACATATGGAATTTTTATGGCTTATTACAGGTTAATCCTTTTATCTCTTCTGGCCCAGAAATTTGTTCTTTGGCTGGTTATTCAGGAGGTCAGGCAAGATCACATTTTATTTACAGGACACAGTTCACTATTTTTCTCTTGTATGTTTGAACATCTGTGGCATATTTCACAGTAGAATGTGTTCTGAAAGTTCTATCATTATTTTATTAGGTATCTTCCAAATAGTATATTTTTCTGAGATTTCAGGAAGCAAGTTGACTTTCTGGTTGCATCATGTTCCCTATATGGAAGTGTCTTCTTTGAGTAAAACTTTAATATGAGAATTTAATGCTCTAGGACACCCAAGGGAAGTGAGACTCTTTAACATCCCAGTTCCCACCAGCCGGGTGGGCCCAATCCTGGAGTTGATTGAGACTCCCACAAACGCCATTGCAAGCTGGATCAAGTAAAGTTATAGAAGCAGTTTGGTTGGCTGAAAAAGTATTTGATAGACATACTGGCCGTTGCTCCAGCTGCACAAAATTGCTGGAAAGTCAGTGTAACTGGCTACCTGGGGATTCTGCACCGCTCTTGCACTGAAATTTTTGGGTGGAGGGGCTCCTGTACAGCAACATAATTTTATTTATTTATTTGGGGGAGGGGTATTATTTGTACTATGGTAGTGCCTTGGGGCTCCAGCCACGATCATGGTCCAAATGCACTAGGTGTTCTGTGTATTCTTCCATACTATATTCACAATGAGAGAGAGTCCCTTGCTCAGAGTTCCCAGTCTACACTGACAGGAAAGACAACCAGTGGAAGGGAGAGAGAGGCAAAGTGACTTGCACATGGTCACACAGAAGGCCAGTGGCCAAACCAGGAATACAACTCAGGTGTCTGATCTGCTGGACAACACTGTCTCTCTGTGAGCTTTGATTCCCTCCCCCCACCTCTAAGACACAGGATTTTGGGGAGACGGATGTTACAGCATATTTAGGGGCAAAGCAGAGAGAAGGCCAGGTCAGGAACGAGGTGGGAGGGGAGGGGGGAAGAAAGATAGTGGGGGAGGAGCCAGAAAGAAGAGATGAGGTAGAAGAAGAACATAAGGAGACCTGGGTCAAAGAGAAGGGGGTAGAATAAAGTAGTAATGACAAAGAGAAGCTTAGAGGGGAGGGGGGCAGGTAGAATGGGTTAGAAGAGAAGAGAGAAGGGAGGTGTGGAGGGGGGTGGAAAAGCAGATCTGAGAAGGAGAAAGATGGGGAGAGGAGTGGACAGAGAAAAGGGGTGTAAGTACTGCTAAGTGCCCCCATTCTCACAGACAAGTACAGCAACATGGAACAGCAAATGGAGAAATAAACAAAACCCTAAGATAGGGAAGATGAGGGGAGGGGGAATAGGCTGAATGGTGGGAAGGTTGGGCTGCTGCCTCAGAATAGCCAGACCCAGTAAATCAGGGTATGGTCCTGTATCAAGAAGCTGTAAAGATAAACAAACCTTTAGCCCGTCTGGCAGAGATAAGGCTACAGGTACTTGCTGACTAGCAGGTAACGCAGATACAGTAAACAGACTTAGATAACGGTGAAGCAGAGCTAAAACAGGACTAATAACCAGGGAATAGCCGCTAAAAAATCAGAGAGACAGAAAGGTCTATTAGTAGATGGGGACTTGGGAGATGTAGGTTCTATTTCCATCTTAGCACAAGGCACTCTGGACAATTCCTTTACAGAACTGCAGTGTCACCTCTAGGTGGCAAGAACAAGCTTCAAACATAGCCCGTGCCCATCTCATGTCATCCAGCAATCCAGATCTCTGGTTTTGACATTCCATGCCTCTGCGGGCAAAGCTCAGTCATACGCAGAGTGATCAGATGTGCTGCAAATGACTATAAGTGGGGCCTATACCAGTATAACTGTCTAACTCTGTGGTTCTCAGACTATTTACCATTGTGGGCAGCTTCCAATACTACCTGTACGGCCCTGAGGATGTCACATGGGCCACAGCTTGGTGCTGATTGGACCACAAGTGGTCTGCAGCCGCAGGTTGAGAACCACTGATCTAACTATACCCATAAAACTAGTAAAACTTCCCCTCAGCCTTCAAATCCCCCTCTCCCAAGCAGCCACACAGGACGAGTACTTGAGAACATAATAGACTCAGGTTTCAGAGTAGCAGCCGTATCAGCTGCTATGTATCAGCAAAAAGAACAGGAGGACTTGTGGCACCTTAGAGACTAACAAATTTATTTGAGCATAAGCTTTCGTGGGCTACAGCCCACTTCATCGGATGCATAGAATGGAACATATAGTAAGAAGATATTTATACATACAGAGAACATGAAATGGTGGAAGTACCCATACCAACTGTAAGAGGCTAATTAATTAAGACGAGCTATTATCAGCAGGGGAAAAAAACTTTTGAAGGGATAATCAAGATGGCCCATTTTAGACAGTTGACATGAAGGTGTGAGGATACTCAACATGGGGAACAGAGTAACAGCCGTGTTAGTCTGTATTCGCAAAAAGAAAAGGAGTACTTGTGGCACCTTAGAGACTAACCAATTTATCTGAGCATGAGCTGTAGCTCACGAAAGCTCATGCTCAAATAAATTGGTTAGTCTCTAAGGTGCCACAAGTACTCCTTTTCTTTTAACATGGGGAAATAGATTCAACTAGTGCAATGAAGAGTCGTTCCCAGTCTCTGTTCAAACCCAAGTTAATGGTATCTAGTTTGCATATTAATTCAAGTTCAGCAGCTTCTCGTTGCAGTCTGTTTTTGAAGCTTTTCTGTTGCAAAATTGCCACCTTGAACTCTGTCACTGAGTGATTAGATTTCAGAGTAACAGCCGTGTTAGTCTGTATTCGCAAAAAGAAGAGGAGTACTTGTGGCACCTTAGAGACTAACCAATTTATTTGAGCATAAGCCTTCATGAGTTACAGCTCACTTCATCGGATGCATTCAATGAAGTGAGCTGTAGCTCATGAAAGCTTATGCTCAAATAAATTTGTAAGTCTCGAAGGTGCCACAAGTACTCCTTTTCTTTTTGAGTGATTAGAGAGGTTGAAGGTTCGCCTACTAGTTTTTGAATGTTCTGATTCCTGATGTCTGATTTGTGTCCATTTATTCTTTTGCATAGAGACCATCCGGTTTGGCCAATGTACGTGGCAGAGGGGCATTGCTGACACATGATGGCATATATCACATTGGTAGATGTGCAGGTGAACGAGCCCCTGATGGCATGGCTGATGTGATTAGGTCCTATGATGGTGTCACTTGAATAGCTATGTGGACAGAGTTGGCATTGGGCTTTGTGGCAAGGATAGGTTCCTGGGTTAATGTTTTTGTTGTATGGTGTGTGGTTGCAACACCTACTAGATCTCTATCGAGCATTCTTAAAACTACAATACCCACCTACTGAAGTGAAAAAACAGATTGACAGAGCCAGAAGAGTACCCAGAAGTCACCTACTACAGGACAGGCCCAACAAAGAGAATAACAGAACGCCACTAGCCATCACCTTCAACTCCCAACTAAAACCTCTCCAGCGCATCATCAAAGATCTACAACCTATCCTGAGAGATGATCCCTCACTCTCACAGATCTTGGGAGACAGACCAGTCCTCACTTACAGACAGCCCCCCAACCTGGAGCAAATACTCACCAGCAACCACACACAATACAACAAAAACATTAACCCAGGAACCTATCCTTGACACAAAGCCCGACGCCAATTCTTTCCACATATCTATTCAAGTGACACCATCATAGGACCTAATCACATCAGCCATGCCATCCGGGGCTCATTCACCGGCACATCTACCAATGTGATATATGCCATCATGTGCCAGCAATGCCCCTCTGCCACGTACATTGGCCAAACTGGACGGTCTCTATGCAAAAGAATAAATGGACACAAATCTGACATCAGGAATCATAACAATCAAAAACCAGTAGGCGAACACTTCAACCTCTCTAATCACTCAGTGACAGACTTAAAGGTGGCAATTTTGCGACAGAAAAGCTTCAAAAACAGACTGCAACGAGAAGCTGCTGAACTTGAATTAATATGCAAACTAGACACCATTAACTTAGGTTTGAACAGAGCCTGGGAATGGTTCGGTCATTGCACTAGTTGAATCTATTTCCCCATGTTAAGTATCCTCACACCTTCGTGTCAACTGTCCAAAATGAGCCATCTTGATTATCCCTTCAAAAGTTTTTTTTCCCCTGCTGATAATAGCTCCTCTTAATTAATTAGCCTCTTACAGTTGGTATGAGTACTTCCACCTTTGGTATGTATAAATATCTTCTTACTATATGTTCCAGTACATAATAGACTCAGTTGCCTCATGCTGGCATTCTGTAGGCCAGTGGTTCCCAAACTTGTTCCGCCGCTTGTGGAGGGAAAGCCCCTGGCAGGCCGGACTGGTTTGTTTACCTGCCGCATCCGCAGGTTCAGCCGATCGCGGCTTCCAGTGGCCGCGGTTCGCTGCTCGAGGCCAATGGGAGCTGCTGGAAGCAGCGCAGGCCGAGGGACATACTGGCTGCCACTTCCAGCAGCTCCCATTGGCCTGGAGCAGCAAACTGTAGCCACTGGGAGCCGCGATCAGCCGAACCTACGGACGTGGCAGGTAAACAAACTGGCCCGGCCCGCCAGGGGCTTTCCCTGCACAAGTGGCGGAACAAGTTTGGGAACCACTGCTGTAGGCTATATGTGCCTTTGGTGCATTTGGTATTTCCTATTATCTAATGCACGTACCTGTGTCTTGCATGAGGGATAACACATGCCCCTTAAAGAGTGTTTGTGTGGTGAGGTATACAGAAGTGGATGTTGCAGTTATTTTAGCGGATGGTTTGTTTGACTGCATTAACAGAAAATGCATTTGAGCAACCTAAACCTGAAGCTAATCAAGTTTTTTAATTTGTGGGAGAATATATATATATAATAAGCATCAAACCGTTTCCAAGTAAGACAGCATTTCTGTGGGTTATTCAGCAATATTGTCACATTATTTAAACTGTGATCTTAAATAAGCATATTCCTCTTTTAAACTCATTAGACTGTGTGTGTGCTGCCTATTTCTGCTATTCACATGGAGAGAAGTGCCAACTCCCATTCAAAACTGCACGTAGGCAGATGGACCTAATTGCTGCAATCATTAGCTGACTAGGCTTCAACAGTCCCATGATAATGTGTTAATCAGTGTTTAACCAATTTTTTTTTGAGTGACACAGACCAAAAATTATCCAGCCACACTGTAAGCCTTTGTTAAAACCTGAGCAGCACTGGAGTAGAAAAAGAATAAGAAAAGATCAGAAAAAGTTATTCTGAGAAAGAAAGTGATCATACAAAGTGGCTGTAAAAAGGGAGACATAAGAGCCAGTTGTTAAGATGTTTTGCTCATGAGAAGCCTTTCATGCAGTTGAGAGATCAGATCAAACATTGCTAAGGTGGTTGTAGTACAACTCAGCTCTTCTCCATGGTTTTTTATAACTTTCTTTTTTATCAGAGGTTTCACAATACATTTTTAACAGAATTTGTGCTCTTATGGCAGGAACGCTGTAGCATACTCTGATATTTATCTAGGCTATGGCTTTTCAGATGTGCTGAGCATCCACAACTCCAAAGGAAGCACTTTGAAGCTGCAGGTGCTCATCTTTGAAAATTAGACCCTTAGTGTTTCACCTGTTAGATTGCAATTTTGCTACACACAGAAATCAACTGGAGAATTTGAGGGGCCAAGATGTCAGAATAGGGCTGGCTCTAAAAATTGCACTTCGCTTTTCTATAGTGTTCTTCATCACTATTTCAAAGCTTGTTACAAAGATGCTGTAATCATTATTATCCCCATTTTATAACTGAGGCACAGAGAGGTTATATGCTGGGTTGTTGTAGCCATGTTGGTCCCAAAATATTAGAGAAAACTAGGTGGGTGAGGTAATATCTTTTATTGGACCTACCCAATTGCATCAATGTGAGAGCCAGGAATAGAGCCCAGATTTCAGGAGTCCCAGTCTCTGAAATCTGTCTGTGGGACTGAATTCCCTTAAAAATGCTGACCATATTACAAAATGTATTGATCAGCAGTGTCAGAAACAGACAGAAAACAGGTCCTAATGGTCCCTATCATTATAGCAAAGAACACAGAGTATCTTTCAGCAAGTGATGCCAAAATGAATTGTTTAGGCCGGAGAAATTCAAAACATTTGGTGGTTTAATCTTGAGTGTTCATGGTTTTTGTTACATCAGAAGGCAGCTTTGCCCAGGAATTGACCTCTCATTTTCATACAGCCCTATTTTTGATGTCTCTGTCCCCAGACGTGTTTTCAGAAATGTCATGTTTTATTGAATTCTCTATTTCAGTTTGTACTTCTCTGTAGGATATTTTCCCAAGGACTGTGGTGGAATCTCCATCACTGACAATTTTAAAGTCAAATTAGATGTTTTTCCAAAAAATCTGCTCTATGAATTATTGTGGGTGCGTTGGCCTGGGTTATGCAGGAGGTCACACTAGATATTCATAATGGTCCCTTCTGGCCTTAGAATCTATAAATCTATGAACAGTTGTAATCAGTGTTGGACTGATTTCCTCCAGTGTTACTGTTCATTGATCTGAGCTTTTAATATATCAGCATCTTAGCAACTGGATGACAAGAGTGAAAATTTTCAATTGAAACTTTTTTGGTGGAAAAAGTCAGATTTGGCGACACCAAAATGTTTTGTGAATTCAATTTGGTTTCATCTAATTGTTTAGAAACAAAACAAAATTCTGAATAATCAAAATTTTTTACTCAAAATTGAACTGAAACATTTTATTTGACCCAAAACAATTTTTTCTGACTTTTCAAAAATTTCACAGAACTGAAAAAATTCCTTATTTTGACTCACTGTAATTGTCAGACTTGTTGTTTCTTCCAGATGCTCTATTTAATTGTATTACTCATAAAGCTATTCAAACACAGACAGGGTGGGAATCCTCCTCTTTAGTGTTTTTGCCGTGGAATAATATTTTTCACCTATCTTTTCATACCAGGATGGACCACACACGATCTACGTGTCCAATGGTTAGCATATTTTCCCATACTGTCTGATCCAAATAAAAGTAGAAAAAGTTAGCATATGGATGAATTGTCCATCTTTAGTGGGTGTATACGACATAGCAGCAATATCAAAAGGAAAACCAAAGGAAAGTGAGAGTATGGGGTAAAGTAATAGTGTATATGGGACTACATATATATATGTAGTGCATTCACTAGTGTGAAAGACACTGCAACATGCCCATTGGATTATGTGTTATACTGCACAATATATGAAATACATGTAAATATCTCAAACACAGTGGGATCAATTGTTCTGTCCATTTCTGTGTGTGGAGGGGTGACGGACAGATTAGCATCTCTGTTCCAGATCTACTGTCTATTCTGGCTTTTCTACTAGCCTACTCGATGACCTTGAGCAAATTACTTCACCTCTCTGTGCATCAGTTTCCCCATCTGTAAAATGGGGATGATGATAGTGCCCTCCTTTATGAAGTGCTTTGAGATCTGCTGAAATAAAGTACTGAGTTGAGTATTTGTTCTTGTTGTTGTTGTTTTGTTTTATTTATTATGGAACTAGCTCCATGGTTTTACATTTCTAAGGGCTGGATCTAAAGACCATTGAAAGAAATTTGCTCATTCATGACTTTCGTATTTCCTTGCATTTTAGAGACGCCATTGACACAAAAATCACTCTTCTGGCTGATGTCTTTCTAACACATTGTTTTTATAAGGACCATCGAAGTTTACTATATCTGAGAGACTAGCGACAAAAATGATTGATTTTTTTCAGTGGTTTTTTTTTTTTTTTTTTTTTGCACATTTGACAGCACTTTGTGCATAGTCACATTCACTATTTTTTACTTTTACAAGTAGCTGCCAGTTTCACTTGTTGGGTAAAAAGAGATATCCAAACAACACAAATAAGAGATACTTTAAAAAAAATAGAAGCCAGAATTGTAAAATCCCAGGAATTGGTAGGGGGACTTAGAGGCAGATGTAATACCCAAAACTACTTTAACATCCTTTTTTAAAAAATGACTTGCTATCAAATAGATACCATTGCCTTAAAATTGTTTGCTAATATTTTAAAGTTTATTCTCCTTTTCCAGCAGATGGCAGAATTGTCCTGGCCCTAATGCCTAGTTTGAAAATGTAAAAAAGTACAGTTCTTTGTATAATAATTGGATCTTGTCATTTTCCCAATTTCTTTAATCCTTTGAGCTAATTGGTTAACCTCAAATACTGTAATACTGTATATGCTTTTTGTTGCACATGAAACTTCAAATGTATTGTTTCTGTGAATCATCTTTTTATGTGATAGACATTTCTGCTTTATGTTATATTATATTCTAAGGCTGAAACCTTTACCCTAAATTAAGAATGGTGTTTAAATGACTTCTAAAATGCAGGTGTTTGTGTCCTTAAATCTAAGCAGTATGGCTGGTTTCGGAATCTTATACTATAAAAAAATATTGCAAATGAATCTCCAGGAGAATTTATGTAAGATATTATTCTCAAATCTCAAACACTTTTTTGGAGGAAGATTGCCTCTGATTGCATAATAGGATACTAATCATCAACTTGTACATTCCATGTGATATTAAAATTGAAACAAGAGCTGACGTTTAAAACATTTTTTGAAAGAATTAAAAATCCACAGCCTCAGAGCATAAAGAAAGTGAAAAGATTTGCTGTATTGTGGAGCTGAGTGATACCTAGTAGTATTAGTAGAAAAATGTAAGCCGGCATAGATTTGGGAAGGGTGGGGGTTTTTTGGAGAGGGGGGGAGAGGAGGAGGCATTTCAGCTGAGTGGATTTTATTCTTGTAACAATATGGGAATGTATATGGATTCAAGTCTAAATAAATTATGCTAAAAGGAAAAATCTGTTTGGAACCTAGAAATATTAAGTCCAGGCTTGTGAGTTGCTGAGTGCCCTCAGTTTCCAATGAAATCAGTGGCTTTTGAGGGAGGTCACCTACTAAGAACAGGTTTTAGCACAGTCTACTAAGCTGATTGCAGACTCAGAGTAAATTTGCCCCTTTGTGAAAATGTCTCTATTGGAATCTTTCAGTATCTTAGAAAAGTGAACAAAGTTTTTGCCCTGTGTGTGTACCATCTATGAAGCATTGAAAAACATTGTATTTTATTCACTTAGTTGGGTTGTTTGAAAACATGCCTATTTGTTATAGTTTAGTTATAGAAGGAATTTCCTGACGTTATTTCTTTAACTCCTCAATGGAATGGTCTATATTAGTACTTAATCTACCTATGTTATATCCTTGAATTACTTTGTTGATTATTTATGGGAAAAAATAGATGAGTTCACGTAGCAAAAGTATTGCAGTATATCGGCTATAAAGTAAAAAGAGCAGAGAAATTCAAATTAAAGGCTCCTCCAACAGTTACGCAAAGAGGGCCTGCCTGTAATTACTTCCTTGATGAGCCCTCATTTGTTATATCTTCACCTGCGTCTCCGTCTACATTTTCGTTGAAAGCTTTGAATTTCCTTTGTGTTTCTCCAGCTGTCCTTTTTCTTTTGTCTTTAAAATTAACATTCATATGATGTTGCTATTTGCATATGCCAATACTGCCAGGCTCTTGTTACAGCAACACTGAGAGTTGTTACAGAAATGTGTTAGAAGTTTATGGCACTGGTAGTCCATGGAACCATGGGCAACCGCAAAACATATTTCTCCTTTTTAATATTAGTAGCTATGTGCAGGCATCAGACAGAGAATAGATCTCGCATTGCTGAAGATCCTCAATGTTTAGTTTGGAATTAAAAACCTGATGCAGAAATATTGCTTGTGGTTTGAGTATAGTCCCTCTTCTTCTCTCTCCTTCCATATGTGTACATATATACATGTTTCTGGTTGTGGAGAAGTGCTTTAAATGAAAGGTTTTGTTATTCGGCCCTATCTTTAAAATGAATAAAAAAAGGTGGATTTTATAGCTGTGGGTGCCACTTCATTCAAACTAGTGAAGTTTCTCAGAGTTGTTGGGGCTGCATAAAAGTTTCCAATATGTGACAAAGCCAGACATGACAATAAAATGGTGTATTTGTGTCTCTTAAGAACTGGATTAATATTTATGAAAATCCCTAACATTTTTTCCGATCTGGTTAAATGTAGCTCACAATTTAAAACCCCAAACTATTTTTATTTGCACTTTGTTGCATCTTTGTAAGAGCTTCTCATTACCAAATTCTTATATATATATTAGGACTAGGGTTGCCAACTTCCTAATTGCACAAAAACCGAACACCCTAACCCCGCCACTTCCCCAAGGCCCCGCCCCCCCACTCACTACATTCCCCCTCCCTCAGTCGCTGCTCTTGCCCACCCTCACTTGCTTTTACTAGGCTGGGGCAGGGGGTTGGGGTGCAGGAGGGGGTAAAGGCTCTGGGGGGAGGGATAGCTTAGTGGTTTGAGCATTGGCCTGCTAAACCCAAGGTTGTGAGTTCAATCCTTGAGGGGGCCATTTAGGGATCTAAGGCAAAAATTGGGGACTGGTCCTGCAGGGGGTTGGACTCGATGACCTCCTGAGGTCCCTTCCAACCCTGATATTCTATGATTATTCTATGGTTGGGGGCGCAGGCTCTGGGGTGGGGCCAGGAATGAGGGTTTGGGGTGCAGGAGGGGGCTACAGGCTAGGGGGTGGGGCAGAAGGGTTCAGGATGTGGGAGGGGGCTCTGAGCTGTGGCTGGGGGTGTGAGGGCTCTGGCTGGGGGAGCAGGCTCTGGGGTGGGGCCAGGAATGGGGAGTTTGGGGTGCAGGAGTGGGCTTCATGTTGGGGGGGCTCAGGCTGGGGTAGGGTGTTGGGATTTGGGGTTGGGGCATGGGCTTACCTCTGGCAGCTCCTGGTCAGTGGTGCAGCGGGGCTAAGGCAGGCTCCCTGCCTGTCCTGGCTCCACGCTGAGCTGCAGAAGCAGCCGGCAGGTTTGGCTCCTCAGTAGAGATGCGCAGGCAGCTCTGCGCACTGCTTTTGCCTGCAGGCACCGCCTCCGCAGCTCCCATTGGCTGCAGTTCCCAGCCAAAGGGAGTGCGGAGCCAATGCTTGGGGTGGGGGCTGTGCATGGAGCCCTGTGCCCCCCACCACCCACTCCAGGAGCCAGACCTGCTGGCCACTTCTGGGGTGCAGCGCGGAGCCAGAACAGGTAGGAACTAGCCTGCCTTAGTTCTGAAGCACCGACTGGACTTTTAATGGCCTAATCCAAAGTGCTGACCGGAGCCGCCAGGGTCCCTTTTTGACCAGGTGTTCCAGTCAAAAACAGACTCCAGGTCACCCTAATTAGGACTCAAAAGTGTCTGACTTAAAGACAATTTATTTTCTACAGATCTTTGAAATACACCCTTAGAGATCCACCTCAAGATCTGTTTTATTGTTTTTCTTTTCTTTATTAAAATCTATCAGTAACCATGCAAATGGTTTTAGTAGATTTTATTCTAATCCTCCCTAGAGTCTCAACTTCATCTAATCTCTGTGTTCTTCACAGTGCTCTCAGTTAGAATAAATTCCTGTCATTTTTGGTTAGTGAGCTACATATTGGTCAGTAAACTTCATCTAGCAAATTGCGTTGACTGCAGTGACTCTATTCAAAGGTCCTTGGTAGCTGAGTCCAACATCATGTCATCAGCAAGATGTACCTGGAGGGTAAATTATTTTAATTTTCCAAACATGAATAGTTCAAAATAATTTGTGTACCTTACATTTTTGAGAGACGCCTGAACCTATCCCTCTGAGCAAATTTGGGATATTCAAAATCTAGTTTTTATGTTGAAAGCCCCTCTCTCTGCTTTTTTTCAAAAGGCCCTCAAGATATTTTAATCAGTGATTTGAAAAGATTTTTTTAAAGAAGTTTGAGAAGGTCCAAAATAACATTAAGAATTTACTGGGATAAACATTTCTATTGTAAGAGGCTACAGTGTGACTGTAAGCCAGGGCCCATGTTCTGGGGGTTCAGAGGAGTTCTCTTACAGCTACTTCCTGAGTAGGAGCTTTGGGTGAGTCAGAATTCACTCTGTAGGAGTTCAAATTGCAGCAGCAGCACTTGGCTGCCAATGGGTGGGGAGCACCCGCAAATTTTTCCCCGGGGGTGCTGCAGCACCCACAGAGTCAGTGCCTATGGCCACCAGGGTCCCTTGAAAACCGAACACCTGGCAACCCTGTTTGTGGGGCCAGTAACAGTCTAGCCCTACCAGAAGTAAAAAACAAAAACAAAAACAAACCCACACTTAACTAAAATAGCCAACGTAGAGAGTACATTTGATAATTTTCCTGTCATTTGTTTACATCATCATTTAATGTTTCATGCTCCATATTTACTGCAGTAAAGCTAAAACATATTCTGTGTATCCCCACCCCAACGCCTTGTTGTTGCTTACAGAAAGAGAGCATAGCAACAAGTGTTAGGATCCAGAAGGTCATTTGGCATGTTGCCCATAGGTTTTATCCCTGTCTCGATATTTCCCATAGAACTGCATCTAATTGCTTCCTGAATAATCCCATTGTTTTGGTCTCACAAACTTGGCTGGTGGACTATGAAGTACATATACTGTATGTTTCTCTGACAACCAGGCCAAGCAGTTTCTTATACTGGAGGTACTCCAGCTTTCTCTATTTTGTATGGCTAACACCATTTTTCACAAACTGCTTTCCAGCTAAGACTCCATTGGAAAGATTCCAGTTGACTTCAGTAGGCTTTGGATGAGGCTTTAAAGAATATTAAACCTATCTTTTCACTGTGATCTAGTGATCTGTGCACCAACCTGGGAGCTAAAGACCTCTAATACCATTGCTGATCCTGCTTCTTCCGTAGCCTCCGGCAAATTAAATAAACCTTCTGCCTTAATTTACCTATCTGTAAAATAGTAGTGATAATACTTACCTCAGGAAAGCTTTCTAAGACTGAACAATTGTGAAGTGCTATAAAGACAGAGAGTGAAGTATAATTATTGGACCTACTTATTAACTTTCTGTCCATGACGTGTCCACAAACAAATCAATTTTCTTAAATATACTTGTTTGAAATAATTTATCAAATAACTCTGTCTTTAGATTGTCGGTGAGCAATTCTTAGTGAGGGCTTGATATTTAAAATAAAAAATATAAGCTGTGATGGTTACTTTGGATTGGACCCAGAGGATGCATAGTATGTTTCAGTTCCTTGATGGATAGGTGTGATACTTTCAAATCAGGTTTCCATTTGTGTTCAAAATTAGTTTTCCATGAATAGTCTCCAATATTTCCTTGAAACTTGCTGAACATTCTTGTAGTAAACTCATTGGTGTCAATATTCACAAAAGGCACATGGACACAGTCAAAGTAAATTCAGGTGTTATTTTATTTGGGAAATTTTTTGTAAAAACTGTTGAGGCATTTGTGTTAGGATATAGATATTCAGGCCTGTCTGTAAAGGCCTGTACTCTAAGAATTTAGGTGTATTCTTATCACTTGGCTAGTTATAGAGGTACAAAAAAAAGAATCAAAATCACTGTCTGCCGGTGTAAGGGCCTTCTCTTACTGTGACAGTTTGAGGTCCTGTGCTTAGGCTAAGGCCTTTGGCTAAGCAGCAGAGGCAGCCATAAGCTGGGAAGCGAACAGTCACATCCTCACATTCCAAACTAGTCACATTGAAATAAGGTGCTATTGGGCTGTTAGGAATACAATCCTGTCCTGATAATGCCTGTCACCTCCAGAGAAAGGGAAGTGCCTAGAAAATATAAAAGGAAACTTAGTTTGATAGCATCCTGTCTGGCAAGAACTCACTTATCAATAGCTGGGATGTGAAATCCTCACTTCTGTATTGTTTTGTCATTGTAGTTCCCACTTTGCTATTGTTTGTCTGTATAATCTCTGTCTGGTTCTGTGATTGTTTCTGTCTGCTGTATAATTAATTTTGCTGGGTGTAAACTAATTAAGGTGGTGGGATATAATTGCATACATAATCATGTTACAATATGTTAGGATTGGTTAGTTAAATTTCAGGAACATGATTGGTTAAGGTATAGCAAAGCAGAACTCAAGTTTTACTATATAGTCTGCAGTCAATCAGGAAGTAAGGGGGTGGGATGGGCATGCGGGTGGGGGAAATGGGAACAGGGAATGGGGGTAAGGAAATTGGAATCATGTTTTGCTAAAGGGGGAAATGGGAACAGGGAATGGGGTAAGGAAATTGGAATCATGTTTGGCTAAGGGTAGGAATGGGAACAGGGACACAGGTGTAAGGCTCTGTGGTGTCAGAGCTGGGAAGGAGGATACTAAGGAAGGAAACTGGAATCATGTTTGCTGGAAGTTCACCCCAATAAACATCGAATTGTTTGCACCTTTGGACTTCGGGTATTGTTGCTCTCTGTTCATGCGAGAAGGACCAGGGAAGTAAGTGGGTGAAGGAATAATCCCCCTAACAATTTGCTTATCCTATTTAGTCGTGTATAGTATCTATAGCACATTCTAAAGGAAATTCTGGAAAATAAACTTGGTCACACCTGCTAAGGTTCCATTTATATATGTGGTATATACATCAATACATGATTAACAGATGTTATAAACAGGACACTACATTGATAAAAATAGCAGTGTAGATACGGGATGCACTGTTTGGATGTGTGGAGAGCTGTGTAGGGTATATGCCCTAGGGTTCAGGCATGCAGGGCTCTCTAGTCTGTTCTGCTTACCTAAGCTGTCTCTCATGGGCTACACTGTTATGTATACCCATACTAGCGAGGATTGCAATGTCTGTACACACCGCCATAAGTGTAAACATACCTTAAAGTGAAGCAGAGAAGGAGATAGAATGCTTTATTATTAGATTATAGTATTTAGTGATAAAGTTTTCCTTATTTGATCAATGTCAGGAGTATGTGACTCTTTTTTTTTTCCTATCACCACATGACACTGTGGTGCATAGGTGCCAACTCCGTGGGTGCTCTGGGGCTGGAGCACCCATGGGGAAATTATGGTGGTGCTAAGCACCCACTGGCAGACCCCCTATCAGCACTTCCTCCTCTCCCCGGCGCCTCCTGCCTCCCAGCGGGCTCTGCTGATCAGCATCTCCCCACTCCTTCCCCGTGCCTCCCGTTGGCCGCAATCAGCTGTTTCGTGGCATGCAGGAGGCTGGGGGAGGAGTAGTGAGGATGCAGCATGCTCTGGGGAGGGGGAAGAAAGGGGCGGGAAGAGGCAGGGTGGGGGGGGAGCTAGGGTGGGAAGAGGTGGGGCCTTGAGGGAAGGGGTGGGGCCCAAGACAGAGCCAGGGGTCAAGTACCCCCGACCAGGGCTGGCTCTAGGTTTTTTGCTGCCCCAAGCAAAATATTTGCCGCCCCAACCTCAGGTGGGGCTGGGGCTCGCAGGCGGCACTGGAAGCGGGGGGAGTGATGTCACCTTCTCCCAGCGCCTGCAGGGGCTTTACCCCCTCCCCCGCCCAGCTGCACAGAGAAGCCCCGATATAAGGGGTGGCACAAGGCAGCGCAGCAGCCAGTGCGCAGATGAGGTGGCGCAGCCCTGGCTCCCCGGCAGGACTCGCCCTCTCCTCCCCAGGTGGCGGCTGGGCCCTGGCAGCTCAGCATCCCGGGGCTGCGGCTTCCCCTTCCTGCTGCGGCCGGGAGCACAGCGCCCTCGCCCTGTCTAAATGGTACAGCTCCGAGAGCGCAACTGCCCCGAAAAAAAAGGATGGCTGGAATGCCGCCCCTGGAAATGTGCTTGCTTTGCTGGTGCCTAGAGCCGGTCCCGCCCCCGACACAATGGAAAGTGAGAGAAGAAAGTCAGGCCTTTGTTTACAGATTTGCCTAATAAAGGAAATATAAATACAGTAATAAAACAACACAAGAATAAATTATGAGTAAAACCAGATGAAGACAAACATATTTACAGAGCCTAATGAAGACTCACTAGTAACTATAATGCTTAAAGTACATTTGTTTCAGGGCCTGGCTCCTGGCAGGCTCTGCAACATCACTGGGTCAGAGAGAGAGAGAGATACTCCATACACTGGTGATTAGGGCACCCACCTGGGGAAGAGGGAGACCTAGGTTCCACTCCCTGCTCCAACGAATATTTAAGTATTTAATAAAAGTGGAACAAGATAGTGAGGCTACGTCTAAGGGTGTGATTTGCCTACTTGTATACACGTATTTGCGCTAGCACAAGAATAAATAGGAATGTAGCCAGGATAGCTGGCATAAATATAAAGGGAAGGGTAATCACCTTTCTGTCCACAGTGCTATAAAATCCCTCCTGGCCAGAGGCAAATCCTTTCACCTGTAAAGAGTTAAGAAGCTAAAGTAATCTCGCTGGCACCTGATCCAAAATGACCAATGAGGGGACAAAATACTTTCAAACCTGGAGGGGGGGACAAAGGGTTTTGTCTGTCTGTGTGATACCTTCGCCAGGAACAGATCAAGGATGCAAGCCTTCGAACTCCTGTAAAGTTAGTAAGTAATCTAGCTAGAAAATGTGTTAGGTTTTCTTTTCTTTTTTCTTTTTTGGCTTGTAAAATTCACTGTGCTGGAGGGAATGTATATTCCTGTTTCTGTGTCTTTTTGTAACTTAAGGTTTTGCCTAGAGGGATTCTCTATGTTTTGAATCTGATTACCCTGTAAAGTATTTACCATCCTGATTTTACAGAGGTGATTCTTTTATCTTTTCTTTAAATAAAATTCTTCTTTTAAGAACCTGATTGATTTTTCATTGTTCTTAAGATCCAAGGGTTTGGGTCTGTGTTCATCTGTACCAGTTGGTGAGGCTTATCAAGCGTTCCCCAGGAAAGGGGGTGTTGCCTTGGGGGGATATTTTGGGGGAAGACGTCCCCAAGTGGTTTCTTTCCCTGGTCTTTGTTTAAAATCGCTTGGTGGTGGCAGCGTATCAGGTTTTTAACCTAAGCTGGTTCCCAAGGCAAGAAAAAAATTTGTGCCTTGGGGAAGTTTTAACATAAGCTGGTAAGAATAAGCTTAGGGGGTCTTTCATGCAGGTCCCCACGTCTGTACCCTAGAGTTCCGAGTGGGGAAGGAACCTTGACAGTAGTCCTGGTAGGGGCAGTAGAGGAATGACTGAGCCGTGGCAGGGGAGGCACAACTGAGCTGTGCCGAGTACATGCCCACCACTTTCAGACAAGTACGTACTCAGCACTGTTCAACTGTGCCTCCGTTAGTGCTATCGTGGCTAGCATGAGTGTGTGTGTACACGAGCAGAGGACTCACACCCCTAGCTTGCAGTGGAGACATAGCCTGAGAGAAATCTGTTCCAGAATATGCCATAGCCCATGGATACGGCACTTTCATGGGAGGCAGAAGACATGGGTTCAATACCACCACCGCCTTCTGATTCATCTTGAGAAAGTGCTGAGCTAACTCCAGTAGACATAGGCACCTCCCTCTGACCTGGAGTTAAGCTGCTTAAGTCCCTTAGAGGGGTGGGGCTTAAACCACTAGGTCTATTGGTTAATTTAGGCAGTTTTCCTGCTTAACTTGCTGGCTTTAGTGAATCCCATTGTTAGGTGCCTAACTCTCCTGGGCATTGTATAGGGAGCCTAGACACCTAACTCAGGGTTGTGGATTCTATTACCTGACAGGGTGCCTAAAGTTAGGCTTTGCAATGCTGAGGGAAGTCGACTTTGTGGATCTAGCCCCAGAACGTTTATTCCAATCTATTTTTGTTATTAAATTAAATACAAACTGAACAATACTGGACCAGAGGGAAGTACTTATTATACAATAAAGACAAATATTGAGTTATGTGGCGCTAGGAGTCGTTTTGATTCTTTCCAAGGTTAAATGGGAACAACTGTCAGTGCATCAATTTGATAAATAAGTATCTCATCAGAAATGAGTACAAGGGGGTTCTGGTCCATGACTGGGCTCTATCACAGAATGGCTTGCCCCTTAAGGGCTGGAGCTAGCCAACTCTCAGTACACAATGAAGTATACTTTGAGAGAGTTCAGGGTGATTGCCCTCTAAAGAGCAGCAGGAGGCTGCAGTGAAGCAGGAGGAGGGATTCGAATGCTCAGCGATTTAAGTCTGTGAGGAGTGAGCATTAAGGCTGAGAATCTAGCCAGGTTACAGCCTGGGAGTGGCCAGACAAAGGAAAAAAGTCCCCAGGCAGGAAGGCCTGGGTGGAGGAAGAGCAACATTTGTTTTGTGCCTTTTGGATGGACTTGAAAACTTTATTTTGAATGTTTGTTAATTTAATAAAGCAGAACCCAAAAAGGGATGGGAAAGGACAAAAGTGTTTTTGAGTTTATTAAACAATCCGAGAGGGGAAACTGAGGCAGGCTGCCTTTAGCATGCTCCAAGACCACAAAGTGCCTCACAGGATGCGGCCGGACAAGTTACGGTCTCTAGGCACTATGGTAATAGAGATTAATAATAATAATGGTACATTCT
The DNA here is from genome assembly GCF_965140235.1 of Caretta caretta. Lineage (NCBI taxonomy): Eukaryota > Metazoa > Chordata > Testudines > Cheloniidae > Caretta > Caretta caretta. Next base: position 169,344,354 of record NC_134207.1, read on the forward strand.
GCTTGGTTCTGTCATTTTTGGTAAATTAAATATCAAAAAGGGAACGTTTCATTCTTTTCTGTTGCAATTCCTGATCACAGAGTATGAATTTTAACAATTTGTCACTCTTTTGGCACGCCTAATAAGTTAGTGATGTGATTTCACCCCCACCCTCCCTTGTCCTGTTTGCACAATGCAGGAATGGAACTGCATCCATCCTTCCAGACCTGGCATCACTTGATGTTTACTTCAACTTCATAATTAAAGATGGACGTTAAGTGTGGGTCTTGAGTGTGAGAGATTGATTGATTGAAAATGCTGGAAAAATCTAATCCCTAGTGAAAAGCCTGGAAAAATGAATATGTTCCATAAATAAGAGATTTGGAAAGTACTATCCACTATGACTTGAGAAAGATTAAACTTTTTGTTAACTGAATGTTGAAACTTTTCTGGCAAAGTCTACACGAGCATGTCACTTAAAATAATATTTTGGGGATAATTATCAGAAGCAATAGAAAAATAAACATATACAGGGTGGACATTTGTGAGCAGCTTTCAAAATACATAATAAATTGAAAACAGTGATTTGTGAATTTAAATTCACACAAAACAGAGTATTTTTATTTTAAATTAGTACCAGGACACAAGCTCTTTTGTTAATATATTACATAGCATATGGAAACTCTGGGCCTTCTTCAAAGTCCATTAAAGTCAATGGAAAAATGACCATGAACTTCAAGGGGTTTGGGATCAGACCCTATCCCAAATATATGGAAGCTGTTTCAGGGTAAGCATGAATGAATGATGTATATAGTTAGGCATTTCTTTAACTACATTAAAAGGGTATCAGTAAAAGAGTCAGAGTCTGTGTTTAAAGGAAAGCTAGACAGAAATACCATAATGTCCAGTGGCCAAATTTATTATCAAGAAGACCATTAACTGTATTCCTGTGGCTGACGTATTTCAAAGGGACGCCATCTCTATCTTTAGCTGTCAATCCTGAATGGATGACACTTCTGTGTGAACATTCAATAGAACAACTTCTGAATATTATGTATCGTTGTCTGCGTGATCACAGTAATCTCTCCATAGTTAATGCGTAGGCCCAGTCTTTTAACCTAAAGTTAGGCTCTTAAATTTACATTTAGACTTGATGCGGAGAAATGCTGAGCACCTGCAGCTGTCACTGACTTCACTGTATTTAGGGCATGCTCAGCATACTTGAAAATATTTTATTTAGGTTCCTAACTATAAATTTAGGAGCCTGCCTTCATGCAACCAGCATTTAATAAATTTGGCCTGCATTTTCATGAAAAGCACTATTTGGGCCCCCCTCTAGCTTTACACAAAGCCTTAATTTTCACACGTGATATTTTCCCAGGGGAGGGTATTTTTGGAAAGTTTGAACTTAACTGGGCAAAGCATTTGAGAAGCATGAGAGTGTAAAAATGAGGGCTGGTCACTTTTCCAGAAGTTTCCTAATTTTTCCCTTCACCTAATATCTCAAAAACAGTTTGGCCCAGAAATTTTACTCTGGTTTATAAAGAAGGGTTAGCTATAATTTTGATATTATTTTGCTTCTGTGAAGCATGGTGCTCGACCATCTTGGAAAAGTGTGATTGTAAGTTTTTGGAGTAATTTGATACATAGGGACATGGAACTGGAAGGGACGTCCTGGATCATCAAGCCCAGTTTCTTGCTATCACAGGCAGTGCCATTATATAATCCTTTTCATAAATTTATCAGGCTCCATCTTAAAGCTAGTTAGGTTGTTTGCCCACACTACTCTAACTGGAAGGTTTTTCCATTCCTCTGATGGCTCGAAATTGTCTAATTTCCAGCTTACATTTATTCATGGCAGTATATATCCATTTATTCTTGTGCCAATATCAGCCTTTAGCTCAAATAGTTCTTCTCCCTTTCTGGTGCTTACCCCCGATGTATTTGTAGAGAGCATTCATATCACTTCTCAGCCTTCATATTGGTAGGCTAAACAGGCCAAGCTTTTTTCCACTGACGATCCTAATAGCCTTCTCGGCATCTGTTCCAGTTTCAATTAATCTTTCTTGAAGACACATTTTCTCCATAGCTGTGAACTCTGTAAAGTTGTGAGCTTGTAAAGTTTGCAAATAGTCTTGCATGGATTACAGGAAGCCAAGTTCATACTGGAGCCAGGTCAAAATATGTTTAAAGATGTCCACAGCTGAAGGCTTTAAGAAGGATTAAGGACAACCAATAATCATGTAAGGGACAATAACAGGGTCTCTTTCAGTACTAGCAAACTCCACTGGAAAGCCTGTGGAACCTATATGCTTCGTAGTGCACAGTGGTGCTGTGCCCCCTTACTCCTGAAAGCCAGCCCCCTTACTCCTGTCTGCCCCCAACATCCCCGAGCTGAGACTGGAAGCAGGGCTGTGTCTCCGGGAGGCGGGGACCCAGACAGGGCTAAGGGGGACAAGGCTGTGGCCACAGCTGGGGGCGGGCGTGGGGCCAGGAGCGGAACCCTGGGAAGGGGATGGCAGCTGGGACCCCACATGTGGGGCAAGGAGCAGAGCCCCAGCTATGGGGCCGGGTGCGGGCCTCTGGGAGCGGAGGGCCAGGCATGGGGCCCTGGGAGCATAGGCCTGGCAGAGGGAAGTGGGGTCAGTGGCCAGGGCCTCAGGAGCAGAGACTCAGGTGTGGGAGTGGGGCCCTAGGCACAGGCCCTGGGCACCGGGCCGGGGAGTGGAGCTGGGACCCGAGCCCCACATGCAGGGTTGGGGAATGGAGTGCGTGGTGTGGGGCCAGCAGCCAGGGAACGTGGTCGGGACCCAAGCAAGCCCCAGGTACAGGGACGGGGAGCGGAGTCCTGGAGCAGGGCCCCAGGCGCAGAGCCAGTGGCTGCGGAGCAGGGTGTAGGGCAAGCCCCGGGACCCGAGCTAGGGAGTGGAGCCCCAGATGCGGGGCCAGTGGCCCCGCATAATACCTGGGGGTGCTACAGCCTTCCCCTGCATCCCTACTTCCCATGCCTATGATAGTGCAGCATTTGACTTTCAGAAAAGCAGAGGGGAGGAGACATGAATATTAGTTGGATACTCTGTGCAATCCCACAAGTGCAGAGAGCAGGGCTGCTGGGCAGGGCAACTCAAAAACTTCCAGAACAGAGTGTGGTAGTTACCAGACATGCTCAGTAGTGGAGGAAATTTTCATTGTGGGCAATGTACCTTGCAGGTCAAACCCGAGTCACCCTCTGAGAGCTTAGCCAATCAGAGAGGAGTTAAAAACAACCCTTTGGACTCTGAGCTGATTGATTGCAGGTCCAAGAATTGTGTCTACTGTGTGGGCTGTGCCCTGCTCCCTGTATCACCTTGGTTATAGGTGAGTGCTACTCCAGGTTTATTTACTCGGGAAGCCCTTTATGATTTATGATCGTTTGTTCCCCACGGTCTGTTTTATGGATTGGGGAGAACATTTATCACCCTTAGAGGCTACAGAGCCTGTGGAATTTACATTTGGCCATCAGCTAACTGCTCTAAACTGGGATTCTCCTGCAATTAAAGAAAGAATGGAGCAGAGCTAAGTGAAGTGAGGGTTTGTGAATTTTTGTCTTAATTAACTGGGCTTATGGGGAGACGGTGGTGCCCTAGGGCTTGTCAGGGCACATTTTTGGTGGCTGCTCACACACTTTTTCCTAAAATACTTAATTAGCTTTAGGAAAACCAACTAAAATATGCACCTATACACATCCAAATCATTGTAATTTATTTATTGCGAGCTAGTAAGTCTGTTGTGAAAAGTGATATGAACAACCATACAAGTATCACTTTTCACAGCAGACTTACTCAGCCCTGGCAAGCCTGGGGACAAATTAAGCCCTGGATGGAGGGCTGGGGAAGCAGCCGGGGGCTAGAGCCTGAAGCCCTGCAGCCAGAGCACAAAGACTCACAGCCAGAGGACAGGGCCCAGGGATGGAGCCCGAAGCTCTACAGCCAGAGCCTGCCACCCCAGGGCTGAAGCCCGAAGCCTGGGCCCCAACGTCCCTGTGGGGCCCTGCACCTACAGCCTTGTGCCCCAGGTGTCTCCAGATGGGGGCAGGGCCCAACCCCTGCTGGTGGCCCCAGTAACCAACACCAAGGTGGTGCATCCAGGAGCAACAGGGAGGGGAAAGAGGTGCTACTTTGTCCTCCTCACTCCCCCCCATCACAGTACAGGAGACTGTGGCCGCAAAAAAAGCACCTGGTGCCTGCATGCAGCCACAGTAGCTGCACTTGAGAAATGCTAAAATCCTTATAGCGACTCAGGGAATGGATATTTCATCTATTGATCCCAATCCCTGTGCCTTTTTAGATACAGGCTACAGATTTGGGTTTCACCAGCTACTGATGCCCAGGCAGCCATTAACCTGAGAGCTGGAAAGCTGCTAGTTGTGAAAAGAAAAGGAGTACTTGTGGCACCTTAGAGACTAACAAATTTATTTGAGCATAAGCTTTTGTGAGCTACACCTCACTTCATCGGATTCGTGCAGTGGAAAATACAGTGGGGAGATTTATATACACAGAGAACATGAAACAATTGGTGTTACAATACACACTGTAACAAGAGTGATCAGGTAAGGTGAGCTATTACCAGCAGGAGGGGAAATAACCGTTTGTAGTGATAATCAAGGTGGGCCATTTCCAGCAGTTTACAAGAACATGTGGGGGGGGGGGGAACAGATCTTGGGAGACAGGCCAGTCCTTGCTTACAGACAGCCCCCCAACCTGAAGCAAATACTCACCAGCAATCACACACCACACAACTGAACCACTAACCTAGGAAACTATCCTTGCAACAAAGTCCGTTGCCAACTATGTCCACATATTTATTCAGGGGACATCATCATAGGGCCTAATCACATCAGCCACACTATCAGAGGCTCGTTCACCGGCACATCTACCAATGTGATATATGCCATCATGTGCCAGCAATGCCCCTCTGCCATGTACATTGGCCAAACTGGACAGTCTCCACGTAAAAGAATAAATGGACACAAATCAGACGTCAAGAATTATAACATTAAAAAACCAGTCGGAGAACACTTCAATCTCTTTGGTCATTCGCTTACAGACCTAAAAGTGGCAATTCTTCAACAAAAAACTTCAAAAACAGACTCCAACGAGAGACTGCTGAATTGGAATTAATTTGCAAACTGGATACAATTTACTTAGGCTTGAATAAAGACTGGGAGTGGATGGGTCATTACACAAAGTAAAACTATTTCCCCATGTTTATCTCTCCCCCTCCCACTGTTCCTCACACGTTCTTGTCAACTGCTGGAAATGGCCCATCTTGATTATCACTACAAAAGGTTATTTCCCCCCCACTCTCCTGCTGGCAATAGCTCACCTTACCTGATCACTCTTGTTACAGTGTGTATGGTAACACCCATTGTTTCATGTTCTTTGTGTATATAAATCTCCCCACTGTATTTTCCATGGCATGCATCTGATGAAGTGAGCTGTAGCTCACGAAAGCTTATGCTCAAATAAATTTGTTAGTCTCTAAAGTGCCACAAGTACTCCTGTTCTTTTTGCAGATACAGAATAACACAGCTGCTTCTCTGAAACCTGCTAGCTATGAAGGTTCCCCAGGCTGGTTGCTCACAAGGTTCTGAAGTATTTGAAAGGACTGAGACCATGACATTTCTCATGCCTTGAAGAGTCCAGGTGACACATAGTATATATTATGGTCACACTATAAAGACTGAGGGCATGGCTACACTTGTGGATGTAGAGCGCTTTGAGTTAATCCAGCCTTTGTAGAGCGCAGTAGGGAAAGCGCTGCAGTCTGTCCACACTGACAGCTTCAAGCGCACTGGCATGGCCATGTTTGCGGCACTTGCAGCGGCATTGGGAGCAGTGCATTATGGGCAGCTATCCCAGCATGCAAGTGACTGCAATGTGCTTTTCAAACGAGGTGGGATGGGGTGGAGTGTGGCAGGGAGTGTGTTGTGTGTATGTGGGGGAGAGAGAGTGGGTTTTGGGGGGACTAAGAGCATGTCAGCATGCTGTGTTGTAAGTTCAGACAGCCGCAGACCCCCTGCCTCTCTCTCTCACACAGCATTCCACACTAATGGTTGCTTTGTCTCAGAGCAGATAAGCAGCCGGCTGTCAGAAATGGAGCTTTCAAAGGGCATATCTGCATTCCTGCAGCGCTTCAGCGGCAGCACAGCAAATGTTATTCCACTCGTCGAGGTGGAGTACCAGCAGCACTGTAGCTGCAGAGTCAGAGCACTCTATGTGCCTTGCCAGTGTGGATGGTTAGTGAGCTAGTGCGCCCAGGGCTCCTTTATTGCGCTGTAACTCACAAGTGTAGCCAAGCCCTGAGAAATCACCTCTGAGAGAAGATCAGGGGGGAATGTGTTTTGATGTGTGTGCTGAAGTATAGAAAGCATGTTGAAACTTTGCCCTGAATTTTTGTAACAAAAATGAAAGGGGAAAATGTGTATAAGGAACTCGGGTAGATTCATTGTTTAATAGCTTTTGTTTAATAGATATTCAGAGGATTCCAAACACTATTTACAATGTTGTATGAAATTTACCATGTGTTTTGTGTGCATTAAATGTTTGTTTCACAAAGAAAGCATATGTATTCTTAGAATTCCATGAAATTATTCTTTTTTTTTAACAATTTTTTGTTTGGGAAATTTGTGTTGTTCATTTTATCCCTTTTAAATGTTTTATTTTTTATTATGTTTACATTAATGAAATATCTCAAATGACCATATATAAATAAAACCAGTATAAATTCCAGTTTCTCTGTAATACTTTTTTAAATTAAGCATTATGCACTGGTACTGAAAGCTTTTTGGAACTAAAAACCAGCATAAATCAGCACTCTACACTTTTTTTTGGTTTCTCTGTTGCTTACAATCTATGTATGTTTCAGAGTGTAAAAAAAAAAAAAAGTTCAGAATCTACACTAACCATTAGCTACCTGAGCCATGATATTATGTCAGCAACATACATCCCCTCATGCTCAGATTCCTTGCTATGACATTTAATTGTAACAGGTGGTTTTGGCATTTTAAAACCATACATCTCTGGTGGCAAACTGTGAATTTCCATGGGGTGTTGAACCACTCACACTATAAATACATTTGCATAGGTGCAAACCTGCCTTGAGATGCTCATCAATCCCCACCACTGTTAGCTACCCCAAAATACCCTGGACAGCTTCTTAGGTCCCCCCCTTGAAATGTATCCAGTGTTGCAGCCCTCAAATAACCCCCTGTTCTCCATTCCCCACTCAGTGACACAATGGATATTCCCAATCCCTACTACTACATTTTCCAGTGCCCCCACCAATCCTCCTCTCTATATCCCCGGGACCCCTTCCCAGGCACCCCCATCCCCTCTTATATATTCCTCCTCTGCCATTAAACCTCCCAAGGACCACTCCCCTCTCCCGCTTATATTCTCCCTCCCCTGCTTGCCTCCTTCAAGGGCTCTCCTGTTCCCTCCGGACTGGCAAGAGGCTGAGACTGTACCCCACTCTTGGGGAAGCTGCCCCATTTGGGACAGAGAGCTGGCTGCTGCTGCTTGGCTGCCCAGGGATTGGAGAGGAGAGGATGCTCCGCTGGTCCCAGCTTTCACCTCCGTCTCCAGGTGGCAGTTCTGAGTGGCCGAGTCCGTGCCCATCTATCTCGCTTGTTCATCTGCATCCTCCTTGCCTGGCCTCTGGAACCAGAGCCACCACTGCCACCCACCCATGTCTGGGAGCTCCCACGGGCTTCTGCCCTGCAGTCCTGTCACTGCACACACTGAGCACATCCCCACACTCCTTGCAGATGAGGAGGGCTGGGGTGAGGGCAATAGAAAGGGAAGAGGAGTTTTTTGCTTTATTTTATATAATTTTGCATTTGCTCTAGGCATTCTCTTCAAAATTGGCTGGGAACAGTTAACACGGATCTATCAGAGTTTTACGTACAATTGCCCTGAGGTGTACCTCTGGATGCTGTACACTGGAAACATACATGTCCATAGCTACGTCTCTTGGGATGTAAAAAAAATCCCACCCTGGAGAAACGTAGCTAGGCTGACCTAACTCCTGGTGTAGACAGCTCTAGGTTGATGGAAGATTTCTTCCGTTGACCTAGTTACCGCCTTTCGAGGAGGTGAACGAACCACAATGACAGGAGAACCCCTCCCTTTGCTGTAGTGAGTGCCTACACCGAAGTGCTACAGCGGCATGGCTGCTGCACTCCAGCTGTGTCACTGTTGCATTTTAAGACATAGCCTCCACGTAACGCTTTCTGAAAAGTCCTGAAAAGAGAACTGTGGCCTGTGCTTCAGCAAAGTATTTAGCTGAGGTACAGAAAGAAGGGGAGTGTAATAGATTTATACAAGCTATATTGCCTGACCATCCCCTTTCCTCTGCTTGGCTTGCAGCAGCACAAACTCCGGTGGCTCCCTGCGCAGACTTTCACAAATCTTGCCGCTACCACAGGAACTCCCACGAAGCAAGTGTACTCTGAAATAAATCTTATGTCATTCAGGTGTCCTACAGGAAGTTTATAAGATTTGCAGTAGCTGCAAACCCATGTTTTCTCTGTTCCAAATTAGCGACTCCATCAACATCTAGTTTTCACACTTCAAGGTAAAAAAAAAAAAAAAAGGTTCCACAAACAATGGTAACTCAGGCTCTTATCCATAACCCCGACCATCCTCTACTAATGTAAAATACTAGGGTTGCCATTTTCAAAGTGAACCAAGAGATTGAGTTCCACAATTCCTACTGGAAAATAACTAAATTCCTTCGTTGCTGTGAATATCTCAACATGTATCTGCATTCCTAATATCACATAATATATTACCCCAATCACTCCTTCTTGGCACTCATGGTACTTTATCTAAATAGATGCATAGCCTCACTCTAATATACCATTTTAATGTAAAAACTACTCTTCTATTGTAGGAGGGACTGATCCAACCACAGCCCCTCTTCCAATTTACCATCCTCTTATCTATTGGCACATTTTAGCCAATACGTGGTCCCCCAATGCTTCTTACCAATAAGCCACACAATCAAATATCAAAATCTAGGCAGCAGAACAAAATAACCACCTTCTCTGTCACCGCTCTACTTAGCACATTCTCTCTCCCCCGTCCCCCGACATGGGCCTAAGGGCTAGTTTACCCTGGCAATGTAAAAGCTGTGCCAGGGCCGCTCTTTCACGTGGCTTGTGTAGTTGCGGCAGCATGCTGCGGGACAGCTCTCCCAGTGCTCTAAAAAAAAAATCGCCTCCAGGAGAGGCGTAGCTACCAAGACTGGTGCACTGTCTACACTCGCACTTTACAGCGCTGAAACCTGCAGCGCTCAGGAGGGGAGTTTTTTAACACCCCTGAGCGAGAAAGTTGCAGCGCTGTAAAGTACCAGTGTAGAAAAGCCCTAAGAGAGAACCATCCACGTAGAACCTCATCTATCTTACGTTCTGGTATGGGCCCCATTACTGTACTATCTGAGCCCCTCATAAGTTTTAGTGAATATAACCTCCCCCGGTAGGGAAGTGCTATTATCCCTACTTTGCCAATGGGGAACTGAGGCACAGAGAGTCTGAGGCAGAGGAGGGGATCAACCTCTGGTCTCATTTGACCCAAGTTAGGTTGGCTAGTGAGCTAGCCACCACATTATATACACTGTGGAGCTGCTTGACTCTACCCACTAGCCAAATAATCAACTTTTCAGCCAGCTTCCCCACCTCCAGAATGTGCTAATCTATGATAATATGGAAAGGATTTTGAGCTGCTCTATTTTATTTCTTAAGCACAGCACTGATAGTCATTGCTTTGCCACTACTAACTGAAAATAGAGGAAAAAACAAAATAAAATTAATTACATTGGTAAGGGATGGTGGTAGCAGTAGACCTTAATGTTAAGATGCATACATTAATAATGATTATACATTAAATAAATAAGGTGGTGGATTATAGTTTAAAAGTCTCATATTTGTAAATTGGCGTACAACGTTGGCACACAGGCAAGGACAATGAATTGGCAGTTTAAGCAGGTTAACCTATGGCTGGTATGTTGCTGGGCAGGGTGTGGACTGTGGTCAGGTAAAGGTCACCCTAAAACTGCAGGGAGAGGCCAGTCAGGCATACTCCGTCCAAAACTAGGTAAGGGTCACTATCCCGTAATAATCAACATTCCATAATGCTAAGACTTGTGTAACAGCTTTGATTGACAGCCAGATTTAGTAACTGTGATGGGTCTATAAATATGGACCAAACAGAGAGGGCCTGAAGGCAAGATGATAGATATGCCAATGCTAGGATTGAAAAACAAGCCAACCAGAATAGGCCAAAACCTGTATATAAGGCAGAGAGCCAGCAGCAAAAGTCAGTCAAGTCAGGAGCAGGAGAAGAGAAAGGAGAACTAGAAGAAGATCAGAAGAAACCTAAAAGAGCAAAGAACCAGCAGCAAAACCAGCAGCGATAGTGGGGGTGCTGGCACAGAGCAGAAAGACCCTGACAGAACAGAGAAGCTGACAGAGCGTAAGCATGCCAGCCGTAATATAGCCTATAGAATAGAAATGGGGTTAATCAATGTGTATGTTTGGGTTAATAAAGATGTGTGTTCATATTATGAATCTTTCATTGTCCTGTATGTATAGACTTTAGGGTTTATTAAGATTTGCTGTCAGTGTCCTGCATATGACTGATCACCATGTACAGAGCATAATCACTTAAGCCAATCCAACTGTATGACATTACGGTCTTGGGTACTTTAGCTTCTATACTTGTGCTAAGGGCTTTGTCTTTCTTTTAATTTAGGTTTAAATTAATTGTATTAGGAAAGGTTGGTTACACTAAATAAAGAAAACACTCTGTTTTGGAAAAGTGCTGCCTGGGTTTTACTCCTTTTGAGTGGAGGGCTGTATTCGAGTCCTCCCAAAGATGACCGATCTAGTCTGTTCTGGGGAGTTTCCTGAAGGGCATAAGGAGATCCTTGGTAAACCCTTGCAATTTTACTAGGGCAGGCCCTCTCCTTTCACCTTGCAGGAACAGATAAACAGGTCAACATCCTGGGATGTTGGAAGTAAGCAATAGGAGGGCTACTCTGGGATCCCTGAGTCTGTTCTTGGGGGAATAATGACACCCCCACTCAACCAAGCTGCGAATAGCATGAACTTTGGGCAAATTTGGCTCCAGATCTGAACTTTATAGTTCATGTTCAGTCCTGATTCTAACAAGTTAGTTTTGCCCTCCGGTAATGGAATGGTCACTAAAACATTAAATCTCTCTTTAAAGTTTCCCTTTTTTTCCTTTCATCTTAAATATGGAAATTAATTGTATGAAAGAGAGGAAATTAGTGAATAACTACAAAAATTCCATAAAAATCCAGCACGAAGTTTGTATTCTTTGATCACAATAGCTTAATTTTGAAGGGCAGCAGTACCACCTAGTGGATGAGAAGGAAAAAACCCCTAACATGCTTTTGAAAAGCGCTATCAAGGAAAATATTAGATTCCTTTTTCATCAAAATATTAATAAAAGTGACTGATTCATCTTGAAGAAGGTGGTCTTTAATAAAATAGTGTAAAAATAAATAGCTTTTCCAGATAAACTTCAAGAAGACAAGTTCTGCAGGTTTGTAGGAACATAAAAATTGCTGTATCAAGCAGAGTAGTCATCCATCTAGTCAAGTGTCCTTCCACTGTTGCTAGCCAGTAACAGATGCTTCAGAGGAAGTGGGAAAGAGCCCGACAGTAGACATTTACAGGTTAGGGAAAGTTTCTTCTTAACACCTGTGAGCAAGTGGTTGGCTTATGTCTTGGAGCATGAGAGTGTTTAAGTACCTTCTAAAAAATATCCTATCTAACGTGAGGTTAGATAGTCTCATTGTCCGTATAAATGTCTAATCCTATAATGGGTAATTCAAGGACAGTTAAAGGCGTTCACCCTTTGCCCTAATTCCTCTCAATGCACTCAAAATGCAGGATCCTGGAGCATACAACATCTTATTGTGTTACTCATTATTTACCAATGCCTTATTAGTTATAAGTGCTTACATCATTCCATAGGCTTACACAATATCCAGAATCTCTAGGCAGCTATATGCAATATATCATTTGCACTGTACTGTCTATGAGAAAAATAAATGCCTGCTCTTGAGGTTTCTGTGTGTGTCAGACATACAATGGTGCAATTTATAGATCTATATACCACAGACACAAAGTGTGGGCATGTTAAAAGCTCCTTCCAGTTTTAGAAGTTTAGGGATATTCCCTACACTGAAAATGTAGAATACCCTTAGGACAAGTAATAGCTCTACAAATGGAAATAACTTGATGGTCTTTACATACACATCTGAATACAATCATTGGTGTGCCTGCTACTTTACAGAGAGACCTGACCTAAGGATCTTACAGTCTGCATTAGATAAACACCACAACAAAGTGGGCAATACACCATGCTGAAGAGGCAAGTAAGGAAACCTGGTGTATGTGGTGGAGAGAAGAGACAAGACAAGGCTAAGAACTAAGGTCCAGATTAGGAGTTAGGCATCTAGGTTCCTTTGAATATCCCAGTAAGTGTGTATCTGCATCTTTAGGTACCTAAATACCTTTTGAAAATTTTTAACTCTTTTGTGAGCATTGTTCTTTACCTGGTAATCTTCTCAGGACAGGGACCATTTCTTTTACTGTGCCTTGCAGTGGGACATGTGAGCTCTCAGTACTTAAAAATAGTAATTAATAGTTATTGTTGGAAAAGTGGCTTGCTGCTGAAAATACAGCAGAAAACTCATTAAAATCATTCCTCCCCTCCCCCCGCATAAGAACAAACTGAAGTTAGAGGTGTCTAAATGGTGAAGATTATCAAGGACAACTACGCTTTTCAATTGGTAGAGCATTTCAACTGTCATTTCTGCCAACCTGTGGCACCTCATCATACCATAGAGTTGGTGACCCTGAATCTTGTAACACATGCTTACTTCTGAGAGAAGGGGATAACTGGAAAAATGGTATACAGTGTGCCTTGTTACAACACTGCTCAGTTGGTGCATGCAAATCGAGCCTATGTGGTTGATACTTAAGTGTCCACATGGCTCAGAGGAGGGCTGAGACAGAGAGTCTGTAGCTTTGCTACAAGCTTATTAGTTTTAATGAACATTTCTGATATTTCACAATTTTCACAGTAATATGTTAAACAGATGTTCCTAAGATGCTGTGACTGGGTGCCTGGAGGGGCCACACTGAGAATACGTATCCAGGGCAAACTGCAAAGAATAGGGCAGACACTCCCCCCAAACTGGTGGTTCATTCTATAATTAGATTCACCAAGCTAGTAACCAAACAGCTTCTGGTTACCAAGAAGGCAAATACAGTTCTCTTTAGATGGGACTCAAGGGCTGGGATGCTTAGACAGCCAAGTCTAATATAGTGAGTGGTTACTGAAAACCAGATTCTCCCCCGGCCGCCCAGCACTGGGGCCAGGAGCCATGGTAGGGGGCTCTGGGCTCCTGCAGGTGACGTGGGGGCAGAAAGGGGACAGATGGGGCAGGGCCTTGGGCACAAGGGGAAGGGCCGGGGGCTATCCTCCCTCAACGGCCGGGTCACCGGCCACCCATGATTTAAAAGTTCCCATTTTGTTACAAAAGCTACCTCAAACAATGAATACAAGAAGGGTACACGTTTTTGTCATCTCATTATTGATTTGAACTGAAAATATTTCAGTGGTGCTTGAAAGTATTTTGTATATCTTGAAGTGCCAGTAGCTGTGGTTTGTGGATGCAAGATGTGCATATGAAAAATGGATATTGCTAATTTTCCCTGCGAGTAGAATGTTTTAAAAATGACTAATGACAGTTACAAGCATGGGAGTGACTATGCTAATGAGATGATGCAAAGTTACTTATGGGAGTGACTGCATTAATATCTGCTTAACCTCTGGGTATAACCTAGTTTTGTCCAAAAGGCTCTGTTTAGGCTGTCTGCTTGTGCAGGTAATAAAAGTGCTGTACCATCTCTTCAGCCAACCTACCCTCCTTAGTGATTACTAAACATTACATCATATCAAACTTTATTCTGAACCAAAGATGGTGCATGTACTCCCTATGTGTCTGTTGGATTTAAAAGAAAATTGGCAATAATTTGAATTTTCCTCAATGCAAGTTTTCAGGGAGAGCACCTAAAGACAAGCAATGATGTTTATCTACTTGGCAGCCCTGGCAGTACTGGAGGCATTCAATGCATACATAGTATGGTAAAGATGATAAAACAGATTTGGCACGCATTTTATGGATACCTTTGGGGTACTATAGCAGGGGTTCTCAAACAGGGGGTCGGGACCCCTAAGAGGGTCACAAGGTTATTACATGGGGGGTCGTGAGCTCTCAGCCTCCACCCTAAAATCTGCTTTCCCTCCAGCATTTATAATGGTGTTATTTATATAAAAAAGTGCTGTTTTATTTATAAGGGGGGGTTGCACTCAGAGGCTTGCTGTGTGAAAGGGGTCACCAGTATAAAAGTTTGAGAACCACTGTACTATAGCCTCTGAAAATAGTCTGAATTTTGAAAGATATTTGCTTTTTCTTGGCTATCAAATACTATGTGAACCAGTTAGTGCATACGTAATCAACATCATGCTCAAATGGAAATTTATGGAGTATTAAAAACTGGCTTGTCAATAAAGTAGGCTTCTACGTGGAATGTAGAGTGGCTATGGGAGGTGGAGATTGCTGCGGGGAAACAGATTTGAGTTATGGAAATTTAAGGATCTAGCAAATGTAGGGAAATTCAGTCTCAGGCTCCAAGGCCCCAGTTCCGCAAAGAACTTTGTGAAGAAGACCTCAGTGTCTTTGCCAAATGCCACTGAAATCTGTGAGTTCATTACAGGAGTGGAGCCATAGAGCCAGTGCAGAATGAGGAGTTAGTTCATGTGGCATCTTTTTCTAAGCCCTGTTCTACACTAGGAGTTTAGGTCAAATTTAGCAGCATTAAATCGATGTAAATCTGCACCTATCCACACAATGAAGTCCTTTTTTTCGACTTAAAGGGCTCTTAAAATCGATTTCCTTAACCCACCTCTGACAAGTGGATTAGTGCTTAAATCGGCCTTGCTGGGTCGAATTTGGGGTATTGTGGACGCAATTAGACGGTATTGGCCTCTGGGACCTATCCCAGAGTGCTCTATTGTGACTGCTCTGGACAGCACTCTCAACTCAGATGCACTGGCCAGGTAGACAGGAAAAGGCCCGCAAACTTTTGAATTTCAATTTTCTGTTTGCATGGTCACCTGCAGCTTGCCACGCTGGCCAGACCTCATCAGCAGAGGTGACCATGCAGAGCTCATCAGCAGAGGTGACCATGATGGAGTCCCCGAATCGCAAAAGAGCTCCAGCATGGACCGAAACGGGAGGTACGGGATCTGATCGCTGTATGGGGAGAGGAATCTGTGCTATCAGAACTCCGTTCCAGTTTTCGAAATGCCAAAACTTTTGTCAAAATCTCCCAGGGCATGAAGGACAGAGGCCATAACAGGGACCCGAAGCAGTGCCGTGTGAAACTTAAGCAAGCATGTTTAATGATTAATTTGCCCTGGCATTTGCGGCTCTCCTGGATGTACTCCCAAAGCCTTTGCAAAAGGTTTCTGGGGAGGAAAGCCTTATTCCACCCACCATGGTAGGACACTTTACTACACCAGGCCAGTAGCACATATTCGGGAATCATTGTACAACAAAGCATTGCAGGGTATGTTTGCTGGCATTCAAACAACATCCATTCTTTATCTCTCTGTGTTATCCTCAGGAGAGTGAGATATCATTCATGGTCACCTGGTTGAAATAGGGTGCTTTTCTTAAGGGGACATGCAGAGGTGCCCGTTCCTGCTGGGCTGTTTGCCTGTGGCTGAACAGAAATGTTCCCCGCTGTTAGCCATGGGGGGCGGTGGTAGTGAGGGGCTAGCCACGTGGTGGGGGGAGGTAAAATGCGACCTTGGAACGAAAGCACATGTGCTGTGTATGTAATGTTAACAGCAAGGTTTACCGTGAAAGAGTGTAGCCATTGTTCTAGAAAATGTGTCTTTTTAAATACCGCTGTCCCTTTTTTTTCCTCCACCAGCTGCATGTGTTTCAATGATCACAGGATCTTCTCCTTCCCAGAGGCTAGTGAAGATTAGAAGGTGAAAAAAACGCACTCGTGATGAAATGTTCTCTGAGCTCATGCTGTCCTCCCACACTGACAGAGCACAAACGAATGTGTGGAGGCAGACAATGTCAGAGTGCAGGAAAGCACAATATGACTGGGAGGAGAGGTGGCGGGCTGAAAAGAGTAAGTGGCGGGCTGAAGACAGGGCTGAAGCTCAAATGTGGCGGCAGCGTGATGAGAGGAGGCAGGATTCAATGCTGAGGCTGCTGGAGGACCAAACCAGTATGCTCCAGTGTATGGTTGAGCTGCAGCAAAGGCAGCTGGAGCACAGACTGCCACTACAGCCCCTGTGTAACCAACCGCCCTCCTCCCCAAGTTCCATAGCCTCCACACCCAGACGCCCAAGAATGCAGTGGGGGGGCCTCTGGCCACCCGGCCACTCCACCCCAGAGGATTGCCCAAGCAACAGAAGGCTGACATTCAATAAGTTTTAAAGTTTTAAACTTTTAAAGTGCTGTTTGGCCTTGTCCTTCCCTCCTCCACCACCCCTCCTGGGCTACGTTGGTAGTTATCCCCCTATTTGTGTGATGAATGAATAAAGAATGCATGAATGTGAAGCAACAATGACTTTATTGCCTCTGCAAGCAATGATTAAAAGGAGGAGGGGAAAGAGGTTAGCTTACAGGGAAGTAGCGTGAACCAAGGGGCGGTGGGTTTCACCATGGAGAAAAAAACAGAACTTTCACACCGGAGCCTGGCCAGTCATGAAACTGGTCTTCAAAGCTTCTCTGATGTGCACCACACCCTCCTGTTCTCTTCTAACCGCCCCGATGTTGGGCTGCGCATAACTAGCAGCCAGGCGATTTGCCTCAAACTCCCACCCCGCCATAAAGTCTCCCCCTTACTCTCACAGATATTGTGGAGTGCACAGCAAGTAGTAATAACAGTGGGAATATTGGTTTAGCTGAGGTCTAACCGAGTCAGTAAACTGTGCCAGCGCGCCTTTAAACGTCCAAATGCACATTCTACCACCATTCTGCACTTGCTCAGCCTGTAGTTGAACAGCTCCTGACTACTGTCCAGGCTGCCTGTGTACGGCTTCATGAGCCATGGCATTAAGGGGATATGTATAGGCATTTCAACGTCCCCAACGGTTATTTTCTGGTCTGGGAAGAAAGTCCCTTCTTGCAGCTTTTGAAACAGATCAGAGTTCCTGAAGATGCGAGAGTCATGTACCTTTCCCGGCCATCCCACGTTGATGTTGGTGAACGTCCCTTGTGATCCACCAGTGCTTGCAGCACTATTGAAAAGTACCCCTTGCGGTTTATGTACTCGCCGGCTTGGTGCTCCAGTGCCAAGATAGGGATATGGGTTCCGTCTATGGCCCCACCACAGTTAGGGAATCCCATTGCAGCAAAGCCATCGACTATGACCTGCACATTTCCCAGGGTCACTATCCTTGATTCAGCAGATCTTTGATTGCATTGGCTACTTGCATCACAGCAGCCCCCACAGTAGATTTGCCCACTCCAAATTGATTCCCGACTGACCGGTAGCTGTCTGACGTTGCAAGCTTCCAGAGGGCTATCGCCACTCTCTTCTCAACTGTGAGGGCTGCTCTCATCTTGGTATTCTTGTGCCTCAGGGCAGGCGAAAGCAAGTCACAAAGTTCCATGAAAGTGCCCTTACACATGCGAAAGTTTCGCAACCACTGGGAATCATCCCAGACCTGCAACACTATGCGGTCCCGTTTCCCAAGCCCAGAATCGGCGTTCTACCGCATGAAGCTGCCCTATTAGCACCATGATGCCCACATTGCCAGGGCCCCTGCTTTGAGAGAAGTCTGTGTCCATGTCCTCATCACTCACGTTACCGCACTGACGTCACCTACTCGCCTCTATCGCTTTGCCAGGTTCTGGTGCTGCATATACTGCTGGATAATGCGAGTGGTGTTTAATGTGCTCCTAATTGCCAAAGTGATCTGAGTGGGCTCCGTGCTTGCCGTGGTACGGCGTCTGCACAGAAAAAAGGCGCGGAACGATTGTCTGCCGTTGCCTTGATGGAGGGAGGGGCGACTGACGACGTGGCTTACGGGGTTGGCTTAC
This sequence comes from Caretta caretta, assembly GCF_965140235.1. Taxonomy (NCBI): domain Eukaryota; kingdom Metazoa; phylum Chordata; order Testudines; family Cheloniidae; genus Caretta; species Caretta caretta. Next base: position 169,362,546 of record NC_134207.1, read on the forward strand.
AGGGAATTAAAATCAAAAAGGGGGTGGCTTTGCGAGAAACTGAATGGCCCCCTCAAGGATAGAACTCAAAACTGGGTTTAGCAGGCCATTGATTTCACAGAGGGAAGGCGGGAGGGAGGAGCAAATGAATACAAAACAAATCTGGTCTATTTCTTGTTTTGAGCCACTTCATCTATCTTTATACATCTTGCTGGCAGCAGACCGTGCAGTACGACCGTTAGCCGTTATCATCTCCTGGGTGCTCGGCAGAAGATGGTGCAGTATGACAACTAACCATCATCTTCTGCTGGCTGGAGGTTAAAAGACAGTGCACTGTCGGTAGGCCTGAATCACCACGAGACGAAACTTAAAAGGGAAATGACCTAGCTGAGTCACTCCCATGTTTGCCCAGGCGCCCGATTAAAAGAGCACCAAGGACTACGTCGATGACGGCTACCAGTCATACTGCACTGTCTGCTGCCAAAAGGCAATTAACTGCTGCTGTGTAGCAATGCAGTACCACGTCTGCCAGCACCCAGGAGACATATGGTGACGGTTAGCTGAGTGCGCTCCATGTTTGCCGTGGTATGGCGTCTGCACAGGTAACTCAGGAAAAAAGGCATGAAACGAATGTCTGCCCTTGCTTTCACGGAGGGAGGGAGGGAACGGGGGCCTGACGATATGTACCCAGAACCACCCGCAACAATGTTTTAGTCCCATCAGGCACTGGGATTTCTACCCAGAATTCAAATGGGCGGCAGAGACTGCGGGAACTGTGGGATAGCCACCCACAGTGCAACGCTCCAGAAGTCGACGGTTGCCTCGGTACTGTGGACACACTCCACCGACTACATGCACTTAGAGGACTTGTGTGGGGACACACACAATCAACTGTATAAAACCGCTTTCTACAAAACCAACTTCTATAAATTCAACCTAATTTCGTAGTGTAGACATACCCTAAATGAAAGAACTAGAAATGAAGGAAATCAAAATAATAAAATGGTTTAAAAGGAGGTGGGAAAGGAGGGTTTTCTGACAGGAAAAAATTCCCATGCACTGCATGTAGTCAAAGAACATGAGTCAAGATATTTTCCAGTATTTGGTGAAATGTGCCATAGGCACAAATGGAATAATGTTTCCCAATTCAGCTACAAGCATCCACAGCCTGGAGAACAGTAAGACAATGACACAGATCTCCTTGTTTGTAGAATGATTACAGAGCAAACTAACTGAATGGCAAATACAGTCAATGTCAGGGTTGTATCCTTCAACACAGAGCAGTGTTCACTGAAGAAAAGGCTAATCCTCTTGAGTCAGATTGGCAGGGACCCTGGGGTTTTGGTTTTTGTTTTGCCTTCCTCTGAAGTCTGGTATATGGGTCATATGCAGGTTTTAAATTTGTTGTAAATGATGGATTCTCAGTAACTTAAAGTCTTAAAATCATGATTTGAGGACTTCAGTAGCTCAGCCAGAGTAGTCTATTACAGGAGTGGGTGGGTTCTGTGGCAATGTGCAGAAGGTCAGATTAGATGATCATGATGGTTCCTTCTGATCTTAAAGTCTATGAATCTATGATATATAAACCTAAAGTAAACCTTGATTAATATTCAGGTCAAAATAATTTTGTTCCCAGTATACACACAGTTAGATAAAAACATAAAACAATCTTGCTGGAAGGTGGCAGCGTATCACTGCTTTTTGCTTAAAATCCATAAAGATAACAAACAATAACCAAAAAGAGAGAGAGACAAAGCAGACTGCTCCCTAAAGCACATAGGCACAATTTACCACACCTTGTTCTAGGCTGGGTCTTTCCAGACTGACTCTGAATGCAAACTTCCCTACAGAACTCCCTAGGCGACAAGCAGGGCCAGGAGTAGCTATTAGATTTATTTTAAAAACCCTGAACCTTCCATGAAACCCAGCCAAATAAATGGCTTTTGCAACAGCCAAAATGTGTTCTGATAAAGGCCAAACATTTGAAAGTGAAGAAATGTATTTGTTTCAGTTACATGATGTACTCAGTCTTAATCTCTACTTTCAGGAGACTATATATTCAACATTTCATGCAAAACTGACCTTTATATTAAGAATTAGTGGGAAGTTGGGCAAAATCAGCATTCTACTGGAAAGTACAACCTTAGCTGTGGAGTTGCTAACACAACTCCACAATTATTCTCTAGTGTGCAGCATACAGTTACACTATTCTATTATTCATAAGGTGATGGATTTTTAAAAAGTTGTTCAGAATCTGGATGACATGGCTCACTGGATTATCATTTGTTGGCAGGTAAGGTATATTGCTGACTTCTGAGAACTATGATTTAGGTCACTAAGCTTTGGTAGTAAAATAAATAGTTCACAGCTTTACTGCGTACATGCTATTCTGCCACATGGAACTGAGGCCCAGATCCTGCACTGAGTTATGCTCAGCACACGTCAGTTGGACAATCTATTGTGGCAAATTGCCGGTACAATTATGATGGGTCCCACGCTTCCTCTTCTTGGGCGGGGGGGAGTTCAGGGTGCAGTTTCCTGCCCCAGAACTAGGGTATCTACTGTCCCACTAGTAACCCAGAGAAGGGTAGTGGAGAGGGAGGGACCCGGGTCCGCCCTCTACTCCGGGTCCCAGCCCAGGGGCCCTAGGGATAGTGGTAAACCACTTGAACTAGTGCTTCCTTCCCCTGGGCTACTTCCCTCTCCTGCTCTTCAGCTTGTGGGGCTTCCTGCCCTCTCTCTCTACACAAGCTGGGTGTCTCTTGACCTAGGGTCTTGGTCTTCTAGCCAGCCACGGCACTTCTCCAAACTCTCCTCTACTTCAACTCCTCCAAACTGCTCTCTGCTCCAACTCCTCCTGATCTGATTGAAGCAGGGGGTTTTTATCATGTGACTGGCTTCAGGTGCTCTAAATGGCTTCAGGTGCTTTAATTAGTCTATAGCAAACTTTCTTCCCTCCTGCTACCCTCTGGCCATGCTGTATCACACTATCCATTTAGCTCTTATCACAGTAGTAGCTGATCACTAACAGTTTTTATCTTCAGAATGTCCAGCTGAAACAGGGAAGTTATATCTGCATGGGAAGTTGTATCCCCATTGAGGAACTGAGGCAGATGGTAGATTAATTGACTCACACAATCTCATGCATGTAAAGTGTGACAGAGCCAGGAATTGAACCTAGGTCTCTTGAATCATAGAATATCAGGGTTGGAAGGGACCTCAGGAGGTCCTCTTGTCCAACTCCCTGCTCAAAGCAGGACCAATCCCCAACTAAATCATCCCAGCCAGGGCTTTGTCAAGCCTGACCTTAAAAACTTTGAAGGAAAGAGATTCCACCATCTCCCTAGGTAACGCATTCCAGTGCTTCACCACCTTCCTAGTGAAAAAGTTTTTCCTAATATCCAACCTAAACCTCCCCCACTGCAACTTGAGACCATTACTCCTTGTTCTGTCATCTGCTACCACTGAGAACAGTCTAGCTCCATCCTCTTTGGAGCCCCCTTTCAGGTAGTTGAAAGCAGCTATCAAATCCCCCGTCATTCTTCTCTTCTGCAGACTAAACAATCCCAGATCCCTCAGCCTCTCCTCAAAAGTCATGTGCTCCAGCCCCCTAAGCATTTTTGTTGCCCTTCGCTGGACGCTTTCCAATTTTTTCACATCCTTCTTGTAGTGTAGGGCCCAAAACTGGACACAGTACTCCAGATGAGGCCTCACCAATGCCAAATAGAGGGGAATGATTACGTTCCTTGATCTGCTGGCAATGCTCCAACTTATACAGCCCAAAATGCCGTTAGCCTTCTTGGCAACAACGGCACACTGTTGACTCATATCCAGCTTCTCATCCACTGTAACCCGTAGGTCCTTTTCTGCAGAAATGCTGTCTAGCCACTCGGTCCCTAGTCTGTAGCAGTGCATGGGATTCTTCCGTCCTAAGTGCAGGACTCTGCACTTGTCCTTGTTGAATCTCATCAGATTTCTTTTGGCCCAATCCTCTAATTTGTCCAGATCCCTCTATATCCTATCCCTACCCTCCAGCATATCTACCACTCCTCCCAGTTTAGTTTCATTTGCAAACTTGCTGAGGGCTCAATCCACGCCATCCTCCAGATCCTTAATGAAGATATTGAACAAAACCGGCCCCAGCACCAACCCTTGGGGCACTCCGCTTGATACCGGCTGCCAACTAGACATAAAGCCGTTGATCACTACCCATTGAGCCCGATGATCTAGCCAGCTTTCTATCCACCTTGTAGTCCATTCATCCAGCCCATACTTTAACTTGCTGGTAAGAATACTGTGGGAGACTGTAACAAAAGCTTTGCTAAAGTCAAGGAATAACATGTCCACTGCTTTCCCCTCATCCACAGAGCCAGTTATCTCATCATAGAAGGCAGTTAGTTTAGCCATGACTAATCTAACAGAATCCAACAGAATCCATGCTGACTGTTCCTGATCACTTTCCTCTCCTTTAAGTGCTTCAAAATAGATTCTTTGAAGACTTGCTCCATGAGTCCCAGTGAAGATCATCCTTCCTCCTGTGTGCATGCAGGGTCTGTGCACGTGGAGTTCATTATAGCAGCAGGGCCTAAAAAGTCCAGTCCCAGGAAGTGCTTGTTCATGTGTAAAACTCCATCCCAGTTTTGAGGGACTGTCTCTCCTTCAGTTATGCCAAAGATCTAAGGCTTATCTACATGGTGCTGCAATGATGCGTAATTTCTAAAGCATGCCAGCGTGATCCACACTAACAGTCCTGGGTAGACCCTGCTGGCACAAATTAAAAGTTCTCTAGTGCTCATTAATGTAGTGCTGTTTCAGTCTAGAATATGGAAAGGGCTCTTTCCAGGATATTACTAATATGTCTGAGAATAAAAAAAGCACTGAGTTCTTCCCCCACGATAAAAAAACTGCATTATTAAAAAATCATTTAGTACTTTGCTGAAAATATTTTTCCATGGTATATATTTTTGCCAGCTGTGCTCCTCCCTCTCCACCCCCACTTTCTGGCAGCTAGCGGTGTGACGCATTTAGGAGAGCAGAAATTTCCCTACAGACAATCCCCCACCAATAGCGCTTATAAAAATATTTTGAAAATAACAAAACTTTTTAAAAGAAACCACACTTTAAAGTTAAAAACAAAATTCCTGCCTAATACCCGCTCTTGATTCTGCCAGCTGTAGAGATGGAGACCAACTGAAACAGCTATCATGAGAGAGAGAAATACATACACAAGAGAGGAGCTTTTGAGATGGGGAAACTCTTATAAAGGTTCTGTCATGTGAGTACTAGGCTGTCATTTGGCTCTGTGCTCCCTTTGTTGTGAGTATGGGATTTGCTGACAGACAGAAGGCAGTTTGGAAAGAAGGGGAATTTTGTATTGACTTCTGGAAGTTGCCAATAAAGTCTGTAGGAGTAGATATGAAAGGAGCAGGCAATGCATGACCAAACACCCTTGAGTTCACTATATTTAAGTGGATTGTGTCTAATCTCCATGACACTGACTATATTTTATTTAATATTTTTTGCATGACAAGTGTGGAAGTGTAAAAAAGGAAAGTATTCAGCTAGTTGTTGGGGAAGGTACATTCTACCCAAATTAGGAGAACACATTGTATTGGGGCTTTGATCTCTGTAGGTTTGTCATTACGTTCTTGGCTTGATGGCAGATCTATCCATAGCTTAATGCAATCTCTTCCTTCTTTCTACTTTGTTCAAGGATTAGGACCAAATTTTTGCCTGATTTGCTTAATGGATTGTTTTGCATGTTCTTCTCCTACTCACTTTTCTTTATGTAGTTACACAGATTTACTGATGCACATTAGGCAGCAAAACACACGTTAAGCTCTGGTTCATCTTACCTCTGAAGAATGTTTTGTTCTAACATGGTACAAAGCTTCTGTGAAGGAGTAATTTAGAGAAAAGTTTATAAAATCTTGTTTCCAATTTCTCATTAACAGGGGCAGATCTTCAAGTGTTCCCAAGTTGTGCTCAGTTTACTTAGACATGGCTGCTTTTTGCCACCTTTCCCTCGCTCAGTCCTCGAGGCAGATGGGAGCAAGTTCGAAACCTAGCAAAAGTTAGAGCCGCTTTTGTTGTGTTTTTTTTACATTGTCAGGCAGCCAAAAGTGTCTTACTTTTGAGTATGCTGCAGCCTTTGTACTTCAGGAACTCATTGCGAGACCAGGGATATAAAGTTACATGACAAGATTACTCCTACAGACTCTGAGCATGCAGACCCTGAGTGTGCCTGCATGACATGAGAGACGCATCACAATGGAAGGCTCTCTGGTGGAAGGCTCATTTTGGAGAGACAGTACCACAATCCACTATGGTTTTGGCTGCACATTTCTACTCAAGAATGCCTGCTTTGGGAGGTCAGAAGCATGAAATAGCTAATTATGTCACTTTGAGTATTCCCTAGACTTGGCTACTTACGTTACCATTTTGTCCCCTTTGTATGGCTGTGGCTTCACCAAGAGGACAGAGGGGAGGCCAGGTTCTGTCCCAAGTACTGTAAAATATTATGTCTATAAACAGAATAGCCTCTCAGCTATATGTGGAAGGATGATCTTGTGGTTAAGACACTGGACTACAGCTCTGGAAATCTGGGTTCAGTTGCCCGTTCTGCCATGAACTTCCTGTGTGCCACTGTGCAAGTTCTCTCTGCATCTTGGTTTTCCATATATAAAATGGGGTTCGTAACTGTTCTCTACTTTGCAAAAGCATTGTGGAAAATAAAGTCATTAAATGGTTTGGCATCATTTGGATACCATATTCAGGAAGTAGACAAATGAGGATTGAATGGGTGCTCTGAGGGCAATTTAACGAAGATGTAATCAACAACAATTTCCTTTGGCTCTTCAGAATATGGCTAGAAAGGACCAAGAATGCTGAATGGAGAAATCATAGGTAAGCCTTCCTTTCAGTGGGATCAGATTCACTCTGAATTACCAAACCCACCAAACAAGTACATCCTAACTTTACGTGGCAATGCTGATGAAGTGTGAAGGGATTACAAATATTTCTCAATCTTCCTTTTCATTTTTTCTTATACCCTTTTATCTTGTCGTTGCTGAATAGCTAATGTTTCCAAGATTTAGTGAAATATCAGCCTTTTTTAGTGGTGGCATTGACACAATGAGGCATCATAGACAGGGAGTCATCTCCTGGAACTAGTGTTTGTCAGAGGGCAGACAAGCAAGGCTGCTTTTCAGTGGGCAGTTATGGTTGATGCCAGCCGTAAAAATGAATTACTAAGTGGGAGAACAGACTGAATCTAATTATACACAGCTTGCAAAAACCTCAGAAGTGCAGTCTGTGCTGTGAGCATATGTGAAGAAATGTAGCACCCAGCAGTCATGGTTTCAGTATGGTATATACCATAAATATTATTCCTGGAATAGTGACTGAGGTTCCTAGAAAGCTGTGGTTTTGGACATACTTTCCCTCTCCACTACAAATAATGTGATGTATTACATCTGGCTGTAGACTGGTCACTGATTTAATGACATGCCCTAATACACAAGGGGCAGGGAAAAAATGGATGATTGCTTCCAAACTCTCTATTGAAAAACAGGATTACAGAAAAGGAGCAGGCGTCTATGATGCATGTGGGATAATAAGGAAAAATAACACCTCAAGATAAATATTAGATTGAGTCAGGGATCAGTTATCTATTGCAAAATATCGGTGGGATCTGGGCAACAGTGATTGGCAGCTACATGGTTTTGACATTGGAAGTCTAAGGTGTTACCTTATGTTGACGGGTCAGCAGCTTCAAGTCTAGTCCGATTTGGGATAGGTCCCTGCTAACTTCATCCAATTGGCTAGCACAGTAGGTGCCAACAGGCACTTGTGAAATTCTGGGCAATTCATTTGGAATGTGGGAAGAACCAACAGCAAAGAAGTCTTTGGCTTCCTGAAACAGGCTGAGAAAAAACTGATTAGAAAGAACAGAGACTAATGTATTTTCCACCTCTAATTTGTAGTTCCCCAGGCACCAAAACAACAAAGCAAAAACATTTACTGTGGTAGAGTAGAAATACTTCAGCACAGTTTTCATTCTAAATATAGGAAATACCATAATAAAGTCAATGTAAACGCGTAAGTCTTCCAGCCTAAACCGTTGTCAGTGCAGAATGATTCATAACTGTTCATTTTTCAGAGTTTCGACTGCTTCCCTTCTCTATACTATGAATTAAGAGATCTCAGCTGTCAAAGCCCCTCTACCCCTCACCTCCCCCATAATAGTTAACCTAAATGTTTTGGTTCTTCCTTAACTGAGCCATATAGTGAGAGTATTTCCTTCCTGCTGTTTGATATGATACCTCTATATACAGTCCATAATTATACTGGTCATTTATTGCTTGTGTATTACATTTCATATTATTATGTCATGCTCCTAACCTTCCCACACTTCGTTTAATTTTTTGTTGTGTTCTATCTGACAGCTGGAATGTAAATTCTCTGGGGTAGGGATTGGTGCCTTTATTACTTATCTAAGGGGAGATATCATAGAGATCTATAAAATCTTAACTGGTGTGGAGAAAGTGAAGAAGGAAATATTATTTACTCCTTCACATAACACAAGCATTAGGGGTCACCCAATGAAATTAATAGGGAACAGGCTAAAACAAACAAAAGGAATTACTTCCAACCATGCATAGTCAATCTGTGGGACTTTTTGTCATGGGATGTTAGGAAGGCCAAAACTATAACAAGATTTAAAAAAAACATACTAGATAAGTTCCTAGAGGATAGGTCCATCAATGGCTGATAGGCAGGGATGCAACATCATACTCTGAGTGTCCCTAGCCTCTGTTCACCAGAAGCTAGGAGTGGACGACAGAGGTTGGATCAGTTGGTGATTGCCTGTACTGTTCATTCCCTCTGAAGCTTCTGACGTTGGCCGCTGTCAGAAGACAGGATGCTGGGCTAGATAGACCTTTAGCCTGACCTAATATGGCCATTCTTATGTTATGCTCTTATCTGTACTTTGCCCAGCACATGAGAATCTTGATTGGAGTTCCAAGGAGCTACTGTTTATATAAACAAGTCCATCCTCTTTTTTTGGGGTGGGGGAGGGCTTCTCCTTTCCCAGGTTTCTCACCTAATGACTATTTTTATCAGATGATTTTCCCCTAGATATATTAGCTTATCTCTTTTTCTCTAAAGTGACCTAATTTTATTATTTTCTTCCCATATTTTCACCCTTTGTTTTATAAATTGTCTCTCTTTACAACATTTCCCAGTTTGTGTCATCAGCTAAATTATTTAATGTGCCCCACTTCCTGGTCATTAGTGAAGATGTTAAATAAGGCTATCTGGTACCCAATCACCTTCTAATCTAAGATATTCTCATTATCTGTGAATATATGAATCCTCCTGTCCATCCCCTTCCTTCAGAGAACAGGATTGCTTGCACTGCCCTCAACATGCTCTTAAACTTGCAGCTTTGATGTGACTTGCAGCATGAAGACATGACTGTAATCAAATCTCATGCTCCAGGGCTTCACTCAGTCACCTGCAGTGGGTACGAAGGATTATTTTTCTCCCATGCATGATTGGCTGGATGTATTTTTTTTCTGCTTTCCTCTGAAGCATGAGAAATGGGCCACAGCTGGAGATGGGACACTGGGCATTGTGCTCTGTGGTGATACAGAGATCCTCTTTCTTAGATGTCTGGCTGGTGTGTCTTGCTCACATGCTCAGTCAAACTAAGCACCAGTCTGGGCTCAGGAGGGAATTTTCCCCCACGTCAGTTTGATAGAGACATGGGAGGGGAGGTATATCTAAGGCGTACTTCACCTCATCTATTTCTGCCAATGCAAGAACCTCGGGCATTGGAAGAGTCTTGGTCTCTCCTGTTCTCTGCCTGTGGCACACAATAGTTTGTCTCCTGAGGACTAAAATTCTTTAGTCTAACTAGCCTTATTGGGTTCAATATAGGGGTATCTGGATGAAATTAAATAGCCTGTTATATGCCGGAGGTCAGACAAGATGATCTAATGGTCCCTTCTGGTGTTAAACTCTGAAATCTATGAAATTATCCCTTTTAGTTAGTTTTCAATATAGTTGGTAGTCAGTTCATATCCAATTTGAATTAGATTTGCAAATTAAATTTTGGGTGACAGTGATTCAAATGCATAAAGTCATGCATTTCATATTATACCTATTGTTCTCCTTTAATCCACTAGATGTATTTTATGTGTAAATTCTTGTTGCCTATTGATCACAGTTCTGTTAGTGTCCAGGTAAGTGAACTCCCCAGAACAGGGACTTTAGGCTAAATCCAGCTCTCAGCTACACTGGTGTTAATCTAAAGCAACTCCATTAATATCAAATGAGTTATTCCAGGTTTACACAATGTAACTGAGAGCAGAATTGCCCTCTTTGTCTCTTTACTTGTTTGTGAACCCCCTAGCAAACTGGGTACAATATAAATTATCATAAAAGAGTGATTTTTCTCTTAATATTTGTTCCACGATTTTACTGAGGATTCTGGTCAGACTTACTGGGTGGTAATTGCCAGGTTCAGTCTTCTTTCTTATTTTGAAGATCTGTACCACATTTTACTTTTTCGATTCCTTTGGTAGATTGCATTCTTTTGGTATCTTCCCAGTATTCACTTTTAAAAACAATGGTCAGTTATTTAGTTATTCTTTTGGAAAACTAGAATTCAGATCCACCAGATCTGCTGACACATATGTAAAAAGAAAAGGAGTACTTGTGTGTTCTAGTTTTTCAATTATTTCCTCCTGTTTTTTTTATCAGTAACTATTTATCTTTAGACCTCTCAATATATTTTTCAAGGGAAGATGGAGCATGGATTCCTGGGTCTAGTTCATCTGAGACAATAAAGATCAGAATGAGGTTACAATCTAAGTTTTTGTTCACCCAGGAGAAATTTGTCTCTCTGTTATGGTGTCCTGGCCCTTTAAGTTAGTGTGACCAGCAGAAGCCTTGTAGATTGGGAAGGACAAGGCTCCCCGCTCCCCTGGCCAGCGTGGACAGGTGTTGGGGTTATTAGACCCATCTTGGAAAGATTAAGGGAGCATTCAGGTGTCTGGGTGGGTGACTCAAAAGTCAGCTTCATTCTCAAGCCCAATCAGGGGAGCTGCTGGGAGGAAGAAATCAGCCAGTCCCCAGTCCTAGGAAGGATGGCTGTGCAACCCCTAAATTTGAGTGATGAGTTATAGGCCAGGGAGGTGAGAACTTAAATCCACAGTCCCCTGAACTTAATAGTAGAAGAGTTTGTAGGCCTGGGAGGCCAGGACTTAAAAGGACATCGTCCCTAGAAAGAGAGCTGTGGAGCCCTGAACGTAAGGGGTAAAGGTGGGTTCTTTTGGAAACCAGTTGGTTCTTAATAAATTAGACCACAAGAGAGGGGGAAGACTTTGTGTTTGAGTTACTTTTGGAACCTCAGAAGGAAACTGAGACAGGGTGCTCATAGAGTGACCCTAGGCCATGAGCAAGTGCCCTGGGATGGCACCTGTCTTACAGCCTCCTTTTTGATTATTTTTAGTTTTTAGTTTCATTTTTTAGTTGACTAGAGCCAATTCTAACACTTTGACAGAACAACATCAATCTAGACCATCTGGTCTTGCAATTAAGTCCTTTCTGCTGCAAGCCACGATATAAATAGGAACTAAAAGACTAGGAAAATCCTGATATCCCAGAATAAGTATGATCATTTCCATCAGGTTTTCTGCATGGAGTGGCACATTATGGAGTACTTCTTTGTTGTTAAAGAGAGTCCATCCACTCCACCACCTGCTTCCACTTCCCATGTTCTTCTTGACTACTACATCCTGTGTTTGTGAGGACCAGATTCACCAACACAATTTGGCTGCTTTGTGCCACTCTGGTGAGGCAATGCAACCATAAACCCAGTGTAATGTTTTCCTGATTATGTCAAATGTATGGCCACTTTGTGTCACCTGAGCGTTCTGATGAATCTGGGTATGAATATGTGTAACCTTGCATACGTCGTGGTAATGGTCATATGCAGAATTATGGAACCTTGTGATACATTTATATATCAAGAAATTTTGACCCCTTCATCTGCCCACTAATATGACTAATATTTGTTCAGCCTGCCCCAGTACCATTTACTCCTTCTCCCCCAAGTGTAGAATTTCCTGGAGAGGAAACATTATATCCTGTATTAGTTATGTCTATAGCTTCTGTAGACGTAATGCACATATTTAATGTCTGATATCTTGTGCCCCTTCAGGACGAGGGACAGGCACCCTTTACAATTAGAAAGGGAAAACGCGCAGCTTGTCATGGAGGAGGGTACCGCACTCTCACTTTCAGCCCTTGAAGGGCTAGAAATATTGAATTTTACAGTCATTGCACTTTAGGTCTGGAAATGCTATCTATCCTGGGTCATTTTTAGAGGTTGGACTGATGGTAATTGAAGCATCTGAGTCTGCAAGGCTTTCAGGGCTGTCAGTGTTTAAAGCATCACCCAATTCTCTTGTTTGGGTTGGTTTGTAATTGTGTAGCAGTTGCTGAGACTCAAATAGGGAGGTTAGGTGTGGAAAGATTGAGAGGAACAGGTAGACCATCTCTGCATCCAGGGGATCCTTGAAGTCTTCCATTGCTTAGTTGGTGAGAGATAGGTAGGGCCAGCATGAAGAGTTCTGAGGAAGGACCCTCTATTATTGATGGGGTCAGAAGAGAAAAAGCAGTAAAAGTCAAGGTAAAGCTACTATAAGGAGGCTTATATGACAGCTTTCCGTGTCTGAGGAGCTGCAAAAGGCCTTTGCTGATGGTATTTAAAAGACTAGTTGAATCACCCAAACTTGAAAATAATGTGGCTTTGTTTCCTGGTGTATAAAAAAAGACAAAAAAATAAATTTATTATGAAGCAGTAAAAATTAATATGAAAAAAGCAGAGAGAGTTCAGAAATTGCATGCTTACTTTTAGCCATTTTAAACTCTGAAAAAAGAACTAGATAAGTTCATGGAGGATAGGTCCACCAATGGCTATTAGCCAGGATGGACAGGGATAGTGTCCCTAACCTCTGTTTGCCAGAAGCTGGGAATGGGCGACAGGGGATGGATCACTTGATGATTACCTGTTCTGTACATTCCCTCTGTGGCATCTGGTATTGGCCTCTGTCAGAAGACTGGATACTGGGCTAGATGGACCTTTGGTCTGACACAGTATGGCTGTTCCTATGTTCTGAAAAAACCCAAAAGGCTACTTTGCAAAACAGTGAATGAGGCTAATTAGCATATGGATATAAATGTTGTTACTATAACAAGCCATTTGTGGAATGGTAGACAGTAGCTTGGGAAATAAAGATCCACTTTTCTACAAGGAGCTTTTTAAAGAACTTCAAAGTTGTGCAGTGCAAAGTAGATGTCATCAATGCTCAGTAAGTTGTGTGCATTTTCCATAAGGTTCTTCTAATTAAAGAAGCAGTGGCTAGGGATTCAGGACACCATCTTTCCCTCTTACAGTATTTTTGTGGTGGGTTGCGTGAACAACAAGTTAGTATGTATACTTCATGGCTTTGAAATCTGAGTGTGATAATCTATCGAGCTTTAATCTATTTGTTTTGTCTGTCATGCTTTTTATAACACTTAGCATTCAGATAGGGTCCTCTCACTAGTTTTTCTTTGGTCCAGTTTGACTTCTGTGGAGTTACTAATGATTGAATGGGTGTAAATGTCAGAGGACTTATCTGAATTATCTGAAATTATTGTCTGAAAGAAGTATTGGGGCACGTGTTTGAATTATTTGCCTCAGAAGGAAGGGAAACATTTGGTGTGTTTGTAGTTGGGTGTGTTATAATTTTTCAGTAAAAATATATTGAGGCATTTAATAAGTTTGTTTGTCAAGAGGCTCTGCCTCCTTCTTACTTATAGATAAATAAGAACATTTTTATTCAAATAGAGAAAATGTTTCCCCTTCTCTCACCTTCCTTTTTATTAGAACATGCACCCCTAGGTATGGAATTTATCACAGGCTAAGTGGCACATTTTTGGGGGGAGCCCCTTGATAAAGCATCGGTAGTGTATCTTTAGATAATACCCAGGTAATGATAGGAGTTCTTGAGATATCTAGAAATGCTAGAGAACATAATTTTCTATCTATTATACTCAGCCGTTAAACAACTTTTGACTGTACAGAATGATTAACAAATAGTTAAGGGACACACAACTACATTTTATATGCAAGGATTAGTTACTGCATTTTTTGAGGCAGTCAATGACCTAATAGGTGTCAGATGAGAAGAGACTACAGATACCTCATGATTCTCAAGAAATGTATTTAAAATGAAATCTTTGGTCACAAGTGAGAATCCTCAATGCACAAAAGGAACATGGGGATGTTGGGTCGCTGAGAAAGAGGTTGGAAGAAAGACATAGAGATCATTGCCGGCTCCGCAGCCAAGCTAGGAACAATAACTGTGAGAAAGCTATGCCAAAGCCCATGTGTTGGCATCTCCACTTGGCACTGTGGTAACTAAGATTAAACTAATCAAAATTCATTGCAGTGTCAGGGAATGTTTTAATCTTAATGATTAACTAATTGATTTGAACAATTTCCCACTCTTTTATTATAGATTTTCCAACTCCCCTGCTTCCCGGAATCTTTATATAATTCCATTTGCTTTTCTCTCTGCAGACTGCACCACAAGAAGAGTTTGAACAAAATGTTAATGCTAAAACCAGTTGATTTATGATAATGACCTTCCTGCATATTGAAGTTGAAAGCCTACTCCTGGAACATTGTTGTGCTCACCGAGCTATTAAAGACGGTGTTGGATTAGCAAAATTTAGATACAGTAATATTGCATGGAGCCATGAATAAAACACCACATATTACAGCAAAACCCAGTAAAATTTTGCTCTTTCCCTTCATTCAAAGGTAAATCCCATTCTTCTGGTTTTGCTGATGGCAGTGCACTTGTTTTTACCATAAGTGGAAATGAAACTCAAGCATAATGCTCCTGAGGAGGTGGGGGACAAGGGAATGCAGAATGCTAAAGGGGAAATCTCAGGTACTTAACTCATTTTCATGAGTATCATGCACATGAGCAGTTAGGTTCTTTACAATCAGATAATTTAGAGGAAGGACAAGGGCCGCATTAAATACACAAGACAAATAGGAGTATCTTCCACTTAACGGCCCTAGGACTTCACTCACTCATGTGCTGCCCATAATATAACAGGGTGTCACAGTTCAGGGCAACTGCAACTGTATTTTCCCTCCGTGGTCCAGCAAGGGCACCTATTTTCAGGTGTCCAGGTCCTCAGTTGTTGCCTCTCTTGGGTGAACACATGCCTTCCTCTCCCTTCTGGCTGGGACAGTTTCAGGCTGCACTGTTCCTTGCCTACACTGTGTTATCCCCAGCAGAGAGAGGCTGCCCATGCCAAACGTGCTTGCTTTCTTCTTAGAGACAATTAACATGTGTAATTCCTACAGTTATTAGGTACCACACAGCACTTCCCGTGCTTTATTCTTGAGGTAAAACAACATACAGAAAAAACATATTTAAACCAATAAAAGCACCTACCTGAATGCTGATAAGCTTACCAGAATTAACCTCAACCCTAACATTGGCTTTTGCTGGAGCAGTCCTTCAAATCCCCACCCTAGGGGATTCCTGGAAGTTCATCACAACTTCAGCTCAGAACAAGCACCAAATCTTTTGGGGTCTTAGTAGGTCTAGTCCTTCCAACCATACCCTAAGGATTGGGGCCCTCCTTGAACCTATTTAAAACAGCTATTCAAAAACCCTTTCATTGTTTGTCCCTGGAGAATCAAATTTGAACTAGTATATGCAGACCTCACAAGAGGGCAGCTTCTTTCAAAACGTTACAACCTAAGTGAATTTGCCTATTCATCCCCTCTTGTTCTCCTATTGATCCTTCCTGTAGAAGGAGACATAACAATTCCACAATAACAAATACATAGTTGCATTTTTAATTCAATGTATCTCAAAGGTATTAACCTTAATTCAATAAGGTATTACTTAATTGAGTAAACTTTATCTCAATTCCATTAGATATGGTTCAGGATATTACAGGATATTGTCAGCCTGTCACACAGGTTCTCATAAATATTCTCTTCCTTCCCCTTCCCATCCCTTAACCTATACTACGTTCCATATACTGGTCACAGGGCGTATGTGCATGTGCTCACAGGACTCGGTTTAGCAAAACACTTAAGCCTGAGTTCAAATTCCTTGGACTTCACATGCTTAAGTACAGTGCTGAATCAGGGCCATAGGGTGGGGTACAAGGATCTATTAACTTGTTCTCTCACTTAAATAAAAATGCTATCCCATAACCAACACCATTTTGACAAACAAACTTATATTGGAAAAGCTTTTGCTTTGTAACTAAAAATATGCTGAGTATATTTATAGTTTAGCTGTATTTTATGTAATTTTATATGGAGGAAGGAATGGGGACAGAGGACCTTTTAGTGTGTCAGAGAGGTTCTTTTGGGTTTTTTGACACTTCATGTACTCGGTATTATTCCTTAGTTAAAAAAATAGGCTCTCAGAAACAGTTTTTGTGAGCCTCTGAGGGCTGGCATGTTTTTTAGGATCATTTAACAGTATTCAGAGAAGAGGATGAACTCCGGTTGAAGGCAGAATTTAATGTCTGCCTCCCCCATGCCATCTCAGGTGCATCACTAACTTGACTGGACTGTTTGTGAAGGACCAGTACCGACTGCAGTGTGAAAAACAGGGCTTGGGTGCAAGTCTTGCTGCTGAAGATGGATTTGAGATACAAATAGCTTTATATTGGACGATGAGAAGATTCACTGGCAAACACTATGCAATATTTTGAGACTGTAAAAAAGAGGTGGCAATGGCTTTGTCAGGCTAGGTTCAGAGAAGATATTGCTGAGGGGAGAACAGCTAATAAATTATAGGCCATATTTAGGCAGGGTGAATTGGGTGGAGAATAAAGAACATAATGTTATTTCAACTTTAACTTCACGTTATTAATATAGGGCATGATTTTTCAAAAGCACTCAATGTTGGCCTAACTCTGCTTCCAAAGAAGTCAATGGGTGTTTTATCATTAGCTTCAAAGGGAACTAATCTAATCTAATTCTGAGTGCTTTTGAATATCACACCTAGTTTGAATTTTGCATGGTACTTAAAACAAAGTTTATATAGTGGTTTCATCTTTAAAACATACTTAAATATGAAATATGCATGGCTTCTGCAGCTCCTATTGAAGTCACGGGCTATTAGCAGTAATGAGCCCAGCTGCCGGTGGGGGAATGAAAGTTGTTGGTATTCCACACTTATCAAGATCACAACATTCACTGGAGCATGTATTTGTTATCCCTGTTTTTATTAGTAGGAAAACAGAGGCAGAATGCTTAAGTGATTTGGCCACAGTTGCAGAACCAGGACTAGATAGTTCCTGAGTCTTGAGCTCAGATTCTGCCTTTTTGCCAAATAACTAATAGAAGTTGATTTTCAAAAGCAGACTTTCTTTTTGGTGGGGGACACCTCAGCTGGTCCCTTAACAGAACTTAAATCTGCCTGTTAACCTTTTTGTCCCGTTGACTGTGGGCTGCTCCTCACCCACTCATAAATGCGCCGTGCACACAGCAGCATAAAATCTGCCATTAGGTCCATGTAACACTGCTGTTTGTAGCTTTTCCAGTGTGTGATTTTAATACTTCCATGGTTCCCCTCACAAAAAGATTTATTTTTTGGAGTGGATTACATTTTATTTCTTCTTCTTGGGCCTACTCAATCTTCTTTGCTGCACATAGGATTTTTATTTTTTTATTTTTCCACTGGCAGTCACTTTGGCCTTCTCTGGACCTATTTAAATTTGTTCACACACCCAATGGAGGTGAAGGGGAGATGAAAAATGTTGTTTGAATAGTTTGTAAATGTTTCTGTCTTCTTTGCTTAAAATTCCTGTTGGTATCTTGCCTTTGTAAACAGAGCAGTTATTTTCAGTCCAAAACTTTGATGATCATGCTGCCCTGAATGTGAGAAACTAGAAGAGGTGTGTCTCTCTGAGGAAATTCACAGTTGAGACCAGAAGGGATCGTCTAGTCTGACCTCCTGTATAACATAGGCCATAGAATTTCACCCAGTTATTGAAACCAATAACTTGTGTTTGACAAAAGCATATCTTAAATTAAGAAGCATAAGCGTAAATGAAAGAGTTTGGAAGGAATTGTTGCATCCTCTGTTCTGGCATTCTGATACCTGCAGTGTTGTAGCTAATGGTGAAGAAGAGTCCAGGTAAACTAATGATTGTCTACTCTAATGAATCTAATGTGCTGATCATAGGATGGGATGAAAGGGGCATAGTACAAAGAAACTAGAGACCTCATCAGCCTCTTTTGCCACCATTTTTAATAATAATAATAATAATATGTAACACTTCAGCCCTGGTATAACTTTGATTTTAATAATAAAGTAATAATAAAATAATTGATACATAAAATTAATACCTCACTTTTACATAGCACTTTTTAATCCATGGATCTTAAAACACATTTCCAAGGAGATAAGTAGCAACATCGCCATTTTACAGATGGGGAAACTGAGCCACAGGAAGGTGAAGTAGCTTGCCGAAGGACACCCAGTATATCAGTGGCAGAGCTGTGAATTGAGCCCAGGTTTCCTGAGTTCCACTTTAGTGTTCTATCTTTTAATAGGCCACATTATGGTTTAAGGAAAGGGGAAAGAGATTGAAATTTTACCTGTGAAATTTTCTTTGTGAAACTTCAAAAGAACTATATTAATTTTCATGAAATTTTGCTCAGCACTCTTCTCATTTTGGCACTTGTCTTGGCTTTTTATTTTGCTTTAAGAAAAAAAAATTGTTATGTGATTAAGAACCAAGACAATGCTCATGGTGGCTAACCAGTTCTTATTTGGTATGAAGAACGTTTTTGTGACTAAGCACTGATTTGGGACTAAGGAGACCTGGGTTCTGTCTTCTGCTTGGCCACAACTTACTGTGTGACCTGAAGCAAGTCATGTAGTCGATCTGTGTCCCTGTTCCCCATCTTTAAATTAGAACAAGAATAAAACTTCCTTTCTTCTACCCTTTGGCTATCATGGCTATTTAGAAGTCTTCAGGGCAGAGACTCTGTTAATATGTTTATCTATGATTAGGACTATGTTTATCTATGCTTAGGACAGTGGGGCCCTGATTTTACATGATCCCTGTAAATACTACTGTTCTTATTTAACAAAACTCAGCTCAGTCTTCTAACAAAACGTATGCCATTCTATACAATTAGAGTATGGCCCATCCCAGGCACTGTTCGGAACCTGCTGCCCAAACTCTCTCCCCCACCCCTGAAATCGACTGGCTTGACTCATTGGGAGGTGAGCAGGAGGATGCTGGAGGGGAGCTCTCCCCTGAAAGCCAGAATTTTTTTCTGGCTCAGGACTCTGACAATGGCCAGCTGGAAAGCCAGCCCTCTTCCTGCCCTGCAACAATAGAGTTTGATTCCTGTTCTGCATCAGCTAAGCCCAAGTCTCAGTCAGAAACTCAGGCCAAGACTGAAGAGTCAGATCCTCTGGAGTGAACTTTGGCACGTAAATAACTGTCTTTGTAATGTATTATTATGGTTGGCAGATGTGGGCTAGGAGTCCGCACCTCCCTCCTACCTTACCCCTTTTGCTGCTTCAAAATAGCACCGCCAGCATGGCACAGTCACAGTCTGCCCTCCTTCCATGGCAAATTCAATTTTTAAAAAAGCATTCATTTGTGCAAAATTCAACAGAATATAAAGACACTGCTTACAGGAAAAGAAAATTGGTTAGTTTTTGTAATTTACATGAGGTTTAAGCACACATTGCAAGCCAAGTCAAGACACAAACAATACTCTTCCCTGCTGAGGTTCAAATGCCCTGTAACATGCATTGTAGTTGATAATCATTATAGGACACTATCTATTTTCTCTGCACTTTCTCCTGATCTGCCGGGGAGATAAAGCAGAACTTAAGACTGAGAAATTGCTTGATTTTTTGTTTTGCACATTGTACAGAATAGCCACATGCCCATGCACCCCCCGAGATAGCTTGTAAGCCCTTTCCATTCCTGTAGTGCCTCTGGGGGAACCATCCTAGTGAATAACTTCACAGCATATAGCACTGGTCTGCCCTCTGACTTTTTGAATACGACCATTCTCTCCTCCTAGTCATCCACCTCAGTGTAACATCAT
Source organism: Caretta caretta (assembly GCF_965140235.1). Classification (NCBI taxonomy): domain Eukaryota; kingdom Metazoa; phylum Chordata; order Testudines; family Cheloniidae; genus Caretta; species Caretta caretta. The sequence continues at coordinate 169,382,713 of NC_134207.1, forward strand.
CAAGAGTCAGGGCAGTCTAAAGGGGATAACATAAGGACTGCCATACTGGTTCAGACCAATTGCCAGGTGCCTCAGAGGGAATGAACAGAACAGGCAATCATCAAGTGATCCATTCCCTGTTTCTCATTCCCAGCTTCTGGCAAACATAGGCTAGGGATGCCATCCCTGCCCATCCTGGCTAAAAGCCAATGATGAACCTATCCTTCATGAATTTATGTAGTTCTTTTTTGAACCCTATTATAGTCTTGACCTTCACAACATCATCTGGCAAAGAGTTCCACAGGTTGACTGTGTGTTGTGTGAAGAAATACTTCCTTTTGTTTGTTTTAAACTTGCTGCCTACTAATTTCATTTGGTGACCCCTAGTTCTTGTGTTATGAGAAGAGTAAATAACACTTCCTTATTTACTTTCTCAACACTAGTCATGATTTTATAGTCCTCTGTCATATCCCCCCTAGTCGTCTCTTTTCCAAGCTGAAAAGTCCCAGTCTTCTTCATTCGGCAGCTGTTCCATACCCCTAATAATTTTTGTTGCCCTTTTCTGAACTTTTTCCAATTCCAATATATCTTTTCTGAGATGGGGCAACCACATATGCATGCAGTATTCAAGATGTGGGCATACCATGGATTTATATAGAGGCAATATGATATTTTGTCTTATTATTTATCCCTTACTTAATGATTCCCAGTGTTCTGTTCACTTTTTTGACTGCTGCTGCACATTGAGTGGATGTTTTCAGAGAACTATCCACAATGACTCCAAGATCTATTTCTTGGGTGGTAACAGCTAATTTAGACCCCATCATTTTATATGTCTAGTTGGGATGTAGAGAGGATTACTATCCAGCTTGCTGTCTAGCTCCCCCATAACTCTCCCTTTATACTTCTGACACCTTGGTGGCACCTCCAGCGCATAAACCAAACTGCAAAAACAAACCTGGAACATAGCTCCAACCACCCTATCCCATCTGTAACACTTGAAAGCAGGCAAAGATGACTGAAATCCAAATACAGCTAGAACCTTCCATACATGCAGACCACTTAGCGTCTCTGAGATTACCTGTGAGAATAGGCATCTCAGGGAGGTAAAGGCACATACACATAGTTTTTAAGGTTTGTTGGGTTTTTTTTTGCTATACCAACTTATCTGGGATGTGAACAATAAATGACTGTTCTTTCCCCTACTCCCACAGCCACAGCACTTGCAACAGCCAAACCATCAAGGACAGGGTCTCTGAACTGCTGACAGGTTGGCCAACCTGAGGGGCAGAAAAAAGAAGACTTGGGCTGAGACATTTGCAGAACTCATGACAGAGTCACTGTGGAATACCAGGCTGGCTGAGAGACTGGATATGAGGACCCAGAGGGAGAAAGTAAACCAGCTCAGGGAAATGGCCAAGGACAGGGTCACCGTGGCCAGAGAAAGTGTGGCGGTGGCCAACAGCAGCATCATCATGGCAAAGGAGAGCATGGAAAAAGACAGAGAGATGTGAAGGCAACTCAGGGACACTGTCCTGAGCCAAAATGCCCTCCTGCAAAATATGTTCCTGCTAGGTCAGCAGTCCCTGCAGTCCCATAATTTGTTTGTTAAATGTATTTCCAGATACAAAAATATTTTCCCATTGTTTTCATTAAAACTTTATTGGATTTTTATTGTTCTATCATGATAAATCTATTTATAACACACCCATTATGGGTCATCATGGCATTTAACACAGAAAATCCTTTAAATAAAGCTGAAATAATTCATAGGGGTTTACAGTTGAACATAGGGAACATTAAACTTTAACCAGCCACACACCATACCTCTGTGCTCATAACACTCCCTCTCCTGCGGTTAACATGTTTAGGCATGGAACTCAAAATATGAACAATAAGCATCCCTGACAGCATTCCCCTTTGTATTTGTGCCCTGAACGGCATGCCTTGCTGGCTGCTTGAACCTCCGAGCAAGACTCTGCAGCTTCCTACCTATCAGTGAGGCTTTCCCCTTTGCTCTCAGACATTGTGAAAAACACATGCAGTTATAATGCTTGGAATGTTTTTTTTCTGGAACTTCCAACCTAGTCCATAAACAGTGCCAGTCACCTTTCAGACAGCCAAATGCACACTTCACTACCATTCTGCAACTACTCAGTTGATAGTTAAAATGTTAAGAACATAAGTAATGGCTATACAGGATCAGACATATGGTCTATCTAGCCACGTATCCTGTCTTCCAACAGGAGCTAGTGCCAGACGCTTCAAAGGGAATGAACAGAACAGGGCAATTGTCAAATGATCCATCCCCTGTAGTCTAATCCCAGCTTCTGGCAGTCAGAGGTTTAGGGAGACCTTGAGCATGTGAAGAAGTACTTTCTATTTTCCTCAGTAGGAACTGACTTCCAATTTTTAAAGGATGTCTTTTTGCCTCTCACTTCCTCTTTTACTTATCTGTTTAGCCATGCTGCATTTTTTGGTCCTTTTACTGTTTTTTTTATTTGGGGGTACACATTTAGTTTGAGCCTTGATTAGGGTGATTTTAAAATATTTCCATGCAGTTTGCAGGCATTTCACTCTTGTAACTTTTCCTTTTCATTTCCATTTAACTAGCTTTCTCATTTTTGTGTAGTTCACTTCTTGGACCAGATCCTGTGCTCCACTTAGGACTAAATCAAGCATTGTCTCTACCTTTTGAGGTTCCAGGATTATCTGCTTCAAGCAGCAGTCATTAATATCTAGACAATTTATCAGCATCCAGTCTTGAGGTGACATATACCCAGTCAATATGGGGATACTTGAAATCCCCCATTATTACTGAGTTTTCTGTTTCTGTAGCCTCTCACATCACCCTCAGTATTTCACAGTCACCATCACCATCCTTGTCGGTGGTACATTCCTACTGCTATACTCTTGTTATTCAAGCATGGAATTTCTAACCGGATTTTATAGCACAGTTTGATTCATTTAAGATTTTTACTATATTTGACTCTATACTTTCTTTCACGTATATTGCCACTTCCCCACCACCACAACCTACTCTCATTCCTATATATATTTTGTATCCAGTTATTACCGTGTCCCACTGATTAACATTGTTCCCCAATTTTCTGTGATGCCTATTATATCAATATTCTCATTTAATAACAGGCACTCCAGTTCACCCATCTGAGTTTTATATAGCTCACCAAAAGTCTGAAGGGGGGATGGGGATTTCTCTTTATATATACTGTAATGAGTAATCTCTTTGTAATGTTGCCTAATGCGCTTTAACATAGTACTGTTTCAAACAGTGGCTCTCAACCTTTCTAGACTACTGTACCCCTTTCAGCAGTCTGATTTATCTTGCACACCCCAGATGTCACCTCGCTTAAAAATGACTTGCTTACAAACTCAGACATAAAAATACAGAAGTGTCACAGAACACTGTTACTGAAAAATTGCTTACTTTCTCATTTTTACCATATTATAAAATAAATTAATTGGAATATAAATGTTGTACTTACATTTCAGTGTACAGAGTGGTATAAATAAGTCATTGTCTGTATGAAATCTTAGTTTGCGCTGACTTTGCTAGTGGTTTTTATGTAGCTTGTTGTAAAACTAGGCAAATATCTAGTTGACCCCCCGGAAGACCTTTGCGTACCCCAAGGGGAACACTTACCCCTGGTTGAGAATCACAGCACTAGGGATTTTTTTAGTGCACACCATCTGGTTTGCACAGACCAATTAATGTGCAACATGTTAGCATGCTTTGGAAATCACAGTCCCATAGTCTGTTACTGCTGCATGAGACAAGCTCTTAGACACAAGTAACTTTTTCGGGTGGTTTTCTGGTGTTTATTGGATAGGCACTAGTTTCACTTTTTTTGTATCAGAGGTGTTTCGTCTGTGTTTATCAGTTAAGACCGAAAATCAGAAGCCCTAAAAACACTTCAGCTTTACATGCGATTATATATGAGAACAGCTCAGGCCTATGTGTATCAATATGCTATATCTGGCTTTGAGAAAAGGAAATCAGAACATTTAAAGTGGAGGGCCATCCACATACTGCTAACTCTGCAGAGCATAACTTTCATCACAGCCTCACGTCCCCTATGTTCTCAGTTATAACCTCTGTATCCAGGTAATATTTGAGTGTTTGCATAGCTGTTAATTGATTTTATTTATACTGCATCCAAAAGAGTGCACTTGGCTCTTTAATATTCAACAGGATCCATGAAAGGGTGTCTTAAACCAGAGAGCTCTTGAGTAGAGAAAAAGCAATAGGAGAGTACTACACTCTAGAATCTTTCTGACAGAAAGGAGTGAAGCCACAGCGAAACAGTACCCTGTCAAGAGCCCAAACATGAATAAAATAATTGATTGCGAGTTATTCTGTTCTTTGAAAAAAGCCTGGCATCTTACTTTTTGTTATTCACCAATGAGAAGATGAGTCATAGATCTACAACAATATAGTCTCTTTTCCCAGGTCTGAAACTAAACTGATAGGGATCCGCAAAACTCAGCGTGGCATGGATTGTTCCATAATTACTAACCTTTTCCCATCTCCCCACTCTCCCAAAGGTTAATAGTAAGGCTGTGTTAGTAAGAAAGAGGCACAAGTTACACTGACTTAGGCATATAGGATTTAAATAGATGGTGTCTCTTATTGCTGAAAAACACTGAACATGCCACAGGTCGTGTGCAAGTTCAGTGAGCATTTTTTAAACAGTTCTCCCCCTCCCCCCTATTTTTAATCAAGGAAATTTTTTAAAATGGAACTTTGATTTTGAAATTGACAAATTCTGTTTTTGAAATTTTCTAATTGCAAAACTATTCCCTCCCCTCAGCCTCACCATGCAACGAAAATAAATTGGCTGGTGATTGCTGAAGGAAAAGCTTCAAATATGAGACGGTGCTCAAGGCAGCTGTCTTTGTCTGGTTTTAGCAAATTTGAAACACCATCCTTTACGACAGAGGTTTAAAAGGCATCTTAGTACTAAAAGCAAAAAAATGGTTGTTATTGGCTGTCATGACCTTTAAGGGGTTAATCAGGTTCAGCCACCCCTGGGTCATCTCAGCTGCCTCCTCTGGATGCTATTGATCAGCTGGGTTAGGTTAATTTGTGGGCTTTGCCGGGAGGAAGCTGTGTGGATTGTACATAAGGCTGAGAGAGCTTAGGTGGTAAGAGAAGAGCTACAAGGTGCATGTGGGCGCACAACAGAAGACTGGCTGCCTGCCCACTCACCCTGGGTCTGGAGCTGGAGCTGGAGCTGAGGTAGGGCAGATCCTGAAAGTCGGATGGCTGTGCCTGGTAGAAAACAGGTGCCCACTGTGTGTTGACTAAGTTTGGACTCTGAGAGAGGAAGAAGCCCGAGAGTCCACCAAAAAAGGACTCAACGTTGAGCCCAGGAGTGATGGGAGACTATTTTGGCTTATGCTGAATATGAAGATTGTTTTGTTGGTCTCTTTGTTTACACTTCCATCCCTCCACCCCCAAACAGGACAGAGTTGAATGTGACTTGGCCAGGGGGTCAAATCAACAGAACAGTCCACTTGAGCCAAAGAGGGAAACAGAGCAGAGTTGTTGGAATGTCAACTCTTGTTGGGAGGGGGCATTCAGGTGATGAGTTCCCCCAAGACAGACAGACAGACACACTGATCTTCTGTCTCTTAATTAGTGGAGGTCCTAAATACTTGAGGGGGAAAAATCATGCTTTAACCACCATTCTTATATATCTTGAAGCACCATGTTGATTCACCATCAGTAACGGGTAAAAGCCATTGTAAAAGAGCTGGAAGAGGGAACAAAATAATCATCTCTTCCCCACACCTCTTGCCCCCTCACTCTCTGTCTGTCTCCTGAGCTCATGTTCCTCAGTAATCTCCATGTTTGCTCTGAATCATGCAAGAAAGGAAGGAATTGATTGGTGGATGTGTACAGTTATGGATCCACTGGCAATACCCTTGCCCTATTGAAAAGTCCCCTTTACTTGGGACTGCAGTTGAAACCCCCTGTGAAGTCTTGCCTTCTTGCTCAGTGGCGCTTCTTCCAAGCTCTTCCATTGCCCTTACTTGAGCTGGAAGATCTGGCTCCAAATACCTTTGTTGGTGGGAGGACGGCTGCAAATGTAAGCTGACCCAATTAAGCAAAGACATTGAGTCCTCTGGCAAGAAATTGGTAAGGAATGAGTTTTAAGGTTCACACAGCTCTAATTACTGCCACATGGCCAGATTACGTGCAGAACAGCAAAACAAAAAGTGAAAACAAAACTGCAGCAGTGTGGTGGTATCTCTCTTGCGAGGGTACTGCATCAGTGTCACAGCAAGAGCTTTTTTCAGTGCTTCCCTCCCGCCCCCCAAGTTAGTCTTCAGCTTGTTGTAGAACAGACTGTGAAGGAGACTTTACTAACAACAATTATTATCAAATCAGCAAGCTGACAAAACAGCTTGCCTAGAACATTAGCCATCTCTGAAAATTAGAGCTGAATTCTTAAGTGCAGGATGTCTTTGGAAAATGTCCAAACTTGAAATGGCCACAAGACATTAGCGATGCTCAGAGACCCAGCTACAGTGCTTCTCAGCTTGGTGGCTTAAATCCATTAGACATGCTTAGACATCTGCTTGTTTTAATAACCCTTTCACCCTTTTTCATGAGGCTTGAAGTCCATTAGTAATGGTCAAAATGAGGATTAAGAAACCCATTCCACATCTGTTATTCCAGACAGCTGAAAAATGAACGTACAGATATGTTCTTCACTCTTTCCTAAAGAAATCTGTTAAACTTTTTATCATTCAGATTCTGATTTGTTTATGGATTGGTGCCATTTGTCAGTTGGATGAAATATAATTAGTTTATGTATATATTTGTCTACATAGTCACTGTACTGCCAATGTCTAACTCATTGGCTTGTAAAAAACACTTGGTTACATTTTTCAAGAATGCACTAAATTAACTGTCATTTCCTCCACTTGATCTCCAAATTCAAGTGACCTATATTTTTCATCATTGTGACAATAAAATTCTGTGGCACAATTCTCCTTTTAATCTAGCTCAGATGGTGCACAAAAGTTATCGGGAACTTTGCACAACCAAATAATGTAATGTCTTCTCATTGCCAGATCTCGCATTGTGGAAATGTGTAGTCCAACTACCAGAATTAGATGACCATAAGCAATTTAGGTAAGGTTTTCAGTTCCCAGCCAAACCTAATTATCCACAAAGGTGAAATTAATGGATGTAACTGAGTCAATGAACTTGGAAGGATAAACAAATTAGGTCAGGAATCACAATCTTTTCTGAAGTTGCTATGTTGACTTAATTGCAGCAACAATGAATATTCATATGCTGCAAAGATTCTGTGTTTTTTGGCAATGCAGATGTCAACATACAGTTGCAAATGTATGTACAAGTTGACGTCTATAAATAGAAAACTTAAGCTGTTGAAATATACAAAGTGGAAAGTCTTTCATATTTGATGTCAATGTGTGCCAATCTTTTGTTAAATGCAAAGGACTTACCCAGATACAAATTTTATTAATCCAGATACAGATAGTAGGGGTATCAAAGGAGAAAGTAGTTAAGGACATTGAGGTCAATGGTAATTGGGACAAAATACAACATGGCTTTACAAAAGGGAGATCATGTCAAACCAACGTGATCTCCTTTTTTGAGAAGGTAACAGATTTTTTAGACAAAGGAAACTCAGTGGATCTAATTTACCTCGATTTCAGTAAGGCATTTGATGTGGTTCCACATGGGGAAATTATTAGCTACATTGGAAAAGATGGGCATCAATATGCAAATTGAAAGGTGGATAAGGAACTGGTTAAAGGGGAGACTACAACAGGTCACACTGAAAGGTGAACTGTCAGGCTGGAAGGAGGTTACTAGTGGAGTTCCTCAGGGACTGGTTTTGGGACCAATCTTATTGAATCTTTTTATTACTGACCTTGACACAAAAAGTGGGAATGTGCTAATAAAGTTTGCAGATGACACAAAGCTGGGAGGTATTGCCAATACAGAGAAGGACCAGGATATCACACAGGAAGATCTAGATGACCTTGTAAACTGGAGTAATAGTAATAGGATGAAATTTAATAGTGAAAAGTGCAAGGTCATGCATTTAGGGATTAATAACAAGAATTTTTGCTATAAACTGGGGATGCATCACTTGGAAGTAACAGGGGAGAAGGACCTTGGAGTATTGGTTGATCACAGGATGACTATGAGCCGCCAATGTGATATGGTCGTGAAAAAAGCTAATGTGGTCCTGGGATGCATCAAGCGAGGTATTTCCAGTAGAGATAAGGAGGTGTTAGTACTATGTTAGTGTTATGGTGAGACCTCATTTGGAATATTGTGTGCAGTTCTGGTCTCCCATGTTTAAGAAAGAAGAATTCAAACTGGAACAGGTACAGAGAAGGGCTACTAGGGTGATCCGAGTAATGGAAAACCTGTCTTATGAAAGGAGACTCAAGAGCTTGGCTTGTTTAGCTTAACCAAAAGAAAACTGAGGGGAGATATGATTGCTCTCTTTTTCTAATTGAAGAATTAATTAAGCTCAGTACCAATGTGGACACAAGAACAAATGGATGTAAACTGGCCATCAGGAAGTTTAGACTTTAAATTAGACGAAGGTTTCTAACCATCAGAGGAGTAAAGTTCTGGAACAGCCTTCCAAGGGAAGGAGTGGGGGCAAAAGACTAAGCTTGATAAGTTTATGGAAGGGATGATATGATGGGATAGCTTAATGTTGGCAATTAATTGATCTTCAGCTATTAGCGGTAGATATGCTCAATGGCCTGTGATGGGATGGTAGATGGGGTGGGATCTGAGTTACTACAGATAATTCTTTCCTGGGTATCTGGCTGGTGAGTCTTGCCCACATGCTCAGGGTTTAGCTGGTCGCCATATTTGGGGTCGGGAAGGAATTTTCCTCCAGGGCAGAATGGCAGAGGTCCTGGGTTTTTTTTGCCTTCCTCTGCAGCGTGGGGCACGGGTCACTTGCTGGAGGATTCTCTGCACCTCGAAGTCTTTAAACCACGATTTGGGGACTTCAATAGCTCAGACATAGGTTAGGGGTTTGTTACAGGAGTGGGTGGGTGAGATTCTGTGGCCTGCGTTGTGCAGGAGGTCAAACTAGACGATCATAACGGTCCCTTCTGACCTTAAAGTCTATGATTCTATGATACAAAGAGACGTTATACGCTATGGGGACAATAGCCGAATCTTTGGTGACTACAATAGTACACAGAGTTGGATTCTGATCTCCATTGCATTGTTCTGGCACAGATATAACTCCACTGACTGGAGTGGAATTATTCCTGGTTCACAAGAGCAAATGGAAGTGTGAACAGAATCAGGTCCATTTATCATTCTTTTTGGCATCCACTAATACCCCTCTTTCTCCTAGAGTGTCGTTACATATTTTATTTTATTTCTGTATCTGATTGCTTTCCTTGTGATCCAGGATTTCTTTGCATTTCCCCAGGGCTCTTTCTGTACATTGTTCCTCTCTGCCCAGTTTATTGGTGTCAGATTTACTTTAAAAAAGGTAATTGGGCTACTCAGAAGACTTTTCATTACCAGGGAATAGATTCACTTGATGCTTCTTTTACAGGGAGATTTGTCAAGACTTTCCAACATGTTCATGTCTGACAGGCTTAGAAGTCTTTACTGTATTTCTATCTGACAGTTCCTGGTTTGGATGGATATTTTCACATGACTAATCACGTAATTGTGAACCACCCTGCTTGCTCAATAATAAGTCTACTTGAAAAACTCTCAGTAGTAGGATTTAGCTTTTCATATCTATCATCTCCTTACATTATATAGACTCCCTTTTCTGAACTTTCAGGACTGCTCACTTCAGGAATGCCTCCAGACTGGAAAATGGGTTAATATTTACTTCATAATTTTGCTCTGATGATAATGATCCATTAAGAGTCTGGAACAGTGGAGTGATATGAAATAATGTAGAGAGGTGGTTGAAATGTTTTCAAGTAGCTAGTAAATAATTCTTCAAGAGTGTGTCAGTGTGTACCCTACGGTAGGTGTGCATATTTGTTATGTGCACGTGATTGGAATCTTTTGTACTGCCACATCTGTTGGGGCAATGCATATACCCTGTGTCTCCTTGTGCTGGCAGTTTCTAAATCTGCAGGTTTCAAGTCTGGCCCTTCCTGCAATGGATTAATTCCATTGTAAAACGGACATGGCATATGCCTCTTCTGTTTAGGAGATACCCATATATCAGATAGGTACTTGATATGATGGTCATTTTCACTGAGAATGTGCAAATTATGAGATACCCAGATGAAACTTCATCCACTGCAGTGATCTACGAATGGCTCTTCAGATCTGAAGAAGACAGGCATCAGAAGTCAGGAACCAACTTTGTCAAGCACCCTGGCTAGCAGACACTCAATGCTGAAGATAGACTCTCAATCAACTAACTTTCAACTTTGTCAAGCACCCTGACTAGCGGACACTCAATGCTGAAGACCAATGGAGAAAAGACCCGACACCAACATTTTCACCTCTGGCACTGAAACCAGCAACATCAGCACTGAAATCAGTGCCAACATGTCTGGTAATGAAGCTTGGCACTGGGATAGTGTTCCCCACAAACATAGATGTAGATACTCTAGATGGAGCTCAGTGCCTTCCTGGAGGGACAGACCACATGACCCCAAACCCTTTGGGCAGGAAACCACTAAGCCAAAACCGCACTGTGGCACCTAGTAACAACTTCATAGCACTGACCTGGTATCAGCTAAACATCCTTTGACATTAACATCTGTAACCAACCCAAGGCCATCTGGTGTTACCCTGGAAGAATTGGAAATGGCTTTAGTACTGGGATACCTTCTGGTGCTGGTGCAGATCCCAGAATGATGGATACTTTGGTGCCTATACAGATATACACCTCTCCATCACCGGGGCACGCATTCTTGCCTTCCTCAAGCAGAGAACACTCTCTCCTGAGATCCATGGCTGACACTGTAGACAGACTAGCTGGCTCTATAGGGCTCAGCCATTATCACATCAGGAATGGCACTGGACTGGTTAGTATGAGATAAGCCAGCCATATCTATATGTCATGATGCTGTGGCCCTATTTAACTTATTATGGTCTGCCCTCATTGGGCATCCATGTCTACCTGTACCTGGATGACTAGCTTATCAGTGAAGCTGGTGCCAGTAGGAGGCTGCAACAGTCCCAATTAGGACACCTTGTGACCTATGAGAAGTTGCCTCTTATACTGTCACCTATGATAGAGTTCGTAGGAGCCAAGATAGACTCTCAATCAGCAAGAGCTTATCTCCCGGAGCACAGCTTCTGATCTCACCAACCAATGACAAATGACCTACAATCAAAGCTGATATTGTGCATTCTGGGGCTACTAGGCATGTATGTATGCGACACCCCTTTATGTATGTGACACCACTTGTCGGATTCCATCTGTAACCTTTATAACTATGGCTGGGGTTGCTGTACTCCCCATTCTACCATCACATGAAAAAGAGTCGCAGCACTGCCCCAAGTCCTTTGAGAACTCGCTTTGTGGCTGGTCCCTGAGAATGTGCGAAAGATGATTCCTTTCTGTACTCCCTCCTCAGCGATGACACACACAACTTAAGGGTTGCTTGGGGTGCCCACCTAAACCATCTTGATCTGAAGTTATGTATGAACATCCTGGACCCCACAAAGCTGTGATGAATTATATAAACAAGCAAGGAGATGCTCAGTCATCCTTTCTCTTCTATGAAGCTACCAGCTGTAGACTTGGTGTCATTCCCATGCAGCATTCCCCTTTCATAAGCCAGCAACAACCTAATAGACGTGTTAAGCAAGCATGCAGCAACCAGCCACTGCAAAAGTTCATTATAGAACCAATATGCCAATGTGTGACTCCCACAATAGAGCTATTCCCCACAAAAGACAACAAATGTCCAAACATCTGCTCCAAAGAGTTTTTCATCAGATGAATTTCTATTACAGTGTTTGCTAAGATTTTTATGTGCCTTTCACCTGATTGCTAGGGAAATCAAATATCCAAGGTCAGAGGGGATGGGTCCACATTAATCCTGACTGCTCCCTATTGGCCTAGACAATTCTGTCTGTTGGTCCTCTTGCAAATGTCCTTCCAGCTTCCCATCTATCTCCTGATCTGAGTAGACATGATATCTCAGAACCAAAGTCTGATATTGCACTCAGACCTGCAATCATTGCCCCTGACTGCTTGGATGTAGGCTGGTTGAGCGATGCAACCTTGTCTGGTGCTCTTTTAGCTATATGAATAACTCTTTATACTGTAAAAAAAAATAGACAGAGGAAGTAGTTTTTCACCCATATTATTGCACATCAGAGTGATATAATGCCTGGTGTATCATCATTTTCTAACATACAGGGACCAAGATTTGTGAAAATAGGAGTCTAAAGTTAGGCTCCCAAACCCAAAAGTAGGCATGTTAATAAGTGGACTTACTTTCAAAAGTGCTGAGCCCCAGTAATTGCCACAGAAGTTAGTCACAGCTGCTGAGTACTTAGAACATTTGAACATCAGGACACTTAAATGCCTAAATATGAGTTGAGGAGCTTAACTTCAGACTCATATTTTGGAAAATCTTTGTCAAGAGCAGAGGTGATGATGGGGTAGGTTGCAAACTAAGGGAAACTGGTGAAGTTTGTTTCTAGAGGGTATCTGAAAACAAAATAAACATTTACTGCTCATGGCACCAATTAGCAAAGTATGTGCCTAACTTTAAACACATGAGCACTGAATGTGCCTAAGTTTCTTACTAAAAAATCAGAGCCTACTTGCATGATCACTTGTGGTGGATGAAGTTCAAAGAGGTTCCAAAAGCTGAGATACTTTTCTGAAACTTATTAGAAGAATTATCTTAACCTCAAGTCTGGAAGAGTTGCCCGTACTGAAAGTCTTATGAGAACAGGATATCTCTTGAAACATCCTGTACTGTACTATTACTTCCAGTCCATTCCAGCTGGAGCCAGGAAGTGCAGAGCACGCCAAAAATAAAAATAATAAAAGTGACTGAGAAGTTATCTGAACTCTTTTGAATCCCAAAAGGTTTGATGCAGGTTTTGGATATAAGATCAGGTTGCTTCTTACTTTATTTCAGTCAATTCATACATTTCCATTTAGAACAAAATAATAAATAGTTTACTGGAAGTGAGAGTTAAAGAAAATAAACAATAAAAGGTATTCATTTTCCCATCTGCCACAATGTTCTTTCCTCATGTTGCAGTGTATACTTGTAAGGAGGGCAGTGATTTGAATCATTACAGACCAGCCCATATTTCCACATCAGCCAATTTCTGTGACTGGTCAATAGCTAGATCTGGGACAAAGGTTGAATTAGTTCCTCACTTTTCCCCCCAAGACAGTGCAACATCTGGTTTTCAACTGGAATGTCTGGTCAAAAAGGGACCCTGGCAGGCCATTAAAAATCTGGTTGGTGGTGCAGCAGGGGCTAAGGTAGGCCCCCTGGTTCCACGTGGCTCCCGGAAGTGGCCGGCATGTCCCTGTGGCCCCTAAGTGCAGTGGCAGCCAGGGAGGCTCAGCACACTGCCCCCGCCCTGAGTGCCAGCTCCGCATCTCCCCTTGGCCGGGAACCACAGCCAATGGGAGCTGTGTGGAGGCAGTGCCCACGGGCAGCATGCACCACGCAGAGTCCCCTAGTCATCCCTGCACCTCGGAGCTGGACCCCGTACCCCCACTGCACCGCTGCCTGAGAGCCGCCTGAGGTAAGCACCACCCAGCTGGAGCCCGCACCCCCCACCCTTTTCCGCACCCCAACCCCCTGCCCCAGCCCAGTGAAAGTGAGTGAGAGTGGGGGAGAGCGAGCAATGGGGGGGGGGGTGGAGTGAGTGGGGGCAAGGCCTCGGAGAAGGGGCAGGGCGGGGCAAGGGCGTTCGGTTTTGTTTGATTAGAAAGTTGGCAACCCTATCATCAGGCTGAATCCCCATAGACACCACCAACGAATTTTGCCACTCTGTCTATTTTTATTTCATACTGAATATTGTGCTGATGGCACATTCAGTCTTGTTATATAAGACTGCCCTTGATGTCCACTTCAGTCCATCAGTGACACGTCTGTGTAATATCTATGGACAGTTTGACTTGTAATATAATTGTTTTCAGGGTGTGTATCACTGATTTTGTATTAGGCAAACAGCCGTAAGCATCCATTTATCTCTCTCACTCTTTCCTTCCTTGCTCTTTGATAGAGGTAATCAAAATCCCTCAAACACATAGGGTGAAATCCTGGCCCCAGTGAAGTTAATGGGAAAACTCCTATTGACTACAATGGGATGAGAAATATACCCACAGTTTGTAAGTTAAGTAAAAGAAAAATACGGTATCACCATAATTCAAAACTCTTCCATATTCTTTCTCTCTTTGTCTCTACTAGAAGGCATTTAGAAGAAAACACTGCAACATAAACAGCACCATCTCAGATTCCTCACATAGTTATGACGATGAAACGATTGAAGCTGACACCCCGCCCCCTCCCAGGCAAGACTGAGGTGATCCCATTAGGAGGAGATAAGTGCCTTGAGGAATATGTCCTTCATAACATTCTCCACTACTGAGGGCATTTGCCCTCAGATGACACTAGTCTTAACCCACAACTTTTGGATTTCTCAGTGTTAGTGGTGGTTTCGGTCCTCCAATATCATTTGTGACTGGCCAGAAGACTGACCCCTGCTTTTCAGATGCAGACTGACAGGAGAGATAGTATTTTACTACTATGTGAAGGCAGCTTTCTGATAAAGATAATGTTTTCTCTGGCTTGTGTATCCTGAATAAGCTTTCTCATTGTGATTTTTATTTGGTTTAAGTGAAATAAGGATTTCAAACTTTTTGTTGAGTGCCTTAGCATTAGATTCAAAGAGCTTAGTCTGTTTAGCTAAATGAAGAGAAAGTTAAGAGGTGACTTGACTGTGGTCTATAAGTATCTATATGGGAAATGAATATTTAATTATGGCTCTTCAGTCTAGCAGAGAGAAATATAACAAGATCTAATGTCTGGGACTTGAAGCTAGACACCTTTGGACTGGAAATAAGGTGTAAACTTTTAATGGTGAGAGGAATTAACTATTGGGACAATTTATGAAGGGTGCATTCTCCATCACTGACCATTTTTAAATCAAAATTGGGTGTTTTTCTAAAAGATGTGCTCTAGGGATTATTTTGGGGAAGTTCTATGGCCTGTGTTATGGAGGAGGTCAAGCTAGATGATCACAGTGGTCCCTTCTGGCCTTGTAATCTATGAAAATGGGTAGGAAAAGCTTTCCCTGTCTTTATTTTTAGGGTCAGGTAGAGGGACATGTGAATTTAAAAGAATAACTAGTAGTCTATGCACTGTTTTAAAGGTTGAGGATGCTGGTTGACTATTAATAAAAACTAATATTTTGTACAATGCTGATAAACGGACCCTGGCAACTGGTTCTTCAACTGAAGGATGGTGATTGAGGCATGGTTAGAGAGAAGCTTTTTTTTTTTTTTTTTGGCTAAAGGTTGAAGATCCAAGATGTGTGTTCATGAAAGAAATTGAGACAGTGCACCATACATTTATAAGGATGATGATTATGTTGCAGAGATACAATAAGAGGCACAGAGGTGGAATCGGTACTCTAAGCCAGAAAAACACGGAGGGAGGTTTTCTGTATGAATTGAATCAGACATATGGCTCCTTTCTTGGACATTTAGGTGATGTTTGTGGTTGTGGTGGCTTTGTAGGTTTGAGGCGTATCAGTGCTCTTCTCCCGGTGGCATACTTTACTGTTATTTATTAATTATTTTTACATGAAATTCTAAAAGGCCTCTTTGCCATAGTTCCTGCGATTGCTTTCTTCTTTTTTTTTCTACAGCGTATACGAATATACAATAATTTTGCTCGGGCTTCTTTGGATTCCTCCATCTTTGGTTTCAAAATGTTGCCCTTTTTGATAGGGATAACAATCTCTTCAGATGGCCTTTGCTGTGAGGCTTACACTCAGCTACTATATAATAACTTCTTTACTGCCAATACAAGGAATGTTCAAAACAGCATAGGTGTTGCTAGGATTATGTTTTACGAGATAATCTTTCAGTAGTGATTCTGAAACCATACCAGTCACACTTGATATTACGAGCACATTTATAACTAGTGTATAAAATGGTTATTAATGATCTCTTCATGTTAACAGAGAGAAAACATGTAAAAGTAAACTGTTGGAAAACAGCATTTCGTTTACTGGAAAAAGCAGCATCTCTACTCAATCTCTTGAAAATACGTATGGTTATAAAAGGAATGACCAAGTTACCCAATAGCTTGTCAATCACTGCTCAATCCATTTTCTTTGGATATCGTAGGGGAAGCAGATTATCTAAGGTGACATGTCCAAGTGAGGAAAAGACTCTGATTTGTGATTTGGTGTACATGTAGCAGACATTTCAACACTTCTTATCAGAGCTGGAAATCTATTGCATTGCAATATGAAATATTCCACTGGAATATCTGATAAATAGTTTTCCAGGTCTCTAACAGTGCCCCAACACACTCTGTATTCTTGTAGGAAACCAAAGCCTAAATGGAAATATCTGAAATCCAGTGGGATAGGGTTGGAAAATGACAGTAGTAAGCATTTTATGCTGCACAAATCAACTTAAAAAAAAAATGGAAACCTGAGCTGGTTGGTTGTGGTTTCTCCACATGGTCAGCTCCATAAGGGAAATTCAGTTTATGCTACAACCTCCTCTACTGTTCTCAGACAAACAATCCCCTCTGCATGCAGTGTTTCATTGGATACCATTGCATATCCCCTCCCTCCAAATTAGTGTTTGTTTTTCATGTGTGACCATCCATTGTACATCAGCTGGGAACAGATCTGGTATTTTATTATTTCTGCCTTTCAGAAAGAACTAAGTCAACATGAATGAAATAGTGTCTGCTACCAAGAGTTGAGAGTGAGATTATCTGGGATGTAGCTTTCCTCCTTGCACAATAGCATTAAAAATAGCAAGTGAGTAGCCATTATTCACAAACGCATTTCAACTAAGTTACCACAAATGTCTATTAACTCAAATTACAAAGCCATTTATCAAATTTATGGTAACCAAGATTCTATAACTATTACCTGGGGAAAAACTGTTTTTCACTGAGAGTTGATTGAAAAATTCATTTTTAACCTGAAAGTATTATTTTTATTTTTATGCAATCTCTGGGAATGTAATCCTTATTCTTCAACATGCCTGTAGATCAGTGTGTAACCGTGAAGTGCCTGGGAATCTGACCAATTCTATATTGAAGGTGAATGTTTATCTGATAAAATAGCTGCTTGATGTGGAATAAGTATTGTCTCCTGAGTACCACTGTGAAATGAGGAAGAGAAGAACAGAGGGTCTCAAATTGTGGTCCATAGACAACTGCTGGTGATCTATGGAACACTTGCCAGCAGGTCACGTAGTTAGCTTCACCTAAAAAAAATCACATTAAAAGACAGTTAAAATGTATTAAATATTTTCCTAATATTAATGTTCCACATAAACTGTTAAGGATTCACAGATTCTAAGGCCAGAAGGGATCACTATGATCATTTAGTCTGATCTCCGATATAATACAGGCCATAGAATGTCCTAAAAATTGTCAATGATGGAGAATCCACTATGACCCTTATTAAATTGTTCCAATGGGTAATTACTCCCAATGTATGCTTTCGTTCCAGTCTGACTTTCTCTAGCTTTAACTTCCAGCCAGTAGATTGTTTTATATCTTTCTCTGCTAGATTGAAGAGACCGTTATTAAATATTTGTTCCCCGTTATTGAGTGTAATCAAATAATCCTTAAGCTTCTCTTTGAAAAGCTAAACAGATTGAGCTCTGTGAGTCTCTTACTAAAAGACATGTTTTCTAATCCTTTAATCATTCTCATGGCTCTTCTCTGAACCCTCTCCAATTTATCAATATCCTTCTTGAATTGTGGACACAATATTCCAGCAATGATTGCACTATGGCAAAATACAGAGGTAAAATATCCTCTCTACTCCTACTCGAGATTCCCCTGTTTATGCAACCAACATAATAATTAGTCCTACTGTGAGTGCAGGGGACTGGACTAGATGACCTCTTAAGGTCCCTTCCACTCCTATGATTATATGATTCTAAGAATAGCAAATAGCCTTTTTGGTCACAGCATTGCATCAGGAGATCATGTACAGCTCATTGAAAAATACCTGGGGGCACTGGTTGATAGTCACCACTTCCAACTATAGAGTCCATCATCCTACAAATATGGACTACATTCTTTGTTCCTAGATGTATTCATTTGCATTTAGCCATATTAAAACACATATTTTATTTGCTTGCACCCAGTTTACCAAGTAATCCAGATCTCTCTGTAAAAGTGATCTGTCCTCTTTGTTATTTACTACTCCCACAATTTTTGTCATCTGCAAACTTTATCAGTGATGATTTTATGTTTTATTCCAGGTCACTGTCAACATTGCAGGAATTACAATAGTTGCCACAGGAATTTCATTCAATAATGAATGTGGCTGGGAAGGTGGTCCACGTGATCATGGATAGAGAAAACAGATGGTCTGTCTGTATTAATTAAAATATTTTTCCATACCATGGAATAGTTTGAGAACCCCTCACCAGGAACATGAAATGAGACCAGTGAGAAGAAAAACTACTGTTTCATAACTTTTGGAGATTGTCTTTGGCAAGTAGAATTTTGTGGATTCTGATTCAGGAACCTGAATCTTACCAAAGATCCTTTTGGTGAACATGGGGGAGTTTTTGGTCTGGATTTGATACTATCTTGCGGGTTTTTTGGGCCAAATTGGGCTCTCTCTCAATTTTCCTGTCTCCATAGGACTCCTTCCAAAATGCTGGTTCTCCCTAATCTTTTACCCATCTTCTGAGGGAAAGAGCCAACGGACTTTTTCTTAGTTCTCCTTCAGTGTCTTTAGGGTGAGGTGAGTGGGCATACTTCTGCTGACTTTGTTGAGAGAAACAGCTAGTAGGTGCATTCCTGTCAGGTATTTTCTGTGGGAGAGGGGGAGACCTGTTGCAGAAAGGGATTGTGGATAGGTTTGATAAATTTCACCAAATAATACAGAACCATTAGACACAATTGCAATGTTAAGGTATAATACCTGGTAAAATACAGGGCAACAGAGTGGTATGGGGGTTATTTGTCCCACTGAATAAGAATGGGAGTCTAATGGAATTGTACTCAGGTACCATAGTGAAAGCTGTGTTAGAATATAATCTCCAAATACCAACAATAATAGTAACATTTTGGTTTAGGTAAACATGAGTAATGTTGGGGAGCTGAGTGACACTAAGGGTCCAGACTGCGGCTGGGCATCCTTGTTGGCACTCTGGCTGTCTTTGGCACTGGTAAGACAGACCAGGAAGAGCAATTAAAAATAGTTCAGATGCAAGGCCCTGTTTCTTCTCTCAATGTGTGGTGAACAGGCAAATTATAGAGGAAGAGAGAATAACATCCTGGTTGTTTCATAAATCTGTAACCCTTCTGCCAGGAGGACCAAGCAGCAACTAGGGCCGGGTTCAATATCTAGGGGTTCCTTTCCATCAATCCAACACAGAACTGGCTTGAGCCCTCACCCAGTAACCTGGGAAATTTACACATCAGCCCTGGGCGCTTCTGAGAGGCAATGCTTCCCCACTCGCAAGCACAGAGTCCAGGTGTAGAAAAGAAACTTTTAATAAAAGGAGGGAAGTAACTTGGCATTAATTTGGGATAACACCACAAACAGGGTTCATAAAGTAAAAGACCCACCCCAAGTAGGTTGGGCTGTGTCCTTTTCCACTCAGGTTCTTAAGTCCAGAAATCCCATAGTCCCCTTCACATGCCTGGCCCTTCTCTGCACCTCACTCGCAGTTGCTGGCCTTGGTCAGTGCAGACCCAGAGTTCAGAGGTGCATCTGCAGAGTTCACCTCCCAAAGTGTGTGTGGGGGGTGTAAGAGGCATCTTACTCGCTCATCAGCCTCTCTACCACCACCCTGCTGGCCGCTCGTCTGTCGCTACTCCTGCTGGCTACCTGCTCACTGCTCCCGCCGCCTGCCCCGCCAGCCACCTGCTCACTGATTCCGCTGGCCTCTCCTGCCAGCTGCCTGCTCCTGCCAGGCAGTCTCTTAGTGATTTTAGCTCTGTGCAGGCTGGGCAGAAACACAGTCCTGCCACAAGTGATTTCAGCTCCCCAAGGATGGCGAGAGAAGAAGCATCCATCCTACATTTTTCCTTTCTCTGTAAATAGGGAAGAAGAATCTTATCTCTGACCCAGGTCACTCACACTCTGTCTCTGATTACTTCATCAGGAACAATCATCATTGCCTTCTACTTCTGGTTGCTGGCAGATTTGGTGCTTTAGATATATACTAAGGACTCTCAGTGCACCCTTTAAATCACAACAAAAGCTTGTGAGTGTCTTGCTTTCAGCCACCTAAGATATAAACAGCCATTAGAAATACAATATTCTACAGAAATGGCCATTCACATAACATTCACAATGCCTGCCAGGCTTTGGACCATGAGTGCAGCATACTGTGGGAATTTGTTTAACAAAGGTGGCCTCCATTTCTACCTTTGATTCAGCCAGATGACGTGCAGAATGAAGTGGTATCAGAGAGGGCTGTATTCCACCCAATGGCCCAAACTGGAACAATCTAGCCCATTGTTCTTATTTAAAAACATAAAATAAAAAAAGCTCCCTCAAAACCCCTACAACCCAAAGCAGTGCAATGTTACAAGAATGTTGCTACAGTTTTTTGAGACATTACTTTGGAATAACATAGTGTATTTTATGTAACCGTGCCTTAGTGGGTCTTAACGGAGAATGCCAAATTCAGGATGAACTGCTGAGAAATAGGGCAAACACTGGTGGTTATGCTTTTATAAGATATACCAAACCAGCCACAAAAATAAACTCCTGTTTCACCGCCGACTAACAAGAAAACATAAAGGCAGTTTCCTCAGGCATTCCAGTTCTCATATCACCATCAAAAACACTGGATTCAGAGATGAGTGGTTCTTTACAACCAGTTTAATCAGATAATAGGTTCTTTTGATCCCAAAGGACCAGCCACACACCCAGGTCAATATATAACTTAGATCTTAGCCAAAAATCATGCTGATGCCAATCCTTTAGTACAGGGGTGGGCAAACTTTTTAGCCCAAGAGCCACATCTGGGTATAGAAATTGTATGGCGGGCCCTGAATGCTCACGAAATTGGGGTTGGGGTGCGGGACGAGGTGAGGGTTCTGGATGGGCTTCAGGGTGGGACAAGAAATGAGGACTTCAGGTGGCTCTGCGCTGGGGCAGGGGGAACTGGGGTGCAGGGG
Organism: Caretta caretta; assembly: GCF_965140235.1. Classification (NCBI taxonomy): domain Eukaryota; kingdom Metazoa; phylum Chordata; order Testudines; family Cheloniidae; genus Caretta; species Caretta caretta. The sequence goes on from NC_134207.1 coordinate 169,404,061, forward strand.
GGGGTGAGGGCTCTGGATGAGGGTCCGAGCTCTGGGTGGGGATGATGGGTTTGGGGTGTAGAAGGGTGCTCCAGGCTAAGACCAAGGGGTTCAGAAGGTGGGAGGGGATCAGGGCTGGGGCAGGGGATTGGGGCATGGGGGGGGGTGGCTCGGGGGTGCAGGCTCCAGGCGGCGCTTACCTCAAGCCCCAAATCTTGCTCCCCAGAGGAGCTCGAGGGCCAGACTAAAATAGCTGGTGAGCCGGATCTGGCCCCCATAGTTTGCCCACCCCTGCTTTAGTATCTAAAATCTAAAGGTTTACTTATAAAAAGAAAGAAGGAAAGGTAAGAGTTAAAATTGGTTAAAGGAATCAATTACATAAAGTAGTGGCAAAGTTCTTGGCTCAGGTTTGTAGCAGTGATGGAATAAACTACTGGTTTAAGTCAAGTCTCTGGAATATATCCACAGCTTGGTTGGGTCATTCAGTCCATTGTTCAGAGCTTCAGTTTGTAGCAAAGTTCCTCCAGACGTAAGAAGCAGGACTGAAGACAAAATGGAGACGATTCAGCTGCCTTTTATAGTCTTTTTTCATGTGGAGGGCATCCCATTGTTCTTACTGTGGAAAATTACACCAACAAGATGGAGTTTGGAGTCACATGGGCAAGTCCCATATCCATGCATTTCGCCTAGTCACAGCAGGACATTCCATTAAGTGTAGATGGATGTCTTCAATGGTCCATTGTCAGTTAAATATTCTTTCGATGGGCCACTCAATTTGAATAGACCCTCCAAGATGTGCTGCCTAATTACTTTGTGGGCTTTCCCCCAGGACCAAACATTTGAAATACAGGTATAGAGCCGATACTTATAACTTTTCACATACAAAAAATGACACATGTATACAGATAGCATAATCATAACCAGCAAATCATAGATACCTCACTCTACAACCTTTGTACAATATTTGCTGCAAATATATAACAGTGGTTGTAACAATGCTCTATATGGTCATATTGTAATCTGATAACGTCACATTTTATAATGATGTATTGATAATAAGGCCAGGCAAAAACTCCTGACTCATAGGGGTGCTGGAACAGTTTTTATAGTGGGGGTGCTGAAAGCCATTGAACCAAACTGTAAACACTGTCTATAATGGAAATCACATCAAGCTGGGGGTGGGGTGGGGTGCAGCAGCACCCACAGCACCCCTAGTTCCAGCACCTATGTTGACTCGGGCAAAACTCTCCTTGAAATCAATGGAAGTGTTGCTTCAGTAAGGACTTCAGAATCCAGTCAGCTTTTCTTAAATGAATAAATAGCCAATGAGAGGTATGTATAGGGATATTTAGATGAATGCAGCATACAGGTAATGCATACCAGTGCCACTTAAATTAGTGTTCATAGGTCAACAGTGCCATGCCAGACTCTCATGATGTAAGTAAGAGCAGAATTTGGCACAATATATTTTTGCTGAAGGAGACTAGAGTTGATCATTGTAATGTAGTCAAAATGAGATTTATATTAAACTGATCATTTATAGATCATAAGGATGTCTTGTTAACATCATAAGGATTTTTTTTTAAAGTTGTGCTTTTTTCAAATGGTTATTCATCATTGTTCATTAAAAGTCTGCATGTTGTAAGAAAAGGGTTTTTGAGATTATAGTGATAAGGTCTACTAGTTTTCATTTAAGAACCTACAAAGCGCCCCTTGTTCTGGTAGTTCCCACATGGGGCCAAGAGTCAGGAAAATGAATTTTAACCTTCCACAATAATTTGGTTTATCATAAACAGCTATGCTTGCAAAGGGGCATTCTGGTGGATATAGTATAATTCAATCATAATGGATCATTAAATTCAGTGCAGAAGAATGTGAGGGCACTTGTTCGTTCAGAACCTTGAGAATGGAAACCAAGGTGTATATTACATAAGTGGATTGCATTCTATTTTTATGAGCATCATTCCAAGGGCACCAGCCAAAATAGGATCAGTCATAGATGCTGCATGACTGAGCTGCTTTGGTGCATTACTGACATGCCAAGTTCAGTTTTACTTCCAAGAGACGTCATATTACAATGGGAATAAAATGCTTGACATCAATGATATAGCTGTGAAATTCCTAGAAGGGTTGCTGAAGCCCTACACAAGTATTGGAGCTGCAAACCAATCTAAAGAGTGTGGTATATAGCCATAAAACATATATTAGTAAATAAAAATGCAAACCACAGTGAAATACATAGAGAAGTGCAAAAATACATTATTTGTGTGGAAGGTTGTGAAAATGTAGACCCAGGGATCAGACAGACTAGGGAAGGGACTTGGAATTAATTGCTGGTTCTAACACCATTGAAATAAATGAAGGTTACCTCACAGATGAATTTGGTGCCTTATATTGACTGCTTTGGTCTTTGTTTTATGATTTGCATGTTATGTAGTATTAGAGCTGACTGAAAAAACTAAGATGAAACATTTAAATTGTGACTGGTCTTTGCAGAATGGTTTGATTTTGCTGAAATTCTGACAGTGACCAGGAAATGTGCCTGGTTTCCTACCAGCTTAGCTGCTTGACTCCACAGCAGTTCGTGGTTGCCACTGGGGGCTGTGCATTATCAGAATTGGGACCTGGCTGCTTGGGACTCCAGAGCTACAAAGGTCCACAGCTCCAGGGCAGTCTGTCAGGCAGACTGCCTAGGAGTTAGGAAACCTAGGCTACTGGGTCCTCTCTTTTAGGGCAACCCAACACATGGACTACTGTGAAGCCAGGGCTCCATTCCCTTTCATGAAGAATTTCAAAATGTTGGGGTTTTGTTCCAAATAAGAATGAACCCAAATTCTGAAATATCAAAATCCTCTGTGAAACAGAGCTACCTTTCTCTGCCCAGCTATGGAGTATATTCTTCTCTGGATAGAAGAATAAGGAGGGAGGAGACTACAGTAGCCCAAGTTTAGTTGCTTTGTGTAAAGACTTCAATTGTTTTGACTCTGGATTTTGAGGTTGGACATAAATAAATGCTCTGGACACACTGTGTCTTTTCAAAGAATTTTGAAAAACCGCTGCATGTTTCTCATCAGTTTTCTAGGGTGATGGAACATTCAGATTCCAAGCAGAGGATTCTCCATTTTCCAAAAGAAACTTATTTTCTCCAGTAGGTGGCATTCCTTAACCAACAATCCAAAAATAATTATTTTGGAACTAAACCTCAGATAAAAGGAGACAAAATTTAGAGTCCTTCTGGACAAATCAATTGTTTTTACCATTGTAATCATTTTTCTCCCTAACTTAAAACAACAAATGAATCAACACATTGTATCATATATTAAGGAACTCAGAATGACGGAAATCCAGTATCTTGGCTCGCCTTCAAGTTTTGAATCCAGGTTAGCTTCCAAAAGAACAACATTAAATTTCCCATTGGGGCCTGATCTAAATGCCATTGAAGTCAATGGAACATCTCTCGGTTGACTCCTGTGGTGAGGTTTATAGCTTGCAAGTATACAATATACCTATTCAGAGGCAATGACTTGTATTGCTGCAGTGCTTTCCATTAAAGGAGTCCTTCTTATCATAGGACTTACAGTAGTCCTAACATTATTGTCCTAATGAAATCAGCTTATTCTGAAACAGTTTCCTTTGAATGGAGACCACTTTAGTACACCATCAGTTCACATCAATGTTGCTAAAACATACTGAAATCTCCTAATATATATTATTAATGCGAAAACATTGTCCTCTTAGTGTTTGAAAGAGAGACTCCTCTTTTCTCCATCCCACCGTATTTTAAGTTAACAGGGTTTTTCAATAGTGTACAAAAATCCATAATAATTAAAAAAGAAAAAAACAGCAAAGCAATTGGCTGGCAAAGTAATTGGCTGACAGCTGCAGTCATGTTAAACACCTTAAAGGGGAAAAAACAAGAAAAAACAGTTGGTGGAGTCATACATATTAAGATGCACTCAGCTGCTACTGCAAACCGTTTTCTTAGCAGTCCATTTAGGAGAGGAAAAATTTGGGGGGGGGGGATGCACACATATATATTATCACCAGCGCATGAAGAAGCAGAAAAGTAATGATGAATCAAGAATGGTGAATAGTAATGTTAATATAGTCTAAATACACCATACTTGGAGAGTAGCAGCACCATTCCTCTAACTCTGCTTTAATCAAGGAATTTCTAATCAGAAACAAAAAGAAAAGGAGTACTTGTGGCACCTTAGAGACTAACCAATTTATTTGAGACTGCTGCAGTTTCCACGGTATACATCTGATGAAGTGAGCTGTAGCTCACGAAAGCTCATGCTCAAATAAATTGGTTAGTCTCTAAGGTGCCACAAGTACTCCTTTTCTTTTTGCGAATACAGACTAACACGGCTGTTCCTCTGAAACCTAATCAGAAACAGTTTTTCAAAAAGTCACATTACAAGGCAACTCTTAGAATAATACAGCAATATATAATTGCTACTGCAACTCTGAGACTAAAATGGGATGAATAAAAGTGAAACCCTTGCAAACCCAAAATAATTAAGATCCACTTTCCATTTTGTCTGAACCAATAAAATCTTTGGGGAGAGGGGAGTGTTAGATCAAAGGCAATACCATGTCTAATCACTTTATAGAAGGACACTGACTAACATAGTGAATGAAGATCTGAATCGCCCTTTCAGTCTTAGTATTATCCCAGAGCTTGGTAGGCCAGGGCATGACACTCATACAGCACTTGCTCCTCTGAATTGCCTCCTACTGGCTGTAGCATGCCTATACTCATCCTGCTGGAACTCAGTGGCATTTGATACTATGGATAGTTCCTATCTCCCAGAATCCGTAGGAGGGAATGGAAATGCTCTGAAATGTCTGAGGCCCTTCTCACAGTGAACTTAGAAGGTTATTATGGGCAACTGTTCCTCCACATAAAGAGTTCCCTAAGGCTCAGACTCTCCCCTATTATACAACAGCTGTATGAAGCCACAGTAAAAGTAATGTTAGACAACATGAGCCAAAATGGCAGGAGTATGTAGCTGACACTCAGCTCCATATCTTTTTTACATCAAACATAAACAACACCATCTCCCTCATTGTTCAGCCAAAATAAATTCCTGGATTAAGAGAGCGATTGTCTAAAGGTGAACCCAAGCAAGACTGATGAGATGCTAGTAGGAAGAGGTTTCAGAGGAACAGCCGTGTTAGTCTGTATTCGCAAAAAGAAAAGGAGTACTTGTGGCACCTTAGAGACTAACCAATTTATTTGAGCATGAGCTTTCGTGAGCTACAGCTCACTTCATCAGATGGATCAGTAGGAAGAGGGGAATCTCTTTGAAGAATTTGTGTCCTTTATCACAATGAGGTCTTTAGGACACCCAGCCTCAAAATGTTAAATCAACTGGAAGACTTCAGGTCCTTTTCAACACCTCATGGCTATTGAACACTCAAATAACACAGTGGCAACCCCCCATTCTCCCATTCACTTCCATCTGCAAATAGCCAGAAGATTGAGCCCCAGACTAGCAGATGCAAAACGGGTCATTGTGATCCAAGCAGGCTTATCTATTGCAATCGACTATATCTATGGTAGAAGGAACACACCTTGAAAAAGCTCTAAATTTTACAAGCAGGCATCTACTTCGCAACTGAGGTTGTTTTTTGCAACTTACCCCAATGCTCTGTTCTTTGCACTGGGTCCCCACTGAGCACAGAGTCCTGTTCAAGGTCCCAATCCTGATGTGCAAAGCCCTCAGTGGCAGCCATGACAGCTGCTTTCCTCCAGAATAATGAAACTGTAGACTGATGTGGGGGAGGACTGGGAGTGCAAGAGATAAGAATGTTCACACAACTGGACCCAGACTATGGAGCCACATCTTGGAGATATGCATTGTGACTGTGACTTGCAGGAGGTGTATGGATGTGACTTCAGTTAGAAAAACAATTATGGAGCTAACCACTTTCAGAATTAAATAAAAAACTCAATTCTTTGACCTAGCTTACCCCCAATCATTTCTACACACACACACTCCAGTGATGGTGACCATATAATTAAATAGATAGAACCCTTCCTGCTGTCTAGACAAAGATTTTTTTTCCCCACTAGTTCCCACCATGTAGACTTCTTTTAAATCCTGTTTGCCCTACCGGTTGATTGGATGACAGTTAAGTCAGTTAGGGACAATCAGGGGTCTCATGTTGCTGTTTACACAGTACTGTAAGTAAAAGGGGCTTGACACTGCACTGGAAGAAGGGAATATGTGGCAAGAGGAAGTTAAAAAGAGTGTAAGCTGTGGGGCAGTGTTCTGCAGTCTGATCCAGGAGACTGCTCTTCTAATGCAAAGGGCTAAATAAGAAGCTCCTTTTGCTCTGACCTAGGAGCTGCACCCACCAGCCCCTCCCTCATTCATTCACAGATAGCCAGGACAGGGCATCTTTGCTTCACATGTTGCCAGGCAACCCCTGCCATTAAGGTGCATTCCATGGCCCTTCTCCACTGGCACACAGCAGCTACTAATGGGAGTGGATCACCACAGGAAAAACAACCATCAGTGAGACAGGGAAAAATGGTTTCTCTCCCACCTAGAATCTTTCATTTTATCTTTGAGGGGCACTGTTTCTTGAACCCTCTTCTGCTACACTGTTGAACACCTGACACTAAAGACCCTTAGAGACACTGAGGTAACTATCTGCTGTCCTATTGGATAACTACCCCACAAAATGAAAAATGCCAAAAGAAAGGCAGGTGTTCTATGTTCAAAACTTTTTTTTTGAGGGTGGGGAAGGGAGAAGGAACGGCAAAATTGATAAAATAATGGCAAACACTTGAGACTGAAATCTTGTGTGATGTTTTAAACTGACAGTTTTCACACAAAGTACTCCCCCAGATGAAAAGTATCAGTTGTGTCAGCTGGCAGTAGGCTAGCTCATGGGTTGAAATGCTTTAAAAGTTGACTGCTATCAGTTACATGCATTCAAAAATAACACTTCACTATAGCACTCTGTTATCAAATCTTCACTAAGAAGATTTGGGGAGAGGGAGCCAACAGTTAATGTGAATTATGGGCCTTGATTTTCAAACCTGCTGAGCACCTACAAATCCGATTTAAACCAGTGAGAGCTGTAGGTGCTCAGTGCTTCTGAAAAGCAGGCCTATAATGTGCTTCAAAAAGCCATCTTTTTTTCTTGATTAGATTTTGATATCAGCCTATACAGTGGGTTTCATCTCCCTTACAGCAGATAATGACAGGAAAATATCTGAGGACAATATCCTTGACTCAAAGGCTCCAGCTGTTTTCTTAAGCAAGATTTTTTTTCTTGTGCAAGATTTTCCTATATATTACAATGAGAGTGTTGTTTTGTTATTTGAGGATCTGCATACTGGCTGAAGGCTCCCGTTGAGCACTGATTGCAGGCTCCAAGTGATTGAGCTAGGGTTGCCAATTTTGCTTGGACATATTCCTGGTGGTTTCCTCACATGACATAATCTTTAATTAAATATTAATCTTTAATTCCTGGAGACTCCAGGACAATCCTGGAGGCTTGGTAACCGTAGACTGAGCATTTCAGTCAACAGAGCATTCACTAATGTTCATGGCAACATATCAATTCTTTCAATTAACAATGAACTGATGGCTGATTGACTATAAATTGAGAAATCTGAGCTCCAGGCACTTTTATCATCAGTACAGTTTTACACAAGATTAGTCGCAGCTTGCATTAGATAGTAATCTCTAATGCTCTGAACCTCCAATGAGCTTCTCATGGGTGAACCAGTGCCCCTACATGGAGCCCCATTGAAGTCCCCCAAGAGAACTTGTTCCAGAATTGGAATCTGACTCTTATAATATAGTAGACATTCTTTTTCTTATACTCCCGACTTTTAATATAGTTAGATTGTGAAAACTGGAAGAGAATACAGAACCTGTATCATCTTCTGGAACAAGACTCTGATTTAGGGCCCAAACTCAACTTCTTTCTGTAGCTTGCTTTTATTGGTAAATAAAAAAATAATACAACATAAGTCTAAGTCTAAGCTTCCTTTCTGAGTTTGGCTGTCCCTAAATTTTCACTTCAGTACCTCAGTACTAGCCCCTGAGTTCATTCTGTTAAGAGTCACTTCTATTTCCCTTATGTTACAGTGGAGTTAATGAGCTCTTACCTACTACAATGAACCAGCAGGACTTCAACAGGTTTATTTTATATGGAAGGTTTAAATACTGCTAGTAATATGGATCAACAGAAGAATCCTGCTACCCTGTGAAACTCAGGCCACCCCTGGGTATCTCACGTTGGTATCTAAAAACTAAGTTATTGTAATGATCAGTGCAGACAGCACTTCCATCAGCAAGTGTTGCTGAATCTTTAGTGTTAAGTTGTCTTGTTTTGACATTATGTTGTTGTCTTAATGGCAAAGATGGGCTAGGAAGAAGTTAAGTCCTGCCTGTGTATTCTGGAGGTTGTTACTTATAGCAGTCTTAGCCTGGGATGCGTGAACTAATAATGAATAACAAGATAATTGTTATCTCTGTAAATCAAGGAATCCTTCTTGAACCATGACATGACCCATTGTGTTATGCTATTCTTACTTCTAACTTTTTAGGTTTAAAACATGTCTTGTGCCTCTGGGTTCTTAATTCTTCAAGAATTGCAGGCAGAACTGTTCAAAATAGGGCCCTGATCCTGCAAAACTAGTTATATGAGCTTAACTTTATACATTACACATGTGAGTGGTCTAATTGGGATTATGTAATGTTTAGTGTGTGTATAATGGCTGCCATCCTGGCTGACACACTGGGAATTGAACTGGAGACCTCCAGAGCTAAAAGCATGAGCTGCTACAGCTTGAGTGAAAGCTCTCTAGCTGGTGTTGTAACAGCCTCATATCCTGTGCTGATTGAGCATGGAGGGGGACTTGTAATACATACTTACCTATAGGTTACAGGTACATGACCCTTTGTAGGATCAGATCCTAAAACTGCCATATAGAACTGGAAGAGACCTCCAAGGTCATTGAGTCCAGCTCCCTATTGCAGGCAATCCCATCATACAATCCTATTCATAAAGTTTTCAAACTCCATTCTAAAACTAGTTAGGAGTAGTAGCCTTATTAGAAGGCTGTTCCACAACCTCACTCATTTGATTGCTAGAAACCTTCTTCTAATTTCCAGCCTAAATTTATTCATGTCCAATTTATTCCCGTTTTTACAGCCATTTGAACAACTCTAACCAATACTCAATCATATATATATATATATATATATATATATATATTTAAAAGTAGCTCACTTCCGCCTTGTGAAACACCTTCCACTTACTGTTTTAGAAGGTTTATACAAGCCCCTGTACTCCTGGCATACAAGTGAAATCACCTTACACCCACATGGAGATGCTATACCTCTGCCCTCAAACCGTTAAGGAATGCATGGTTATTTTATTTTTCGTTACTCTGTTTCATAAAAAGCAATTCAGTGTGCCTACTAAGCCCTGGCCTACACTAGGACTTTAGGTGGAATTTAGCAGTGTTAAATTGATGTAAACCTGCACCCGTCCATATGATGAAGCCCTTTATTTTGACTTAAAGGGCTCTTAAAATCGATTTCTGTACTCCACCCCTGACAAGTGGATTAGTGCTTAAATCGGCCTTGCCAGGTCGAATTTGGAGTACTGTGGACACAATTCGACGGTATTGGCCTCCGGGAGCTATCCCAGAGTGCTCCATTGTGACCACTCTGGACAGCACTCTTAACTCAGATGCACTGGCCAGGTAGACAGGAAAAGAAATGCGAACTTTTGAATCTCATTTCCTGTTTGGCCAGCGTGGCAAGCTGCAGGTGACCATGCAGAGCTCATCAGCAGAGGTGACCATGATGGAGTCCCAGAATCGCAAAAGAGCTCCAGCATGGACCGAACGGGAGGTACGGGATCTGATCGCTGTATGGGGAGAGGAATCCGTGCAATCAGAACTCCGTTCCAGTTTTCGAAATGCCAAAACCTTTGTCAAAATCTCCCAGGGCATGAAGGACAGAGGCCATAACAGGGATCCGAAGCAGTGCCGCGTGAAACTTAAGGAGCTGAGGCAAGCCTACCAGAAAACCAGAGGGGCGAATGGCCGCTCTGGGTCAGAGCCCCAAACATGCCGCTTCTATGATGAGCTGCATGCCATTTTAGGGGGTTCAGCCACCACTACCCCAGCCGTGTTGTTTGACTCCTTCAGTGGAGATGGAGGCAACACGGAAGCAGGTTTTGGGGACAAAGAAGATGATGATGATGATGAGGTTGTAGATAGGTCACAGCAAGCAAGCGGAGAAACCGGTTTTCCCGACAGCCAGGAACTGTTTCTCACCCTGGACCTGGAGCCAGTATCCCCGGAACCCACCCAAGGCTGCCTCCTGGACCCAGCAGGCGGAGAAGGGACCTCCGGTGAGTGTACCTTTTAAAATACTATACATGGTTTAAAAGCAAGCGTGTGAAAGGATTAATTTGCCCTGGCATTCGTGGCTCTCCTGGATGCACTCCCAAAGCCTTTGCAAAAGGTTTCTGGGGAGGCCATCCTTATTGCATAATCCATTGTAGGACACTTTACCACTCCAGGCCAGTAACATGTACTCGGGAATCATTGTACAACAAAGCATTGCAGTGTATGTTTGCTGGCGTTCAAACAACATCCGTTCTTTATCTCTCTGTGTTATCCTCAGGAGAGTGAGATATCATTCATGGTCACCTGGTTGAAATAGGGTGCTTTTCTTCAGGGGACACTCAGAGGAGCCCGTTCCTGCTGGGCTGTTTGCCTGCGGCTGAACAGAAATGTTCCCCGCTGTTAGCCACGGGGAGGGGGAAGGGTTGAGGGGGTAGCCACGCGGTGGAGGGAGGCAAAATGCGACCTTGTAACGAAAGCACATGTGCTATGTATGTAATGTTAACAGCAAGGTTTACCCTGAAAGAGTGTAGCCACTGTTTTATAAAATGTGTCTTTTTAAATACCGCTGTCCCTTTTTTTTCTCCACCAGCTGCATGTGTTTCAATGATCACAGGATCTTCTCCTTCCCAGAGGCTAGTGAAGATTATAAAGAAAAAAAAAACGCACTCGTGATGAAATGTTCTCTGAGCTCATGCTGTCCTCCCACACTGACAGAGCACAGACGAATGCGTGGAAGCAAATAATGTTAGAGTGCAGGAAAGCACAAAATGACCGGGAGGAGAGGTGGCGGGCTGAAGAGAGTAAGTGGCGGGCTGAAGAGAGTAAGTGGCGGGCTGAAGACAGGGCTGAAGCTCAAATGTGGCGGCAGCATGATGAGAGGAGGCAGGATTCAATGCTGAGGCTGCTGGAAGATCAAACCAGTATGCTCCAGTGTATGGTTGAGCTGCAGCAAAGGCAGCTGGAGCACAGACTGCTGCTACAGCCCCTGTGTAACCAACCGCCCTCCTCCCCAAGTTCCATAGCCTCCACACCCAGACGCCCAAGAACGCGGTGGGGGGGCCACCGGCCAACCAGCCACTCCACCACAGAGGATTGCCCAAAAAAAAGAAGGCTGGCATTCAATAAATTTTAAAGTTGTAAACTTTTAAAGTGCTGTGCTTAAAGTGCTGTGTGGCATTTTCCTTCCCTCCTCCACCATCGCTCCTGGGCTACCTTGGTAGTCATTCCCCTATTTGTGTGATGAATGAATAAAGAATGCATGAATGTGAAGCAACAATGACTTTATTGCCTCTGCAAGCAGTGATCGAAGGGAGGAGGGGAGGGTAGTTAGCTTACAGGGAAGTAGAGTGAACCAAGGGGCGGGGGGTTTCATCAAGGAGAAACAAAGAGAACTTTTACACCGTAGCCTGGCCAGTCATGAAACTGGTTTTCAAAGCTTCTCTGATGCGTACCGCGCCCTCCTGTGCTCTTCTAACCGCCCTGGTGTCTGGCTGCACGTAACCAGCAGCCAGGCGATTCGCCTCAACCTCCCACCCCACCATAAACGTCTCCCTCTTACTCTCACAGATATTGTGGAGTGCACAGCAAGCAGTAATAACAGTGGGAATACTGGTTTCGCTGAGGTCTAAGCGAGTCAGTAAACTGCGCCAGCGCGCCTTTAAACGTCCAAATGCACATTCTACCACCATTCTGCACTTGCTCAGCCTGTAGTTGAACAGCTCCTGACTACTGTCCAGGCTGCCTGTGTACGGCTTCAGGAGCCATGTCATTAAGGGGTAGGCTGGGTCCCCAAGGATAACTATAGGCATTTCAACATCCCCAACAGTTATTTTCTGGTCTGGGAATAAAGTCCCTTCCTGCAGCTTTTGAAACAGACCAGAGTTCCTGAAGATGCGAGCATCATGTACCTTTCCCGGCCATCCCACGTTGATGTTGGTGAAACGTCCCTTGTGATCCACCAGTGCTTGCAGCACTTTTGAAAAGTACCCCTTGCGGTTTATGTACTCGCTGGCTTTGTGCTCCGGTGCCAAGATAGGGTTATGGGTTCCGTCTATGGGGCCACCACAGTTAGGGAATCCCATTGCAGCAAAGCCATCCACTATGACCTGCACATTTCCCAGGGTCACTACCCTTGATATCAGCAGATCTTTGATTGCGTGGGCTACTTGCATCACAGCAGCCCCCACAGTAGATTTGCCCACTCCAAATTGATTCCCAACTGATCGGTAGCTGTCTGGCGTTGCAAGCTTCCACAGGGCTATCGCCACTCGCTTCTCAACTGTGAGGGCTGCTCTTATCTTGGTATTCATGTGCTTCAGGGCTGGGGAAAGGAAGTCACAAAGTTCCATGAAAGTGCCCTTACGCATGCGAAAGTTTCGCAGCCACTGCGAATCGTCCCAGACCTGCAACACTATGCGGTCCCACCAGTCTGTGCTTGTTTCCTGAGCCCAGAATCGGTGTTCCACAGCATGAACCTGCCCCATTAGCACCATGATGCATGCACTGGCAGGGCCCATGCTTTCAGAGAAATCTGTGTCCATGTCCTGATCACTCACGTGACCGTGCTGATGTTGCCTCCTCGCCCGGTATCACTTTGCCAGGTTCTGGTGCTGCATATACTGCTGGATAATGCGTGTGGTGTTTAATGTGCTCCTAATTGCCAAAGTGAGCTGAGCGGCCTCCATGCTTGCCTTGCTATGGCGTCCGCACAGAAAAACGGCGCGGAATGATTGTCTGCCGTTGCTTTGACGGAGGGAGGGGCGACTGACTACATGGCTTACAGGGTTGGCTTACAGGGAATTAAAATCAACAAAGGGGGTGGCTTTACTTCAATGAGTATTTCAGGCAGGACTTCACGGAGGGTTCCAATAAGAAATGGTGCACCTAAGTAATTGTCCTTATTGGAACAAGCAGGTTGGTCTGGCCTCTGATTGATACATGGCTAGATTTACCTCACTTCACCTTCTCTGTGAGTGACTGCAGTGTTACCTAGAGGAGTGAGTCCCCTAGATGGGGGAATGGGGGAAGCAAATGAGTACAAAACAAATCTGGTCTATTTCTTTTTTGATCCACTCCATCTATCTTTTACATCTTTGGCTGGCAGCAGATGGTGCAGAAGGACTGCAAGCCATCCACATCTCATTGCTGCTCGGCAGAAGACGGTGCAGTAGGACTGCTAGCCATCCTCATCTCTTGCCTGCCTGGCAGAAGATGGTACAGTAGGACTCCTAGCAATCCATATCACCTGCCTGCTCACCATAAGATGGTTCAATCGGACTGACTGCAGGACTAAAGAGAATGACCTGGTCAAGTCACTCCAAATTTAGTCCCTGCGCCCATGTCTGCCCAGGCGCTCCCAGCCGACGCGGCCAGGAGCATCTCGGACATGACGATGACGGCTACCAGTCGTATTGTACCGTCTGCTGCCACAAGGCAAGGGGTTGCCGCTACTGTGTAGCAATGCAGTAGCGCGTCTGCCAGCACCCAGGAGACATACGGTGACGGTTACCTGAGCGGGCTCCATGCTTGTCGTGGTATGGCTTCTGCACAGGTAACTCAGGAAAAAAGGCGCGCAACGATTGTCTGCCCTTGCTTTCACGGAGGGAGGGAGGGAGGGAACGGGAGCCTGACAATATGTACCCAGAACAACCCGCGGCAATGTTTTCACCCCATCAGGCATTGGGATCTCAACCCAGAATTCCAATGGGCAGCGGAGACTGCGGGAACTGTGGGATAGCTACCCACAGTGCAACACTCCCGAAGTTTACTCTAGCCTCGGTACTGTGGAAGCGCTCAGTCAAGTTAATGCACTCAATGCACTTAGAGCATTTTCTGTGGGGACACACACACTTGAATATATAAAACCGATTTCTAAAAAAACGACTTCTATAAATTCGACCTAATTTCGTAGTGTAGACATACCCGTGCAGTATTGGATATTGTTTTGCTCAGCAGACAAATCTATTGCTTTTGCAAGATTCTGCTCAAAGATTGGGAAGCCTTCTGCACAAAAAGAAATACCTGATTATTTTATTCCTTAGGAAGGTACGTTAGCTGCTACATATTTTGAAGCATTTTCCCAGCATGGTACTATTTTTATCCCCTTGTACTTATGTCTTACAATTGCCAGAGTTAGCTGACCCACGAGCACATGCCTGGTCTGCTCCCTGGACAGATCACACAGCCATCTCTGCCAGGCAGGAAGTGGTGAATGAATTTAAGGATTAGGGTAGGACCACTAGTAAACACTAGTAGCATATTTGTTAATCGACGGGAAATTACCAATATGATATATAGCTGGAATGAAGCATGGCCCTCTCTGGCTTTTGAGCTTTGACAGGTTAAAAAAGCAAAGCAAGTAATATGAAAAGGACATTGATTTGCTGCCATGAGTTCTAACAGAGACCTACCTAATCATAGCAAAAAAGGGTCCATGGACAGCAAATCCCAGGAATGTAGCCTGAAGCCTCAAACTCTGGAGAAGGGCCAACCATAAAGCTTCCTCCCCTTAAGTTGGGTCTTGGACACAGAGGCCATTTACAGATGCTAAATTTTACTTAGTGGCTGTGCTGCACAAGCCAAAAATAAATCAATTTGTTATTTAAACTCCACAAATGTAGTTCACATTTGTTTAAAGCCATGGTTCCCAGGCCTGCCAGTGACTGCGAGGTAAGAATTTTTGGGAAATAGACTAATTGCCCTTGGAGGCTCTTGTATGATGCATCTGTTGACACATGCAAATTATGCACACTACAGTGTATTTTGGTGTATGGAGCCTATATTAACCTTGTGTAAGTGATGAAGTGGTAAACTTTTACTGAAAGGAAAAACAACTGGGCTCCAAAGTGTCCCCTTTACTATGAGTACAGGATGTACATTACTCCAGCTCACTACACGAAATAGGTGTTTATTTTTTGTCTGCCTAAATGACTGTGGTTGGAAAATATTCAGCAAAATTAGTATTACCAGGTTAGATTCATCGGAGACGGGTGAAGAGAATCCTATACATTTGTCCAAATATGTCACAGCGTATAAAAAATGTACATGACATATGGTTCAATTTTATGTCACAGAAAAGATATGCTTTGGACATTATTACATATTTATCATGTAATTTAAATAAATATACCTTTTATATATAGAATCACAAAAACTTTATATAGGAATGTCTAGTTTCATGCCATAATCTTGTACATTTACTAATACTTTGCACATATATACAGGATTTTTCATCTCAGTACTTCAGGAACAGGAATTAACTGAGTCCCACAAAACTGGTATAAGGAATAAGAAAAGAAGTACTTGTGGCACCTTAGAGACTAACCAATTTATTTGAGCATGAGCTTTCGTGAGCTACAGCTCACTTCATCGGATGCATACCGTGGAAACTGCAGCAGATTTTATATAAGGAATATAACTATTATGCTCATTTTGCAAAGGAGGCACAGCTCAGTAGATGGGGTGCAGGTTATCACCAGGGCAGATGAGATGTGCCAGGACATGTTATCACTGAAGCTTAGGAGACTCAGGAGAACACAGTGCTTGTTAACAAGCTAGTCTGGTTTTTCCAAATATGTGTTTTGCTAGAGCCTTCAGAATAGCACTTTGAGAGGTGGGGAGATCAGAGCTCCCCTTAGCCCTTCTCTCCCCCCTCTCAGGGTCGTTCACAAGATAAGTGTATCCACATACCTAAAAATGTGAGCTAAGTTTGTGGAGCAGAGTAGCCTAGACTTTCAGGCCAGTATGTGGAAAAATAAGTCACTCAGTGCTTCCCTGAACTACTCTGATATTAGGGAAGGGGAGGACACGGCATGGTATTTCTCATTGTGTAACAAACTCCAGAGCACACTGGGAAAAAAGTAGAGTCTGGACGCCAGAGATGTAGAGTCAGATCACTACCGTGGGAAGAACAGAAAAGACAGCAGACAGGAAGAATGTGGCTACTGAGATATTAGGACCAGGCAGAAAGCAAGTAGAAGTGCTGAGGAGTTTATCCTTCTGAGACTCTTTGTCTCCAAGAAACTGCTGTTTAATACAAGAAAAGGAGAAAAGAAAACCCACCTTGTATTTTGTGTGTCTCTTTGGGATACATCTAATAGATTGGTACACTTCATTTTTTAGGAACTGTTGCTTTGTTGTTTCATGTACTGCGAAAGGACTCCATGTTTCTAAAACCAAACTGGTTGCTTATTAAGAAAACAATTTACAGAGATGCTGCAACTGCACCTAGCATTCCAGCTATTTGCACACAGACTAACTTCCTGGTGTCTTCTTCAAACTCTTCCCTCCTGCAACCTGTGCTCCTCCATCCAAATTACATGCAGGATGCTACACATGTCTTGCAGTGTTCTATTAAACACCTTGGTCTACAATAGCATTATTAATAATATCAGGATGTCCCGATTTATTGCTCTGGCAGAGCAACATGCCAATGCTATCAGATCTGGAGAGGAAGATTCTTCTGTTGTGTCTATTCATCTGGAAAAGATGATCATGTTGCTGCAGACCCCAAGGCTGCTAATGATAGGGAGGTGTAGTGGTGGGTACTGAATGCTAATGGTCAGGAGGTCTGATACTATGGTACTGATGATAAATGGTGATCCAGTATTAGTGGCCAGAAGAAGGATTGGGTGGAGTAAAATCCACCTCGCCCATAGGTACCATGTCATGGTAAGTGTCTCCATCGCTCAGAGAGCACTGCAGCAGCATCATATGCACCAAACTACTCTTGCAGCCATTGCTTTTTCTTTGCTTTCTCTGTTTCAGCCTTCTCGCTGATGTCACAAAAGCAGATGGGAGGAGTGGCGTGCTCATCTTTAGTCCCATGACTGCATCCGCTCTGCGCAGGCCAGATTCAGCAGTGCTTACGTTACCTGCGTCATGCGGCTCGGAGACAAAATTGAGGCTCTACTGCCACTGCTCCAGCTCTTCCAAGTGTGCAGTTCTGCATAATACTCCCTTGCTCTGTCTGTCCTTTGATCCTGTTGCATCTTCTGCTGCTGATTATTTCTGCAGAATAATGCTGCTGTGTTCATTCTGCCTGGCTTAAATTCATTGTACCCACTTCATACACCCCTCTTGTTGAATCTCAAGTTGACGAAAATATTGCCACCTTTTTTCCCCTCACTGGCATTTTTGGGGTAGAGCGGCGAGAAAGATCATTTCAGCACAGTCACGACAGACTTACTGGACTAGTCATAGGTCACCAGGTGTTGGGCACCAGCTGTTTGATGACTGACAGCTTCTATGTGAGTAACTATTGGATCAGCTTTAGATAGGGAGGGAGCACCTGTATTGTTGCAGCAGTGGTTGCAACCGTGCATAGGCATTTTCAAAAAATCACATACTGCCATGTAGTCCATTGCAGAAGCTGAGGGAGGTGATAGATGTGTGGTTGACCATCTTCTTTTTCTTCCCTGTGTTCATGACCTCAGATTTTGAGGCTAATATGGTGCATGCTATGCAAGATGATGGGTTTGTTGATGTACCATGCTTTCCACATATCATAAACTTAATTTTGCAGGAGTTCCATTTAGAAAATACTGGAAAAGAACCAATTCTGCTTTTCCTCTCATTTTCTCTGACGTACTGCCCGGTACTGCCTTTTCACATTTTATCTGAATAACTAACCTCCTGCAATTTCATGAAGAAATGAAATGTTGGCGGTACGATGCCAAAAATTTCACGCTAAAAAGAAGAGGAAAATCTTATGATTTTTGAACAGCTGTAGTAGAGAAGGGGGTGAACTTAGAAAAGAAAATCTAAGAGATGCCACCAAGAACACTTGCTATGCTGTATTTGGAGGTGAAAACCATCTTCAGAAGTTTTTTCAGCTAACCATTGAAGTTCTACAGTTTTAAGGTCTCCTAGGAATCTTCTGTCCTTTTTTGTTCCCTTAAAGTTTGTACTCCAGTATTTGATACGTCATTTCCAGGGGAAAAAAATCTTATCTTTTCAGTGTTAATTGTTTACAGTGGTCCCTTCTGGCCTTAAAATCTACAAAAAATCTCTCTTAAGAAAAATCTCTATTTTCTTTCCACTCTTTGGTTGCTACACTAAAACAAAACAAACAATTTGATTTGATTAAGCTGCTATGCAATGAGGGATAAGTTAATTAAAATTCATGCACACATTCCATTTTGTTCTTAATTGTTTTTTGGAACATTTAAAAATAACATGCATACATAAAATGTACAAATACTTTTGTGTTTGTCAGAAATAATTGAATTCTTCTGGCGGGGGTAAAATAACTGAGTAATCGGACTATCTTGCAGTTAAAGGTCCTTGCTTTGAAAAAGTATGCGCAATGAGTGTAGTGGGGATGACTTTTAATATATTATCAACGGCAGTAGAACCTTGAAGCCTCAATCAGAGATTGGGCCCCATTGTTCTAGACACTGTACAAACCAATAAACCAGACATTCCCTGCCCTTGAATGCTCATAATCTAGGATTATGGTAAAGTACAACAGACATATGGGGGAATGGGGCGGGGAGGGACGGACAGAGGTACTAGTAAAGATGGGCGTGTGCAAATCTCAGTGCTGAAGATAACCCTAGGTCACCACGTCTTAGGACTGGCAGATGCTTGTGGTTTGTAGGTAGGTGTGATGGGGTGTATACCCCACACCATCCCTGAAAGGGGTTAAAATGGCTCAGAAGGGGCAACTTAACAGGATGGCTACACCTGGGTGAGGTGTAGGCTGGATATACAGCCCTAATTTGAACCTGAAGCCCAGATGGGCAGGCAGAGGCTGGGTTTGTATAAAGTCAGGAAGAGTAGAGCAGCAAAGGGTTGCAGGGAGAGTGAGTCAGCAGTCACTCTCAGGCTTGAGAGAAAGGAGCAGGAAGAAGCCTAGGGAAAACAACAGCAAGGGTAAGACCGTACGGACCTTAGCTGCTGATTGTAGTGTCCCTAGGCTGGAACCCAGAGTAGAGGGTGGGCCTGGGTTTGCTGATGAGCCACTGGGGAAGTGGCCTGGACAGGAAAGTGGACTTTGCAGGCTGACTGAGGGGTTTGGTTAGAGACTTTGATACCCACAAAAGGGAGGGAAGCTCTAGTGATCTGGCTGGAGGGCCAAACCATAAAGAGGAATTGCTGCAGCTTGTGGGGTGTGAGAGAGGCCATCGAGTGAAAGGGTGGGACACTGGGATCAAGAAACTGCAAAAGGAGGCGTCAAACCAATGGTGAACTAACCCCCAGATGAGCCACAAGGATGCGCCACGACAGTGAGTGGAGCGAACCCCGGGACCATTTGGTGGAGAACACTGGCATGATGGTCACCCTTGATACAAGGGGAGAGTGAGAGACTGTGCACTTGATCACGTCCAATGCAAGGGTGAGAGACATTAGTTAATGGATAGAAGGGGAGTGAAGAGACTCAGGTAGTGAGGAAACCAGGAAAAGTAGCAAAGAACAGGGAAGAAAGACTATGAAGCCACCCTGCATGGAAGCTTTCTTTGCAGAGGGCAGTTATAGCTTCCCAGGCTGGACTCAAAGTTGCTGCTCCCAATAAAGGGGGCTGATAAACAATAGGAACGGTTTCAGGCCCTACTGTGGCAAGTGCTGGAGTATCAGCAAAGACACAGAGAAATGCAGCTATACCTGGGAGATTATTGAGAGAGTTGGCCAAAAAGCAACAGTGGTTGCTGAGGATCTTCTGGGCAGAGATTAGTAGAGGCTGTGGAGGCCAAACTTGGGGAAGAGGGTTCATGGCTATGAGGCCTGAGGCCCGGCCCGGCCCAGCCCAGAAAGTGTTACAGCTGTGGGACACCTGATAAGGGAATGCCCCTATGTGACTCTCAATAAGAAAGTTTGTCCTGAAGAAAGGGAAGCAAGGCAGCCCAGAGGCTCCCACCTGTTGTGAGAGTAGGAAAGGGGTGCACATGTTTTTCCTGCGGAGAAATAGGACATGTAAAGAGGTATGGCCCTCAGAGGAAGAAAAAAAAATAGCCAGAAGGGCCAGACTGAGCAAAAGGAATGGGGAGAAACTGCTACCTTGGGCACAAAGGGGGTGGAGAAGCTCAAAGGGAGTATAATGGTGCAAGGAGGAGAGAATTTGGAAGGAACAAAGACTCTCATAAAGATAAAATTAAATCATACTGGGATAAATACAGATACTAACTGGGAGACAATAGAAACTCAGACCCTGGGGGAAGGGTGCTGGGAGAGTTTCGAGAACATGGAAACAGCTTTATCAAGGCTTTAGTAAAGATTTCACACACAGAGAGCCAAGGTCCACTTTCAATTACTGTACACTGGAGTGTGACTCCACTGACCTCAATAGTATTATTCCAGGTTTACCCTAGTCAAAGTTAAAGCAGAATTGGCCTACAATGTGTTAATAAAACTTCAGTAATAGTATGTCACTGTGCATTCACACTCACATTCATTTTTTTAATCTAACAGTTCCTGTTTCTTGTTACTCTATGCATATAAAAAATTGGTAGCCACAGAGCAGGTTTTACTAGAAAGAGAATGCAGGACAGGAGACATCCATACCCCTGAGGTTGTAGACTTGACTGGGAGGATATGTGATGGGGTGTTCAGCCCACACCATCCCTGAAAGGGGTTAAAATGAACCAGAAGGGTTGACAGGATGAGCTTCACCTGAGGTGTAGGCTGGATATACAGCCATAACTGAACCTGAAGCCCAGCTGGGCAGGAAGAGGCTGAGTTTCTATAAAGCCAGGAAGAGGAGAGCAGCAAGGGGATGCAGGGAGAGTGAGTCAGCAGTCATTCTCAGGCTTGAGAGCAAGGAATAGGAAGCAGCTCAGTGAAAACAGCAGTAAAGGTGAGACCTCATGGACTTCAGGTGCTGACCTGGCTGTAGGGCCAAACCATGAAGAGGAAATGCTGCAGCTCATGGCGTGTGAGAAAAGCCCCTGAGTGAGAGATTGGAACATGGGGCCCAAGAAATCACAAGAGGAGGTGTCAAACTAGGGGTGAGCTAATCCCCCAGATAAGCCACATGAAGGCTCCACAGTAGAGGTCACAGATGAGGTAGATATTTAATGAGGGATTTAAAGAGGATAAGGATGCTGACATTACTAATTTTGATGTGAAGTTCTTGTATACGGGGAGCAGGATGCATAATGACTGGGAGAATAATTGGGTATGACTGGACAAATGCACAGTGGTGTGATGTAGGTATCAGAAAGAGAGTGCGATGGGTAATTGCAGGCAACATGAAAAGAGATGCACAATGTTCCTGTGCACCATTTTCTTCAGCAAATATAGAAACATACAATGGAGAGAGTGAAACACACAAGCTCCTTATAGCTAGCCTCACTTGCTTGCTTTCCTAGCCCCTACTTCAGTCACCTTATCTTAGTTAGGACTTAAAAGCATTCAGGCACTTATGCAGCATATGATTGGGAGACCCTAGAGCATATGAGATCCATCTGTTTTCTCGACCAATGAATAGGTTGTATATTGCACTTTGATCTCTACCTTTCACCCCTCCCTCCCATACACATACGGGAAATGTAACAAGTGCCACATACAGTTTTTCAACCAGACCAGCTGCATGGAGCAATGTGAACAGAATGTAAAATAGAGCAAATAGTACATTCGATAAAGTTTTAGGAGCATAAGCAAAGAATGTGGAGCCCAACAACTTCTATATGTCATGTGACACAAGTGCATTGAAAATGGCAAATATCTGAAAGTAAGCAGACATTGGCATGTTAAGATTTACATAAAAATGTTCAAAAGGAGCCGTTAGCAACAGGATGTTAAAGACTTCAGTCAGCTTTTGATGTATTTAATTCATTTATTTTAAGGGTGTGTAGGTCAAAATCCTGTTGGATGACAGGAATCATTATAAGAAGCAATTGTAGAATTTGCAATAAACGTTGCTGTTCAACACAGTTTTGTCTTGCACAAGAGTTATACACCTGTACAATTTATCCCTAATACTTTTTTTTTTTTTTTTTAAGTGCAAACTGATAACTAAGGCTTCAAATGTCTGGCTGAGTGCACCACAGGCTTCAGTGAGACTGCTCGTGTCAGTAAAGGTAAACATGCATAATTCTTTGCAGGATCAAGGCTTTAGTAAAGATTTCACACACAGAGAGCCAAGGTCCACTTTCAATTACTGTACACTGGAGTGTGACTCCACTGACCTCAATAGTATTATTCCAGGTTTACCCTAGTCAAAGTTAAAGCAGAATTGGCCTACAATGTGTTAATAAAACTTCAGTAGTAGTATGTCACTGTGCATTCACACTCACGTTCATTTTTTTAATCTAACAGTTCCTGTTTCTTGTTACTCTATGCATTTGAAAGTGTTTGAAAGTACAGAAATGTTTTTAGTCATAAACTGTCCTCCCCAGTTTCAGCTGCATTTTCAAAAAACTAGGTAGCAACTGTGCATATAAAACCTAGTTGCACACAAGATATGGTACTGTTTGTATATATTTTTCAGAGTAACAGCCATGTTAGTCTGTATTCACAAAAAGAAAAGGAGGACTTGTGGCACCTTAGATACTAACCAATTTATTTGAGCATACTCTTTCGTGAGCTGAAGCTCACTTCATCGGATGCATACTGTGGAAAGTATAGAAGATCTTTTTATACACACAAAGCATGAAAAAATGGGTGTTTACCACTACAAAAGGTTTTCTCTCCCCCCACCCCACTCTCCTGCTGGTAATATCTTATCTAAAGTGATCACTCTTCTTACAATGTGTATGATAATCAAGGTGGGCCATTTCCAGCACCAATCCAGGGTTTAACAAGAACGTCTGGGGGGGGAAAAAACAAGGGGAAATAGGTTACCTTGCATAATGACTTAGCCACTCCCAGTCTCTATTCAAGCCTAAGTTAATTGTATCCAATTTGCAAATGAATTCCAATTCAACAGTCTCTCGCTGGAGTCTGGTTTTGAAGTTTTTTTGTTGTAATATCGCAACTTTCATGTCTGTAATCGCGTGACCAGAGAGATTGAAGTGTTCTCCGACTGGTTTATGAATGTTATAATTCTTGACATCTGATTTGTGTCCATTTATTCTTTTACGTAGAGACTGTCCAGTTTGACCAATGTACTCTGCCATGTACCAATGTACTCTCCCCTTGTTTTTTCCTACCCGCTTTTGTAGTGGTAAACACCCATTTTTTCATGCTTTGTGTGTATAAAAAGATCTTCTATACTTTCCACAGTATGCATCCGATGAAGTGAGCTGTAGCTCACGAAAGCTTATGCTCAAATAAATTGGTTAGTATCTAAGGTGCCACAAGTCCTCCTTTTCTTTTTGTATACTCTGAAAAGCTGATCTTCCATTCCTTTGCATTACTCCATTGTTGCCACCCTGGTGTATATACGGTGTGGCAGCCAAATGAAAATAACAATCGTTTCTTTCAAAGATCTGAAAGCTCTTTGCAATCATTCAGCAAGCCTTGGAATGTGGCATAAAAACTTGGAGTCAAATTCTAGTGCAATTTAATGCTGGCTGAGGTTATATTATTCAGCATGGAATGGGATACATACCTTGTTTTCTGTAGCTAGTAACTGGGAGTATTTCCTGCAGATACACACAGAGCAAATGTTCCTCCAGTATGTAATCTGGGACTACAAGGTGGAGCTAGAACATGATTTGTTGTACGTAATCTGATAATGCAATATACACTCCTGTGATTGCATCAGATCTGTGGATGTCTGTAACCTTCCTGCTGGTTATCTGCACTTTTGCTCTAGTATCAATACCTTCTGACATTATTTGCATATATACCTCAGCAGACTAGCCTCCAGATGCCTACCCCGCTAGGAATGTTCAATAATAATAATAATACAAGTTTTTGGAGCCGCTTTCTGAGGTCTCAGCACATTTCACATTGCTTTATAAAGCTGATCCATAACGATGAAATCCGAGCTGCTCTTACTGGTTTCTGACAAAGTTTGCAAAAAGGGATCTCGCTGGTCATTTCTCATATGTCAGTATTAGACTGCTGGCAAGGTTTCTTCAGAGACAAATATATATGTATACTTTAGTACAAAGCATTATGGTACAGTATGTGTTAGAAAAATACAGAACTTATTTTTCATGCTCTTGGCTGGTTGTAAGTAACAGATCTTACATGCGGATAGAGTTTTCCCTCATACCAGTTGCCAAGTGTCCAGTTTTCAATCAGAACACCCAGTCGAAAAGGGACCCTGGCCAGCCTGGTGAAAATGAGTGAGTGAATGAGGTGGGGGAGAGCAAGCGACGGAGGGAGGGGGGAATGGAGTGAGCGGGGTGGGGCCTCAGAGAAGGGGTGGGGCAAGGGTGTTCGGTTTTGTTTGGTTAGAAACTTGCTTACACAGACATAAATTAGGAGTCACTTTACTGAAGTCAGCTTAGATATGACAATAATGAGCATTATAGAGAACTGAGAGAGTGACATGACTGGGATCAGATCAGAATCAGATCCTTTTCCTCCTCTTATCTGCATGTCATTTCAGTATATTGGTTTTGATTGTTGAATTGTTTTTGTGTGTGGGGGGGCGGGGGGGGTTAGGGTGTATTTTTGAATCCGTTAACATTTTTAATACACAATTTGAATAAATCCAATACATTAAATAAATCCAGCCTGAAGGGAAAAATGTACACAACTGTGGAGAAAAGGTGAAGAGTTCATATTGGATTAAAGATAGAGTTTCCATTGATAGAATTTCTGTGTAATTACTGATGAAGCAATATCTGCACCATAAAATGGTATATGACATTTTTTCAATAGGATTCCATAAAATGTTACAAGTGAAGCAAACATGACTGATCATCCTGGTGCGAACACTTCAGCTGTTCTGGGTGTACCAGATACTATATCTACCTGGCCGTCAATTTTTGGAGCTAGCACCTGAATTATAAGCATAACAGAAATGATGGTCCAAAATTCTGTGTCGTTTTATTGGTACATTCCAGCAACAATCAGCAAAGTTTCATGGGTATAAATGAGAGGAAAGTTTAGCCCAAAGTCTTTCATGTAGCTAGTGGTTTTCATTAATCAGACATCTGTACTAGCGGTGTGAGCTACATAAGAATTTGCATATAGGAGATCCCAAACTCATGACTGTTACCTCAGTCACTTGGTCATTTCCTCACAAGCATATTCACCAGCTGACTTTAAAGATAATTTTATTAAGTATCTAGTATATTACTGCATGTGATAACACATAGGACCAGCAGATGGACCCAAAGATGCAGCACAGGATTTATAGGGAACTTGATTGCCACAGAAATCCACAGTATGCTGACCAAATAGGAAATAGCCATTTATTAAAAACAAGTTATTTTCTATTTGCTTTTGTTGCTTTTGATTTATCCAACCACTACCATATTTTCTCTTCCATTCTGAGTTTAAAATGGAGCATTTGTTACATTTCTAATAGCATTTCTTATCTTTGGAAGAAAATAAATGGAAACCTAGGGGACATCAATAGCTTGGGACAAATTCAACTTGGAATAAGTAAGTGGACCTCTCATAGAAGTCACTAGACAAAATTGAGAATTTGGTTGTCTAATGATTAGTCTATTAGAATTAGAATTCTAGAATTAGAATTGCAAATATTAACATGCTGACGTCTGGATGCTGTAAGAAGACTTGGATCACATTGTAAATCTGTTTGAGGGGGAAAAAACTAAAACTTTAAAACAAGCTCTTCCTAAAGCTGAATAGAAATCATGTAAACTAGCTGTTGCTAATATCACACATTTCAGGACTTGGGAATCTTGTCCATTTTTTTTTTGGACTGGCACCAACATGGGAATGTTCAGAGCTCTGTGTCTGGTTGGGTTTCTTTTAAGCTCATCGTGGCCCTATTTGCTAACAGTGGACTATGCTATGTTTTTCTTAGTGATTTGGGATGCTTACAAAAGTAATAAAACAACATCAGGAATTTTCTAATAGTGGTCACAACATTATTCACGGAAATTCTTCTACCTTCTAGAAGATACATGATAAACACTTTAAGATCAGCTTACCCATGCCCCCCTTCACATGTTCAAAAGAATATTTTTCAACCTGCCAGACAAATCATTTCAATTTTTTTCCCAAGTGGGAGTGGATATTTTTTGCTCTCACCTAGGTGCCTAAGATGGCCACAGGAATTTGATCTGCACATCCTGCAAGGCTGAACAAATTCTTGTTGATCCATCCCCCTTAGCTGTGTGTTGTATTTTTACCATACTTAGCTGTGTACTGTACTTCCAAAATCACATCAAACTGTGCTGTTGAGAAAGTAGGAAGTTTAGGTTGTGCAGATAGTGTGGTAGCTAGGGAGTCACAGTGAGTTTCCTAGCAACTGCACACTCGTAGTTCGGTCTCTCCATAATCCCTAGTAGAGGGTTGCTAACAACTCCCTCATGGTTCTATAGCTCAAGCGCTGTTAGGGAGATTGTGAGCCAGAGGTCTTATTTTAGCAACTGCTGGTGCAGGAACTGGGAGTTTTTACTTGCTCTTGATGTCCTCATCTGCCAAATCGACTGAAACTAAGAGGTAGGGGAAGTGGCCACACTACATTCCATAAAGACTCCAGAAAAGAATAGGAGGGGATGTCAGGTCATCAACCCTTCCCAGAAAACAATTAGTTTGTCTGGCTGAAGGGTCTGTGAGGAGATAGTCAGCTCAGGTCAACGGATTGTTAATAACTGGCTGGTAGCATAAGATTTTGAATTCACCTACCTGGTCCCTGGCAATCTTTGTTGAAACAAACCTCCAAATAATTTGCCTATCTCACTAGCTAATATGAAGCAAAGTGTCAAAGTAGGAACATTAATCCAAAGTTCAGACAGGCTTATGTGAACCTCTTTGATTTGGAAATTGGGCAGGAAATTTTGCGAGAACAAGATTTGTCATGAGATTTCCAGTACTTCTTGGATTTGGCTGCATTGGAAATAATGCAAAAATAGCCTTTCTTGTGGTATTCACGCATTCCTTCTCACTGTCCTGGCTGAAAGCAGAAAAGTCTGAAGCACACACAATTTTTTAAAAAATGTACTGAACCTTTGAACCACAGAAAGTTGAGTTCTCCTTTCAAGGGAAAGCTTCAGTGTAGTTCTTATTTTCTACAAACTAGTTTGACCACCCCCTCCATTCCCTCACTCAGTCTGCGTGTGTGGGTGTTCCCCCCGCCCCCCGTATTCAGAGATTTTAAGGGCAAGGAGGGACCACTGTAATCCTGTAGTCTGACCTGAAGAAATGGTTTAAAAAAAAGAGATCATGTCATAGATTCTCAAAGGTATTTAGGTGCCTAAGTCCCATTGCAATCAATGAGTTGGGTACCTAAATACCTTTTGAGATCTGGGCCCATGTGACTTGGCCAGTGTGACACACCAGGATACAGTCGAGACCAGTGCTTAAAGTGTAAACTTAATTTAAAATAACAAGCTGTGCATAAATCCTAGTTTACTATACCACTGTGACATGCCAGGGTATAGTCCAGGCAGTGAGGGGCTGTGTCACACCTGTCCTGCAACCTTGGGTGCCCTGCAATGCCTTGCTGAAGTAGCTCCCACTAAGGCTGCTCACAAACAGCCTTCCACCATTCAAGCTACACCCTGGTTGATGTGTGTGTAACTGCAGCCTGCCAGCCACACTTGGGTTACACTCTGGCTCTCACCAGGCTTAGTTATACTGCAGGGTGACTCCAACGCACCCCATTCTCAGATGTTTCCCCAGAAATGTTTGTTCTGTATTGCTCAGCCCTCTCCTGGACAATACAAATACTTTAAATCAGTTACTCCTTAAAGGGAATAATATGCCAGTTTATTATCTCAAATAGTTATTCAGACACTTCAATTTAAACACACTGGATCAGATAAAACAGTAAAATAAATTTATTAACTACAAAGAGAGAGATTTTAAGGAGTACAAGTAATGAGGCATAAAAGTCAGAAATGGTACAGAGTCTATGTGGAAGGATATTCCCTGGTGGTTTTTTTCACCTGTTTAAACTTTCTTTGTCTTCTCTTCCTGCTTGATGACTCTGTTTACTGCTTAAGTATAAATTAAGCAGAGCAAACACTCCTTTGTTTAGGACAGATCAGTTTGCCAACTTGTGTTTTGGCAGGGCTGTGGGGTTTGGAACATGTGTTAATAACACCATACAGGGGAATCTTATAACTTCACATACAATGTGGCCACACGTATTTTACCTGAACAATAATGACCAGCAAGTTATGAGTTTTCAAATGCTACCTTACAAGGCATACTTTGTACAACAATTATTACAATAGCATGTAGGGTGCGAACACAGGGGTGTATTCTGTCACACCCAGTATGTCACAGGAAGTCTGCGGCACAGGATGGAACTCATCCCATAGCTCCTGAGTGCTAGGCCAGTGCTTTAACTACAGGGCTGTTTTTCTGCTCTTGTCTCCTCTAGAAACAAAGCTAGGTTTCCCTCAAAGTCATTCATACTCTTTAAGCCAGGAGTATGTGGGCTGTGAAAGTCACTGGGCCAAATTCAGTGCCGACATAAATGGTGATGCTAATTGCCAGCCAGGTGTAATTGGGTCAGAAATCAGCAAAGTACTGTGGCCTGCACCACTCTGGCAATCAGTGGACTAAATTCCCTGCTCAGTGTCACCACTGTACATTTGGAGTACCGGAAGTAAAAATAAAGGGGAAATATAACATCTATTAGCAGAAGTAATGGGAAATGTTTAGTTGGCTGGTGGGTTTAGTCTGGACGTACACCAATGAGGAGCAGACATGAGTCCTATAATCTCTATCATTTTTACAGTGCTTTCATCATTCAGAAAGCTCCCATTGGGAAACCTGAAAAGCTCCTATTGTCTCATGAGAAGAAGACAGTTCCCTTAGGTTCTTGAGATCTTTTTTTTACCCTCTCCTAAGCAATACTTCTTGTGGGGCAGTTACCACTACTCACATGTGAATACATTTTTTAAAAAGTCATTAATGTGGGAATAAAGCAAACACTGTGACAGTTACTTATTCTGAAATATGTCTCAGGAGCTTAGAGAAATAAACATAACTGCAACACATTAAAAGTAATCTGTTTCTATCTCTGCCACAGATTTCCTGTGTGACCTTGGTCAAGTTGCTTAACCTCTCTACATCTGTTTCTCCATTGGTACAATGGGGATGATATTTATCATTTGTGCATCTTACTGGAGGGATTTTTGATGCCCTAATTTCAAGAGTAAAAGCCAATGGATGTTGTGTCAAAGTCTCAGAGCCTGGTCAACTGACTCAGGCTTACAGGGCTTATGCTACAAGGTTAAAAGCAGCAATGTAGATGTTCTTGCCTGGGCTAGAACCTGGGCTCTGAAACCTGGGGAGGGTCTCAGAGTCTAGGCGCCAACCCAAGTGATAATATCTACATTGCTGTTTTCAGCCCTCTAGCATGAGCCTTGTAAGTCTGAGTCAGTTGACCCGGGCTGGGACTCACAGGCAATTGGGGAGGTTTTTTGGTTTTTTTTTTTTTTTTTTTTTTTTTTGCAGTGTAGATGTATCCTTAGGCACTTCTGAAAATCTGGCCTGGATTAAGGCCCTGATTCAGCAAAACTCTGAAGCACATGCTGACGTAAAGTTAAATTTAGGGCCTAATATTTGTAAAATACTTTGAGGGCCTCTGTTGAAGGCACGATAAAATATTGCTTACAGTTATTTCGAGCAGGCATATTTTGTATTGCACAATAAGTTACTTTAAAGTACCATTTACGTTTATCAATAATCATCTTTAAAAAACCTCCAACAAACAGCGTTATGATCCCTGCACATGAAACATATATGGGAATTAACATCAGCATGAAGCTAATACACAGTGATTTTTTTTTAACATTATTAAAATTCTGTGTTATATTTTTCCTTTTGGCTTTGCTGCTGTTACTGATGTTCTTAGTGATAGAAATATTACTCTAATACCCACTGCTTATTTGAAATGGCTTGCCGCTGGGACTCTGCCAAGAATGCTGGCAATGTCATCTTTTCCAGTTTCCCAATTCTGTCTGTGCATGTTGTCTACTTTGCTTGCTTAGCATGTCAGTATCTGGAAATCTCACTGGAAATGCACTTGTGTTTCTTGGCCCTTCACCTGTGCCATGAATGTAGCCCCAGCCTCAAGTGCTGTGCAATCTCTATGGTAGCCCCTAGTGTGTTGAGTCATTACTTAGCCTTTTTGTGTCTGGCTTTAATTTAAGCATTCCAGGAAATATAAAGAAGAGCTCTTGAATACTGATACAGCCTGTACCTGGTGTTACTAATATTCTGAATCACACGCTTAAGACTCTCATTCCTAGACAAACTTAAGAAAAGCTGAATTTCAAAAAACAGATTTGCAATATATTTTATTCTGGACATAGATCCTCCTATATTAAAAAGCCAAACATACTGTCCTCATTAACATCCCATTCATGTGTTATCATGGGATTTTAGACTATATGGCAGAAAATTTCTTTTATGCTACAGAGGAGGCAGAGTGAACAATCCTGATGTTTTTACCGGCTTTCTTTTATATGGTATTTTTAAAAATACGAATAAAGTATAACAGTCAGGTTAATTCTTTGACAAGTTAGACTTCACCGATTCCACCCTGATTTAATTTCAGAGTTATTTAAGTCACATATTCCTACCCATAAAAGTTCCATTTGAAACAGATTCCCCTCTCACTCGCTCTCCCTCTCTCGCCCCGACCCCACTTATTCTTCTTTCTCTGAATTTCTAATACATCTAGACACTGTGAATTATGTTGTATCATATTTGTAGAAAAACCTGAAAAACAATCTGAACCTCACTTGGATTTCAGTTTATTTACAAATGCAGCATTCATACCAGAGTCATCAACATTTTGCTAAGGCTTGTGAAATTTTTTGAGCACACATGGACATAGTTTTAGGTCAGCTGGGTAGATTTTGTATAATTGGGGTCCAAAGTGGTTTCAAATCCAAACCCCTCTCCCCAAAACAAACAATCAAAAGTTACACTCTGTTGTTCTGACTGAGATTTACTTTGATATTTTAAGTATGTTTGAACCTGAAAATCAAAACAAAGTTGAGGAGAGGGGCACGCTCATGAATCACTCTGAAATTTTTCACACAATTGTTTACAAAGAGCAATTGCAGAGGTTTTTTGTGGCTCTAATAACTTCACACTGGTAAATTTAGGATGTGAGTATGTGCCTACAGCTAACTGGAAAACCATATTAGGATATTCAGAGCTCTGAAGTGCTTTTTAAACTTGCACCCAAGAAGAATTGCACAGCCCTTTTCATTTCTTTTCTCAGTAATTTCTCATAAAGAAAGGAGGAAAACAAGTCTGCTGTCTGTGTAGAAAATTATGTGTGTGTGTGTGTGTGTATGTATATATATATATATATATATATATATATATATATATATTAACTTGGGTGGTGATCTGGTTACTCCATTTTGAGGTGCTATTGTTTCAGATTTGTTAGCCAGAGAAACACAATTAGGTTTCTGATGTCCATATGTGCTGCAAATGGAGACTTAGAGGTACTTTTTCTTGCAAATTCAGAATGCCTCTAGAGCAGGAGGCAGGCCCCCAAGGTGGCCAGGTGAGTTTCACTGGCCAGTGCACAATGGGGGCACACAGTAGCTGTTAGAATATGTGAAGCTGCTTTTGGTGCTAGACCACACTGGTCTTTGTGATCGGGGTGAAATGGTTGCTGAACTCTGACACAGTATACCTACAGTCTGGAAAAATCAGTGCTCAATCAGTCACTCTTCCCCATTTGAATGGTTTATTTCTTGCTGCAGCCAGGCCTAATAGGCATTTTCCCATCAAAGTTCTTTCACATCTTTTATTGTTTGTTTAAGGGCTCTTCCATGACTATTTAAAGTGCAGTCAAACTTTGAGAAGTGATTTCCAAAGGACTGGTACTACAGGATCCCATGACTGTCTTTCAAAGATTTTCACATTGAATTTGCTTAGTTTAGAGGTAAAAAGATGGTTGTTTTTTTTCTAACCACTCTTCATGCAAAATGAACATGGTATTTAAATCAATCTCTCTGGCATGTGCTTCATCACAGCTAGTGCCAGGTTTACATTAAAAAGTTAGATTGACCCAGCTGCATTGCTCAGGGATGTAAAAAATCTGCACCCCGGAGAGACATTGTTAAAATGATTGTTTAGCCCCACCGTATAGACAGCGCTAGGTCGATGGAAGAATTCCACCTCTGGGGGTGGTGGATTAATGACACAGCAACAGGAGAACCCCTCCTGTCGCTGTACAGAGTATCTACACTGAAGTGCTAACTGCCGTGAAGCTCAGTTGCAGTGTTTCTAATGAAGAGATAGTCTAGCACAGATTCCACAACAGGGGACTCAGTTAAGAATTCTGTTGATGATTAAAGAGGAAGAATAGAACTTTTTCAGAGAAGATGGCTCCATTTTACAGACAGGGAACTGAGGCACATAAAGACTATGTGTCTTGACCAAAGTCACATGGGAAGTCTGTGGTAGAGTGGGGAAATGAGCCCACGTTCCCACCTAAGTAACCTAACCACTGGACTGTCCTTTCTGCTTCAATCCACTTCACTCTCCCTTAGCAGTGCTATGTTAAGAGGAGTAAAAAGGAAGTAAACACTTTTTTTTGTTCGAGAAATAAGTAGATATGATCCTGAATATACACAGGGAACTGATCCATTGAGTAAGAAGATGCCATTATTACACGGTCAATTCTCAAATAGAACTGCACTTTTAATGGTGGGTTTTCTGTGGCTCCAGTTAGCCTTGACTGTTACGTTTCTACACACTGTGACTGAAAACCCTGAGCACACACACACACATACACACACACATACACACTGTTCAAAGATTTCATTGATACTATTTCCAGGTTAATTACTGCATTGGTCCTCTTCATTAAGTACCTTGTGTCATGTGACTGCTTGTATTGCTATATGAAGTGTGAGTAGTTAAAAAATATCTCTGCATCATGGGACTATTTGTATTTTGGGTGTGTGGAGCAGTGGTCAGGGACTGGGAGAGGCGGGTCATACATGTTTTATGTTTTCCAAGTATTTGGTTGTCTGTCTAATTTTACAACTGGAACAGAGATTTATATTGCAAACTGTTGTGATTTATGAAAAAAATCAAATTTACTAAAATACATTATTCAAAGTAAACAAAACCAAGCCATTTGAAAAGGATAACATATTTAGACAAGCAAAAAAGGGAACTGAAAGTATTTTCTTGTTTAATTGCCATACATGAGTGATGTATTGAGCTAACACAAACATTAATAATAATAGAGATATAAAAAGTAGAACTCCCTTGAAACTGAAGCAAATAATATTTATTGCTCATAGTACTTAAAATTTTAGATAGCGATTTCCATTGAAGCTGGGATTTTCAAAGGATACTAACAGTTGGCTGCCTAAATCCTATTAGATTTCAGTGGAATTTGGGAACCTAACTCCCTTAGGTTGCTTTGAAAATCCCAGCCTTTAATCCTACAAAATTTAGCTAATTACTTAATAAAGGGCAGATCCCACTAACCACATGTGATGGGATATACTCCCTAAAGAGTTCTTGAAAGAGTTAAATTCGGCCAGGTGGGCCCAATCAGCCAATTAAGTTGCAAACAGGAAATTTAGGCTGTGTAGAGGTTGCTAATTAGGAGGAAGCTCACTTGTAAGGGAACAGGTGGGGCTTCTATAAAGTCAGGAGGCTGGTAAAGCTGGGAGGTTGTAGGGAGGAAGCCTGCAGAGTCTCTCCATGAGATGAGGAAGGGGAGATATGCACCCATGAGAAAGAGTTTACCTAGTACGTCTAAGGGAGAAGGGTCTGACTGGGAGGGCTGGAGAACAAAAAGCTTGGAGAAGCACAGTAGGAAGTAGTCCAAGGGCAAGAACTGTAAGGTAGATGTAGCCGCAGACCTTAACTGCTTGCTACAAGGCCCTGGACTGGAACCCTGAGAACAGGGCAGGCTTGGGTTCCCCTACCATCCACTGCAGAGTGGTGCTGCTAGGGGCAGTGAATGGGAAGATTGCCTGAGTCGCTGTAGGAGTGACATAGTCAGGGAAGCAGGCATGAGGACTGCCTGACGCTGCTGGTGCAGAGGGACTTTCAAAGGAGAATCAGCGTGACCTGACCGGAGGATCGAGTCACAAAGCTTCCGTACTGTGACTCCGTGAGTGGGAGGAGAGTGGCAACAATAGACAGAGAATAAAGGGGTCGCTGAACCAGGCAATGCTAATCCCCAAAAGGAGGTGCCACCCAGTGGTGAGTAGATGCATTGAAATCAGTGGGACTACTAGCAAAGTAAGGTGCTTACTCAAGGTGAAGGCAGTAGGTTGTGGCCTTATGCCTCAGGTCATTTATGCAGAAAAAATACTAATACACCTATTTTTATAGATGTGGAAACTGATGTGTCCAGAGGTGAAGAGATTTGCCCTAAATAAAACTGCAAGTTAATGGCATAGCCAGGAACAGAACCCAATAACTGCTTGAATCACAGTGTTTCCTCACACTTACTGTGTGGTGGTGTCTTTTAAAACTTACTGGCTTGGTACATTGGTAGAGCTCTCAGAACAGATTAGCAGACAAGTTACAGAGACTACGACACTAACAGAGAGAGAGAGCGGCATGATTTGACGCCCTTCATTATGCAAACAGTGGGAATGAAGGGTCCCACAATACTGTTATCCATATTTCTGCAATACCGTTATCCATATTTATCCCCCCCCATAAATATGATTCCACTTAATCAGTTACACTAGTGTAACAAACCAGAATTTTTCTCTCACTTACACTGTTGTAAATCAAGAGTAACTCCCATGGAGTATACTGGAGAAAAACTGATATAAATAATAGGAATGTTCCAGCGTACTTTACTTTGTATATGTGTAACAGTTTGGCTTGTCCCTTAATGGCTAGAGCCCTGGTGCCAGCCAACCCTAGTAACTAAGGGAGGGGAGTAGCTGATTCTCCTATAAAGAACAGCAGGCAGTTGCAGAGAGAGGAAGACCTGAGTAGAGTACAGTGGCTGCTGGGAGGGAGTAAGTTCCAGCAGAGGATCTGGGTTTGGGTTGTGAGGCTATAGGCAGAAAAGGCCTGGGGAGGGATCTGATTAGAAGATAAATGGACGGATTTGAGGAGATGTTGTTTTGAATTGCTTTGTTAATAAAACCAGACCCCAAAGGAGGGGTGGTACTGGGTGAAAAGAGAGAGCATGGAGTTTATTTCGGGAGCCCCTTGAAGGGGGAAACTAAGGCAGGCCACGTGCGGGTGCTAGGAGGCTGGCCACCTGATGACAATATACTATATACACACTTGCCAATGGACTTAATGGTCACAGAAATAGCAAAAGTTTTGTAGAATATAGAGACCTAGTGGTACCTACTAGATGTTTGATGTGGTGATAAATCATATTTAGAGCTAACCATGCTAGTAACTTATTACAGTCTTAGTTTGGAATTACATTGTGTAGACAGGGTGTTATGTATTTCCTTACAGAAACTACAGAATCATGATTTCAGAACTGCTGACCTATAGTAATTAAGGCTGGTTGAAAATTTTCCATAGAAACTATTTTTCAGCAGAAAATTGGGTTTTTGCTGAAGAAAAATTTTGTCTGCTGGAAAACTTTTTGACTTTTCATCCAAAAACCAAACACCTGCTAACTTTCAAGTTTCAAAACTGTTTGCCATAAACCAAAATTATTTGAATCCGAATTGCCACCGGGGTGCTTCTGTAAAGTTGTTGCTGCGTGCTTTGTGTCCCCTTCTTCTCTATGGGCCTGGTTCCCTAGCCAGACCGCATCTGCCATAATACATAGTGGCCTAGGACAACCATGATACATCATCCATGATGAGTCACTGTGGTGAATGTCTGGGCTCCTCAGCTGGACATTCTGGAGGATCTGGGCCTGGGGCATTTGAACTACAACTCCCATGAGATACCAGGATGGTATTTTAAAATAAATAAATAATAAAAAAAAGTTTCTTTCCAAAAAGTTAAAATTTTCCGGGTGGAAAGGTAACTGGGACCAGGTCTTATGTCAGAATTCTATTAAATTGAAATTCTGCAAAGACTGGTTCACAAAGGCAGCTTTGGGTTATGATTGCACTCATATCTTTAGCACCATTTGTGGTAGTGATATGACACTTCTTATAAACCAAAAAACAAATTTTTTGCTAAAGATTTGACAAAACCGAGCAATGGCATGTTTACAGATCTTAAACTGTGCTGGGATGGAGGGTTTGATTGTGCTCTCACTTACACTGGTGCAAATTATAGGAGAATCTTGATCCTAAGATGGAGGGGTTCTTTTCAGATCACAAAGTGATACATGTAGAAAGAGAAATAAACAAACACACTTATACAGAAATATTTTGATTGTTCTAATAATAATAATTGGCTTAACACTATTAGAACAAAGTGATACTGACATTCTTAGTATTAATTACATTCCTGTCAGAGCCAAATATCAAATAAGGAAATATAAAATGGAACTTGTTTAAACAGGTGCCATCTTCACAATAATAAAATTGGAGTGAACGAGAAAGGAAAATTCTCTTATTTTGGCATGAACACCATAGTTCTTGCAAGTGTGCTGGCAATCGCTCAAGTCAGCTTTTCTTTTTATGGCTACATTCTTCCACATACAGTCTGCAGACATGGGTCACCAAAGGGATTAGCATTTGTTGCTGTTCATCTAAGAAATGGCTAAGTAGAAAGTTAACAGAAGTAGCCACTGAACTGAATTCTAAATATACAGGGTGGGAATTTCTAAAGTGCAGTTTTTCAAAAGCATTTAGACCCCTAATGATGCAGACGGTTAGGGATTGTCAAAAGTGTCTAACCAAGTTAGATGCCTAATTCACATTGACTTCTATGAGAGTTAGGCATGTAATCTACAATGTGCTTTTCCCCCCAACTTCCTTAAGAAAATGTGGCCCGAAGAGACTTAGGAGGAAAAGTCTCATTGGCTCTCAGTCAGACTTTTCCACCTAAGTCACTTGGGTCCAGGTATTTAAAGATATTTAAATGTTGCTGCACTCAGCACTGTAATAACTGATTTAGGAGCCTAACTCTCTCTTCAAAAGGGATTTAGGCACTAAATCTAAATCCTATCAACAGTTAATGAGATTTAGACTCCTTAAATCCTTTTTGAAGATGCGATTTAGCTCCTAACCTCCTAACTTTTCTTAAAAAGTAAGAAGATTCACCAATCTTTACTTGATGTACCTGAATGGAATCAGTTAGTGAGGAAAAATTGCTTTATATTGTGAGGCAAGATGCCTTATAAATTCTCATGGAAAGCTGAGTAAACTTGCCTTGGACTCGCTCTATTAAGTCTGAATCTGTTTTTTGTTGAAATTCTGAGATAGCTAGGTGAGAGGGCTTTTTCTAACATTATTGTCACAACGCTTCATTTTTCACCTGCCTTTTTCAAATTTTGTGTACATGCCCAATTTTAACATACATAAAAATCACCTTTAGGATGGAGGGACTGCTGCTCACAGCTTCAAAGGGCACATGCTGTTTTTCAAATCAGAACTTATTTTTTATACAATAGCTAGACTAGTGATTCTAAACCAGGGGTTTCAGGGGAGTCGGCAGGCAGGGCCAGCATTAGGCCCGGGCCTCTGAGCCCCGCCACCTGGGGCTGAAGTCGAAGCCTGAGCAATGTAGCTTTGTAGGGGCCCCTGTGGCATCAGGCAGCAGGCAATAGCCCTGCTGGCTATCCCCTAATGCCGGACCTGACTTTTAGATGCAGAAAACCAGTTGTTGTGGCACAGGTGGGCCGTGGAGTTTTTATAGCATGGACGGGAGCAGGGGGTGGGGCTCAGAAAGAAAGAAAAAGGTTGAGAATCCCTGAGCTAAACAACTTTGTGCCAACATCAGAAGCAAGGAAGAATATTTAAGCCATATGTAAAGATGGTTTTGCACATTCAACTGATATTTTTCTGACCTTTTCAGTAACCTGAGTTCACATAATCTTTCAGGGCTTGTTGTGGGAAAACAGCACGTTATTGGTAAAGGGCTATAAAAACTTATCAAGATCTGCTATTCTGGGCATGCAAGGTACTGAAATGTAAATACACTGGTGAGTAGTGTTCCCATCCTCAGTTGGATAATGTGCGTCATTCAAATTTCATACACTTTGAGCTAGACTGAACCTTTGCTTCTAAGGGATTGTGTTTAGTTGCACCATGTGAGGAAGAGTCCAGAGAAGGGAATTGCAACTCAGATTCATAGTTAGAGCTACAGATTTGTCATGACGTTTTTTTAAATCCAATCATGGAGCAGTCACAATAGATTTCATAAAAGTCACAAGTTTAGAGGGAAATAGTGGTTAAAGCCACGAGAATACCATTTAAATAGGGTGGCCATGCTGGGGTGGAGACCGGAGAGTAAGCCTACCCTGCACACACGCCAATAGGGGTGGCTTCTGTCATGCAGGGCTGGGCCCAGCTCTCCATTCCCAGTGTTACAACCTAGTGCATGTGGCCACAGCAATAGGCCCAATCTAAGTGGTACTGTGACCCCATATGCCAGGTTGCATCATCCTGCACTGGGAGGTGGGCCCAGCCCTATGAGCTGGGAGCCACTGATGCAGGGGGATTGCATGGCAGGCTTGATCTCCAGCCCCACCACCCTTCAGGGCCTACCCTCCACAGTGCTCCCTTCTGCACTGGGTCAGCAATCCACTGTTTGGGAAAGGTACAGAGAAGGGCTGCAAAAATGAAGGGTGTGGAACAGCTCCCGTATGAGGAGAAATTAAAAAGTCTAGGACTTCTCAGTTTGGAGCACAGATGACTGGGAGGGAGGTGGGGGCGGAGATATGATAGGTCTATAAAAGTATTAATAGCGTGGAGGAAATGAATAAGGTAGTGTTATTATTGTGTTATGTGAAGGGGTAAATCAGGGGTCACCCAATTAAATTAATAGGCAGCAGGGTTAAAACAAACCTAAGGAAATGCTTCTTCACACAGCACACTGACAACCTCTGGAAATTGTTGCCAGGGGATGTTGTGAAGGCTAAAACTATAACTGGGTCCAAAAAAATCCCTAGATAAATTAATGGTGGATAGGTCTATCAATGGCTATAAGCCAAGATGGTCAGTGATTCAACCCCATGCTCTGAGTGTTCCTAACCTCAACTTCCAGAAGCTGGGACTGGATGACAGGGGATGGATCACTTGATAGTTGCCTGTTCTGTTCATTCCCTCTGAAGCATCTGGCATTGGCCACGATCAGAAGACAGGATACTGGGCTAGATGGACTGCTAGTCTGACCCAGTATGGCCGTTCTTATTAAAGTCACAAACACAAAGAAAAATCATGGACAAACACAAGAATCATGGTATCCATGATATTTTTACCACCATGACAAACGTGCCGCCTACTCATAGTCACAGTTCCATCCCAACCTGCTCCCAAAATGAAGTAATCTATTCCTCCCCTTTCCTAAGAGGAAATTACTTCCTTGCCAGCTGAGCTCTAGAGTTGGTTGGAAAATTTTTTACAAGATGTTTTTTGCCAAAATATGCTGGCAACACTGAAACGTTTTGTGGAGATGGGATATGGGGGCTTTGGTGGAAAGGTTTCTGAGGTCTCTTCATTGAAAGAGAAGGTGTTGGTTTCATTCCAACATGGAGCAAAAGTCAATTTCATTGTTGCAAAATGGAATTGTCTTCTGGCCAGCTCAACTCACACCTCTAACCAAGGTTTCATCCTTTCCCAACTCTTCCCTGCCTGCTCTTTGTCCACCTGCTCTGAGTTGGGGATGAATGCACAGGGGATCTTATTTCCCTTTTTAGATATGATTGATCTTTGGTAAGTACAGTCATGACACTTGTGAACACAAACCCCTTCCGATGACTCAAGCACTCATTGTGAAGGTTGAAGCGACTCTGAGAACATTTCTTATGTGCTCATAAAACCATGGGGAGGGCAATGTGTTGGAAGAAAGGATGCCATGACCCAGTGGTTTTGAGATATTATCTTGCGTTGCTGTAAAGTTTCTCAATTGTTTGCTTTGTGTGGGTGTGAAGGGAAAAGCAAGTTTATATGCTAACGCTAACTTTTTTGAGATCCACCTTAAGTATCTGAGGAGAAAAGAGTGTGCCCTAGCAGGGTGATCTTTAGATGATAATGAAGAATCACATCACACCTGAGCGCATATTTCCTACTAAGGATAGGTTCAAAAACTTTGAATCCAAATATGGAGATTTCAAATCTGGATTCAAGTTTTATGTCTTGGATCCTACAATGAACATGTTGCAGAGCCAGCCCACAACATTTTGGCACCTGAGGTGGTGAGCTCAAATGACACACCCATGCCCCCTCGCTTGGGCCAAAACTTTGAAAGATCTTATTTCTGCCTTCTTCCTGTTCTACTCCTCTCATGGTACTGCTCTGCTATCTACCCCAATAAAGGAGAACTAACAACTTTAAAATGCCTTGTTCAAAAAATTTAAGTAACACTTAATTTTCAAATGCCTGAACAGCAAATGTAACTTTTCTTGTCTGCATAGTAAACACTGGCATTTTTATCTGTTTGAATAATCAAAGTGGTGCTTTCCATGCTGCCTTGGTTGCAAAGATTTGAACTGCTTCCTGCTGAAGGTCCACAGTGTGGGCCAGCTCATGCTCTATTGAGATGGTTGGAAGGCCGACCAGCCTCTCCTGTGTCATTGTGGAGCATAGATGTGTTTTTTATTAACTTCAGCTTGAAGAAGCTGCGTTCTTCACTGGCAAGTGTTACAGGAAGTGTTAGAAGTATGCACAGAGCAACAAAAGCATTTGGAAAGAGGGTGGTCATCTTATCTGCGCACATATACTCCAGAACAGCCTTTGGAGTTGATCCTGCTGAAATGTATCTTGTAGCTTTCAGTTCATCACTGTAGCGGTGGGGGACTCACCCCTGTGGCGCCTCCTGCTGGTCATCCAGGGAATTAGCATTCCAGCCTCTGGAGCGCCCTCTGCAGGCTGGTGTCCCACTGCTGCTGGGCCCCCGAGTCCCTCCTGGACCCCCGTGCCCTCTTTCACGCCGGGGTGCTGCCACCTGCAGTACTCTGCACAGATCTGGGTCTCCCCTCCCCAGGGAACCCCCAACCCTCTACCCTCACTTATGGCCACTGCCAGGCGTCACCTAGCCCCCCGTTCCCTGGGGCCGACTGCAGTGTAAGCGCCACTCATCATAGGCAAGGGGGGTTTGGACCTGCTGCCTTTGCCTACCTTTGGCTGCCCCCTGAAACCTCAGTACCTATTTGACCTTACTCTAGGCCTGCAGCCTGGGGGGGTTTCCAGGCCGGGGCTCCTCAGCTCCTCTGGCCTTCCCCCAGCCCTTCTCCACCTCAGGTACTCTCTCAGCTTCCAGGCAGCCAGGCCCTTCTCCCTCAGTAAGCTAGAGGGAGAGTTCTCTTAGCTCTGGCGTCACTGGCCTTTATAGGGCCAGCTGGGTCTGTTTGGGGCGTGGTCCCAGCTATGGCTGCTCCACCAACCAGTTTTTTCTCTGCCCCAGCCCTCTCCCAGGGCTGTTTTAAGAGCTTTCAGGCAGGAGCGGGTGACCACCCCGCTACAATCACCTAAATCACTCTCCTCAATATTGTGCATCTCATCATGTGTCAGCACTATCTCTAGTGCCCTGCTGGTGTAGGTCTTCGGGTATAGTGAGGAGTTTTGGAATATCATACAACATCCTAAATATACTGCTGTGTTCCTTGAGTTGTATGAAACGTTCTTCAACTGACTGAATTGCACAGTCAAGCACCTGGTTAAACAATTCAATTTTGAATTGTTGTTTGGGGTCACTTATGGGATTATCCTGTGCCTTGTAATCAAAATGTCTTCTTCGGTGACTCTCTTGTATTCTTGAATGGGTGGAGAAAATACCTTCAGTGTGAAGTTCCTCTGCCAACTTCTGTGCACTCTTCAGAGCATTTTGAAATCCCTCATCTGACTGGTAAGACTGTGGGTATGACTTTGCTTTGTCCAGCTGTTCCATTGCTCCAGGTATATCAAAGTCAACACCTTGGGGTCTTTTGCTTACAACATTTATTTCAAACAGTATGTCATGCCACAACACTAAGCCACACAGAAATTTTGAAGTTATGTATGTTTCTGGTGATTCCATTTCCTTCTGCCACTATTCTCCCACAAACAGTTCTTGTCACAGCATTATCCTGCATAATGGCAACTATGGCATCATCTATCTTCCCAATTTGGTGTTTGATAGGCTTTATCACCTCCACTCGACTTTCCCATCATGTTGCACTCAGTGGTTTCAGTGTCAGAGAGGACGTTCCCAGATGTTGCTTCAAAATTTGCCATCAATGAGTTGATGAAGAGAAAAATACATAGATGCTTTGAATTACATTAAAAAAATTCAGCAGCCTCACTAGAAGCTGATGCTGCATCACTGACCACCAAATTCAATGAATGAAAACTGCATGGAACAAAAAAAGCTCAAGGGTTTAACTCTTGGATCCATGTCTGCACTCCTCTGTTCTTTCCTCTCATGTTGGCACCATTATCGTAGCCCTGACCTCTCATGTCGGCTATCGCAATTCCCGTATCTTCCAGCTTTTTAAAAAACCTATGTCATACCAGCTCCTGTAGTATCATCAATGTAAATAAATTCTAGAAAATGCTCTCTGACAGTTGTTGTTACAAAACGCACCATTAAAGTCATTTATTCTGTATGGCTGATGTCAGGTTTGCAGTCCAGAATAACAGAGTAATATCTTGCTGACTTCAGATCTGCCACTATCTTCTGTTTGACTTTTGTTGCCAGTAACTGCATGATCTCATTTTGAATTGTTTTTCCAAGGTAGTGGTGTGTGTACATTT
Organism: Caretta caretta; assembly: GCF_965140235.1. Taxonomy (NCBI): domain Eukaryota; kingdom Metazoa; phylum Chordata; order Testudines; family Cheloniidae; genus Caretta; species Caretta caretta. The sequence continues at coordinate 169,447,204 of NC_134207.1, forward strand.
CTTGGGCGGTGACTTTTCTTAGATGTCCCTGGAGTACAGCATCAAACTCAGCCATCAGCTCCACAATTTTAAGGAAATTTCCATTGTTTGGCACATACAGCTGATCTGAAGTGCCATGCAGTGCTAGGTTTTGGGTAGCAAGCGTTCTCACAATGGCAATGAGCCTTTTCAGAACATTTTGCCAGTAAAGAGACTCTGATGCAATCTTCTCTTGATGCTGATCCTCTATGGTGGCCTTTAACCTTACTCTCATCTCAAGCTCTTTCCACCTATGGAATGATCTCTGGTGATTTGCTGCCTTCTCATGGCATGCCAGATTCCTAGCCAGATTTCTCCAAGCCTTTGTTCCTGTAGAACCCAATGTGGCTGGAACATTAGACTGGAAGAGTTTGCAACAAAAACAGTATGCAGCAGTCTGAGTTTTTGAGTACATAAGCCACGGCCTCTCCACTTTGTCACCATTTGGGATTTCACACCAGTAATATGTTGGATGGAAACTTCTATTTTCATTGTCTTTGGGGAACGTGAAGTTTTTCACTTGTTATGGTCCATACAGTACAAGGAAGTCCCTCAGGCTACTGCTCAAGTGGGTCCACAGTCCTGGATCATCTAGACTTAAGAAACTGAACTCAGCAGCAGCTGTTTCTTGCGCCTCCACCACACTCTTCTCTGATCTACAAGTCGGGAATGTGTCTGGTTACATCCATTTGAGATGGAGATATGGATGCTGCAGTAGCTGCCAGGTCACCTGCACTCTGACTAACTGGAAGATCAGGCATCTCCTCACCACTCTCATCCTCGCTGGGGCCAGAAGGCTCACCGTGAATATTAGTGTCTATGTATCTCAGGAGAGCTCCTTCCTGCTTAGATAGAAAAGCTTCCTTTTCTTTCTTTCTTTCTTCTGAATGCTGCCCCACAGGGGCATTTTCTTCTTTCACTCATGACTGCTGTCCTGTGCCAGCTATAGTGGCTCTCTACACTCATTTGAAGGGGACAAATAAGCAGGCTGGAAGCAGGGCCTGATATCACCGTCTTAAGGGCCTAACTAACTCCTGCTAGACTGCCTGTTCTCCTCAAGTGGGTTCAGGGAAGCAGCAGAAAACAGGAAGCTCCCTGAGGAGCTGGTGTTAATCAGTCCAGGCTCCTGGGGGTGCTAGAGAGGGACATAAGAAGCTCCTCCTCCTCTCTCTCCCTGCAGCTCCTGCTGTTTTGTTATTCCCTCTCACCTTTTCTCCTGCCTGCCTGTTATGTCTCTTGTGCCTCCTTCCTCGAGCACAGCACTCCACCATCTCTGTGCATCTAGAGCAGAGAGAATACATATGCACCAGCAGCAGACACAATTTTCTACACTCTGGCTCCTAGTGGCGCCCCCCCCCCCGCAACAATCTGGCACCTGAGGTGGGTGCCTCAGTTCACCTCATGGTAAGGCCAGCCCTGACATGTTGTTGTGCACTTGCCCCACATAAGGGCAAGGTCAATAACAGTGTGCATGATATGTGGAGAAAGGCATAGGTATAGAAACTGGAAAAATAAGCCACCTATAGTCATTGCCAATTCTGGCTGTCTCTTCAGATGTAATCCCAGAAATGCTTGTTAATATACAGCAGGCAAGTTGCACTAGAAGCCTTTCCCTGGAAAGGAGACCTTCAACGAGAAGACTGTTGCTCACCAGCTTCCCAATGTCCATGTACTCTGTAAGCAGGAGTAGAAAGAGGGGTAGTTGCTCCCTGGTAGTCTATGAAGTGTGCATTTTTTCCATGGGGCAAAACTGAAATGTTCCTGACTCCAGATTTAGGTTGTGCCAAATTTTGGGAAGCATTTTGGAGTCTTTGTAGCTAATTTCAAAAATCAAATTATGGCCTGTGCATCTTATGGTGTATGTATATTATAATCTAATGTTGATCAACTTTTTTCTTCCTTAGTTGGGGTTGGCATTTGGGCTAAATGCTTAATTTGGATGGGATTCATGTGACCAGAATGACATTTTCAGCCTATTACTCCCTAGCAGCTGTGCTATGTTTATTTAAGAGTCAGCAATTGTTTTTGCTGCGCTTAAAAAGTATCAGGCTAGAAGGGGCCTTGCCCTGTACAGCCTGCTCCTGCTGTGTGTGAATCAAGGGACACTAATGCTAACAGCAGTGCTAGAAACCTTGGAATTGGAGCATGTTAGAGAGACGTGTAGCCTCAGCCTTTCGTAGTCACAGCCAGTGGAGTGAAGCTGGCACCAGTTGGGGTGAGGAGAATGCATTCTGCACCCTGTAAAAGGGTCACACAAATGTCACCTTCTGGCGTATTCCCTCACCTCTCCCAAAGATACTGGCCCTGATTCTGATCCTCCTTACACTAATATAACCTCACTGACTTCTGTGGAGTAGTGCCTGATTTACACACTTGAGACAGAATGAAGCCCATTGTGCCTACCTCTCTGAGACACATTGGCCTGTGTGCAGCTAATGTGCAGACTTTCCTGTCCTTTTCCTAGCTTCCATTATTTATAGATTCAGAGAATTTAAGACACTTTAGATTTTAAGGTTTTACTGTGATATCTGTGCACCCTGCAAATGTTACACTACGCACATGAGGATCACTACCCTTCTCTTATCCTTTGTTTTTGTTTTTTCTCTTTTCTCTGTTCTGCTGGGCTTTTGAGGGAAGGCTAGCTTGCATATTGTGCTGAAAGCTCTAAAGTTTGTGGCCTTTCTGATCTCTCCTTGCCAAGAAATCCTAGTTCTCTCTGCGCATGACTGGAATTCGATAGTATTTCTTGAAACTCCAAGATTTCATTTTAAAACCCCTCTCTTTTCTGTGTGACAAGAATGGTTTAGAAAACCAGAATGGTTTAGAAAATGTCCTCCAGCCAAACAGCGATAGCAGCAATTGGAACCCCGTCCCCTTTTTTGCCTACAAGGCATGTGATTTTCAAAGTCTAGTTGAGACCATTTCAATGCTATCCTGAATGTCTTGTTTTCTCCCCTCTCCCCCAGTTAGGACATATCCTTAGCTTGCTGCTCTGCCGAAACAACTGAGTTGAGAAACCATGTGCAGCAAGAGGAATCCCCTCCTTAAGACAAAGTAGCTATGTAGGACCCCCCCCCCCATTCAGTTCTGTGCGTGGTGTGCCCTCTGTGTGCTTCCTGAGGCATGAGGCTTCAAACTGTGAAGAGTTATCCTGTGTGCACCCCACAAAACCCATCTATACCAGTTTTGCTGCCAGGAGGCCCTCCACATGTGTGGAGAAAGGAGGACATGATTTGCACGTCCGTGTAGTTTTTACTGTGTGTATGTGTGGGGGATGGGGAGGACCTCTGGCAATAGAAGAGGTGTTATCTAGTGGCCTGCGTGCAAGACTTGGAAGCAAGGAACTTAAGACTCCTAATCTTGGCTCTGACACTGACTCCAACTGCAATCTAGAACAGTGTTTTTCAATGACTGGTCCATGGACCAGCACCTGTCTCTGAGATCTTCCTGACACAGTTTAGGAAGATAGCAAGTCTGTCCTTTGGTATCAAAAAGGTTGAGAAACATTGGTCTATAAGACTCCCAAAGAACAATTTTCTCCTGAAATATGCTGAGCTCTGGGCACATAGATTTATCCAGAGGATCGTGCACCTTTTGGTGCATTCAGTAAATGTTCTTCTGCTGCCTGTGAGGATTTTGTTTTGAGTGTGCAGGATGCCTCCATAGTGAGTTCAGCACAAGATGGGCAACTCTTCTAACTAACTGTCTCCTCTAATGTCTGGCTACCACTTGGCAGGATGAGTACACTGACCGTTTGTCTATTGTTCTTTTGGAGTCCTATTATTTGTGGGGATAACCTAGAATCCACGGTCTGCTGGAAAAAGACAGGACTGATATAGTCTCTCTGCAGATATCCAGAGTAAGAACAAAATGAGCCAACAGCTCTCTAGACAAAAATGCTGGACAATAGAAAACAACATAGAAAATATACCCGTGACCTGGGTATAGGAGCAGTGTAATATGTGATAAAGCTGTTTTGCTTTCTTAGTAAATACCAGCCCTTCATGGCTAGCTAGCTGGCTGCTTGGTGCAGCATGTTATTGTTCTGTTCCAAATGAAAACAGGCTGGATGGAATTAAGAATGTGTGGGTCAATGCCAAAGAAAACATTTCTCTGGCCTAAAAACCTGCCACCACTCAACACCTGTCTGGGCATGAATTGAACATTGTAGCAGTTGATCCATTGCAGTCTGACCGATCAATGTGTGAAATTTTTAGCTGTGTGTTCTCAATGCTTGAGCACCCTCTTGGGAAGAGGCATGTGAAGCACTTTGGCTTAACCCCTTTTGTGGACTGAGCGACTGGAGTGTTGGGTTATTTCTTTCTCTCTCTTTGCTGCAAGTGCAAATTGCTGTTGCCAACAACTGTTTGTGAAGATTGGAGAAAGGAGAAAAACACAAGAAAGCAAATGTGAGTTCAAGTCGCTGTTAAATAAAGAGCCTTGGAAACAATGGAGAAGGGCAGTTGAAAGTAGGGAATGAATGGGAGAAGCAAGGGACCAAGAAATGTATATCGTGTTCTGCTCAGGAAGAGAGCTTGGCTAATTTTTTTTTTTTTCAAATTTCCCCCTTATTTTCTGATTCCTTTTGATACAGCCAAACAGAACTAGACAAGAACTGAATGGTTAATAAATAGTGACTGAACCATGGTAAATTTGAGAGGTTTACTAGCTTGCAGACTGTGTACTTTCACCTGTTCATCCCTGCTTTAAATTTCCCGATAAAGCTGAAACGATCTGCAGATGTCAGCCATTCTCCATGCAAGCCTGCGTGAGAATTGTTTAAAGGAGGAAAACCTCTGTAAAGGGAAAATCTTACTGATGGTCAAACTGGTTCTAATAAAATAAAAATTTCCTCTCTAACCTTCAATCTGAATATTAGCTGAGCCCTAATTGAAACTTTACGGCTCAAAGTTTGGATTATTGCACCTAGGCACCTACATGCTCCATCTCTTATTTGTACATGTTTCTGTACCTTTGAATTTATCCGAGACCAAAAGTGCAACTTCAGACATTGAGTAAGAGACTGTTCTGACTACTTCCAAACCAGCCTGAATCAAGAAGCATCAGAAATTTTACGAGAGCTTTTTCTCACAACATTTCCAGTCCAAGTTTGCTGACTCAAGGCATTTGCTTTAGAAATAAGTCTGAATTAGAACACTGGATCACCTAACACCACTGAACTTTCAGAAGAATCTGGACCTGTATGTGAACATTGTGATTCAAGCCTATCTTTAGACTGACTAAGCATCCATGCTTTTGGATGCTTCTTTGAACAAAACCTTTAGAATTTTTACCCTTGAGTGAAAAATGACAGTGCTTTCCAGTAACTTGTCTTGATTGGAAGAGCAGTTCCTGTTATTTGTCTGTACAGTTTTTGGTTACTGAAGTGAAGTTGAGTAGCCATAATTGAAACTGAAGGAAAAATGTGACGCACGCAAACAGATCTGTTTTTCCTTTTGGGTGCACTTGCCACCAGGGTGAATGTCTGTTTGTTTGTGGGATTTTCTGTGATTCATGTCAGCTACAGCAATGCTAAAAAGTCCAGGATAGAATCTGTTTAATGGACAAGAAAGCTGCTACTGTGCTTGCCAGAATCCCTGCACTGAAACTGGACAGTGGTAGAAACAAGCTGTTGCTGCTACAACTGGTACTACTGTTGCAGCTGTTGGTGTATCTAGTGCCTCTGCCTCAGAGATTCAGTCTGGATAAGCACATACAAGTTTTGGATGTTTATCCAAAGCTTATCTTGGGTCTACACATTTGTGCTGGAAATCCATATTAAAAATTAGCTCTGTCTCAAGATTTATGGTGGTTCCTGCTTCTGCTCTGGCTGGAAATTTTGGAAGAACAGGTTTTTTCCCTCTCAGACTCCAAAAGAGGAGGGATGAACAAAAATGAAACACACAGCATAGAAAGAAAAACCCAATCACATTTTGCCCCTCAGCAAGTTCCTGTGTGCTTGGGGTTTTCAGCAAGGTTCAGGGTGATTATTCCATATTCACCCAGCCCTCATAAAACTTCACATGGAGAGAAGATCTTGTGAATTTTTTTTTTTGTTGAGTAAGAAAAAATGGAAAGAAAAGGCTGGTATTAGCCAGTATCCGTGTATTTGATACAGCTGATCAGTGACTGGAGTTTAGTATAATATACAACCATTAACTTGCCAGGAATCCTACTTCCCTTCCCACCCACAACCTTAAAAAAAAAAAAAAACAAACCCTAGTGCTGCTGAAAGATATGAGGGAATTCTGTCCATTCAGATCAGGCTGAAAGACCATACTGGGTTGAGTGGATGGTTAAGAGTTGAAGTCAGCAGGGGAATTTTCCATAGGTTTTGCACATGGCTTCAGAGGATTTGTTTCAATATATTTTGCCCTTTGTGACACCAGTGTCCCATTTCTGACACCAGCATTGACCTTCTGCTGTGCAGTAGCAGATGTCCAGGGACCTGCAGGTTGGCTTTCTACCAGAGAAATCAGTGACATGGAGTCTGGATACACTTCAAGTGTAACTTGCTTTAATTACATGCATACACCAGTCCCAGAATGGAGATGAACACAAACAGGCGGGGCAATGCTTTCCTTTAGGAATCTTAACCCAATACCAATGCCCAGAGAGAAACTCTGTCTCCATAATTGATTTTAATGAGAGACCAAAGCAGAGAGCAAGCTGTCCTGGTACTCATACAGTTCTTCTGGGACCACTGCATCTACTCACAACCTTGCATAACAAATCTAAATCTGAAACCTTCCTTTCTGTACCAGCAGGGAAAGCATGAAGAAAACTCCACCACCCTAGTTTGCTGGAATGGCTACCTAGTTGTGGTGTTATAATTTAATTTTTTTTATGTGGCTAGGGGTTGTTTGCCTCTCTGTCAACCCCCAGGGTGGAGAACCAGCAGACTGCTTTTTGTCTGATCCCTAGTCTTTGACCAGTCTGACTTGAATGGCTTTATCAGGAGTTAAAAATCCTCCCAGCATTGCTCTCTGGGTCATTGGAACACACAAACCTTTCCATCACATGAAGGTGCAGCCCCCAGGGAAGTTTGTAACAAAAACACATCAAGTCTTCCCAAGACTGAACATTTGTTTGCACACTAAAAAAAAAAAAACTTGGAAGACTGTGTAACAGTGACACATGCTATAACAGTACTACAGGCCACAGCATAGAAACAGGTTTCAGAGGAACAGCCGTGTTAGTCTGTATTTGCAAAAAGAAAAGGAGTACTTGTGGCACCTTAGAGACTAACCAATTTATTTGAGCATGAGCTTTCGTGAGCTACAGCTCACTTCATCAGATGCTCATGCTCAAATAAATTGGTTAGTCTCTAAGGTGCCACAAGTACTCCTTTTCTTTTAGCATAGAAACAAAACCACTTGTTCTGTCTCTCCACAGGCAAATCTTTTATTTACTAATTCTGTATTAAAAATAAACAGATATGTTGAGAGGACAAGCATTTTTTTGTTTTTGTTTTTTTAAATAAGTGGAGTAGAGAGGTCATAAGTATACAGAATAGGAGAATATGGCAATTCTGAGGCAATATGAGTTGCAGAAAGTATACTTTTATAAGTTATGTCCATTATTCTTAATCCCTTCACCTTTTCTTTAACAACTCTGGTATTAACCTAATACAGACCAAATTTTGCAGTATGTTATCCTACTGCTAATGTAATGTCCACAGCAGTGGAAATTAGGAGTAACTGCATTTGAAATCATTGTAAAAATGGTCTGACATCAGAATCAGGCCAGTAATGTTTGTTCTGATTTTATACTGGTATAATTTGGAAAATAATTTGGTCCATTTTTCTTCTGAACCACATACAAAACAAAGTACTTATAGAATATAATGATAGGGATGATCCATTATGGGGAAATTGTGTTTTTGCCCTATAAGCCTGTACAGGGGAGTTAAGAGATGTAAAAGGGCCTACCCCCATTAGTCACAGTGCTGAGGAATAGAAGCCTCCCTGGAGCCATTACTCTCCATCTCATAAAAATGGGAGTGGAGAAGTGAGTGGGAAGCTTTGACCTCCTCATCACCATATATGGAAGGAGAAATGCTCTGTAGTAGAAAAAGGGCTGGCACAGCTTTAGGCTTGTAGCAAAGTGGATAATGAGACCAAACGGTGACTCTAACAACTTGGTCCATGGTCTGGTCTTGTGGTATTGAGGCCTTGATGGATGTAGTCCAAGATTCTAAATAAGTTTCTATTTAAATTTCAGTAAATCAGGGTGTTTGACTCCAACATTTTTAGATGATATTGTCAATATATCTCTATTTATTAATGAGAGTTTAAATAGTGGGAATCATGTACATATGTATTTTGAGTTTTTTAAGGCCAGCCATTGTGAGGATTTCAAAATCTTGGGAACTTAGTAAAATCTTGTAATGGATGAGTGGTCAGTTGGTCACATTACAAGGTTTCAATGGGGCCAGCAGTTTGGATTTATCAAATTGGGCTTGAAGGTGGGAAATGTGGTCTAGCCGTTTTTGACTTCTAGAAGAATTCAGTCTTCTAAAACTCATAGAAGATGGGTGAATTGGAAGGAGTGAGTGTTATGGAAATATCGGGAATGTTTGTTGTGTTTCAGGTTTGTTAAGGGATATCGAGATACTGGAGTAAATGCTGAAACTCCTGGTCATAATAAAGGACAAAGTGACCAGTGACTTTGAGTACCCAACTTGAGATGCGATAAAGGGGCCTGATTTGCAAAAAGTCCTCCACTCCTGTCCTCTGAAAATCTCACCCCCTTCAAGGTGTCTACTCTTGGCTGCCCAAGAATGGGGGCACCAAAAATTTTGGCTTGTAGCTCTGGAATTAATTACAGTGAATTGATATGACACAGGGAGGAGCCCTGCTGGTAACCCGCTCTCGGAGGAATGTTAAGAGGCTGCTGGTGTGACAGTGAGCTGCTAACTAAATATTTTTGTATGCTCTCATATAGCATTGGTGTTAGTGGAAATCAGGCAGGAAGCCATTTAGTCTGGGCTACTTCCTTGTGTTTAAGGGTTGATTGGAATCTCTTACAAGAAACATTGTTCCAGCACATTTCTTTGCTTGGATAAAACCTCCAGAAGGTGAGAACCGAATACCAGGCATACAGAAATAGGATTAAATTCCAGTGTTGTTCATGGGAAGAATTTTAAATTTAAAAGGAATCATACCACGCAAGAGTCTCAAGTGATCTTAGCAGAATGGTATGCTGGGACCTCTAGACACCAACTTCTCCCTCTCATTTTGTATCTGAGAAACAGTACTAGTGATGTATTTTGTGAGAAGGAACATTTGTCCCCATCTAGTTACTCACTGAAAAAGAATTACTGAATTATTCAGACTCCTAGGTTCAGATGAGGCTACATTTACCACTTCCATAGAAATACAGTTCAAGAGCATGTTAAAGGGACAATGAAGAGACCCAAAGACACTTCCCTTCTTGGAATGGACAAAGCAAAATTCCTAACACTAAGCCAATGGAAAGAACGCTGCACTTTCAAGGCCAAATAAATTAGGGACTAGATCCTCAGATGGTTGACATTGGTGATCCAGCCCCATTGGTCCACTCTGGAAACACATTCAACATTTATAGGCTGTGAAGCCTATTACCTTACCACCCCCCATCAACCAAACACCCGTTATCAATTGCTCTAATTAGATAGTAATTTTTTATTACATGGTTGAACCTCATAGTGCAAGGGGCTTGAAGTACAATGTGTGGGACAATCCTTGCGATGAAGAGGGTAAAATCTTAAATAGACAGGGCAGATAGAAAAAGAGAAAAGAAGCTGAGGCACAGAGGGGGAAGTGACTTACTCAAAATCACACAGTTGGTCAGTAACAGAACTAGGGACAGAGTCTCCCAGAACAATGCTGTACCCACTAGACCATTCTGCCTACTAGGTCTGCATTTAAGCTAAAGTTAGAAGCATTATGGCTGGGATTGTCACAGGAGCCTAAAGAAGTTAGGTGTCCAAATTCAACTGAGGTAATTATAATTTAGGCATTCAACTCTTTTAGGCTCTTTTGAAAGTGCCCACGAAGAAATGAACTTAGTCCATGCCTGTTTTAATGTAATGTATTGCTCATATGTACAGAATGCTCTACAGCCTATATTGACACGTAACCTTTTTATGAAGGGAAGGGGAGTGGATTTTTGCTCTGTCACCACTACTGAATCCTCTTGTTTGCTTGTCTGCCTGAATCTTTGAAATATTTATTACTTGCAAGCAAAACAAAAGTGGTGTTGAAGCAATTTTAGATACTCAGGGACTTAGAGGACATTTATAAAAGCATCTAACAAAGAAAATTCAGGAAAGACATAGTTAACGATTAGGCTGTCTTCCTCATTTGCCGGGGGGAGGCATGTGCATAGTGTGGCTCTTTGAGTTCAATGATAGTTATTCTGGAGCCTTAATTGGAAACGTTTACATGCTGGATAGAAATTCAAGCCAGTTGAAATACATTGCATGGGTGGAATAAATGTTATGGGCATCAATTTATTTTTGAAATAGGAAGCACCCAGGAAGATATATTTCACACTGAAACTGCTGAGTGAGTTCCACTTGTCTGTGCTGAAATCTGTATAAAATAGTTAGGAACGCAGTCCGTACAATTACTAAGGTAAAATTTGGTGGAAGTCAGTAGACTGTAGCAAACAAAATATTGATTATTATTAAAAGATTATTTTTGGATCAAGCTTGTCTGGGTTTTAGAATTTATTTTGAACATTCAAATACAACATGGTCTTCCAGCTGCTTTTATGAATTGCTCTGTTTGTTAGCGTAGTTGGCTATCAAGGGAACAATTAATCTATTTATATAGAGGCATGTCAGATTTCAGTGTATTTGGCAACATTCAGAACAGTGTTATTAAAAAGAGTAAATTAAAATTTTTAACTGGGATAATTGAAATATTTCTGTTAGCCTCTCGTTAACTGCCTCGCTTGGGATATGACTGGTTTAGTGACATATTCCAGAAGTTTTATGCTAAAATAGACTTTCTCTGTAAAGAAAGCATCACTCAGGTAAAATATGTCTTCCTGGTGTGAGTAAAGTGTTGGATTAAAGTTTGGATTAAAAACTGTGATACATTTACTTTGGATCTGACATTCTTCACGTATGGCATGCTTACGAAGTGTTGTTTTAATACTTTGATTAATTGCACAACATCAACTTGCAGAACTCATGGTGTTTTGAGATCAGCCTTTTCACCTTCACTGCGGTGGAACTGGAAGCACCCTTAAAAGTGCATTTGAATATCACTTGCTTATCTCATGACTGCTGGCTGCTTGACCTTCTTGCTAATACCATTGATTATTTTTTTCCAGTTGTCGACTAGTGTAGTCTTATTATACATCTTGTGATATATTTTCAGCAATGGATCTCACACTAGCTCCCATCCCACTGTTGGAGACTTTGGGGTAAATATCCTAAGCAGTGGGCAAGGAAGAAGGTTGCTCTTGTGGTTAAGAATTTGGATGCAAGAGACCTGGCACAGGCTTTCTGTGTGAACTTACAATATAAGTTAATGGGGTTAGGTGACCAAACCACACTTGAGTCTTTGAAAATCGTACCCTATACATATGTTTCTGCCACCTTATACAATCACTAACTTACAGGACATGTCCCTTAACATAAATAGACTTTGATGCCAGGTACTTACAATTCTTGGGTCCAATCCAAAGTCAAAGGGAGACTTTCAGGACCATATTGCTTTCTAACTATAGGATTTTATTTATTTTCCCTACATAGTGAGGTGGGTTCTAGCTCCCAAGAAGGCCGTCTCTCTGTCTCCACTTGTTGCATCAGCAGGCAAAGTAAGATGAGGCACTGGGGGTAAGAGACCCAGACTTAGCTTTAAATGTCTCTAGGACCTGGTGGCAGGAATCTTTCAGTGCCCAAAGTCTGACTTTTAGGGCACGCTGCATGGTCTATGTGTTCCTCAAGTGTTTACCTGTGGGGAAGGTTTGGGACTGCATTTTGTGGAATGTGCTTTTCCCTTTTGCTTCTTGGATACGTGTGTGTATTTATTACATCTCATATATGCACCCTGACATATTGAGAGATATATTATGCACCAGTGAAATAATACTGAATGCATTTTGGTGTCAAACCATTTTCTAAAAATCCTTGGATATGACGTTAACTGTGACATTAAGTTTTAGCTGTTCTAAAGATAATTCTGTTCCCTGGGGTATGCACCTTGACGTCGTGGGAAAGCTCGAGAGTCTGAACAATCCAGAGAGCTTGGATGGCAGGCTGTTTAACTCGAGGTAAAATCATCCAAGCCAGACAAATCGAAGAGTAGGGATCAGAAAAAAAGCAGTCCACTGGTGCTCCAAGTTGGGGGTTGAATGATAAGACAGTGACCTATCCTCATAAAAAAAATCAATATATTTAAAATGTTAAATGTAGAAACACAACAGCGTAGCCAATTTTACAGCACAAAAGATAGGAAGGGTGGAGCCTTGTTTGTGTGCTGGTGGCATGGGAAGCATTCAGACTGAGGAAAAATCTCTAGTTTGTAGCAAATCTTAAAAAAAAAAAATCCAAGGGAATTATGGATAAGGAAACCTTAACAAATTTCTGGTGTTTTGAGTTAGCTTCCAGATAAAAATTATAGCCAGATTATATATGTGGCTGTAATTCTTATATTTTATACCTGATGTTACCCATATTATTGGAGAGATGTTGGATCAGTCCAATATTATTGGAGAGATGTTGGATCAGTCATAAGAAGTCCAGAATAGAAAACTGAGAAACAGGATATAGCTGTAATATTTTTCAGCCAGAATAATCAACGGAAAAACAAACATCATGAACCTAGCATATTACACTTTAAATCGGGGGAGGGGGCGCAAATCTCCTTCAGTTGAACATTAACAGTCACTGCTTAATTGCATCTAAATGCTCTACACTACTGCAAATAAAAAAAAATTGTGTAGAGGAGAAAATACTGTTTAACTGTGATGTAGAGGCTTTACAAATCATTTAATTTGCCCTAATGAGATTTGCATTTTGCATGGTACTGTACTTAACCTCCATCAAATGTAACACCTTGAGGGATTTAGAGCTTAAACTACTGCACAGCACAATCAGTAGTAGACATTTTCAATGAGAAGTTCCATCCTGTATTAGCATGTTGCAGATTTCTGGAAAGAAAATAAGTTTTCAGGACTATCCTAATGGAAAGAAAATAAGCATTAACTGAAGTGTGTAGACTTGTATAGCTATTAGTTTAAGATATTGTAGGAGCAGGTATAACACTGAAAATAGAACAGCCCATGTCAAGGTCATCCTGTAAAGCTCCCTGACGTTTACAGTTTATACGGTTTATTTTGGGGAAGGTTTTGCAGGGATAGTATATTGAATAACTGAACTGAGCAATGAACAGAACACGCAAAATAGCCCACAAAAAAAGTTTTAAAGTAACCTACCTAATCCAAATAGTTGGTCATAGAATTTTAGAGCTGGTGAAAGGTGCCAGATTGGTAGTCTTGGGAATGAAGTCCTTTATCCACTGAAAAAAAAAAATTAGTAGCTGAAAGTGCCTCACCTATGAACACACAGATGTGCCTAAATCATATGCAAGTCTGATCAGTTCCTTGGCTACTCTACCTAAATTGTCAGTATAGGGGCTCATTTTAAGGTTGGGTGTCCAGTTCTGTAAAATATATGAACTAGAGAAATCTGTTCAAGATTGAAGTCAGATGAACAAAATCTGAACATCACAAATTTGACTTTGGTCAGGCAGAATTCCACACAGGAAGAGGAATGTATGGGACCTGAAAGTGAATGGTGTCAATGGAGAAGGTTAGACTCTTCAGAATATGTGGGGAGGGTTATAGCATTACTGGCTGAGGGGTATGCCAACAATCATTCTTGCCATGATTTTGAATGATTTATTTTACTGCTGGGGGAAAAAATGTATTTTAATGCCCTGGCAGCAAGGATTTCAGGGTTTATCATACTTGTGCCTGCTTTGCTAAGAGCTGGCTGGCAGCTGAGCTCACTGGAGACATTGCCTTGATTTTTTTTTTTTTGAAAGAACATTTAGTTTATGGAGTGAGGAGTTACAGGGGAAAGCAGGATGGTTTTGGATGGCAATCAAGCGGAGGCTTATATGGTGAATGTTACCAACCTGGTCCCCTGGAGAAACTCAACTGGCTGTGGCGTTCGTTAAAATGTAACATACGCCTTCATCTTGGCATGTTTTGGCTATTGATCAGAGCACTGAGTTTCTCCTACTCATTTCCCATGGGAGACGTTTCAGGAAGTTGCTCCCACCATGAGTCTGGGATCCACATCAATGCACGAGTGGCAATGCCGTGGCAGCATTGAACAGGTTTGGGGTTGGTGGACTGTCTGAGGCCCTATAACACCTAGTAGTCATAACAGACCAGTTTTATGGCACTGATCCTCACTTGATGTAAAAGGAGGTATATCCATTGACCTTCACTGTCACCAGCTGAGGATCTGATCCATTTCTGAGAAACACAGTAAGGTCCTGAGCAGTGGCTTACCGCATAGAAGTGCTCATTGTGGAGGTTACTCTGTTTGTCTTCTTATCTCTTATTTTGTTTTCTAGGTCTTGCTGCCTTTGTGTTCAGTTTTTAATATCCAGTATCTCTAGCTTTGTTTATAATTCTTGAGATCTGTGTTACATTGTACTGTGTGCACTATGAGACATAGGAGGGGAAAGACCCGAGATTCCTTGAACACCAATGCAAAATATTTTTTACCGTGTTTTTAGTATCTTGATTTATGACTTTTGACTGTATTCTATTACTATGTGAGATGTATTGAAAACATTAGAGAACTTGTGGTCAATTTTTAGAGCTTTAGAGGAGAGAATTTATCAAACATAACTAGAAAAATTGAACATAAATGCACAATAGTGAATTACGTCCCTGTAAACAACTTTGAAGTGATACAAGAAGTTATTCTGACTTGTACGACTGTAAACGGTGCTTCTGGCGGCCATTTGGTGAGGATTTTGATTTAGTTTTGCAGCTTTTCCATTTGCCATCTAGCATTTTTATAGAGACTGAAAAATACTTAGGCCAAAGCCAAAAAGATTTAAAACGTGCATACTTATTTGTGTTTGTGTTTTTTTTTTTTTGTTTGGAGAACTTTTCTTCCTTCAAACTGTCCAGTCCTTGAAATTATCTTTTTAACAAACCAGATGCATTGAGAAATTTAATCTAGAATTTCACATTCAAACTGCAAATGAAAGTCTGTGTGTTTCTAATACAAAATAAAGTTGTATATTATAAATGTTAGGTATAAAGCACATTATAGGTAGACAACTAACTATGAACATAAGGGATACAAGCAGGCCCGGATTAACCAAAGTGCATTCAGTGCCCTTGCACATGGCTCCCGTCCACTCCAAAAAAAACCCGAGTGGCACTGTCACCCTGTGAGCCAGGTCACAAAGCCAGTCACTCAAATTTGGCCTGGCTGCCCCTCTGTCATGTGATTTGGGGTGTGACACTGTATGGAATATGCGTGACCACTTATTATATTATTGATACCAATATTACAAAATTGCAGTGAATCTTACAAGATATGCCATGTAAGGTTTCAGTGGAAAAGTTATTTGCTAAATATGACCATCATGTGTATATGTATGTATCATCTTTGTATTTCGGTGGCACCTTTAAGACTAACCATGCATCTGAAGAAGTGAGGTTTTTACCCACAAAAGCTTATGCTCGTATAAATATTAGTCTTTAAGGTGCCATCAGACTTCTTGTTGTTTTTGTGGATACAGACTAACACGGCTCCCCCCTGATACTTGACATCTTTGTATTGTGAGTTATAAATGTGTGGGGTATTTGTATATCAAACTTGTGCTGTGTTTCTGAGTGACACCCCCCGGACAGATTGGCATCAGTACTATCCAGCCAGCTATACAATGAACCCACTGAAAGAAGCCTGGGGCTACACCTATGAGTCATCAGGACATGCAGGGACATGCCTATGGACAGGGGGCTCCAAGTGCTTTTCCATGTCTATGTGCTGTGAGCTTGTGTTTGGACAAAGGATGTACAAGCCACATGGCAAAGGATATAAAAGGCAGCTGCATCTTCTCCATTTTGTCTTCAGTCCTGCTTCTCAGCTCTGGAGTAACCTCTCTACAAACTGAAGTTTTGAACAAAGGACTGACAGACCCATCCAGGCTTTGGATGTGTTCCAGAGGGACTCTACAAGCCAGCAAACTCACCATGCTGCTAAGAACCTGATATATGGACTCTAAAGTCATACGTATGTATCTGACTGCTTTGACCATTTAACATTCTTCTCCTCTTTTCTTTTTTTTAATAAAACCTTTAGTTTTAGATACTAACGAATTGGCTGGCATCATGGCAGCAAACTAATATTGATCAAGTAATGTGGCCCTTTGGGGATCAGAAGAACATTTTGTATAGTGAGTAGAGTTTTTAAAGAACTCCTCACCTTACTGGACATATTGGCTGATTGGGAGCCAGACAACTGGAATGAAATAAAGGGAGACGTGTGATTTCCCCTCCCTCCCCCCCAAGCTTCTTGATAACCACTGTGGAGGATCAGGAGCACATTTTGTGACTGGCTGTTGAGTCTAACTACAATGTTAACCATCAGTTTTGGAAGAATCTGCTCTTCTTTTTTTCAAGCTGCCCTGACCTTGGCATTTTCAGTGTGGGCTACCCTAAGCACCTTGGCTCACATGGGTGAACAGAGCTGGGTGGCTGGGATCAGGAGAAGGTGCCCTAGTCCTAGTGGGTGGGGGGGCAGGCAGTAGTGAGTGGCCAGGAAGGTCCTGTGGGGAGTGGGTGAGGGCTGAGGGAGAGTTGTTGGTGAGCTATGGAGTGCATGGGGAGAGTGCTGTGGGGTGAGAAGTTGGGGGGCATTGGGGACCAGGGATGTTGGGGGCTGTGTCCAGTAGGGCTGAGGTGTTGGGAGCTGTGGTGAGTGGGATGTAGGTCAGAGCTGCTGGGATGTGTGTGTGAGTGTTTTGCAGGATAAGTGGGGGCTGGTGGAGTGTTGGGGTGTGTGTGGGGGTGGGGAGGAGGAGTATTGGGGTATGGTGCTTAAAGAAGTGGGGGCCTCAATTTCCACAGTACACAGGTCCCCAAAATTATTTAATCTGGATACAGGTTCAGTATTGCCTGATGACGTCCTTTTTTAGTGTGCTGAATCAGCATTATTGGATGGATTTCATCACATCTGGGTTAATTATACAGTACTGCATAGCTTGTGCTCCATAATAGCATGCTGGTGCCAGTTTGACGTAATGCAATGGTTGTGGCTCACTGAAATGAAAGGAACACATCCCCTGTCTAATTAAAATACATGCTGCTGTTCAGATAGCAAAGATTTTTATTTTAGGCAGCATTTAGACAGCCAGTTGTTTGCTGACCAGATTGTCCACTTCCTGAATTATTGTTAATATGAATTCCTGATGTGTTACTGTTAGCAAGATAGCTATTACTCAAGGTATTCTGTAGGAGAATTTTTCAATGTAATGAATGAAAACTACTGCTGTTACTGTTAAATCAACAGTGGTAGGGGGATGAACTAGGAAATCAGAAGTCTTGCTTATTTCTAATTTCCATAAGCTGAAGACAAAACTCAGCAGAACCTTGAGTTTCATGTGGTTTAGGTTGACATAAAGATATAACCCCCCCTGCAGTACTCGCAGCTTGAGTGAAACACTATCCAGTTTGAGAACCTGATGGAACTTAAATCTGAGGTTTAGGTTTATATAACTAGAAATGACTGAATAGTGTAAAAACCTATTGATGAACAATTTGCCAAATTGGAAACTGAGTTTGTACTTCTGCCCGTTCATGTCTGTATTTGTTTGCTTTGCATGACTAGAGGTTTTTGTATACAAACATTGCCAGAAAGTGAATTTTGGGCCCATCACTGGGATTTAAGCAATAAACTTCATTTAACAATAAAACCAAATAATTTCAAATGGAAGTAGTAGTAGTAGATCATGAAAGTCACCACATATAATCAAGCGATGGAAACAATGCCAGGTCTCAAATCTTGAACAATGAGTTTTGAATATCAAACAACTGTCTGAATACTCACTTCTCAAATGTTTGCGAGCAATCCTCATGTATATATTTGCAAAAATAATTAATCATGCAATTTCAAACAGTGAGAAATGAGTAAAAATTATGATGTGGTGATTTGTGTGCATATGTGGGAAATGTCGGTATGTATTTAAAAACTCTCCCCCACTCCCTATACCTCTACCATGTGCACAAAACCAATGATAGGTGCACAAAAGCTTCTCTGACACTTACCTGGGCTGGAAGATTTGGCTTCTCGCTGTTTGGGTTTAGTAGATGAGGTAGCAATAAACTGAACAATTACAAAAAAATTCTGTGGATTGTTGTTGAAAAGTTTTGCAGCAGAATGTTGTTTTAAGGAGCTATTTGAATGAAGAGAAGATGGCTGTCTGATATGTGTGAGAGAGCAGACTGTTTCATACAAGGCAGAATGGAAGAGAGCTTGAAGTGGGAGAACGGTCTGTAGAGTGTGTTGACATTTGGTGGGAGTCTGTGGCAGAGTGCAGGGAGTGAGAGGAGGATCAGAAATGAGAGAAGAGTTTCTGGGTGACATCACGTCCTAAGTTATATTACAATAGTGCTTTTACCTGAAAGTTAACACTTGAAACCACTTCATGCTACAGTTTTATGTTGATAATTTTCAATATGAGTCATTAAATTTTTTAAACTATTCTGTCCTCACCTTGTTAGCATCAAGATATAGACTTCTGTTATGGAACAACACCTTAAGCACCTTTCAGTCTCTGCTTAATTTAATTGTTTTCCTCTTTCCTTTTCAATTTACAGTCATCCCAACACTGAATCATCTTTCATTTCTGAACAGAACATAAACTGCTGGTCTTAATCTATAATGCACTGAGACCTGGCTCCTTCAGACACCCTTAAACTCCATAACTCTGTAAGAGAGCTTTGCTCTACAGGGACAAAGCAGCTGCAGAAACTGAAGTCTATACTATCAAACATTCAAAGAAGAGTGTTCTTGGTGGCAGAACTCTGTCTAGAGCTGGTTGAAAATCGGAAAATTTTTCTTGTTTGTGTTCAATCATGACTTTGATGAAATGTTTCATTGGATATTTGGAAGACCTTCTACCAGTTCTGACTAACTCTGCCTCTTGAATGCCTTGCCAGAAGAGATCTAGTGGAATGCAAGTATGATTGGTTAGATCCAGGTGTAGGACAACCTTTTTAAGGGAACCTTTTACTCAGGAATGACACCCATAAACAACACCACACATGACCAAAAAGCAAACTTCTTCCTTACCCTACTCCATGAGCCTTTGTTTAGGAGAAATGGAGAGAAACGACACCGTTTTTATTATGGATAGATCTTTGAAACTGTATCCTGTTAATGCTTCCATTACTGTAGATTTAGGTCCTAATCGTGCAAACACTTATGCATAAATTTAACTTTAAGCAGGAGAGTAGTATTGTAATTGTATCCCATTGTATTTATATGTTTAAAGTTAAGCACATGCATAAGGTTTTAGAAGACCAGGAACTTAGCTCTTTGATTACTGAATAAGATGTAATGCTTTTCATAGTATATTTAAGAATATACCCATTGCTTTGTTCTCCTGGGTAAATATATTCTCTGTGTATACATATGCATACCTAATAATAATAGAAGATATATAAAAATTTGTATATTTGATATTTTCTATACCAATCAATATTTTCTTTTAAAAAGTCTAGCAGGATTCAAGAGTGCATACCTTTTTATATATATCCACTAAACTATTGTTTTTCAGAATCACAATTCTTCAATATGTTTGAAAACAAGTTCTCCATTCGAGTTGTACCCACTTATAGCACTAACTGTAATTACTGTATTGGAGATGTTCTCTACACTTCTCCCTTTTCTCTCCCCGCATCCCTGGCCCACTTTCTCTCCCTATTCCACATGGACCAACTGCAAGTAAAGATAGCATATTGAGTAGAACCTTCATATACAACTAGTTCCATTGAAATCAATGGGACACATGGCACAGCAAGTCCTTGATCCTACAAAGAC
This sequence comes from Caretta caretta, assembly GCF_965140235.1. Classification (NCBI taxonomy): domain Eukaryota; kingdom Metazoa; phylum Chordata; order Testudines; family Cheloniidae; genus Caretta; species Caretta caretta. The sequence continues at coordinate 169,467,299 of NC_134207.1, forward strand.
TCGACTTGAAACTCTATAGTAGCAAAGGTAATCTACCTCCCTGAGGTCACCCTAGCGCTGTCTACACTGGGTATTAGGTTGGCTTGACGACACTGCTCAGGGGTGTGGATTTTTCACACCCCTGCGTTACATAGGTGGATCAACCTAACTTTTTAGTGTAGACTTGGCCTTATTCCTATGCTAAACTTTATTTATTGTGAGTAAGCTCATGAAGTCAACGGAACTACTCGGTGTGTAAAATTAAGCATGCACATAAGTCTTTGCAGCATCAGGGCCAGAGATACTCTGCATGAGTAAGGATGGCAGAAACTGTCCATTTATATTTTGAAAACACATTACTTCAATGAGACTTTTGATATAGACATTGAAATAAAAAGTAAACTGAGCAAAGAATTCAATTTGTATACAGTACTAAAAAATTTAATGTATGAATATCTATTTAACATTCAAAATTATAATATATATATATATATATATATGAAAAGTACAATTATGGTACTTTACAAAAAGAGCAATAGTACAGTTAATATCCAAAAGGTTTAAAGAAATTCAGGAAGAATAAAATTTAAAAGTGATTAGGATGATAGAAAGTGTCCAAATTACCTCATCACTAATCCTTTCTGACTAGAGGGAAACCAGAAATGACAGTGCAATTGAAATTAAAAACTTGCATTGTTTTTGTTCTATGACCATAGAGAGTTTAGCTGGAAAAAGAATTGATGTCCTTATACCCAGAGACAAATTTTACGACTGCAAAGACAAAAGTTTTCTTTTGCATACCTGTGTAGATTTTACAAAATCAGGGAATGTTAATTCTTTTCATATGGTAAACGTCAACATTTTAATTCTGACCACATTGTTGCTAGATTTTTCTATTCATATGCTGTATTGTATTAAGCAATAAATTAATAGTTTTTTCTCCAATTTATTCCTTGGCTAGTCTATTGAGAATATTCTTGGTCAGGAACTTAATATGCAAAATCCTTTTCAGAATTACAGTTACAGTATGCATCATGCATGTGTAGAGTACTTACAGTATAAAGCCTTGACTGTGCAAACATTTACAAAAGTGCTTACCCTTTAAACACAATAATCCCATTGATTTGAATGGAACTACTCACATACTCATGCATTTAATGGTAAGTATTTGCTGAATCAGGGCCTACATACATACAGTTTAAGCCCTGATTCTGCAATAAGCTCTGTGTGCATCTTTGTGCCTTTATAGTGTAAACTTAAGGAGACGTGTGTGCACGCACACATTTATATGCTATAAGGGATTTTAGAGAAATTAAACTAAAATTAGAATAGATTGGGGGGGTGTTCAAAGAAATCAGTGGTGATTCTAAATATACAGTACTGATGGGTTTTGAAAACGACTATCAGTTTATCATTTTGTGTGCATTCATCTTTTGTTGTTCAAGCCCGCTTTGTAAATAGAATAAATCAGACTACAGAATTAAAAGAGCTGTTTGAAACAATATTGATGCTTTAAAAAAACCTTAGGAGGAAAATGTATAAAACTTTCTGGTATGTCAGATGGTAAAGGAAATGCCAATTTCACAGAATTTACATCTTTATTTAGCTGTTGAATTTATCAACACTGCCAAGGTCCAGCTATACAATAACAAAACACTTCAGCATCTGCAACTTCTTAAAACCCTGTTAAACAGATGTAATTCCTGGCATAACTAACCTCTTGCCAGCACTTTTTGTTACATTCCACCAAGACCAAACAGGAAATATATTTCCTTCAGTCTAAGAGTTTCAGAAAAAATGAGCTTCTCTGTGTACCATGAAACACAAGGAGACCTTCATTGCTTCATAACTATCAATTAGCAAGCCAATGGTGAGAGGAAATGGGCAGCACTCTTAGTTTCTCAATGAAGTGAGTAAATTTATTTATGCAGATTCCTATTTTTCCTCTTTGGTTTGCATATTTAACACTATTTTTATCCCACAGGTGCTTTGGGCACATGATCATTGTAACGGTTTCCTGTTCCCTGGTGCCCTTACTATTATTATTCAGAAGAAATCTTTCTCTTGTTTGATATCCTGGGTCTAAAGCTATTTTTCAAGTCCATACCTTACCACTTTCCCATTCAAAAAGCTTTATGTACTCATATTCAGGTAATACACCTCTATCCTGATATAACGCTGTCCTCGGGAGCCAAAAAATCTTACCATGTTATAGGTGAAACTGCGGTATATCGAACTTGTTTTGATCCACAGGAGCATGCAGCCCCACCCTCCGGAGCGCTGCTTTACCGCGTTATATCCGAATTCATGTTATATCAGGTCACGTTATATCAGGGTAGAGGTGTACCAAAATATCTATATTGCATCTGTACATTTTCAAAAGTTACTATGGGCCATATTTTTAAAGGTATTTAAACACCTAAAAATGCAGATATGTACCAGGCCTAGGTATCTAACTCGCGATGAAAGCAGTGGAAGTTAAGGAGCTAGTGCTCTTTGAAAATCCCTAAACCTTTTAAAATCTGACTGTAAGTGACTTAGGAGTACAGCAAGTCCCACCAACTGAATTTTGTGCTTTTGAGTCGCTTATGTGCTTTTGAAAATCTTGACCAATAGCTAGAGGGCGAGTTTTTGAAAAAGTGTCTAAAGAGTTTTGGGTGCCTCCATTTTAGGATGCTCCAATTTGAACCAGTTTAAAGGGGACTGAACTGCTCAGCACTTCATATAAATAAAGCCTCTTTGGGTACACTTACATAGCCTGTGGCAGTGAGCCTCCGAGTTCAGGGTGACAGCGGGCTCACGCTACCACCCTAAAAATAGCTGTGTAGATATTGTGGGTCAGGCCTTGTCTACACTACTGTGGTAGGTTGCCTTAAGTGAATAATGTAGCTGAAGTCGACATAGCTTAGATCGACTTACTGAGGTGTCTACACTGCGCTGCATTGGCGGGAGATGCTCTCCCATCAACTTACCTTATTCTTCTCATTCCAGTGGAGAACCAGAGTCGACCAGAGAGCGCTCCGCAGTTGATTTAGCTGGTCTAGTGAAGACCTGCTAAATTAACCCCCTCTGCATTGATCACAGCAGCGTCGATCCCCGATAATTGTAGACATGGCTTCAGGCTCTGAAGCCTATGCAAGGAGGTGGGCTTCAAAGCGCGATCTCCAGCCTGATCTGAAACTGAAAAGCACTATCTACACTGCTATTTTTAGCACAGTAGCACAAGCTCTGCAAGATTAGTCTGTCAGCCTGGGCTTGGAGACTTGCTGCCATTGGTCACTGCTTGGTCTCTAGACATCCCTTTCATGTATCTTAAGTTAGGCACCCAAAATCACTGACCATTTTTGGAAATCTTGTGCATTGTTGTACATTTTCATTAGATATAGATATACATAAACTGATTTGGAAAAATTAAGAACCAACTTGAATCTTCACAAAAACATGAAATTGAACGCAAACTTTTTTTAGGAAGTTCATTATAGGGTTATTTTTTTTGTATTTAATTTCTTCTTTTGGCTCTTTCCTTCCTGGTTTCGACCAGGACTGGAAGCAAATATACTTAAATACCTTAAGAAATATTCGTGTTCTATGTTTGGCTTAGAGAAACCACAGAGTACTGGAAATCCCTTGAGAAAACCAGTTCTTATGAAACTTCCAGCCATGATTCCAGACCTCTCTAGAAGCCCTTGACAATACTTAACAATATAACACAACTGACACCAAAGCATAACTAAATTACAACAGCAGATTGCAGTGTAACCAGCCACTTGAAAACCAGGCATGTCAAATTTTACATCCTCTTTCCAGAAAACTCCTACCTTTTTATAATTCCTCTCCAAACCCCATATTTCAAACACCTGTGGTAAAAGATGAGTCTATGTAAGAATGGCCATACTGAGTAAGACCAATGGTCCATCTAGCCCAGTGTCCAGTCTTCTTACAATGGCTGGTGCCAAATGCTTCAGAGGGAGTGAACAGAACAAGGCAAGTATCAAGTGATCCATGGCTTGTTGTCCAGTTCCAGCTACTAGCAGGCAGAGCGACACCCAGGGCATGGGGTTGCGTCCCTGACCATCTTGGCTTATAGCCATTGATGGACCTACCTTCATGAATTTATTTAATTAGTTTTTTTTAAACCAGTTAACTTTTCACAACATCTGCTGCCAACAAGTTCCACAGGCTGACAGTACTTTGTGCGAAGAAGTACTTCCTTATGTTTTTGTTAAACCTGCTGCTGATAATTTAAGTGGGTGACCCCAGTTCATGTCTTATGTGAAGGGGTAAAGAACACATCCTTAATTACTTTCTCTACACCATCCATGACTTTCTAGACCTCCATCACATCCCCCCCACCCCAGTTATCTCTTCTGTAAAATGAACAGTTACAATCTTTTTAATTTCTCCTCATATGGAAGCTGCTCCATACGGCTAATTTTGTTGCCCTTCTCTGGACTTTGTCCAATTCTGATATATTTTTGGGATATAGAAGTAATACATACATATACCCAAATTCAAATCTAATTTACTCAGGTGTAAATTGGAGGTAAATAATCTGAAGTAAATGGAGACCCTGGATTTAAATTGGTGTTGCTGAAACTTCTTGTTGTGCTTAGTTTAAGATTCCTTTTAAAACTGGTGTGCATGCATTTTCCTGGCAGTAAATTAGCCACGTAAATTGTGTGTGTTTATCATCACGCACTCTACTCTGTATGTACGGGGCCAGATTGTGACCTTGTTTTTGTGTGCTACCAGAATTGAGGACTGGGAGAAAAGCAGCCTCCAAGGGGCTGTTGTGCTCTACCTTCCCTATACAAGTGGGCATAATGGGGTAGACAGTGGGCAGAGGAACCACTAGGGAAAGTATGTTGCCCCAGTATAGACTTGACTCTGGATATTCTCCCCTGCTCCAAGGTGGGGGGGGGGAGGGGGCAAATTATAGATGGTGACTATCAGAGTCACAATCTGACTTTAGATCAGCTTCAGAAGTAGCGCAAACACATGCGGCCCCTCGCTCGTGGCTGGGGCATGAATGGGTTGCAGCTATGTGTGTGCGTGCATGTCAGAGGCCAAGAACAACCAGAAAGCAGGCAGGCAGTGAGAAGCAGTCATGTGCTAGGATCTGAGGAAGCAAAGAGAGCTCATTGGGACACAGAACTGACTGGAAGGGTGGACTTGGATATTATGAGCCAGGAAATTGTCTGCTGTTTGTTCCTACTGTGTTCAGGGAAACAGGACATAATGTACCTTCTTTGTAACTACACAGGATTGTTCCAAAGAATATACCTGTCTCACTTAATGAATTTCTCCTTCTAAGGGAAACAATCCAGCAAGCCCCTGAATATGGAGTTAAGGCACCTGGGCCAAGAGACAAAACATACTGCTTATTGCTAATGTGTCTAACATCTCAATTAGATATAGCATGCTTAAATTGCTAGTTTAAACTAGGGCTGTTGATTAATCACAAATAACTGTCATGATTAACTCAAAAAATTAATCCATGGTTTTAATCGCACTGTTAAACAATAGAATACCAATTGAAATGTATTAAATATTTTGGATATTTTTCTACATTTTCAAATATATTGATTTCAATTACAACACAAAATGCAAAGCATACAGTGCTCACTTTATATTATTTTTATTACAAATATTTGCACTGTAAAAATGATAAACAAAAGAAATAGTATTTTCAATTTACCTCATACAAGTACTGTAGTGCAATCTCTTTATTATGAAAGTGAAACTTACAAATGTAGATTTTTTTATTACATAACTGCACTCAAAAACAAAACAATGTAAAATTTTAGAGCCTACAAGTCCACTCAGTCCTCTTTCTTGTTCAGCCAATTGCTCAGAAAAACAAGTTTGTTTACATTTATGGGGGAGAATGCTGCCTGCTTATTATTTACAATGTCACCTGAAAGTGAGAACACGCATTCGCATGGCACTTTTGTAGCTGGCATTGAAAGATATTTATGTGCCAGATATGCTAAAAATTCATATGCCCCTTCATGCTTCGGCCACCATTCCAGAGGACATGCTGATGATGCTCATTTTTTTTTTAAAAAAAGTGTTAATTAAATTTGACTGACCTCCTTGGGGGAGAATTCCATGTCTCCTGCTCTGTTTTACCTGTTTTACCTCCATATATTTCATGTTATAACAGTCTCGGATGCTGACCCAGCACATGTTCATTTTAAGAACACTTTCACTGCAGATTTGCCAAAACACAAAGGAGATACCAATGTGAGATTTCTAAAGATAACTACAGCACTGGACCCAACGTTTAAGAATCAGAAGTGCCTTCCAAAATCTGACAGGGAAGAGGTGTGGAGCATGTTTTCAGAAGAGTTAAAAGAACAACACTCTGATATAGAAACTTCAGAACCTGAACCACCAAAAAAGAAAATCAACCTTCTGCTGGCGGCATCTGACGCAGATAATGAAAATGAACGTGCGTCGGTCCACACCACTTTGGATCGTTATCGAGCAGAACCCTTCATTGGCTTGGACATCTGTCCTCTGGAATGGTGGTTGAAGTATGAAGGGACATATGAATCTTAAGTGCATCTGGCACGTAAAAATATTGTGACGCCAGCTACAACAGTGGCATGCGAATGCCTGTTCTTACTTTCAGGTGAAATTGTAAACAAGAAGCGGGCAGCATTATCTCCTGCAAATGTAAACAAACTTGTTTGTCTAAGCAATTGGCTGAACAAGACATAGAACTGACTGGACTTGTAGACTCTAAAGCAGTGGTTCTCAAACTTGTTCTGCCGCTCGTGCAGGGAAAGCCCCTGGCGGGCCGGGCTGGTTTGTTTGCCTGCCGCATCCGCAGGTTCAGCTGATCGCGGCTCCCAGTGGCCGCGGTTCGCTGCTCCAGGCCAATGGGAGCTGCTGGAAGCGGTGGCCAGTATGTCCCTCGGCCCGCGCTGCTTCCAGCAGCTCCCATTGGCCTGCAGCTGTGAACCACGGCCACTGGGAGCTGCGATCGGACAAATCTGTGGACGCGGCAGGTAAACAAACAGGCCCGGCCCACCGGGGCTTTCCCTACACAAGCGGTGGAACAAGTTTGGGAACCACTGATCTGAAGTTTTACACTGTTTTACTTTTGAGTAGTTTTTTGGTACGTAATTCTACATTTCTAAGTTCAACTTTCATGATAAAAATACTGCTCTACAGTACTTGTATTAGGTGAATTGAAAAATACTACTTTGTTTATCATTTTTACAATGCAAATATTTATAATAAAAATAATATAAAGTGAGCACTGTATACTTTGTATTATGTGTCATAATTGAAATCTATATATTTGAAAATGTAGAAAATATCCAGAAATATTTAAATAGAATATCATTTATTATTGTTTAACAGTGTGATTAATTGCCTTTAATTTTTTTAATTGCTTGACAGCCCTACTTTAAACTGTTTGTGTCGTTATGCTTTGTGCTGTTTATACAGGGATGACTTCATTCAGCATTCACACACCATCCTATGGGGTAATATATTTTGGCTGCTTATTTTTGGTATTTAAGGATAAGTTTGTAGAGTATGTTGGGATCTGTTTCTCCTCTAGCTATGTGTATGGACACATCAGCATCATATGAGAGTTGAATTGGTGTATATTCACCTTAAGATCATTATGCAAGCTGTAAAACACCATGTTGTTGGGAGAAGGATACTGCAGTATTTAAGTTACGGCAGCAAAGTTGTTATAAGGGTGTGCTTAATTATCTCATTGAGCACATTGGCTAGACCAGGACTAGAGGATATGCATGAATTCCTGGCACAACTGAACACAATGGCAAAACTCCTATTGACTTCAGTGGGGCCAGGAATTCACCCCATAAATCTGTTAAGGGGAAAATACATAAATATTTGAGGAAAAATTATTTTACAGAAGCAGAATGAACTTCCTGCTGAAGTGGTGGAATCAATATGTATTTGTTTGAACAAAAATTGGATGACTACATGGAATGTTATTAGTCAATATTGTGCTTGGGAGTAGCTGACCACCTTTTCTGGAGCTCAGGAGGCACTTTTTCCCACTTGCCATGTTTTATTCCCAATATTGACCATGGTTTTCGGCATGGGAAACTTTGTTCTCCTCTGGCACAAAAAATTATTTAAAAGTTGAAAGGATTTTTAAAAAAGTATCTAAAACATTAAAACCTTTCATCATTTACAAAAATATTAACACATTATATAAAATCAGCAATGGCATCAATCCACGCCGAGGTCTATTTTGGGTTCCAAACTGCTATGTAACTAATTACAGTCCAGCTAGAGCTAGATGCTAACGAGGCTGTTGTAGGCGTGGGTTGCTGCGGACAATGCCATGGGTTGTTTTTATATCCAAGGCCACGAGTTGTGTGGAATACTAGTGCTTACATGGTACCTAAAGACCAAAAAAGGTAAGAGACCAATATTTACTAGATGAATTCTATATTCCAGAGGGTTCTATGAATAATTTCTTAAATATAGTAAGCTCCCTATACTCATGACAAAAGACTCCTGGGAGAAATTTTCATATACAATTCGAGTTTTTCAATTGTGTTTTTAATATTAAATGTTAATTTGATATAACTTCAGTTAGAAAAATTCTAAAATTAAATCCTGGGGTCAGTTGATATTGTATATAAATTGCTGACCCCCTCCCTGTCTACTTTTCCTCAGAATATGCAATATGCTGCTGGCAAAAGAATGATTTCCACCATAAGAATGATATGGTCTTCAACTCCCCACCCCCAATCTTTCTCCCCCCCCAAAAATTACCCTATCACAAAATAGCCTAAAGAAGCAAAAAATTAAATTATATAAAGTATCAAAGCCCAACCCCCTACCACAAATAAAGGTTTTATTCTGAAAAGGGAAAGTGCCAGAGACTCCATGAAGTCTCCACAAAGAAACTTTGCTATTGCTACTGATTGTACATGGAAGGAACTCAGATACTATTGTGATGGATGGCAGGATAAAAACTACAGATTCCACAGATGTCCACCATTCTTTGTATTAATCCAGAGACCAGATAAAGAAGCCAAAAGCTATGCTTTCCTCTACCATCTTGCTCCTTTTTGTGGGTCTTGGTTTCTCATTTTGGTGTCTCTTTTATTAATTAGAGCCATAGACGCCGACTCTGGGGGAAAAAATAGTTGGTGCTCAGCACCCACCATCAGCCCCACCGATCAGTTCCGCCCCCTCCCCCACAGTGCATCTTGCCCACTGGTGGGCCCCACTAATCAGCTCCTCCTCACTCCCGCCAGTGGTCAGCTGCATGCAGGAGGCACTGGGGGAAAGAGGGAGGGACTCAGGGGAGGGGGAAGAATGGGGTGGGAAGAGGTGGAGAGGGGGTGGGAAGAGTTAGAATGAGGGATTGGGGGGAAGGGGTGGAGTGGGGACAGGGCCTGGGGCAGAGTGGGGGTTGAGCACCCTCCAGCAAATCACAACATCAGTGTCTGTGATTAGAGCAAATAAAACGGTATTTGTGGAGGGGCACCAGTACAGGGATTTACATAGTTGCTTAGGATTGTTGCGGAGGGGGTGGGGGTGGAGAATAAAAAAGCAAAATACATGAGCAATGATTGAGCTCTCTGTAGCTGTTCCACAGTAATACATTTAACATCGTCCTGGGTGCTGACATGTCTTTGGAACTCAACAGCTCCTTAAATAGCTGTATGAAATTCTATTTGAAGACCTTTTTTATACCAAAATATTTTTGGGTATTTCAGCTTCGCATACTTCACCCAAATTGTGTCAATTTCCTAAAATGATACAAAATTCTCAGGGCAAAATCCACCTCTTGTTTTATGATCCAATTTAATTCTTCCCATTCCTCATTTAATTCCTCACTCTTTACTAAAAGTGCTAAAACACAGCTCTGCTTAGCCCATCTGAACTGTTGAGGCCATGTGCTATCCTTGCTATTTGCTCAACTCTCATTGACCTCAGTGAGATACATGTACAATAGCCCTACATTCGTAATTCCAATGTTTGTTGTGGTGGTGTTAGATGATTACCCTGTTCAATGATTTCACGTTGAAGAAATCAAGAAGTATAAAGTTCTGATTGGGAATTTTTCAACCAACAATTTTTTCCACCAAAAAACAAAAACAATTTGTTGAAAATGAAACTGTTCAAGAGACAGGCAGTTTCAACAACTCTCCTGCCTCCAAAAATTTTTGAAAAATTTTGCAATTTGTTGACAAACCCTGTTTTGACACAGGTTCAGTTTTTCAAGTCTAAACCTTTAAACTTTTTTTTTTTGTAAATTTAGACTAAAAAAAGGCAAAATTGAAATGAAACCTCTGGGAATTATTTAAATGAAATGTTTCGATTGATCCAAATTTAAAAAAAAACAGTTCAGAAAAATTCTCAATATTTTGAATTTGTCTTAATTTGGGACAGGAAATTTTTACTTTTTGAAATCTCAAATTCACAGAGGATGTGAAAACCACTTCCCACCCATCTCTATATAACCTCCCTTTTCCCCTCAATTCCCTTCCAAAAACACACAAGCAAACAACCCCCAAAGATGTATCTCAACAGGATAATGTTGAAAAACAATGACACAGTTACATAGCCAAGGGGCTAATTTCTGATGCCCGGACTCTGGTTTAATAGTACCCCTCTATGAATATTCCCACTGAAGTCAATGCACTCATTCATGGAGTGAGGTGATACGTTGTAGGAGTATCAGAATCCAGCCCACAGAGAATGTTGTTGTACTGACAGTTGCTTCATATATCTCCCCCTCAAATGTCTTTTTTTTTTTTTTTCCTTCTGGGATTGAGGATTGAGATTTGGTTCTGTTTTGCCTTTTGCTGCCAAAGTTGTGATATCCTTTCTTGCTCTGTTGCAGCAAGAGGACATCGACATTCATGAACCTGGAAACAATGTGAATAAATTGGCATATAGAAGTGAGTGAAAGAACATTCCAGGCTCTGTATTTAGTTCATTTGTCTTCACCCTGCTACTTGCCAGTTTGTTTGTGTTGTTTTGACTCTCTCACTACCAGACACATAAATGTAGTTAAATTACCATAATGTTTATGTATTTTAATTATAGAAGAGCTAAAGTTTAGTGATCTACCCCACATTTTGACAAGCCAGGCTGATGGCAAAACACGGTATAATTTGGAGAGGGACTGTCTCTTGCTATGAGGATGTATAGCACAATGGATATCTTATCTGGGTCCTCTGGGCCCTACTGTGAGACAAATGGACAATAATGCAGAGTACATTTAATTACAGTACTTGACATTTATCAGAAATTAGGTCCGATCAAAACTGTGGGTCAATATATCGCAAAACTATGAAATGTGCAATCTGGTATTTATAAAGCACTTATCAGCCATTAATTACAATGGTTTTACTTTAAAAATCTGTCTTTAGCCTTTTGTTTGAGCCATATTTCAGATGCTGGGTTACTTGATAGTCAGTATTCAGCTGGCAGGTTCACTTTTATAAGGGGTTTGTCAATTGCTGGTGGTGGTGGTGATGTGTCCTGCGCACACAGCAAGTCTAGCCAGTTATTAGGCTAGATGTGATAACGCACACTTTGGTGAAAGCTTAGCCAGGATCCAGTGGCTGCCAAACTGGTTACTGTTTTGGGGAGGGCAGCTTGTGAACAGCCGTGATTTTTTTTTTTTTTTATCATTCAGAGTGTAGCTTGCAGCTGAAATCTTGGAATAGTCTTATATTGAAGATGGCATTTTGTTTTGCAACACTCCTAGAAATCCTACCAGCTACTATTTATTACTTAAAACTGTCTGTGGAAGATCAGAAACCTGGAATGTCAGAAATTCCTGTAAAGGATGGAGTGTTTCCACCAGTAAATCAGTTTCACTGTAATTAACTCATAGTATTTAAAAATGGGTTTATTAGGGGTAGGGCAAAGAATCACAAACCTTTCTGGCTCTGAGTTCTGAAACAGGGTCTCATTGCTGTGGTGAGAGCTCAGAGAAGCCTTCTTATAGATGTCTCAAATGCCCTGAGACAGACTATGTAGAAGATTGTCCTGCCTGCACATATTGTTCAATTAATGTTTCCATTTATGGTGCACCAATCCTAGAGTCTTCCAAAGCACACAGTGTGAAACTGCATCCATGATACAGCCTTTTTGCACTGTGCTTGCATGGTCAGAGCAAAGCCCATTTGGGTCTGAGAGAGTTTAAATATAAATCCATTTACACTTCATCATTTAAAAAGTTGGCAGACAAAAAAAACCCTTAGTTACTGGAGAGACAGGGTACATGAGGCTATATCTCCTATTGGACTGACATCTGTTGGACAGGACAAGTTTTTGAGCTTCCAGGAGCTCTTCCTGGTATCTGGAGAAAGTAATTGAAGTGTCCAAGCTAAATACAAAGTGGAACAGATTGTTAAGCATATGGGCATGTGCAAAGCCCTTAGAAGACCACTTCTAATGAAATGAGCAATTAAGGGTTAGCAGGCAGTAGTGTGTGTGACAAATTGCTGTAATGAGCCATAAAACCAGCATCTCTTTTAAGTCCATGTTTTTTGGTGTCCAGCAGGGTTATGAATTTAAATTCCCACATTCTTCTTTTGAAGGTGTTATGCAGGCTTCCTTTGAGGACAAGGCCTGAGAGATCGGATATGGAGTGATGGTTTTCTGAAAAGTGTTCACCCGTGGGTGACTGTGTGTTTTGTCTTTATTCCTATGTGAATTCATTCAAGATGATAGTGATTGACTGTATTCACCCTTACACATAGGTGCCAACTTTTCCCTGCATCAGTGGGTTTTTGCCCCAGCCCCGCCCTCGGCCCTGCCCTGACTCCACTCCTGCCCCATCCCCCGTTCCAACCCCTTCCCCAAATTCCCTGCCCCAACTCTTCCCCCTCCCTGCCTCATTGGACTCCTTCCCCAATCCCCACCCCAGCCCCACCTCTTCCCTGAGTGTGCTGCGTTCCCCCTCCTCTCTCTCCCTCCCAGCACTTGCCGCCGCAAAACAGCTGTTTTGTGGTGGCAGGCGCTGGGAGCTAAGGGGAGAAGCAGGGATGTTGTGCGCTCAGGGGAGGAGGCGGAGGTGAGCCGGGGTGGGGGAGTGGGGAGCACCCACCAGTTTTTTCCCGTGGGTGCTCCAGCCCCGGAGCACCCTCGGGGTCGGCGCCTATGCCCTTACATAGTTGCTGGGGCATTTGATGCATTGTATGAGGTACTTACATGTCATAGGCATGTGTAGGACCCATGGATCTTGGAAGGTGTGTCATGGGGGTGGGTGTTAATCATCATAGCAGTGGAGATATGTCTGCAAGGTTTGTGTATTGTTGTTCTGGCAGGATCTGGTGCTGCTGTGAGTTTGTGTGTCTTGGTTTATGGGGAGCTATGTTCTGATGATAAGCTTGGTGAGGTTGGGGGTTTGTTTGAAGGCCAGAAGAGGAGGTTCAGGAAGGATGTAGTACCCATCAAGTACGGTTGTTATTGTTTGATGTCCCATATGGGCTCTAATGAGGGGTGTTAGGTGACAAGTAGGCCTGTGCAGTTATGCTTTTTTCCCTTTATCGAAGCAGGGTTTTCCCGGGGTATTTTGGTGGCCCATTCCATGTTGTGATGCATTTCTCTGGAGTGTCTTTGTTTGGGGAAGGCAGTTTCAAGCGTGTTTAGGTGTGTATCCTGCACTTTCTCTTTGGAGCAAATTCTGTGATTCTGAGTGCCTGGCTGTATGTAGATAACAGATTTCTTGGTGTATCTGGGTGGTTGCTGGATCTGTGGAGGTTAAGTCCGGTGATCCATGGGTTTCTTGTATATAGTTGTCTGTAGGGTTCCAAAATTATTGACAGAGGTAAAAGAGGGCTTGCCTAATCTTGTAGACTTAGAAGGGCTGAAATATCAGCTGTTTTTTTAGATTGCACAGGGACAAATAACAATTTAGAGCATTCTACAAATGAATACAAGTTGGCTTGGATCACAACACTCTGTAGTTGTCTTTTCTGGTACAAGTATCTAACGGTATGTAGAATCTGACTGTCACCTATTCTAAAACAAAGGGACTTTCCTATTGGTACAGTCAAAGGCCATGATCCAGTGTTCCTTAAAGTTCACAGAAGTCTTTTCATTGACTTCAGTGGGGACTGAATCAGGCCCAGAAGGTTTATCTGTTCTGTTACTTCCCATATGACTTATGACGTGCTGTTTCAGAGGTAAACAAAACAATTTCATAATATTGCATGTGACCCAAGTAGTAATCACTATACATCACGTTGTAACTAAAACTTAATTAACCTAATACTTAAATTTTAATAGTAGGCCAGATTGATCAATGAAGTTATTTCACTGAAGCTACTGGAATTGTAGCAGGGACAACTCTGACTTACCTTTTGTTTCTCTCTACTGCAATTTTCATATATAAATTATTTACCATTTTTATTGACGCCTGTTTAAAATCTTTTCCAGATAATTTTAAACAAGACATGATCTATGCTCTTTTTATGAGAGATGCTAGGTAAAATACATACAAAATACTATACATATCAACCTCATGCAACTGTTGTGAGGGTTAATTACAGTGAATATATACTTGAAGTGATGTATAAAGGCTGAGGATTATCATTAAAATCAAACAAAATTAATTGGAGAAAAATATACATTGAGAAAAAATGAGTTACAATTTCCACAGAATAAACAAATCATGGAAACATATTAAAATTACTGAAAATTAAGGGCTTGATCCTAAATCCATTGAAATGAATGGGAGTCTCTCCATTGACTTCACTGGGCTTTGAATTGGGCCGTAAATGAGTAACTTCACTGAAATGTAGCCTTGAAGATTATCTGAGCCCCAATCTTGCATTATGCGTGTTAGCATTCAGCATGTGAGTAGTTCCATTGAGAAAAGTGAGAAGTCAATGGGACTGTTTGCTTAAAGTTAAGATGATGTATAAGTATTTGCTGGATTGGTTTCTTGGTGTCATTATTTTCACCATATTTTGGGAATATGTACAAGAAAATGGGAAAATAATTAATATATCTTTTGGTAATATTTTTCTCCAGTCAACATTTTTGATAAAGATGATTTTAATAATACTTTGCTTACATATCCCTTTACCTCTTCAAAATGCTACATAGAGCTACTAAGATTCTGCCTTACATACAGGCTGCTAGTTTCAATGTAAAGTTAATTTTAATTATTTTAAGTTTTTTAGCTTTCAAAATCCAGCAGAACAAATATCATAAAGGAATTTATGCATCTATTAAATGTGGAATGTGGGGCTCAAAAGCTCCCTTGAGGAGAACAGCATACCTCTTTGTATTACTTGCATTTTAATGGCAAAACCTTGACCATACTGTAATAGACACTAAAATTATTCCTAAAATGTTACATGACTCTTGATGTACTGAACGTACAATATATTTGGTGCTTGTAACCACACCAAAACTTGTTTCAGCCCATTTCGTCTTGAAACTTGAAAGTTTGATATCAAATGTCAATGTAAAAAAATCACAAAAGGAAGAGGAATAGCATTTAGCAATCGATCCATATACATACGCAAAGTTTCAATTATAACATTTGTGTCTGTTTTTCCCCTTTTCCTGTATTCCTTTCCACCTGTACTCTTCAAATGTCCTATCAGACTGTATTTAAAAATATTACAGTATTTAAATACGTAGTGGTAAAACTATGTGCTGCCAAATTATGTAGTGACTCTGGGAAGTTATGAAATAAATCTTGATGGAGAGCTTTAATATTTGTTGTACACTGAGCATTTCTCCAGAATGACAACCAATGGTTAATTATACTCCTATAAAGCTGAGTGTGTGATGGGGGAGGATTTTGGGAAATCCTTTGGAATCCACATTTCCTCTTTTTATCCCATATGATGTTTTTCTGTATCCCCTCCCCACAATCATGATGAACACTCTCATTGTTCCCCCAAGTGGAGGGTGTGAGGAGGGATATCCTGCTAAGCAGCAGTGTATGTGTGCGTTGAGTTAAACCCTCTGGGGGTTTTCAAAGTCCCTGCTGGGAATACCTCACTTGGATGAATTAATCAAATACAGCTGAGCATAGTTACGCTCAGAAATTTAAAAATGGACTGGGCTACCTTCATGTTTCCCAGGGAAAGGGAATTTACTCTCTAGTAGGCAGAATAGAGTGCTAGAGGCAGAAAAATGCTTTCTTTATATTGTTTTGTATTTGTAGATGAATTTGTTTTGAAGTTTCAGTATTTAAGATGCATGAGAAAAATGTGGTCATGCAGAGATATTTTTTTTGTGGGGGGGTGTGTTCTTTTGGTTGAACCAGAGCCTTGTAAAATAAACCTGCCCACCCCAGAAAGGGTGTGGTGTTGAATTTTTATTTGACCTGGGCCTCTGGCAAAGTTTCACTCCAGCTGTACAATCGCTGAGTTTGCCACACATCGCCTTCAAAGGAAACCCTTCCTTTTGGCTGCAGCATGCTATGTGGTCCCTTTTCAGAGCTCTTCAATGCCTCTCCTCAGATGACTGAAGGCAGTGACTAGGGACCAAGTACAGGAACTCCCTTCCTTCTCCTTCCATCTCAGTGTTCTCCTCAGTGCTTCCAGCCCCTATTGGCTAAGGGAGGACAGAACTGAGTCCAGGACACTAACTTAAATTTCTTCATTGGGATAGTCAATGGTGCTGGCACCTATTTGTTATTTTGGAGCTACACTGAAGGCCAACTCTTCAAAGAGGCCTCAATGTGGTCTCTGTCATTGAGTACCCAAAATTGCATATTTGGTCATAACCAAGAACTTGAACACTGCACAGTCTATTTATGAATCTATTTATACACAAACACTAACCTGGGATGGGGATTTTTGTTTTGAAACCCCAAACTACAGTGACTCTAGAGTGGCCTAGAATTCTGTCAGTCTATTATGCTTATAATTTTCTGTACCTTTTAATCATTGTAAACCTCTCCCAATTTTGTGCGTATGTGTCTTCCACAATAAAAACATACTTTAAAAGCAATGTGTAAAAAAAAATCAAGAATTATGCAAGGTTTCTCTCTCCGGGATGTTCTTACAGCTCTCAGTGCTTCAGGAGATGCATAGAACTGGCTCAGACTAGACTTTTTTTGCTAATAGCTGCAAATCAAAACCCAGCCCTCTGCCCCAGCACTAGCCAATTTGTGTTTCATGTTCATTACCCTTTTAGGAATCTCTGATTCTAGTCGAAATTTTCTGTTGAAGAAACCACATATGACCAGATTTCCAAAAGAAAGCAGCAGTGGCACCCAGCAGCTCTTGTTTAGGCACCTAAATGAAGTGGGCGGGTCCTCAAAATTGTTCAGCTTTCATTAGCTGCCACTGAGAACAGTGGAACTGTTGGGTCCTGGACACTGTAGAAAAAATGGCCACTTCATCACATGTATAAAATGAGAGATGAGGTCTTCTCAAAATCTGGCCCTAATTTGCTCAGGGCTAATTTAGTTGAAAATTAGTTTCTGAAATATTCAATAACTTTCCTTTCTTCTTTAAGCTGAGCCATATTTTGGCCCATGTTGCCAAAGAACAAGGAACAGACATTGGGTGCCAAATTTATCACCTTCCCACTTGCTTGTACTGTATGTTATATGCTCAGCACAAAGCAAAAAGCCCTTGTGAGAAATTCCTGATTCTTTTAATTTTTTGGAAGGTCCATAGTGTACAAATCTATTTTAAGCGGCTGGATATAGGAAGTGCATTTTTAAATACTCTATGTTTACTTTGGCAGATAACCATGATGTTTGAGCTTCAGCCTGGACTTGACTTTGACATTCATTTCAATCATGGAGGTTGTCCCACCAAGTCTCTCTGTAATACCAATCAGGTAATAATTTTCTTCATATAATATGACTTTCAGTTCACCCTGCTTATTCCTCAAACTCCTTGCATTGGAATACAAGCATCAAAGATATTTTTGCAGACTGCCCTGGTTTTCTTCTTGCCTCTTTAATGCAGTTGTGGTTTCCAGTCCCTTCTGCAGAATTTAGCCCCACCCCCTTGTCTTCATTACTTGAGTGTAGATATGCATTGGCTAGATTTTTGTCACCATCCCCAACAGAAACTAGTTTAAAACTCTCCTTAGCTAGAGAATGTCCAAAGATACTCTTCCCAGTATTTGACAGATGGAGCTTATCCCAGCGCAGTAATCCTCTGTCTTGGAACATCAGCTCATTGTTGAAGAAACCAAAGCCCTCTCGCCAACACTACCTGCATAACCACACATTTACTTCTACTATTCGATGAATAGTAGATAATGGGCCTATTCCTTCAACAGGGAGGATGAATGAGAACACCATTTGCACCCCACACTCTTTTATCCTTCTCAGAGCTGTGTAGTTGTAACGATGCTGTTTCCGGCGGGACCCAACGGATAGTGCCAATTCAGGACAAATTGCTAAAGCAGGGCAGTTACCGCCCAAGGCTGGGGTTTCTATGCACACCAAGGCAAACCAAACCAGCTAGACTGAGAGGACTTTGGTTTTATCCCACTGGCTAGTCATAAGTCACACAAGCAATTCACTTAGACACTCCAGCTTCCCAGTATCACCCTTAGTGCCACTCGTTATGGGGATGAATAGTTATGAAAACCAATACCCCAGTAAAAGAAAAAAAAACAGTTCTCTCGATCCCAAAGGACCAAGCCCCAGACCCAGGTCAATATACAAATCAGATCTTACCCACAAATCACACTGTTGCCAATCCTTTAGAATCTAAAACCTAAAGGTTTATTCATACAAGGAAAAAGATATAGATGAGAGCTAGAATTGGTTAAAAGGAATCAGTTACATATAGTAATGGCAAAGTTCTTGGTTCAGGCTTGTAGCAGTGATAAAATAAACTGCAGGTTCAAATCAAGTCTCTGGAGTACATCCACAGCTGGGATGGGTCATCAGTCCTTTGTGTAGAGCTTCTGTTTGTAGCAAAGTCCCTCCCAAGGAAAGAAGCAGGATTGAAGACAAGATGGAGGAGCTGCATCAGCCCTTTATAGTCTCTTGTCATGTGGCCTCTCTTTCTTTGTTCTAAAGACAAGCATTGGGGCATATGGCAAGAAAAAACCTTAGAGTTCTGTCCATAGGCATGTCCCTGCATGCCTTGCTGAGTCACAAGGTGTATTCGCCTGCTTTCAGTGGGTCAGTTGTATAGCCTTACTGGGCCATAAAGCAGGCTAGGCAGAGCTGACACCAACTTGTCTGGGGTGTTCCCCAGAAGCATAGCACAAGTTTGAAATGCAGACAGTATAGAGCCAATATTCATAACTTCAACTACAAAAATGATACACATATACAGATAGCATAATCATAACCAGAAAACCATAACCTTGTCTTAGACTCCTTATTTGACCTCCTTTATGCAAGATTTGGTACCACTACAGGACTTTGGTTGCAACAATGATCTTTACAGTCCCAGTTCATGTCAATAATGTCACAGTAGTCTGCAGGGATCTGCTCAAGGTCATTTTTTTTCCAGGTGGGTTAAATTAGAGTGTGAAATTGATATACTTGCTTCTTTCCCCAAATACCCAAAATAGGTATCAATATTTAATTGTTGAGAGCTACTGTTATTCAAACACTTCTTGATCAAAGTTCCCTTTTGTAAAGGTCATGAATGATCTAATTTGCCTAAGATTTTGCAGAATGCATGAATTACAAGTAGCCTATAAAGTGATCTATTCATGTTCACTTAGTTATAGTTTCTTCTGGAAAATATGATACAACCATTTAAAAAAAAAGAAATATTAGTCCCCTGAATTTGAAAAAGAAAACCAAAATGCAGTTCCTGGAGGGGAAAAATCCATGAATGTAGTTCTCTTGAGACTTTTGTGCGTCTCTTGGTTTACAGGGGAGAGAACTATAATCCATGGGAGGTGAGTTTTCAGATAGGCTATGTACATTGCTATGTACCATGAAATAATGGTACTTATCTATTTAACGGTATTTATTTGATAGATATTTGTGGACGAACACGTTTATCAGCAATTTACAAGTAACCACAAGATGAAATTTGTTCCTCGTGGGCAGGATGTTATCAATTTAATGAAAATTTTAAGAAGAAGAAAACCCCCACTCCAAAATACAGAATAATGTTACCATTTTATGAAAATAGAATTTACAATCAAATAAATCCTTCCCAAAGGAATTTTAATAGAATTTATTTAACTTTGACTTAGCACTTGGGGGATAGGGGAAGATTTTTCTAATGCATGACAAGCTACTAAAATCTCTTTCTGTAAACTTGTGAAAGATCATATTGTACATTGGCCCCTGCATCTTCCTGCCACTTCTTAGGTTTTACAGACACATTTTCCTGTTTTGCTAGTGTCTCTCTCCCTCTCCTATGATGCTGCGTTGGAGACCCCCGCACCCCCCTCCCCACACACCTATTCACAAACAGAAAAGCTAACTGAACCCTGATCCTGCAAAAACAAATGCACATGCTTAATGTTAGGCATAAAATAGGCCCACTGATTTTAACGGGCCATGCATATGGTTAAGCACACATAGAAGACTTTCTGGGACTCGGACCTAACTCAGGCCACCACTCTTCAATTCTGCAATTTTGTCCTCTAATCTTTCAGTTCTAGTACTCTTAGTTGTTACTTGTAACACTAGGTTACAAAAACCAACAAACAAAAAGCCCTTCAAACCGAACTATGAATTGTTTTGGTCAGTTTTGTCCCTCTGCATACAGAACAGTTCTTACGAACTCTTGGATAATGTATGTTGAGGATCACTTACGGCTGCTATGGAACCAAACTCTTATGATTCTAAATATAAGTAAGTTTGTATCAACAGTCTAAGAATAGATAGTAAAAAATTACATTGTGGAAATATAAAAACTTAATCTCCTATGTCATCTTTAACTTGGCCACTTTGAACATACCTATAGAAAAGGCTCTCATGACATTATGCTCTTAGATGCATGTAGGCAACTTTCAGTGACTCCACAAGTTGCCAGACTCTCACGTCTGAAGGTAGAATTACTGTGTACAGCTTTCCTGAATGTTCACAATTTTCTCATGTCACAATACATCCAGCTTCCACAGAAATCCTGCTTTTACATGTTAGCATTAGAAATGATCCACAGTTAACCTGCTGGTGCCTTTTCTTCATTTAGGGACCAAATCAAACAAAATGTATATGCCTAACATTTAAAAATTGTTTCCATCATAAGACAGAGACAGGCATGAATTTTAAGAAATGTTAACTTTCTGGTTTGTTGAGCCCTTTTTGCATCAACTATTGTTTCGTGGATTTATTGTCCTTTCTTATTTTGAGGCTATGATGACCACCAGGGGCACTACTTTGCATCAGCACCCCTTGTAGGCTGGGCTGTGAATGCAGATCAGTCCTCTGGTGAAGTATCTAGTTCAGATCCTTGTTGGGGTAACAGTAGCTCAAATTTAATGTCCAGAGGGTCTCAACAAACCAGCCCTTCCTCTGGGCACTGTCTTCAGTCTCCTTTCTCAGCTACTCTGGAGTCTTCTTCTACAGCCCTGATATGGAGCTCTTTCTCCTCAGACCAAGTCTTCCTGAGGGGTCTGTTCTCCTGCAGACTCTGTCTTAGGCCCCTTCACAAAAGTCCCAGTGGTTCTTCCCCTCACACTAAGCACTCTCCCTTTTGAGAGACCCAGGTGTTTATTAAATCATCCCTAATGCCTCTTTGTACATTCTCTCTGGCTGAGAATTAAGGCACAAGCACAGTAGATTAGCTAATAACTTCTTAGCCTGTTCTATACTGTGATGGGGTTTCACTCAGGAGATAGGCCTTTATTTCAGTACTGAATCCTTGGCCTGGCATTGACAAATTTTGCTGATGGTGATTTTAAATACCTTGCTATAAGTCCGTGATTAATAAAGAAAAGAGAAAAATTGGTTTAATGTTTATTCTACGGTGTCGTCATATACATGTTAACACGAGGCCAAAGACATTAACAACATTAGTGCTATGTACTTGTCATCCTTTAGCTCCTTAAAGTACTTTTATGCTGTCAGATATAGTGTTACAACATTTTCTTGATTAACTGTGCAAAAATCCGAGTTAAAGAGTGGGGCATCTTTTCTTAAATCTAAGTTTTCCATATGGAGATTTTGTTCCTCAAGATTCTGAACATCCCTCTTTCAATTTACACACGTCTTTTTAAAACTATGATCAATGGATCACCAGTTGACTTCAGATCCCTCCTTTCTGCTACTCAGAAGGAAACATGTTGAGATCTAAACAGTATTGGATTCCAGTGACTGAGTGGTGGAAAGAAGAGGCATCCATGATGAGATCTCAATCTTTTATTCCACAGTAGAGATTGGAAATATTGGAGAGCTCTCATCCCCTCTCAGAATGTTTAATACGTATTTTCTATCATTCCATTAAAATACATTTTAAAATTCAAATACCAAAACCAGCAAAAGCAATTTCAGGAAATATTTTAAATTTATTAATGTGTCCAATATTAGATCTGAAAAACAGGCATTGTTCCATTTTTCTTAAAATAGGTACAGGTGCAGGGTATGCTTTTGCAATGCTCACATTCCTTACACAACAAAACTGTGTTTCCAAAAAGTCTGTAGAGGAGGTGGAGCCATGTTACTTAATGTCTATAACTGCAGGTATTAAACACATGGTTTCCATGGAATGCTAGCCTAGCAATAGACTTTTTTTATGCCAATTATATTTTTTAGTCAGTAATTGTCCACCATGGAAGCTGAACAACACATTACTGTTCCAGTTAATTGACCTCAAAGATCATTGAGAAAATTAGTGATAGTGATGTTTTCCATGTCTGCCATGCCCTGGTTGTACAGTATGGTCATCTCATCTGCTAAAGAAGACGCCAAATGGGGCTTTATTCCTGTAGTGTCCCTGCATTACTTTTATTAGAAGACTGATCAATTGACAGCACAAATGTCTCTCACCAATTACAAATTGTCTGTAGCCTTCTATATCTGTGCGTAATGGTTGTCTGGGAAGTGGGGAATAAGCTGTAATTATTTTTTGACATTCTTCACCTGTAGGGAAAAGATCTCACTGTTGATAAATATACAAAGACAGTTGTGAATTAAGGAAGGGTCTGGCTGAATTTTCCCTCATTTTGTCCAGTTCTTTCTTCAACAGGAGAATGAGTAGAAGACCTAGTTTAATGCTTTTTCAGCACTGAATTTCTCTGTGGCAATCATAAAGGGTTTTGAGGTACGAAGTAGGTGTTTCAGTGGTCCATTCTGTGGAATTGAGAAGAATGCCCTCCTAGATGATGATGTACATGAAGTACTCAGTTACTGATTTCTGAGCAAGATTATTGTCATGTTCTCTCTGGTTTGCTTATCTTAAATCAGCTGTTGAAGTGTATTTTATATTAGCTGAAGCAAAGTTCTCATGAATTTTGTAGAATGATGACAGTGGGTGCGTCAAACTTCCTTCCCCACTCTGAACTCTAGGGTACAGATATGGGGACCTTATTCTTACCAGCTTAGGTTAAAAAGCTGCCACCACCAAAGTGTTACACAAAGAACAGGGGAAGTGCCCACTTGGCAATGTCTCTCCTCCCAATCCCCCAAGCACTACACCCCCTTTCCTGGGGAAGGCTTGATAAAAATCCTCACCAATTTGCATAGGTGAACACAGACCCAAACCCTTGGATCTTAAGAACAATGAAAAAAGCAATCAGGTTCTTAAAAGAAGAATTTTAATTAAAGAAAAAGTAAAAGAATCACCTCGGTAAAATCAGGATGGTAAATACCTTACATGGTAATCAGATTAAAAACATAGAGAATCCCTCTAGGCAAAACCTTAAGTTACAAAAAGACACAAAAACAGAAATATACATTCCATTCAGCACAACTTATTTTATCAGCCATTTAAACAAAACAGAATCTAACGCATATCTAACTAGATTGCTTACTAACTCTTTACAGGAGTTCTGACCTGCATTCCTGCTTTGGTCCTGGCAAAAGCATTACACACACAGAGAGGACCCTTTGTCCCCTCCCCCCCCAGCTTTGAAAGTATCTTGTCTCCTAATTGGTCATTTTGGTCAGGTGCCAGTGAGGTTATCTTAGCTTCTTAACCCTTTACAGGTGAAAGGGTTTTTCCTCTGGCCAGGAGGGATTTAAAGGTGTTTACCTTTCCCTTTATATTTATGACAGGGTGTGAGATGTGTACCATACTGAACATCAGAGAGTGAGTGGAAAGTGAGTAGGCAGAAAACCCAGAACATACAGGGTCTAGTGGGAATAGCAGCGGTTGACTATCTAAACTTGAGGCCTGATCCCTGTACCTTTGCTACCTCCAACCTGTAAAGTGGGTAGATGGCGGAGACAGGGGAGGCAGATTACAGATCAAAATGTGCTCTGACCCATACCCCATGACAAGCATACCAACTTGAGTTCAATGTACCCACAGTCACAAGTCTCAAAGCTTTGCGTATGGATGTTAGGGGGATTAAGGGCAATAACCTGTGGCTCCACACACAGAAATCTGGCAATGTAAACAATATGTAGCCATAGAATGGAGCAAATGTTTGGTTTTTTTGTTGTTTTTGTTTTTGTTTGTTTGTTTTTTTGGTTTTTAAGGGCTCTGTGGAGGCCAGGACAGTTATCTGGTGGTAATCTTTCTGGGACGTAGCAAAGCCTCCTGTGGTCCTCCTGTTGTCATGTGCCTCTTTATGGTTAAGTGTAAATGGACAAAGAAAGGAGGAATAGAGGGAAGAATAGCCACTCAAAGCAGCATGTTCCCCCAGAAGTGATTCATAATGTGAGTCAACTTTCATTATATGTTCTTTCTGCCGTGGGCAACAGTAACTCCCCTGTTGTGGCTTTCACCATGAGGAAGTTTGGCTGCATGCTGGTGGTGCGATGTGAGGGAGACAGCCAGTAACAGTATGACACCTTTGGGAGCCATGCTCCCTTTTTTTGTGAGGTTCAAAGATGGTTTGGAGGCAGTGGAATCCTTGTGTACAGCCTCAGATTCCATGTGTATTCCTGTACACTTCCAAGAGACATGAAGAATACTGGGCTCACACCATTTTGTTCTGTTCAGCTGCCATCCCAACAGCTCCAAGGGGACAGTGCCTTTTAAAAAGCTGCACAACTTTGGGAGAAGTACTCCAGTTTTGTTTTGTTTTTTTTTTTTTTTGCTGCAGGGAAGTGTCTAACTTGTGCTTTATCCTTTTATCAACTATCAATAAATCCTCAAACTATAATTAGTCAGCTATTATTTAGCATTTATATTGCAGTACCATTCTACCCACTCAAGTTTGGGGCTTCGTTGTGTTAGTCACTATATAAACAATAAGGAATGCCACAATCAAATAAATTATAGACACTTTGCAGATGTGTCCAAAGGCCTTGCTTGTACCATGTTATAAGAATTGGTATTCCTGAGAAGGTGCAGAGGTTTAGGATCCAATCCTGCTTCCAATGTAATGACATTTTTTATTAACATTAGTGGTGCAGGATGAGGTGCTTGGTTTGGATAAAATCCAGATGATCAGATGCTTTGGAGATCAGGACAGGAGTCTCAAGAGATCAGTCTTCCCTTGAAATTGACTCTATATTTGGATTACAGGTTCAGTTCTTACTTAACTGTAACCAGTTCACCCAATCTGAATTTAATTTAATCCAATTATTCTTTTTGAAAAGATCTTTACAGTGTTCTAAATTTAAAAGCCATTCCTTCTATGCTCCTTGGAAAAGTTACATGTATAAAAAATTTTTTTTAATTTCAGGTATATTTGCAGAGCTAAAGATGGTCTAAATTTTGCCTGCAAGATTTAAACTAAACTCAGATGAACTGTGCCATATATGAAAATAAATTATAATCACTGTCTCCTGCTATTTAAATGAACCAGTCTAATCTTCATCTGGGTTTGACCAGTAGGAATAAGATAATGCACTTCTAAAAAGCCACAGATGCCGCATAAAAAGTTCTCATGTAGGAAGTTTTACCTAGGGTCACTGTAAAGATCCAATTATGATGAATTTTTCCTGCAAACTTCTTTGAAATTAGGAACTGGAAATTTCTCATCACATGAAACTGGGGTTCTCAAACTTCATTGAACAACGACTCCCTTTCTGACAACAAAAATTATATGACCCCAGGAGTGGGGAACTGAAGCCTGAGCCTGCCTGAGCCCTGCTGCCCCAGGCAAGAGTTCCAAAGCCAAAACCCAAGGACTTCAGCCTTGAGCCAGGGACCTAGGTGGTGGGGCTAGGGCTTCAGCTTCAGCCCTGGGCCCCAGCAAGTCTAATGCTAGCACTGATGACCCATTTAAAATGGGGTTGAGACCCACTTTGGGGTCTTTGAGAACTTCTGCACTAGGCACAAACTTAATGGATGCAACACTTTTCATTATAAAGTACTAATACATTGACTGTCTGATACCTGAGTATTAGTAATCTGACATGAAGATTTTTAAAAGAAACACACACATGTAAATTACCAAATATATAACAGTGGGGGCGGGAGAAAATCCAAACACTGGAGATATACTTGGAACAAAAGTTCAAGTTTTCCTACACTGTAAATTCAATAAATAGAGTCCTAGTGACATTTAAGGAATTTGGCCAGAACAGTAAGGCTATAACTGAAGACTTGAATCCAGGCAAAATATGAAACCTGAAACTTTGGCTAGATTCTCCAAAATATTCACAAATCTCCAAGGTTACTATGCAAATCTACCTATTTGTGTGCTCAGGTGGACACCAAATGAAACTTGGTGGCTCAGGCTGAGCTCATAATGTATGTTTGTTTTAGATTACTGTAGCGCATGGGACCCTCAGTCATGGACCTCCTCTGCAGCATGTGGGTGCGGGTCACTTGCCACGATTATCTGGGTATATTTCATTCAGTCATTTTCCTGCCCTTTCAGGGGCCTCTGGCACTGATACGCCTTGGTCCCTCCTGTCTCTGCCGGTAGCACATTAGTCTACTCTCCTGTGGTCTGTGATACTTGGGTCTCATTTTGGTTATTGGGTTTCGTGTGTAGGCGCTGGGTGGTGGCAGCCTGTGATTTATACAAGAGGTCAGACTAGATGATCTAGTGGTCCCTTCTGACCTTAAACTCTGAGGAACCCAAAATATCAGGTGCTGTACAAACACAGAAGTAAAGAACAGTCCCTGCCTCAAAGAGCTTGTCATTTTGAAATTTTAGGTAATTCAAACTCAAAAGTGGGTATGAACCCACAGGAAGTAAAACTGAAAATATAAATTCTCACCAACCCCTGTGATGTGACACCACTGAGCTGTAGGCTGTTTCTGGTCTTGCAACTCACTTTTTAAGAGTTTGATACACAGTTGTCAAGAATGAAAACTGATTAGTTCAGAAAAAGTATGACACAATTTAACTTATTTCTATCAGAAGATCATATTGAAGCATGAAGGGGTTTCAACCTCATAGTGTTTTGAGGCATATAGCCAATGTAAATAGTTCAGAATTTACATCAGTTTTTCTTAAATGTTGCTTGGTGTTTTAAACATGTGTTACAGTTTCTTGTGCATTCCTTGTTTCAGAAGCCTGTTGAACATTTTGTGGGTCATATTCTCTGTTTTCCTTCACCTTATGTAGTCATTTACACTAGTGCAAAGAATTAGGTGTACAATAAAATGTTACAAAATCAGACTGGTAACAATTTACACTTACTTTACACTCTCAGTGCAGTAAATGGGTAAATGACTACACAAGGTGCAGAGCGACTGTGTCTGGTCCTGTAAGTATGTGTCTTTCAGTTACAGAGATAAATATATTTGTACAGCTGCAGAGAAATGTGTAGTGTTTGGGTTGCATACTCTACAGATGTGGATTAAAGCAGGTAAAGTAACTCTGAATAAATGGCCAATAAAGCCTCAAAATAATGCACTGAATGCTGATGGGTACTGAGAAAGCAAGTCTGAAAGCTGGCTTTGGAACAGTGCATGGTGTCTGACACACTGCCAGCTGAGTGAAATTGATTAGAATTCCACCCTCTGGAGCACTGGGATTCACTGCTGTTTCAGTGCAATACTAGTGTGTTTCACTTCTTTCTCTTCATGTGCATCTGGTGAAGTGAAACCAAATAGGATTACGGGCTCTGAAGTTTTGTCTACTGGTTTGACAGAAACTACAGTTCTACTCAGAGTAGGCATCGAGGTTTGTTTCATGGATTGGTTCCTGAGTTAGAGTTACTATGGTGCGGTGTGTAGTTGCTGGTGAGAATATGCTTCAGGTTGGCTGGTTGTCTGTGGGCGAGGACTGGCCTGCCTCCCAAGGCCTGTGAAATTGAGGGATCATTATCCAGGATGGGTTGTAGATCGCTGATGATGCGTTGGAGAGGTTTTAGCTGAGGACTGTATGTGATGGCTAGTGGAGTTCTGTTGGTTTCTTTCTTGGGCTTGTCTTGCAGCAGGAGGCTTCTGGGTACATGTCTGCCTCTGTTGATCTGTTTCCTTATTTCCTCGTGTGGGTATCGTACTTTTGAGAATGTTTGATGAAGATCTTGTAGGTGTTGGTCTCTGTCAGAGGGGTTGGAGCAAATGTGGTGGTACCTCAGCGCTTGGCTGTAGACAATGGATCGTGTGGTGTGTCTGGGATGGAAGCTGGAGGCATGAAGGTAGGCATAGTGGACAGTGGGTTTTCGGTATAGGGTGGTGTTAATGTGACCATCACTTATTGGCACCATGGTGTCTTGGCAGTGGACCTCCTGTGTAGATTGGTCCAGGCTGATGTTGATGGTAGGATGGAAGCTATTGAAACCGTGGTGGAATTCTTCCAGGGTTTTCTTCCCATGGGTCCAGATGATGAAGATGTCATCAACGTAGTGTAGGTAGAGAAGGGGCGTGAGTGAACGAGAGCTGAGGAAGCGTTGTTCCAGGTCAGTCATAAAAATGTTGGCGTATTGTGGGGCCATGCGGGTGCCCATAGTGGTGCCACTGGTCTGGGGGTATATATTGTCACCAAATTTGAAATAAATGTCTGTGGGGATAAAGTTACAGAGCTTAACAACCAGTTGTGCTGTGGCATCATCAGGGATACTGTTCCTGACAGTTTGTATTCCATCTGTGTGTGGGAAGTTTGTGTAGAGAGCCTCTACATCCGTGGTGGCTGAGATGGTGTTTTCTGGAAGATCACCAATGCACTGTAGTTTTCTCAGGAAATCAGTGGTGTCACGGAGATAGCTGGGAGTGCTGGTGGCATGGGGTCTGAATAGAGAGTCCACATATCCGGACAGTCCTTCAGTGAGAGTGCCAATGCCCGAGATGATGGGGTGTCCAGGATTTCTGGGTTTGTGGATCTTGGGTAGTAGATAGAATAACCCCGGTCGGGACTTTAAGGGTATGTTGATTTGTTCCTGTGTTAGGGTAGGGAGTGTCCTATGTAGATGGTGCAATTTCTTAGTGTATTCCTCAGTGGGATCTGAGGAAAGTGGCCTGTAGAATTTGGTATTGGAGAGTTTTCTGGCAGCCTCAGCATACCCTTAGTTTAGTATTTCAATATAGAGTACTAGGGTCTGTCTACACTGACCCCAAAACCCTGCAGTAGTGAGTTTCAGAGCCCAGGTCAACTGACTCAGGCTCCTGGTATGGGGCTAAACCTAGCAGTGTAGATGATCTTCCTGGGGCTGGAGTCTGGGCTCTGTAAGTGGGGAGTGTCTCATCGCCCAGGCTCCAGCCTGAGAAGAAACATTTGCATTGCTCTTGTTAGACCCATGGCATCAGTCTGAGTCAGCTGACCTGGGTTCTGAGAGTCTCTGCCATGTGGTTGTGGTGGGTTTTTTTTTTGGGGGGGGCAATGTAGAGTTTAGGCTAAAAGTGACCACCAGATCAGCTAATCTGACCTCCTCTATATCATAGGCAACCAACAGCACCAGCAACCAAAATTAGACTAAAATATTACTTGTTATCCTGTTCTTGTTGACTATATTGTTACAGAATACTATGTATCGAATAGTATTTTTGTCCGTCTTCTATTAATATTTTCTTAATAAAATATGTAACCAGTATAAAAAAGGGTATTGACAGCATCTAAAGACAAAAATAGTTGAGGCATATTCAGCATAGGATAACCATACTGAAAGAACGTGTTGTTCAACTCTTGGCATTCTTTTCTCATACTGGTTTGCTACTCGATTTTATTTAATTCTATTTCAACCCAATTACACCAACATGATATTGGAAACAGATTTGACCTTCTGACCGCCTGGACAAACATATGGTCTTAGCCAGGAGTATCAGCATGTGTCTAAATGATATCATGTGGTTTGCAACACCCCTGGGAGGGAAAACATTACACTGCCATGCTGCAGCTAGGTAATACTATAGCCTGAAAGTCTGAAATGCACATACAAGTATTCCACAACATATTCAGTCTATTCATCAGTGAGATACAATGCCTCTGCTGTAAGCTGATAAGATGTTGAAAGGGCTGCAATTGGTCCATCAAAAGATGCTTGCAGCTTAAATTTGTAGTATTTCACTACATGAGGCTGCAGATGGATTTTACAGAGCAGCTGCTCTTAGGTTATAGACTTAGTTACATAATGAAAGCTACAGTATGAGAAGTTTGAAGCCTCCAAGAGCAGCTAATGCTTTATTCCCATAGATTGTACACTGTATGCATCATGTGGAATATGAAGCTAAACAAAGGAGAAAGTCTGCAACCTTCAAACTTCTAGTAGGCCACAGGAAATTAGGTTGAAACAAAGGTGGTGTTGGAGCAGATTCTGATTTCAGTTACCCCAATGTAACAGTATTGGCTTAGGAGAATTACACCAGTGTAAATCTAAGAAGAAAAGGAGTAGTTGTGGCACCTTAGAGACTAACAAATTTATTTGAGCATAAGCTTTCGTGAGCTACAGTGCACTTCATCGGATGCATTCACTGGAAAATATTCTGCACTGCCCCAAAGCAAGCACCTGGAGGCACTGTGATTTAAAGATGCTCATTGCCTCTAAGGCCTCCCTCATTGCATTGGGTGGTGGGAGCAATTTACTTCACCTGTGTAAGAGCTGTAGCAGTAAATGTGCCCCAGCATGTCTAGCCATATCCACTGGCTGGCACTTTGGGGGAGCCACTGCTTTGGTATTTTCCATTAAATGCATCATGAAAACTTATGCTCAAATAAATTTGTTAGTCTCTCAGTTGCTCCTTGGGCCTGCCACAGCTGGTCCCAGCCAAGGAAAGTGTTCTGTCCCTTGGCGTTTCTATAGAGATCCTTTATATTCGTTAGAATCTTGAGGCTTTAGGGTTTCAGTGGTGACACAAATTAACTTTGGAGTGACCTTACAATCTATCACAATAAAACATTCAAGCCATGGGAATAGAGGAAGGCAGCTTGGTCTGACATACTTGCCATCTTCATGCTTTGCCTTCCTGCTTTTTTACCATACCCTTCAGTGCCATTCCCTCCAGAAACAAAGTTAGGGCTAGGTTGTGCCCTACCCTTACAAAGCTGTACAGAAGGGTAGGATGGAGTTAGGACCTTCCCTTCCCTTATCTTAGTTTCCATAGGTCCTGGCTATACTTGCAGGCACAGCACTCTGGGGATAATAGAGGTTGCGACTCAGATGTTTCTCATTAGGAGTAACTGGACAGAGAGTAGGCAAGGAGCAGGCAAAGCAGTGGCTCCCCCAAAGTGCCAGCCAGTGGATATGGCTAGACATGCTGGGGCACATTTGCTGCTATAGCTCTTACACAGGTGAAGTAAATTGCTCCCACCACCCCATTCAATGAGGGAGGCCTTAGAGGCAATGAGCATCTTTAAATTACAGTGCCTCCAGGTGCTTGCTTTGGGGCAGTGCAACACTGCACTATCCCTTAATAATGCTGTATGCTGAAAACACAATCTAGGCCTTAGATTGAGTTGCCTTGATTCAGAAGCCTACATCAGTGTAAAAATACTCTCTAGCACTTTACCCCTTTTGCAATTTCACAATCTTTTGTGAGACCACCTTGAAGCCAATGTTCCAATGAGAATAAGCCCAAACATCATTACCTGTCCTTATTTTTAAATTCCCCTGGGACTGCATATAAAGGGATCCTTTGCATAAAGGTTTTCCCATGCCTTATGGGAAATGGGGTTCAACTACCTCCACAGCACAAACTCTGTTGTTCTGGACCTCAGGAAGAGGACTCTCTGAGGTCAAGGATCCATGCTTGGGGTAAGACCTGGAGGTATACTCATTGACTCTCCCACCAACCTCATGAGGGTATTTCTCAGACGTTAATACAGCCAGAAGTTCTGTATTGCAGATCCTCTGAGCTGTAGAACCCTGTGCCATGGCCCTTCACCTTAATTATGAATTTCTCAAATAGAGCATCATAAAAATGTGGCACCACTATGGTCATTTGAGTTACTGTGTGATATGCCATGGTTGTGGAGGATTTCTGACATAAAATAATGCTGCTGGATTTGTGGGTCTAACATCATCAAGCCTCTTCACTGGATGTAATGTAGCAGTGGTGACTGCATAGGGTTGCATAGGCTCAGCCCCAATGCTACTGCAGAACATCGTGGGATCAAAAGATGGTCTGCCAAGGTCCCAAATTGCTTAGTTTTTTCCAGGGCTGATTGATACAGCTGTTGGTTAAGGTCAAACACTGTAAGTTACTGCCCTGGTTACTGGTAGTATCCTTGTACATGGCCCATGGAGTTTAATCTCATTGTCTACCGCCTGTTTACCAATAATACGAATTACTAACAACTGAGATTGAGTATTGAAAATGCCAGTGATAGTTGAGTAACGGAGTAGACCCAAGGTGACCTTCTGTGATGGTCACAATTTTGAGTCTTTGCTGCCAGAAACAGGAGGATTCCCTGTGCAGTAAGGCAGATCACAGAAAAAGGAATCATTATGGAAATGTGCCTTGAAGTCAGAGCCGTCCTTAGGATTTATGAGGCCCTAGGCAGTATTATTAAACTGGTGCCCCTGTGTCCAATGGTAGCCTGGGCTCACATGTATATTTTAGATAAGGCTAATCTTTTGAAGGATTTATTTTAAAAAAATTATATGTCTGAAGATGCAAGCATTTAAGGCTAAAGATGAATACTCAATTTGTGCATCTAAAAATCTATGCAAGGATTTTTTAGAGATGTGATTTGATAATCTTCAGCAACACACTAATGAAATATTTTTAAAGCAAATTTTAAATGAAGGTCCTGTAGACTAACGTTCTGAGTAAATATTACAGGAATGCACAACTGTTTTTGTCAGTAAGTTCAGAAACTGACAGTATATACCTGGGGGTTGGCAAATGCCTGTTAAATGGCTTCATTACCACTTGAATGGCTCTTTCACAGTT
This sequence comes from Caretta caretta, assembly GCF_965140235.1. NCBI lineage: Eukaryota > Metazoa > Chordata > Testudines > Cheloniidae > Caretta > Caretta caretta. The sequence goes on from NC_134207.1 coordinate 169,500,508, forward strand.
TCAATGTTGTGCTAATCAGTCTGGTAGGCTGGAAGCCTTTTTCACTTTTAACTACTGGATCCCCTCCAGAGAGAGACTCACCAGGCTGCAGCAGCCAGCTGTAGTGGGAGCCTGCAGGAAGAGTCAGATTAAAACAGGGATAGGAAGAGGTGGGAGGGTGGACACTAAGACCCGGGGTGCACCAAATTTTCGGGTGCTCTATGCAGCTGTGTATGCTGCCTATGCCTCAGGATGGCCCTGCTTGAAATAATTGCAGGTTGGGCTCATCTGTTTTCAAAGTCCAAACTTTACCCCCTAATATTTGGAGGTGTTTTTATCAGGTAGATTTGGTTCAGTTCATTGTAGAAAATAGCAGGCAGTTGAAATCGAGACCAAAACCTCTAATCAATACAGGCGTGTTTGGACTATCTCGTTGAAAACAAAGGAAAGGAAAGGAAGATCACAGTTCCAAGAGAGCCAGATTCTGTTCTCAGTTGCACTGGTGTAACTCAGGAGGAACTCCACAGAAGCCCGTGGAGTTACTGATGTTAAAGATGTTGTATGAGATCAGGCCCATAGAATTAGTTTCATCCCCAGCAAAAAATACTTAATAAATAGAAATATACCTGATATTCTCTTATGGTGCTAAAGTTTAGATGTCTCTACTAACTGATAAGATATTATAGCACTTATATTTCCAAGTATAATAAAGGAAGAAGGAAGTATACAAAGCTGACATTCTAAAGCTTAACATACGGGGGCATGAGAGCCTAAGGAAAGGCAATATTCTCCACATAGAAAAGCAAGAACTGTCAGAAGTAGAGTATAGCAAGAGAAGCTGCTCCTTTTAAAAGTCATCTGCAGCTACCAGTGACTGGAGACCTTGGAGTTCAGCCTCCTCATAAGAGAAAGTAATGTATCTTGAGGTCAGTTGTATAGTCAGTTTTCAGGTAGTTCCCCTTTTGAATACATAGGGCAAAATTAAATCTTTTACCTGGTATCTTAAAATGAGTCTAATGGGCAAAATTTCTCCCCTTTTAACTCTGCTGAGGTCAGGGATAAATGTGTTCCTCTGCATTAAACTTTGCTTATTGCGATGATAGACTGGAAAGGGGCTGACCGTCATACAGAAGCTGTTCTTTCTTGCACACCATGCAACAAATTGTGGCTGCCCTTTTAGGCGTGTAGTGGGGGTTGAGGTTTCAGGGACTCCCCCCCCCCAGTGTATCCACACAAGAGGCAGCTAGAAAATTGTTGCCAACACCCTCTGAGGGAAAAGGAGTAGGGTGGCTCGTGAGGCTGATGATGCTTTTCTTCACAAAGGGAAGACTAGGCAGATTAGGCTGAGACCAAGGCCATGACTCTCCACCTTCCCATGTACTTGGTAGCACTCAGAGCGTGTTTCTGGACAGTGGAATTCATGCTGTCCATTTTGAAAGGTGAAGTAAGCTCTGCTTTGGCGCTGTGTATCCCTACAACCATCCTTCCTTTCTTTTGCTCTGAGAAGGCAGAATGCCTTAAGTCATTGCTGCCTTGGTTGCTCAACCTCCAGATCCACCTCACGTACTCTTCTGCTCAGAAGTAGCCTCATATGAGCTGCAAATGAGAGAAACGAAGGAGAACTTTCAGTCTTAATTTTAATTTTCTGGGGGAGGGGGGAATCTTTAACCTTTTGTGGCTTGGATTTTAGATAAATTTGGTCAACACAAAACTGGCAATAGGAACTGAGCTCCCATACCACAGTCAAAGAAGCACCTTTTTATTGCGTATGTAATTATTTCTTTCAGCCTTTTGAATTCAAAACAGAATAACGGACCATATTGAAAAATGCTCTCTTTAATTAGACAGGGAAAGGGGCAACTGGTATTTGATTATTTCCACACAATCCAATATTCTGCCATAAAGTCAGTTAGAATGAAATGAGAAAGTAAATGTCAACAATACATATGTTTGGGGCCTGAGTGTCATAAGTGCTGAGGCTCTTGTAAATTCCACTAGGTGCCTATCTGCATCTTTAGGCACCTAAATACCTTTAAATAACTGGTCCTAAGTCTTAGTGCCTATTGAGATTTAGGCTCCCAAGTCACTTTGGCACTTTTGAAAATGTTTTTCCTACTGTTTCTACTTCCAACCGTAAGTGGATGGTAGTAATTATATCAATTTATCAAAAAAAACCCCTGACATTTTGCATCATTTTGATTTAGAAAAGCCAACAGTTGTTTTACTACTTAAGATATCAGTAACTGCCTTTTCCAATAAATACTTAGATATTAGAAATAGGTTAGGGTTTTTTTCTAAATAGTTTCATATTATATTGAGTTGGAATAAAAGGTGCCTGATTTACACCCACTGAGGCTCTAGGCCTGAGATGATACTTCTTATTGCTGTCATGGTGTTGTATTACAATACACCTTGTTGGATATCACAGTATTAGGGCCCTGGATGGCTCTGAGGAGTGTTAAGAGGATGCGGAGACTTTCTTTCTTAGTAACCTATTCAAATCCAGTATAAGCTAGTTATTGACCCAAAGTTACCATCTGACAGCTCTTTAGTAGCCAATGTGCAATCAGATGGTCTTTGTTTAGTTACCTGTGAACAGGCATCCACGTTACAATACAAAAGGGTATAATTATAAAACATAAGTAATAGCTACTATGACAAAAATCAGGCTTAACAGCTATAAGAGAGTGATGGAAGGCAGGTATGTTAGCCCTGGAACAGAGGTCTCCCAGATATGGGGCACAGAGGAACCTTGTGGGTGGGACCCAGGCCAGGCCCAGAAGGGGTGGGGAGGGAGCACCACCCAGCCCCTCTACATCCCTGGCTCCACTCCCGGCCCTGCCCCAAGCCTCCGTTGCTGGCCGCAGTTCCATTCTCAGCCGGGGCAGGAGCAGAGCCACACCTGGCCATGGGCCCGACTGCCAGCCCCCCACCGCAGTCCTGGTGTGGCTCTGCTCCTGCCCCCAGCTGTGGCCCCAGTCTCGACCCCCTCAAAAGTTGGAGGACCACTTTCCTAGAATGATAAAGGCTCTTTTCCCTGTAAGCTGAAAAGGGGCTACCTCAGGTCATCTAGGGACACCTGAGTCCAATTAAGGGCTGACTGAGACCTGGTGAGAGAGGAGGAGGAGAGACAAGCTGCTGAAGGGCTACTGGCAGCAAGAAGAAAGGCTTCTCTAGGATGAGAGGTTGCTTTCCTTGCCTGACTGACTGCCTGGTTAGAGGAAGGACTGGCACTTCAGGGCCAATAACAAGGCCGCCCTGAGAGACACGGGTAGGAAAAGGTATTCTCCTTTGTTTTGTGTTGTGAATTTGTTTCTTTGTTGGGTGGAGGAATACACCTGGGGCCTGCCCCAAAGTCTTCCTGGAAAAGAGTGAGAAATAAATCCCAGTTGGGAAAATAATACCCCAGCCCGAGGAGGAAGGGCCGAGCGCAGAGAGGTGGAGGAGTTGCCTTGACACACCACATTCTGACACTATTCCTCAAGTAAACTAGTGCCTTACTACATGAGGAGTTCTGTTAATTTCAGTGAGATTCCTGATAGCATATGATACCGCTTGATGTAAGTAACGGTGGCAGAATCTGTCCCATATTAATTTGTTAAGTAACTACATGATTCTAAGAAGGAACTAGAGACTAAACTGGAGCATACATTTGCAACATTCTTGGGAATAAGCAGCTGATTTTTACCACTGCTGCAAAATTACTTCTTCTGTATTTACACATTTTCTAGGTTAAAAAGGAAAATCTAGACATTAAGCTATCTTCTTCCTTAACTCACTTCAGGATGCTCACAGATTTTGCTTCATGCTCCCAAGAAAATCTGAAGGCTCAAGGAACCAAGAGACGAGCTAACATAATCAAAAACTGTCTGAAATCCATTTATACTTTTTTTTGTTAAATGGCTGATGCAAGTACAGATTTGGACAAATATTTTTAGCTGTTCTTTCCCTAATGTAGAACTTGTTGGCAAAGCTGGCACTAGGCATAAGCAGATTAAAAAATTGCTTAGGGCCCTGAGCAGCTCAAGGGGGCTCCCTATTATCTTTTTTAAGTGTGAGTGTAGGGCCTCCTCCCCCAAATATTTCTGTGTAGGGCCCCCAGTGGGTTAGCAGCACATTTAGTTGTTGCCATCAACTTGTGCTGCTGTTCTTTCTCTTTCCATTCAGATAGTTCAATGTGATTTGGAAAACATTTTCATGTTTAGCTATTTTTTTTTTTCAACCACAAGTGTGTGATCCCAAGCTTTGGTAAAAAAGCAGGTGGAAAAAAGTTTAAAAGTTCACATGCAGTGAAGACTTTTCACATTGGCAAGGACTGCACAATTTGAGAAGGATAATTTTAAAGATGTTTGGATGTGGATATAAGTGTACGCAGTACATAAGCTTCATAAAACAAACTGTCTCAGTGATGTAGATCCACTCACTTCTTCAAAGACATTTGGAACAAATGAATATTAGGCCTACAAATTATATTAATTTCTGCCACAAGTTACTTTTGGCCAAGTTTGACATTTTTTTCAGGGGGAAAAAGAACGAAACAATATGGAAAACATTAAAAACGCTGGGGGACAACAATATTGAAAGTCCTGAATCCAGTATTCAAAGATTAAAAACAGGGAAGAGGCAACAAAATGAATAGGAATGGAGAAAAAACAAAAACATTTGAAGACTCAAAGATCTGTGGCCTGATTCTGATCTCAGTCTGGTTTTACTCAGATGTAATTTCATTGACTTCATTGACATTATTCCTGATTTATACTGGTATAAGTGAGGGCTCATCAACATACTGCATTAGTCCACAGCAGAAGAGTATAAATTCTAGTGTGCACTAACATGATTAGGCTGGAGAATCCTATATCTCAAGATCACAAGGCTACTTTACAAATTGCATTAACAATAGCAAGACAAGTGTTTACAAGACCAGTGTTTACATATCTGTGTGTTTGCCTATTCATAAGTTTTCAGATACCATGCTGGTGGGCCCAGTCTGAGAACAATGACCATCAGTTAGATGTATTATTTGTGGTGCATGATTGTTCACCTGAGTCAGGGTATTATTTCTGCTGCCTAACCAAATGACTGAAAATTATATTAACAAGTGAAGAGCAAATCAGAGATCTCATAATAGCAAAAAGCAATTTTAGTGGCAAGACATTTTCATATGAATAGTCAAAAAACTTTTGCTTGACAAAAATATTTTTGAACATTTGTACAAGGGATGGGTATTTTCTCACCAAAAATTAATTAAAAGGAGCATAGATGACATCCAAGTGAACCTGTAGGCTTGTTGGTTTGTTTTCAAACTAGTGTTCTTGCATAATTGTTGGCAATATCCTTCCAGCTCTATAAAGCATATTAAATATTTCTGGATAATTAAGATTTCAGATAAATCATGATATTTTCCGTGTAATCTGGTGGGTATCAATAAAATAAATATTAATTTTTCTCACCCACTGCCACCCCAAAGGGACAAGTTGGAGAAGGAGAACCCATTGGGTTTTTTTTACTGAAGATCTATTAACAGACTTTTGGGATAATTATGAGTAAGATTTAAAAAATAATGGAAGTATAAGCCGCTTCTGTCTTCTGTACTGAATGACAATGTAGTTGCATGAACTATGGGCCAGATTCTCAGCTGCACCCAGAGCAGAAACAAAGGAGACAATTATGTCTACCATATCCCAGTGCCTGTTCTGCACAAGCCCCTGCCTGTAGACTTCTCTGTTTTACACCTTCTGGCTATTGCCATCTACCAAACCAGTATAGCTGGAATATAGCATATTCCAGCCACAAGTCCCTAGTATTGTCACATCAGCAAAGTGGTGCAAAGAAAATGGATTAGGTGGGGAAATCCTATTTCTCAAGATCACAAATAGTGTTTAGAATAGCAAGACAAATGATAATGCAGCATTGCAAAGATGTTTCACCTAATTCAGGCTTCAAGTTAGGGGCAGATGATATCCAGAGCACAGAACAAAACTTTTATGCTGCTTCATATGTGGAAATAGTTTATCTATTACTTGGATAAGAAGGGAAACATCTTTAAGACTGGGGGACAGATCCTGAGTTGTAGTTAATTGAAAAAGCTGCATTGTCTTTGATGGAGTTACACCATTTTTAACCTGCTGAGGATCTGTCCTTTTCCATGGAATTACTTTACTCCCATGAAAATGGGAACAGAATTTGGCTTAATAAATATGAAGGTTTTCTTTCCTTTTACCATCTCTCTTCTGTTCCAAGGGTTACGTTTTACTTATTTGTACGCTGGAGGATTATGCTGTTGCAATAGGTCACTGTTGAAAAACTAGCCTTGATCTCCCAGCTCTTAGGAAGAACATAAGAACAGCCATAGTGTGTCAGACCAAAGGTCCATCTAGCCCAGTATCCTGTCTTCTGACAATGGCCAATGCCAGGTGTCCCAGAGGAAATGAACAGAACGAACATCAAGAACATCAGAACTTTAAACATCAAGTGATCCATCCTCTGTTGCCCATTCCCAGCTTCTGGCAAACAGAGGCTAGGGACCATCCCTGCCCAGCCACACTAATAGCCATTGATGGATGTATCCTCCATGAACTTATCTAGTTCTTTTTTAAAACCCTGCTGTAGTCTTGGCCTTCACAACTTCCTCTGGCAAGGAGTTCCTCAGGTTGACTGTGCGTTGTATGAAAAAATATTTCCTTCTGTTTGTTTAAACCTGCTGCCTATTACTTTCACTTGGTGACCCCTAGTTCTTGTGTAATGAGAAGGAGTAAATAACACTTCTTTATTTACTTTCTCCACACCAGTCATGATTTTATAGACGTATCATATCACCTCTTCGCCATCTCTTTTTCAAGCTCTCCATAAAGTTGCACCAGAGCAATTTCCAATGTCAGCTGTGAGTTGTGCCTAAGCAAAGATTTACAGGTACAGGCCCTCTGTTCCATATTAAGCATTGTACAAATTTTCTTAATAAAAATACCAGTTTTAAAAAACTTTGTTTAAAATAGAAATGGCAATTCCAACTGTTCCTGGACTCAGTTGTGATATGTATTTTTACTTCAAACCTTTGTTCTCCATGATGGATCTCACTTGATAGAAATAAGTTTCTTTTTCTGAATGAATCTCTCTTTTCCTTCTTTAAAACATCATTTCTCTGCTAGTTTGGACATCTTTGTGCCATTTTTGGAAAGTTGGCTGCAAGAGTGGGTACATAATGTCCTGTGAGTCAGCAGGTCTGCAGATAGAATAGGCTTAGTTTTCCTTCCTTGTTAAAAAGCCAGTTGTGGCATTTTTTACATTATATATTTAGCATATCTAGGTTCCATTCTATGTTCCAGTCTCACTTTATTAATTTGACAGTAAAGTGAGCAGAATATTTAGAATCTGATTCTCAGCAGCAATAACTCTGGATTTATATTCCTGATGTTTGGTTGTCAAGAAAAACAGAGCAAAGGGGCTAACAACTAAATACAAAAAGTAACAGTTGTTGGTAACTATGAACCAGTCCAGCTGCCATTGAAGACAGTGTAAATCTTCTGTGGGAGCACGGTTTGGCCCTTCATGATATTTGGTTCCATGCTAATGCAGGTGATAGTACTCATTTTTGTATGTTTTCTTTCTGTGCCTTTGTTAAGAAAAAACATAGCAGAATCTTTTCTTTATACAACGTAGAAAACCAACATTGGGCATTATAAGATTACTTTCTAAATGGTCAATAATTATTTCATGCCATTACTGGGATCTTTTTCTGACTATGGTACTAGTTATGGTCTATTAATAATTTTCACATAGCAAATACTTGACCATTATAAATTAAGTCTTACAACTCTCCAACCTGAGAAATTGGTATTGATATATCCATATTACAGATGGACACATTGAGGTATAATGAGGTTGAAGCCAACATATTAAAGTTTGGGAGCCTAAAGTTATAGAATAGGGCATGTGGCTGAGGCAAAGGGAGCACGGGCAGAAGATGTGTTCAGCCCCTGTGCTCTGGCAAGCCAAAAGCATAGCCTATAGTGATGATTGGGCCTGTGAATTTACCCTAATTGTGAGCTAAACTATGGAAAAAAGTGGATGAAAGTTAAGTGTTACAATAATCCAAATAACAATAAATGTTGGTGGGAAACGGTGCAAAAGGACAGACAAAGTGAATCAGTCCAGACAACAAGGCCTCCTGATATAACTCAAGGATTGTGTAGAGATCATGCCTGGTAAATAAGAAGAGTGTGGGCCTGGAAATCAGTGAACCAAAGTTGGAAATTAGACTTAACTGGTGGACAAAATAAAAAGAGGATGGAATATTCTGCCCATCACTCCCTTTTGGGGTCCTTGAAAGACTCTGCGGGACAAATGGATGTGAACGTTAGTTGGCCGAAAGATGAGAGAAAGGGAAGGAATGAGCTTCATCGTGGCTGCCACGCCATCGACTACTGGGCCCCCAGGATGCAGTGTGTCACCATTGTGCCTTTTTTGTTCTAATCCTGAGAGAGGTACTGACCAGACTGGGCCAGAGCAAGGAAGCCAGAAGACACTGCTATCTCCACTGGCTCTGGCTAAATCCTGAATACAACCTGGGATATGGACTGTCTCCCACCCTACCTACACCTCACTTGCCTTGTGTATCCTTTTCCTTCCCCACCTTATATCTTCTCTTTCCTATCCCTCTTCTTTTGCCTTATTTTTAACAGGAGTCTGGCTTAGCTGGCCAAGACTGTATATTTTGCAACACTGCCTGTGACCAGAAAAGCAGCTATAAGCAATGCCCTAAACTGCCCAATGCTGGTACAAGTCTGCCAGATCCTGCAGCAGCAGATCAAACCATGTGCTGTGCCTATGTCATTCTAGAAGTGAGGTTGCATGTGACAGACAGAGGCTGCATTTTTGTATCTTGTCTGTTCTTTTCTTTCTGTATTTGTCTTGTGGGAAACAGCATCGGCCTTAATAGTAACTGTTCCCGCCCATCTGAACTAACTTTTTCTTTTTCCCCAAAGTGACAGTTATTACTATCTTTAATACCATATAAGAGACTGTGAAAGAGGGGTTTTCCTTTTTAAACCTCTTTCCAGCTAAAGGGAGAGGGAGCAAGAGATGTTGTTGAAACGAAATCCTTACTTAATACTTTATATTCTAAACACATTACCTGTTTTTCCTCCTTTTCTGTGTCCTTAATAAAAGGTTAAAATGATTTTTAATTGTTTGCCTTTTACTAAGCAGGCATACCAAACCCTGAACCTTGTTTCACACTCTTTAATGTTGGACAGAGGCAGTATCATGTTAACATCTTTGACTTTTTGGGCCCATTTATGCCATTTAAATTCATACAGTAGGCCTCTTGGGGTTGTGCGTAGCCAGGTGCAATTTAGAACAGCCTTAAGCTAGTATAAATTGTGCAGAGAGGTGAATCAGGCTCTAGCCAACCCAAGAATTGGAGTGATGCAAGGGTGTCATGAAGTCACTTTTCCTGGCCCTCTGCCCAGCACAGGTCAGCTCCTGCCGCCTTAATTCATTTAAGCAAAACTCAAGGGATGCAACCCACATAAACTGAAACTACCACAAAAAAGGAAAACAAAAACAACAACAACAAAAAACAAAAACAAAAAACAAACAAACAAACAAACAAAGGTGGGGGGAGGAGCAGGATTTGCACAGATCCTTATGAATCTAAACTGCAAAGATTTCTCCAGTTTGTTTCTCCCCTTAATTAAATTCTTTTGCTGTGGCATCTTATGATGACATATACATTAGAGATGTCAATGCTTAATGAAATAGTATGAATACATATGAAATACTTTTCACTTTGCATGTTTGCATTTTGCAACATTAAAAACAGCTCTGCCAAAGAGAAGCTGAATTTAGCTACCAGGCTGTAGATTCTGAAGGAGAGTTACTAAAGTGCTGGGTCTTGGCTAAATTTGCAACTTTTATGTAAATGTAAAGAAACCACATAAACCTTCAATAGATATGTTTATTATAACAGCCACAATCTCAACTCCTCTAGTGTTATCCTTTTGATTGCAGGAATGCTTAAGAAATCAAACAAATGTATGTGCTGTCTACTGGAGGGAAGGTGAAATCAAAGGGCACTTTTCAAAGAAGTAGAGAGGGGTAGCCCCTATTTTCCCTCATGATTTCCTCAAACATAGAACCAAAATAGAACAGGAACTGGTATATTAATAACCTAAAAGCTTTTTTAAGCTTGTGTTGGTGCAGATCCAATATTTACAAGCTTGTGCTTTTGAGTAATTGGAAAGATTGCTACCTATCAGAAGAGCAAATGTATTGTTTATTTCAGGTAACGCCCACTACATGCTATGTTTGGTGCATTCTCACCAGGAAAAACTCATAATAGACAAAGAGAGGGGAAGGGTTACAACATATAAGGGTTGAGGTATTGATTAGCCGTGACTTGGGCATATAAGCTTATGCTCATGTTTAAGGGTATACAAACTATTCTCAATTACCCCTCAAACTTGCCATTATTCCTCAGCTAGTTTCCCATAGTTATCACAGCAGAAGTAGCTCTTCAGGAGCAACATGCTTACAGAGAAGATAGTGGCCTCTTGGATGAGCTCAGGAGTGGCATTCCTTGCTGCAAAGGGGTGTCTGGGAGATGGCAAGGAGAAGATTGGGTGACAAATGGGTAGATGAGGCTGGCATCAGTGGACAACTGGAGCGGGTGAGGGAGAATATCAGGGTTGGAAGGGACCTCAGGAGGTCATCTAGTCCAACCCCCTGCTCAAAGCAGGACCAATCCCCAACTAAAACTTGTAGACAACTCTCCAACAGTTACCACTGTTTGCAGAAAATCTTTCTTAATCAACCCTTCACTGAATCCTTCATGATGGCACTTACTGAATAAGGAGAGATGATATTCTATTTCATGTTTCAGATTATGCTTATTCATGCAGTAAAGTGGATAGTTCCAAGAAGTACTTCCTATCCCCTTTGTCCACCCCACACCCCGATGTGTTACACTGTCTCGCCCTTGTCCTACAGCTCATGAAAATGTTGGTGTTGTGCATATTCAGCTGATTACTATCCTTGGGCTCTCCAGGTTGCATGGTAGGTGGTGTTCAAGTGGAAATCAGGCCTAAGGGAGTGTCACTGACTTCATTGCCTCCCCACAGCCCTTTCCTGTATCTGGCTGAGAACCAGGAAGGAACTTTAAGGAGTCTCTAAGCATAAACATAAAGGTGGCATGTTGTAAAGAATTTTCTCCTTACTTAACAGTTATATATAAAAATCCCTTCTTTCAAAGGGACCTGCTGCATAATGATGTCAGGTTTAACTTGTGCCCAGGAGTGGCAGAGCTGTTTATAATAATTTAGAGCAACAAGCCACCAAGTGATACAGGATATTGTTACTAATACGTGCATTATAGTAGCACTTAGTGGTCCCAGTGGAGATCAATACGCTCACATAAACACACAGTGAGAGTCAGTCCCTACCCTAACAAATCGCTGTCAATAGACAAAACAGACAAAGGGTAGGTGGGGAAAGAAAATCACAGAGAGATGAAGTGACTTGTCTGAGGTCAGACAACGGCTCCGTGGCTGAGCCAGGAAGACAACACACATCTCATGATTCCTGACCATGCTGCCTCTCTCAATAATTTATTCCCTAATATTACCTAATTGTGTTTCATTTAGATAGGAGCCTTCTGTCACTTTTGAGATTCACGATGTTCAGAAGACACGGGACCATCGCTTTGCAAAAAAAGCCAAGACCCTGGGCATTTTTTCTTGCTCTGCTATGGTTGGAAAGATCTTGACACTTGGCCGAGAATGTTCCAAATGAGCAAACAGCAGGAGACACGTTCACAGTTGAGATCGTTCTATGCAATCGCATGATAATTTGGAACAAATGGTTAAAACCAACCAACTCAATTTAAGAACTCGTTTGAAGAATATGCAAAGGAGTTTGAGACGAAATATAGCTAATTTGGAGAATGGTACAGTATAAAGCAATATTACTACATTGTAATAACTTTATGAAATTTTACATTCCTTAGCAGCTGTTAACAGAACTTTAAAGTAGTTTTTCTTCATGTTAGGGGTATAGGTGGTTCAGTACATTTATATACGTAGACGCAGAAGCCACAGTAAGGGAAGTCAACTGTGACATAATCAAAGTGACAAAGGGGCCTGATTCTCCTCTTATTTCTCCAAGTGTTAATCAGGAGAAAATCCACTGAAGATGATGGAGTTATATCAATTGAAAAGTGGTATGACTGAAAGGAAATTTCAGCCCAGTTCAGTTATGGCAATATGCTAACAAGGGCAGGAAAAACCTTAATTTGTCTGGCTTTTTGTACTCTGTGTAAATTACCATTGCACCACTCAGTACCTCTGTTAGGTTTTTAAAAATGAATTCATTTGACAGCTGGAGGTGAGAGAGCCATTTGTAAAGTCACTAAGCGGAGGGATAACATTTTGGGGAAATAAATGATTGATAAAATGTAATGGCTGGTATCACAACCAAATAATAGGATGACAGGAGTCCTTTGATAGAAAAGATTGAGGATTCAAATGACAAAAGTGATAAAGCAGTTGCTGTAAGCAGTTCTCCTGTCTTTGCCGGTCTTCTGAATAGCATATGGGGGATCTTATTGTGCCTGATTTTGAACTGACTCAAAGTTACGCATGCGTGTGTGTGTGTGTGTGTGTGTGTGTAAGAGAGAGAGAGAAGTAGGAGCAGAATTCAAACCTTTTGAAGTTTGTGATTTATTTAGGCCTTGACAGAACACCCTACATACCCTCCTCCCTATACTCTATGCCTCGGAGTTAACAGGAAAGCTATCCTGGGAAGTTATAACAGTGGTTAATTTGTAAAGAAAGAGATGCTGGGGATCAAGCAATTTTTTAACTTTCATAATTGATACGACAAGCCTAGAGGTGCCGGGGATATGAACTGTCAAGCGGCTAGAGGTGCCAGGGCTTAGCCCTGGCATAAATTAAGCACTGAGTTCGAGTGATCATGAGAGAAGAACTTTTTCCTCCCTTCTCCATCCATCTGATCCCCTCCTTGGATTGCAATGAAGGCAATAAGCCTCCTCCCTAGGTGCCAGAAGATGGAGGATCGGGGGAGGGAGCAACCTGTCATTCTCAGAAGCCAGCAGAGGAGATGAGGTAAACTACAGACCTCCACAAAGATTTCACAATTAAAGGGGCGCCCATGGCCAATTATGGTGAAAAAGGGCTTTGTGAGATGCCGTCAGCTCCCCTCCTCCAAGAAACAAAGTAGTATACTTCTCATTTTCACTTCCCTTTCTAATGGGAGCCAGGGTTAGCCAGGCCACAATAGTTCAGATTTTCACAAAATGCAACCTTGATGAGCAAACTTCAAAACATCTGAAGAATAATTTGTGAGATTCCCCTATCCTTATTTCCATATGGTGAGTTGCTCTTTCTGGGCGTGATCCTGTTTTTACATGGGTCAAATCAGAAGTAATTCTATTGGAGTAACTCGGTTTGTGCCAGTGCGTAAACCAGTGTAGGGGAGATAAGAACCAGGCTCTCGTGACTTTAATTATGTCATCAGATTCTGTTCCTGGTTTTGCTACCGAATGATCTCTGGCAGATCTGTGTCTGTTTACTGTACCTGTCTTTAAACTTTCTGTTGAGCAGTACGCTTGACTTACCTCACTGGGATGATGTGAGGTTTAATTAACTATACCTGCAAAGGACATTAGATGGCCGTTGCTGTGTAAGTACAAAGTATCCTTATTAATTACCAATGAAAGCCTAAGTACAACTCATTTTAAGTCACTAACACCATAAAACAATCATGACTGGAAAACACTGTCAGGTATTTTGAAGGCTGAACTTTGCTGTGCATAAGCAATTCAGCTTCCCATTTCTTCAGTGCAGCATTGCTGAGTGTAGGTAGATTTAGACCCCTGTCCTGCAATGATCTCCATGCCATCAGACTCGTGCACTCATGTGAAACCAAGAGTCTGACCATGTAGAGTTCACTGCAGGACAGGGGGCTTAATTTGTAAATGGAGGGGAAAAAAATCTTTATTTTTTAAATTCATACCAAAGGAATTTTACTTTTGGCTAAAAATCTTGCTGTCAAGAGTGATGGATGCTATTTTGTGTTGTGTTTCTTTACATGTACAGTTGACACAGTGGTAGAATGTGTTCTTTATTTAAAAAGCATATGAGATGCTGGGGGTATTGTGCTTTAGTTAAAAGAAAATTTGCTCAAGGCAGGGGAGCTGTTTTTAAAGTAAGACTCCTTGATTGTGTTTAGGAAGAGTGCACCGAAGCAAGCTGAGATCATCAAATAAAGAACAACTCTCTTCTCCTGCCCCCAATTGTTTATAATCAAGTTCTATCCCAGTAGAGTGCCAAATTAAATTAAGCACAGTTAATGCAGTTTAAATTGTCTGTATTTGCTCATTTTTCTTGTTGTCTTGTGTGTTGTTGTAAATTCTAAATCAACAGCATGGTCACATTTTGAGTGTTGTATTTTGAGTTTGGCACAGTAGTGCAATAATTCTGCAGCATCATGAGATTGTATATTCATTGTCTCAGAGTAATTTCTAAAGAAAGTGATCAGTTTGCAAGTTAAAAGATGTTTTCTAACTTCCAGACTTGGGATCTGAAAGCTCAGCTGTACTTCATTGCTACTAATAAAGATTCTGTGGGACACAGGTGCCCTCGGTTATAGCTGTGTAACTCCACTGACTTAACAGGCTTTTCTCCGGTGTCACCGGCTAAAACTCAATAAAAAATTCTCTATGTGCAAGAGAAGGGATAGAACCCAGCTTGCTCTCTCTCTATCAACTTTGTTGGCTCTGCACAGCTCACAGGTGCTTTAAAAAAGAAAGGCAGCAGCAATCACTTATTGCTTCTTTTAGTCACCATGAAATACACAGAAGGCTGATTTCTCAGCTTGTGTAGTCATTTACATCTGTGCTCTCACTGCTATTAGTGGGTGGAGAATTCTGATTTTGGTAGCATTGCACACCCACTTTACACAGTGTTAAATGATTACACGAGGGGCAAGGCAGTGGAGAATCAAGATGATAGGGACCATATCTGTTGAGCAAGGAAGGGACCACAGTAGCTTTTCGTTGTACAGCCACTCTTTTAAATCTACTACAGCAGGGGATTGGGGCTGATGATGCAGCACTTAAACATCTTTGCTAATATTTCTGTGTTCCTTAATCATGTGTATATATGTCCTACTGAAGTTTTGGAAGTGCTTTTGCAATTGCTCCTGCTATTTATTTAGTGCTCAGAACATGCTTGGCCTTGTACAGGATACAACTATAAAGACCCTCTCAGCCCATGCTTACAGCATAAATAAAGCTACTTCTTTTTTATTTACAGTTTTTAGTTGGAAAACTGTTTGTCTTCTGTCCCTTTGGCTTCACAGGATTCTGTTACAGCAACATTTTGGGGGGAAATGAAGAGGTAAGGCAAACTGCACTGGTCTTATAAGCCATTTGAATGTTTCAATACTTTATTTTTTTGTGTGTCTATTCACTGTATTTTAGTCATGTTACTCATGTTTCTGTAAGCAGTGTTCTATACTTGCAAACCCATGGGACTGCTTTTTTGAATGATGTTAATTGGGTGTATAAATGTTTTCAGGATCAGGGCCTTAATATGTTACACTTACAACTCTCTTTGCTAAATGTTTTGATGTAAATGAACAAATAGCATCTGGTTGTCAAGAGTTTCTTTTGGCCTCTGGGAATTAAAAAAACCTCATTAGTCATAAACTTATTGTGTAACCAGAAGTTTAACAGAACATCATAAACTTTTGTCCCCCTTTATGTTTTGATAAGTGTCAAACTATGGTCTTGGGTTTTAGTCTCTTACAGGCAAAGGAAAAATGGAGACTAAGTAGGTTGTTACTTCATGTAAAATACCTCATAGTGTGCTGTTTATAAAAATATCCACTAAACAATGGAATGAGTCATCTACAAACTCAGTTCCTATTTCCACAAACTCATGTATAGGAATGGTTCCCTGGTGATGTCTCTATTCATACATTTGAATTTGTAGGATCAGGATGACAAGTAGTCACTGACCCATAATAAGAACCCAGCATTTTGTTTGTTTAGGTTTTCCAGCCCATACAGAATGTTGGCAAGGAGTTCAAGCCTGGTTCTGTGAGCCTGTTGCTCTACCCTCTTCCTACCCTGGCTTCTGCCAGCCACTCTCCACCCATATTTTCATGACTTATTTATTTAGCTATATTTTTGTGTACTGGCTTACTTCTCTGTCTCTGGTCAGCAGGAACCAATGACAGGTTTCAGAGTAGCAGCCGTGTTAGTCTGTATTTGCAAAAAGAAAAGGAGTACTTGTGGCACCTTAGAGACTAACCAATGTATTTGAGCATAAGCTTTCGTGAGCTACAGCTCACTTCACTGGATGCATTCTGATGAATACACGAAAGCTTATGTTCAAATACATTTGTTAGTCTCTAAGGTGCCACAAGTACTCCTGTTCTTTTTACGAAGCAATGAGTTACCATCTCCATCCACCTGAGAGAGACACACACATACACATATGAAGGGGTGGGGGAAGAGAGAGAACAAACACAAACTTTTTGTTTCCCATTCCTCTAATTGGGAGAATGCAGCACTGCATATCTGCTCCTATGTGAGGTTATTAAGCAGTAGTAAGCTAAGGCCTAGTCACAGAACTCGAAAATTGGATTTCTCAGAAATTAGGCAGGATCTATTTCAAGTACTTTATAATATAAAATTAATATGTAATATAATTTTCCCATCACCATAGTAGCTGAGCACCTCGTAGTCTTTGGTATATTCTTACAGTGAGGTAAGGTAGTACAATTGTCACTATTTTCACAAATGGGGAACAGGCACAGACAGAATAAGTGGCTTGCCCAATCCTGAAGTGGGTTCTCTTCTTGACTTTCCCAGGTTTAGGAAGCTCTACTTTTCCCCCTACTATCCTAGAAAAAAATATCTAGATATTAGACATATAACATTATATTGATAGATTAGATTAGTTTCTAATCATAATCTATTCTGGTGAGCTTTGTCAAATAGGTTGGTCTTGGACCTTGCTATAAAACTAGTCAGACTTTGACTCAGTCTAAAATCTTCTGGTAACTTGTTTCACAAATGAACCAGAACCCTGCAAAATAAAACTTTGACTGTGGTGACATAGTAATGATGGTCATGTGGGGTTACAGAAGAATGAAAAGTCTGTTTCACATTGACTTCAGTAGGAGATACTCAGGCCTAAAGTGGTCTAAGTTGAGCATTCAACCACTGACTTCCAAAATCACTGGTCTCTTTTTGTGTGGAGCAGCATCCCACGTGTCCTTAATAAATGACCACCACTGTGCTGTAAAGTGCCAGAAACTGAATGAGAGAGTCCCTGGCCAGGAGTTTCTACCCTTGCTGTCCTTTTGCTGAAAAGAATTGGAAATCTGGTGAAGAGTTGTTCCCTTTCCCTCCAGCCTGCTGCCAGATAGCCCTGTTTTACTCTAGAGCTTGCATCGGGGATGTTATCCACAAAAGAGAGGTGCCCCAAACAACCATTTGCTTTCTGTGAATTACAGTACACCAGATGCAATCCAACAACTGCGAGACAGTAACATAAAAGCACATAATGTCTCTGTGGTTCACTTAAGACGCTGTTATAATGGGCAAATCATTGTATATTGGAAAAAAGGTTAAATCTTGACAGAGTAAAACTGGAAACCGTCTAGTTTAACCCACCTCTACACTGGGCAGATATTTCTACATGAATGATTTAAGCCAATTCGCGGATGCACTCTAAATCCTTAGGGGGAATTTTCTTCTTTAAACTCTACTTCTGTATCATTTGAATGCCCAGTAATAACAACAACAAAAAAGACATTAAAACTTAGACCAAGTGATTTTCAGCAATTAAAATAGCTCTGGTATTTTAAAAGCCAAACACATTGACATTTGCCAGACATAAATGCATTTTCCATTTACTCTGCCAGAAGAAGTTGGACTAGTAAAAGTCTTTAGGGCACAGACTACAATGCTTGCTGGAGGTTTTGTAAGGTGGGATCCTGGTCAGTTTCATCCTGCAGAAGTGCTCTTAGGAAAGCATTTGTGTTCAGGAGCGCTGTGCTAATCTACTTCCTGTCTGGTTGCCAGCCTGTTTGAAAGGAAGAGTATAAAAGAGAAACTGAAAGATGGAAAGCAGGAGAAGCAAGTCATGTGCTCATCAGGCATCTTCATTGCTGCTCGTGGCACTGACTCTGTACAGTGCAGCTAGTGCTGAGTTCCTCAGGATTTAAAAGAAAATGGGCGTAAAACCATCAAAAAACCCGATAATGGAGTTGCCTAGTCATATTTTTGTTGTAGATACAGATAGAGTAGATACTTGTATCTGTTAAAGGTAAGATTGCAAATTAGCTTTTATTATAAGACTCTTACAGTTTCCCCTAACTTTCTGAGACATTAATGATTTGTGGTGAAATTTTCTGTGCCCCAATGGAAACATTGTTGAAAGTTTGAGCAAATCCCTGCAGCTTTTCTGGAGTTCAGAGAGGATGAACAGCAACTGAAGTCTGAGACCTTACAAGAAAAGTGTTTGTCCTTATTGGGGACTCGTGTCTCTTTGTTAGGTTTCAAAATAAATGGTGTTCATTTTCAGGGAGCTGTAAGCTATTGATAATTCTGGACTGAGGATGTAAATAGAAGTCCAAATGTTAGGAGATATTCACTACATGTGCGTGCACATCCATAAATGTGTGCTTTTTGCATCTAGAATCAGTGGTAGTTGTTGGAGTTGGCCATCATATTTCCTCTGCACATGCACATCCAGTTTGTGTCAGAATAGTTGAAAGTCAGGGGAAGCATCTGCCAGCTTTTTTCATGAAAGAAACTGGTTATGGATAAAATTCTTCCTGTTCTATTTTCAGGCAACTTAAAAAGAACTAATTTAGATTGAGATCCTTACTCGGAGAAGGTACTACCTTGCTCCTCCAAGTCCCACTTAAATCAATAGGACCACTCAAGGAGTAAAAAAAACTATTCCATGTGAATAAGGGTATTAGTGTCTGCCCCTTAGGATGCATTTTAATTTGCTGTTCCAGCTATCCCACAACAGATATGTCTATCCTGCAATAAAAGACCTACAGCATGGCCATCACTGGTCCATATCAGCTGACTTAGGCTTGTGGGGCTCGGGCTACAGAGCTAAATACTGCAGTGTATATGTTTGAGCTTTGGCTGGAGCCTGGATTCTCACCCCCCGCAAGCGAGGAGCATCTCAGAGCCCAGGCTCCAGCCCAAGCCCATACATCTACACTGCAGTTTTATAGCCCCCAAGCCCTTGAGCCTGAATCAGCTGACTGAGACTCTATGCCATGGGTTTTTTATTGTAGTGTAGACATACCCGGCCTATGTGATCTTTTTAAATTCTTGGATGGTCAAATTTCTGTATGAAAAGATTAAAATATCATGTAAATTCTAAGGGTGTACATGTAAGTAAAAATATAAGAATTTGGAAAATATATAGAATTGTGATCATGATCATTTTAGAACTGAAATAATCATACTAAGAAATGTGTAAAGGGACTCTGAGATGTACAATTCTTTTTTCCAATACATGATGGAATCAGACAGTCCTAATTTTTAACTAAGATCTAATCTGAATGTTTTCCCCCCAACAGTAAGACCAGATATGGACAAATGGAACTGATGATTAATATAGTAATGTGAAACACTGGATTACACCCTTTGTTGATTGCATAGTGTCACACGCTGGTGGCCCCCTCCCTCAAGGGGTCCCCTGGGGAAGGCAGATCAGCATTGTATATTGCTAAGATGTTACAAGCATTGTAGGATATTTTGGGAAGGGTCAAAGGTGTGACTAAGTGTGGAATGGAAGATTCTTTTGTAGGCTGTGAAAGGCCAAAGGGGGAAGGAGAAAGAGAGCAGAGAATGGGTTAAATCAACACTGCAGCTAGCAAGCTCAGTCCGACAATAAGAGCTGGCCCCAGTCCACGGTCACGGTGCTAGACAAAAAATTATCTCACCCAGCCAAAGCCAGACATAAAAAAGAAAAAAAAGGACACTGAACCAGGGCTGCAGAGATGGAAAACACCAGCGAGACGATGAGGCGGGGAGCAGATCTTCATGTCCCTGGAGCCGTTGTGTTTTGGGAAAGCGGAGAAGACCACAGAAAACCAGTTTGGACTGGCACAAAGAGCACCAGGAACAGAGGTCCCGAAATGGAACACCCCCAGAACTTAAAACCCTTGTAAGAGCTGGAACAATTGGAAGATCACAGCAGATCCCGGACGACTTGGGCCCAGGACAGAACTCCCATCCACCCTTCCCCCTCTTCTTCTTACTTTACACCCAGGCTTGGCCAGCCTCCGGTAGAGCGTGTGTGAGTATGAAAATGGGTTAGGGCTTGGAGCACTAACGCTTTCTTCCTTCCTTTGAGTGACATGGGGAGCACCCATCGCTCTTCGCTGTTGTTTTATTATTTTATCAATAAAGCTTTAAAATTTAGACACTTGGTGTGTTACAAAAAGAAAAGGAGTACTTGTGGCACCTTAGAGACTAACCAATTTATTTGAGCATAAGCTTTCGTGAGCTACAGCTCACTTCATCGGATGCATACTGTGGAAAGTGTAGAAGATCTTTTTATACACACAAAGCATGAAAAAATACCTCCCCCCACCCCACTCTCCTGCTGGTAATAGCTTATCTAAAGTGACCACTCTCCTTACAATGTGTATGATAATCAAGTTGGGCCATTTCCAGCACGTGTAAGGAGAGTGGTCACTTTAGATAAGCTATTACCAGCAGGAGAGTGGGGTGGGGGGAGGTATTTTTTCATGCTTTGTGTGTATAAAAAGATCTTCTACACTTTCCACAGTATGCATCCGATGAAGTGAGCTGTAGCTCACGAAAGCTTATGCTCAAATAAATTGGTTAGTCTCTAAGGTGCCACAAGTACTCCTTTTCTTTTTGCGAATACAGACTAACATGGCTGTTACTCTGAAACCTGTTGGTGTGTTACGTCATCTCCTCCCTTAACAATCCTGTGGCCTCAGCCTGATCAACTGATGCCTCAGGCAGATTGGTAACAGAAATCTGTCACAGTTTTGGTGGAGAATGCGGGCACACTGCTGTTGCGGTGTATGCTGAACACGAATGGTCAAATCTTTGACAAGTCCTTGAAGGACTGGTACTTTTTTAGCCAGTGCTTCCAGGTGGATGCATTTCCCTTTTTTCACCTGGAAGTCCTGTTTTAAGGCTTGCAATTTGACCTGGGCATAGGTTTGTGTTGCAGCCTGGTTAGTAATCTGTGCTTTCAGTTGCTTCATTTCCACCAGCTGTCAGGTACACACCTCTTCCCTTTTCCCCAACTCCTCTTTTTATCCCGACAACATTTGATACTGCAGTCCAAATTAATCCCACAGCTGCCCCAAGGTTTTTACTCTTCTACTTTTCATAGAGGTCTAATAAATCCTGCCAAGTATGCATGCCCCTCTGAAACTCCACCACGGAACCCCAGGGATTGTATCCCACTTTGGTGAGAGCCCTCTCCAGCCAGGAGAGGTCCTTACCCCCCCTTTGAAAGAGGCAGCAGGGTCCCTTCCCTCTTTGCTGCCTCCCCCAGGGCTCGGGCATCAGATCCACCTTTCTCCTATGACGCCACCTGACCGGGTACCCGGACTACCATGTCTGTGCTCCCTAATGCCCGTACATCCGGCCTCGAACACATCGTAGGTGCCATTGCCCATGACTGTGGGACCCCCATGTCGACACCCTTCTGTTTCCTGAACATGCTGTTACAATCCCTTATCCCTTAGTACAATTCTGAAGGTCTTTTAATTACTTGAGATTTCACATTGCCCACACCGGCACCGGGGCTTACAATGCTCTCCCCCCACCTTTGAGGGGCCAGAGGGAGAGATGCTAAGCCTCTCTCTGTATTACTCGGTCTGATCCCACCGAGGGTGCATACGCCACAACCCTTCGCGTGCTGAGCGAAAAACCCCAATGCTCTCGTCTGCAAGTGCCCCTCTCGGGCTGAGCAAAAAACCCCAAAGCTCTCCTTTTTCTACTCAGTCATACTATGACTGCGAGTGTATACACTGAGGATTGTGCCTATCGCTTGGAGCGAGGATTTCTAAGTCCTCCTCCTATTGCCCTTTACCTCTACGACTGGAGGTAGACCCACCTGCACCCTTCCCACGCCAGCCAGGGTGGAGAGAGGAATTCTAAACCTCCCTCCAGTTCTTTGTCATGCTACGACTGAGGGTGGGGCTCACCTTTAATTATAAAATCCCCAACATGCAATACTGACAGTGCTGGACAGAGCAAACATGAAATACCAAGGGCAAAGCAATTTGTGTGCTCTGCAGGGCTCCCCACTCCTGTGGCTTCAGCCTAATCAACTAACACCTCAGGCAGACTGGTAACAAAAATCTGTCACAATATCCTGTCTACAGTCTACGGAATCATCTAAGCTTTTGTTTAAAAACAAAACAAAAAACAAAACCACCAAGTGTGCTTGCCTTTATGGTTATGAACAAAACCTACAAATGTCAATGAAGTGTAAGCTAATGCAGTATAGTTTCCTGAGACTGCACCTAGCCTGAAACAATGGCTCTAAGAGGTATAAACTCACTCATTTAGCTGTTAACTCTTAATCCTAATGGTGATTTAAAAGTCAGTATTACTTATGTCCTTGGTGAACTTTTTAGCAATGTGCACGTTTTTCAATCTTGCTGAGTTTTTTTATTATTTACTTAGGACATTTTTATATGCTGACTTCTCTTATCTCTTATATTTTAATAATTGCATCAACATGAACTTTATATTTTCATTTCATCTATCTATTCTATATTCCTCATAGATTTAATAGAATCTGTATGTCTGGGATACACAATACTGAGTACTCTAAGATTCTACATGTGTATCCAATATTGTAGAAAAACTTTTATTACAGCTCATCTAATTATAATGGTCAGGATTGTTAATGGCTAATGTAAATATAATAGGGGATAAAGTTAAGGTGTTGTGTGACTTTAATGTCATTTCTTGACTTTTGAATTCTTAACCTCACGACCCTAATGTTTTCTAAACAATTTTTCTTTCAATATAATACTTTATAATTTGGACATTGTGATTGTGTGAACAATCAATGTGAACTTTTTCAGATTATTAGCAATTCAACCTGCAATATATCATTCAAAAAGTAAGTTTCTCTATTTTTATTGCAAAGTCAGAGAAGTAACTTACAATTTCAATGGTATGAGGCATTCATCTTAATAACAACAATACAGGTATCTTAGAGGCACATCAATGTTTTGCAAATTTGGTTTTATAGCGACAAACGCAATGAAATATCTAAAATTTCAGAATTCATTCCTGCAACCCTTGTTCATTCAAGTAACTCGTCACTCTTTGGAGTGAATGGGACTACTCTCATAAGCCAAAATTTCAGAAATATTGATACATTTCATTTTCATTTTATAGATCCATTCCTCATATGAGATCTTCAAAAATATGTTGTTCAGAGCAAAAACAGTGCCTCAAACAATTAAATGGATTGTTCGTGGGTTTTTTTTTAAATGAGTTGAAGAAATAACTAAATTATTTTAATTGTTCCAAGTTTGCAAAGCCAGTGTCAACTTCAATGTAAATTTTATCCTTGCTCTGACTCTCTAAAGCATCAAAAAAAAAAAAAGTAAAGGATAGGCCTTGTTTCTTGTGTTTAACTTTTTCTATGGCTAATTTGTGCACTGTCCTGTCATTTCATGCAACATATTTTCACAGGAAGCTCAGGATGTCAAGTCTATGGACAAAAGAACATCAAAGTGTTTTTAATATACACAAACTTAGAAGATGCAGTGCAGGTTTAACTATGAAGCATGTAGGTGGCCAGATGAGGTTTGGATTCAGATGTTCAAGTCTCAGCTATATGGCTTAAAGTACAGACTAAATTTTCCATGAAATCTGTAAGACTTCAGGTAGACTTGACTTGCACAGCTGTCTGTAAGGGTAAAGTGAGCCCTATTTTCAATAAGACAGGATTTTACCAATCATTCTCAAATGAATATTTTTTGTGGTCTGGTTTTCATTATAGTAACTTAGTGCAGAACTAATTTAATGCTGTGCTACTATCAGAAAATGACAGCAGGAAGTAAACTTAAATGCCGAGAACAGACCATATGCAATTCACTTTTATTTTTTAATGTCTTCCATAAACACACACACATTAAATTAGGAAAGCTGGTATAGGTTTTTTGGTTACATGTGGTATTTAGTTAAATACTGAAGGATAAAAATGGAAACCAGGAAGCCCACAAGTTTCAAATTTATTTTGTGGGCCGCTGGGCATCAAAGACCAATTGGATCTTTAAGATTTTCTTTATGGATGAGAAGTTAGCCCTAAATTCCTTGCTACAGAAGAAACGTCATGACATGCCAAAGCCCTGCTAAGCAGGAATATTAGCAGCAAGTAGTTACAATGCAGTTTGTCAGTTAATTTAATACATTTAAAAAAAAAAGTTTAAATCACTTTTTTCCAAATGTTGTGTAGCAAATCATATTTCAGGTTTCACAAATAAAAGCTACAAAGCTGTCTGCTACTTGATTCGTTGTGACTTCTATTCTCTACAGTAGAGTTCAGAGGCGGATTTACAGTGAAACATAGGGTGCCCTGCCAGGGGCCCCATGACGACAGGGGGCCCCAGGGCCAGGCAGCTGCGGGGGCAGAAACTTGCTCTTGCCGGCTCCTGGGGCTCCTGCTGCAGGCTCCGCACCCACCGGCAGCCAAGCTCCCTCCTCCCCTGAGCGTGCCGTGTTCCCGCCCCTCACCCTCTCCTTCCCAGCTCTTCCGCTTCTGCCAAACAGCTGTTTGCCAGCACTCAGGTTGCCCCAGCAGGGACCGGGAGGAGCGGGGCCACAGCGCACTCGGGGGAGGAGGTGGGGGGTGGGGCCTTCAGGAAGGAGGTGGAATTGGGGCAGGGCAGAACAAAGTTGGGGCCCCTGCACTCCCCCTACACATACCCCCCCTCAGCCCCTTGCCGTGAGCTGCTCAGGGCAGGGGGCTGGCTGCACCCCCACTACTGCAGCCCACACTCCTAGTCCCCTGCCCTGACTCCTGCACACCCCCCCAGCCCCCTGCCCTCCCTGACTCCTGCACTGCCCCACTCTGAGCACCAAATGGGAGCTCCTGCACCCCCCACCACATTCCCATCTGCACCCCCTCGCACCAAATGGGAGCTGCCCCAGATAAACTCTCCACACCCCAACCTTCTGCCCCAACCCTGAGCCTCCTCCTGCATCTTAACTCATGGCCAGACCCTGCACCCCAACCCCCAGCCCGCTCCTGCACCCTAACTCCCTCCCAGATCCTGCACCCCCAGCCCTGACTCCTACACCCCCAGCCCTCCCTAACTCCTGCACCCCCCCACACATCCCCACCTGCACCCCTCACACCAAATGGGAGCTGCCCCAGGTAAGCGCTCCACACGCCAACCCCCTGTCCCAGCCCTGAGACCCCTTCTGCACCCTAACTTCTGGCCAGACCCTGCACCCCAACTCCCAACCTGCTCCTGCACCCTAACTCCCTTTCACACCCTGCACCCTCAGCCCTGAGCCCCCTCCCGCACCCTAAATCTTGGCCAGACCCCACACCCCAATGCTTTTTTACATTTTTTTAAATAAAGCGCTCTTATCCAAAGTGCTTTAAAATCGTTAGCTAATGGTACAAACAATATTTGGAAAGATTATTAAGTGGTCCGCCGAGACCCTCAGCGATTTTCAAGTGGTCTGTGGAAAAATAAGTTAGACTACAAGAACAATCAAGGTACCTCACTTTATTTTCATTTACTTCCCATTTTTTAAAGGAGGAGGATGAAGAAAAAAAGAATGAAAAACGGGGGCAGGGGAGAGACAAGAGAGAACATTCTTTTTCTTGGCTGGGTCCCAAGGAGCGGCCCCAAAAATGAAGCTGAGCACAGGGCCCCACTAACTCTAAATCCGCCACTGGTAGAGTCAAATAGTAATAATCATGTCAAAAGACCTAGATCAATCTGGCATAAACTAAAAAAAGGAAGAGGCTTCTTTAAGCCTAAAGTCTACAGTGAAGTGTCTTTAATCTCAAGACCACAGGATAATGTTCTGGCCACTTGTGACTTTCTGTTGGTAGTGCTCCCAGATATGAAGGTTCAGGTTTTCACTGCTAAAGGAAGGGGGCCATGATAAAGGCACCTAAGTGTTATGGTAATACAAATGTAATATAATAATAATATTTTACCTATTCATTTAAGCAGCATGGGCCACAGAATTAAAGCCAGTGGCTTAAATTCTTACTTTTATTTTTATTTGTAGAGACCGGTTTGCCTTTTTGTTTATAACCAGAATGCATTATTGGAACTACTTTTGTGTTATAAATGTTGTGATGTGAACTTTTAAGCACAAGCATAACTTCAGAAGTAGAGTGAACACTCTTTAAAAGTTTATTTTGCTTTTCGAGGTGTTACTGATTCCAGTTGTATTCCCAATCACTGGATCAATAATGCCTCTAGAATTAGAATGAACTTTAAGCCTAAAGTCCGTGCTTGTGCTTAAAAGTTCACATCACAGCATTTACTGTACAGATCCATTATATCCATCCAGTCATTCTATGTATTATGATTGCTCATTGTGCCTTTTAGAGACAGCCCTGAGGCAGCACATAATCCTAGCAGGAGCATCAGCAAGGAACAGGGCCGGATTTACACTTTACACGCCCCTAGGCACAGCATCTTCCACGCTCCTCCTTCTCTCCTCCTCCCCCACCTACAGCTGACCTTCATGTTTTCCATAAAAAAATAAACTTTTAACCCACTTTTAACTTTTAGGTGCCCCTAGAACACCAGTGCCCTTAGACATGTGCCTACTGTGCCTAACTGGAAATCCAGCCCTGGCAAGGACTTGTGACTTGGACATACGTTTTGAGGCACAATTTCTTCAGGGCTCCCTTCTTCCACACTCTTCTGGAATGTGATGAGTCACACATAGCTAGCTCCACTGGTTGATATTTAGGGAGTGGAATCTCTCATTGCCCTCATCCCAGTTCATCCTTCTGGAAGGAAGTATTGGACACGTGGGTGCTGCTCCCCTCATGCATCCTGGAGAAAAAATTTAGGCAGGTCCTAACTGGCTATGCAGGGAAGGGTGGGCCACTTACTACCTTATGCCTCCGCATAACTCTGTAGGACTAGGACATAATCTAGCCATAATCATTTGGTGCCAGATTCTGCCACCCTCGCTCATGTGGAAGGAGTTCTTTAATCCATGAGTTTTACTGAAGTCATTTGAACTACTTGCCACATAAGGTATAGTCACTCCATATGAGTAAGTATGATGGAATCTTTCTCTTAGCTCCCACTGTGAACACTTGCAGAGTTTTAACAAAGTGTACTTGGCACATACACAGAGCCAAGTTCAGCTCCCATTCGGTCATGTTGTACCCTTGACATGCAGGCAGAAGTCCTCATAGATTTCACTGGGGATGTCAGCTTAACTGCTGGCATGACATGGCTGACTTGAAAAGGAGCTGAGGACTGAACTGGGGTTACTTGCTTAGAAATAGCAAGATGTTTGGGTTGCAGAGATGCTATTGTAGAGTGCACTGCATTGAATTCAGCTGAGCAAATATTGGCAGCTTTGCTCATCAGAAGTTTGTGCAAACTTTCCCCTTGGTTTTAATCTATATTGGGGTTTACCCAGTTTTTGTTTTCACTTTAAAGTTCAAATCAAAATCTGAAAGAAAAATTCAGTCAAAAATGCCATGTCATGCTGAAGTGCTTCCTCTAGGTTTAGTCAAAATGGGGCTGAGGATTGCAAATCTGGGCTGGGTGTTGAACAAACTCATAATCAGGGAAGCCTTGTATGCTTTTGGGTTACCTTGCTAATATTTTTCTGAGTTCTAATAGAGAGCAATATATTGTTCATTTATACAGCAATATGGTCAGAATTTCTCATCTTCCACACCCCTACTTTAATTATTTATAACAGATTAAAATTTTTCTTACCTAATATTTTCCCCCTCCTGCAATGTGCATTCACATTCTGTCTTTTTGTTGTAGGCTTGTAACTGTTGACATGCTGGCATGCATGTTGGTTTATTTATTGTTATTATTCTATTGGAGGAAAGGGCATAAAATGTTTTGAAATAAAAACTCTCACTGTGCAAAGAGATTTAATAAGAAAAGTTTAGCCAGATTTAGAGCCTATAACTGCTGACTCTGTTCCTTTCATCCCTTTGCAGCAGTGACAAAGACAATGTATTGGTGTTCTTTTAACAGTAACAAAAGAAACTTTCTGATCCATAAACCTTTTTAGATTTACATATTTGGTTACATCATTCATGTCCCGTCTGTTCACTGAATCCCACTACTCACCCAATATCTCATCTCATCTTGGAGACTGTCAGACAAATCCCTGAAAATCATATCACGTATATCAAAACAAATTTTTTTAAAAGAACGTTTCAACAATCAGTAGCTAGGGCTACAGGAAATTGTGGATTTGTAATGGCAAAACTAACTGTTACATACTGTATCCTGGGGTACCTAATGAAACACTGAAGGGACTTGGACAAGGTAAAAATTAGGGCTGTCAAGCGATTAAAAAAATGAATGGTGTGATTAATTGCACAATTAAACAATAATAGAATACTATGTATATAAATATTTTGGATGCTTTCCATATTTTCAAATATATTGATTTCAATTACAACACAGAATACAAAGTGTACAGTGCTCACTTTATATTTATTTGTATTATAAATATTTGCACTATAAAAAAGTAGTATTTTTCAATTCACTTAATACAAGTACTGTAGTGCAATCTCTTTATCATGAAAGTTGAACTTACAAATGTAGGCTCTAAAATTTTATATTGGATTTTTTTGAGTGCAGTTATTTTTTGTACATAATTCTACAAGTCCACTCAGTCCTACTTCTTGTTCAGCCAATTGCTAAGACAAACATGTTTATTTACATTTGCAGAAGATAATGCTGCTTGCTTCTTATTTACAATGTTACCTGAAAGAGAACAGATGTTCGCATGGCACTGTTGTACCCGGCGTTGCAAAATATTTACGTGCCAGATGCGCTAAAGATTCATATGCGCCTTCATGCTTCAACCACTATTCCAGAGGACAGACGTCCAAGTTGATGACAGGTTCTGCTCGATAACGATCCAAAGCAGTGCTGACCAATGCATGTTCATTTTCATTACCTGAGTCAGATGCCACCAGCACAAGCTTGATTTTCTTTTTGGATGGTTTGGGTTCTGTAGTTTCCGCATCAGAATGTTGCTCTTTTAAGACATCTGAAAGCATACTCTAGACCCCATCTTGATCTGATTTTTGGAAAGCACTTCATGTTCTTAAATCTTGGGTTGAGTGCTGTAGCTATCTTTAGAAATCTCACATTGGTACCTTCTTTGTGTTTTGTGAAATGCTGGGTCATCATCCAAGACTGCTATAACATGAAATATATGGCAGAATCCTGGTAAAACACAGAGCAGGAGACATACAATTCTCCCCCAAGGAGTTCAGTCACAAATTTAATTAACACATTATTTTTTTAACAAGTGTCCTCCACATCGAAGCATATCTTCTGTAATGGTGGCCAAAGCATGAAGGGACATACAAAGGTTCAGCATATCTGTCATGTAAATACCTTGCAATGCTGGCAACAAAAGTGCCATGCAAACGTCTGTTCTCGCTTTCAGGTGACGTTGTAAATAAGAAGCAGGAAGCATTATGTCCTGTAAATGTAAACAAACTTGTTTGTCTTAGCGATTGGCTGAACAAGAAGTAGGACTGAGTGAACTTGTAGGCTCTAAAGTTTTACATTGTTTTGTTTTTGAGTGCAGTTATGTAACGAAAAAAACCTACATTTGTAAGTTGTGCTTTCACAATAAAGAGAGTTCATGATGGTACTTGTCTGAGGTGAATTAAAAATACTATTTATTTTGTTTATTATTTTTACAGTGTAAATAATTGTAATAAAAATAATATAAAGTGAGCACTGTAATTTTGTATTCTGTGTTGTCATTGAAATTGATATATTTGAAAATGTAGAAAAACATCCAAAATATGTAATAAATTTCAATTTGTATTCTATTGTTTAACAGTGCGATTAAAACCACGATTAATCGCGATTAATTATTTAGTTAATCGTGAATTAACTTAGGTTAATTGACAGCCCTAGTAAAATCCTTTATTTTTAAAAAAATCATCTCTTACAAATGGTAAACTGCAACCCCAATACAACTCACTTATGCATGTGAATAATTTTATCACCTGAATAGTCACTCTGAATGTTTGTCTATATTGGAATTTACAATAGTGTTTTCATGTTATGTTAAGGCACGTTATCTACCCCAACTGAAAGTATTACAATATGCCAAGACTTCTTTGTTTTGGCTGGAGGTGGTACCACCTCAACTGTTTATGTGCTTGCCTGTGCTAGGATTTTCAGTCAGTTAAATTTTTATTTAACTTTCTCTATATGATCGTGCTTGTAACTTTGAAATGGCCTTCAGCTATCATTCATGCAAGTAAAGCTCAGTCACGCAAACATTTATAGTAAGTAAACAGAATGAGTGTAAACATAGTCAAAGCAGTTTTAGATTCAAGCAGATGTTGGGTGAACTGTTTTGTGTTTCTGATGCCTTTGGGGGGTTCCCAAGGTGTGAGGGGAAAATTACTATCACCTGCTTTTACACCTCCCAGTAACCACAGACCAGTTCAATTGAATAATCTCTCAAAGAGATGGTTGGCATCATTTTAGGGCATAGGAGGTCTGGGTGGAAAGTAGGAGAAAAAGGAGGTAATTTTAAAGGCAATGACAAGGATACTGAAGACTTCTAGAGAATAAAAATTATTTTTATCTACCCTCATTGTCTTTCTGTAATTGATTCCTTTTCTTTTGTGCACTTGGTTCCTAAATGTCTGTCATATTTTCTTCCAAATGATCTGATATCTGCAAGACTTTTTTTTATTTGAAAGAGCAATGGAATAACTGGCTAATGTTTACCCTGATGCAATTTTTAACCAGGCACATGCACCTGATTAAGTTTTTCTGTACTGAGATTTGTTGTTTAATTGGCTAATGAGGGATAATTCCAGGGAATTTCAATGGTCACTTTAATTGTTTGCCTGAGCAACTAATAGCTAATGGAGCTTCCTGGATGATGCCAAAGAACACATTGTTTAAAATCCCACTGAATTTTATATTAGGAGAATCTTATTGGATGGCTCTGGAGGAATCTGTTTTATGAGAACTTTCATATGAGAAACTTTTGGTTCTGAGAACGTGTTTAGTTTTAGTCAGTAAAATTATGAAAGCCAGCAATGTCAATGGAAAAATCCCAAAGGGGATCATTACTGTTTTACACACACAATTTCTGCATGCATCCATGATATGTCCAAAACGCTAGTTCACATATTTGTGTACAAAAGAGGGTATGCATACATACAACCGGGATTACTTAATTTCCTTAAAGTTAAGCATGTACTGACATGCTTTGCTGAATGAGGGCCAAAGCGCTCAATGAGAGCACTCAATAAGAACCAGAGGGCAGCATTGAGCTCATACTTCTCAGCCACTTTGGGTTTATCATTTTGGACTTTGTGTCCTGTACTATTATGACAGTGTCCTTTTTATACAAGAATTTCATTTCTGTATCCCAATAAGATTTTGTACATCAAAGTGCCTTGGCTTTTTATTTTGGTTGTTGATCTATAAACATTCTCTCAAGCTTTTGTAAGGTTGAGTCATTTTTGTGTTTTTCGTTTAGCTGTTACAAAGAGATCTTTAGAACAGAAGCAATAATCTGGAGCAGGGTGAGCAAGCGTTAAGCTCCGTCAGCTCCTGTCTTTACATAAGTTTTCATTATTGCCAATTCTCAAGAATTGATCATGAGTTTCTCGGTATATGGTGTCTTTTGTTGGATTGCAAGAGCTCACGGTGCAATGTGTTGGCTAAGAGAGCCGTTGTGGTCCCAGGATGTATAAGCAGAGGCATAAGTGAGGGCATATCAAGGAAGACTAGGGAGGCGGTATTACTTCTGTATAGTGAGGCTCTTCCTGGAAAACTGTGTCCAGTTCTGGTGTCAACCGTTGTTGACAGATTGGAAAGGGTTCTGTAAAGAGCTACAGGTATGATCAAGGTCTGGAAAACATTCCTTACAAGGTGAGAGTAAAGAAGCTCAATCTATTTAGGTTAATAAAGAGGAGGCTGAGATGACTTTATCATGGTCTATAAGTACTCACATGGGGAGAAGATTTTGATAGCACGAGGGCTCTACTCTTGTTGACGAAGGTACAAATGAGATTCAGTGGCAGGAAGCTGAAGTTAGGTACATTCAGACTACAAAAAGAGTGTAATTTTTAAAAATTATTTATTTATTTATTTATTTTACAGAGACAGTAATTTACTATTGGAATTTACTACTTTAGAATGTGGCGGATTCTCAATCACTTGAAGTCATTAAATCAAGACTAGATGTCTTTCTAAAAGTTACAGTCTGTCTCACCCTGAAGTCAGGACTTAATGTAGGAGCCACATTATGAAATCTCCTGGCCTATGTTATGCAAGAGGTCAGATTAGATTATCATACCAGTCTATTCTGTCTCTAAAAATCTGACTCAGCTTCCATTTGAAGAAAAAAAAAAAGGAAAAAGCTAAAAAAGAGGTTTTCAGCCTTCATGGTTACAAAAAAGTGCTTGAAATCGTGAACACTAAATGCTTGAATCCAAAATTGATTATTTTAAAATCTTTTGGTTTTTTTAAGGAAACCTCATGAATTTTAAATGCCTGTGGTTGGTAATACAATTAGAGGTCTACTTATCTTTGCTTCTCATCATTGCTACTACTTGTGTGTTATGCAAAGCTGCCATTTCATTTTGTATCATGAGACTAATACATAATGCCACAGGCAAGAAATGGTTCTTACTAACATTTGTGAGTCTTGCTTAGTCTGTTTCCAGAAACTTACGTTGATAAATCTGCAAAAGTTAAATTTAGGTCATGGTAGGAGGAAAAGTACAGTAAGAATAATTTATCTTAAGATAGAAAGGCCCAGTTCTCCACTCCTTGTTCACTTGCAAAGTACCATTGAAATCACTGTTGCCTTACTCAAGTGAGGCCGAAAGCTGCAGGATTGGGCCTCTATGGTAGCTATAGTGGAGTTATTCTGTTCAAGGCTGCTATCCAGAGTAGTGATCCACTTGACTTTTTTTTTATTGGAAAAAATTGCACAAGTATAATCTCAGCAGTTTATTTCTCAAAATAGCAAAAAATAGTTAGACAATATCACTGCTTTCCAATTTTTTTTTTAAATCAACGTTTCTGAGCAGTGAAACGGGGTGGTAAGAGACCAAATGTGATTCTTGGAGGTATAAGCAGAAGCATATTGAGTAGGGAAGTGGTATTATGACATTTGTGAGATCATTACTAGAATATTGTGTCCAGTTCTGCTCTTCATATCAATATCCTCATCAAGCACCTTAAATACATGAATTCTTATTTTACATCTTCATGGTACAAAACAAAATATTGCTCAAACAATACACTTTTTGGTCCAATTGTAAGCACCTGATAGAACGTCAAATTTAAGTTTCCAGTCTATACTACTACTGCTGCTATATTTTTTTTAAGAAGTCCATTAGAATAGTTCCAGTAATGTCAACCAAATTGACAAATTCTTTAGACTGTATTAAGACATCTGCAGGAATCCTCTCACATGATCAGAGCAGATAGTCATATGGTGGAAACAGATAATGAAAGATGGAATTTAAAATGATCACAAAATTAAATTTGCAATGGATTTTAGCATGAACAAATAATTTTATTTCAAACTTCAAAATTTTTTGATCCCGAACAGGAAAGGCAATAGCAGTGAATAGGTAGGCCAAGGAGAAAACACTAACTACAATGTATAAAGTACCTTGTATTTACATACTATATAAAGCCATATTACACATGAGATACTTAATATATCAACTTTATAATGCTTGTATAGGTTATCTTGACACAAAGTTGATGAAATTGAACCTGTTGTTCTTGTATTTGGGACACATGGTCCTCTTTGTAGTTAAAAGGTGTAGAAAAGGACTAAGAGTTGCAATTGTTTTGTCAGAATGCACCCTGATTTTGGAGTTAGCAGATCTTCTCTATGGGACTATTTTAAAAAAAATTCTATTGGGCTGATTATCACTGTTACACTATGGATCTTGTTGTTTCCTTTAAAGCAACCAGTCTCCTGTCCTCTTCAAAGGAAGTAATTATAAGTCTGTACCAGTGAAGAACCAAATATTTCACCACTGGTGTTGACTAGTACAGAAGAATGAGGATCCAAGGCACAAGTTACGGCATGAAGTTCTCTCAACCCACCCAGAAGCCCTGTGAGAAACACTAATTGAACCTCAAGCAAGAAAGACCTCTTTCTTGGCCTTTGTAGCTTGCCTTCCCTCCCATAGACAAAACGGTTCAATTATGTTAAATTTTATTTGCAAATTAAATGGGAATCGGGCAAAGGAGACACAAGGAACAAGAATTATTCACTGCCCATTCAGTGAGACTTGGGAGTTGTCATGTGACTGACATGGTCCATTGATCCTATATTTTGCGTGATGTTTTCCAATATTAGACAGATAGATACTGCTTTAGGCTGCTACAAAAAGTAAAATAAAAACAAACCCCTGAAAAATAATAATGACCTTGCATTTCTTCTGACCTTAAAGTAACAAAAAGCAGTGATTTTTGAGAGCTGGTGAAAGTAAAATAAGAACAGCTGTATTGGATCAGACCAAAGGTCCATTTAGTCCAGTATCCTATATTCTGACACTGGCCAGTGCCTAGAACAGAACAGGTAACATCAAGTGATCTATCCCCTGTTGCCCATTCCCAGCTTCTGACAAACAGAGGCTAGGGACCCCATCCCTGCCATCCTGGCTTATCGCCATTGATGGACCTATCCAACTGGTGAGATGATTGGTACAAGAGAGCTGTTATGTCTTTGATTTCTCCTTTAAAGATTAATTGAAAAGCTGACTAAATCTGCATTCATTTTTTTTCCTGCAACAGTAGATAGGGATGTTGCTAAATCCCTACCTAGTGCAGACATAATGGTAGGGCAGTGCAGGGAAATTTGCGCTGCCAATACTAGTGCTTTACTTTTTCTGAGCACTTCTAATTTAGCATCTTTTCACTTAAACTAAAAGGACATCAATTTATTTATATTAAAGGTGCATTACCTACCATTGGAGACTAGCAGTGGTTCAGGAACATGGGGGAGGTTCTCCATCCCATTGTTCAAGGACTATATAAGCCATTCAGGTCTGCCTCCTTTTAAGGATATAAATAGGTTCCGTAAGTATACCAAACTGGATCTGGTGTCAGTGTTATGTGTCATACTTAGGGATGATTCTACGTAAAGAATAAGTATTTTAATGTTTTGCAACATTCATATTTAAAGCACCACCTGTTTTAGCTATCAAAGCATAATTTTGTATACTTTTGGACCAAACTATAGCTCCTACTAACTGGTTAGTCTTTCAGGATGGAAACTAATTTAGTCTCCAGAGATGAAGTAAAGGTCTGGGAATGGAATGTTTCCTCAATATTTCACCGATCTTCCTCATGATGGAGTGTTGTCATTTACAATGTGTAGTTTACCAGTGTGGAACAGGAAGGCTTAAGGTAGAATAAGATGTATACAAAAATGAGAACATCTAAGGTGATATGGGGACAACCACAACCTTCATTGAAGTTATGGCCATCTTTATCAGTTCTGCTATGAGAAATTACCATAAAAACAGTGTTGTGAGGGTCCATATTTTTGTCTCAATAATTTCCTGATCAAATTTGCTATATTGACAAGTACATAATACTTTTAAAAATTAACAGGAGACCTTGGAAATGTAATTTAATGCAATTGAAGAGACAAATGGTGTTCTTTCTACCTCATGGATCACCACCAGTAAAATGTACCCAATTAATAAATGTAGTTAAGGTGCAAATGAAGCACAGATTTCTGTACAACTCTAAGTAAAGATTTTGAACTTGGAACTTAATATTTGTTGCTGTATGAGTCACAGTAGACTCTCTGATTCAGTCTCTCATAGCTGTGCTAGCTCAATGCAGTGCTAAAAGGATTAAAATCAGGAAACAAAATATTTTGTCATCCAAGCTCATTTGAGTAGGAATGTGCCACTTGTATAGTCATTTTCAGTGTTGCTCTCTTCCTAGCTGTGTTCGCTCAGTGGGAATGTACGTTACTTGCTGTGGAGAACCATATGTTGTATGAGCAGTAAACAATGAACTTCCTGACAAGCAAGAGCAAAACCTTAGGCCTGTGTGACGGAGTTGGCATGTGAGATCTATCTCACTGGCATGGAACTCGTGTCTCCCTGAACCAGAAGAGTGGGCCGCCAACCCAGCTCAGAACACATCAAGGCTTGCCCACATTTGAAAGGTATCTATACATGAAGTAGGGCCATGTACTACTTGGAGGTGGTGATTGACCTGTCCAAGCTTATGATGATGCCTGTCTCCATTATGAGGGTAGGAGTGTGAGAGAGAGAATGGAGAGTGCATGTGTGTAGGAGGCAATGGTATGAACCAGGGAAAAGAAAAGAGAGACGAATGGAAAGAATGAAGAAAACTCTATTTGACCACTAGAAAGGGAAACATCTTGTGTTGCTCTGTGGCAATCTTGGTTGAGTTAGCAGAATTATTGGCCTTTAAGGAGTCTCTGTCCCATGCAGATCTTTTGGCTAAAGGACAGTCTCAATGAAAAGAAGACTGAGGGAGGGAAATGTGATATAAAGCCAGAGGGTAGGATATTGTGAGTACTTCAATGTGTATAAAAAGTAAAAAAAGACTGGCATAATGCCCCCAGTCTTTCTCTTGCTCTCCCCCTCCCTTAATAGCAAAAAGGTTAACCAATTGGCCGGCCATTGGTAGTAATTTCCAAGTGTCTTAAAAGTTTCTTAAAGCAACTATAAATTATACTGTAGACTAAGGATTTTAAACCCAAGAAAAACAAGGATTGTTCATCTTTAGCACTGCAACTATTGAGCATTTGTCCACTAGTTTGCAATAAACCATTTCTGATTGCTTAAAAACACATGTGTTGAGATTAAATTCAGCACTCTTAATTCCTGCCATTAATGTATTACAGGAAAATGAAGACACAAACCTGCTTATGCTTTTTTAAGCTTTATTTTTGTACAGAAAATCCAGAGAAAAGTAGGAAAATCTCTCTCTATTGCTTGGAGATCTTTGTCATTCTAATAGGAAACCATTTTCATGAGTAGTAAAGTAAGTGTAGAAAACCTGTTATACAGTTAAACATGCTCAGGATCTTTGTCATAAAAGCTCTGAAAAAATGTAAATGTAAAACAGCTACATGTAAGCCTTCAAGTCAGAGATTTTAAAGCAATAAAAATATGAAACAGTTAGGCTAAAACCGTCCTTTGGGACTATTAGTGTGCATTCAAAGGGTAGAACATAAATGGACGTGGCGAGCCCAAAGGACAAAGCCCATTAGGACTAAACCCAGTAATGCGCCATAGAAGAACATTTCAAGGGCAAAGATTTTTTTTTTTTGAGATGGATGGATGTTTCATCCTCACTCAAACCAGACTGTGTTTTTCTTGTGAGTATCTTTACATTCTTCTTCATATCTTTTAAACACGTGGCTTGTAAGTTATTGGCTTGACAACCATGGAGATTGAAGTCTCCTATTTATCCACAGAAGGGACATAGAAAGAGAGGAGGATTATTGTGGAGTTAAGGTTGTGACACTGCACCCATATTCTTCACAGCCATATTATTCTGATATAATTATGGCATAATTATGATGCATTTTGTATGAGATGGATCATGTGAGGTGTCAGGAAAAGTTATAAATGATGATTTTATTTGTATGTTGTATCATTTTTGTATCTGAAGTTATGAATGTTGACTAGGGATCTGTATTTCAAATGGGCTTACTCTGGAAAACACTCACAGCCCAGCCCTTCAGGTACAAAAATGAAGAAGCCAGATAGGGCTGATGGCCCATCAGCAAAGACAATGTACTGTGGAATAGCTTAACCTTCCTGTGGGTATTTTGGCTAGCCTATAAGCAGTGGATGCTACAACACTGCAAAGGCATGTGACCAGACCACACGTCTCTGGACTCCATCTTGTGATGTAAATATTTTTCCACAAACCCATCTGGGAACCAAGTCTTGAAACAAAAGGTTCCCGCCATATGCTAAAGCTACATAAGGCATGGAGTGACATCATCTGTTGTTCTTCACTCCCCACACAGGAAGACTTCTGGAAACACATGAGGAACAAAGACTGAATTGGGGGAAGTGCTGGACCCAGGCTAAAGGGATTTCTAGTCTGTGTGTGAAAGGCCTGGGGATTCCAAGCTCTAAAGAAAGTGCAGTTTGTCCCTTAAGAATCTGCAGCCTGCTTGTATCATCGGCCATGGTGAGAATTTGCTAATTCATATCCTGTGTTTCCAGTATCTTAGACTTAGTTTGCGTTTTTGTCTATTTACTAGGTAATCTGCTTTGATCTGTTTGCTATCACTTGTAATCGCTTAAAATCTATCTTTGATAGTTAATAAACTTGCTTTTACTTA
Source organism: Caretta caretta (assembly GCF_965140235.1). Classification (NCBI taxonomy): domain Eukaryota; kingdom Metazoa; phylum Chordata; order Testudines; family Cheloniidae; genus Caretta; species Caretta caretta. The sequence continues at coordinate 169,539,128 of NC_134207.1, forward strand.
TCTAAACCAGCGAGTAGGAGTGAAGGGCGTGGGAAATCATAGCTCAAGGGGCAAAGACTGCTATATATTCCTCTCCACATTGAAGCACTCTATGAGCTTATGCTGCACAGTTCTCTGTGCAGCGCAAGATGGTATAATTTTGGGATTATGCTCCAGAAGGGGTATGTGCCTGGGGAACTGAGAGTTACCTTGGCTTTAGCCTTTCTACTTTTGGTTAGTGCAGTGGCTAGTCAGAGAGCCTGCATGTAACTACAGCTGGGTGTGTCCTTACCTGTGTGAATGCTGGTGGAGGTGTAGGACCGGGAGTGGGTCTGCAGCTTGTCACAGCAGCACAGTGAGAGGGAGCCCAGGCTGGTGAGTCAGAGAGCTCAGTGGTACGCCAGTTCCAGGTGGTCCCTATCTGTATTTGCATAGGAGAGGAACTGCACAGGCATCAGTCTGCACCACCCTTTATGCCCTGAGTTCAGAGCACAAGGACAACAACTGTGCAGGTTCAAACCAATGGACCCTACTTGCTAGAAATCTGTGATCTCAGATGCATGGTATGCATGTGTGGAATTCAGTTAGGGTCCACACATCTCGAAGGACCTCCTGTTACAGGCCGGTAACCTCCATTTCTTTGCCTTGCAGAAATGTTTGTAAGGATAAATCAATGTTAAATAATAAAAATATCAAATACTATGGTGATGGGAACTATATCTAAATGGAGTGCTCTGCCAACGTTCCTGGACATAAAGTATCTAACGCTGTTTGTGAGAGTGGTGGTATTTCAGTCTCCTATGCCTCATTCTGCCTTTGGCCCTTCTTTTTGGGGATGGTGTACTAGAAGGCGCTTAATGCAGGAAGGGTGTATGTAAATGATGATAATATTTGTCCCCTTATCATGATTATATGGAATCACAGTGCATTCCAAATAGGAGGTGCATATAAAAAAAATAACAACCAAGCTTGTATACAGCTAGAATTCTGTCTGTCTGGTTTAGAAGAGACCATGCTCTGTCTTGAGTTCTGTATAGCACGTACAAATACCTAATGTTTGAATAACGTCATAAGTAGACACATCATTAAAACAGAGATGTGGATTGACACCACCAAATTATTTTCACATAAACCATCTATCAACCACAAGATGGTAATGGTTTTCAGTCATTATTGACTTGTGGTTGATTTCAATCAGTAACCTAGAAGAGAAGGACTTGAACCATTACCAATCCTCTGAACCATCTAATACATGAAGTAGCCAATATATTTTAAGAGCCCTGCACTTTCCTCTGTTGTTGGTATCATGCATAGTAAAGCAGTCATCAGGGGGTCAACTAGGTTACTCAAAGTTGGATGGTTTGGACCCATGCCAGTAACCTAGAAGAGAAGGACTTGAGCCATTACCAATCCTCTGAACCATCTAATACATGAAGTAGCCAATATATTTTAAGAGCCCTGCACTTTCCTCTGTTGTTGGTATCATGCATAGTAAAGCAGTCATCAAGGGGTCAACTAGGTTACTCAAAGTTGGATGGTTTGGACCCATGCTCCAACCCTCTCTTATTTTGTTTATGTTCTTAGTGTTTTCCCCATCTCTGTTTTATTATGTAGTTGAGTAAATCAGCACATTCCCAGACTGCAGTACTGTAAGTAAAGGGTGCATTGCTTGATGTTTTTGAACAATAATCTTATGGATCTCTTGTATGGAAAACAATAAGCCTGAGCCAATAACTTCTTCTTACTGGTTTTCTGTCATGGTAGCTTTCTGCAATCTCTATGCAAAAGCTCTCTTGCTTCTAGCTTTTTAAAAATTAGTTTCCTGTTCATGTAAATCAAATTTATCTGAAGGTGAAGACATTGTCTGTGTTTAGCATTCATTCTCATGACTTATTCCTTGCTGCCAGTTTTGCAGATCTATTAGTGTGATTATGATCAGAGACGTAATTGAATGTCAAGTAATGGTATCCAAATGACATCTTGATATTTCATACTTTTTCTGTTTTTGATCCAACTTATACCAAGAAAGCAAGATAAGCAAGATAATTTTACAAACTAAAGATATCACACAGACAGCATTAGTAACTGAAATCTTCAGCTTTCTGTATTCACCGTATACTACACTGTAGTATGGACAGTAGCAAAGAATACTTCCTCAGAGTCTCATGTCAAGGTACTTCAATCTTGTATCGAAGGGAGGAGAGGATAATTCCTGTGGTGTATTGCTTTGAGATCGACTGATAAAAGGTGCTGTATCAGAGATGCGTATTATTTACCCTGCAGTGCCAGCAATAGAGAGAAATTAAAATACTAAGTACAATTAAGGTAACTTAAATATATTAACCTGAAGTGAAATAAACCTGTAATATGCCTGCGTTGTGCAGGAGGTCAGAGTAGATGATCATAATGGTCACTTGTCACCTAAATATCTATGAATCTATGTTTGTTTCCATTATCAGTTAATTTACAACATAGTACCTTTTATGAATTCATGGTTTCCCTTTCAGTGGGGTTTGGGAGATCTATAGGTAAGCTAATACCTGCATCTACTTTTTAAACACAACACAGTTTCTGTACTGCACATTCTATCTTATCTCCAATGCCCTCACATTTTGGTTGTCTCCTGTGAATTCTTTTTTTCCTATCTGCTGTACCATTTGAAATCTCATGTTAAGGAAATCCTATTTCCCCCCATAGTTTGATCCTTTTTTCTTTTGCAACTGACACTATCAAGTCCTTAATATTTTATTATAGCAATTTGGTCTTCATATCTGAATGTATTCCCTTGTCTGGAATGCTTACTTGCTTACTTTGAGTCTTTTTTGTGTAAGTGGGAGGGCTACATATTTCATGCGCAACCATAATAGTATGTTAGTTATCCAAAAAATAAGTTTGTCCATGATTTCTTTCAGGACCCTGCCAAAATCTTATGCTGTCAGTTTTAAACATCAAAAAGTTATGATGCCTTCTTTCCAACTTTCCTGTCCTGTGTTGTATTGAGGAATTACAATTGTTATGGCATTTTCTGCAGAAAAAGTGTTCAGTAAGGCTTAGATCAAGGGATATGGATATTGACTTGAGGATGGTGGTGTTAAAAAAGAGTCTCTAATCTAAATAACCAATTCTAGTCATCTAGGCATCCCTATGTTTTTCACAAATTAGTTAACAATACATGTATGTGTGTGTGTGTGAGAGAGAGAGAGATAAATGTATGTTATTGTCCGGAAGCCTGTTAATGTTTGGATGATTACTCCCTGGTGATTCAAGCCAGCCAGCAAATGGAAGCCAAAGAAATCTTTTTTCCATACTTTTTTCTGCAATGTACTTATTCTTAAAAAAAATACAAAAAACAAAAACAAAAACAAACAAAAGAAGACCTGAAATCTCACAATCTTATTTTTCTTTCCATGTTTTAAATGTTTTATAGTGTAGTGAACACTTTTCAAGGGAGCATTTTCTGGTTGCTTTTGGCAAAGTTGTACCAATGTTTCCACTTTAACTTTTTTATTTAATGATTCCAAAACTTAATTCTTCTGGTTTTGATTTTTTTTTATTTTATTTTATTTTTGGTATTACAATTGTGTCCAGCTGAGCCCCATTATCCTTTCATTCGCACTCCACTGCCCCCAACTTTACATAGTATGTGTTCTCCTTCACACTATTTTCTGGAAATTGCTGACCTTTCAATAAGTGAAGTCAACCAAGTCAGGATTTGCACGACTGAACTGTAAAGAATGTCAACACCTGTCTAAACAGTATACTGAGATAGAACACAGCAGAAACTTGTAGAAACCAGTTAATGTTGATTCTTTGTACCTTGTTTAGAAGTAGTCTTAATTTTCTCCCCTGTGTACCTTCTTGGCTCTGCCAATTTAATGCATCTCAACAGTCTCATGGTTGTGTTCTTTTGCAAATGAGCCCTCACATTCTGTTGTGCTGCCTTCTAATGCATAGAAGAAGTTTGTGCATATTGCAACCTTATTCTTCTCCTTCCAATCCCCCCTCAATCATTACTACTTTCAGTTAGTTTTCCAACACTAACCTCCATCCACCATTCATGTCTAAGGGAACGAATTCAATCTTCTAATGTAACAACAAAAACAGAAATATAACCTCATAAACTTCATCCTTACCATATCATTCAACTGTTATCCTTGTGTTTGACATTTCTTTTCCTAATTTACATTCCAATCCAGCAAAGCTTTTAAACATGTGTTAATGTTATTTGTTACATTGGGACCTTGGATTTTAAGCTCCCGAGATAAGGTACTTCTCTTTTTATTTTAAGTTTACCTTACAAGCCCATGGCACTATAGAAATAATAAATAACTACGAAGTGTGTTTCAATACTTTGGTTGAATGTAATCTGAAAATTTTATTTTTGTTTAGCACGGTCCACTGAAGACCCAAAATCTGCCCTTTGGTATATAATACCTACTCTCCTGGAAATAGTGTGTATTTTGAAGGTTGAATTTAGGCCTTTAATGTGTATGAAACACACAAATGGATTTTCCACATTCTGAACAAAGGCATACTGTTGTACATAAGGAGTGGGGTTGGCTTCAGAGCCCAAACTCCAGCCTGAGCTGCAGTATCAGAGCAATATTTACACAGCTATTTTTAGAGTACTAGCTTTAGCCCCCCATGCCCAAATCTGTCAACCCAGGATGCTTGCTGCTGCTATACCATAAGGGGCCAGGGCATGGGCCTGCTCCCATGGAAGTTAGTGAGTAAGTCCACGCAAGGGAAGACTCGCTTTCTAATTTAAGAATAAACTAATGGTTGGAATCTATCTCAATTCAGCTGTGACTGTGTCATGCATTCTATGGATACAGGTAATTCGACAGATCAGATCAATACTGCCTCAGCTTGCAAATTACTGAGCTCTCTGACATCCTGCCTAATGGAGGAATGGCACTGCTGGGATCAGTTGTTTGGGCTTGACTGAGATATAGTGACCATTTAAACATTGACTTCTGGAACTCAAAGCAGGGTGAAGTCAACCTCCTAGTGGATTGGTGCAATAATGGGGATTCAGTACCACCAAGGCATCCTGTTGGGAGGATTGCCTCAATTAGCTGCTATCTCATAAACTGAGGAAGCAGTCAATATTGTGAGTGTCTTGGAAAGAATGAAGGTGCATGAAAATCTTGTCAGTTGTGCCCAGAGCTGTGTGACACCTATGAGACACTGTACCTGTAGCATGTATGCAAGAAATTCTACCATGGATGCTATTGTAAGCAGAGTCAGGATGAGCTCCACCCTGACATCTGGTGGTGAGGTGTGGCAAGTTGTGGAAAAGAACTTCAGGGGCTGATCTCATTTGCATAGGCACACCCACCCCGCCTAGAATGAGGCCATAACTGCCCAAATGGTCACTTTGGCTGTTGTGGGATCCCCAGTGTCTCTGTTATTGGGGCGGGAAGAATAAATTGTTATTACCCTGATTATGGGAACTGTGCTTGGAACTGTACTTGGCCTTTTGTTATGATGGAGGGACTCACCATCAACTAAGTAGCACTCGCTAGGCAAGGGACATGGATTCCAAAACTCTGTGAATGGAGAGAGGTTTGAGACAAGTATTTGTACCCCCCTTTGTGAGGGCCTGAAACACCAATTGCACCTCTGTCTCTCTCCACTGTGGAATGTCAGAGCTAATTTTGGGTCTATTAAGAGTCTTGCTACAGGTACTGTGCTAAATTCACTTTGGCCTTATGGTGCATGAGCACTAAGACTCCCACTACTATGAGCTGGAATCACTGAGAGCTGAAATCACTGAGCACTGTGTCAAGTAGTGGGGAGCCGGAAGAACTAGAGTGCAGTGGTGCTGTTCGTGGATAGGCTGGCGGAGTGTTCGTGAGACGGTGAGGCGAGCTGTGCAGAGCGGAGCCGTTCGTGAGACAGCGGAGTGTTCGTGAGATGGCGAGCTGAGCAGAGCTGTTCGTGAGATGGCGGAGTGAAGTGTTCGTGAGACGGCGAGCTGTGTAGAGTGGAGCCGGTCATGGTGGAGCGGAGCCGTTCGTGAGACAGCGGAGCAGAGCAGAGCCCTGTGGGGCAGTCAGCTTCAGAACACGTAAGGTACCCCTTACCTCTTTCCCCCCACACAGGCACATTTTAGCCAGACTGGGGAGCAACACTCTGCAGATGAACTTTTGAACTCTGGGGCTGGACTTTTTGAACTTTGGGTGATTTGGACTCAAGAGACATTTGGGTTCTGGGACTCAAGAACCCGAGGGAAAGGATATGGCCCAATTTGCTGGGGTGGGTCTTTGCTCATAGTTTGGTTAATGAACACTAGTTGTGGTGTTTCCCCAATTTAATGCTGATGTCGTTTACCTCATGTTATTAAAGATTCTCTGCTACACCGAGACTCTGTGCTTGCGAGAGGGGAAGTATTGCCTCTTTGAGGCGCCCGGGGGTGTGTAAGATTTTCCCAGGTCACTGGGTGGGGGCTCGAGCCAGTTTTGCATTTGCTTTGATGAGAGGGAACCCCTGTGTACTGAACCCAGCCCTTGCTGCTGTCAACTTGGCCTGGCAGAGGGGTTACACTATTGATGTGGGGAAGGCTTCAGACTTCTAGTTCCAACATACAACCTGATTTTTGCCAGGCACTTTAGGCATTCCTAGGAAAGAAAGGAAAGGCTTTAAATGATGTAATAACTTGTGTAGTGCCATGGTACCTTGACCCTCTCCTGTTGCTACCCTGATTCAAGCCTTAAGATTCTTCAAGGAGAATGCTACAAAGTCACATCTGGAGGATAGTCCCATTAAAAAAAACATCATCACTTGTTTCTGCGACGAAGCCACCTTGGCCACGTGAGGATAACTTTGATCTCTAGATAGAACAAGTATCAGAAGGGTAGCCATGTTCATCTGGATCTGTAAAAGCGGCAAAGAGTCCTGTGGCAACTAACAGACGTATTGGAGCATAAGCTTTCGTGGGTGAATACCCACTTCGTCAGATTCATGTAGTGGAAATTTCCAGAGGCAATGCAGTTATACTGACCTAACTCCTGGTGTAGACAGCACTATGTTGACAGGAGGTTGACATAGCTACTGCCTCTTGGGGAGGTGGAGTACCTACACTGTTGGGAGAAGCTCTCCTGTCAGTGTAGGTAATGTCCTTACTAAGTGCTACAGTGGCACAGGTTCCATCACTGTAAAGTGTAGACAAGCCCTGCAGGTGTCTTCATGCCACCTGGAAAATAGAGAAGTATTGTAAGTGTTTTATAACTCTGTTAATAATTCATTCAGTTAATTGGTACCAAAGTAGGGTTAATTGATTTGAAATTCCCAGGATCATTCCAGCACATTAACCCTTTTTTGCGACCCTTCAGTTCTCTAGTACAGTAGCTGACTTAAATGAGAGCTAGTATATATATAAAATATATTTTTAAGCATCACAGTCATTTAAACATTGAGTTCTGTCAGAGCTCTTGGATGAATCCCATCCACTCCTGGCTCTTAGCTCATTGCTTTTTATTAGTTTGTTCCAGGGCTTTCTGTTTTGACATCTCACTGTTAATACTGCTTCAGGAGCCAGGGAGTTAGCTGTGATGGTGGCATTGCCAAGATATTTAATGGATATTTAACAGCTTTCTTTCATCTCGCTGTCTCCAAATGATATTCAGTGTCAAAATCTGGATCAAGAAGAGTCTTCTGAAAGATGAAGTTCTAACTGACAGTAGAACAAACCAAGATATGATTAAATCCCTTTACTGCTTGCTGTGGAATAAAGGATACCAGTAAAGGTGATGGTACCTGTACCCTGTCTCAAGACCTAATTCAAATATTTTATCTGGTTTATAATGGATATGGATAAGCAATTTGTCCATAATACAGGTCCTTGGAGTCCTGTAAGACTGAGTAATAATCATTCTTGGATTAGATAAATGTTTGATCAGGCTGGGAATGACATTCCCTCTTTCTTCATACATTCCACTCAGGTGTAGCTGTTACTAGAGACCAAAAGAAAAGTTATGAAAGCAGTTCATTGGTCTGGGTCAAAGACATTTCCATTGCCCTGTTCTTTGGCTTTAATGAAGTACTTTTGATGTCAGATTCCACATTAGAACAAAAAGCTTTTACCATTGACATGTGATAGAAAATGGACTAGCCAAGTTGAAACTATGTTTTCAAGAAAAATGAATCCCTTTTCCTCCTCCTCTTCAGAAGCATCTAAGTGCTACGTTCCCATTTCTTTCCTATCTCTTTAAAAAAAAACACAACAAAACATTCCCACATAGTCACACCAAGAAGGTGAAGCCTAAAAAAAAAACAATCAAGGCATTTACTGTTTCCAGTTGCAGAAGAGGAAGAATTACTAGAACAAGAGGAAGAATTACTAGAACAATTACTGTGGACTTTGACTTTCCTCCCATTCTTCCCAACTTTTTGTCTGTTATCATGAGTTAGACACACTTTTGACCTAGGCTTGTGGTGTTGTGTAATTTTTTTTTTGACAGGGGGGAGGGTCAGGGAGGACGCCACTCTATTTTACTGCTGTGTGACGGAGTATATCAGGCATTTGCTGCCCCCATCAAAGGCCCTACTGCTTGGCCCTAAGAAGGTACCCTGCTAGAAGAGAAGAGCAGAGAGTTCAGACCTCCAGGAGTTGCCTACCGAGGTCTCCCTTACCAGTTGCAAGTGGAGCAAGTAAGACTTGGTCCTCTGACACATCTTTTGGGATCTCCTTGTTCTTGTGTTATGAGAAAGTAAATTTGACTCCTTATTTCTATATTATTAATTGCCTCTCATACATCTTCTTATGTAACTTCTTATTTATCTCCTGTCTAAACTAAATAGTGTCATCTTTACTCACGTGGACATTTTGCCATACCTATAATTTTCTTGACATTCTGTGGACCTTTTCTGTTTCTGCTACTTCTTTTAGAGATGAGGTTGACAAAAGGGAACGTGATGTTTAAGATGAATGGTGTATTTTCAGTCCTGTTCTTCATACAACTTAACTACTTGTTCTTTATTGGGTATGTCCAGATTGCATTTTAAAATCCATGGCAGCAAGTCTCAGAGCCTGGGTCTGGAGCTCAGACAATGGCGGTAGAACCAGCTGTATAGACATTTGGGCTCAGGCATTAAAGCCTGAGTAGGGGGAGGGGTTTCAGACCCTGAGCTGTAGCCTGAGCCACAAGGTCTGGCTGTTTTTTAGTGCTTTGGCATGAGCCCAATTCTGTAGACTCGGGCTCTGAGACTTACTGCTGCAGGTTTTAAAACACAGTCTAGAGATACCCATTGGCTGCTGCTGCATGACTATGATCCTGGGATTCTTAAGCAGCTATTGTAGAGACTATTGGTGTATAAGGATATAGTTCCAGTGGTTTCATCTAATATATATTATGCTGCAGTTGTCAATACTGAATTGTTTCATTTAACTGACCAAACTCCAGAGTAAGGTTCACATGCCTGTAATCCCCACAACAAACCCTAGCAAGATTTTAAAAAGAGAGGTGTAATACTGGCTACCCTCCCAATCCTCAGAGAGTGCCTCCTTTTTATTACATGCAAATGAAAGTTCTAAGGTAAATATTACTTCATGGTCATCTGTGCATAAATCAAGACTAAATACAAAAAGTGGTGCCTCATGGAAGACATTTCTCTCCTTGTTTACTCCTTTTATTCTCTGGAAATCAAACAGATCAAATGACTGTCACAGGCTTCCTTCCACTATACTTAAGTCATTTCTTATTAGTCTCTGGGTTCTTAGCTGTTAGCTTTTCATATTCCCTCAAATTTCTCCTGCCTTCCAGATTACATTCTACCAACCACTGCTTGTCTCTTTCTAATGACATCCTTTATGCTGAATTTCCTCTTTGTGAAGGAATTTATTTTGACTTGAATAAAAGTTTGATTTCTTGCCATTTTTCCAGACTCTTCCTCCCCTCCCCCCCCACTTTCTGCTTTATTTGTTTGTTTGTTTGTGGTGGTTTGTCAGTATGCAGGGGATACAGAAGTCAATGGGTCCACTCACATGCTTGAAGTTAGACATGTACTAAAGTGAGCACTTTCTTGACATTATCCCACTAACCCTTTTGGCTTCTGTTCAGGAAACTAACAGGCTTGAAAGTTAATTATGTAATAAAAAATAGCAGAAGGAAAATAAGCTGGTGATGTTGGCATGATACCAGATCTTCATTATTACAGAGAACCTAGATGGGCACAAGAAGAAAACATAGCAAGTATAAAAGAACGGAAAATTTTGTTGGTTACAAATTAGACAGGAAAAAAATGGAAGAAAATCTTCAAAATTACAACTCTTCTATTGATCCAGGGCAAGAGAAAAATGTTTAGCATTTCCAAGCAGTGAATCAGTTTCCTCTGCTAATAGTATTAAGCCATTATGATGACAAGCAGGATTACACATCTCTTGTTCAGGACTCTTGCTGAAATGTTTACCTACAATACCTAACAAATCTTCACAATTTGAGTTTAAGCTCTGACATTGGCATCACTTTCTTCTCTTAGAAGCGAATGAGCATGTCCATGTGGGTGGTGAAAGACCTACTGTACATTCAAAAATGATGATTCACTGCTCACTAGTAATAAAATTAGCTAAACTGTTTAGTAATTCATGATAAACATGCCACTTTGAAATGACTAATTGTGCTCAGTGGAATTTTCCAGGTGCATCATATAGTTTTCTTAGTTATGGGGGGTTATCTGTAGAATCTGGCGTTCTTCTCATTGAGCTTTGACTACAGAGAAAGACACTGAGAGAAACTGAGTGAGGTGGAGGTTGGTGGTGGAGGGGTTGGGGAAAGGGGCAAGAAGGAAAGTGATCAACAAGTTACGGAAAGTCTTAGAATGAGTCAGTATCATTTGTTTCCTTAGCTGGAAGTCTTGAAAAAGAAGAAATATCTTTCTCATTAGTCTATAATGTAGGTTGAGAAGGATTTATGAAATGCATTTATTGAACATCTTGGAGCCAAAAAAACCTCTCGGGTCATAACAAAGCGATGACTTATTTGAGGGAAGTTGCCAAAAGAAAAATAGTGAGGTTTCATTATCGACACATGGCCCTGAAAGATACTATAGTTACCTGCTTTTATTCTTTACCTGGGAGCTTCATATTTGAGAACATCAATTGGCTCTGCTATTCCTTCTCAATCCCTGCCTGAAACTGCTGTGCTCTGTTAAGTAGCTGACATCTTTCAGCCTGAAATGTAGTTACACCCAACTCTGAAGTGCAAGGGGGGATTCCTATATACTATATGTATTCCTATATACTATATATATATATATATTCATAATGCACCTTGGGATCTTTTTATGAATGTACCCATAGCACTGTTCTGTTTAACAAAGTTTGTGATAACTGAAAAATGAACTTAAGGGATATGACAAGTCTTGAAAAGGAGAATAATTACTTGATAAAAATCTGCAGCCTTAGTAACTCTTCCATTGGATCATCTAAGGAATCACTTTTGGTGCAGAACAATCAAATGGATGCCCCATAAAAAAAATTACATGTAGGCCAGAGCCACAAGAAATGACCATGAAAACCCATAAATCTATCTAGATCTTTATACAACACTGTCATATTTGAATACCTCATGAACATTAATACATTTATACATACAATAACAATGTAGGAAAGTATTTTTATTGTATGGATGAAGAACTGAGGAAACTCAGTTCCCCATGTGCCAGAAAAGAGAGATTACATAACTTCCCTCAACTCATGCATGCCTTAACTACAGCAGCTTTGAGTCCCAGTTCAGTGCCTTAGCCACAAGACCAGCCTTCTGATCTCAAGTTAAATGTGGGAATTTCTGTTTCAATGGCATGGCATTATGACTGGAACTATTCTCGCACCCACTGGCTGCTCATGTGACTCCCAGGGGATCAAGGCACAAAGTGCATGGAGTGAAAACATGACTAATTAATTCTTACTCTTTTTGACCTGAACTGTAATCCACAATATTGGGGTCCTGCCCTTTTCCTAGTTAGGAGAAAAAAAATGATGCTGGAGTTAGGTATCTGTGAGGCAATCCTATTTATTTAGAAACAATGTACAAAGTCCTGTTTCCCTGAACATGAGGGGAATCAAATCACAGGAGGCAGTTTCTTTATTTAGAGTTCCAAGCCCCGTTCAGGCCAAAAGGTGTGTCTAGCTTTTTCCAAGGGCCATGCTTCCATTGTTTGCCCAGGCTGTGTCCTGGGGTTTCTGCTCCACTGTATCCTTCTGTTGTCTCTTTTCTGTCTCTCCCTCACATGCACACCTCTCTACTCAAAACAATACCCAGCACAGTGTCTCTGACCACATAGTTCAAATTCCCAAGTGGTCGCAGATGTGGGCAGAGATGTGCCCATGTTTTGGTTTGAGGCCCCTATTGTTTATCTGGTTCTATAAGGAGCTACATTTATTGTTGCATTTCCCCCCTAAGTAGTGTTCATTAATTCATTTCCACGTGTGACAAAATGGGAATGTTCAGTAATTTTTTTATGAATCATATTTGTGCCCCAGTTTCCCCCATACTTTGCATTGTTCCCTAGTGAGGGGAAAAGAATTGTTTGCTCTCAGGGCAGATCAAGATACATAGGTGTATGTGTGTGTCACCTACCAGTCTGGGTGGAATGGATAGTCTAAAAGATCTGGGGCAGAGACAATCCACTACAAAAGTTATCTAGGGCATCTTAACTGAAACACTCATCATCTAAATATAGCTTTGAATAAAACTGTTTAAAGTTGTTTATTGTTTATATATAATTTATTGCTACTATCATGAATAGCAGCAATCTTTTGTAACAGCATTTTGCTTAAATCTATATGCCAACAGCTTGCCAGCTTTTACACCAGATTCCTGGTAGGTTTGCTTCAAACAGAATAAAGCAAACTCTGCCTTTTGGGACAGAAGTTTGTTGACTTCATATCTTAGATTGATGAAGGTTCTGAGGTTTTATTGGGATGGTGCAGAAACATAGTCTACATCCAAGGCCTTAATTTTCTTTGCAAGGATATCTAGTCTATGCAGGGCCATCCTTAGGCATATGGCTTTCCTATCCCTGTTCTGACCCTTCCTGCAGGCTCCCACAGCTGGCTGCTGCAGCCTGCTGAGTCTTCCTTGGGAGGGGATCTAGTAGTTAAAAGTGAAAAATCCTTCCAGCCTGCCAGACCTATCAGCACAACATTGAAACTGTTAAAGAGCCATTCAAGGGGTAATGAAGCCATTTAACAGGCATTTACCAAACCCCAGGTATATACTGTCTGTTTCTGAATTTACTGAGGAAAACAGTTGTGCATTCCTGTAATATTTACTCAGAACATGTCAATCTACACAGGACTGTAGTTTAAAATTTCCTTTAAAAATATTTCATTAGTGAGTTGGTGAATATTATAAAATCACATCTCTAAAAAATCCTTGCATAGATTTTTAGATGCACAATCACCTTTAGCCTTAAATGCTTGGATCTTCAGACATAGTTTTTTAAAATAAATCCTTCAAAAGACCACACTTATCTAAAATATGCATTTTAATTACAATAGTAAAAAAGGTTTCAGAGTAACAGCCGTGTTAGTCTGTATTCGCAAAAAGAAAAGGAGTATTTGTGGCACCTTAGAGACTAACCAATTTATTTGAGCATGAGCTTTCGTGAGGTACAGCTCACTTCATCGGATGCATACCGTGGAAACTGCAGCAGACTTTATATATACACAGAGAATATGAAACAATACCTCCTCCCACCCCACTGTCCTGCTGGTAATAGCTTATCTAAAGTGATCATCAGGTGGGCCATTTCCAGCACAAATCCAGGTTTTCTCACCCTCCACCCCCCCCCACAAATTCACTCTCCTGCTGGTGCTAGCCCATCCAAAGTGACAACTCTTTACATAATCAAGTCGGGCTATTTCCTGCACAAATCCAGGTTTTCTCACCCTCCACCCCCCCACACAAATTCACTCTCTTGCTGGTGCTAGCCCATCCAAAGTGACAACTCTTTACATAATCAAGTCGGGCTATTTCCTGCACAAATCCAGGTTTTCTCACATCCCCCCCACCCCCATACACACACAAACTCACTCTCCTGCTGGTAATAGCTCATCCAAACTGACCACTCTCCAAGTTTAAATCCAAGTTAAACCAGAACATCTGGGGGGCGGTAGGAAAAAACAAGAGGAAACAGGCTACCTTTCATAATGACTTAGCCACTCCCAGTGTCTATTTAAGCCTAAATTAATAGTATCCAATTTGCAAATGAATTCCAATTCAGCAGTTTCTCGCTGGAGTCTGGAGTCTGGACCCTGACCACACCACACGATCCATCGTCTACAGCCAAGCTCTGCGATACAATCGCATTTGCTCCAACCCCTCAGACAGAGACAAACACCTACAAGATCTCTGTCAAGCTTTCTTACAACTACAATACCCACCTGCAGAAGTAAAGAAACAGATTGATAGAGCCAGAAGAGTTCCCAGAAGTTACCTACTACAGGACAGGCCTAACAAAGAAAATAACAGAACGCCACTAGCGGTCACCTTCAGCCCCCAACTAAAACCCCTCCAACGCATTATTAAGGATCTACAACCTATCCTAAAGGATGACCCAACACTCTCACAAGTCTTGGGAGACAGGCCAGTCCTTGCCTACAGACAGCCCCGCAACCTGAAGCAAATACTCACCAACAACCACATACCACACAACAGAACCACTAACCCAGGTACTTATCCTTGCAACAAAGCCCGTTGCCAATTGTGCCCACATATCTATTCAGGGGACACCATCACAGGGCCTAATAACATCAGCCACACTATCAGAGGCTCGTTCACCTGCACATCCACCAATGTGATATATGCCATCATGTGCCAGCAATGCCCCTCTGCCATGTACATTGGTCAAACTGGACAGTCTGTACGTAAAAGAATAAATGGACACAAATCAGATGTCAAAAATTATAACATTCATAAACCAGTCGGAGAACACTTCAATCTCTCTGGTCATGCAATCACAGACATGAAGGTCGCTATCTTAAAACAAAAAAACTTCAAATCCAGACTCCAGCGAGAAACTGCTGAATTGGAATTCATTTGCAAATTGGATACTATTAATTTAGGCTTAAATAGACACTGGGAGTGGCTAAGTCATTATGAAAGGTAGCCTGTTTCCTCTTGTTTTTTCCTACCCCCCCCCGCCCCCCCCAGATGTTCTGGTTTAACTTGGATTTAAACTTGGAGAGTGGTCAGTTTGGATGAGCTATTACCAGCAGGAGAGTGAGTTTGTGTGTGTATGGGGGTGGGGGGGATGTGAGAAAACCTGGATTTGTGCAGGAAATAGCCCGACTTGATTATGTAAAGAGTTGTCACTTTGGATGGGCTAGCACCAGCAGGAGAGTGAATTTGTGTGGGGGGGTGGAGGGTGAGAAAACCTGGATTTGTGCTGGAAATGGCCCACCTGATGATCACTTTAGATAAGCTATTACCAGCAGGACAGTGGGGTGGGAGGAGGTATTGTTTCATATTCTCTGTGTATATATAAAGTCTGCTGCAGTTTCCACGGTATGCATCCGATGAAGTGAGCTGTAGCTCACGAAAGCTCATGCTCAAATAAATTGGTTAGTCTCTAAGGTGCCACAAGTACTCCTTTTCTTTTTGCGAATAGTAAAAAAAACCTGCTTCCAAAATCTTCGTGTCCTTTCTGTCCATCCCTTTCTCCCTTCACCCCTTCTCCCCCCAAACCCCTGTTGAAGAGAGCCCTTAAAGGGACAACACCCCTTTCCTTCCAGATAGCTGGACAAAGAGTTTCCCTTTCTTTACTTCTGAATATCTGATGAACTAGTTTTAAGAGAACCCTCCAGCAAAATCAGTACCTTAGAAAGATATAATATCCTTTGTTATGCCTAAAATCTTTGGAAACATATTTTTTAAAGTTGATGAAATTTCATAAACATGTCTATTGTTATGGAGATCACACAAAGTAAATTAGTGTTCCCTTTTTTCTAAAGGCAATGAACATTGTTATGAACACACTAAACCTCTGTGACTGATTAATTTAAAATAATGTCTTTGTTTCAGTGAGTTAAATATGTAGTAATCTGGAATGATTACTTTATGAAGGCTTAAGAGTACATTTAAAATATAAAATCAGCTTAGAAATACTGAATAAGAAAATGTAAAACAGAGAAGAGCTGCATCATGTATATCATAATATTTAATGTTATATTCAGCAAGACAGCTGACTAACCCTTACTACAAAGTTTTTGCAAATAAATGTGTGACAAACATCAGGGCATATCAAAAAAACCTGTGATTGACATTTTGTATTTCCAAGTTTAATGCTTTTAATTCGGTACCTTCTGCATGTCCATTCTGCATGAGGGAGAGGGTACAGGAGTCTCTGCAGGGAACTGTGACTCTTCGCCACTGTGAGGCAGGCCGGGCGTCTCGTCATCCTTTGCTGTCTCATCCCTCCCCACCCCCTGCCGGGCTGCAAGCTCGGGCTGCTGTCGGGCATAGGGGCACCAGTTTAATAATACTGCATAGGGCCCCATAAATCCTAAGGACGGCCCTGAGTCTATGTTCTCTCCATTTGTTTAGTGGTGACATAAGAGATGATACAGTCTCCGATGAAGGCTTTAAAGGCTCCCAAACTGTGGCGGCTGATGAAACAGTGGGGACACTTTTTTCTTTTAAATTTCTAACTCCTAGTGGATAGAGTTAACAAATGATGTATCAGACAGCAGAGGGGTGTTTAATCTCCATATTTCAGTTGGGGATGCATATCCTGGGGGAGCCTAAAAGACACATGTATCAGAGAATGGCCAGATATAACAATAGTACCAATGCCACAATCAGTGACAGAACTAAGAAATAGTCCAATCTTGAATACACTGAATGAACTTTGGGGTAGGAGGTGAAGCTATTGTCGCTGGCTGTAGAATTCCCCAATCTCCATACATATATGGCTGATTGAGGCCTACAGGGTATGTGAAGTAGCTGAGAAGTATTAGTGTTTTTATAAGGAGATGGAAAAGATTTGTCAAGGATTGGATCTGGAGTTATGTTAAAGTTTCCAACTATAATAATAGGATGGTGGCCCATGTCATTCATACTAATAAATTTATGAAAATATTTTGAATCATCCTGATTTGGCCCATACAGATTGACAAAGATTATTACAGGATTGCCTATTTCAGCTTAAAGACAGCAAATCCGCCCTCATTGTTAGGTCTTGTGCTCAGAATATTTACATTCGACTTTATGCACTAGTATAGCAATGCCCCTCACTTTAGAATTAAAGCAACTAGATTGCGAGAGGCCTACCAATCTTTATTCACTTTACAAGCTTCAAGTTCTGTCAGACATGTCTCCGAGAGCATGGTGATGTCAACATTCTCTTTTTGTTAAGCATTTTGTATATATTTTTTTCTTTCAATAGGGTTATTAAAACCCGTTATATTCCAGGAGACTCATTTAATTATTGGCGCATTCATTGTTAAAATATACCAAATAAAATATAAAGTCACTTTGTGAATAAATGACAAATTGGGAATTTTCCTGAGCAGCATACAGTTCTTGCATATTTAAGCAGCAAAAGTTATATAATCCAGGGGTAGGGTGTGCACTTCCCAGTATGTATTCTACAGAGTGGGGAGGAAATTCCCAGCTTGGGAGGGTAACAGGAGGGGAATAGAAAGAGAAATAAAATAAATGAAAAAACAAAATAGAAAATTTAGTGGAGAGAGATACACATTACTGCCATACAATCAAAATGAATAAGCTATTTAAACAGTCCAAAATACACACTTAACAGCCAAAGGGGGCAGCCAGATCAAGTGAAACTTGGAGAGCCTCACAACCCTAGAGCCCCAAACATTACAACTACAGTAATTACCTATTATCAATAGAACCTTAATACATTAGTCCATAAGCAAGCACCATCTAATAAAGCAAATATTTATATAATTACTAAGAAAATGATAGATTTTACATTGATGCTCCTTTCCCATGAGTGAAGGCAATAAGACATAAGTTGATGATAACCAGTCAGCCCCAGTGAGAGAGAGGAAAAATAAGGAATTAACATATGAATATCAATTAGGACCCATCAACTAGTTTTCAGCAGCCATAGCAGATCTCAGAGAGCAATACATACATTCCATAGGGTCAGATCATTCCATAGATGCTTCCTATTGTGAGGGAGGACTTTGCAGATTTGTGAGGTATTTTTCTGCTTTCTGAGGGGAACTGAATGATACTATCTTCTTGTTTCAGAGTAACAGCCGTGTTAGTCTGTCTTCGCAAAAAGAAAAGGAGTACTTGTGGTTAGTCTGTAAGGTGCCACAAGTACTCCTTTTCTTTTTACTATCTTCTTGTCATTCTTAATATGGAGCATTGCTGAGTATTTAATAAAATACTTCAAGTCCATCTTTCTGGCCAGTTGTTTCACTTGGTTTAAAGCTGCCCACATCACAGGCATGATCTTGAAAGAGCAGTGTTTCCGTTGCTGCTTCTTCCCATAATAGTTCTTTTTTCCTCTGGATTTCTTCAATATAAGCTCCTGTCATAAATATAAAGGGAAGGGTAAACACCTTTAAATCCCTCCTGGCCAGAGGAAAAACCCTTTCACCTGTGAAGGGTTAAGAAGCTAAGATAACCTCACTGGCACCTGACCAAAATGACCAATGAGGAGACAAGATACTTTCAAAGCTGGAGGGAGGGGGGAAACAAAGGCTTCTCTCGTCTGTGTGTTGCTTTTGCCGGGACCAGAGCAGGAATGCAGGTCAGAAGTCCTGTAAAGAGTTAATAAGCAATCTCGTTAGATATGCGTTAGATTCTGTTTTGTTTAAATGGCTGATAAAGTAAGTTGTCCTGAATGGAATGTATATTCCTGTTTTTGTGTCTTTTTGTAACTTAAGGTTTTGCCTAGAGGGATTCTCTATGTTTTGAATCTGATTACCCTGTAAGGTATTTACCATCCTGATTTTGCAGAGGTGATTCTTATATTTTAATTAAAATTCTTCTTTTAAGAAGCTGACTGCTTTTTCATTGTTCTTAAGATCCAAGGGTTTGGGTCTGTGTTCACCTATGCAAATTGGTGAGGATTTTTATCAAGCCTTCCCCAGGAAAGGTGGTGAAGGACTTGGGGGGATTTTGGGGAGAAAGACATTTCCAAGTGGGCTCTTTCCATGTTATTTTTGCTAGACACTTGGTGGTGGCAGCAATAATGTCCAGGGACAAAAGGTAAAATAGTTTGTACCTTGGGGAAATTTTAACCTAAGCTGGTAAAAATAAGCTTAGGGGGTTTTTCATGCAGGTCCCCACATCTGTACCCTAGAGTTCAGAGTGGGGAAGGAACCTTGACAGCTCCTTAGTGGTAAACTTCAAGAACTTCACAATCAGTGCTCTAGGCTGAGCTCTTGTAGCTGGCTTGGGGGCAAGGGCCTGGTATACCCATTCTAGATCAAAATAAAAATCTGCTGGCTGATCCAACAACTTGGTGAGCAGTTTAGGGACAAATACAGAGGGTTTACCTTTCTCTGTTTCCACAGGGACACCCAAAATCCTGATGTTACATTTTTGTGGGTGGCTTTCTAGATCAATTAGCTTGGTCTTAGTAGTCTTGATAATCTGTAATAGTTCTTCATAACCTGTAATTTCTTCTCTTTGAGATCATCTGCTAATTTAGAAATTCTGTGTTCTGCTTCACCTGTCCATCTTGTAGTCCACTCTGAATTTCAGTCCTGGTGGTTTGAAGAAGCTGATATTGAGCCATTTTGAGCAGCTACTGATCACAGGCTCCTGGAGGAAAAGGGTTTGGAGATGCCAAACACAACTGAGCCTTTTGGGTTAACATGGCTGGTAAATGCCAGGAGAAGAGGAGGACTGCAGCCCAGAGATATAGTCTAAGTGTGGAAGGACCACAAGGTTCCACCCAGAGAATGGTGAAGGTAGTGGAACCTGTTCCAAAGGGGTGCACTTGAGAGAGACCAAAAGGGGTCTAAAGCACAGCTCACCCTGTAACTGTGACAATTGTAAAATAAGATGATGATACTTTCCTTATTATTAAAGCACTTTGAGGTCTATGCATGAATAGGACTTGTACAGAACCTTGTTGGAAGCCAGGAATTACTAGTAGAAGGCTCTTAACTGTGGAATTTACCAGAGGTCAAGGCTGAATCCAAGTCTTGCAACTTTCAGATTGTGATGAGGAATCTTCTTTCACTAGGCATTTCCTTAGTAACCAGGCTGCAAATAGGGAGGAGGGGTGAAATGACTTCTCGCCCTGAAAGTTCATTACATTACAATCTATATGGCAGTGCATACATACTACGGTGATGGACGCCTTAGAAAAGCATGCAGCCATCAGTAATACTAATATCAATTTGATATATGGGATGCTTTCTTCACAATAAAAATGTTTAAGGGGTAGGAAGAACAATCAAGGATGACTCTTTTTTTTAAAGCTCTACATTCTCACTAGTAGAGCTAGCCCAAAAACTTTACTATGAATGTTCATTTGTGCTTGAATGAATTTACTTTGACTCAATTCATACTCTTCCTTTAATTTTCTTTAAATATTCTAGCAAATAAGTTCTAATTTATTGTCACCTATGTTCATGGAAACAGCATATTTTATGCAAATATTGCTGAATATTTGTGACATTAAGGGCATTAAGAACAGAAATGTCACGTGACTTATGTCCAAAACAGCTCAAATTTTGAATGTCCAATATTGACTGTTCAAAAAGAATTGCTTGCAAACAAGCTACAGATTAATTGTTTTGAGAAATTATTCTGCAAATAATGTTTAATAATGAATAAGTTCACAAATCTTAATTGGTTCACAATTTGTGAACAGAAAAAAGTTACATTTGTCAGGAGACATCTACATTAAAAAATATACTTTTAAAGTTTCTTCCTCTTAAGCCTCTGTAATATATGCAAACTCATGGTCTATGATCAGATCAAAGATGTTGGTAGCCTTATTAACATTTGTCTTAGAGTTACATACTTCTTCCACTCCTCATCTTTTTTTATGTAGCAAAATAAGCAAAATTTTTAATACTTGGCTGAGAAGCTTGCTGGACCATGAATGTTCCTTTTAAAAAGTCTTGGAACAATGGGGAATTTCCAGAAGACTGGGAAAAAGCTAATGTGCCAATATTTTAAAAGGGCAAATGAGATGACCCAGGTAATTATAGGCCTTTTAGCCTGACATCAATTCCAGGCAAGATAATGGGGTGTCTGATACAAGACTTGATAAAGAATTAAAGGAGCGTACTGTAATAAAGACATCAACATGAGTTTTTGGAAAATAGATCCTATCAAACAGGCATGATGTCTTTTTGATGAGATGGCTTCGTCGTGTGGATGGGTGCAGGGTTAAATCGATCTAACGCTGCTAAATTCGACCTAAACTCATAGTGTAGACCAGGGCTTAGAAGTCTACGTATACTATGTCAACACTATTACCTTTATCTATCAAACTTGTAATCTCATCAAAAAGACATCATGCCTGTTTGATAATGTGCAGCACAAACCCAACTAAACCCTCCCCACATCCAATTCTCTGGGATGATCGCTTCACCCCTCCCCCCACCGCATGGGTAACAGCGGGGATGATTTCTTTTGAGCCACAGGCAAACAGCTCAGCAGGAACCGCCACCTCTGAATGTCCCCCTAATAAAATTCCCCGATTTCAACCAGGTGACGATGAATGATATCACTCTCCTGAGGATAACACAGAGAGATAAAGAACACATGTTGCTTGAATGCCAGCAAACACCAGGATCATATGCTGCCTTGCTTTCTTATACTACCACCATTCTGCACTTGTTCAGCCTGTAGTTGAACAGCTCCTGACTACTGTCCAGGCTGCCTGTGTACGGCTTCATGAGCCATGGCATTAAGGGGTAGGCTGGGTCCCCAAGGATAACTATAAGCATTTCAACATCCCCAACGGTTATTTACTGGTCTGGAAAGTAAGTCCCTTGCTGCAGCTGTTCAGACAGACCAGAGTTCCTGAAGATGCGAGCGTCATGTACCTTTCCCGGCCATCCCATGTTGATATTGGTGAAACGTCCCTTGTGATCCACCAGTGCTTGCAGCACCATTGAAAATTACCCTTTTGTTTTATGTACTGGCTGCCTTGGTGGTCCGGTCCCAAGATAGGGATATGGGTTCCGTCTATGACCCCACCACAGTTAGGGAATCCCATTGCAGCAAAGCCGTCCACTATGACCTGCACGTTTCCCAGAGTCACTACCCTTGATAGCAGCAGCTCAGTGATTGTGTTGGCTACTTGGATCACAGCAGCCCCAACAGTAGATTTGCCCTCTCCAAATTGATTCCCGACTGACTGGTAGCTGTCTGGCGTTGCAAGCTTCCAGAGGGCTATTACCACTCACTTCTGAACTGTGAGGGCTTCTCTCATCTTGGTATTCTTGCGCTTCAGGGCAGGGGAAAGCAAGTCACAAAGTTCCATGAGAGTGTCCTTACGCATGTGAAAGTTTTGCAGCCACTGGGAATCATCCCAGACTTGCAATGCTATGCGGTCCCACCAGTCTGTGCTTGTTTCCCGGGCCCAGAATCGGCATTCCACAGTATGAACCTGCCCCATTACCACCATGATGTCCAAATTGCCAGAGCCCGTGCTTTGAGAGAAGTCTGTGTCCATGCCCTAAGGACTCTCAACACTGCGCTGCTGTTGCCTCCTCGCCTGCTTTTGCAGGTTCTGGTTCTGCATATACTGGATGATGATGTGCGAGGTGTTTACAATGCTCATAACTGCCATGGTGATCTGAGCAGGCTCCATGCTTGCCATGGTATGGCATCTGCAGGAGAGCAGAGTTGCAGGGGAAGCGGTGGTTGGATGACCAGTTTTGCAGACTTACTGCATTGTCTGCTGCCAGGACACAACAGCTGAGCGGGCTGCACCCTTGCTGTGGTATGGCAAGATGAGCAGGAGAACAGAGTTGCAGCGGAAGCAGTGGATGACAGCGGTCATATAGAGGACCTGCGAGACCACCAGGAGAGCAGCGTGGCAGTGGAAGTGGTGGTCGGAAGACCAGATTTTCTGACCTACTGCACCGTCTGCTGCCAGAGCAGGAGAGCAGAGTGGCAGCGGAAGTGGTCTTTCGATGATGACGGTTAGCAGTTCTACTGCACCATCTGCTGAAAGCAGTATGGCGCCTGCATGGAAAAAAGGCGCGAAACGATTGTCTGCCTTTGCTTTCACGGAGGGAGGGGTGACCTACGACATGTACCCCGAACCACCCGCGACAATGTTTTTGCCCCATCAGGCATTGGGAGCTCAACCCAGAATTCCAATGGGTGGCAGAGACTGCAGGAACTGTGGAATAGCTACTCACAGTGCAACGCTTCGAAAGTCGACGCTAGCCTTGGTACTGTGGATGCACTCTGCCAACTTAATGTGCTTAGTGGGGACACACACAATCAACTGTATAAAATCGCTTTCTAAAAATTGACTTCTATAAATTCGACTTAATTTTGTAGTGTAGACATACCCTGATGAGAGTCATTTGACTTGGTACAGCAAGAAATTTTATTAAAAATTTAGAATGATCTAAAACTAACCTAGCACACATTAAAAGCTGGCTAACTGATAGGTCTCAAAATGTAATGGTAAACAGATAATTATCATTGAATGGGTATGTTTCTTGTGGGATCCTGCAGGGATTGTTTCTTGACCATTTGCTATTTAACATTTTTATTAATGACCTGGAATAAAACATAAAATAATCACTGATAAAGTTTGCAGATGACACAAATTGGGAGAGTGGTAAATAAGGAAGAGGACAGGTCACTGATGCAGAACTATCTGGATCACCCGGTAAACTGGGCACAAGCAAACTGTGTTTTGATAAAGCTAAATGTATACATCTAGGAACAAAGAATGTATGCCATACTTACAAGATTGGGAGGGGGGAACTTTTTTTCTGGGAAGCAGTGACTGAAAAAAATGTGTGTGTGTGTGGGGGGGGGTTATGGTGGATAATTAGCTTAATGTGAACTCCCAATGTGAAGCTGTGACCAAAAAGGGTAATTATACATCTTGAGTAGGAATACAGACATTATGTTACCTTTGCATTTGTCACTGGTGTGACTGCTGCTGGAATACTGTGTCCAGTTCTGGTGTCCACAATTCCAGAAGGATGTTGATAAATTGGAGAAGTTTAAGAGAAGAGCCACAAGAATGATTAAAGGATTGGATGCCTTATAGTGAGACACTTAGGAGCTCAATCTATTTAGCTTAACAAAGGGAAGTTTAAGGAGTGATGATTAGTCTATAACTACCTACAGTGGTAACAAGTATTTGATAATGGGCTCTTCAGTGTACCAGAGAAAGGTACAACATGATCCAATGGCTTGAAGTTGAAGCTAGATACGTTCAGACGGGATGTAAGATGTAATTTGTGTTAAATTAACAGTGAGGGTAATTAACCATTGGAACAATTTACAAAGAGTCATGGTAGATTCTCGATCACTAGGAATTTTCAAATCAAGTTTGAATGTTTTTTCTAAAAGATCTGCTCTAGGAATTATTTGGGGGAAGTTCTATGGCCTGTTTTTACAGGATATTAAACTAGATGATGGTCCCTTCTGGCCTTGGAATCTATGTAACTGTAATTCCTGGGCACCTTCCATATAAAATCAATAGCAACAGTGAAGTCTCTAGTGGACTTCACACAGGGTCTGGTGCATCTCTACCTTTTTGGGGGAAGGGAAACTTTGCTTTTTTGGGATGGAAGTAGGCGTTTAGACGTACAACGGGGTGTCGATTTTGTAGAAAGACTTGACTTTCTTAAATAATAAGAGTTGAAGAATAGAGTCCTTATGAGTTTATGCCCTTAAAAAAACCCTGCAAATGAGACCAGTGGTATTACTATTAAACAGTAAAGAGCTGATCTGTGTCTCAGAATTTAGTCTTTCTTAGCTAAAGAAAGACCAGGTTTGAAATCCTGAGAGGGATAAAAGGACTCCAAGCCCCTGAAATAAATGTCAATAATATTCTGATTAGTTGTGTGACTAAACATTTGATAGAATGCCCAGAGTCAAGGATAGGTGCATTTTATTATTGTATACCTTCAAATACAAAAATAAAACATTATTTCACAAAGTCAGAAGTTCATACATGCTTTCATGTCAAAAACAAATTGATGTTCAAGAAGAAAAAGAGCTCAGTTGCATACTTCCTATGTGGCCTAACCATGTAATGGGCCCAACAACAACTATAAAACCTATAAAGCTGTCAATGTAACTGCCAAAAGAATCACTGTCAGGCTAGATTTTGTTGCTGAGAAATATCTTCCAGAGTGTGGCATCTGAACTTCTGACTTACTGATAAAAGTCCAAGTGGAAGGAGAAGAGATTAGTGAAATGCTTCCATTCCTTGCTGTTGTCCCTCTAGATACTTAAGGCAATATAGTAGACCCCATTTTATGTTCTGTGTGCTGGGTAATAGCATGAGAAGACTCAGTTCTTGCAAAACTACGCTGGCTTTTTATTAAGAGAACAATTTACATAGATGCTGCAGCTGGCATTCAAGCCATAGGCAAAAAGAATGGCTTCCTGATGCCTTTTCCAAACTTTTCCCTCCCGCAAGTTGTGCTTGTCCCTCCATGTTCCATGCAGGAGGCTACAGACTTGTTTGTCATAAACCTTGAGAAGGGTCAGTCTTGGCTTCAACACTGGACTTTTTAGTGGATTGTCATCAAAGTAAATTTGAATTAAGGCACACTCCTGTGTTTTGAAGACTGAAATGACCTGATCATTTGGAGAAAACAATAATTTCCTTATTACTCATGAAGGGAACTGAACTCAGGATAATTATTTTGCAATAAAAGCTGTTGGTCTAGATTCTGCTATTCTTACTCATTTTAAGTATCTGTTTACTCTGATTAGAACTACCCAATGTGAGTAAAGGTGGCAGAATCTAGACCACAGTGTTCCTACCTAACAGGCATGTTAAGATGCTTGTTTGCTTGATTTAGTACAGCTCTTTAAGATCATCAGTTGAGAGATACTATGTTACTCTAGAGTCTGTGTTATTTGTGGTGATGTTCCTGAAAACAGTTGGTTTTACCTGTAGTAATTATTACTTAATGAATAGCACTGCATGCTGGATATAATTCTGAAGCTCTTAGCATTTTTATCAATCCTTTTCATTTTTTTATTAGTATTTAGCACACTTTTAGGGAACAGATGTTTTCAGACATCTAGGTCCAATTTTTTCCCAGAGTTGTACTAAGGCAGCATCACCACAGTGAAGTCAATAAAATTATCTGTGTGAACTTAACAAAATAGGCAGATCTCTCAAGACCTTAATCAGGTTTTATTCAATATTTACTCAGGCAAACTCACATCAAATAGGGCTTTTCTTGAGTTAGAAATAGTAAACACTGGTTCAGTATAAGTCCAATGGGGTAACTCAGTCTCTGAATTTGGTTTACAGAATTTATAAGATATTTTTAAAAAAAAATTAAACTAGTTTGTAAGTTAATAAGGGCAGACGTTGCCAACAGAGAGAAACAGACACTCCTTGAGGAGCTTTGTGCAGCTATGTATGATTGTGTGGAAGGAAAAAAATGGACAAATAAACTGAGCTATCAGACTCCTCTTTCCAGCCACTGCAGGAATATTTCTTGAATAACAGAATAGACAGAGAGATGCCACAGAGCCCAGTCTCTTGGCCCTCTGATCTAGATGCAGAAATGGCAGGAACTCTCAGCTGATTCACATATGCAGGAAAACCTCTGAAATACTACAAGAAATGTATACAGTTATAGGTAGCACCTGGAGTCGGTAATTGGGTTGAATAATAAATTCTTCCCAAAATCTACACAGTCAACATGCTAGTGTTTGAAATCAAGAGAGATGGAAAGAGAACAAACATGTGGCCTTGATATTATTGGGAAACGCCAGTGCTTGATATCAAGGTTTAAATAAACAACCGGCTTCTTTTACTCAACAAAAACACAATATTGCTGTCCAGTTATTCAGTTCATTAGAAGATGATTCATTAAAACTAGCTATAAGAATGATTCTTTTCTCTTACACAGAATCATAAATACAATTGGGCAAGTTGTTTTTAATACCTGATGGTTTTCCCCCAAAATTATTTATCTCACCAGCCACATGATGGCGGCAAAGTACTGAGGAAGCTCAGTTGCCTCCATTATTATCTCCTGTGATGCTAACACATCATTTCAGAATATCAGACCGATCATATTATATGTTCACACAGATCACATCAAACCAAGGTACAAATAATGATGTGTAGGAAGAGTAGTTTACTTAGGTACTAAAAATATAACCCTTGTGTATATCCCTCTGTGGAAAATTATTGGCTACCTATTTTTCTAAGCACCACACACTCAGTGTGCTGAATACCAAAGTTGATGATTACATGTGAAGTCTGTATGGTTTAGAAATTCCAGTTCAGCTTAAATACAATTCAACTTCACTTTTAAGGTTCTGATCTCAGTTTACATCAGTGTAAATGTGGAGTGACTCTATTGACTTAACAGGTTTCAGAGTAACAGCCGTGTTAGTCTGTATTCACAAAAAGAAAAGGAGTACTTGTGGCACCTTAGAGACTAACCAATTTATTTGAGCATGAGCTTTCGTGAGCTACAGCTCACTTCATCGGATGCATACCGTGGAAACTGCAGCAGACTTTATATATACACAGAGAATATGAAACAATGAAACCAGCAGGATAGTGAGTTTGTGTGTGTGGTTTTTGGGAGGGGGGTGAGGGGGTGAGAGAACCTGGATTTGTGCAGGAAATGGCCCAACTTGATTATCATGCACATTGTGTAAAGAGTTGTCACTTTGGATGGGCTATCACCAGCAGGAGAGTGAATTTGTGTGTGGGGGGGTGGAGGTTGAGAAAACCTGGATTTGTGCTGGAAATGGCCCAACCTGATGATCACTTTAGATAAGCTATTACCAGCAGGACAGTGGGGTGGGAGGAGGTATTGTTTCATATTCTCTGTGTATATATAAAGTCTGCTGCAGTTTCCACGGTATGCATCCGATGAAGTGAGCTGTAGCTCACGAAAGCTCATGCTCAAATAAATTGGTTAGTCTCTAAGGTGCCACAAGTACTCCTTTTCTTTTTATTGACTTAACGTAATTAGCTGTAATACTCCAAGTATACCCCAGAGTAACTGACCTCAGGATATAGCCCATGAACTGTGAAGTCAGGGCATGATTCTCAAACATTATTCAAAAAGAGAACCATCTGCTGCAATTGTATTTCTAAACCAAGGCAACCTAAAATACTTCTGCACAGTGTAGTTGTGAAATCGTAGAAATATATTGAAATAAAAATTGCTTGCAGACCAGAACACAAATGAAAACAAAACTGAACTGAGGCCTTTGTTTTGAATTCTGGGTACATACTGTAGCACACTGCTTTACAAACTGATCCTGCAATAAAAAAGCAGTGTGCACATAGCTTGAGCGCAGAAATGCCCTGGCACAAAATGGAAATTGGTTTAGAGCTGCTAGAGGTTAGCCTATAGCTCAGAATCCATACACCAGCAAGGCATGTTATGTAGTACTTCAATAGAGAATTGTATTCTAAATGGACATAACACACTTCTTGTCAAAAAGGGCAGTTCCATTTATCATTTCACTTGATTTTTTTTTGGGGGGGGGGGGGGTTTGTCTGGAAGCCTGTTTCATAAAATTAGGATTATTTCCCCTGTGTAGGAACATGAGTACTGTTGAATTGGAATTGATCCATTTTGTCTAGTTGTCCTATTACTGACAGTGACCAGTGACAGATGAGTATAACCCCATAGTGCACCTGAGCAGTACAATAGTATACCATTGGGGATGGTTTTTCCTGAGCCTGGCAGGTGATCAGTTTGATCTAAAGCAGGAAGATCGAGAGCTCTTGTAATTGTAAATTCCTTTTAAACAATACTGCGACAAATTTTCACCTTGGACTTGCTGCAGCTTTTTCCAGGGTTTCAGAGTAACAGCTGTGTTAGTCTGTATTCGCAAAAAGAAAAGGAGTACTTGTGGCACCTTAGAGACTAACCAATTTATCTGAGCATAAGCTTTCGTGAGCTACAGCATCCGATGAAGTGAGCTGTAGCTCACGAAAGCTTATGCTCAAATAAATTGGTTAGTCTCTAAGGTGCCACAAGTACTCCTTTTCTTTTTTCTGGGGTGTTACTCAGTTTTGCACCAGGTGGGTGCATTCTACATCATTCTGCAGGGGGAGCATATGAGACTAAAGTAAGTGTTTTATTGGAATAGTAAAAGGAATAGGAACATTTAAAATTTTTAATGTTACCTAAAAAAACCTTTGCCATTGTTTATTCCACTTTCATGAAACTAAAGAGCATTTTACCTTTATTTTAAGGAGAATAATGCTTGCTGGGCATCACCTATAAATAGAGCTGGGTGAATGCCATTACATTATTTCTCTAAATATTGGTTCTGTTTTTTTATTATTTTTTTTCAACTATGTTCAAGGTCCCTTTATTTGTTTTTGGTGAATGTGCTAGCAAATGGGTTTCCTGGCAGGAATCTTTGCTCTAATAGCTTTTTTTCCCAAAGCAGGCGTATATGTTTTTCATAGAATACAAATTTTCTCTGAAATGTTCACTTTGGGAAACTTATTCTGAGAGTTATGGCCATCCCATCAAGGAAGAATAATACGTAATGTGATCTATAGATCCAATTAAAGCAGAAAAAAATTAAGATATCAAATACTCACAAAAACAGACTGCAGACTAAGCATTAATCATAGAAATTATCCAGCAAAAAAAATTGAGTGAACAAATCACAATCTGCCATTAATTTGTGCATATAAAAAGCAAAATTTGGTGAATAAATTATTTTTTAAAGTTATTTGCCCGGCTGAACCTAGCATACAAACCCACCATGGTAGCCTATTGTTTTTGAGCAAAATTGAAATGAGTTAATGTATTTGAATATTTATGATCAAATTAATTGAGTCTTGGGAAAATTGCATTTTTTTCATATCCTTAAAGGGGGAGGCCAGAGAGCTGGGTTCAGTCTGAGACCACTCAGGGCAAGGAGTCAGTGAAGACTGAGGCCCTGGAAGGGAGATTGTCTGGAGCAGAGAGGCCCCAGATAAAAAAGGGGAATTCACACGGGAGCAGGACGACCTTCTGTTGGGACCCAGATGGACAGGGGAACCCACATGGAGTGGGACAGGCTACAGTGGGGACCCAGACTTTAGAAGAGGGAAGCAGGTTGCTCCTCTTAATAGAAAACTTGCAGCAGGAGAGGGACCTCCTGGGGCCTAGCTGAGAGGGAAGCTGGGGAGATAGAACACTCCCCCCCCCAGTGTGTGGTCCTAAGGGGGAGGGTGTGTGGTGGGGTGGCTACCCCACATAGAGAAGAAGGGGTTAAAAGCAGCACCAGTGAGGTTGCTGAGAACCCACTAATTAGGGAAGGGCTTATTGCGCCCACCAATAGGGGGAAGGCTTGCTGGAGCAGACAATCAGGGCTGGTGAGGGCCATATTATATAAAGGGCTGCTCAGCAGAGCAGAAGGGAGTCTCTCCCTGGAAGGCAAGGGAGGAGGACTAGCTGCCTGAAGAAGTGCCATAGATAGAGCAGTGCTGGGCAGTTAACACACAAGTTAGC
The DNA here is from genome assembly GCF_965140235.1 of Caretta caretta. Lineage (NCBI taxonomy): Eukaryota > Metazoa > Chordata > Testudines > Cheloniidae > Caretta > Caretta caretta. Next base: position 169,569,720 of record NC_134207.1, read on the forward strand.
TAAAAAACATAAAATACTCTTGCTGGAAGATTGCAACATAACACTGTTTCTTAAAATTCAGAACAAAAACTCACTAACCAAAAAAGGGGAGACAAAGCAGGCTGCTCCTTAAGATACAGACATACAACTCGCTGCACCTTGCTGGAGGCTTTTCAGACTGATTTCTGCTAGGTCCAGCTCTCATATACTTATCTACAGAGCCTCCTAAGCTGCAAGCAGGACGAGTGAACACGCTGAAAGTGATAGCTTACACTTTAACGCAGTTTTCAGTCCATAATTTATTGAGTACCAATTGACTCTCAAGAGTTTGAGTTAAAAACCACATAAAGTTAGAAACCCAGGAAATTAGGAGTCCCTGCCTTTACTCCCATGAGCCCCTACACCAACCATTTCCCATGAGCTTTGACTCTTGAGAGAGCCCTTACTGTCCTCTCCCAGGAGTCCATGCTTCCCTCCCTCTGCTTCTTACCTCTCCCTGCTGGCTCAAGGCTTCTTTGGAGGAAGGGATTTGGGGGTCTTCCCCTTTCTGCCCCACAGCCAGCCCTACGCTGCCCAGGGTACCCAGGAGGGCATTGCCACTGTGGGAAGGAGTGAATGAACCAGGGTCTCTTGCCTCATCAACAGCAGTGGCACATGCTTCCCCTCTCACTGTGCCACATCTCCCTGCTGGGCTGAGCTGCTAGCTGCTGATTTCAGCACCACCAGCCCTTGGAGGCTGCTCTCAGCAGCAGGAACCAGCCTCTCTGCAGCTGGCTCAATGCGCCCCCAGGACACGATCATGAACAGCTTCCCTCTCCATCTTACCTAAACGGCACCTCTGGCCCCTGCCTTCCTCCCCTTCCTCTCCCTACTTGCCATGGTTTCCTGTGTGCTGAGACGAGCTGCCATGGGTTCCAGCAGGAGGGCCCACAAGCAAAGCAGGACCGAGGTGCCAGCCATGCTCCCTCCAGAGCCCCTTCTACCTTTTCACCAAGATTGCTGGGTGGCCACACCTGCCTGCAACTTAAAGGGCATGTTCTTTGGACAATACTTCATTTCAGAAGAAACAAACAGAAAATTACCCCAAGGTCACAACATTGCTTCACATTTTAAGTATTTACTGGGTGGAATTCAAAAACATTTGGTGGCTTACTTGATTTGCCTATATTTGCCTTGTATATCATACCTGGATATAAATCCGAAGTTTTCCCCGATATAATTGATAAAGGATTAGTAGTAATTTGCATTTCTAGAACATCTTTCCATTTCTATAAGGCTTTTCTATAAGGGAATGTTTCTCATTTTTCTGACTTCCTTCTCTGTTCCATTGCCCTCTTGAGAGGGTGCATTTCTTCAAGATCCAACTCACATCACAATATGGGGATGTTGTAAGGTACTGAGAAAAGTAGCATAAGGACCAGCCTGAAACCAATGGGAGTGTTTTCATAGACTTTTTGGGGAGTTGGATTGGTCCCATAATTGACCAGGCCAACAGAAGTAATTTTTTATTGGAAGTAAACCCAAACTGGAATCTCTCTTATTCATATCCCTGAACTCTGGCAGTTCAGATAAAATGGAAACCTACTGACCGCTATTCCTACCTACATGCCTCCAGCTTTCACCCTGACCACACCACACAATCCATTCTCTACAGCCAAGCTCTGCGATACAACCGCATTTGCTCCAACCCCTCAGACAGAGACAAACACCTACAAGATCTCTATCAAGCATTCTTACAACTACAATACCCACCTGCGGAAGTGAAGAAACAGATTGATAGAGCCAGAAAAGTTCCCAGAAGTCACCTACTACAGGACAGGCCTAACAAAGAAAATAACAGAACGCCACTAACCGTCACCTTCATCCCCCAACTAAAACCCCTCCAATGCATTATTAAGGATCTACAACCTATCCTGAAGGATGACCCAACAACACTCTCACAAATCTTGGGAGACAGGCCAGTCCTTGCCTACAGACAGCCCCCCAACCTGAAGCAAATACTCACCAGCAACCACATACCACACAACAGAACCACTAACCCAGGAACCTATCCTTGCAACAAAGCCCGTTGCCAACTGTGCCCACATATCTATTCAGGGGACACCATCACAGGGCCTAATCACATCAGCCACACTATCAGAGGCTCGTTCACCTGCACATCCACCAATGTGATATATGCCATCATGTGCCAGCAATGCCCCTCTGCCATGTACATTGGTCAAACTGGACAGTCTCTACGTAAAAGAATAAATGGACACAAATCAGATGTCAAAAATTATAACATTCATAAACCAGTCGGAGAACACTTCAATCTCTCTGGTCAAGCAATTACAGACATGAAAGTTGTGATATTACAACAAAAAAACTTCAAATCCAGACTCCAGCGAGAGACTGCTGAATTGGAATTCATTTGCAAATTGGATACAATTAACTTAGGCTTGAATAGAGACTGGGAGTGGCTAAGTCATTATGCAAGGTAACCTATTTCCCCTTGTTTTTTCCAACCCCCCTCGCCCCCCCCCCCGGCGTTCTTGTTAAACCCTGGATTTGTGCTGGAAATGACCCAACTTGATTATCGTACACATTGTAAGGAGAGTGATCACTTTAGATAAGCTATTACCAGCAGGAGAGTGGGGTGGGGGGAAGTATTTTTTCATGCTTTGTGTGTATAAAAAGATCTTCTACACTTTCCACAGTATGCATCCGATGAAGTGAGCTGTAGCTCGCGAAAGCTTATGCTCAAATAAATTGGTAAGGTGCCACAATTCCTCCTTTTCTTTTTGTGAATACAGACTAACACGGCTGTTACTCTGAAACCTAGATTCAAATTGTTTCTCGTTTTAGATTTCAAATCTAAAACCTGATCACAAGATTTAGTGAAACCAAATTCAGGGTTACCCTTGTTTGCCAGTATTCTGTCTATTCTATGGTAAAATAGAACTAAACCAAAAACTTGTACTTAAAAGTTGTAAGGAAAAGTATATTTTATAATATTATCATATTTGAGGAATAGAATTTGATTATAACAAGGAGTTCCATATTTATTTATTGAATAATGTGTGTATTGTGTTTAATATGTGTATACTGTATGTTGTGCAATGCCTCTGTAGCAAACATATTTTTGTGGTAATAATACTAAAATATCCTTCTGATATCCTTAATGAAGGAACTGATACTACATGATGCTGAGTGGTTTTGTTGAATGGAAACTACAATATGGGCACCTTGCAGAACTGAGTCCCAAGGTGACCTGATTTTAAGATTTTATGAGTTACAAGTTCAATTTATAGTATTTCCTAGCCAGCCAGTGCACTCCTACTTCATTGATATCTTTAAAGTTTGGAGCAGTGTCTATCTGAAGTGAATGTGGTCGGTAGTAATGACAATAACTTGATGTTCATTAGCAACCCTCTGAGAAATACTGTTTATCTGTGGGAGCTATTCAGAATTACATCAGATGCCAGACCCATGAACATGAGCATGTCTGCATTTGCAAACAATCAACGATGGGTGTAGCAACTTGCCACGTTGTTTTGTGGTGGATCAGGACATTTTTACTATATTTCTTAGATTTAAAATGTGCAAGATCTTCTTTTCCAGTTCCGAGGGATTATAAAGACACTTCCCTTCTCATAGAGCATTGCATTTGTGTCTAGAAAATCGTGCTTTTTGTTAATCCTTTTAAGGTCAGAGTGCTGCCCAAATTTCCAAGAAAGCATGCCAGGAAGAAGTTTAGACTTTGGGGGATTTAATCCATGAAACTAGAAGATTTCCAGTAAGGGATCAGCAGTTTACTCTTGGGTCACCAAAAATCATGGGTTAAATTTAAGGACAATAGTGTTTTGGATTATCCACCAGTAGGTCCTGAGGCCTTTGTAAGAGCATGGAATAACAGTTTATTTGTTCACATCCATTCATTTAACTGAAATGTATTCCTTATGTCAGGGGGAAAACATTCCCTCACACCTAATGTAATATGTTATTGCAAGTACTGTACTTAACATGTTTCTGCAGATTAAACTTGTGATTTTTGTTACTCAATTTTTGCTGCCTTTGCACTATTTGTCAGCATTCAAGACAATTACTGATTATGATTAGGAATATTTACTAAGTCTTCCAGAGTTGGAGTCTTACAATCTCAAAGGCAAATAAGACAAGTAAGGCACATTTGACCTATGTCTCCATGTACAGAATACATCATTCAAAAAATATCTGTGCTGGAGAGAGAGAAATGGCTATGCCTTTCTCCTCACTTAAAATAACAACACAGGTTAGGGAAGGCAGTTTAGAGCTTTATTATTAATTACCCCAAACAGACATCAAAGAGTCAGCATTACTTGGAGTAGTGAGTTTGACATCATTCAGCAAGTAATTAACCAGGTGAGTAACTTTAAGCATGACTACTCCTATGCTTCAAATTACACACATTCTCATATACTCATTTGCTTAAAGTTAATTACCTTGCTCTCAGGGCCTAACTACTGAAGTATATTCAAGAACAAATGTGGAAGTAAAAGGACTATTCATGGGCAGGTAGATGATGGGCGTTGAAATACGGTCAAAGTTAAGGTTGTTTGGAGGAGAATAACTATGTTTTAGAGTACTGTGCCCCAGAAAGAGCAAGCATGCCTAGGCAATGACAGTGGAAAAGAGTGCACAAGCTGCTCAATTCACTGTTCCCACCCTCTCTGTTGATTTACACCAGGGCCAAATTTGCCCTTATAGATACAAATGTTGAGTCAAATTCTGTGGTCGTTAATCAAGTTATGTTTCCACCAAATTCAGTAGTACATTTGCTTTATGTAAGAATTATAGAATTTGCCCAATTATTTTTAAACAGCACTGACCATAAGTAATTGTGCTGTATTACCATTGCTGACACTGGTAGCCTGGGATCCTACCCTAAGTTCCCACTAATTTGCACGGTCATGCAGCAGCCTATTAAATGCCGCACAGGCGCCCAGGGCTGCAGCAGGGAGAGACTCCTCTCCCCCAGCCCTGGCCCCAACCCAGCACCGGCCTGGACCTGCTGTGGCCATGGGAAAGGTGCCCCTCCCGCACCCCCGACCCAGTCCCGGCCTGGACCTGCAGCAGCGGTGGGAGAGGCACCTCTCTTGTGGCCCCAGCCCTGGAGCTGCAGTGGCAGGGAGAGGCACTCCTCCCCCACAGCCCAGGTGCTGCTGCGGGGAGAGAGAGCTGGGGGGAGCCGTCTCTCCACACAAGCTCCCCCGGCCCCCCCAAATATGCCTCCTACTTAATTTAGTCATGTCCACTTTACTTAAAAGCCTGTAATGTGGCTTTAGAACCCAGTGAAGTGTTGCAGTTGGAGGTACATTGAGACACTGCACCAATGGCAATAGATGGAAGGATTCTGCCTTAAGAGCACATGGGCATAATGTACATTTGGGTGCCCGCGATATCTGTGCAATAGTGGCAACTGTTTAACCCCTTAAAAAGTACAGCACACCCTGCCCATCATCATACTTTCTAGCACTCTCACTCCTCACTCAAACATTATAAGGAAATACAGGGAATCTGGCTAAGCATTCTCTGCAGAAGAATTGGTAATATCATCTTGTGGGTTTCATTAGCAATAAGGCAGGAAACAGGCAGATTTGTAGGAAAGAGATCTTGACTGAGCATGCATAGAGGTCAGTGTTATATTCTGAGAGGCCTCTGTTTGTCTGTTAATAGCATGTACCAATTTGCACACATAAACCCCTGGTATCAAGTCAAACGAAGTCTCAAGTCCTGGAAACCAGGCTATCTTTTTCCAGTTTGATACATCATGCTACACTGTGCACATGTCCAATTACTGTTTAAACTAAGAAGGGCATCTGATTATGTTCACACTGGGTAATTGGGTTTCTTCTTGCATTTTCCTCTCAAATACATGGAGGAAAATTCAGTTCAATCTGGTTGTGATGTTCTACTATAATTTCAAATCTACCATTTTTGGTCTACTAAGATAACTTCAAAGTTCTCTTCTATATGACCTTATGTGGGATTTTATCTCTCTCAGGCAGATTTCAAAATACTAACATTGGTGCATACTGTTGAGTGTTTAAAATATGAGATTTTGTTGGTCTGGATAACCAGCCAAAAATAACTTGCTCCTCTTTTTAAGGTAGATTTTTGGGAAGGGGGAGGGATTTTGTGTGTTTGTTTTTCTGGGGTTATATAGAGAATATGTTTGGTATTTCATCCATTTCTTAGAAGTCAGTGCATTCCTAGGTAAATAAGCACTTTAGATTTAATTTATAAAAGATGAGTTAGCAGTAATCTACCAAGGCAACATTTTATAGGTGAAACTTTAGTAACGTCCAGATGAAAGCAATTTTAACAACTCTAAAAAGATGATTAATTAATGACTGAAACTCAAGCAGATGTTGGATCCTTCATGGATCCAACAAAGGACTCTCTCAAATGCCAGCTAAAAGAAAAATATTGAGAGGGTATTTCCAGAAAAAAAATACAACAAAGCAAAAGCAATATAATTTTATTTATAAGAGAAGATAATCATTGTTGTACATAATGCTTCTTCCCAATATCATATAGATTGTGTCAGACAGAGATCGCAGAGCTTTGTAATCATTACATAAATCTCAGAACATCTTATGACATGAGAAGAATTTTCCCATTTTTACAGACGAGTTAAACAATGGGTCGAGAAGCTTTTGGTGACTTGCCAAACTTCCCACATTAAGCCAATGACAGAGTTGGAATAGATTCCAAGAGGACTGTCCCATTCAGATGATGACTATAGGTTTTGTAGGGTTGCCCTGAATGAAAGCCATCAGAAGTCCCCCACTTAAGCTCTGACTGGCAAGAAACAATACAGATGAAGAAGCCATTGAAGCTGCAGGAATATAGAATCATAGAAGATTAGGGTTGGAAGAGACCTCAGGAGGTCATCTAGTCCAACCCCCTGCTCAAAGCAGGATCAACCCCAACTAAATCATCCCAGCCAGGGCTTTGTCAAGCCAGGCCTTAAAAACCTCTAAGGTCGGAGATTCTACCATCTCCCTAGGTAACCCATTCCAGTGCTTCACCACCCTCCTAGTGAAATAGTTTTCCTAATATCCAACCTAGACCTGCCCCACTGCAACTTGAGACCATTGCTTCTTGTTCTGTTATCTGCCTCCACTGAGAACAGCCTACCCATCCTCTTTGGAGCCCCCCTTTAGGTAGTTGAAGGCTGCTATCAAATCCCTCCTCACTCTTCTGCAGACTAAATAGGCCCACTTCCCTCAGCCTCTCCTAATAAGTCATGTGCCCCAGCCTCCTAATCATTTTTGTTTTCCTCCGCTGGACTCTCTCCAATTTTTCCACATCCTTTCTGTACTGGGGGCCCCAAAACTGGATGCAGTACTCCAGATGTGGCCTCAGTAGTGTGGAATAGAGGGGAATAATCACTTCCCTCAATCTGCTGGCAATGCTCCTACTAATGTAGCCCAATGTGCCGTTAGCCTTCTTGGCAACAAGGGCACACTGACTCATATCCAGTTTCTTGTCCACTGTACTCCCCAGGTCCTTTTCTGCAGAACTGCTGCTTTGCCAGTCGGTCCCCAACCTGTAGCAGTGCATGCAATTCTTCCGTCCTAAGTGCAGGACTCTGCACTTGTCCTTGTTGAACCTCATCAGATTTCTTTTGGCCCAATCCTCCAATTTGTCTAGGTCACTCTTCCTACCTTCCAGCATATCTACCCCTCCCCCCAGCTTAGTGTCATCCATGAACTTGCTGATATATGAGATAATAATCAGAACAATTACAGTATAGTCGTCTTTTTGCAAGAAATTTTTGTTTTTCTTTCTTGTGTGTGATTTGCAAGCGTAGGACCAGAAGGATGATGTTTGTCAGGAAGTAACAGAGGAAAGAAAGGAGAGTGTAGATCAAACCTGATTTTCAGCATTTTGGTCTATTTTAGAGATGAGCCCAAAACCAAGTCCAGTATTCCAACATCCCTAAATTTTGGATGTTAAAAATCTAGAACTGAAGTCAGTTCAGATTTGTCTAATTTTTTCTTCATTGCTGTTTTACGTTGCCTGACAGGAAGAAGAAAGATGGAAGAGCATGAATAAAGTCCCAGCACAGGAGCATGTTAAAAATATATATTTTTAAATTATAGTCTTGATACGTCCCTGGGAAGAAAAACAATACTCAGCTATGTGTCTTCCTGCTAACTTTCTCCCAACTTACTTTGAAGCAATTATGCTTAGAGATGTCACATACACAGTGATGCTACAGTTATAAAAATCACCCCAAATTACTTCAGAGAGATTGATTCACTAGTTAATTTACCTGTTAGATTTACAACTTTAGGGCCTCATCTTGTACCCACAGAAGTCAATGGGCAGTTGTCACTGATTTCAATGAGAGAAGAATTAATTCCTTAGCTGGAGCTATAGTACTTCTTTGTATTAACTCTGAATGCGCAACTCAGGAAAAGATTATCTTTTGGTTGGAGTTATCCACCTTCTTCAAATTCTTGTGTGGCCTAGTGTTTTAGCATGGGTGACTTGGCATCAGGATTCCTGGGTTCTATCTGAACTTCAGCAAATTACTTAATTTGCTTATCTGTAAAAAAAAGGTTCAGGATCTGATGAGGAAACTGTTGATGATCGTATGTGATTGTAGATACATGCCTCTTTTATATCCATGGCACATGCACAGAGAAATGAGAGAAAAAACATAATCCCCTCTTTCTAGAGGGTTGCAACTCTTAGAATTCAGAACCCCAACACACAACAAACCCAAAACAGAAAAAGACAAAGCAGGCTTCTCCCTAAAACAGACACACAGACAACTAAACCCACCTTGCTGTATGCTGGCTCTCTGCAGACTGACTGCACTGGGTCCAGATCCCAAGCTTCCTTACAAAGCCCCCTACCCTGCAAGCAGGAACAAGAAACCCCTTACAAACTTGAAGTGATAGCTTTGAATTTTAACAGTGTTCAATACACCAGAGTTGCATATCCTGATCTTTAAATTTATCTCTTCTTTCTAAGCTGGAATTTTAAGGACCCTTATGCTAAATTCTGTTCTGATCTGCACTGGTGAAATTAATGGAATTCTGGTGTACACGAGATCAGAATTTGACTCCTATCTCTTCTTTATTCATGACCTGTCAACACCCTTACCTGACTGTACTGTGGAGGTGTTCAGGTCTACCATGTTGCATTTGATAGAAATTCATCTTTTGAGTGACTTATGTTCACCTTACTATAGTTCCCCTCTTTCTGTGTAGTCTGCTCATTTTTTCTCTCTTTCTATCTTCTGTCTTGCTTCTTCCCACCCTCCTCCAGTGTGGCTGGGTCTCTGTGTGGAACTGTCATAGGAATGGCGGATTCCCATGATGTCTAATTGAAAATATTAGAAAACTTTGTCTTCAACTTTCACACAATATCTTCCCACTGGATGGACACTGAACCCCAGATTGTGGCATTTACCTGAGCATGGTCCTCATTTTAATATAGCTCTTTCACTTGCATCTTGAAGGAATGCTCTGTAACATTAAAAGAGAAAGTCAAATATAGCTGTGAAGTAATTGTAAGGCGTTATGGTATACAACATGGTATAAACATCTTGTCATTTAAAATATTAAAGGGTCAAATTAAGATACGTATCACACAGTTCCTTGGAAGCCAAATGAGTTTTCTGCTTACACCAGATCTGCAATTGGCTCAATATGTTTACTTCCCTGCTTCAGTCAAGATGAGTTCTAAATAAACAGGATGGTTAGCTAATATGCCTTTCTCATGTGTTGATTAAAGCTCTTTGTGACTGCTTACTACTTTGTGTTGTGTCATAGAGAAAAATAATTCAGGGTGAATTTTGAAACCCCTTTATATGTAAATTTATATATAACACCATTAATTGCTTTTCCTGACCTACCATGGACATGCTCTTAAAAACAAAAACAACCCCCCTCCACAAAACCAAAAGAGCACTTCTAGTTGGAACTGCAAATAGAATAAAACTAGGTCTAAAAGCAGTTGCTAACTGAGTAACCAGGGCACTACATATCCCATATATGTTCTGGATAATTTTTATTTATTTATTTATTTTTCCATAAAATGTATTCACCAAAGCAACAGAAACAAGACAAAAGAAAATAAATATGTCGAATAAGACACAGTGATGCTGGGAGCTGTTGTTTATGTGGAATGTTTTTGTGTAGAGTTGGTATTTCAAGATGTTTCAACCAAACAGGTACACACGCTTAGAGCTAAGTAATTCTGTTTATTTATGTTTGACAAATAGTACATTTGCCCAAAAAATGCATTTTTCAATGAACCAAAACAGTAGGTATGTCTACCCTGCACACTACTGGTGGCGACATGTAGGATACATGCCACACTGAAAAGTAGATTGTATCCACACTGCAGTGTTTAGCTACATGGGGCAGTCAAAGGCTCTGACAGGAGGGAGGCAATATTAAAAGGCTCCTGAAGCAGCCGTTCCCCCACTGCTGCTTCTTGCCAGAACCTTTTCCTGTAGCAGGGAAAGTCTCCAACCCCACTGCATGGAGCTGCTGGAACCTTTCCCTGCTGCTGGAATCTTCCCTACAGCAGAGAGACGCTCCAGTACTAGGGAGGGAATGGGACACTACACAGTGCTAAAAATAGCAGTGGAGATGGGGGAAGCAGTGCTTGGACATATAGAGATCTTTGCAGGGTACATAGTTTTAGCCACATTTGGGGGTGGCGGTGGGGGAAAAGGGGCTGAGGCATCACTTATAAAATGCGGGGAGGGCTGTGTGCCTTCCTTATAACTTTTCTTCCAGTGGTTAAGGTACTGGAATATAGGAGACCTGGGTTCAGTACCCTTCTCTGCATGATGTGGTGAAAGAATTTGAACTTGGGTCTCTGCCATTACAGGAAAATGTCCTAACCACTGGGCTATGGCATATTATGATTTGGGGCTTTGTCATCTCTCCTGTTGAAGATGTTGCCTGTTGGATAACTAACTAAATACTCACTGGACCAGGGATATGAACTTGCATCTCCCAGCTTGCAGGAGAGTGCCTTAACCTCTGGGATATAGGATAGTCTGAGGTGGTACTCTCTTTTTTTGTATACACAATTAAGTATTGGGCCAGAGAGAAAATGACTGTAGCCTGGAGAGAAAGACTTACATCAGCATAGCCTATATCTCAGTGGCTGGGACACTCCCCTGTGATGTGGGAGATCCTTTCTCCACATCAGGCAGAGGAGGGAATTGAACCTGTATCTCCCACCTTCCAGGTGAGTGTCCTAACTACAGGGCTAAAACTTATAAGGGGGAGGTAGGGCTACTTCTACCACCTCTTCTTCTTTGTCTGGCCATTTTGTGAACTGAACTCTTTAAAAACACCCCAAAACAAAATGTTTCAGGGGGAATGAAACCTTTTGTTTGATACCAAATGGACTGCTTAGAGTTGCAAAAGCTTTTCAGAATTTTCATATTGGGTATGACTAGGACCAAATTTTGTTTGGATTTTTTGGAATTGCCAGTTATTCCCCCGGATCTACACACATGCATGCAGAGTGAACCGGCTGAACTTCACGGTCTCGTCTCTCATAATTCACCTAAGTATTGGTTGTAGTCAGTAAATTGTACCCCCAGATTCTTCAACACTTCATTGGGTTCAGAACTAAACATCAGAACTGTCCCTTTTGCTCTCTGTTTGGTGTCTAAATGCCAGATTTGAACACCACTGCGCTTTGGGGAAGTTTGAATCTAGATTCAGATATCACCTTAGCAGCATGGGCCTACCTCTAGGTATTAATTTATATCTCTCGTTTAGGGGACTCAGGGTTCTTGTACCATTCATGCTGACTTCTGTGTTGTGGCATTTACTGTTAAGAGCTCTTTTAGTACTTACTTTGGTGATTTTAAATAATTGTTTTATAGAAAATTTCTGAATTGGATGGAACAACCAGTTGAATGAAGCCCTATTTACAGGAGGCATGGTTTGGATAGCACACAGGTCACTTTGAACTTGAAATACTTTCCCGTGGGATGGAGTAGTTGCAACCTGCTATAATTCATAAAAAGTTACTGTTATTAGCATTTACGGTTTACGAAGATTGAACTGATGTTGGTTCCCACTAATTTTGATTAACTTACATTTTATGTGTATTATCCATTGAGCTAAAATTGGTTTCTGGATATTTTCTTGGAAATTGATCTTTCCTTTGTGATTATTCTTGGAAAATGTTTCTTAAAAAATAAATATAAACTTAACTTTGACACTTGGAGATTGCAGTGCTTCTTGCTTCTTTACTAGGTATACTACAGAAACAAGATTGTCAGAAAGTGTTTTTAATAAACATTTGATCAGTGGCGTGGCTCCTTTGACAGGGAGAGAATTCCACTTTTTCTGGATGTGGAAATGGTTATACTATCTCAACAGGCTGTTTCTTTATTTGGACTTTATTATAGCAGGATGTGCTTGCACCATCAGGAAGGAAGGTTTTTTTTAAGATGGGGTTTAATCACGGGATATGGCGTGATGGCCAAGATGTAGCAGTTAGGCTATTTCTTTGTGTAGATTAATACTTTTTGTAAGACAGGTCATCCATCAGCAAACTGGCAGTGAGGAAAACTTTTATTTGCATCTTCCTTTCTTCTTAATGTTTTTTGGCTTTGAATTTTTGAAAGTGAGTCAGAGGAAGTAGTTGATGCAGACTTGGAGCTATGGTCACTAAGTTTGCAATATCACCTCTTTTAAAGGTTACACAAACATACACATGGGTGCAAATACTAGGCTTCCACTAGCTTAACAGAAGAATTAACCTTTCATCTTCAAATACAATCTGTTTATCTGAACGATAAAGCATCATAAGTGCCTCCTACTCCAGGAAATGTGGATCGTGTGAACATGGGATTTCACTTACCGATCATTTTTTATGAGCTGTTCTATGAAGATATAAGTTATGTGCTTTTAAAAACCATTTAAAAGAACATTGACCTCCAGAGTGACACATCTTGCATAGGAAAAACAGAAGTTGTATCCAGTTATCACATGAAAAGACATCTTGATGGAAGCAAGACAGAAGTTGCATTTAAACAGATTACCTTAGGTGTGGATGTCATCACAGATATGCACCACCAACAGAGGGGAAAGTACCATGGACAACAATTCCTTCCCTTCCGATTCCCCAAAACCCTATGGAGTTGCATCCAAAGCTCCCTGAAGATTCCTCATGGTGATAGAGTAGAGGATGATGCATAGGATGATCAGACATTCTGTTTTTAAAGGCACAGTCCCATATTTAAGCTCTCCTGCAGGTGTCCCGACTTTTTCTTTAAAAAAGGAAAACTGTATTTTCTGTCTCCCCTCCCCATCAGTAGTGGTGGGTCCTGCTGCAGGCCGGATCCCTGCTCGCCAGCTGCCCGTCCACCAGCAGTGAGTGGCAGGATCCAGTGACTGACCGTCGGGGTGGGTGTGCAAGGATGGTGGCAGGGCAAAGCTGCAGTGGGCGGGGCTGGCCACTCCCCATGCTGGTCCATCAGCGCAGCACACCCTGCTGCCAGCAGGGCTCCACTCTTGTCCTGTTTCCGGCCGGCACTGGCTGTGAGCTGCGGTGGCTGGTGAGTGCGGGTAGGTGCCGGGCGGCGGCCGGTTACATGTCACCTCTGCTGCCCACCCATCAGCCCTTTATATACTCCCCTTCTCGCAATCCTCTCTCTCCTTTGTCCCTGCACCCACCCCCAGCCTTGCTGCTCCTCCATATCTCCCCCGATGGGGCGCGTCCTTCTCCCAGCAGTGTGTGGAGAAGCAGCCCTTGGTCGAAGCGCTCAGCTCACCAACAGCCTGGCTTCCTTACTTCCCCCACTCCCTCTGGCTGGGCCGACGCCCCAGGAAAATCCAAGACCAGGGCCGTCCCCAGGAGGGTGAGGGGCCCAGGGCGGAAGTGACGTCATTTCCAGGACTGACCGCGCCTAGGGGAGGCTGGGGAGGTGGTGGCTCCCCAAACAGCCAAGCATGGCCCCGCCCAATCTCCACCCCACCAGGGCTCCACTTCGGTGGGGGGCGTTGTGCTCCCTGGGGAGGGGGCCGCACCTCCCACCTTCCCAGGACTGGGGAGGCTGCAGCACTGCCATCACACGCTCTCCCTCCTGGGTGGAAGGGGCAGGGTGGAGGTAGCCACCCCCAACCAGCAGTTCACCTGCAGCTCCTGCAGAATCAGGTCGGTCACCTCCCCTGTGTGAGAGAGGTCTACGGGAGAGTGTGTGTGAACCCTAAAGCCTTAAAGATAAGAAGGTAAATGAAAAGAATCCAACTACGCAGTATTTCTTTTTAGCAGAGGCTCAGTCAACTCGATGTTAATTTTAATGTTTGTACTGCATAGTTCTGATTGATTGCTGTTGAACTCTCTTGAATATGAGTAATTTTACCAGGTGTCCCATATTCAGCATAGGGAAATATGGTCACCCAATGATGCCATAGTGCTTGCATTCTTCTTTCTCCTCCGAATGCACTAATTCACCAATGGTTATCCACTAATGCAAGTATCCTATTGGCAGGAATGAAGGGACTGAACAAAGCCTTAGTTTAATGCACATGGGTTGTCCTGGGGCTCCTGGTTCTAGTAAACTCTTCTACCCCTTACCAGACACAGAAAACACCAACTGCACTCACATGCAAAACCAATCTTTTATTTGATTTTCTAACACTCACGGTGATGTTTTCTGTTTATAACAGGACAAGGAAAGAGCACGTGGTGTATATAAGACCTCAAATCTATGACTTTACCATTTTGTATGTAATTGAAACTCCAGACGCTCAAATTTTGTCAAATGTATAATCCTTTGACACCTATTTAAAACGCTATGTATTACAGAAAATTTAATGCTTGCAGATGAATTTGCTTATTGTTAGGAACAGAGATTCTTGATGACTGGCACAGGCAAGATGCTCCTTTAAGGGGAGTCAGGATCAGCCTTGCCCATGGCCTAGCAGCTAGTCATGATATGGAAACTTAATTATAATAAGTGACTCTACATGTGAAAGGGTTGGGAAAGACTACCTAAAGGGGGAGGATAACTAGTTAGAAAAGACCCAGAAGAGAGGAAGGCAGAGAGTTCCCTCTTTCTGGAAAGGGCCTGTGGAAGGCAGACTAGAGAAGGCCCAAGGATGGGGCTAGTTCCTATGGTGTGCCCTGGAGAGGGGGCAAGGCAAAAAAGGCAGTCCTAAGAGAGTGGGTTTCAGTAGAGAAAGAAGAAGGACCTAGGGAGAAGCCAGCAGCCTGGGGATCAGAGGAGAGGTTATGTTAAGCACAGGCTGCAGGGAAGCAGCACAAACAACTCTGGTAGAAAGTGGTCCAGGGAAACGATGACACATCTGATGGAACACACCTAGCTGCCTCATATAGGATCCCAGAGCTGGAACCCAGATGGAAGGTGGGCCTGGATTCTGTTACCAGACTGAGGAAGGGGTGTCCAAGCCCAACATAAGGACTTCTGAGCCCATGGTTGGGGCTGAAGACTGAGCTTAAAGGACAGGTCAAATAATAGTTCCAGAGGAGGCAGAAGGATCTCTTGTGTTGGGATGTTTTTGGGACTTTTTAGTACTTTTGTTTTCCCAGAATGGGTCCAGATTAGATGAGACTTGGGCTGAGTAACAGACAGAATCAGACCATCATAGGGCTAATCAGCGGGGATGCTAGAGGCGAAGACCTCTTCAGTGCCAAGACCTGATACCTAGGGGGTGCTATAGCAGATAGTACTTACAGTGACCAAAGAAATTCATAGAAATGTGTTGGCAGGGTGTTCTCCATGAGGAGCTTTCACTCTTCTTCTTGCTCTGAAATGACTCCAATCTTGTGGACTTCAGCATACACTGCAAACACCATCTCATTTGCTCGATCTTTCAATAACTACTTTACTTTGTATTATATAAAGCCAAATAAAAATACATCCAGGCTCATATTTAAAATAATGAACTTTCTATTAGCAGTGTGTGTACCTCTGTACCTTGGGGGAACATCCTACATGCCCATGTTCATCTTTATAAAATGATTGTGTGGTATCCAATGTAAATTTTGTCATGTTGGGCGTCTTTGGAAGGCTCATGATGCACTGAGCATGGTTGTTATAGTCATGTTATAGTAATTGTTACAGTAATGTTATACGTTATAATTTCATGTATATAGTTATGAGGCTGAAAATGTATCCTCATGGCTTAAAGCCCAGGCACAAACTCTCCAAGAACAGAGAGGTAGTTCACACCTCATCTGGGTATTTATGGAACAAACCCAGCCCAGCCTCACAGGAACAAAGGACGCTAGCCTAGGCAACAACAAAAGGGTCTGTTAGACTCTCAAGTGAGTCACCCCCCTTCCTTTGGTCAGTTTGGAACTGTGATGAGGTAATGCTCACCTGACTCTGAAAGGCAGGGGCAAAGCCAAGAGGGAAGAAAGGACATGATAAAAGGGAGAGACATTTGCCATGCTCTTCCTCTCTCTGCCACCTACAGACACCTACATCTACAGACACCACCACCACCAAGCGACTGAAGTGCTGATTAAAGGGGAGAGCCTGGCTGAAGAGCAACCAGCCAGCCGGTGGTGAGAAGCATCTAAGTTTGTAAGGGCACTGAAAGTGTTAAGATCAGCTTAGAATGTGTTTTGCTTTATTTCATTTGACCACATCTGACTTGTTATATTTTGACTTAAAATCACTTAAAATCTGTCTTTATGGTTAATAAATTTGTTTATTCTACCTGAAGCAGTGTGTTTGGTTTGAAGTGTGTCAGAGGCTCCCCTTGGGATAACAACCCAGGTACATATCAATTTCTTTGTTAAATTGATGAACTCATATAAGCTGTCCGTGTCCCGCGGGCATAACTGGACACTGCAAGATGGAGGTTCCTAGGGTTGTGTCTGGGACCAGAGGTATTGGCTAGTGTCATTCAGTTGCAAGTAGCTGGGAGCAGTTTACATGCCAGAGGCTGTGCATGAGCAGCTCAGGAGCGGGGGTTCTCAAAGCAGAGCAGGGTAAGGCTGGCTCCCAGAGTCAAGGATTGGAGTGACCTAGGAGATCACTGATCCAGATAACACCAGAGGGGAACATCACTGTGTGGTCCTCAAAAGATTCATGGGATAACTGTGACCTGAGTATGAATTTGTTTTTCAGGATAGTCTTTTCTGTGAGAGGTTGCAGAATCTGAGATTTTTTTCCCCAATATAATGCTTCTTTCCCCCCCCCCCACCCCCCCACGTTCCATTGTATAGGAGATAGTCAAAGATTTGTTACTTTCTGGTGAAGAATATGTTCAGAGACATAGGCAGAATTACATCTAGATTACATAGGTCAGATAATTTCTGGCGTAAATTGGTGTAATCCGTTGACTTCAGTTTCACAGTTCATTTGAGGATCTGGTTCTAATATGTTGGGTTTCCCTGGCAGGTTTCTAACTACACTGTATTTGTGCAGAAGTCTCAGAATGCTTTGGTGGAATGGTTAAAGGCTGTTGGAAAACTTGAGCACTATTCCATGCATGCCTGTCAACTGTCATTTGCTATCAAGGAAACTCTGCATGATCTGGTCACGATAATGGGTGACTCAGCCAGTGCGAGTGACCTAAGAAGGCCTAGTGCTTTTGTTATTTTGTTTCAGTTATTTGAAACTAAAAAAAGTATGTCACACAGGCTTATCTGAAAATGAAGCATAAATTCCCATTGGCTTTTAATTTCCCCAGTAACCCTGTGTTTGACGAAAATGGGCAACTTAGAGTAAAGTCATTTTCTGGAAAATGCTGCTTCCATTGGCTGCTTTTAATGGGGGTGCAGCCACAGGTACTGCTGCCAGGTTCAGAGACAATGATAGAAATAAAGTACTACCTTCGTGTTTTAGGCTCTGAACTAACTCAGGATGGTGGTAGAGAAAGATAAGCAGCAGCTATGGGGGTTATTAGGTTTTGTCAACACTGTAACCAGAACTGAAATAATTAAAATAGTTGTAATTCACATCTTTAGTTATTACCGTGCAAATCAGTGTGTGGATATTCTTATTTCGGAATAACAGTCCAGTTTTGACATAACTTCATCTTTTTTTTTTTACTGACTTAAGTTGTATCAAAGTAGGGCATATTTTCTGAAATAAATCCCCTTGCAGACTTCAATTGAAATAACTAAAGATGTGAATTTTACAACCCTTTTAGTTATTTCCATTCCAGTTACCATGTAAACAAACCCATAATGTACAACTTGGCATGCTATTAGGCAAGAAGGATTTCTTTGATCAAAAGTAAGAGGTCAGACTAAATGATCTGATGGTCCAATCTGGCCTTAAACTCTATGAAAAATAAGCTATCATAAATAAGAGGCACAGCAAAGTTGGAGCAGAACAATTTGCTTTGGAGGGAATAGTTTGTTTTCCAACATGCTATAACTATGTACAGGAAAAAATTATAGACAAAAAACCATCTCTGAATCCTGTCATTTTTAGGGACTTTAAATATTGCTACGTTCTGTTTTCTGTGAAATCTAAGGTTCCGTTGAGTTTTCTTTTAGTATTTAAATATATCAAGCCAATAGAGACAAAATTAATCTAACAAAAATAAGGTAATCTCTTCATTGGGATAAATTATTTAAATAGCACAATTTGTATTAAAAATAGCTCAACATGGAAAAATTAGAAGTTCATCACATTAATTACCATTGCTAGCTACAGGTAGTCTCGAGTTAATCAGGAAGACATTATCTTTTTTGGCACAATTGCCAGTTCATCCTCTTTTAAAACCCATCAACATTTTTCTGCCTGGTTGGAAGAAAGAGTATTGAGCCAGATATTCACCTCGGGCACACTGAAACTTGTGTAGGATCGTTTTAAAGGTAATTGAGATAATATTAACCACAAACTTTTGTGGAATTATCTACATTGACACTAGTGATTGACAAAAATAAACTGCTGGAAAACTCAAGATTGTTGATGGGTTTTCCTTTATAAGAAGACCAGATCTGAGACCCGAAGTTATTTATTGTGGAATGTTAGAGCTCTTTTTTCCTCTTGCAAAGTTAATTTCCACAGCATTAAACTCCTGCTGCAAAATAGGCTGTATTAAGAAACTGTGGTTTATACCATTTATTTAATAATAATAATGATTAATAATAAAAAACTCTAAAATGAGTGTGCAGCAACAACGTGCATGGGCTATAACTTTATTGAAATGGATCTTAAAGACTGTTGTCAAAACAAGGCAGTGAGTTGACCTAATTACCTAATCTCAAGAATGCTCCATCTAGAAGCATTCTTAAAAGTGTCAGAACAAGGTGAGGGAGTTTCCTGGTTGGCAGTGAAATTTTAGCTTTTGGGTCTTTTCTTTAGGTAATACTTTACCATTTTAGCTTACTTTGCTTGCTTATCGATTATGAAAAGGTGATCAGTAGAAAATTCTCTTGTATTGGTGTCACTTCTGCTGTAATGCATCTTCTAGTAGTTTGCTCTCACTGATATTGGCATACAGCTCTTCCTGCAGGGCGTGAAGTGGATAAAATAAGCCCATTTTCTGCCCTGTGATGCATGGGTGCAACTCATGGGTTTTGAAATTAAACTTCCGATTCATTTGGTACTTAACGCATGTGTGAGTAGTCCCGTTCACAATTCAATGGAACTACTCACATGCTTAAAATTAGGCATGTGTTTAAGTACCTTGCTGAATTGCGTTGTAAATGGGCATATGAGGGGTGGGAAAAGGTACTTGTTTCTTCACATCTGTTAGAGTGTGATTGTTAAGATTATAACATATAGGAATGCTTTCAAGTGATACTTTAGAAAAATGATCATTCATATGGAGAGGTGCAAATACCTCCCCTGTTAATGTTAAATTATGTTGCTGTCTCTTTGACTACTCAGTGGTGACAAGGATGTACAGACTACAGAGTTCTTTGTTGGAATATCGAAAGTAAATATGCTCTGACCTACAGCTGAAGTTTGAATAATTCAAGAGACAGGTCTTTAACCTGTAATGACCAGTGTAGGGAATTTGTTCCTTCTGTTTCTTTCACCAGCTTGAAATAAGGCCTGTGGCTGAAATAGTAATGTTCAGAAATCCAGGGCCAGATTTACAAAGATAAACCCAAGAAGTTAGATGAAGTCAGTGGGCATTAGATCCATAGCTGCCTTAGATGCTTTTGTAAATCCTTCTCAGCACCTGGGATGCGGTACAAGGGTACTCCCTAGCCCAGGCCCTAAAGGGTTAATACAGCAGTCAGTTAACTTTGACCTCTTAGAGGGAGCAGGGGAAATATAAAGGCTGTCTGAGGGGCAGCAAGGAAGAAGAGGGAGGGGTGGAGGGACAGCTGGGTGTGAGCTGGAGCCTCACCCACAGGTCTGTATGGAGAAACAGTTGCTTATGGCTGCTGTCTTTGTTTTCTTACTGCTTGTTTTCTTCTGGTTAGACTCTTTATAAGGTCTCATATAGGTGGGCCTGGGAAGAATGGACCACAACAGATTGAAAGCTGCCTGTTCTATTTTGTGGGCTGGGAAACCAGTGCATTAACCCCCAGCACTTGAGCTCCTTTTGAAAATCTGGCTGCCTATCTATATGTGTCAGCCTATATAATGCTACAAAATTCCATGAAATGTGAAAAGCCAAACACCCAGTTCTTAGAGGTCACTGGAGCAATCAAACTGTCTAATCCCTTACTAGTTGTGGCTCTCAGGATAGCTCTCTGAAAGTCTGATCATGGCCATCAGCAGAGAGATGTTGCCGTGCTGAGCATTAGAAAGGGAAAATGTTTGTTTAAAAATAGTTAAAGATATTCTTTTCCCCTTATTGTAATAACAACGATACAGAAACATACCAGCTGGAACTTGTATGTGGCTCTATTAATCAGTTTCACTGATGGTCTTAAAATGCAAAATTCATTTCCAGTTCAGTTCCAGAGTTTGAATGACCCAAAGTTGGGGTTATATTTCCTTGATCTGGGTTTTGGTTCAGGCCCAGATCTAGTCTATTCATGGATAACTGCTAATAAACTTTAAATTGGCTGCTATTTATTTTTTTTCTTCTTGGGGCTGATAAGATTTAACAAATGGCAGCTGACTTATAAAGGGAGTGTTCTGAGTGTGCATTAGTTATTGTATACAAATTTCAAGACAGTCTGGCACACTTGTAAAAAAGATTCCTATTTTCCTGTCTCTACTTGGCCTCAGAGTTCCCTGGTGGCTACCCAGAGAAACCTCCCCTCTTCCCGTTTTAACTTTGAAAGAACTGTGACCCCCACCACAGTCTTCCATTAGCCACTTCAGCAACCAGGCCTCAGCTTCACACAAGCCTAGCTGCCTCCAACTTCTGAGGTAAAGTTCTCACAGCAATATTTTTCTGCTGGTTGCAGCCTCTGCTGGGAATCCAAAGTCCCTTTATACTGCTGCTCCTGGTGATGTAATTTCCTTTTTCCTACAGTGACTCACACTGATTTTGTTTTATTTGATTTAATAATCAATTGACTCATTTATCCTGTATTACACTATGTGCATAATTGACTCGTTTATCTTGTTCATCATCCAATGCATATTTGGTGGATCTCTCCAGTTTTGTTTCAATTGCATACAAAATTGTTTGTTTCCATTTCCCTAACTGTATCTGTTTGGCACTATCTTGTGCTAAACATCCAACTTCCTTCCAGCTCTCTATCACCTCCACGCCTCCCTACTTGCCTGCTCTGCCACCTTTACAACCCACTTGGCTTCACTGTATTCACAATTTTTGCTTTCTGTTCTCTCTGCTACATTTTCTCCCCTCTTCTTCTTTCCTTCCCTCCTCCTATGATTCCATAGCTGGATCTCATCCTAGAATTCATTTTATACTCTCAAATCTTCATGTTACCTCCACCACTTCATTGACCACATACTTGTCCACCTTATGCCTAGTAACATCATCTTAGCCTGACCCTCCCTCCATACCATTCTTTTGTTTCTCTTCTTTTCTTTCAGTCTTGTTTCTCACTTTCTCCCATGCTGCCTACCGCAAAACCTGTTGTTAGTGGCATTGGTTGTCTTCTTTCACTCCTAATACAAGCTGCATTGCCATCTATCTTTTTTTCTCCCTTCTCCCATGGCATAACCATCATCTACCCACAAGCCTTCCCTTTCTCTTTCCAATTGGGCCACTGTATTTTAAGGATATTATTCCTTGTTCTGATTCTCTCACCTGATTGTCTCCTTGACTATCCTTCCCTTCCCCCTCCCACACATGCATACATGATCTGTTGAGGAATCTGTCTAGAATTCCGCTGGTATAAATTTTCTTTGTATGCACCTTTAAAGCATTTTGTGCTCTGATAGCACTTCACAAATCAAACATTAAATCTTGTATCATGATTTATGGAGTTTGCACTTCCACTCTCTTCCGTTATTACTGATAAGCACTAATGCCTCATTCTCTCTGTATTTATCTTTGCAGCAAGCATCTGCCCTCACCTTTAGGAAAGTGCCTGAATTGGGCTTACTGCCAGACAATGACAATAACATTACCCCATGAGGGATTTAGATTTAGCTACTTAAAGAAACGGGAGTTCTGAGGCTATTTCTGAGTGCAGTTCCCATAAAATGTACTGTCAGATTTCCCTATACCAGTCAAGCTGCTGTCTTGGTTATAAATTCTGAGAAAAAGTCTGGTCTTTTAATAATCAGATAAAAACTGTGACCAAAGTCAGAAGAAAACATTGGAGCTGCAGTAAAACTTCATACATAACATGTCAGGATTTCTTTATTGCCAACTCAGATAATGTCCTCTAGGAAAAAGGGAAAAATGAGTTCTCTCTGCTGTGTCTGTGGTATGTAAAACATATTAACCAACTGGCATCTGTCAAGCTCTTTAATCAAATGGAATCTGGTTTTATGCAGCATTAAATCATTGCTTGGCTTACAAGAGACATTTTGTATGATACATTTTGCCTGTACTTGAAACTTGTAGCGTAAAAAAAATATAATTCCCTTTAGAAAGGAAATGAGCCAATAGGAATTATGAATTTGAAAGAAGAGAATAGACAAATTAGTCTATTTACTGTTAGATGGCATTTTATTGCCTTATGGACTTTCAAAACAGTTTTCAGCTTATTATATAACTCCTTTTCTGGTTACAGACTTTGTAACTGGTTTGGGTTCACTAACGTTTTGGAATTAGGGAAGATATCATCATTACTCCTGATTACTCAAAAGTAAAATCAAAAAAAGCTCTGTGTGTATGTGTATATATGTATATGTAGGACAGATTTAAAACATTTTGCAGTATATCACTATCTAAAAGCTACATAACTTTGCAGTATGAAAGCTAACTTTTATAATTAAAATCATTTTTGCATATTTTCATAAGATAGAATATTTTTTTGAGAAGTTCAGTTATTTTACAGGAACGTTGTCTATTTGTTTTGGGAAAGAATATATGTTAGGTGATCTTGGATCAAATTTTGTTTGATATTTATATTTGGCATTGGAAACCCTGTTTTTGTTACACTACAAAGAGACCAGCCCAGATGTTGTTTACATAACTTTTTTTTACAAGGGTCCTAATATTCATAGTTTGTATATCCCACCCTAACTTAAAACATCAAGATACGATGGCTGAATGAAACATTTTTTTCCATCACAGATTAAAATGCCCATCTCTGCCCTGACATTACAACTTTTTGTTCAATCATGTTTTCCCCCATTACAATAGCCACTGCTGAGATGTTTCTTTCATCATTATCTTTCATCATCTACATATACACATAGAACCTGATCCAAAGCCTATCAAAGTCAATAAAAAGGATCTCATAATTTCAGTGGGTTTTGGATCAGGCCCATAAGTTATAAAGCAAAACATTTGGCTGACTAGGTGGTACTGTGAGCAAGGTGGGTAAAATATAAGCTTCAAGGTCCTCAGAAAATAAAAGAGGTTGGCTGGTGAAAAGATGAGGGCCATAGCAATAGTATTGAGCATGATTAATTTGCTAATGTAATAATATTTAGCCCTTTGTCTAGGGCTTTTCATCCATAGATTATAAATACAAATTTATACCCAGCTCTTACATTGTGCTTTTTTTGTCTATAGATCTCAGTGCTTTACAAAAGAGGTCAATATCATTATCCCCATTTTACAGATCTCAAGTAATGAATGCCTGCCGCTCCCATTAAATAATTCTATAATCATGTAAGATGCTCCTGTTATAAAGAGTTCCCTCTTTCACTTGCTTTGGAGCACTGCACAGCAATGAAAATTGAAAGAGCAATTGTATATAAACACTGTGCATACACTCTAAAACCCACACTAGGTACTGAAATCCAAACATTACATCATGAAATATGGGGAATGGGAAAAAACTACATTAGGAGTCAACATTCAATTGTTTAAAAAACCTTCTTGAACTATATATGGTTTTGGGGTTTTTTTTTAAATGAAGATGGATGGACAGAATCAAATGTCTATGAGGATAGCATGGCAGAAGCTTGGTCATCCACAAAACTCGGATGCAATGATGAAAACTCCAAAAGCCAGGTTTTTTTTTCTGGATTATGATAAACATGCATGCTAAAATATAAGGTCATTTCCAGATATTCTAAAGAGCTTTTCCCAAACCTGGGGTAAAAGGCTGGTCCAAAAAAAATCAAATAAAACCGTTTCCAGTCAGAAAACTTGTCTAATTTGAAATTTTCCATGAGGAAAGATGATTCTGGTAGAATTTTCCATGAGGAAAATTTGAAATGAAACATTTTGTTTTGGGTTAACATTAATCTCTGCATTTGCCTGAGCAACATCTGTGCTTCATTGGAGTTGTAGCTCTGGGTGCCTTATGCCTCTGTCTCCACTTCTGGGCCCTGCTTCTGGCTGGGTTATATTTCCCATGTTGCATTGCGGTCTCACCCTATGAGTGAGATGACTGCCACTGAGCATCATTGAGTTCTGATCAGCTCTAATTGGGAGCTTCTGGGTGCTCTTAAAAAAAAAAAAAAGGCTGGTCACTTCATTTAGGTTCCTAAATGGAAACTGAGCTCTTCTGAAAATCTGTGTTTTAATGATTCTATCTTAAGAGACATGCAAAACTCTCTGAATGGTAACCAGCTGTGCATTAGCAAGTTAGGCTATGAAAAACATAAAGTAAAAATGAGAATTAAGCATGAGCTAGTTTTCTGTGTATTTCAGGGACACAACATATATTAATTATAAAGCAACTATTTATTACTTGTCAAGACAAAGTGTATCTATACACTGCCAGTATCATTCTGTAGTTCTCTGTAAAGGTAGCAGCAAACCAGTCTGAACAAATTTTGTGGCTGCAGCTCTTAATTGGGGCAATATAATAGTAAGGATAATTCTAGGACTACAATATTGTTGTTAATAACTTAACATATGTTTTTAGTACAATACAACATATGTTTTCAGAATGTGTTTGTCTCTGCACAGATACATCTTAAACAGTAGCTCTGACACTGTTCTTGGAAGTTTTAATTTGATTCTTATTTGGGAGGGTTTGTAACAGTGGAAACTATCTTGTTACAAATCCTGCCATTCTTACTCATGCCAAACTCTGATTTATGTCAATGGACCAAATCAATCCCCAGTATAACTCCACTAGAGTGAGCACAGAAAATAAGGTTACACCTGGGATGAGTTTGGCCAATTGCCTTAAATAAGTGTTTTGAGTGAAGAAGGGCATAAGTCAGTGGAGTTACCAGAGGACTGAATTTGGCTCAGAGGCAGTTGCGACTAAGGAAGGACTAGAGAAGTCTGTCTCTAGTAAGTGAAATAAACCATTGATGGTCTTTCAGTGTTAATGATGCTGTCCCCTGCAAAGAATTAGTTGGACGTTTGTACTTGAAGAGTGAGCTTCACTGCTTTTTGCATCACCAGGAGTTTGGACATTTTAAATTATGCTAAACTGAGCAGTGGTTGGAACATTTTCAAAACTAAGGGCTAGATTCAGACTCTCTTCTGCATAATTATAAGTAGAAAAGGAGCCAAATGGGACAAAAACTGAGGGTCAATTGTTGCTCTTTGTCTTCTGGGGACAGCATTGATGTGCTTCAGCTGGGGAACTTTATAATGCCTGTTTTAACCCCATCATATGTTCTTGGATACATGGTTATATTAATCCAATCACTGCACATACTTAACTCGTGGAATTCACTGAAACAAGAGAAATGTGGGACGAGAGCTATGAATTAAAAAAGTATTTGAGAACATCCACCTCCTTAGGTAGGGATTTAAAAAAAATGAGTTTTGGCCTAATGATTTTTTAATTTTCACCAAAAAGTCAATTCTTTGTGTGGGGTTGGGGAGAGGAAGGAAACCTATTTTTCATTCAGATGTAAGAAACTAGTTCTCACAACTAAGGGCAAGATTTTGATAACTTTATTCATGTACCTTATTCAATGAATAATACCGTATTCAATTCAATGGGCTACTCATGGAAAAAGCAATATGTAAAACTTAATGTGAGGAGAGGTTCTGAAATATGCCCTCAAATAATTACTTCTTGTAACTCTCTGTAAACTAGCCAAAATAATCACAATAATCAAGAGGTTAAATTACATTTTAAGTTTCTGGTCCAAATCATTTTAGAATTATGAGGTGAAAAAAATTCATAGACTGCGAATCCTTACAGCTCGGAAACCCACTTGTGCAATTTGCTCCACACTTTCCGGTATAATTCTACACTGGCATGCTATCATGACTGAGAAATGTCAGGTGAATCAGCTTGGTTTTGGAGAGGTCAGATTCAGTTGGGGGGGTATAAAATTAATTTTGTAATGGAGTGTAACCTTCCAATTTAATTATGACTAGGTTAGCATTTTCCCCTTTTACAAGTTTTTATGTCAGGGTTGGTTGTCTCTTTCATGAACTCGTTCACAAGCTTCTTACTTTGCATTACTTCTGGGTATGTTTAACCAGCATGACGGAGTGGCTTGATTCTTAGTAATAAGGTTAGTAAATCAGAATAGCTAATGACAGGAGTCTTACAGGTTCCAGGAATGATTTTGAGCATGCATAGACAAGAGGATGAATATACTCCCCATCATGTGATGATAGGATGATTGCACCAGCATAAAAAAGGTCATTAATTAAAAATACATTTTATTTAATCACAGAAGATTAACTTGGACTAGAATAATTATCGTTATGTTTTCCTTATGTGCATGAAGAACAGTGGGTAATATGATTACAAACATCCCTTTTGTTACATTTTTCTCAAGGCTGGACTGCAAACATTCCAGATTAGAATGAAATATAGCAGAGAGAGGTGAATGGAAATGTTTGGTGTATGGGGAGTAGAATTCTTGTCTTGTTTAGACTGGTGCTGCATGTTTTTCATTGTGTAATATGTTTGCTTAGCTTTTGTGTCTGTTAATAGGTTTGTCCCAGTTACAAAATACAGTCCTAGTAATACTGGGGGGAGGGAACCAAAAACAATAGTGTTCCATTTCTCTGGGTGTGTTTAAAAACGAGCAAAAGAAGAAAAACAGAAAAGATATGATAACAAATTTTATAACTTTAAAATTGTACTTATCTAAATGTTGCATGTCTCTGATGAAAATTGTGCATGCTTTTGTTTACTAATTGGTATAACATATAATATTAAAAATACTTCAGCATTGCTATATTATGTGCTGGATGCCTCAGTCCAGTTTTAGTACTTTCCCTTTTTTATAATATATTTATTTACTATATATTTTATGAGTTTCTCCCACCTGTAGAAGCATGGAGAGCTTACTGCTAGATGTTTCTTAAAAAAGAGCTGTGTGCATGTATTTGATTTTACAAGATGCTGCACGTGTTACAGAGACAGATCAATATCTGAAGGTAGGAATCTGTGTGAAATTTTGGAAGTAATATTATTTACAAATATCTGTTGCCAAAAAAGATAAATCCCATAAAGCTGTATACGACATACATTTTTTTTCTTCAATACAGCAAATTATATGATGATGGAGGCATATATGAGTCATGGACTGTCTTCAGTTTGTGGTAGAATTGGGTTCTGTCACCTGGGACGCTAAAAGTGTGGACACAAGTTCTGAAAAGATACTAGCAGGATGTTGTTTTAGCATATCTTGGGGATTTGATTCTAGATCATTGACTGGAAGAGAAATGTAAGAATGAGTCAGTAGGGCTGAGAGTCTACCTACAGCTGGACAGCTGAAAAAGTTGGAGCTGAAACACAACTGTTGATTCCAATATTTGGAACTTTTTTTCTTTTAATAATTATCTGTACATATTTTTTCCATTATTCAAGCTGTTCTCCTAGTCTCCTCAGAGCCAGAAAATCAGTAGACAAACTGGAAGCTATTCTGAGATGAACAATAGAAATGTTTAGGAATGACTAAAGAGAAAAGATAAGGTATACAGTGGTTTGGCCCCATGGTGTAAAAAAAAAAAAGTGTATAGCAAATTGGTCAAGAAGAAGTAATACTAACGACAGATAGGAATTGTTTAGTGTGATTCCAGGAGTATAAATCCAGCTACTAAGATGAATCTGAGCGGAGAAAAACCAAGAAATTCTTTCATAGTGTAATACCTATTAAACAACAGAACAGTGTCCCAAGGGACGTGATGACTTCAGACCAGAGTTGATCATATTATTCACTGAGAATCATTTATTTGATGATTTTGACATTTTTCTTCAGACAAAACACAGGAGATTATGCAGTACAGAATAATCCTGTTTTGGCAAAAAAGCATGGGTAAGGTCTCTTCTAATGTCTTCTCCAACTGAAATTTCTATTCAAACGACTATACTTAATGAAACACTCTACCTAAACTTATCTGCAAGCCCACTGATCTCTCCTGAAGCCCCTTCTCCTCCACAGTGTCTAAGAAGTCAGGCTAGTAATGATTGCTTGCGGGGAAGATATACTTAGCTGGCACTTTATCCATTTATAATAGTTTTAAACAACTACAAATCTATGGGTGTATAAAAACAGTAGTTGTCTGATTGCATCCCTCTCCCCTCTGTGTGTGTGTCATAGATGATACTGGCTTCCTTTTCAAAGCACTTTAAGATCTACTGATGAAAAGTGCCAAATAAGAGCTGGGTGGTATTATTCCCTGATGCTTCAAACGGACAGGCATGTGCTTAATGTTTATGAGTAACTATTTGCAGGATTTGAGCTTGGGCTTGGAAACGGTTTGCGACTGGGGCTACGTCTCAGGATAAGTCTACGCAGCACCTGGGAGGTGTAATTCGTAGCTCAGATAGATGTACACGTGCTAGCTCTGCTTGAGCTAGCATCTAAAAGTAGACGTATGGCTGTAAGAAAAGGAGGACTTGTGGCACCTTAGAGACTAGCCAATTTATCTGAGCATGAGCTTTCGTGAGCTACAGCTCACTTCATCGGATGCATACCTTGGAAACTGCAGAAGACATTATATACACAGAGACCATGAAACAATACATCCTCCCGCCCCACTGTCCTGCTGGTAATAGCTTATCTAAAGTGATCACTCTACTTACAATGTGTATGATAATCAAGTTGGGCCATTTCCAGCACAAATCCAGGTTCCTCCCACCCCCCCCCCCCACACACACAAACCCACTCTCCTGTTGGTAATAGCTTATCTAAAGTGACCACTCTCCTTACAATGGCCACCTTGATTATCATACACATTGTAAGTAGAGTGATCACTTTAGATAAGCTATTACCAGCAGGAGAGTGGGGTGGGGGGAGGTATTTTTTCATGCTTTGTGTGTATAAAAAGATCTTCTACACTTTCCACAGTATGCATCCGATGAAGTGAGCTGTAGCTCACGAAAGCTCATGCTCAAATAAATTGGTTAGTCTCTAAGGTGCCACAAGTACTCCTTTTCTTTTTGCGAATACAGACTAACACGGCTGTTACTCTGAAACCTGCCATATGGCTGTGGCAGTTCAGACGTGGGATTGGGCTAGCTGCCCAAGTATGTACCCAGGTGACTAGTCTGCTCTGCTGCCTGTACCACTGTGGCCACACTGCTATTTTTAGACATGATCTCAACCAGTGCATGTGCATCTACCTGAGCTGGTAAGCACACCTCCTAGCTGTTGTGTAGACATAGCTTATCTGTGCACCTAGCACAGTGGGGCCCCAGGATGGCAGTTTATGGACCCTACAGTCCTATAAACATTAAATAGTGGTAAACTGCCATCCTGAAACAGGTTAGCATGGATTTTCCATAGCACAGCATTGTGGAATCTTACCACAAGGGAAGGGAGGGATTACAATCAGTTGTAATTGTTGGCATGTGTCTATGTGCCTTTAGGCAACCCCAAAGGACTCACAGACATGCTTTCTAATTATCAGGAGACTTACAGTACTGTCTCCTGCTAACCCCACATCAGACACAATATTTCAGTAATTAGTAATCAATTACAATTTTACTTTTGAGACAAGCTTGCTTCCTACTCAATTATTCTTAGCTCATAAAAGCTGTGCTGACAAGCAGTTGAGTCATATCTTTTACAAGCCTGCCAAAAGCCACACAGCAAGCACAGAGAAGGAAGATTTTTAAATGAAACCATGTGCATTGGATCCAAAAGATAATTAGATAATTATCCATAACACTAGCTGCTGCTATGAATTTATGTTATAAAGCCATAGGTTTCACAACAAAAATGCTGATGTCTGGTGAAAAGGGGCTCCTGAGCTCCAAGAAATAAGTCACAAGTGCTGTAATGCTGCCATAGTATCATCAGGGATATCAGGTGTTTTTTTACATATGATTTTCAAGTGCTCAAACCCCTTTAAATACACTGGAATTTCTTTATAACACCCAAAGGAATGGAGGTGGAGGACCTAAGATCATTCATGCAGTTCCGGGTCCTTAATATTGAAAGGCAGAGATCTTTTCTCTAAACGCATGCCATGGACCAGCGGCCAGATCCTAAGTCCATTGAAAACAATGGAAAGATAATATTAACTTGAATTGATCAGGCCCCCGGTATGTACTTCCTGAGTAATGCATCCAAATTGTGCCTACACCCATTTGCACAGCTGAACCACACTACTTCTGGTGCCAAGAGGAACCCCCTGTGGCTGTAGATTTAAATGAAATATTTGCTCCTATATAGTATCGTATTTAAGCAGGTAAAGTGTCTTGTGCATATGCACAGTGGAGCACGATGGATGCACATTCAACCTTAACTTTCCCAGTTCCTGACTTTTGGCCATTTAATTGAGCAACCTTAGTGTTGTAGTCAACCTTAATGCTGACTAGCTTCTTTGTAGTGTAATTAAAATATCTAGCTCTATATAGAGATAACATGCATTTTATCTCTCCATATAATCTTCATAGGAATATAAATATATTGACATGAATATATTTGTTAACCAAATATATTTGTATTCTTCATCCCAAATCCTTGAAATCTGAGCCTGCTTACAAAATATGGTTGAATTTTAGCACTCTGTAAGCCTATAATGGAGCTGAATCACTTGATATTTTGGCTTTAGAGTTTTGTCTGACCTTATGACTTTGTATATATGGTGTTGTTGGAACATAATGTTATAAAATACAACGTGAAATGATTGGAAATTAATTTCATTTTGTTGTTTTCTATAAGTTTTGTTTGCTTTTGGTGAGGGGGTCTTTCGTGTTTTATATAATTTTATATTTCACTTGTAAGTATGAACCTGTGAATTTTACTATAACCCATAATTGTATTTTTAATTAATAAAATATATCTATTTTTAAAAGTTCAGAGTCTATATCATTGTTACCCCAGATAGCAAAATTGTCTGTTGTAATGATGCATGTCATAGTAAAAGAAAGTTTTAGTTCAAATAATCTGAGCTTTATTCACACATGTCTGTGAAAACAGTCAGAAATAATGAATCACTCTTACTTTGCGGCTAATCCTTCTCAAGCGGCACTTCAAACAAACCTCAGAGCTAATGACCCTTTCTAATTGGGACCTTGTGGTTGATGATGGTGCCTAGTGAAATATATTTGCATTGGATTCACTGGTGATTCTTTCACGAATCATGGAACAGCATTTACAGGTCTGAATCTAAAATCAAGAGATCCATGTACTAATTAAAATATACCACTCTCATCACGACTAAAATGACACGCAATACTGAGCTCAAGTAACCATTCTTATTATGTGTGGATTTCCCTGGGGAGGTATAGAGGAAGCAGTTTCCACCAACCTTGGTAACACAGCAATTTCATGGCTGCTCTTGTAACCTAATCCTATTGCAGTGTACCTCAAACTTCTGAAAGACCAGGCCCTCTCCAGGAAAATAAAATCAATCAATTTCCTTTTGAGTTAATTTTTCTTTCCCATGGATGGTCCATTATCACTTCAAACTTGGTGAAAACTGACAATTGTCATTTACCCTCCCAAACCGTCTCTTCTCCCTTCTTTCTTCATTATCCTAACACCCACTGCTTGCTTGTGTTCAACATCTCTCGCTTCCATTCTCCCCACACCCAGGCCATCACTGTACTTCCTTTGCAATACTTCAAAAATATTTTTCTTCCAATCAATTCCACCAAAAAAACTTGTTCCCTGCCTTGGTCATATTTCAGCTTGACTACTGTGTGTGTAACCACTTCCTTTATGGCCTCCCCACATCTAGTCTTGCACGTGCAAACATTCACCCTCAAACAGAGATCTGGCCTGGAAAATGTCTGCTTGAACAGTGAAAGTTTGGCAGAGTTAAAAGCAAATAAAAAGCTGCTTTATAAGGGTAATACTTAGGCTTTCTTAGCTAAAGCTGTCATTGTGTGCTCCAGCTGTACTAGAGGGTACAAAATCTAGAATTTCTTACACATATAATTTAAGTTTGTAGTGCTCAGTTTGAGGTGTCCTAGTTTTGGGATGGTGAAGGACCATCAGAGTTTGGGACAACTTGAGTTTGGAAATGGGCAAACTGAGTTGAACAGTCTCCTGCAAATTATTCTCTCAACCCTACTTGTAATTCTTTTGTCTTACTACCATTCCTCATCATTATGAGCGTGGCTGCTATGAGAATCGGAATTTGTGGATTACACATGTATTTGAGTGCAATTTAATAAGGTATGGTAATCTGCCCGTTAGATTGTAGAGCTGGCCCGGTCTAGTAGAAATGCTGGCTTTGGGGGCCTCTAACTCTGTTAGATGAAAGTGCTGTTGTAAGCTTAAGGGAAGCTTACTGATACTCTAATTTAGTGACACAAGATGTTTCCTCCTTGTAACTGCTGGCACTTGCACTTTGTTGCCATTATTATGTTGTAAATATTTTAATCTTTAAACCACGGTGAGTGACTTCTGTGATTGATTTCACTGTTCTTTACGCACTGATTTTTCCATACTGTATTCTCCAGGCCATCAGTGTTTCTGATCTGACCCAGGAAGAGAGAGATGTGAATAAATGCTTTTATCCATTGCCTTGTCACATTTGTAACCATTGGAATAAATAATGAATCATGAGGAAAAGAAATCAGAGGTAAGCCAAACACTAACTTTAAGTACTTCCCAAAACTTGGTTTAAACTTTAAGGCAATAATCTTGACATCCTACTGATTTCCCAAAAATTATATCTTTGACATGACAGAAAGCTTTAGTCCTACAAGTTTGTTCCTTTCAAAATAATAATAAAAATTATTAAAACATATAATCAAAAAAGTCTACTGTCTCTCCCTTTTTGATCCAGATTTCACATGTTCCACTATCAGTAACTTTGTCCACATCATTAACTAACATTCTTAGCTCTTGAATACCTTTAAACATACACTAATTAAAAAAAAAAAAGCACTGCCCCAGAAACCTGTTCTTTCTTCCTCAAATATGGAATTCTCCTTTGATGAAAAAAATGACACCTGCCCAAGGCCTCCAAGGGGTAAGATTCAATCCAGTGCTATTGACAGCATTTCTCACTATGAAAAAAAAATCATTACTTTAAAATCTCATATTTCATGGCCCCACTGATCTAGAAAGGAGGAAGATTTTCTCCCATTGAAAAGGAGGAAGTCCCATCTTTCCTTTAGTTTATGCACTTTTTTTTTAATTTGGAAGGCCCTGAGAAAATTGACTTTAAAGTCAGGAAAGGCAGAGCCTTGTACAGTTGAACTCTTGGTTATTAAACCACCTGGTTCTACAGGCATAGAATTCAGCCCATAACATGACAATTAAATAATAAAAAAGTCTAATATTTCTAAATTATTCTGTAATATTTAATGTATATAGAGAACACCTGACATTTGTGTGTGATCGAAGGGAGGAGGGGAGGGTGGTTAGCTTACAGGGAAGTAGAGTGAACCAAGGGGCGGGGTGTTTCATCAAGGAGAAACAAAGAGAACTTTCACACCGGAGCCTGTCCAGTCATGAAACTTATTTTCAAAGCTTCTCTGATGCTACCGCGCCCTCCTGTGCTCTTCTAACCGCCCTGGTGTCTGGCTGCGCATAACCAGCAGCCAGGCGATTTGCCTCAACCTCCCACCCTGCCATAAACGTCTCCCACTTACTCTCACAGATATTGTGGAGTGCACAGCAAGCAGTAATAACAGTGGGAATATTGGTTTCGCTGAGGTCTAAGCGAGTCAGTAAACTGCGCCAGCGCGCCTTTAAATGTCCAAATGCACATTCTACCACCATTCTGCACTTGCTCAGCCTGTAGTTGAACAGCTCCTGACTACTGTCCAGGCTGCCTGTGTACGGGCTTCATGATCCATGGCATCAAGGGGTAGGCTGAGTCCCCAAGGATAACTATAGGCATTTCAACATCCCCAACGGTTATTTTCTGGTCTGGGAATAAAGTCCCTTCCTGCAGCTTTTGAAACAGACAAGAGTTCCTGAAGATGCAAGCATCGTGTACCTTTCCCGGCCATCCCACATTGATGTTGGTGAAACATCCCTTGTGATCCACCAGTGCTTGCAGCACTATTGAAAAGTACCCCTTGCGGTTTATGTACTCGCCGGCTTGGTGCTCCGGTGCCAAGATAGGGTTATGGGTTCCGTCTATGGCCCCACCACAGTTAGGGAATCCCATTGCAGCAAAGCCATCCACTATGACCTGCACATTTCCCAGGGTCACTACCCTTGATATCAGCAGTTCTTTGATTGCGTGGGCTACTTGCATCACAGCAGCCCCCACAGTAGATTTGCCCACTCCAAATTGGTTCTCAACTGACCGGTAGCTGTCTGGCACTGCAAGCTTCCACAGGGCTATCGCCACTCACTTCTCAACTGTGAGGGCTGCTCTTATCTTGGTATTCATGCGCTTCAGGGCAGGGGAAAGCAAGTCACAAAGTTCCATGAAAGTGCCCTTACGCATGCAAAAGTTTCGCAGCCACTGGAAATCGTCCCAGACCCGCAACACTATGCAGTTCCACCAGTCTGTGCTTGTTTCCCGAGCCCAGAATCGGCGTTCCACAGCATGAACCTGCCCCATTAGCACCATGATGCATGCATTGGCAGGGCCCATGCTTTCAGAGAAATCTGTGTCCATGTCCTGACCACTCACATGACCGTGCTGATGTTGCCTCCTCGCCCGGTATCGCTCTGCCTGGTTCTGGTGCTATATATAGTGCTGGATAATGCGTGTGGTGTTTAATGTGCTCCTAATTGCCAAAGTGAGCTGAGCGGCCTCCATGCTTGCCTTGCTATGGCGTCCGCACAGAAAAACGGCACGGAACGATTGTCTGCCGTTGCTTTGACGGAGGGAGGGGCGACTGACTACATGGCTTACAGGGTTGGCTTACAGGGAATTAAAATCAACAAAGGGGGTGGCTTTACTTCAATGAGTATTTCAGGGAGGACTTCACGGAGGGTTCCAATAAGAAATGGTGCACCTAAGTAATTGTCCTTATTGGAACAAGCAGGTTGGTCTGGCCTATGATTGATACATGGCTAGATTTACCTCACTTCACCTTCTCTGTGAGTGACTGCAGTGTTACCTAGAGGAGTGAGTCCCCTAGACGGGGGAGTGGGGGAAGCAAATGAGTGCAAAACAAATCTGGTCTATTTCTTGTTTTGATCCACTCCATCTATCTTTTACATCTTTGGCTGGCAGCAGACAGTGCAGAAGGACTGCAAGCCATCCACATCTCATGGCTGCTCGGCAGAAGACGGTGCAGTAGGACTGCTAGCCATCCTCATCTCTTGCCTGCCTGGCAGAAGATGGTACAGTAGGACTCCTAGCAATCCATATCACCTGCCTGCTCACCATAAGATGGTTCAATAGGACTGACTGCAGGACTAAAGAGAATGACCTGGTCAAGTCACTCCAAATTTAGTCCCTGCGCCCATGTCTGCCCAGGCGCTCCTGGGCGATGTGGCCAGGAGCACCTCGGACATGACGATGATGGCTACCAGTCGTACTGTACCATCTGCTGCCACAAGGCAATGTGTTGATGCTGCTGTGTAGCATTGCAGTACCACGTTTGCCAGCACCCAGGAGACATACGGTGATGGTTACCTGAGCGGGTTCCATGCTTGCCGTGGTATGGCGTCTGCACAGGTAACTCAGGAAAAAAGGCGCGAAACGATTGTCTGCTGCTGCTTTCATGGAGGGAGGGAGGGAATGGGGGCCTGACGATATATTACCCAGAACCACCCTCGACAATGTTTTAGCCCCATCAGGCATTGGGATCTCAACCCAGAATTCCAATGGGCAGCGGAGACTGCAGGAACTGTGGGAGAGCTACCCACAGTGCAACACTCCGGAAGTCAACTTTAGCCTCGGTACTGTGGGAGCGCTCCACCGAGTTAATGCACTTAGAGCATTTTCTGTGGGGACACACACACTCGAATATATAAAACCGATTTCTAAAAAACCGACTTCTATAAATTCAACCTAATTTCGTAGTGTAGACATACCCCTAGAAAGGAGGAAGATTTTCTCCCATTGGGAAGGGGGAAGTCCCATCTTTCCTTTAGTTTATGCACTTGTTTCTTAATTTGGAAGGCCCTGGGAAAATTGACTTTAAAGTCAGGAGAGCCAGAGCCTTGTACAGTTGAACTCTTGGTAATTAAACCATCTGGTTCTACAGGCATAGGGATTCAGCCCATAACATTACAATTAAATAATAAAAAAGTCTAATATTTCTAAATTATTCTGTAATATTTAATGTATATAGACAGGTTTCAGAGTAACAGCCGTGTTAGTCTGTATTCGCAAAAAGAAAAGGAGTACTTGTGGCACCTTAGAGACTAACCAATTTATTTGAGCATGAGCTTTCGTGATGAAGTGAGCTGTAGCTCACGAAAGCTCATGCTCAAATAAATTGGTTAGTCTCTAAGGTGCCACAAGTACTCCTTTTCTTTTTTTAATGTATATAGAGAACACCTGACATTTGTGTGGGATACTTTGTATAGCTCATTTGTGCTTTACCTTTCATCAATAATCCTGACCTCCAAAATGCATGCCAATAACATCTTTATATTCTCACTATCATGTATTCCATAATTATATATTTTATATACACACGCAAATAATGTCAATCATCAAAGCCTATATAGGTATAAAGACTGGAAGATCCCATAGTGTTCTGTTTCCTCTGCTTCCTTCCTGCTTCACATGTGGGTTTTCCTCTTCTTTCTTTATCCAATTGGTTGTTTCATTACATGATGGTCTTTGCAGTGTGGCACAATGCAAGCACAATGTAATTGCTTCAGATTTGGCTAACTTGGCAGCTAAACTTTGAACCTCAGTCAGAACTTTTATGTTCTTCCACTGTTTTCTGTACTGGTTTGGAGTGGAAAATTGTCAGCAAGATAAAGTTATAAGGAGGGTTCAAAGAATAATGTAATTATTTTGTCTCATTACTATTCCTCCTCACTGAAGTGTCAGAGGGTGGCTACTGTGAGATGTCTTCCAGCTGGGAATTTATGGATTAAATACCTGTCTAAGTGAAATTTCATGAGATATGGTAAGGCAACTTTGCTTCTCTACTGCTGCCACTTCTGCTATCTGCCAAAGGAGTCACGTTCACTGCTTTTCCTGGTATTCTTCCTTGTGACTGTTGCTAATTGTATCAGTGCCACTTATGTGGGTTTTTCCCCTCTGAATTGTTACAGCATTTCCAAGAACTGTGAAAAGGCTCAGTTACTCTAATGATGTGTTGAAAAACAAAGCAGTTTAAAGCTTATTTGATTGATGATTTTTTCTAGTCTTTATTTCTGGTTTTGATGGTGTAGGTATCTTTTATACATACTTTATTAGAGGGGGGAAACACTTCCTTTTCAGTTGAGACTTACAGGAAACGTATCTTGGATTTCTTGCCCTGCTAAGAACAATAAACAGATATAGATACTGACATCATAGCCTGGGTAGGGACAGACTGCATGAATGATGAATTGTGAATCATCGGTGTCCATTCAATGGAGGACTGTGAACATGTCACGTCTCACAAGCTCAGCAAGGTTAGTAGTTGGATGGGAGACCACCAGTTAGAATCGACCTTGTACAGGAAGTGAGTCTGGTGATTCCATGGATGGCACCCTTCCCTCTGAATCACTGCTGAGCCAGTGTAAGGGGCAGAATGCTGCTGGAGGTGCTGCCTTTCAGAAGAGATTTAAAAGCAAGTTCTTAACTACTGATATCATGAAATAAGCTAGAGCAGCACTCTCATTGTGAGAATTCACAATGTTTCACTTCAGTATTATGACTAAATTACACTCTACATTGACTGACTGCATTTTGCCAAACTTTATTCCCTTTGTATTCTCTTTTGGAGAATTTATAATGTGTATATGGGTATAATATATCTCTATATGTAAATTCCAATCGAATACTAAACGTTGCTTGCCATCTGTGTGTGTGTGTCTCATTACCTGGTCGTTTTTAAAAGCACTTGAGGATCCTTCAGAAATAAAAAGTTGCCATATACACATGCCATTATTACCCTAGATTTCAAATGCTAGTTTACCAACAGTTTCAGAACATGCCTATTAACTTCCCTTCACCTGGGCTGGTTACTTTTGGTACAGACGTGTGTACCTTTTAGTTCTGGTTTTGCACCTTTTTAGGGGTTGAGAACACCCAGCTGTTACTCTTTGTGTGTCCGAATAAACACTTACCATAGAGTACTTGTGTGACATTTACTGTTCATATTAGTTGCATTCATTTTGGAATTTGCTGTTTTCCACTGGAAAAAGCAGAAGTGCTGTAAAGACTGTAATAAAGATAAACAGTGCCCTGAATTAAACCTGAAGATTTTAATAGAGCCCACTATACTTGTGGGATGAACTGGGAGCACGCCTTTCTGGATGGTAGGATATTCAAGAAGGTGAGTGGTGTCTGGTTTTTCAACACTAACACCAGAAAACTGCAGCTGGATTTTCCTCTACAAAATAAAGCTCTGGTTCTCCATTGTGATTGCAAGGCCACACTCGTGTTCTGACATATACATTCATTGACTGCAGTTGGAATTCTACACAGACAGCTACCTGCTTTGCATGGATCACAGATAAAAATTAAACACTGAGGGCCTGATTCACCATTGCCTGCAGTTTTCATAGTCATTTAGACTGGTCCAGTGTGGGTGTAAAACATTGCCAGTCCAATCTGGTAGTGTTCTACACTGACTCTGCTTTGATACACGTGACTACATGGGCTGCTGGAAAATGGTGAATAGCTCCCATAGCACTCAAAATTCGTGCAGCTGCAAAAATTTAAGTCAGAGTCATCAGGCTAAGTTCTTCCTTTATCCAGTGGACAGAGGTTGGAGATGGGACAGAAATATTAACAAAAACAGGAGAACAAAAGCAAAACAAACCACTGTTCCTAGGGCCCCAGATAATCTTAATTCATCCCTGACCATAAGTATATTCGGGGTTTGGATCAAAGTTGTCACAAGGTACTGTCATTTATACAGGTGCCAAGATTTTAAATGCTTATATCTCCCTTTCAGTTTGTATTGCAAACAATGAAAGGGTCTGTCTGGCAGTGGCTTCCCAGGAAGATTCAAACTGGAAAGTCCAGCTGGTTTTTGATTTCGAGTGTGCGTGACTGGAAAAAAGTGCCTTTGTGAGGGCTGCCGTCCTGCCCACGAGATCAGGGATTGGAGTGGTGACCTCCAGAGCGAAAATCATGAGCTGCTGCAGCCTGAGTTAAAGAGCCAAAACCCTGTAATTGGGGCTATAACAATTCATATCCTTTGTGGATCTGCTGAGAGAGGGGCCTGTAAAACACACTATCAGGGGGTACACATTAACAGTTACTTTCAGGAGGAAAAGTTTTTGTTTTGTGTTTTAACCTTTTCATAGGCACTTTTTTTAAAGCAATTTGAAGAACTAAAGGATTTTGCTCAAACTATAAAAAGAAAAAACAAATCTTCTCTGGCCTGAAACTACAAAGCATGATAAAATTTCATGTGGCAAGGAGAAGTTTAGGAAGTTTTGATCATGTGAGAACAGGAATTATAATTAAAGTCCTGTTGTAACCTTAACTATGGCTTTCATTAATATGAATGCTATCGTCTTTTTTTAATTTCAGTGCTTTGTGCTGTGACTCCCAGATGACCATCTGACTGCACTTTTATAAGAGCGGCTAAATTTTCCAAAGTGACACATTTTCAAATTCACTGACAACTGTAAGCGATTTGCTTTGAAGATATATCAAGTCAGTTTCTATGCTGAATAATGGTTGTCCTGGAAATCTAAAACTGGAATGTTCAGCTGTTCAAGTTACAGTGTGAATAAAAAATAAGCATCCTAACATTTATTTTCAGTGTTAAGGGTTTTTCCTTTTCTGAGTACCACCTCAGCAAGTGACAAATTTATAATGCTGAATAAAATGTCATGTAACTGGATCTTGTTCCATTAAAAATGACTTTGCATGGATGCATTTTTACCTCCAAAACTCTAATGTTCTAGATTAATTTAGCAAAGCAAGGAGAGTTAGAAACTAGCATCCATTTTGTGCTCAACAGTAGCTTTTAATTTAGAGATCAGACTAATCTTATACCCCAGATCAAAACATTCACAAACTTTGAGAGAGCTTGGATCCAAATACAAACTTTGTGGCTTTGGGCCCATATCTACTTCTAATCAGAGCTTTGCTCCATTAAAATCAGTTGGAGGAAACTGAAAGGAAAAAAAATTCACAACTGGTAGCCAGACTTAATAAACAAACTTTAAACAAATTGGAGTAAAGGGCCTTATTGAAGAGACAGCAAACGAAGTAGAAAACAACACAGACAGAGAAAGAAAAGTGAAAATGAAATTGAGACGAAAGAAAAACAAGAGTAAAAATTGATGACTTTTCTAAATTATGTATTTTTCCCTCAGGAGTCTTAGCAAAATATAATGAATCAGCATTTGTTCACCATTCATTTCTCAGGCAGTGGAAGCAGTGATGTGCAACATCCAGAATGAGGTCTGATTAAGTTTCATGTAAGGGAATTCCTCTGTGAATGTCCTTTGTGTTGCCTTCACACCTGCTGAGCTAGGAGAAACATAACAGCCCCTTTCATTGCTTCAGTTAAAGCCTGTCACAAGGATGACATCATTGCTCTCACAGACATTTTAACTTAGGGTCCCAGAGCCAGACTTTCAAAATGCTTGACAGATAAAAATCTGAACATCTTTAACTGATTGTGTACAGTAACTTCCCAGAGCTGATTCACGCATACAGGAGGTTATCTGGCTTGTTTTAGGGAATCATGCCTGTGGGCTAAACAGCCTATATTATGTTGGTTTTAGACAGAGATGGGTTTCTTGTGAAAAGTGACTTTATGCTCGTCTGGTCCCTGGCTAAACTTCTCAGATACCTCAGGGGTTTGATTCTCACTGACATGACTTTTTGGCCTCTTCTCAAATCCTCAAACAAAGAGCCCCACAGATGGCCATAGTGCAGCGTGAGTTTTCAATTTTTTGACTAAGCAAAAAAAAAAAAAAACCCATTAAGTGAGACCTATGAATACAGATTAACAGAACAGCCTATTATTCTGGGCTCTCTCAAGACATTTTAGTTAATTGTTGCCATTGAAGCAGTGTAGAATGGGAAGAAGATTGTCGGGGAGGAGAGAAGGGCGGGGGTTGGGATGGAGACACTCCTCACATTTTACTTAACTTTCAGATTAGTCTGCCAACGAGGGTTATCTCCTCGCTGGCATTTCTGAGAACAAAGTCTGGTTTAATTTTTGTGTGTATTGTGAAATGGAAAGAGAATTCTCTGATTAAACCTTTTACTGACAGAAAGCACAATTTGGATTATATGGGGAAGAGGGATTTTAATATTTTGGGGAAAATAAGAACATTTGCATTGTAGTCTATAAGCTAAACTGAAATGAAAGCAGTGGATGTATTTTTTTTAAAATGTCTCTAGCTGCAGAGCATTGTGAAGGAGGGATCTGAGGCATAAGTAAAGCCGAGAAATAACTTTCAGAATTAAAAACTACTTTACGCTCAGTAAAGAGTCCTATGCAGTTGTTCCAGGTAGGGGCTGTCCTCATGTGTAACATCTAGTGCAATATAAGTGCCTTCTGTGACTGGGGCTGCAGAACAATGTCATGATATCAGTATTAGTTAAGAAGAAGAAGAATGGGAGGGTTGCATGAGTATAGAGTTCAGAACAGTGTTTTTAAGGCCTGCTCATGGTCCAATTGAAGTCAAGTGGGAATTTTGACACTGGCTTCAGTATTAGAAGGATCAGGCCCATAGGCTTCAGTCCTACAATGGGGTAGACTGCTGCGTATAGTATTGTCAGTGGGATTCCACAAGTGTGCAGCAGTCTGCTTGAGTGCTATACATTGTAGGATCGGAGCCTTAGCTTGCACTCTTCAGGACCGGATACTGTGAAGTATGAGTGCTTCCTGCATCCTCATTTCCTATGGAAGTTGATAGGAATCTTTCTTGAGTAAAGTCTGGCCCTTAGTGAGCAGGAGACAATTTCAGATTTTGGCTACTGACTTCATTGGGATTTCAGTATGCGCATTCTCACCCACTGGAAGAACACAGCCCCCTTGTTTACTGTGACTGATGAAGGGCAAGGAAATCTGTTTGAGAAGCTCTGTGATGATCCAGAGGGAAAGCATGAGTTCTTGCATTTCTTGCTCATGGGTGTCACAGATTCGGTGACTATTACTTTAGTTAACTGTAAATATCGGTAACCAGCATATATATACATCTTTTTATAACCTTTACTTTTTGTTGCATCAGAAGAAACTACAGGGGGACTCTTTTGTACTAGTCCTCCCCTAGTCTCTGATACCCACAAATGCAACAAAATTGTACAGTGTCATAATTTGGTTGCGTCCGCCACCATCCCCCTCCACCCTCTAAAAAAAAATCAGGACAGGTCAAGTTAAGGGAACAGTAGCCCATTCTTGATATCCAGGTGCCCCAGGATACAGTCGTGTTTTTTCCATGAAAAATATATATTTCCACTTTCAGCCATAGCAATGTTAACGAGGAAAGATGTATCCTTTTTAAAAACAGAAGATGATTTGATTCAGGCAGGGACTAAAACAAACATTTGAAATGGCATTCTTGGCAAGAGTTCTCCTGTTTTTCATTCTCTGTCTCTAGCTAAGGCGAGTAAACAGTTGTTACTCATCAATGCATTTGCTGGAGTGAACTGTGTTGTGTCTTGGATACCATCTTAGTAGTGCTTTATGTATATAGTTTTGTAAACTGATTTGGAATCCTTTGAGATGAGCTGCTGTAGATGGCCAAATTTTTACTAATATGGTCCCCTTCAGTTGTGCAAAAAGGCCCACATTTTCAAATGGCAGTACCTACATTTAGGCACCTAGATCTATATGCAGTCACCTAAGTAAGTGACCTGATTTCCGGAAGTGCTGAGCCTTGAAGCTCACGTTGGGGTTGTATCTTTGAAAATCAGACCACTCTTTTGTGTCTAAATATGGATTTAGATGCCTAAACTTTGGGTACCCAAGTCTGAAAATGTCTGACATTTTCTGTTTTATCATTTGTGCATGTGTGTATTTGTGATGGAATTTAAAGTACAAAGTACAAATCAAATGCAAGTGGGTTTTTCTTATGTAAGTTCTATCACTTGATTGTACACACACAGTACAGATGCAGGGGATTTAAGCATCCTGTGTTAGGGGATCCTTGGGAATTTTTGCTGTATAGATGTGAAATATTAGTGTACTGATAGAATAGTGCACAGGATAGAAGATAGTGTACAGGATAGAAGTCCTGAGCTAATAGAAGTTCCAGTTTATCAGGCTAGACAATATCCAGCTTGGTCTAGTTCCTACTCTGAAGTAGATTTAGCAGTGACATTTTTATTAGGGATCTCTACTTGGGTGTGGCTTTGAGGTTTATTGTGGGTGAAAGTCATGATTCAAGTAGCACCAGTACTTCTAAAAATCTGTCCAAGATGAGGCGTCAGAGTCTAAGCAATAATGGGACTTAGTGCTGAAATCAAACTCTTTACATCTTTCAGCTCAATGAAGGTAAATTCCTGTTAAATTCCCAGACTGCACCATCTTCCACAACCTTGCTGATATCCCACAGAATTTACTTTGGGGTCTTAGCAATTCTGTGCTGGACTGACAGATGCCTCCAAATCTTTCACAATCCAGGGCCTGCCAAAGGCTTGCAGTGCAGTCTGGAGTGTCTGTTCCAGAGGAAGCCATAAGAGGACGTGAGATTTGAAGACTGCAGCTGCCTGGCTAGGACATCAAACCTGCTTTGAGATGCTTTGCTATCAGCAACTGTTTGGGTGTGAGCAAGGTTGTTGGGACTTGAGAGAAAGTAGCTAGACAAGACCTCAAGGAAGAAAGAGACACATTACAGTGGAACAATGGAGTTGTCAGTGGGTATAGGTCCATAGACCAGTGAGATCACTTTAAGAAGAGAAGCACTTCCGAAGTAAAACCAGGCCTATTGCTAAAATATAGCAATCATTCCAGTTACATTAAGGGTGCACATGGAAGAGTGTGGGGATGTGTGCATGAGGGATAATTGATGGTGATGGGTTTGAAATAAACTCCAGAGCCAGGCACCCACCCAGTCTTTGTAAAATTTTGGCTCTAGATCTGAACATTGACATTTGGCCCTTCTCTCTACTGTCAGACTTCAGAGTGTGGGAAAGTTTGGATGTAGATCTGGACTACACAGCAGCTGGGGCCGTT
This sequence comes from Caretta caretta, assembly GCF_965140235.1. Lineage (NCBI taxonomy): Eukaryota > Metazoa > Chordata > Testudines > Cheloniidae > Caretta > Caretta caretta. Next base: position 169,614,684 of record NC_134207.1, read on the forward strand.
TCTAGTCAATATAAATATTTCCACTCTCTACCACATGTGTAATACGCTGCATTGTGCCTTGACATTGTGTAGCCTGAGAGAAAACATGAATAAAGGGTGCTATAAAGTATTTTATAGCCTCTGTGGCTATAAAATACTGTAGGGTTAGAAATAGATTAAATCTGTTGATATATAGCAGCAGTCGGACAGAATACAGTATTTAGTGTCCAATGTAATTTCATAAATGGAGAGAGCTATCATTGCAAGCAAAATCTAATCAGATTGTAAGGCTTTGTTTTACTGCTTAAGCAGTACTCTGGATGGTATAGCTCTGTGTTCTATTGAAATTAATGGACCAGTCTCTCATATCACATTTACACGAATAAAAGAACACAGTTGAATTGAATACATTAGTGGGAAGCATTAGTGGCAATTAGCATTTTAATATGAATGCTATAACATAAGACCATTGATTGCTCGACTGATAACTGCAGCATTCAAATCCAAGAGACATTCTGCACCTGTTGATCTGAAGACAATGGAAGCCCTTAGCAATTCAGCCTTGATGACAAAACAGAAGAACTACAGTGTGTGCAAACTGCTCTGAATTGAGGGCAATGTCTGCTAAGCAGCAAGACAATCCTTGACTGGAGGTAAAGTTCTAGTTTGAGTTGTAAAAAGAAAAGGAGTACTTGTGGCACCTTAGAGACTAACCAATTTATTTGAGCATGAGCTTTCGTGAGCTACAGCTCACTTCATCAGATGTTTACCGTGGAAACTGCAGCAGACTTTATATACACACAGAGAATATGAAACAATACCTCCTCCCACCCCACTGTCCTGCTGGTAATAGCTTATCTAAAGTCATCAACAGGTGGGCCATTTAGATAAGCTATTACCAGCAGGACAGTGGGGTGGGAGGAGGTATTGTTTCATATTCTCTGTGTGTATATAAAGTCTGCTGCAGTTTCCACGGTAAACATCTGATGAAGTGAGCTGTAGCTCACGAAAGCTCATGCTCAAATAAATTGGTTAGTCTCTAAGGTGCCACAAGTACTCCTTTTCTTTTTGCGAATACAGACTAACACGGCTGTTCCTCTGAAACCTGTCAGTTTGAGTTGTGTGAGTCATATTAATCTGAAACAAGTTTTATAGTTTATGATGTTATAGATTGAGGAGTAATAAAAAAAGAACAACCCAACAACATAGCACATCATTGTGAAGTTCATGCTAGTAAACTTTTAGTATGAATGCTATAAAAGGATTATTGGCTTAGTGTAATTAGGTTCAGGATAACTTGGCTAACATACTTTTTGAGCATCACTTTTTTCTTTGTGTGTTTGCCAGCTCCCCACCTGTGGCACAGTTCCATGTATTTCACACATGTGATTGGATCCCTTTAATACAACAAATATGTATTTCCAAAATACACGATGTTACTCAATCTACTACTCCTTCTCGTAGTATCATCTTTGACGCAGTTTCTTGTTTCCAAATTTTGTTGAATTTAAAAGAGGCCTGCCATGTGTTAGCTCCTGAATGTTAAAGTTTTGGCTGTTTTGCAAAAGACTATAAAAAAGAACTGCAGGAAAAGACCTACACTGAAAAATCTAATTTCTACCAGTCTTGAGAAAAGGAACATATCTTACAACTTCATCTCAAATCTGTCCCTGTTTTCCAGCAAAAGGTGACTCTTTCAGGTTAAAAACATATTTACTGCAAAACCGGTTGTGAAAATGACCACCCTCTGCCTTAGTGAAATGTGTTGGGAGATTTGAGATTTCTTCCAGGGTAGAACTTTGCCACTTTTTTACCATGACAAATGTTGTGGTGATGGTGAAAATTCACACAGCTATCAGGGGAAATCTTTTCTAGTACAGACAAGGCCTAGACCAGAAATACTAAGATTACAATAAGTCAACATTTCTGTCATTTCCTTTCTTAGTTGAAAGTGAGAAATGCAGGAACACAAGACCGTGGTTTTCTCAAAAAACAAAAATACCAATAACAACCAATCTAGAACCATTCAGTGATGGGAGGTATAAATGGGCTTGCAAAATAGTTTGCTAAGACTGTGGTAGCCTTTCAAAAGTAACTGCTTAAATATATATTTCATGTTTGAATATGGATAAAAATGTAATTTGCACCATCGTGTTGCATTCACATACAGCTGTCTTTTTTAGAAATAGTTCAATAAATGGAATATTAATTTTTCTAAATTAAAGGTCATGAATATCTGAGTAAATATTTGTGGCATTGTCTTTCTGATCCTTGAAGTGTTATATTTCTCTGCTCTGTATTTTTATTGACTTATCCCTATTATTATTATTATTTTATTATTATTGTTATTAATGATAATTTCCAGAAGCGCCTACAGTGTGTTAGATGCTTTACACCCAGAGAAGAAAGCCCAATCCCTTACTGACAATCTAAAGGCACATAAATAAGCAGAAAGCTATTGGGTGAAATTAAGGGGAGCAATACATATATAGTAGGCACAATGAAAAGTTCATTTTGGTTCTAGAAATATTAACACTTCTTTGGGTGTTTCCCATCTTAAGTATGGGACATATATCTGTAACTTATGATACTGTTAAAACCAGAATGAACTCTTTAAATTGTACCACTCTATAGATAAGATAACAAATAAAAATAAATAGGGCATGCAAACATAAGGTACTTATAAGGTATTAAACATAAGGTACTCATCAAGCACAATATCAGGTAGTAAGTTCCTTACAGGCACAGAGATAGGTCTTCAGGAGTGACTTGAATGTTGAGAAGGTGCGAGTCTTGTGAATAAGCTTAGCTCACATAAGGAAGAAGTCACAGAGATGATTGTTGAGGAGCTGGAATGGACAGCTGAGGATGGCAGCATGTGTATTATGAATATGTTGCTGTGTTTTTAGGACCTGATTCTGAAGACACTTAGGCACATGCCTCATGTGAGAATGTCCCTGTGAGAATAGTTAAAAATTTTGATGATTGCAAGGTCATAGACTTAGGGTATGTCTACACTACGAAATTAGGTCGAATTTATAGAAGTCGTTTTTTTAGAAATCGGTTTTATATATACGAGTGTGTGTGTCCCCACAGAAAATGCTCTAAGTGCGTTAAGTGCATTAACTCGAGGGAGCGCTTCCACAGTACTGAGGCTAGAGTCGACTTCCAGAGTGTTCCGCTGTGGGCAGCTATCCCACAGTTCCCGCAGTCTCCGCTGCCCATTGGAATTCTGGGTTGAGATCCCAATGCCTGATGGGGCTAAAAGTCGCGGGTGGTTCTGGGTACATATCGTCAGGCCCCCGTTCCCTCCCTCCCTCCGTGAAAGCAGCAGCAGACAATCGTTTCGCGCCTTTTTTCTTGAGTTACCTGTGCAGACGCAATACCACAGCAAGCATGGAGCCTGCTCAGGTAACCGTCACCGTATGTCTCCTGGGTGCTGGCAGATGTGGTACTGCATTGCTACACAGCAGCAGCAACCCATTGCCTTGTGGCAGCAGACGGTACAATAGGACTGGTAGCCGTCATCGTCATGTCCGAGGTGCTCCTGGCCACATCGGCCAGGAGCGCCTGGGCAGACATGGGTGCAGGGACTACATTAGAAGTACTTGACCAGGTCATTCTCTTTAGTCCTGCAGTCAGTCCTATTGAACCATCTTATGGTGAGCAGGCAGGTGATACGGATTGCTAGCAGTCCTATTGTACCATCTTCTGCCAGGCAGGCAAGAGATGAGGATGGCTAGCAGTCCTATTATACCATCTTCTGCCGAGCAGCCATGAGATGTGGATGTCTTGCAGTCCTTCTGCACCGTCTGCTGCCATCCAAAGTTGTAAAAGATAGATGGAGTGGATCAAAACAAGAAATAGACCAGATTTGTTTTGTACTCATTTGCTTCCCCCCACCCCCCGTCTAGGGGACTCATTCCTCTAGGTCACACTGCAGTCACTCACAGAGAAGGTGCAGCGAGGTAAATCTAGCCATGTAGCAATCAGAGGCCAAACCAACCTGCTTGTTCCAATAAGAACAATTACTTAGGTGCACCATTTCTTATTGGAACCCTCCGTGAAGTCCTGCCTTAAATACTCCTTGATGTAAAGCCACCCCATTTGTTGATTTTAATTCCCTGTAAGCCAACCCTGTAAGCCATGTCGTCAGTTGCCCCTCCCTCCATCAGAGCAACAGCAGACAATTGTTCCGCGCCTTTTTTCTGTGTGGATGCCATACCAAGGCAAGCATGGAGGCCGCTCAGCTCACTTTGGCAATTAGGAGCACATTAAACACCACACGCATTATCCAGCAGTATATGCAGCACCAGAACCTGGCAGAGCGATACCGGGCGAGGGGGCGACATCAGCACAGTCACGTGAGTGGTCAGGACATGGACACAGATTTCTCTGAAAGCATGGGCCCTGCCAATGTATGCATCATGGTGCTAATGGGGCAGGTTCATGCTGTGGAACGCCGATTCTGGGCTCGGGAAACAAGCACAGACTGGTGGGACCGAATAGTGATGCAGGTCTGGGACGATTCCCAGTGGTTGCGAAACTTTCGCATGTGTAAGGGCACTTTCATGGAACTTTGTGACTTGCTTTCCCCTGCCCTGAGGCACAAGAATACCAAGATGAGAGAAGCCCTCACAGTTGAGAAGCGAGTGGCGATAGCCCTGTGGAAGCTTGCAGCGCCAGACAGCTACCGGTCAGTTGAGAACCAATTTGGAGTGGGCAAATCTACTGTGGGGGCTGTTGTGATGCAAGTAGCCCACGCAATCAAAGAACTGCTGATATCAAGGGTAGTGACCCTGGGAAATGTGCAGGTCATAGTGGATGGCTTTGCTGCAATGGGATTCCCTAACTGTGGTGGGGCCATAGATGGAACCCATATCCCTATCTTGGCACCGGAGCACCAAGCCAACAAGTACATAAACCGCAAGGGGTACTTTTCAATAGTGCTGCAAGCTCTGGTGGATCACAAGGGATGTTTCACCAACATCAACGTGGGATGGCCGGGAAAGGTACATGACGCTCGCATCTTCAGGAACTCTGGTCTGTTTCAAAAGCTGCAGGAAGGGACTTTATTCCCAGACCAGAAAATAACCGTTGGGGATGTTGAAATGCCTATAGTTATTCTTGGGGACCCAGCCTACCCCTTAATGCCATGGCTCATGAAGCCCGTACACAGGCAGCCTGGACAGTAGTCAGGAGCTGTTCAACTACAGGCTGAGCAAGTGCAGAATGGTGGTAGAATGTGCATTTGGACATTTAAAGGCACGCTGGCGCAGTTTACTGACTCGCTTAGACCTCAGCGAAACCAATATTCTCACTGTTATTACTGCTTGCTGTGCGCTCCACAATATCTGTGAGAGTAAATGGGAGACATTTATGGCGGGGTGGGAGGTTGAGGCAAATCGCCTGGCTGCTGGTTACGCGCAGCCAGACACCAGGGCAGTTAGAAGAGCACAGGAGGGCACGGTACGCATCAGAGAAGCTTTGAAAACCAGTTTCATGAAAGTTCTCTTTGTTTCTCCTTGATGAAACCCCCCGCCCCTTGGTTCACTCAGCTTCCCTGTAAGCTAACCCCCCTTCCCTCCTCCCTTTGATCACCACTTGCAGAGGCAATAAAATCATTGTTGCTTCACATTCATGCATTCTTTATTCATTCATCACACAAATAGGGGGATGACTACCAAGGTAGCCCAGGAGGGGTGGTGGAGGAGGGAAGGAAAATGCCACACAGCACTTTAAAAGTTTACAACTTTAAAATTTATTGAATGCCAGCCTTCTGTTTTTTGGGCAATCCTCTGTGGTGGAGTGGCTGGTTGCCCGGAGGCCCCCCCCACCGTGTTCTTGGGCCTCTGGGTGTGGAGGCTATGGAACTTGGGGAGGAGGGCGGTTGGTTACACAGGGGCTGTAGTGGCAGTCTGTGCTCCAGCTGCCTTTGCTGCAGCTCAAACATACACTGGAGCATACTGGTTTGATCCTCCAGCAGCCTCAGCATTGAATCCTGCCTCCTCTCATCACGCTGTCGCCACATTTGAGCTTCAGCCCTGTCTTCAGCCCGCCACTTACTCTCTTCAGCCCGCCACCTCTCCTCCCGGTCATTTTGTGCTTTCCTGCACTCTGACATTATTTGCCTCCACGCTTTCGTCTGTGCTCTGTCAGTGTGGGAGGACAGCATGAGCTCAGAGAACATTTCATGGCGGGTGCGTTTTTTTTTTTCTTTCTAATCTTTGCTAGCCTTTGGGAAGGAGAAGATCCTGTGATCATTGAAAAAAATGCAGCTGGTGGAGAAAAAAAAGGGGGACAGTGGTATTTAAAAAGACATATTTTATAAAATGGTGGCTACACTCTTTCAGGGTAAACCTTGTGGTTAACATTACATACAAAGCACACGTGCTTTCGTTACAAGGTCGCATTTTGCCTCCCCTCACTGCATGGCTACCCCCTCAATCCTCCCCCCGCCCCGTGGCTAACAGCGGGGAACATTTCTGTTCAGCCACAGACGAACAGCCCAGCAGGAACGGGCACCTGAGTGTCCCCTAAAGAAAAGCACCCTATTTCAACCAGGTGACCATGAATGATATCTCACTCTCCTGAGGATAACACAGAGAGATAAAGAACGGATGTTGTTTAAATGCCAGCAAACATACACTGCAATGCTTTGTTGTACAATGATTCCCGAGTACGTGTTACTGGCCTGGAGTGGTAAAGTGTCCCACCATGGATTATGCAATAAGGCTGCCCTCCCCAGAAACCTTTTGCAAAGGCTTTGGGAGTACATCCAGGAGAGCCGCGAATGCCAGGGCAAATTAATCCTTTCACATGCTTGCTTTTAAACCATGTATAGTATTTTAAAAGATACACTCACCGCAGGTCCCTTCTCCGCCTGGCGGGTCCAGGAGGCAGCCTTGGGTGGTTTCGGGGGGTACTGGCTCCAGGTCCAGGGTGAGAAACAGTTCCTGGCTGTCGGGAAAACCGGTTTCTCCGCTTGCTTGCTGTGAGCTATCTACAACCTCCTCCTCATCATCATCTTCTTCGTCCCCAAAACCTGCTTCCATGTTGCCTCCATCTCCATTGAAGGAGTCAAACAACACGGCTGGGGTAGTGGTGGCTGAACCCCCTAAAATGGCATGCAGCTCATCATAGAAGCGGCATGTTTGGGGCTCTGACCCGGAGAGACCGTTCGCCTCTCTGGTTTTCTGGTAGGCTTGCCTCAGCTCCTTAAGTTTCACGCGGCACTGCTTCGGATCCCTGTTATGGCCTCTGTCCTTCATGCCCTGGGAGATTTTGACAAAGATTTTGGCATTTCGAAAACTGGAACGGAGTTCTGATAGCACGGATTCCTCTCCCCATACAGTGATCAGATCCCGTACCTCCCGTTCGGTCCATGCTGGAGCTCTTTTGCGATTCTGGGACTCCATCATGGTCACCTCTGCTGATGAGCTCTGCATGGTCACCTGCAGCTTGCCACGCTCACCAAACAGGAAATGAGATTCAAAAGTTCGCGGTTCTTTTCCTGTCTACCTGGCCAGTGCATCTGAACTGAGAGCGCTGTCCAGAGTGGTCACAATGGAGCACTCTGGGATAGCTCCCGGAGGCCAATACCGTTGAATTGTGTCCACAGTACCCCAAATTCGACCCGGCAAGGCCAATTTAAGCGCTAATCCACTTGTCAGAGGTGGAGTAAGGAAATCAATTTTAAGAGCCCTTTAAGTCGAAATGAAGGGCTTCATCATGTGGACGGGTGCAGGTTTACATCGATTTAATGCTGCTAAATTCGACCTAAAGTCTTAGTGTAGACCAGGGCTTATTTTCCTTCTGATGCATTCAGAGGACACTGGCCACATTTTTGAGCTCTTTCACTTCTGCAGAACATGTTACGATAGCAATAAAGACCAATGTTGTAACTTGTTTTTGATCATACAAAAATTAGTCCAAGAGGTGAAGGCTATATGATAAGGCCCTAAGGCAGGGGCGGGCAAACTTTTTGGCCTGAGGGCCGCATCGGGTTTCTGAAATTGTACAGAGGGCCGGTTAGGGGAGGCTGAGCCTCCACAAACAGCCAGACGTGGCCCGGCCTCGGCTCCCCGCCCCCCTCCCCCCGCTTCTTGCCCCCTCACAGCTCCCACAGGACTCCTGCCCCATCCAACCCCCCTGTTCCCTGACGGCCCCCCCAGGACTCCGGCCCCATCCCCCCACCCCGCTCCCTGTCCCCTGACCGCCCCTGGAACCTCTGCGCCTGACTGCCCTCTGCTGCCCCATCAACCCCCCCTTCTGACTGCCCCCCCAACCCCTGCCCACATTCAACCTCCCCTTTGACTGCCCCAACCCCTATCCACACCCCTGCTCCCTGACCACCCTCCCCAAACTCCCCTGCCCTCTATCCAACCCCCCACTCCCTGCCCCCGTACCATGCTGCCTGGAGCACGGGTGGCTGGCGGCGCTGTAGCCGCACCGCCCAGAGCACCAGGAGAGGCAGCTGCGGCTCTGCAACCCAGCCGCCCAGAGCATTGTGCCGGCAGTGCAGTGAGCTGAGGCTGCAGGGAAGGGGCCAGGGGCTCAGGGGCTGGGCAGGAGGGTCCCATGGGCCGGATGTGGCCCATGGGCCGTAGTTTGCCCACCTCTGCCCTAAGGGCTATTTTCTTAAAATAATAATAATAATGCATTTTAGCTTTTGATTTTTAACTTTTCCAATTTGGCTGCTTTTCAGGGGTGGTATAATGATGATGGATGGTATTGGTCTTAGTAGACGGTAATGAGGAAAAAATATGGTAAAAAACCATTGTTTTGTTTCATTCATATTTTGTTGAATTTAATGAAAAGGCATTCATAGGATAAAATATTATGTATATACCTAAATGAGTTCAAACCTGCCCCTGCATTTCCCTGTGTGTGCTGTGTGTGTGCAGGTTTTCCTCTTTCTCCTTCCCTTCCTGTAGGGTAGATCTGATGCAGTGGGTAATTTTTGAAAATAAATATTTTGGATTATTAATAATTATTGTTGTTTCTGTATATAATGAAAGTTTAGGCTAAAGGATATTCTCCTTAATATTAATATTAATTCTCCTTAAATTAATATTCTCCTTCAGAGAGAATGCATAAAAATTGCCCTCTTTCAAAATGGCTGCCAATTTTCATTGCTCTCAACAGAACTGGGGCCACGGGATGCCTTCAGTTAAGTACTGCCCCTGTTCCTGAGGGAGTGAACTGAAGTTGCCTTCAGGGAAGTTGGTGATCTTTTGTGTTGTCAGGAAGTGAAGAGGAAAGCTGTGAGGAGTTGGTGAATGACAATGAAATCTGTCTTTAAGGGTAGCATGTGGTCTCAATCCATTGAGAATGGAAGAAGATGGCAGGCATTTGGAAGACCTTTGTGACATTTTCTGAAATAGAAAATCACATGCCACTTTCTTCTGAAGAAAGAAACTTTCGTTTGTGAAGAATAAGGGCAAAAAGTGGTTCCTTAATGCCAAAAGAAATTATTCAAAATGCAGTCTTGCACCAAACATCATTGACTTTTAACTGGGAAATTTGAAGAGTGTATTATTCTGTTGTTAAAATAATTCAGGATAAAGAAAGTGGTTTGCTGCAGGATGCTAAATTTCTGAAAGCACCCATTTTAAAAAAAGTTTTAACTCCTAGAATACTTAATGACTTAACTTGTAAATTTTCAGAAAATTGATACTATGCTCAAAGAGTAAATGAGGATATGCTGTATTTTTCGAACACAAGAAAATGGTTGAATACCTGCATTAAGCACAAAAATCAAATTAACCTTAAGTATAGAGTCACAATTGGTGCTTCCACAATTTATATTCCACTGAATATTTTGTTGCTATCATAGCTGGGCCCTGAGGCACCTGTCAAGATCAGGTTCTCGTACAAACCTACAATAAAAGAAAGACCTTGCCCTACCTTACACTATACATAGGGACAATACAACAGGGAATGTAGAACATATAGGGCCAAGTCCTGAGCTTATCATCTATATGTGCAACCTCTGGAAATCAATAGGATGGGCTCTTTGAGTCATGAAAGCAGAGTTTGTCCCACAATGTATTGGACACATGTTATAACACTATTACTCTCTATGTGAGACAGCGTGGTCTAGGGGGAGAGTGTACTGAGCTGGGACTCAGGAGTCTTGGGTTCCATTCCTGGATTTGCTTCTAGCCTCCTGGATGACCTTGTAGAAGTCTCTGTGCTTCGGCATCCCTATCTGTAAAATGGGAGTAATAATACTGACCTCTTTTTTAAAAAATGCTTTGAGATCTAATGATGCAAAGCCCTATAAGAGCTGGGTATTATTATCAGAATGACAAGATCTTTCTCTCTCAGCACAGGTAACGGTTGCAAGAGCCTGGAAGTCAGGGAAAGCTTGATCTGTTTGATTTTTTTTTTTACATTGCCTCATATTCTTTTCATTGAAATTTTAGGTAGGATAGATACACATGGTCTATACAATCTATGTATGTTAAACACTCCATAATGACAAGAAGGCATGTACAGTTTATGCAGCTCTGTTTCTTCCTTTTACTGGGAAGCGATTTCTTTGAAATACGCGCAGGATCATCTTTCTTTCATTGTCCCAATTCACTGCATGTTGGCTGAGCTTTCAGCACATTCCATTATTTGTCTTCATTCTTGACAAATCTGCTCAGTTCTTAATTTACTATTTTTTGGCTCATTTTCTGACAGCATGACACTCATAGCCTCCCTTCATTCGTCATTGTTTGCCACGTGTCTGCTTGCCATATGTCATCTTTCTTCATTCATTTTTGCTCACAGCATGCCCTTCTAGAATTGCTTCTTTGTCTGCCTTCATTCTGCGTGTTCCCTCAGCATTCATTGATGTTTCCTCCAGTCATTTGCGTTACTTGCACATTGGCTCAGCATTCATAATTTTCTCTTCTACATCCTGTTCCTTTCGCATCCATTCAGCTTTAGTTGTCTTTTCTTCATTCATCACCATTAAATTATTTAATCTGATTGACACCTGCTGGCAGTACACTGCAGAGTAATAACATATTGTGGTTTTAAAAATGACTTAGTGTGGCACAGAGTTAGGGCAAATCAGTTTGGAAAGTTTTAGTTATCTGTAGATAACAGGATGTCCAGTCCACGTATCCAAATGCAAGATCTATGTGTTATGTAGACTGGGATATTATTCTTAATTATTATTTAATATTTGTATATTAACACCTCGAGGCTTCAGTCAGAGTTGTGGCCCATGGTGCTAGAAGCTGTTCAAGCAAACGTGATCCCTTCTACAGATTAATTTATGTGAAGGCTTCCCATGCCTCAGATGCTGCTCATTCGTTCATGGGATCTCTCAGCAACTGTATGTTGCTCTTATTGTCAGCATCATGGACATAATGTCAGAGAGGGAGGAAAACCAGAAAATGCTCTGATTTTTTTACTACTACTAAAACTTTTAAAACTAGAGCAATGCAAAACTTTTTTATAATGAAAGCCAAAACCAGGTAAGTGTTGTTTTGCTTTGGTTTGTGTTACAAGCTTATAATTCAGTTAAGAAGTTTTGCTTAAGTGTGTGAGCCTTCCCAGCAAACCTTGCATAAGCAAGGCTTTGTTGATTTATGATTTCATGTCACTACTATGCAACAATGTGTGGTTTCAGCATGAAACCAGCTCTGTTAGTCTGTGTGAGGTATGAAGAGGATTTTTGGCCTCTTGTTACCTGCCAAGCAAGCAGGCCTTGGAAGATATCACACTTGGAAGTGGTTTATACTAGGCATTTATGTAGGTGTCTCGAACTGATTGCACATCCTCTAAAATTCCCTCGGTTTTTAGCTGAGAAACCAGATTTTCCCTCTTATGATGATCTGAGTAATAGTACAATCTCCTATGCTTCTGGCTGGTGAACAGCATTGATACCCAACAACTGACTGGTTGTGGCTGATTCTGATAGAGAAGCTCTCCCACAGCAAGAAGCCATCTTGCTTTTGAAAAATGTTGATCATGCTGAACTCCATAATCTATTGTATATAGCACAGAATTCATCACACAGGTGGAACTTGGTGGATTCTCCTGGGGTCCTTTTAGAGTTCTGAGGTTCATTCAAAGCAAACATCACGTGAAGTTGTACATGCAACCTGCTGCACATTAGAAGAGGAATAACATTTTAATGAACGCTTGGGAAGCAAAACTGCTGTGGTTTGGCCAGTTATTAGCTGGGATGCAAATGAGGCTGAATGGTCTGGAGCCACTGCCCTACTGGAGATCTCATGTTGTGTGTGGAATTAATCTTTAAATTCTCCCCCATAAGCATGTCATGCTAGGCACAATATCTGTACTTATCTCTCCAATGGGCTTGAGCTACAAATGCAGTATAAAGAGATGGAGTCACTTCTGTAATGTTTAGACTCAGATTTTAAATACCCAAATTTGGGGGGCATTTTCAGATTCAGTTTTGTGGATTAGGTTCATCAGTAATGCTGTTTTTCTTTCTGGCTCTCTCTCTCACACATACACACAAACATCCATGTATGTAGAGGCATGCAATATGCAAACAGAATTCCTTTTTCACAAGGCAAATAATTTTATGGATAAAAGTCAAGTAAGATAAATGAATACAAAAGAAGGTACAGGTTTTGGAAACATACATGGAAAATACCTGTTTCTGCCTCTGTCTTGTGCTTTTGCATTCTCAGGATTGATAGCAATTAAGTTATTTTTTTAAAAGCGACTCTGTGTCTCTTAAGCATTTTAATGTTAATGTTGCAGAAACTACAGTGGAATGAACTGCAAAGTACCAGCTTAGAACTGGCCATTGCACAAATACAAAAAATATTTTTCCTTGAGGAGTCTGGAAATACCTCATGGAAAAATTCAGTACTGTCCATCATGAGGGTTCTGAGATTAGTTGGCCAGCCCCACTATTGCTTTGCTTCTAATGGGTATCATTGTAATAAAAAAAATACAATTTGCCAGTGAATAAAAAGTGTTTTTCTTGAAAGCTTCATTTGCTATATTAATGTTTCAATAAAACTTGTTGTCTTAAAGATGAAATGAAATGATTAAAAATATATATCCAGTGAATTAACAAACTTTTAATTATTTACATAATTAAGGGACAGATTATGGACTCCATGCTGTCATAGGTAAGAATGTATTGACATGAGTAGTCCTAGAAAAGTAATTGGATCACTGACAGAGCTGTGTGGAGGGACACAATAGCAGAATACAGGATGGTGGCCGATGAACATGAGGAGAGGTGGCGGCAGGAAGATCAGAGGAGGCATGAGGAAACACTGGGGCTACTGCAGGATCAAACAGACATGCTCCAGCGTCTGGTGGAGGTTCATGAATGGCAGCAGGATCACAGACTGCCGCTGCAGCCCCTGTTTAACTACCCTCCTTCCTCCCCAAGTTCCATAGCCGCCTAACCCAGACGCCCAAGAACGCGGGGTCGGAGACTCCTTCCCTCCTACCCTCCTCTCACACCACACCTGGGCTATCTTGTGAGTTATCTCCCTATTTTTATAATCAATTAATAACGAATACATGTTTTTTAAACAATAGTGACTTTATTTCCTTTGCAAGCAAGCTGTGATCGAAGGGGCGAGGGCGGGTGGCTTACAGAGAATTTAGAAGCAACCAAGGGGGCGGGTTTTCATCAAGGAGAAACAAACAGAAGTGTCACAAAGTACCCTGGCCAGTCATGAAACTGGTTTTCAAAGCTTCTCTGATGCGCAGTGCTTCCTGCTATGCTCTTCTAACCGCCCTGGTGTCTGGCTGTATGTATTCAGTGGCCAACCGATTTGCCTCAACCTCCCACCCCACCATAAACGTCTCCCCCTTACTCTCACGGAGATTGTAGAGCATACAGCAAGCAGCAATAACAATGGGAATCGCTGAGGTCTGAGTGAGTCCGTAAACTGCGCCAGCGACCCTTTAAACGTCCAATTGCACACTCTACCACCATTCTGCACTTGCTCACCCTACAGTTGAACAGCTCCTGACTACTGTCCAGGGTGTCTGTGTACGGCTTCATGAGCCAGGGCATTAAGGGATAGGCTGGGTCCCCAAGGATAACTATAGGCATTTCAACATCCCCAACAGTTATTTTCTGGTCTGGGAAGTAAATCCCTTCCTGCAGTCGTTTAAACAGACCAGAGTTCCTGAAGACATGAGCATCATGAACTTTTCCTGGCCATCCCACGTTGATGTTGGTGAAACATCCTTTGTGATCCACCAGTGCTTTCAGCACCATTAAAAAGTACCCCTTGCAGTTTATGTACTGGCTGCCCTGGTGGTCCGGTCCCAAGATAGGGATATGTGTTCCGTCTGTAGCCCCACCACAGTTAGGGAATCCCTTTGCAGCAAAGCCATCCACTATGACCTGCTCATTTCCCAGGGTCACTACCTTTGATAGCAGCAGCTCAATGATTGCGTTGGCTACTTGCATCACAGCAACCCCCACAGTAGATTTGCCCACTCCAAAATGCTTCCCGACTGACCAGTAGCTGTCTGGTGTTGCAAGCTTCTAGAGGGCTATTGCCATTCACTTGTGAACTGTGAGGGCTGCTCTCATCTTGGTACTCTTGTGCTTCTGTGCAGGGGAAAGCAAGTCACAAAGTTCCATGAAAGTGCCCTTACGCATGCAAAAGTTTCGGAGCCACTGAGAATCATCCCAGACCTGCAACACTATGTGGTTCCACCACTCTGTGCTTGTTTCCCGTGCCCAGAATCGGTGTTCCACGGCATGAGCCTGCCCCAGTAACACCATGATCTCCAAATTGCGCGGGAACGCGGTTTTAGAGAAAAGTGTGTTCATGTCATCATCACCGTTCTGCCAACGCCTCCTCGCCTGGTTTTTCAGGTGCTGGTTCTGCATACACTGCACGATAATGTGTGAGGTGTTTACAATGGTCATAACTGCTGTGGTGAGCTGAACGGGCTCCATGCTTGTTGTGCTATAGCGTCTATTCCTGCTCGGGCAATCCAGGGAAAAGGGCGCGAAATGATTGTTTGCCATTGCTCTGGCGGCGGGAGGGGCAACTGACAACATGGCTTACAGGGTTGGCTTACAGGGAATTAAAATCAACAAAGGGGGTGGATTTGTGAGAAACAGAATGGCTCCCTCAAGGATAGAACTCAAAACCTCAAGGATAGAACTCAAAACTGGGTTTAGCAGGCTGTTGATTTCACAGAGGGAGGGAGGAGCAAATGAATACAAAACAAATCTGGTCTATTTCTTGTTTTGATCCACTTCATCTATCTTCATACATTTTGCTGGCAGCAGACTGTGCAGTACGACCGCTAGCCATCATCATCTCCTGGGTGCTCGGCAGAAGATGGTGCAGTATGACTGCTGGCCATCGTCTTCTGCTGGCTGCTGATTAAAAGAGAGTGCACTGCCGGTAGGACTGAATCGCCATGTGACGAAACTTAAAAGGGAAATGACCTGGCTGAGTCACTCCCATGTTTGACCAAGGGCCCCTGACCTCATCGAGGTCGGTTAAAAGAGCACCCTGGACTATGTTGACGACGGCTATCAGTCATACTGCACTGTTTGCTGCCAAAAGGCAATAAACTGCTGCTGTGTAGCAATGCAGTACTGCGTCTGCCAGCACCCAGGAGGCATATGGTGATGGTTAGCTGAGCGGGCTCCATGTTTGCCGTGGTATGGCGTCTGCACAGGTAACTCAAGAAAAAAGGCGCAAAACGATTGTCTGCCCTTGCTTTCACGGAGGGAGGGAAGGGGGTCCTTACGATATGTTCCCAGAACCACCTGCGACAATGTTTTAGTCCCATCAGGCATTGGGATTTTTACCCAGAATTCAAATGGGCAGTGGAGACTGCGGGAACTGTGGGATAGCTACCCACAGTGCAACGCTCTAGAAGTCGACGCTTGCCTCGGTACTGTGGACACACTCCGCTGACTATATGCACTTAGAGCATTTGTGTGGGAATACACACAATCGACTGTACAAAACCGCTTTCTACAAAACCGACTTCTATAAGTTCGACCTAATTTCATAGTGTAGAGAAGGCCTAACAGTAAATACAGTCCTTGGGACACCTGCAATCACAGAGGGGGGACAGCCTAAGGAAAAAAATCCTACCACACCAAACACCACAGCATTTCTGTGACCCAAGCCCCTTCTAACGCAACTATGCATACAGGCCTGCATTTGAGCCTTAGTAAATGTGTATTGGGAGGAAGAAAAGGGTATAAGATTCAGCTACTTCATACACTCTGTTGTAAACAGAGAGGAGTAAAGGAAGTGTTTCATTTCCAAGGATGAAGCTGAATGTAGGTTAAGTTGAACAAGTGGAACTTTATTAAACCCTATGCCCTGCTCTGTCCTAGGGTTACCAACTACCTAATGGCACAAAACCGAACACCTCTGCCCTGCCCCTTCCCCAAAGCTCCACCCCTGCCCTTTCTCCAAGGCCCCGCCCCTACTCACTCCATCCCCCCTCCCTCTGTTGCTCGCTCTTTCACTGGGCTGGGGAAGGGGTTGGGGTGCGAGAGGGGGGTGAGGACTCCGGCTGGGAGTACAGGCTCAGGGGTGGAGCCAGAGATGAGAGGATGGGGTGTAGAAGGGGGCTCTGGGCTGAGGCAGGGGATCGGGGTGTTCTGTGGGCTCTGCGTGGGAGTTTGGGTGCAGGAGGGGACTCCAGGCTGGGGCACGGGGTTGGGGTTCAAGGTGCAGAGTCAAGGTGGTGCTTACCATGGTTCCTGGCCAATGGGAGAATTTGGGGTGGGGGCAGCATGCAGAACCTCCCTGGCCGCCCATGCTCCTAGGGTCCACAAGTACCCGGTGTCCGCTTCCGGGAGCTGCAGGGAGCTAGGGCAGGCAGGGAGCCTGCCTTAGCCTCGGGCCCCTGCTGCACCACTGACTGGACTCTTAACGGCTTGGTCGGCACTGCCAGGGTCCCTTTTCAATCAGGGGTTCCGGTGGAAAACCGGATGCCTGGCAACCCTACTCTGTCCATGTGGATGCATTGCTTTCCGTCTAATTTACCATATTTCCTGTTTTTTCCTGGTGTCTCCTCAACAATAGTTCCTCTGGGGAACATAGGCCCTCTGACTCCATTGATTGTGATACAGGAAGGAGAAATACACTAGTAAGTCACAAAATGGGCTTGATCTTGCACTCCTCATTCAGGAACAACTTCCACTGAAGTCAGATTAGCTGGAGTAGGGTGAACAAGGAGTGTATGTTTGCCTGATAGTGTTAAACCAAAGAAGTAAGAGCTTGATGTGAGACCTGGCAGTTTGAAATAATGGGAGTCAAGAAGATTTAAATAGATACTTAGATCCCACCAAATATTCTCAACCAGGCTTTAATTATTTCAGGGCAGGAGAAATATGAACAAAAAAGAGCTTAATAAAATATCTTTAAAAGAAAATGGTTATTATGAGGCTTAAGATGAATAATAACAGAAACAGAAGATGGGGAATCCAAACCATTAAATATTTATTTCCAGGTGATTTATTTTTTATGAAAACAATGTGCTAATAAACCTGACTAGAATCAGACAGTGTGGTCCTGAGGAAGCTTCCACACGTGGTGCTTGCAAACTGCACATATTATTCCTGATCGACTGTTTCTTGAGTACTAAGGCCTTCAGCTCAATTTGATCTCATTAGAACACTTTATTATCCACTAACTTGCAGTGTTTCAAAAATTATCTGTATAGTGTGGCTGAATGCATGTATTCAATAACAAATCAGAGTTTTGGGCTCACGAGTGACTCTCGTGACTAATTTTGCAGTTCACATCATAAATGCTACCTGTGAACAATGCAGAGCCTGCCAAACATTTATTTGTGGAATATTTTCAAATACAGAATAGATGTGTCATTACAGGACTGAGTTGCAAATATTTTTCAAAACTGAGATTCTCTGGATCGGTAAATACCATTCAGTGACCTCTAATAAGAATGTATTGCAGACATTGCCCCAGGTAAGCAGAGAAACATAAGCAAAGCATAGGACTGTTAGGCTTAGGGTAAGTGAGAATTCATCAGGAACTGAGAACAAATGTATGAAGATTTATGTTTGTGCCACTATAGCACTTTCCCTTGACTGCTGGATGTTGCTACAGGCCTTGACCCATTCAGCTGATAGTGTATGGGCACCACAGATTATTTTCTCAGAGAGAAGGAAGGCAATGAATGACAATAATAATGAGCTTTTCGGTCAGACAGCAGAGAGCATTTCGGATTAGCGTATTATTTAAGCGGATTAGTTCACGTGCACAGAGGTTTTGCTCCTTAGTAAAATTAATTTACAGGTCTAGAACTGGCTTTATTGAGTTGTCTGAAGTGGTTTGATTTATAGTCTGAGGATTATGGATTAGTGTGTGCAGACCTAAATCTCAGAAATAGTCTGTGTGGGTTTTTTTAGTTATTTTTAATTGACACAAAGACAGTTATAAATGTATCACCATTTTGGGAGGTCCATGCTGCTTTAAAAGCTTCAAATTCTGGCTGTGCACAGGGGATAATGTGTGTAATTTCTAAGAAAGAGAACAATCATTTTTTTCTTAATAAATTGGTAATTTCGTAGAAAAATTGTGAAATGTGTTGGAAATCAGAACATTTTGTATTTTTTACAAAGGTGAGGTGAAAAGAGCTGCTTAATCTGATCTTTTTCTTATGTATGTAAAATGAAATGCTTTTACCTTCAGATACTGTAGTTTCTGCTGGAGCTTTCATAACTTTAGAC
Organism: Caretta caretta; assembly: GCF_965140235.1. Taxonomy (NCBI): domain Eukaryota; kingdom Metazoa; phylum Chordata; order Testudines; family Cheloniidae; genus Caretta; species Caretta caretta. The sequence goes on from NC_134207.1 coordinate 169,633,360, forward strand.
AAGGTCTGCTTGTTTCCCATATTAATAAATGAATTCCTGGGCGTAACTTCTTTTATGTACACAGATGATAATTGTCAAGTAGACCTGTGCAGGAAATGCTCCCCCTCCCCCCATCCTGCAACTATTTTTGATAGTTACATTTTTCCCCAAATTCAGTTGGGACATAAAGTCAAAAATCTTCATGAACTGAAAGCCTTTTTTTTTCTTTCCATTTTGGGTTAATCAAAATAAATTGTTTAGGTAATTTATAACATTTCCTTTTAATTTTTACCTTAAAACTTTTTTTCAGTCTAAATAGCTTACATTTCTAAAGAAAAGGTCATTGTTTTGAACTGGAAAACCAGAATTTTTCATTTAGAAAATATTGAAATGAAACATTTCAACAATTTTATAACTTTTTTCTTGACATTTTTTTCAAGTCTGGATGTTCGTTGAACCTGATCCTGTTTCACAATCAGTTTCAGTTTTAAAAAATCGGCATTTTTTGAAAAACAATTCATTGAAAAATTCCCAACCAGTTTTAACGTCAAGTATCTGGACAAATCCCATAATGTGATCTGGGTAGGAAGTATGCACTGATATACATATGAATGAAATCAAGCCCTTTATGCTGTTTACTAGGAACGTGGAGTCCAATCCTATGTGGTACAAAGTTCCCTAAACTCCCATTGACTCTAATTGCCTTAATTTAACCTCTTTTATTTTTTTGCATTTGTGCTCTTGCAGACTGCTTCACAACAGCTATTGTAGCGTGGAAGAAGGGAGAGAAATTGCCAGAGAGTGTAAGGAAGTTAAATTAATTTTGCTTTTAAATGACGTTAGAAGTTACTGTGCGCAACTTCCTTTTATTACAATTAGGACTGGATGCCTCAGCAGCTTCAAAACTAAACTAAACTAAACTAAACTACAGCCAAGCCATGTGCTTGAGGTACAAATTACATAGTCTGCCTCTAGAATGATTATTGACAAATGAAGATTTGTTTCCACGAATAAACTATTTTCAATGTTCCTTTCATCATGCAGATCCCTATTTATGGGCAAGTTCAGTCAATGTGTGACGCATGGTCTCTTTTCAATTTGGGGTGCTTCCCAGGTCTGGAGAAAAACTCTCTCTTTTGTTAAAATAATTTAAAACAATTTCTAACCTTTCTTGCTCAGCAAATTATTACAGCAGGACATTTTTCTGTGTAGTGGAAGCAGTAGAATCCCAGTAATCTCTTATGGATTCCAGTGGTTCCCAGCCTTTTGAGGCAGTGGGTCAGGGGTCTGGTTTTACAGATGGAGAAGTAAAGCTCTGAGCTATTGTGATTTATCACAAGTCATACCAGAAACCTATGAGAGAGCTGTGATTAGAATTTAGGTCTGTTTGGTCCATTCTGTAGTCATATCCAGGAGACCATCTTTCCATTCATTTTTGTGAATAATATACCATTAATAAACCACAAATGTAATCAGAACTACTAATATGAGACCCAATAAGAAAATTTCCATCAAAACAAAATTCCAAAGAAATGTTAAATATATTTCACAAATGTTTTCTGTGTTCTAACTAATTTTACTTATATTTGCACATAATATAATAATGTACAAAAGTGCCAAGGTTTTGTCACTATTGATTCCTCCTCAATGAATGACAGGAGGACACATTTCAAAAAATGAAGGATTGAAGTACACGTGCAAAAAATAGATGTCTGATTTTTATGCGCACTAACTGTAAATGTGTGTACAAACAGGTCAATGTGTTTGATGCTATTTAGACGTTTACCTGGCTACTTTTGCTCACCTTTGCTTAGGTCCTGCTTCTACACTGAGATACAAGCATGCAGATACACCTGTTCATGTCATTTTGACTCCACTCAGGCAGAAGAGTCTTCCTTAATCCCTGATCCTGGAAGGTACACAGGTACCTAACTTGGCACACATGAGTAGTCCAGTCCCACTGAAATCAATGAAACTACTCATGTGCGTGAAGTGGAGCATCTACATAAATCTTTGCAGGACCACAGCCACTGTTTATGCAGTTAGCTACAAGCAGGTTTCTTGTGATTTTCCCCAACTTGCAGGTGGGAGGGAATATTTAAAAGAAACAAAAAATCCCATGAAGGTTTTACGAAATGGAACAAAAACCATAGACTCTTGATGTGCATATTATTCCTGAAATAAAAAAAAAACATTATTTAAAATACAAAGTGTGCAGATCTGTAAGTAAAAAACAAGAACATGAGAATTTTGGCCCCAATCTGATAAGTAGTGGCTATAGGTGCTTGGGCCAGTACCTAAAGCACTGGCTTGTGGTATCATGTGATTATATCAGAATCTCAGTTTTGAATTTAATACACTATACATTTTTAGCCCCCGTAGTTGCAAAGGAAAACTTGAAAATGTGACCAGAGTGACAGATGTGGAAATGCCTGCCTGAGTCTGCAGACTCTGAATCAATATCTAAGAGCCACTATTCATCTCAATGGCTATGTCTATACTACACACTAAGCCCAGGCTCTGACTGAGGTTTGAGCCCAAGTCCCCCTTCCATCCACCCACACATCAGTCTGACTCAGATCAGCAAGCACTCGGGATCCAGGTCCTTAGCAAGGGAGGTACTTTGACGGGTGCTGCAGTATGACCGCTTATTGCCCACAAGAGGGTGCTTAAGACGCAGAGGTCAGTCTACGGCACCCCACATCTGTGGTCATCCTGTCTCTTCAGTGGTCCGTTAAGAACTCACAGTTTGCCAAGTTATTCAAACAAATCCAAGAAGGGATCCCATTTATTTAGTGGTCAGGTGCAGCTAGGCCCCCTAACCCTTGTTCGGTGTCTCTCTCCCAGTAGTCCAGCACAACATCTTTCAAATCAAAACACACACTTATACAGTTTTCACTCGTTTCATCTGGGCACAGCCCCCTCCTCCCTGAGGGTCTACTGTCAGTGTCTCCCCTACTTCTTGGGCAGGGTCTCTCCCAAATATTGCTACCTAGAGAAGCTCTCCTGCTTCTTGTAGTCACAATTACTCTCTCAACCCCCTACCTCCTGCAGTTTCCTGTTGCCTTTTAACTTGGGAGAACTTGAGTCCCCTAAGATGGGGCTCATCATGTAACCAGGGCTGGCTTAGCCCCAGGCTCTCCAGCCCAAGGGCAAGCCACCCTCACCCTGTTACAACTGGAGAGCAGGGAATGAGAGAAGGCCCATATGCATGCATGGCACGGAGACGGGGCTGCCTTCCAACCCTCCCTCCTTTTGGTTCTATGCTTGGCCATTGTCTGGGCAAATGGGCTTTGCCTAATTGGCTGCTGTGCCCCTCTCCCCACTCTTGCCTATTTAAATTAATCCCAGCCTTTTCAAAAGCCTCTTACTCTCTGATTATCTCCCAGAGGTAAAATGAGACCTGGTTTGAGTAGTTGGACCTTGTGCTCATAAGCGGGGAGGAGCTTGAAATCTTTGCAGACTGGTGGCCACGTGGCCTCTGTCATTCCACTCCCTTTATGAGGGAGAAGGAGAGGAGGAGAGGTTTCACAACCGAGTTGAGTCCATGGGGTACACCAGGGAGAGTCTACTCCAGTTATTGTGTGGTTTGTGGTTACAACCCTGTAACCCACTCTGGAACCAATTAAATGTCTGGCATGTCAGAGCAAGAGGCGGGCAATGTAGCACCCCCATCTGATGTATAACTAATAAAGTTTCAGCCTGCAATTTAAACCCATCCCACCTGTCTGCCACTCATGCTCATGCTTGTCCTAGTCAATCAGACATACATTTAACATTGTCAGACTGTTTTGTCAAACATCTTTAATAGGTTAGATGTAGAAAAGGCAAATACATACGTAAAAGTGTATTGGTATCTGAGCAAAGACACAAAACAGCAGTGAACAGGAGGGGATTAAAGCAATCTAGGATCCTGGACATACCATGAAACAGGGCCCCTAGGACATACTCCTTCGCAAATATAAAATGAGGTTAGAAAATTAGTTCTTGAGTTTTAAATGCCAGAAATATAGAATTTTTTAAATGGACATGATGATTTTCCCATTTAATTTGAAAATTTAAGGTTGGCGCCACTTTAAATTTCCATGATAAAACCAAACTAGTGAGTAAAAATAGGTCCCAATTTGAGTAAAATTGCTTTAATTATAAGAATATGCATAAAGTTGCAATTTCACTTCTTTAAGCCAGTCGACTGTCTTGTGCCCACATTAGCCAGCTACACACTCTCATACATACATGCCACAAAGTTACCTTTTTATTTGTTACTCCTTTTTTAACCACTTTCTACTTTTTACTGCTTTTTTTGCCTTTCTATTTGCCAAAACCGAATGTATACTTTCTCTTACAATGGAAAAATACAAAAGATAAAATTACAAAACATAAAATTTTCCCATGTAGTACCTGTGCAGGCTTTTAGGGGCCAGCCAGGCTGTTCATATTAGGCAAAATGCCCATTGCCGTATCTGAGGTCAGTAATTTTCAGTTGATCACCATTTTATTCCCATAGTTAAAAACCTATCAACCACATTCAGAATAAAAATAATTCTTACATATTTGGAGCATTGATTAAAAAAAATCCCTTAACCTATGCTGAATAAAAACACATCATAATTTCCCTCATTGCAACATGTTTCAATGCTTAGGAACGTTTTAGATGAAATGTGGAGGAAATGGTAACTGTGTTCTCATAACTTACTTGCTATATTAGGCATGAGCTGCATTTTTCATTTCAAGACAAAAAAGCTGAGTTGTGCTATGTATTTTAACCATATATCAGTCACGGTAGTTGATTCTGCTTCTATTGAAGTAATTGGTAAAACTTCCATTGTCTTCAATGGGAGCAAGAGCTGGTCCCAGGTCATGGAAAATAAATGGATTTCAGTGGAGTTACACTGGATTTACGCCCTATAATTTAGAGAAGAATTTGGTTCGGTAACTTGAACATAACCAGTAGCATAATTTATTATTATTATTATTATTATTATTATTCAGTATTTAAATGAAAAGTTACATAGACTTTTGCCAAATATTTCTAAAATATGTGGATATGGTCTAGTCTCTATTTTGCTCTTTCTTGTAATGTACTTTTTGGCATCACTTGAGGGAGACAAGTTCACTTCAGGACAGGTTTAGAATGGAAGGTGTTTAACAGCTCTTTTTCCCCCTGAGATATATTTTTGCTATGGTTCTTTGTTTTTTACGTATTTATAGTTCATTTAACCGGTCACTATGAGGTTGTGTGCGTGTTTTCATTTGTAAGAAATCCATCGGCATTGTAGTGTGACATTCAAGTACCATGCCACTTTCTACCTGCTGAAATTTCAGTGGAAGAGTTGGATCCAACCCCAAATCCTGAGTCCTTCAACACAGAAGTTGGTTGAAAATGTAACTATAGTGGAGTCAACAAGGCCTTATTCACACTGGGGAATTGTCCTGATTTCAGCCAGCTTGTGGCAATAATTTCTGCAGGTTAATGATGCATTAGGTTAAAAATATTTCTTTAATTAGATTAAAATTATGTTGTCCTTCGTTTTAATTGAATTTCCCCTAGAACTTATATTATGAAAGGGAGCAAACAGGAGTACCAAGTTTTCATTTTTGTGCATATCTCTATCATGTCTCCTAAATTGTTCCTATCTTTTCATTTTTTTTCATATGGAAGTCTTCTCAAGCTACTTATCATTTTAAACACCCATTGCTGAGCACCTTCCATTTATACTACAGCTTAGAGTATGTCCAGACTATCTGGGGGTGATTGCAGCTTGAGTGGACATATCTAAACTAACTTTAATCTAGCTAGCTGAGGTCCCAAAGCTGTGGCAGTGCGAGATCAATCACATCTTGAGAATGCTACATAGACATACCCTTAGTAGGATTCCAAAAAGATATAAATGCCAAATACATAATGAGAATATCCCTAGGATTTTTAAAGGGATATTATCTCATGTTTCAGAACATAACTCAGCCATTTGCTAATGTGAGTTATGAAGATACTTCCCCCATCGTCAAATTATGCTAAATTTCTCCACTGTAGCCAGCCATATCCTTTAGTAGCATCTGATATTAACCATTCATAGAGACAGAGACTAGATGGACTGTAATTGGCCCAGTTCTAAAATGCTCTGACAATTCTTGTGTTCCAGTAAAATAAAATCCTGGATGTAATCACATCTTAACTATGATAAAATTCATCTCCTGATTGTGTCTGGCCATTTTCTGCAGGACAGGCCAAACAAAGCCCTGGATTCTAACACCTTATTGAGCGCTGGAAATATTCACATCCAGAGAATGTGTTTCAGATGTGCATCTAATTCCAACATTCTAAATACTTACATTTGCACCGATTATAGGTACGTGATTCATAAGATGCATTTTTTGTTGTAAATTAAAAAGAAAAGAAAGAGAAAAGAAAACCCTTCGAGACACAATGCATATCTTTCAAGTGCCTGACATTTAGCAGAATGCATTTGGTTAGCGGCAGTATGGGCTGTAGCACTGAAGTATTTGGGAAGAAGCAAAGGGCATGTTGTGTTTACATGGATTGTTTCTCCAAAATAATAACCAAGTTCTTTTGTTGTTGTTTGTTTTAAAGTGAGTTTTATGGAAAATAACTTTTGTTATTGTTTATAAAACAGCTGTTTTAAGTAAATGATACTTCCAAGAGTGTGTGTCTGTGTGTCTGTCTGACATTTCTTGTGGCCTCTTCCCTAACATTGCAGCTGCAGATCACAAAATTCTATGAAACGAAAAAGAGTACAGAAAGTCCATGCAAAGAATGCGTCAGGAAACTTGCTTTTTTTAGAGCCCCAGTCCACATAACGAGAAAAATAAGTGTATATGTGCTTCCTTTTCTCTTTTGTCCTTTGGTTCTAAATTTAGAAAGTTCATTTGACATTATCATTTCTTTCATTTGTCATTTTTAAAGGGTGGGGGAGGGGGTCCACATCTGTTAAGAGGAAAGGACTTCTCCGGTTGGAGATAGTCTGTGGAAACAGATTTTTCAGCTCACTTGTATTTCCCCCTAAGACTAAGTGAATGTTTTCACAAAGGGCCCAATCTTGTTCCCAGCTGAAGTCCATTAGAGATTTATCATTGATCTCAATGGAAGTAGAACTGAGCCACTCACAATAAACCTTTAATAGATATTGTGACCTGAATACACCATAACCAGGACTCATGTTATTACCACAGTGGTTCTCTTTCATCAGTCTGGTCTATCTTTGGTTCTCCAGTAATGCTGTGATCAATTTTTCATTCACTGGATTTGCCTAATATCTTGCATTTTTGAACATTTCCTTCTAACACTGTTACAATATCTAAATGCCCATAACATTTATTGTAATAAAACAGAGAAATTAAAGTTCTTCAGCATACATTACTGGCTGTGTTTTCTGCAGTCAGCTAATACAAAGAGTTTTATTATAACCCTCATGAAGAGGATGAATACGTTTGGGAGCAGGTGATGTGAACAGATAACTCACAAAGTAACACAACTGAACCAACCAACCTCTCATACAGGCACACCACCACCTGTGCATGTGCGCACACATGTTTTTTTTTTTTTTTTATTCCAAGCTAAATCTGCCACATGGGATTGTTTGTGGTTTATAAGTAATGCAAACAAAAGCTTTCACTATAACTCATTAGTGATCCATGTAATGAGATATCACATTTGACGTTACAGCATTGTTCTCTGACTTATGCATCAAAATGTTAATGTGAACAGTGAGCACTAGCTGTTGTTCAGAACAAACCAGCCAGAAGCAGAGATCATGAATATTAGTTTGTCCTAATTACTGGAATCATCCTCCCCTTCCCCCCGCACTCAGGCAGATGAGACTGAATGACAGCTAATTTTCTTAAAACTAATGTTAAAATGATATAATACACAGTAAATAGCACACTCTTAGACCACTGGATGGCTAATGGGATGGGTAAAGAGTTATATAACTTTTCACTGCTAGGCAATATATCCAATGTCAGCAGTGGCCTAGGTCCCAGACATATAGCTAGTAATTTTGCCTTTGGGAAAATGTGTCGGTCTAGTTCCTAGTGTACAGCTATCCATAAAGCAAAAACTGTCATCAGATTTGGCTGCCTTGCTGTAAATCCTGGAAGAGAGGTTAAGGGCTGAGTGGATGTGGAACATAATTGTTCTCATGCCCGAGTCCCTCAAAATCAGATGGTAAATGTATTGATGGGGTGGTTTAGTAATTCTTGCATGACGTTTTGAATGGAAGCACCACTTGTGGTCAAACAGAGAATTTGACTGTTGTGAACGGAGTGATTTTAAATGTTTTACTAATAGGAAAAAAGAGAATTTGGTGAATAATATTTCACCTCACAGAGAGCCTTTGTACTCAGCAAACTCTGTGAATAGGACCTTTGTTTAGTGGCCTTTGGAGAAATGAAATACCTTGATGAAAGTTTTCCTATATCTTACTATGTATCCTTCATATTAACTTGTTGTATTGGAGTAATTAGTTTTAAGTAATTCTGTACATTGTTAGATGCCTAACATATTCTAAAAGTATATTCCAAATGCAAAAGTACCCTTAACAACAGGTTTCTAATTCCATAGTAGCTAAAACATGCTTTTCTCCAAAGATGCTAAAAAATGTGTAATTTTAAGGTTTTGGTATGCCTCTTCCATTTTATAACACTACATTTAGTTGTAATTTCTACGATTACATGGAGCAGCAGACAAATGTTAGAATTATATACACCCCCATATTGTCGATTTCTCCAGTATCTGAATATTGGTGGTCTTGGTTCAAAGTTTTATTGGTGCGCTGTATAAAACGTTAGCCCATTGTCATCATGGGAGATTTTATGTCAGTGCTGGTTGGATCCTTTTTTATTAGATAACCTGGAAAATGTCTAGGAAAATACCAATTTTCAAAGCCAGTTATGGTTTCTCCTTCATTTTACTCTCATTCCCAGAAGAAAATATAGCTTGTTGCTACATTGGATTTGGTTCCTCAGTGGATCATTCATAAAATAAATCCATCTTGTGAAGGAATAACTTCAGGGTCCCTGTTTTTTTGCATTTTTTTCTTTTCAAAAGATAATCTTGGGAGTTAGGATAATGATTTTACCAAATGGAAGCATATTCTGAGCATCCCTATTTTAAAACAACTACTAGAATTAATGTTTGTTTTCCCACATACAATACAGTTCAAGGTGTGTGTGTGTGTGTGTGTGTGTGTGTGTGTGTGGTGGGATGAATATAAAATATTTCTTCAATAGTTTTTAGGGCACAAAGGGGCAAGAACAAAGAGATAATGGGAAAGATAAAATGCTTTTTAGTGTTCGTGAAAGATGCTAGTTTGACAGTATTGGAGACTCAAGTCAGCTGTTATCTCCTGAACGGTAATGCCATATTGGAGCAGTTGCACAGGTTTCCTGTTAGCTCTTGCTAAGGTGCCTATTTTTGCAGATGAGAAGAGAGAATATTTCTCCTATCCATTCAGTCTTTTCCTTCTCTGATAAGGCTACCTAGTGTCATTTATGACAATGTTTTAGCATTGTGGAGATTTGTTCATTCAGTGACTGGCTTGAAGCCACCAGCTGATTTTATGTAAGACACCTTTGTCAGGCTATATCAACACTGCATTTAAAATACTGCATTTAAAATTTCAGCTCAACATCTTCTATTTAGATTCCTTTTCCTCACCATCACCATTCTGACTGGGCCATCACACCGTCATACACCTAGGAAATGGAAAAGATTGTTGAGCACTGTTGGATTGGAACAGGTGCAGTTAATGCTTAGAGAACTGGTGTGTGCAATTTAGTTTCATATCTCATAGCTAAGACCTATTTTTTTAAATATTGGTTTTACTTCTAGATTTGGCATAGTTCAGTTTTTATTTTGATGGATAATATCAATGCTTATTTGTAAGCACTTGTGCAAAATTGGGGGGGCAGGAAACGGGGACTGAGACAAAAATTTAATGACAGTAGATGGCGAGATTCAAAAAGTTCAAGCTTTATAACTGTTAAATCACAAATTATATATTTGTCATGCATGGTGGACAAAATAAATATTCTTAAATCAAATTAATAAATTCTCAAGCATCATTTTTCTGACTTTGACTATCGATACGTTTGATTATTATCTATGGAAATATTTTTTCATGTCTGTGGTTTTTTTGTGTGTGTAGTGAAACCAACATTTACTGATAGAAATCTAATTCTTCCAAGCCTACTTATTTCCAGTCAGAGACTTACTGTGTATTTTGGAGGCCCGGGTCACAACTCCATATTTGAGTTTGAGTTCTCTTTTGCACTTAAAACAGGGGTTCAGCCGCTTCTTTGATTTCTATGAAAAATACAGAGTGCCTCCAGGACAGTTCCTCAGATTTGTCACCTAAGAAGAGTGGCTCAGGTTTGGGAATCTCCCTCACATCCTCAGCCATGAAAATTGATGCAAAGAATTCATTTAGTTTCTCCGCAATGGCCTTTATCATCCTTGACTGGTCCTTTAGCATCTCTGTCATCCAGTTACCCCACTGGTTGTTTAGCAGGCTTCCTGCTTCTGATGTACTTAAAATATTTTTTGCTTTTACTTTTTGAGTCTTTGGCTAGCAGTTCTTTGACCTTCCTAATTATATTTTTACATGTCACTTGCCAGAGTTCTATTTTCCTCACTAGGATTTAACTTCCACTTTTTAAAGGATGCCCTTTTGCCTCTCACTGGTTCTTTTACTTTGTTGTTTAGCCACAGTGGCACTTTTTTGGTTCTCTTACTGTGCTTCTTACCCTTATCAAATATCCCTTCATTTTTTATAACAGAGACTCTAGATGATCTGCTGCTTTGGAATACAAATCTCTGTTGTCTTGTTATAACTGCATATTGTGCTTGTCTGTAGTGTTTTAATGTTGAGAACAGACTCTGTCTAGCCAATCTTTTATGCAGTATTTCAAAATCTGTCTCTCTATTTATCATCATCTTGTTTATTTCTTAGTAGTTGTTGTCATCTTTTCCTGTCACTGGTATTCCCTGGACTAGAAATCACATAACATTGTGTTTCCTCTCAGAATTTCTTGTCTGCAGATGTTGACCTAATATTGGAGGCCTTTACAAGGTATCTTCCATATACATACTTTTTCCTGGAGCAAATCCAACGATATTCCGAAATCTCATTAATTTTATTCTGAATCCTCAGCAATAGCTTATCCAAACTTTTTGTTCCAACTAATGCTAAGACTATAAGGGAATGCTAGGAATATGATGTGTCTGTCATTCATAAACTGGACTTCCAGAAGGTAGAATCATGCTACGTAATCATGTAGCATGATCCTCTTTTATTTCCTATCTGAGAGTGTCTGCACAGTATCCTTTGCTCACTCTGCAACTTTGGATGCATACTGTACAGCTCTCATGTGCTCTTTGTTTGATAACTGTGCTGTAGATTTTTAAGATCAGAAGGGACCATTAGATAGGGGTGTCAACTTCATAATATTTAAATCTGGACACTCCAGCCTGCCTCTGCCTCTTCCCCCCCCCCCCCCATGTCCAACCTCCCCCCATCTCTCACTGCTCTTCCCCTCTTCCTCTCCCTTCCCCCACCCCCATCCTCCTGGGTCAGGAGGCACTCACCTGTGGAGCTGGGGCCGGGCGCTGTAGCCACCCGATGCAGGTAAGAGGTGGCTCTGAGTAGGGGCTGGCGGGGGTGGTGACCCAGCGTCTCCCTGTCTCCCCTGCCTGCAGTAACCAGATTTTTGGTGGCTGGTCAGTAGATCTGACTGAACCCTGTCAGATCCCTTTTTGAGCAGACTTCCCTTTTTGAGCAGAAAACCAGCTACCTGGCCACCCTATCATTAGATCATCTAGTTTGATCTCCTGTCTAATACAGGACACAGAATTTCACCCAGTTAGCTCTGTATTGAGCTCTGTAACTTGTCTGTATCTTCCAGGAAGATGTCCAGTCTTGATTTGAAGACTTCAAGAGATAGAGAATTCACCATTTCCCTTGGTAGTTTGTGCCAGTGTTTAATCACCCTCACTGTTAAACTTTGTTGCCTTATTTCTGAATTTGGATGCACACTGATCACAGTAACCTCACAGAAAGCTGTACTTTTGGGATGTGTGAAAGTTGTCTCTGACAAGTTTTTTAGAAGGGACAGGACACAGTATTATAGCCCCTACTCAGATAAGAAATAAAAAGACTGTGAGACCAGGGCCTTAGTCTTTTTATTCCTGTTCTCCCAATTCAGTATTGCACTGTTGCAACAGTAGAAAGAAGGGGGGAGAATTCAAAGCCATTAAAGAAACCAGTTCTTAATGATTTGGCATATTGTGGGTTAAATATTGCAACAGACTCTTTACAAAGGATCCTCAACCTCTCTTGTCTGCCAATTTCTGGAAAGTGAGAGTACATTTAAAGCCTCTAATAAGCCCCTGCTGGGTGGAACAGTATGTGGGAAGACAGAATCCTAAACAGTGTAAATATGCCTTACAGAAGGTTTCCACTGTTCCTCATTCCTCCTCAGAAGAATCTAAATCTAATATGAGTTTAGGATCTCCTATGACAACACCAGTATTCTGTTCCATAGATCTTCTGCCATGATTAAGTCTTAGTCAACAGTTGCCTCATGACTTTTAATTAGGTTGAAGTTGAATGCACTCTGCCCCCATCCCCCAGCAATTCTGTTTTTTTCTCCTCTGTTGAAAAACTGATGAAAAGAAGCTGAATGCATCAACCTTACTGCTCAGCACTTCTTCCTAGCCATATATTTCCTCAAGCTCTTTTAATGGCTAATCGCCCTTTGAGAACGTGTGTGTTTTACTTATCCCTCATTGCTTTCTGTCTCAGTGATGTCATTTTGTTTTACCTAAGCTTCCAGCTTTGTTGAATACTATTATTACCATGCATATGGTGAAAGCCAGCAGTGCTTGTAATGTTTGCTTTGTAATGTCATGAATAAGACTCCATTGTTCATGTTCTTTGAATAGGCTTTCTGAATAAAGGTACTTATTAACCTAACAACTTTCAAAATAGCTGTCTGGAGGCAATGGCAGAAACAACAGCAACAGCAAAAACCACCACCCCAACAAAACACCAAACAAGAGTTGAAGAAAGTTTGCCAGTCACGTAGTTTACACACTGACAACACATAATTCATTTACTATTTTTTTGGATGGGAGGGGCTAGAATATCGCCTATTTTATTGTGCATGCAGTTCCAGCCTTGCTTTTCAATAGCTCAGACTTGTCAGCACACAGGTACATACGTACACAAGGAAAATACGGCCATTGTCAAGAGCCCGTGTTAATCTGCATGTAGGATAAGAATAACACAAGTTACTGGTAGCCCCTGCCTTTATTGTGTAACAACCTCTTTCTCTCTCAAAAAACCCCAAACAAAATAGCACCACCTTAATACAACCAAATGCAGAGATTATGTTTTGATGGGAAACTAGATGGAGATGGCTGTCAGTGTTGTTTCTGTATAAACGTGTATGAAGAGATGTCCCTTGTCTGATCTGAGTGTGACACTTCTGAGAAATAAGGTTCTCTCAAGTCCCTGCTAGGTATCGTGCTTGCAAGAGACTGCATTTAAAGCAGACCTGCTTTTCCAGTAATCATTGCTAAAGCATATTAGAACCACAAGGTGACAAGATTTCAAAAATATACTGTACTCAGTAAATTCTCAATGATTTATACGTAGGAGATGATTTTTTAAAATCATTCCTAGGGCACTTTCCTTTCTACTACATCTGGGACATTTTCCATCAACATGAAAGAGTTTCTGAACAAGGGGTTGTTGTGGCCAGCAAGAAAATAAAGTGTGTGTGTGTAGACGGGGAGATGGCATAATGTCTGGGAAAGTTGCAAAGCACCCTAGCACCGGCTTTAAGTGGATAGGGGCCAGTGGGCAAAGGTATAAAACGATTCAAGAGTCATTGTTAAGTTAGAAAGAGTAGATCCCATTTTTGAAGACTGAAAATCTTTTAAATACCTAATAGAAACATGCAAAGAGGCAATGTGCCACTGAGCTTGCATAATTGTACATACTGTGCTTTTCATATATCTGGCACAGCAAATGAGACCACCCCAGATTATTTTTGCATCAGTGTCATCACACATGAAGATTGCTTCCTTTGCTGACTAGAAAATGACAAGTTTACAGACTTCCTGCATATTTGAGTATAATTTTGGCCAAGACAAATTACTTCTTGAACCTGTCAGCACACAACACAGGAGACTCGGATAACGTGGAAAGGATGGTGGAGGGCTATTATTACATTATATCAGTCTTGATACACACTGAGAGCAAAAGAAATTATGACTGGCCAATCTACTCTTTATTGTTAACAATTTCAGAGACGGATGGAAATGACTGACTATTCAATGAAAGGAGCGAGTTGAACCAAGGTCAGTGGTGATAGAAGAATATATCAATTGTGGTGAACATTAGTGCCTGGGGTCACAAGTTTCTGCAGGAGTAATATTTCAAACCAAATGCTGACGACTAACATCTAGAAATAACTACATAACTCAGGGAATTGGGAGAAAATAAAAGAAGGTCAATGAAGAACAAAATGTAGATTAAAAATAAATGACCTCTGTCCCAGAGCTGAATGATATAATAGTTGAGAAGTTGGTAGAGATGATAATGTGGGTTTTTGACTGGGAGTAGATTTGGTCACTCGGGCTGATAAAACTACTGGCATGATCTGAAAACAGTTAACTAACAGAAATTGTGAAAACAGCAATGCTGAAAGGCCAGTCTGGTGTCTATCTCTGTTTGGGAATCCAAATGTAGAATTTTATATAGGCGACAAAGTGTATTAGGAAATTGCTAAGGCTTCAAGTGTTTATCAATGGAGTTGACCTAACACACCAAAAGTGTATAATAATAATAATAAAATAATTCTAGTTCAAAACACCCCCAAAAAGGACAGTTAAGGTGCTTCACTCTTCTATTTCTCCCATATTTTTTGTAATCTCATGCAGTTTACACTAACCTATGCTGCATACCCTTGTTGTAGTCAATAAAAAAAAATAAGGATTAAAAACTAATTTAGTCCTGCATTAGCATATGTTTGCTGATACTGTGAGATGATATTAATTGAGTGACATGACTTTTTTTTTAAATTTAAAAAAGGGGAAAACATTACAATCTCTGGAGTTATGGAGGGTGCTGTATTATAGAGCATGCTAACCACTAATTAACATTCTGTATTGTTTTAAATAAAAGCTGACTGTATGTTACAGTTCTTTGAAAGCAGACCCCTTGATAAGGAAATTTCTTCCTAGTGTATCGATCTATGCTTAACATGCATTAATACAAATTAAGAAGGGGCAAAGCTAAGTTATTGCCAATTTTATTGTGAAACTGTTTGTCTCTCCTGGCTCAGAAGCACCTGTTAGTATTTTTGGAAGGATTAGAGGGCAAATTACAAAGATGCATAACAAATGATTTTTTGTTACCCCATACAAAGGTAAGCAAGGAAGGAGTTCACTTGGGACTCAGTTAAGCTGGGTTATAAAAAGCAGTTAGTAGACTCCTAGACATGAATCCGGAGGGAAAAGGAAGAGGAAAGGTTGCCCAGCCCGCCTATGCCTCACAGTCAGGAAGCAAGAGGAAACTTGGAGGATTATACTGCTTAAAGACTCAGTGAGCTGAACACTGCTAGCTTAAAGTTACTTCGGCTGGGAACAAATAATCTATCTGTTGCTTGCTGGAGATATATAGATAGAGAGATAGATCAGGCTGAAGAAGGCTCCAGTGGTAGCAGTCCCACATGCATTCAAAAACTATGAGTCAGATCCAAAGAAGCATGAGATTAAAAGAAATAAATCATGCTGGTTTTTGGTCTACCTTTGAACTTTTTTAGTAGGGTAGGTGCACTGATATCATTAGGATTCAAACCTAAAAGCACTCCACATGCAGAAGTAAATAAATAATAATACAAAAATCTATATGCAGAGAGGTTTCAGGATCAGCCTCTTAATTTTCAAAGATGACTAATAACTAAAGTAATACAATGAGTGAAGTTTTGTAACATATTGCATAATTAATTGCATAACGATACAATTTAAAAGTGGGTAGTTTTCTTTCTACAGTGAATTTATTTAGCTGTTTCATTTAATAGCCAAACTGGATCACTAGCTAACTGAATTTAAAGAAAATTAGCTCATTACAATGGTATTTTCTTGACCAAATCACTTTGGCAAGAAGTTTGAAAAATATGAAATTTGTTTTCTGTGTTAGTACCAAAGGTCAATAGGAGCATTATACAAAGTGTACTAGCCAATATTCATCACATGATAGCTTGTATCTGCAGTTATGGAAACCAAGTTTAGAACAAAAAATTGGATTCTATTGCTAAGCTTCTTGAATAATGTTTATTGCTTTAAATATAAGAGAGAAGAGGGAAAAACTTACATTTGCCAAATACTTGTTGTTTGATCCTGGCCAAATCATTTAATTTCTCTTGCTCAGTTTCTCCATCTTTCAAATCAAATTGTAATACTCATGTACTTTACAGAGATGTCATGAAGATTAATTAGCTAATGTTTATGCAGCACATTGAACATGTGCCATGTATTTGCTAGATTAATATTGTATAGCATATATACTGGCATCATATTATTAGAAAGTCCTCAAACTTGTCATCTTTTGAGCCAGCTGCCATCCTCCACTTTCCCTATATATTCTCTTTCACTTGGGGGGAGAGAGAGAAGCATGGAATTTGAGGCAAGCAATTGTGTTAAATGACTCCCATGGCAACCTTAGATCAGTTGCCTTGTGAATATATGTAATGACATACTCTTAAGACTTAAGGAAAGGAGTACTTGTGGCACCTTAGAGACCAACCAATTTATTTGAACATGAGCTTTCGTGAGCTACAGCTCACTTCATCGGATGCATACCGTGGAAACTGCAGAAGACATTATATACACACAGAGACCAGGAAACAATACCTCCTCCCACCCCACTGTCCTGCTGGTAACAGCTTATCTAATTATTATTCTTTTTGCGAATACAGACTAACACGGCTGTTACTCTGAAACCTGTCTTAAGACTTAGGAGACCTCTGTGCTAACCTCTTCCTAGCATTGGTCAAGTTGGCCATTTGTAAGTCCAGGAGGAGGAGTTGAGAGTAGAAGTTCTCTTGGACAATAGGAATGTGGTTTTGGGTGCTTATAGAGAATGCTCCTGTGCAGATTTGAGGGGGTGGGGGGTAATTGTAGCAGTATTTTGGTCTCTTCTCAAATAAAAATTGTAAAGTGTATAGTTCTCAGTGCTGGCATCAAAACCTTACAATCATAGACCCAAGGCCCAGTCCTGGTCTTAATTATATGAAAACATGTATTCATACTATATATTATTACCTGTAGTTCAGTCTTCCTGAACAGAGTCAAAGTGAGAAGAATGCTGTCCCTTATGTTAACTGGAGAATTTGTCTGAGTTGTTAAGGTTTTGCATTGTTTTTCTTTCAGCTCTTTATCTTCAGGTGTTTTACCACAACATGCTTTCATTATGATATAATTGTTAAGTTTAGAATGGCCTCACTGCCAGACAACATTGAGTAAATTACCTCTATCAAAATATATCAAACAGTGCATGTTTGGCAGACAAAATATGATGTACAATCATTTTGTCCCCAAGTATGTGCACTTCTGACTGAAGATTTTTTTTTCTCTTCACTCTATTTTGATGCTAGAAACAGTCTTTCTTCTGTCCTACACCACTAGAGTCCAATTTCTTTCTGACCCAGATGCTGCTATGACAGTACAGCAGATCTTGATGGCTTTATTGTGTTGTCACCACAAATACAGTTGTGAATCCACATTGCCCAGTCACCACCTTCATGTGTTTTATTACCAGTTAATGTTTTAATTCCAATTAACTGTGCTGCCTTCAATAGTCCCCGGACATTGGCTCACCTATTGGCTGCAGTGATTTCAGACACTGATGATTATTTGAATTAAAAGAATGTGTAAAGGGCCCCAATGTTAGGCAGTGTACAGGCAATTAAACAGAAGACACAACCCCTACTCCTAGAAGTTTACAATTGTGTGTGATGTGCTACTTGGTACATCCTCCAGCCAAACGGACCCAGAGCACACTTGGTGATTAGCAAGGACTAGATTTGCCTCTTGTTCTTTCCTTGGAGTAACTGTCTCTGGCCAGTGTTATTAGTTGCTTGCATTTATATGGATTAAGTTCACTCACCGATTTTTAAAATGTAAGGGGAGTAAAATGACTGGTAACTTGAAATGTCTTTACAAGACATGCATTGGAACTGATATTTGTATAGTAAAAATCCTCTGGCTACAGCATTTCAGCATGTTACGTGATCTGATTAGATAGCTATGAACTTGAATAAAAGCTTTTTTAAAAAAACAAACCAAAACACATTTTAACACCACAATCCATCTAGTTTGCAAAAATATTACCAAAGACTTACATGCCTTTAAAATGACACAACCTAGGGTGCATAAGACAAAATATGTTACATGAGGTGACACACAGTTAGCTGGGAAATGGTTTTCCTGTACCATGAAAAATTGCATGATTTCAAAAAACTTCCTCTTCTGCTTGGGATAGTACTGAAACCTTTCAAACTGTGTGTGTGTGGGGGGGGGATGTTTTTGGTGGGGAAAAAAAACTAGAAAGAGAGAAAAGACTAGCTAGTAACCCAGTTTTTAGGGTACTCATATGAGATGTAGGAGACTGATTCAGAGCAGGGGTTTGAATGTGGGTTTCCCACATTGCCAATAAGTGCCCTCACCATCAAATTATTGCCCATTCTTGGGTTTTTGTCTGCCTGTCCCTCTCTCTGGTTTTGATCAGAAATTCCATCCTAGACCCAAGAAACCTTCCCCTACAAAAGTTTAATCAAAACCAATATGTTCCTTTTAAAAGATTTGGTTTCATCAAATTAAAATTTTCCAGTGAAAAAACATTTTGTCAGAAAATTCCCAACCAGCTCTTGTTACATGTTTACCGACAACTGAAAATAAGGGGTTGTCTCACAGCTTCCATTCGCCAGTCATCATGGGACAAATCAAAGTAACAGTTCTTTCCCAGGAACCATATCTTTTTACTTTTGATTTTTTTTTCTATTGAGAAATGCAACTAAATTACTGTAACACTATTATAGTACTGTGAGCGCATAAATATTAAGTCATGTGCAACTATCTAGCATGCTTCAGGCAAAACCTCTCAGGGAACTTTTATAACAATAAAGACAAATATTCAAAATCATATGCCCAGTCAGGAAAGATGAGGGGCCATATCAACTGGAGTTTAAGGCTAATTAGCTTAGGAGTGCTTTTCAGAGTTATCATAGAAACACATACTTAGTAATAGCAGAAGAGTAGCCTAGCAGTGGTTTAGTAGCTTTATTGAGCTTCACATTGCTCTACTCCCAGCAATACCATGGATCATGTCCACGATTACTTTTTCTTCACTCATTACAAATGATACAATTTGCCTTACTAGCAGCATTGTAGCAATTTATATTTTATTAAGTCATTGCTAAATTATTTTTAAAAAATAGTAAAACCTTATGGCAATTAAGAAGATCTGCTGCCTTTGTCAGGTATCCAAATGCTGAGATTCATTTTGTTTGTTTTAGAATGAAATTTGTGCACAGCTTAGGAGTTTCTCCTAAGATAACATTAACCCTACTACGGGATCCCAGTTCAAGAAGTCCATTAAGGGAAAAGTTATGGTGGCACAAAGTGGCTGCAACTGTTTTTGTCCGTCGTACTAGAGAATTAGGGTTCCAAAGCTGCCCTCAAAGTGGTACATGCTGATTGTGATGATTGTGGGGATGCTTGGTGTCAAACATCAATCTGTACCCCAAAATGTGTTCTTTGTGTAGGATTTCTGGGTAAGATTTCTGAGTAGGAACGTCAGGGGGAGCAGACAGTTTTAGCACACTGCCCAGCAGTCACAAGGGTGTGATTGTAAGCTATAAAGGCTGAATGGGTCTAACTGCCGAACAATGCAACAAAATCTTGGATGGCCTGGCTGGTCAACTGGGGAAAAACTGGTCAATGGAAAACGGTAGACTTCATCCTAGCACCTGCAACAAAGGCCTTTGAGCAATATGGAAATTAGGTTTAGGCTTGCACAAGGAGAGGGGGCTTTGTGAAAAGGGATTTTCTCTGAAAGCAGGAAAACAAACTGGGGAACACACAAAACTTAAAAGCTAATACTTTGTTCGATTTGCTAAATATACCTACTGTTCTAAGTCAGCAGTTTGTCACTGTATAGCACTGGTCACAAGAACCCAAAGGAAGAAACATAGGTGTTCAGTCATATCTATTCAGTAGGCATAGACAAGGTGTTGAACCCAGATCCTAGTCTACAAGTGGGAGAACTGCAAAATTCCACTCCAGATAGACCTAACACCAAAGGGAGCACGCTCCAAGAGACCAAAATGGCGGTTTGGGGGCAAGCAGCCCCATGACCATGACATTGACAAAGGCCAATGAGACAATGGAATGGGCTGATTCAGTGCATCCTCCTATTGAGCTTTAGTTGTAGGGTTTTGATAGTTCATGGACCTTGGAGCTAGCTGTTAATATGTATTAGCAGACCGAGGCCCTGACCCTGTGAATGTGTTTAGTTTTACTTGCTGAAGCTAGTCCCATGGATTTCAGTAGTACTACTCATTGTTTATAAAGTTAAGCAAGATTCTTATCAGGTTTGGGGCCAAAGCAAGCTTCTTCCACTTCAATTGGTATATACTCAGTGAACAAAATCTCAAGTAACATTGTCATTGCCAGTAGCTGGCACAGCCCGGTAGTGCTGCCACAGACCGTGCAGCTGTCTGACTCTTCCTTCCCTACCTACATGTTCTCAGTCCATACACTCTTTAAAACTTTCTCCACAGCAAGGCCCTGTGTGAGGCAGTCAAGTACTGTCGTGTGAATAGAGTCATCCTCTCACCTACATGCACAAAGTGGACTCTGCCCTTTCAATTTGTTTCCATAAAGCTTCAACACAAAGTTGTTTCACCTAAAAAAAATGATATTCTGAAATTATCCTAGATGTGCTGAGATTGCAGCGAATCATTTTACTTCCCACATTTTGAGTGTGTGCTGTAAGATTCAGTGCCATGCAACCTTTGCAGGTACATTCCTGGTGTGTCTCATTGGTCCAGAATGCTGCATCTTCCCTTTCAAATTAATCTAATAGGAAAGAGGGCAGATGCACCCCTTTAATACATGTGAGGTTTAATACCTGTGTAATATATACAGTACAGGCCTGCATACACAGCTTTATTGATAGTCCAAGTGTCCAGTGCCAATCACAGCCTTTTCTGACACCGAGTAAAGCTTCTAGGCTACTTCTACAGCTTCCTATGGTGTGTGCAACCAATCACAGCTTATGATTTTCATTACTCAGCATGATCATATGGTGGCTCCTGAGCCAGCAATACACTTTTTTGAATAGAGAAGAGGAGGGCTAATGAAGTTTTAACTAGACTGTTCTAAGATGATTCCCTACTCAAAAAAGAGAGTGCTTAAAGCATCGCTTTTAGTAGCTGGTGTTGTAGATAAGTACCAATCTCTAAAACAGAGTACCCATGAGTTTGACAATTCTGCCAGAGGCTATCTTAATTCCCAGAGTCCCTTTCTATACAATACCAAGATAATGCTCTGTATAGCACTGAGACAGCCAGCACACTTAATGTTGTTACTCTAATGGAAATCCACACTGTTGCGTGTGTTGTGTGTATATTAGTAACTCTCAATTAAATAAGTATTCACGATCATTTTATACATCAGAGGGAAGAAAAATCTCCCCAGGTAGTCTGACACTACCATCTTTGCTCTACTTGTGGTTAGACATGTAGGAAATAAAATCTAAGTGGAAATACGAAATGTCTGATTTAAAGTGACCATATCACCCTTAACTCACTGCATTATGTCTCAGAATTTACAGCTGCCAAGCACAGGGTGATTTTGCATATTATGCGTGCTTCAATACTTAGACCTGGTCTACACCTAAAATGTAGCTTGATCTACCTATGTCACATAGGGCTATGAAAAATTTTGCACCCTGTGCAATGTAGTTAGGTTGACTTAACCCCTACTGTAGATGCAGAAATGAAGAAATCTTCTGTCAACCTAGCCACTCCCTCTCGGAGAGGTAGATTACCCACAGTGGTTGAAAAATGCCTTCCCGTGATGTAGGAAGCATCTACACTACAGTGCCACAGAGGTACAGCTGCAATGTACACATACCCTTAGTCTCATATATGAGGAAAAGACAGAGCAGGAACATTAATTCAAGGTTCTGAGGCAAGAGTTTTACCAACAAGTGGCTACTGCTTGCCTTGGCGTTCTTCCTTCAACTGTTTAGAAAGGTTTCTTAGGCCTGGTCTACACTAGAAAATTCACTGTGAAAAATTCATACCCCTGATCAATGCAGTTAAACCAACCTAATTCCCAGTGTAGAATTCTTCTGTTGACCTAGCTACTGCCTTTCAGGGAGACGGGTTCTCCAATGGTTGAATCCCTCCCGTTGGTGTAGGTAGCACCTTGGCTGAAGCGCTACAGTGGTGCAGCTGCAGTGGAGAGGCTGTGTTTTAAGTGTAAACAAGCCCTTAGTTCTAAAAGGGACGTGGTCAGTGACAAAAGATCTAGACTGAAATGAGGAAATGTGAAAAAACAAAATCTGTTTTTTCCTTATGAGTATGCCGTCATGTTTTCAGACACAGATGGGAAGGAGAGATTTAGGCTTTGTCTACACTGGCACTTTCATCATTAAAACTTTTGTTGCTCAGGAGTGTAAGGTGTGCAGTATAAACAATAGCCTGAGTTCATACCTATAAAGGCTTGGTTTCAAAAAAGGCTAGTTCAGAAAGGCTTTAAGATACTGAGGCCCTTATCAACAGAGTGATGGGGTTCTCATTCCAAATATTCCCCAGAGTGCTCACAGATCTTACTACATGGGTTTACATACTGTTAGAAAAGTCCATGTGCAAATTTCTGGAGAGAGGGTTTCCTTGTTTTAGAGAGAGAGCAAAATTCACAACCAGACTCACGGTTTTTTCTCTGAATTCACAAGACAATTATGAAACAATTCTTGTCATAAAAAGTCCTCCTAAATTACATCTTTGGCAGCTCTCACCCACATCTTTTGACTTTAAAACAGCTTGTGTTCTCAATTATAAATAATCTATCTTTTCTCAAAGTCATTCTCTTCTAGTTTTAGAGGGTCATTATTTTAAAACCACCATCTAGTTCACTAACCCATCACAAATCATTCATTAGGAACCTGATACAACATCCATTGTTGTTGATGGAAGATCAGGTAGCTGAGTAACAAAACCAAGCAAAATAACAAATCCATGGTATGAAAGGGTATGATTTGCTCCAAGTACACTTACTGAGAAATAAATGTGTGACTCTTACATTAAAGTAACACTGCACATATATACTAAGGTCTAAAGTTAATAATATACTGTACAATAATAGAAAATACTATGTATGTACTTGAGTTGCTGCGGTTCTTTTATAGTAAAATCTCATTGTGAATGTTACATTAAAGATTGCGTTTTTTCCTTTATGTGGTCCTCTTTTATTGATTAATGGTCCCCATTACTGAGTTCTTCTTGTCATTATAGTATCCTTCACTTACTTTGATCAAGCTAATTCATCACTTTAGGAGTGACTTTAGCAACCTGTTTTAAATTAATCTCAAGATGACTGCCAGTTTGCTTATTGAGACGGTCTTGTGCTATGCAGTCCTAGGAGCAGATAAACATTTATTCGCTTTAAAAAAAAAAGTGAATCTAGAAAAGTAAAATTAGCAACCTAGGGCATTTGATGATGAGCAAGGACACTAACTTGAACTTGACAAATCTATTAATTACACTGCAAGAAGAATAAATACTGTGCAGTGGAGAATATTGCTAATACAACAGCAAAGGATAATTTTTCTCTCAGTGTAAAAAACAACAGGTTTCAGAGTAGCAGCCGTGTTAGTCTTACTGTGTTACTGTAGAGCTGTAGCTCACGGAAGCTTATGCTCAAATAAATTGGTTCGTCTCTAAGGTGGCACAAGTACTCCTTTTCTTTTTGTAAAAAATGAGTCTCCGGAGTGTAGTTAGAGAAACCATGACCTGTTTATTTTAGGTCTCTCCAGGTGCTTGAACAGAGAAGGCATTAAGTCTTTTATCCTTTCTGTGTTTACTCAGCTATTGGCGTTACCTAATGAATGTGAAGTAAGTACTGATAGGACATGTTAAAATTCACACGTAGAGCCTTATGCAACAAAGGCAAATTAAACTATCAGTGATAGTGGAGTCTGAGGTTCCAGCAAGTTGTTTTCTTGATAAGAATATACAGATACAGGGCCAGACCCAAAGCTAGTGTAAACTGACTTCAAATGGAACTAATACCAGTTTACACCAGATGAGCTTCTGGCCTTTCGTCTGTACAGCTATCAAATAAGAGCCAAATGTGGATCTCAAGGCAGCAGTACATTGCTCACTTTTTCAGGTTTTGCAAAACAAATGACAAGGCAGAAGTCTATATGTATGTGTGTTTTATAAGCTGAACTGAAATGCTGAAATGGTCTGTTTACTCTCAAATAGAAAATATATTTACTGCTTGTCAGAAGACATAGCAGCTTCTGGGGCAATAAGTGGTCCACATGTGGAGAAAGTTCAGGACAGACTTGCAGTATCTAACCAGACGAATTTCCCAGGGGTTTCCATGAGAGATTTGCCTGAATGAAAATTCAGGATCTGACTGTTAAAATGGTGGTGATTTCCTAGATTTGAATCAGAAACAAATTAATGAAGAAGACTTCAGAGAACATGTTCTGAACATGCAATATGACAATTTATGGAAGTCTGATCCTGCAGCCTTTAGTCACATCAGTAGTCCAAGGCAACGTGAATTATTCCTATGAGTAAAATTCACAGTACGAGGTCTACATGCTGAAGTTACCTCTCTCCCTGCCAACCCAGTAACCTCCAGGATGCCAATCATTGAGAATAAGATATTACTTATAAATATGATAGATCTGCTTTTGTGAATGTGAAATTACAATGGTTGAATTCAGATCTTTCCAGTAATGCTTGGTTTTTACTTTATTTTGAGACTATTTTGTTTGCCTGACATATAAAAAAGAAAATGATGATAGCAGATACTTAAGAAATTGAAAGAATCTGAAATAGAGAAATTGAACCATCTAGTTTTATGTTCTATTCCCTCCTATTGCTAGCATGAGTTTCTTTAGTGGAAGATGCAAAATCCTCCAATAATGCACCAACTCAGTTGTGCACTGCTATACATGAAGAGGGAAATTTATTTCCTTACTCCTGGAGATGTCTTGTTTAAGGTCTGAAGCATGATGTTTAATCACTCTATGTTAACTTAGAAATGTTATCAGTGGTCATAAAATTATCTAACCCTTTTAAAAATTCAGCTACACTCCTGCAATAGAGAATTCCACAGGGTAACTATACTCAGAATAAAAAAAGTAGTTTCTTTTGCTTATTATACCTTTTTATTTTATTTTATTAAGGGGTCCCCTTGTTCTTGTATTGTAAGGCAGGAAAAAGGGATTAACAGACTACTGTTCACTAAACTTTTTTTTTTAAATAATTTTGAATAAATCAGTCACATCACCTTTAACTATCTTCTGTTCTCCAGAGCTTTTGGATTGGTAATTACCCAAGTGAGCAATCTAAGTAAATAATTACCTTTATGCATATTTTTCTATGCAAGGGCTTCCATTGTCTAGTGTGTGAAGGTTTACGTCTGCACAGGTATCAGCATACCTGTGTCACAGAGTTCACTCATGTCACATGGTGTTTCCTCCTGGCAGCTCTGGGGATTAGCTCTTGCCAGGTACTGCCCTTGTTTCCAGAGCTGCCGCTAGGCATAAACAGACTGAGCAATTGCTAAGGGCCCCATGTAGCACAAGGGGCCCCCTACTAATTATTAGTATGTGTTGGGTTGGGGGAAATATTCCTGCTTAGGACCCCCAATGGGCTAGCACCAGCACTGGCTGTTTCTGCCCGTCATCTCTTTCACCCTGTGACCCCTCTCACTCCCGGAACTGCAGCTTCCTCTTCATGACTTGGCCCTCCAGCCAGGTCACTAAGGTCCTCCCCTTCCAGGGAAGTCAAAGTCCTTCTGGACCAGCTGTCCGGATGGCGTCTTCAACATCCTGTGCCATTTCCCAGTAACTGATAGGGGAGCCCAGGCCCACCCTCTACCTTGGATTCTAGCCCAGGGACTCTATTACAATCAACCAAGGTCTGTACAGACCTACCCTTGCAGCTGTTTCCCTGGGCTTCTTCCTGCCTCTCTGGCTTCCCCCTTCTCTTGGTTTGCCAGCCCAAGCTGCCTCCTCTCAGGGAGTGACTGTAGACTACTTCCTTGCAGCCTGTGGTCTTTATATGGGCCCATCCTGTTCCTGCCCAGCTAAGCCCATTTCCAGTTGGTGGCCTGCTCCCTGTCTCCTCCTTCTGGTGTAACCTGGGCAGTTAATTGGCCTGCATAGCCACTTTAACCCCTCAAGGCCTTCGGTGGGGTAGGCACCCCAGCACAGCCTGATATATAGACAGCCTTATGTGTTTATTTAAGATTGTTACGTAGCAGTTAACACTTAGCAGTTTACTGAACTGACTTTAGAAATGCAGTCAGGAAGGGAAGAGGGAGGTCTTTGAACAGACTACTCTTGGAACCTCAGACTGCACAAGGCTTACTTTTTATGACTCTTGGGAAGCTGGTATCCCTTTCTTTTTTTTCATCACCTTGGGTCTCTATCTGCTCTATGTGATAGGAAAGGATGATAAATCATCCTTTATCCTGTCTCCTCTTCTTCTAGCTTTAGTTCCGTCTATATGGGGGTCAGTTCTTCAAGTCCTTCTCCATTTGAGTCTTTCCTGAAGCAGTTCCTCAGAAATTCTGTGGCTAATCAAATCCTTTAGCATGACACCCATCCATCCAGTTTTGAGACTTCCAACTGTCATAAATATAAAGGGAAGGGTAAACCCCTTTGAAATCCCTCCTGGCCAGGGGAAAGCTCCTCTCACCTGTAAAGGGTTAAGAAGCTAAAGGTAACCTCGCTGGCACCTGACCAAAATGACCAATGAGGAGACAAGATACTTTCAAAAGCTGGGAGGAGGGAGAGAAACAAAGAGTCTGTGTCTGTCGGTATGCTGGTTTCTGCCAGGGATAGACCAGGAATGGAGTCTTAGAACTTTTAGTAAGTAATCTAGCTAGGTATGTGTTAGATTATGATTTCTTTAAATGGCTGAGAAAAGAATTGTGCTGAATAGAATAACTATTTCTGTCTGTGTATCTTTTTTGTAACTTAAGGTTTTGCCTAGAGGGGTTCTCTATGTTTTGGAATCTAATTACCCTGTAAGATATCTACCATCCTGATTTTACAGGGGGGATTTCTTTATTTCTATTTACTTCTATTTTTTATTAAAAGTCTTCTTGTAAAAAACTGAATGCTTTTTCATTGTTCTCAGATCCAAGGGTTTGGGTCTGTGGTCACCTATGCAAATTGGTGAGGCTTTGTATCCAACATTTCCCAGGAAAGGGGGGGTGCAAGTGTTGGGAGGATTGTTCATTGTTCTTAAGATCCAAGGGTCTGGGTCTGTAGTCACCTAGGCAAATTGGTGAGGCTTTTTACCAAACCTTGTCCAGGAAGTGGGGTGCAAGGTTTTGGGAAGTATTTTGGGGGGAAAGACGCGTCCAAACAGCTCTTCCCCAGTAACCAGTATTAGTTTGGTGGTGGTAGCGGCCATTCCAAGGATAACGGGTGTAATATTTTGTACCTTGGGGAAGTTTTGACCTAAGCTGGTAAAGATAAGCTTAGGAGGTTTTTCATGCAGGTCCCCACATCTGTACCCTAGAGTTCAGAGTGGGGGAGGAACCTTGACACCAACCTTTCTCTTACTTTCCACTTCTAAGCTTAAAATCCTGTTTCTGATATATTCTTCCAGTCCCCTTTTCGTGTGATCAAACCATCTAAGCCTGGATTCCCTCAGATTTTCTATGATTGGTTTCCCTAATTTGTTTACTTGAACACGGTTCCTCATTGTAATGCTAAGCATCTATCTTAATATTTTCATTTAAATTGTATTCAAGAAAGTCTCTTGTCTCTTCCTCAGTCCCCAGCATTTGGAGTCATACAAAAGTGCAGGCCTAATTACCAACTTGTAGATCTCACTTTTCAATTTGGTAGGCATCCTCCTATCGCAGATCACTCCAATCACTTCTGTCCATTAAGTCTATGCCTTCCCTGCTTATTGTTGAGTTCGCCATTGTCCTGTTCTGTCAAAGCTAGGTACTTGAACTTCTGTACTTTTGGTAGTTACTGGCCTCCCAAACTTATGGTCTCGTTGTCTTCCTGCAAGGTAACATCAAATCGATGTATAATATGCCCTGTTTTATTTCTGCTGATTTTCATGCTGTTTCTTTCAGCTACAAATCTCCATCTCTCTAAATCTTCTTCCACTTCCCCTTTGCTCTCCCCCATGAGCACTGCATTATCTGAATTATTAGCATGCACCAGTCTGCCATTCTCAGAACATTTTCTGTAAGTGCATCAAGCACAACATGAACAAAAAGGAGCTTAGTGCTGAGCCTTGGTATACCCTGACGCTTACTAAAAACTGTTCAGTTTCTCCACATGGCCTTCTCACTGTGGTGATAGCATCCTCATATGTTTCCTGGATGGGTCTGATACAGTCTTCAGGTATCTGTCTCATTCTCACATGCCATCAGATGACTTTCTTGGAACAAGTTCATAAGCCTTCTCAAGATCAATGAATACTATGTGCAGGGATCTCCTCTTTTTTCTCTATATTTTCCACATGCAATCTTCATGCAAAGATGGCATCCATTGATGCAAGATGACTTGCTTGGCATGAACCCAAACTAATTGTCACTGACCTGTACTTCTCTTTGTTGTTTCATATCAGTGACTTTCTCCAAGATCTACATCATGCGGCTCATGAGTTTAGTGCCACAAGTGTTGCCATAGTCTTGTATATCTCCTTTTCTCTTAAATTTCAGTGCTAATGTTCTCTTTCTCGAGGCATCAGGCATTTTCTCAGTCCACCTGATGTAATTAAACAGTTCTCAATATATTGATACCTGTTTGTCACAAGCACTTCCATACTTCTGCTGCTATGCCATCAGGACCAAGAGCTGTCTTATTTTTCATGTTGTTCAATGCTTCTGCAACTACTTCTTCTAGGACTGGGGCCACCAGAACCTGTTTTGGTTTTATCATATGGTGTGGTTTTCTTGGATTATCTTCATTCATAAGACATTTAAAGTAATTTCTTTGCTATTTCTTAACCTGATTCTCATTGATTAACATATTTCCACTTTCATCTGTAATAACTTTGATCTCACCAATGTCTTTAGTTCTCTTATTACAGGTCTTTGCCAGTCTGTATATTTTTTCTGACCCTCCTTTGTTTCAAGACAGACACATAAGCCCTCCATGGGCTTAACCTTCGTGGCTGCCATTTCTTACTTTGCTATCTTTTTGTCTTTTTTATGCTCCAGAAAATCTTGCTGTTGAAACATCACTTGCCAAAGTTTAAAACACTTTTTCTTTTCCTTCACCACCTCTCAAACTTTCTCATTGAGGCTTTTGTTTCACCAAGCAGGCTCTTTGCATTCCTTAATTTTGCTTGTAACAGATTTGTATTTTCTATTAACCCTTCTAAAAAGGTCTTCTTCAACACTTTTGTTTAAGACTTCTTTCTAACTTTAAGTTTCCACCACTTGGTTTTGTGTACTGTATTGATCCATTTTCTTCTCATGTATGATACGTATTCACAGTCAAGGCCCAGCATTCTGTGTTGAGTTGCAGTACTTTCACCTGGTTTACCTTACAGTTTCTGATGTTCTTCAGCTTAGCTTGATTTATCAGGAAGTAATCTATCAGAACCTTGATACTGCCACTCTGATAGGTAACCAAAAGTTCTTTCTTTTTAGTGAAAAAATATATTAATGACTACCAAATCATGTCTGGGCATAGAACATAAGAACGGCTCTACTGGGTCAGACCAAGGTTCATCTAGCCCACTATCATGTCTTCCTACAGTGGCCAGTGCCAGGTACCCCAGAAGGAATGAACAGAACAGGTAATCGTCAAGTGATCCATCCCCTGTCGCTCATCCCCAGCTTCTGGCAAACAGAGGCTAGGGACACTATTCCTGCCCATCCTGGCTCATAGCTACTGATGGACCTATCCTCCATGAATTTATCTAGTTCTTTTTGAACCCTGTTATGGTCTTGGCCTTCACAACATCCTCTGGCAAGGAGTTCCACAGGTTGACTGTGCGTTGTATGAAGAAATACTTCCTTTTATTTGTTTTAAACTTGCTGCCTATTAATTTCATTTGGTGACCCGCTAGTTCTTGTGTTATGAGAAGTCGTAAACAACACTTCCTTATCTACTTTCTTTACACCAGTCATGATTTTATAGACCTCAGTCATATCTCCCCTTAGCCGTCTCTTTTCCAAGCTGAAAAGTCCCAGTCTTATTAATCTCTCCTCATATGGAAGCCATTCCATATCCCTAATAATTTTTGTTGCCTTTTTCTGAACCTTTTCCAATTCCAACATTTTTTTTGAGATGGGGCAACCATACTTTAAGATAGTTTCCTATTCCTTGTTCCTGTATCCATGGCTTCCGTGGTACCTTTTGAATCATTTACCATCTCACCCCACATCACCATTAGAATTTGTTCCAGTGATGATTCTTTCATTCTGTATTACTTTCTCTACAAGGGTCAATTTTCCCCCAGAATTCCTCTTTTTCTTGTTTATCCTTTTTCTTTTATCCTGTTTAATCTGTAGTATCTGCAACTCATTCCCTCCCTTCTCTGAACCCGTCAGTTACAGGGAAGGAAATTGTGTATTGTAATAAAGCTATAGTTAAAACTGTGGGAACAACAATTCTATTCTTTTTGAACAGATTTGTGGTTATCTCCAGACATTCTTTTTGTTGTGTTGACTTATGGAAAAATAATAAAATACCACTAAAAAAAAGTGGTTTCAGTACTGTGGTTACAACTGACCTTCTTTGCAGATCAACTGTACTTTACATGTGGTTTTGATTAAGAACATCTACAAATAAAATGAAGATTTATTTCAACTAATCTAAACTAATTTGTCCCTATGGTCTGCACAAGTCCCTGCATCTGAACTGCAGTTCAGTAACACTTGCATTTTCATAGTGGCACCTTCTGTGGAGCACATGAGATGAAAACATGGGGTGATCATTTTTTGCTTTTAATTGCAACAAGCAGTGGACACTTGCAATTTCAGAGGGGATATGACAACCATCCCAGAAATTACTGTAAAAAGAACTCTGAAATACATTGACAGCACATCTCTGTTTCCTTGGGAGAGTGAATGGCCACAGTGATGGTGTTAAACAGCTTCTAAGAGCTCCTGTTTTTGTATACATTGGCATGTATTTAGCATAGTCCTTTTAGATATTGTCTATGCTTGTTTAATTGTCTAAGTTATTTGTGTGGGCAAAGGGAGAGAAAAGATCTTCTGGCTGAGGATCTGGACCTCAGTGGTCCTCAGGGGATAATACAGTAATGTTATGATGATGTATCACATGCTAACCGTCAATTTCCATAGTTGTTTTTTCAGTGCTGAAAAGCAGCCAAACAGCAGGTTTTGATGTTATAACTGATAACTAAAAAGGGCCTGATTGGTCTTTTCTTATTGGGGCAAAACTCTTTTTGACTTAATTGAGAATTGTCTGTAAGATAAGTAAAATTCTGCCCAAAGTGAGCAAGTCTATATTCTTTCCATGCACTGTCGTGTCAGGTCACTACCGTAGCCATGCATCATAAGCATGTTGAAACTGGGCACCCTGAGACTTAGTATGAGTGTCTCGGTCCGGAGCCCTATTGCCTTAAAATAACCACCTAAGTTCATCTTACACATTCTCATTGTACTTTTTAGATTTTAATGTATTTTTAAGTAGTGTAGCTTGATTTATTCCATTTTATGAAGCAGTGTTCCATAGTATCATTATAGGTTTAGGTTTTAAGCCCTTCTGGAATGCAATTCCCTTCCCACCCCCATTTTTTTTTTATTTTTTTTTGGAATCATGTCTTAATATGCAGATTCACAAGGATATCTTCTGACATTTCCAGGCTCGTGGTATAAGACAAATATGAAAAGATGGGTTGTGTAACATCCGTGGTATTTTGATCTATGGCAGAGCTGATGAGGAAATGTTTTTTCCTGTACCTTTAATATTTCTGAGAATTCAAATTTGGTACTTAATCTGTGAAATAGCACATTAAAATTAGCAACTGACCTGAACCAAACATTCCCAAACTTTGGGAAGTTTAAATTCCAGGTCTGGATCCAGATTTTGCAGTTGATGGCATTTATGGACAATGTGAAATCCCCATACCTGTTTCTTGAGATTGAGCAATGATTTATGAATTCAGTAATCCTTTTGCTTTGATCATTTCCTATATCATGGTTTATGGTTTGTGTGAGGGGTCACAATGTTCTTTGCCTGGTGTGTTTTGCTAATAAATATGGGAAAAGTATCCCACATGTGTTGCATTTTTCTTAATCTAATTTCATTTGGTCTAATTTTATGGTGTTTCTTAGGCACCTATCACAGTATTCTTGCCAGCAAGTTAAAGAAGTATGGGCTGGATGAATGGACTATAAGGTGGATAGAAAGATGGCTAGATTGTCGGGCTCAACGAGTAGTGATAAATGGCTCCATGTCTAGTTGGCAGCCGGTATCAAGGGGAGTGCCCCAAGGGTTGGTGCTGGGGCCGGTTTTGTTCAATATCTTCATTAATGATCTGGAAGATGGCATGGATTGCACCCTCAGCAAGTTTGCAGATGACACTAAACTGGGAGGAGAGGTAGATATGCTGGAGGATATGTGTAGGATACAGAAGGACCTAGACAAATTACAGGATTGGGCCAAAATATATCTGTTGAGGTTCAACAAGGACATGTGCAGAGTCTTGCACTTAGGATGGAAGAATCCCATGCACTGCTGTAGACTAGGGACCAAGTGGCTAGGCAGCAGTTCTGCAGAAAAGGACCTAGGGGTTACGTTGGACAAGAAGCTGGATATGAGTCAACAATGTGCCCTTGTTGCCAAGGAGGCCAATGGCATTTTGGGCTGTATACTAGGAGCATTGCCAGCAGATTGAGGGACATGATCGCTCCCCTCTATTTGGCATTGGTGAGGCCTCATCTGGAGTACTGTGTCCAGTTTTGGGCCCCAAACTACAAGAAGAATGTAGAAAAATTGGAAAGAATCCAGCAGAGGGCAACAAAAATGATTAGGGGGCTGGAGCACATGATTTATGAGGAGAGGCTGAGGAGACTGGGATTATTTAGTCTGCAGAAGAGAAGAATGAGGGGGGATTTGATAGCTGCTTTCAACTACCGGAAAGGGGGTTCCAAAGAGGATGGAGCTAGACTGTTCTCAGAGGTAGCAGATGACAGGACAAGGAGTAATGGTCTCAAGTTGCAGTGGGGGAGGTTTAGGTTGGATATTAGGAAAAACTTTTTCACTAGCAGCGTGGTGAAGCACTGGAATGCGTTAACTTGGGAGGTGGTGGAATCTCCTTCCTTAGAAGTTTTTAAGATCAGGCTTGACAAAGCCCTGGCTGGGATGATTTAGTTGGGGATTGGTCCTGCTTTGAGCAGGGGGTTGGACTAGATGACCTCCTGAGGTCCCTTCCAACCCTGATATTCTATGATTCTATAGTGTCTCATTGCTGACTTCTGGCATGTTTTCTTCAGTTTGGTCATGTTCTGCATTATTACTTGGGTTGAGTAGTGCTTTGTGACACAGTTTCTTGGATTTTTTTTTTCAGACTCGGACTGCAATTCACTATTGTGGAGATGCCAGGATTCTGACAGGAAATGCTGATGGTAGGAAGTCAGTTATGCTGAGAAGCTTTACAGGAATCAATTTCCACCCCCTTCACTCCCCCAACAATAATGAGTGTAAAATGCAGACTCATAATAGTTTGTATGTACTGTGAGAAGTATTCTGCAAAAATGACTATATAAAAACAAGATCTTCTAAGACAGAAAATCAGCTTCCTACATGTATGCTAACGCTTGCCTGCTTACTTTAGTGGCAAAAATATGTTTGTATCACTTTCTGCACCTGTTAGCTCAACTGAGCTAATGCAGAGATGAGTGAGTGAGTTAGATTCCCTGCCTTCTCAAATGTCAGTAATAGAACTATTAACTAAGTTCCAATTGTAGGACCAAATTTTGCCCTTGTGTAAATCAGAGCAAAATCTGGCTTCCAGGATCTCTGTTACTAGTGATGTGTGAGAAGGAAGGAACCCAGCTTGACTTTCTGATCTCAAGGCGAGTTTGCAAGCCAGATAGAAAAGTCAGTCTTTCTTTAAAACTAAGCAAATTGGATCTTGGGTCATTGTGATGCAATAAACTTGGATCGCCACAATCACAGTTTTAGGGTCACTTTTCAGATCCGGGTGCTATCTTAACACCAGCCTGTAGCTCATAGGGAGGTACCCACATCTGTATCTACTAATGCAAAACAATTATTCTTAAGGCTACTGTTTGCTTGCCATTCTCCTTTCCTTACATTGACTTTTTATTTTGATTTTTTTACTTTGACATCTTTATTTTACCAGGAATTATATGGCACTACATCCTTTTAGATAATCTGATTTATTCTCAGTTAAAAAACCAAAAGCACTCTATAGTTATTCTTTCCCCCAACTTTAAGTATTTGCAATTTTAATGTTTACACTTGCAATTAGTCCTCCTAGTTCTCTCTCACATTTAAGTGGATAGATGTGAAAGAATAGAGCTGCCACATAATTCTAAGTGTGAAATTCTAGCTCCATTGGAACCAATGGAAGTTTAGCCATTGACTTCAGTGGGGCCAGGATTTCAAATGTCTTCCTCGGATAATAAACTTTCAAACTCCACAATATGTCATCATCATCATCACCATAGTATCAGAAAGCACATTCATTGGGGACCAAAATTGCTTTATATCTGCTTTTTATTTTAGCAAAATTCGCAGTTTTGAGGGGCCAGTCTCCCACGTTAAACCCATATCGTGTGAAAAGTAAACATAATTCCACCGAGTGTCTTAAAAAATCAAAAACAAATCACACGCACACCAATTTGCAGCATTAATTCAGCACTTCATTCAGAAACCTAATTTTTTTCAGGACTTCCACTGCTTCATTTAATTTAGAAACATCACTTCTGGTTTCTGTTATTTTTCAGTGTTCCATCATTTCATGTGAAAATGCAGGAGGCTTCTATTTTTTAGAAGCCTGTCGGGAGTTCTTAACAAAGGATGCAGGCATGTGAAAGTTTACATATGTAGTTTCCTCAATAAGAGAATACTATAAATGATGTTGAAAACTCCCTGGTGGAAACAATACATCTTTATACGCAGAGAATAGAAATGTAATTGGTTGTTTCTTTGTTCAGTGTATCTTTTGTTTTATATTTCATTTAAAAATGTGTGTTTTACTTTAAACCTGGGACTACAAACTATGAGGAATTTTTATATATAAATCATTAATGTGTATGGTAGAAGTTCCACCGTGCAGAGGTGGAAACATCAGACACACCCATCTGTTAGTCAGATATAGGGAGGGGCCATTCTCTATGTGTGTCCAAATGACTTGGCTATCTTTGTTTCTACCCACTAGAAAACTCTCTAATTAAGCACATCTCTTCTTAACATTCAGCCACTGGATACCCTTCAGGCTAGGCAGGCTAGGTTCTGTCTATCCTGTTTTAAACAGAGGACAAATGTCTGAGTCATTCTTGCTGCTGAGAAGTAGCAAGTGGCTGTTGGCACGTGCGTATGTGCGCACGCACATGGACACGTCACTTTTGTCTCACCACTTTTGGAATCATTAATCTTCACTTTTTGAGGTGACTGTCATCTAATCTTGATTTTTAGTGCTGCAGTGTATAAACGTCTTTGTAACCATTTAAAATACAATTAACGTTGTTAAACTAAGTATTAATAGGGCCCTTATCCCGACACGTTATAACTATTTTTCCTTTTGCTTAGGGCTGTCCTGCTAATAATAGGTTGAGCTTTGCCTCAGAGATCTGCTAGCGCAGCAAAGCCAGAGCCTGTGCTGTTTAGGTGGTAAATCATACTATTAAATTCCAGTTATTTATTATTCCTCACCTCTTTTATAGGGAGTTTGGAATTAGCATGTATC
This sequence comes from Caretta caretta, assembly GCF_965140235.1. NCBI lineage: Eukaryota > Metazoa > Chordata > Testudines > Cheloniidae > Caretta > Caretta caretta. The sequence goes on from NC_134207.1 coordinate 169,669,570, forward strand.
CACAGAATTTAGCCAGTTTCTCGCCTGAGAATTTCTAGTTGGGTGTTGTGTTGGTTTTGTAATCCAGCCAAATATTAAATTGTTGTTGCTTCATTATAAAATTTAAGGTTTCCTGGCAAAACAACCACTTTCTAAATAATTAAAAAAAAATAAGGTGAGGGCAAGTATGTACAGATCAGCTGTTTTTAAACCTTTTAACCTCTACCAAAAAAAAAAAAAAAGTAAAACATCCACATAGAGTGGGCAAAACCCCCTTTCTTCAATTGAACCATATATTTGATTGAAATATAGGCCACGATTTGGGGCACTTCAATTTTTGGGCACCAAACACAAGACACCTTACAGAGATCTGATTTTCAGAATATCCTGAGCACTTGATCTCTGGAAATCAGGTCTTTCAAATTGTGCACCCAAAATGACTGGTCAGTTTTGAAAATCCTGTCTCAGACCCCTACTAAATAAGTAGCCTTTTTTTTCAAAAAGCACTGAGCACCCTGTTCCCATTAAACCCTTGAAGTCAGCAAGCGTTGCTGGGTGCTCAGTACTTGTGAAAATCAGGCTTCTTGTATAGGTGCCTAATTATGGACTTAGGCTCCTAATTGTTCAGTTTTGAAAATCTTTGGGATGATTTTTACAAATAATTCCAATCTCTGTGTTCTTTACCCTATCACAAGGAAATAATCAAGCCCACTTTAGTTATGTGATAAGCAGAAGAGAGATTCATTGTGCAGAGAAACATGCAGGCTCTTATAAAAAGCCCTCGCTACTCTCTCAATAGTCACACTGTGAGTTAGGCTGGATATTCCTGTTATATTATCTCTGTCATTACATGGGTACTAAGGCTCTGAATTTGTAACCTATCCTAGTTATCTTATCTAAAGTGACCTTGTTGCACAGTGAGTAATTTTTTATTTGAATTGTGAGATAGTGTTGTAGTGTTTTTTAGAATGCAGCATTTATGCCAATGAACTATGAGTACTAGAATCTAATCTGTTAGCATCACTATTATGATTCATGTAGTGGTATGTTCTGTTAAGAAGATCAATAAACATCAGTTAAAAATAAAATTGGTATTAAGAAAGTTGAGAGCTTTAAACCCAATGAGATATTTTGAGCTAACAAAATACGAGACTATTTCCTGAACACTAAACATGTATTTCCAAACATTAGGTGCATGTTAGCAAATTGCAGAATGGGTCTCTGATAAATATGGTTGAGATTTTCAAAACAGACTAAGGATTTAATTGAATCCTGTTGATTTTCAGCTAAGAAGCAATACACACTAATTTCCTTTTCCAGTATGTAAAATTCTGAAGGAAGCTCACACAAGTCTTAACAATATGCCAATTTAAAAGAGAAACACAGTGCCTGAGAAAAGCAAAGTTCCCTTCCTTTCTCTTGTGACATGAGATGTACGAAGCAAAGGGAGTCAGGAGGAGTAAGAAGAGCAGAGGTCAAAGAAAAAGGCATTTCTCCAAAAGGAGTACCATTTTCAAGGGGATATACCTGGATACAAGGGGCTAGGTGCAAGAGATGCAGCATAGGTTCCTCAGTGTTGGCCACCTCCCACCAAGGAAATTCTGGTTTTCTAATTTGTAGGGCGTGGGAGCTATGTAGGGAAAGCAATTCATGTCACACCTTTAACAGAAATGTGAACGGTTTTTTAGACTATTGATACTATATGCTGGAAACCCATCCATTATTTTTGTAATCAGAGTTGTATGAGACAACAATTCATGTCATGTGGATGTCTACATGGAAAATCTATACAGTGGTACCACATATTACTGTCTTCCCTTTGCTGCAAAATTCCTGTGGTAACAGTTGACAAATGACTTACCGATATACTTTATCTGTTTGCAGTGTTGTTGCAGCCATATTGGTCCCAGGATATTAGTGTGACAAGGTGGGTAAAGTAATGTATTTTATTGGACCAACTTCTGTTGGTGAAAGAGCCATGCTTTTGACCTCTTCTTCAGGTCTTTACCTGATTTTTGGGCACAATCATATATTTAGGCATCAAATAAGTAGCAGGCACAAGAACGGAGACTAAGCTGAGATCCTCTTTAAACTCAGGCCCTACGTGTATATTTTCAAAATGGCCTGCAGTGTGTTACATGTGTAATTCTTTTTGATCTTTACAAAGAATCATGCATTTCACAGCATTGAGCAGTGATTGTTGTGAAAATGTTGAAGGAAGACTGAATCCTGGTCTACTCTACATAGTTAGGTCAACATAAGGTAGTTTATGTCGACCTAACTCTGTAAGCATCTACACCAAAATTTAGCTCCTATTGATGTAGTTTGCCTACTGCTCCGACTTAATAACTCCACCTCCGTGAGAGGGGTAGAGCTTAAGGTCAATGCAGTGTCAGTATAGTCACTGCATTGCTTACATCGATTGTTGCTGTCTTTAAGAAACTGTTTCACAATCGGTGCAAATACTTCTGGAGAGGTCATCTAGTCCAACCCCCTGCTCAAAGCAGGACCAATCCCCAATTTTTGCCCCAGATCCCTAAATGGCCCCCTCAAGGATTGAACTCATAACCCTGGGTTTAGCAGGCCAATGCTCAAACCACTGAGCTATTGCTCCCCTCAAAGCAAAAATGCTTCTTCCCTCTACCCTCTAAAGCAGGGGTGGGGAAAATGGCCCACGGGCCGGATCTGGCCCGTTGCTTAATTTCATCCAGCCTGCATCAAGTCTTGATGCCCCCCATGGTGCTGGAGCCACGAGCACCAGCTCACCCACCGTGGGGGGAAAGCCCTGAGTCTCGTCGCCCCCTCTGCAAGGCTGGCTCGCCCAACTGCAGGCGGGAAGGCCCCAAGCCTTGGCACCCCCTTGTGGGACAGGAGCTGTGAGCGCCAGCTCTCCTCACTGCGGGGGGAAGCCCTGAGCCTCTGCGAGCCCCCAGGCGAATAAGTTGAACATTTTATATTTCTCTCTCTAATAAAAAAACAAACAAAATTAAGTTGCTTTTTATTTGTGTGTGGCCCACAACTGATTTTTTTCTGTGGGTCAATCATCCATGATAGAAAAAAGGTTCCCCACCCCTGCTCTAAAGCATTCGACCCTGTAATGCAACTTACAGGGATGACCTGTAAGAAGAGTTTGGTCTTCATGCCCATTTCAGTCCTTCTGTGATGGTCAACATGAATGCCACCTATGATGTGATTACTTAGACACTGTGAATTGGATTGAAATTGCAAACTCATTTCACATAGTTCAGAAAGCAGTCACCAGGAGGTAACAATTTGTGGTCACTATTGATCTCGTTTGATTTGAACTGGTGACCTAGAAGTCAAAGGGTCTGTGCAACATGACTGATCTTCTGAGCTATCCGTTTCTCCAATTTCCAAGGATTTTAAAAGTTTTGAGGATGCAATCAACCTGCTTATCATAGAAATTGAGCCATTTTTTGAGTAAAACCACATCCTGTCTTCTCCAGTTACTGTATATCTTGTTTTGACCTTGTTCTTTTGATCTTCATATCCTGCCCCTTTCATAAAGGAAACACAAATGAAATGATATATAGGCTTCTTTTTGTTTCTGTGGCTTTCCACCTCAATCATAAATTTGTTTGTCATGACACAATTGCCACATGAATTCTTTTCCCTGGTGTCTGTGACAAAAATTCAGCTGCAAGCTTTCCTCTGGTCCTTTAACTTTAGTGATAACATGCCTCTATAAATTCACCAATTAGTCTGGGTTTGTGGTCATATATGTCATTGCTTAGAGGTCTGTCGTGGTTAGAGAATATGCCGAGAGTTACCGGGGTTAAACAGTGGAAAGATCTGTTGCAGGGTAGGATGAATTAAGGGTATTCATACAAATGCTTCACTTCTGCACAGAAAGGTTTTCCACTGTATGTCTGTTGAGATTAAATGGAGTTCTCATGATTTTGTCCATATTTATACTCTGATTTATAACTCTTTCTGACACCTTAATATAAATAACCTTTGACAGCATTAAATTCTACTGCTTGCTTTGCTTCCAAGAATATGTCATTCCCCATAGCATTCAACAACACTAATGGGATTTTAGTGAAAACACTCTAACATTATTCCAAGAACCTCTGCCTTTTAGAGGTGTGTTCTGAATGGGAACAACACAAAAATGTGTCCATTTCAGAGCAATGCTGCTTCAGCTGTGTCATGATTTGGACCACTTTGTCAGAGAGATCTTTTCATGGTTCATCCTTTTGCTCATCCCCTTGGGAATTTTACTCGGCCTATCAACAAAATAGTAATTCTGTCTTTTCAAATGTCCTCCAAGGGGAAAAAAGAAATTGCTCATACTTCTAAAATGTGGGGCTGTAACAGTCATAATAAACCAGTTCCGCTATTGGAAGGAACAGCACAGCAGATGTTGGAGACATGCCACCAGTCTTTTTTTGTACTTCTGAGCTAACTGGATTGAAATTGAAAAAATTCCTGCCCTTTGCATGGCTTTCCCTTATTGAATTCTCTTTGAGATAAATTAACTATATGTACTATACAGCTACGTGTGAAGGTATTTTTGTTGCACTCATCACCATAGTATCTGGATGGAAACTATACGTGATTCCCGAAGTTTGGCTGTACTCTGAAAAGTAACTGTGTGAAACTGACTCCTCCTTGAGCAACAGGTTAGATTGTCATTGTCCTATATGTTGACTTCTATGAAAAAAAATCTAATTTTATTACTGTTAGTTAGGGTGGTTTTGAAGTGCTATGGGAGAGTGAGCAGAATTCTTCTGTCTTGAGTATCCTCAGCACCGTTGTTAACTAAGTTCCAGTTTCATGACCACATTACACCCTCTGATAAAGCCATGCTACCCTACTGTCTTTGATGGGGCTGCGCGATGTAGAATTTGTCCTGCAGAATTTGTATCCCTCATGCTGGGGTATGATAAAAAAAAAAAAAAAACAACCCAACCCCTGACTTGACTTTAAGTTCCATTTTTTGAATGTGCACACTAGCTTGTAAAGCAAACACACTTATTTGTAAATTGAGCAAGTTTGGTATGGACGTCATTGCCAGTCAATAAAAGAGAGACCCCATGCTGCCATTTTTACTGAATCATTTTTTAGAGAACCGCACTGTAATTGAATGAAATCATACCACTATTTCAAAGAATTAGTCACAGACTAATGTTCTTGAAGAGCAGGATATTTTATCAGTTTCAATCCTCTGCCAGTTTACAAGTTCACAAAAACAGAATACAGCTCTCACCCAGTAACTTCCAAATCCAGGTTACCCATTCAGCAGGTATATTAAATGCAAATGCTAAAAATACAGTACCTATGTATTGTTCTACTTTCATTTTTGTGGGCTCTGACCTATCATTGGGAAATGTGCCAATGAATAGGAAGAAAAAGCTGAGAAGAAAGAATTGAAAAAAATTAAAACATGAATTACAGGGAGAAGAAAGAAGGGAAGAAGAGAGAGGTATCAAGAATGCAGTGTTCTGGTCCACATTCAGCCGTGTCTATATGCTTTGCTGGAGCTGGGCCTCAGAGAAAGAATGAAATGTGAGGCCTTTGAGAAACAGTAACTTTGCCACTGGAGAAAATCTTGATCCCAGCACTGGGTCTAAGTTGCTCTGCTGGGGACTTGGCAACGTATTGAAAGAGCTGGAAAGAATCTTGGCCCAAATGATACAGAGTGATTGTGGGTATACTTGGTGGAAGTCAGTTTCCAGACACACAAGCTATGTCTACAGTAGTACTTTTGTCAGTAAAACTTTTGTCGCTCAGGGGTGTGAAAAAACACACCCCGACTGACACAATTTACACCGACAGAAATGTTGATGTGGACAGCGCTATGTTGGTGGGAGACACTTTTCCGCCGACATAGCGACCACTGCTCATTGGGGATGGTTTAATCATTCCAACCAGAAAGTTCTCTCCGGTCGGCATAGAATGACTACATGGGAGACCTTACAGCAGCACAGCTGCATCTGTACAGCTGTGCCGCTGTAAGGTCTCTAGTGTAGATATACCCACTGCCATACTGTGAATCAGACCAGCAGTCCATGTGGTATAGAAGTCTGTGCCTCTGTGGCCAGTACCAGATGTTTCAGAGGGATGTGAAAGAAATCCCCTTAAAGGAATAACCTCTCCAAATAGGAAATATTTTCTTAACCTCCATGAGTTGGTGCTTGGCTTATGTCCTGCAGAATGGGGGTTTACATCCATTCGAAAATAAAAACCTGTATCATATTTAGTGTAACTGTGGATGTTCTCAATCCATATGTAAAGGTAAGCAGGGGAATGATCCCGCTATTGTGGGGAACTTTCCTGGCTTATACACTACCCCCGTGAAGTGGGCTAGCGAAAGGATCTGAGTCCCCAATCCCACTTCCTTTACCCAGAGGCCTGCCTGACCTCAAGGGCTCCCCTTCCACTCTCCTGTGTGGCACAGTCCTCGTAACCCCAACAAGGCTGGGCCCAGGATTCCTGGGCTGCTCCAGCTCCACCACTCTGCCTCAGCACAGCTGCTGCTGCTGCTGCTCTGCCTCCAGCTCCCTGGGCTGCTTCTCTGGCCCCTCTGGCTCTGGTTGCTGCAGCTCTGCTCCCAGCACAGGTCTGCTCTGTGGGCTGCTTCTGTGACTCTGTTCCCAGCACTGAACTGCTTCCTGGGCTGCTTTTCTGGCCCCTGTGACTGGGACGGCTCTGCCCCCCTGCTCAGCGTGGGCCCCTGCTTTCTCCTTAGCTCAGCCCCACTTTGTCTGACCCATGCAATTCCGGCTCACATGGAGGAGGGGACTCCCCTGGCCTCCTGACGCTCTGATTAGCCTGCCCGCCCTGTCAATCAGGCTGACCTGGAGCATTGGCCTCTCTCCATTGTTCCTGGGGACTGTCAGTCTCAGGGTCCTGATTTCCCATTGACCCTTCCCCTCTCTTTTGGTACTGGGAGCTAGCCAACCAAAAAAACCCCACTGAGTTTTAGTAAGGGAACAACAGTCCCCTTACACATATGTAAAGGTATCATCTTTTTTTTTTGAATTCTACTAAGCTCTTGGTGTCAGTATGATAACCTTGTGACAGTGAGTTCCACAGATTAATTATGAGATATGCAAAAGAGTATTTATTTTTATCAGTTTTAAATTTGTTGCCTTTAAATTCAATTAAATATACTCATGTTCTGTTCACACAGAAAAACACTGTCAGTGCAGACTTTCGTCTGCTGTCATGTTGTCCATTCTTTTAGTTTTGTCAGCCCCCTCAGAAGATCCTCTTGGCGTTCTTTCATCTGAATTTGGCTAAATAATGTTGAATTATCTGTAAATTTTGCCATTTCATTGTTCATTTCCTTTCTCAGACTAGTAACTACAGCCCAGATTCTGACATCCTCATCTCACATACAGTAGTATCTTATTCTTTGAGTGGTCTCCATGAAATCAGTAAGACTTTTCAAAGAATAAAGTACTCCTCTGTGAATACACATTAGACTTAGTCTCTGACCCAGTACGGCTGGAGTATATTCCATGGACTTTTGGGTAGCCTTCATGCTGGGAAGACAGGAGGAGCTGTGTAGCTGTGGGTCCTGCCAGCTACTGGCCTGTTTGTACTGCTGTGCAGCGAGCTTATTCAAGGAGAATGGGGCTGAGTTTGTCTCCTAAAAATCCATATAAATGTCTGTTTTTGGATTTTGTTTTCCTACATTTTACTAGTTAAAGGCATTCAGACTTACCCTGCAAAATTCAAAATGGGAAGTGCTTTGTGTGGGTTTTTGCATATTTGTTCATGTAGTGCACTGATGTCAGTATCTTTACCATTCAAAGTTAATTCCAGATGTGTGCCCTTGTTTTTTCCCCCTCTAAATTATGAAATAACATTATTCTTTCCCATTAGTCTTTGGTGATTACATTTTTTAAAATGCCTTTAAATTAGAAACATAATGTGAGAAATGCATCAGCCTATGTTAGGAAGGGAGCCGTGTACTGGAAACTTTGACCCTGCAGGAAGCGTGTTAGCTTCAACCAGGACTTCACCTTGTTTGACCCTCTTTTCATCAACTTCCTGCCTGTCAGATGCTGTAAACTCAGTTTCCCCAGCTGTTTCATAGCTTAGTGTGTTTTCTATTTCTTAGTCTTTTGTAGATTTGCTAGCACTTCAGGAATGTGAAAAGAGTAAATACACTCATTTTTCCCCTTTTGCAAAACAAAAAAAGGGAGAGTTAGGGTTTAAGTTAGAGAAACTCTTTGCAGTTCTCTAATGGCACTTCTCTAACAGCTCTTTGTCCATTATTCTCCTTCCTTGATTGAGCAGCACATATTACTGCAAGTTGAATGGTAGCTAAAACATTCTAGCATTTTCCTATATCAAGTTTCCACAGGCAAAGGTTCGTTTTTTTTTTTAATAGAAGTCTTTTCTGATAGATCTCCAAAAGGTGTGTTGCTTTGATTGCACCTTAGCAAGATCCTGAAGAATTTTACTTGGCTCTTCCTGTGCTCTAGTCCATATTTTTGTCTCATATTTTTATTCGACTTTTGCAGTGGGACAGAGGGATCTTGTGTGTTGTTTTAAACAGAATACAGCAAATCTTGTCACAACAGCGATATAGGCACAAGCAGGAGCTGAACATATGAAGAATGTTAATTTTTGTGCACTGTACATCTTTAACAAATTAGAGAGAGGTCAATTTGGAAACATTATTGTTGTTATATAAAGGCCCCATGGAGCTAAATTCTGTACAGACATATAGTAACACAACAGTGGCTGCAACAATCAGCCTACAATTTAATAAGAGACAAAGGGCATGAGAGAGTTTATTAAACAGGAGGGGTTCTGGGTTGGAGGGTAGTTTTGTTTTTTGTTTAAAAAGCAGTGTAACTTTTAGATGGGATAGAGGCTTCTATAATGGTGGTGGAGTTTTGTTTCTTTAATTGAACAAATGACAATTAAACTATGCTTGGTTAAACTCTGTATACAAATAAATAAATGAATAGTGGGCCAGATCCTCAGCTGCTGTAAATCTGTTGAAGTGGGGTTTAGATTTACCCCCATCCGAGGATCTGAGACTCTAAGTGTATCGGTGTCTGGTGTTGTGTGCTGTGTCGTTAACACAGGCATGTAAGTTTTTGATGTTTTTTCCTCCATCCGTTACGTACCACTACCCAGCCAAGTATGAGACATACCTGTCCTTCCAATACCTAACCCCTGAATTATAGTTCAGAAATTGCTTACTTGTTGATGTAAAACATATAGCCCAGATTGGCATAACAGATAAAAAATAATAAAACTTTCCATTTTACTAATTCCTTTCATCTTAAGAAGTTGGACATTGACTTGAACATGAACAGTGTTGGCTCCACAGTGAGTCAGGGACACACCAAGAAACAGAACCTGTGTTTCCTGACACTCACAGTGTGTCTACACTGCAAATTAAGTTGTAACTATAATGCGGTAGGCATACCTCCACTACCTTTAATTTAGCTAGTATGGGACAGTAGTGAAGACATGATGGAGTAGCCCTAAGAATGGGATTAGCCCATCAGAGACTCTGTATGTACTTGGGTTGCTAGCCTGTGCTGAAGTCTGTGCTGCCACATCTTTACTAGCTATGTTAAATCTAGAACAGGTATGTCTGTCCAGGCTACAATCACATTTATGCTGTAGACACCCTCAGTCTGCTGCTCTAACTAGTTTACACCATAGTCACATTTTAACAACCTAAACTTATATTGGGTACTTCATTAATCTCAATAGCTTTAGCATCTTGATGGGCAAATAAATTTATCAATGGAGCCATTTCAAATCAGCCCTGAGAACACCGCTATCTTTAAGTCCAGAGGTCCTCAGGATTCAGCCACACCAATAAGCCAATTTTATTAGCACTCAGAGCCTGATGAGTAAAGATATTTAATCCACAGAGGCATAGTTCAGTGGAGTTGCACCGGGGGTGGGTTTGGCCCACTGTGTGGTAAATGTTGCCTCCTAAATTTTCTTTCTTTTGCCTCCATATCCTTTGAGGATATGTTTCAGACATTCTTGCTCAATCTTGCTGGCAGTGGCTTGTTCCGTGTCAGAGAAACAAGGCATTATGAATTCCACTTGAAGAGCTAGGTAATAAAAGTAGAAGTTTGGCAAGGCCAGGAAAGGAACCATTCCGAAGACTTTCATGTTAGTAGTAGGGAAAACATTTGTACATGCTCATCATGTAAAGAAAAAATTATACTGGTGACATTTAACATGAACTTCCATTCGAGTCAATGGAAGTCTGTCTGTCCATTAACATCAATGTTATTTAGATCAGGCTGAGATGAAGGAAAATTTGTAAAAATTCATGCATGTGACTTAGGAGCAGGCTGGCCAGAGTGAATTTCATAATTATTACAGACTGAATTACTGACTTCAGGAGAGCTTAAAATTAGGCATTTGCCTAAGTAACTAACTGAATCAGGGCCTCAAGAGGAAGCTACTTTGCGGCTGAATCTAGCTGTACAGATTCTCATGCACGATACTCTGATGCTTTTTTTACATTACTTGTGTCATTTGTTTAGCAGTAGCACCAAACTCACATGTAGGTTTTCAGTGATGTTACCTGACATTGCAGCTTAGGAACTATTATTATCATTATTAAAGCTAGCATTTCTAACAGGATTATGAGAGAGAATCAATTTGATTTTTCTTTTTAAAGAAAGGTCCTGGTACTGTTTCAAAGCATTTCAAAATAGTAAGTGTGGGTTATTTTATTTGTCACAAATAACTTCTAGCAGTAGGGTAAGGGTTATGGCTATATGCTAGTGTTAAACAAAACAAATAAAAAACAGCTTTTCAGATGGGAAGTAGCTTAAGAACCAATTTGCAAACCTTTGTTCCTGTGAGATGATCCAATGGTAGTCAGGAGAGCTGCTTTCAATTCCCTGCTCTGCCACAGAATTCCTGACTTTGGAAAAGGCCTGCGGATTAGTCTTTCTGTCTCATGGTATGTCCGCCCTGCAATAAGAGACCCATGGCACGGCCAAGGCTGGCCTGGGCTGGCTCCCAAGACTCAGCCTGAGGGGCTATAAAATAGCATTGTAGACAGTGAGGGTTGGGCTGAAGCCCAGGCTCTGACACCTTGCAAGGTGGGAGGGTCCAGGAGCCCAAGCTCTAGCCCAAGCCCCAACATCTACATTTCAATTTTATAGCCTTTTGACCCCAAGTCAGTTCTCCTAGGCTTTGAGTCTCAGGGCCATGGTTTTTTGTTTGTTTGTTTGTTTGTTTTTCCAAATTACAGTGTAAATATACCCTCCATTCCCCATCTGGAAAATGGGGATAATGGTACTTCCCAATCTCATAGGAGTTGTGAGGATCAGTACATTAAGAATTGTGAGGTGCGCAGATATTAGGGTAATGGAGGCCCTATAACAATCTTAGGTAGATGGATAAGTAGTTCTGTGGAAGCCCATGAGAATATCCATGTAGATATACACTTAACACTTGAGTTAAGGTACGTGTGAATTGTATGGTTGCATGTATTGTTAATGTTAGATGTTTAAACTCTGAGATGTAGCTTCAACAGCCCCCTTCTCTGCAATCTATTATGTTTACGGCCTGCTCATTTAAAGGTACTCAATGTTTTAAAAAAATGTTCACAAATGACGATGGGAAAATACTTTTGCTTGTATTTTTAATTATTTTTATTTACTTTATATGGTTTACAAGATGTACCAGTGTTATTAGTTTCCATGGATGAGGTCTAACAATTTTAATTGCAAAATAAAAAGATTGTAATGAAATTAATGCAACCTAGGACATTTGTAATATTTTACTGTTTACTCGGGACTTTGGCCCTTTTCATCATGAACAGACAATGGCTATTGCTTCAAGCTGGCATGACACAGTGCTTATCTTAGGACCAGATTGTGCCATGGCAATATGTTTGAGTCAGAACTGCAAAGAGCAAGGTGTGGTTGACAAGTTGCCTAAAGGAATTTTGGCTTTTTACACACAGAGGGATTCTGGGATACAGTCTACTAGCTCTGTAATCGTTAGGTGACACAGACCCTTTAGAAAGCCAGCTTATCTGGGTCCTTTAAGATTCCCCCATAAAAAGGGGAATCCTCAAATGGTTTGGGGCTGGAATAGTAATAATACCTAGCTTTTAAATAGTACCTTTCATCAGTAGATCTCAAAGTACTTTACAAAAGACATAAGAAGTATCATTGTCCCTATTTTACAGATGGGAAAACTGAGGTACAAAGATGTGAAATGACTTGTCCCAGCTCACCCAGCCAGGACAGTGACCTAGTCAGAAATAGGCTCTATATCGCCCAAATCACTGAACAGTGCTCCATCCACTGGGCCACGCTGCGTCTGTGTTGTAGTTCTGCAAGGTAGGGGACACTTCTCAGGGGAAAGGGGGCATGGCCAGAATATTCCTGTTCCCTGGCAATCCATAGAGGCTGAAACGGATTTTTGGGGTGTGCCAGCTGGATATAATTTAAAACACCTCTGAGGCTGCTCCAAGTTTTGCCTGCCCCCACTTGACAGGGAGAATACAAAGGTGGGTTAGATCTCTCTTTGTAACCTACCTCCTTATCTACATTAAGTATGTTTCAGTAGAAATGTCAGCTGCAAAAGAATAATAGTAAAAATGCAAAAGAGAAGTTGGTCTGTTATTGTAGGGAGACAACACAAAGGCACTTTAACTGGCTAGAGCATACCATATACAATTTGTTTTTTTCTACTTTTTTTTTTATCAAAAAGGGTTGAATTGATGCAGCGCATTGATTATGGAGTGGTTAAAGCTCTCACAGGTAAAACTGGATGTGGCTTGAGGATACTGCTAAGAGGATTCTCAGGAAAGAAAAATAGTGCTTTATTGGTTTGCAGTGTTGCCAAGAGGCTATAATAGAGTCCTTATCCAGTCAAAGTTAGGGTTCAGAAATGAGCTACATACTTGACAAACATTTTTTGAAAGGGTGTTAAGTTCAAGTTTGGATAGTTCAAAGCTTGTACAGCTCTGGTTTAAAGAACATTCATTCAAGGTCATTCAGTTTCCTTCAGGCAATCAGACCATTTTCAGGTTTAATCGTCTCTCACATCTTCGTTAAACTTGAAAAATGTTCCAACAGCTATAAAACAGGATGAGGGGTGTGTTTTGGGGTTTTTTGTTTTTGCATGTGTTTTCCAAAATAATTCAGTATGGAAGGAACAATATGTTGACTGTTATCTCTGAGGCCAATTTTATATTTAGACTCTCTGTGAATTAATTTGAGGGAGGAGAGGAAAGCTTGCAACATCCCAATGTGTCCCCTGCAAGACTGAAAAGTTCTTGCCTCAGAGTTTTCTTCAAGATTAGCAACCTTGAGTTTTATTTTTCGTGTCTATTTTTCTTCTTACTGGGAAAGAAAATAAAACATCTTTACTCTGACTTCAAACATAAATTTGGAGTGAAGAAATTGCTGTAAAAATACTTAACGTGGACTGTTACAATTTATGCTGTTGACTACAAGGGCTATCATGCATAAAATTTTATGAATTTCAGTGGCCAGAAAGAACTGGGAATTAACAGATAATATTTAAAAGTTTACTTTCCTATGCAGTGCATATATAGGTGCTTATCTTATGGGTATTAGAGTTACATATATATACCATCTGTGATCGTTAAGTTTGCTGAAGTATTTGCATCACAGCCTATTCGTTTCAGCACTCATAACATTATGAAATATTCCTCTATAAGGCTCTCAAACTACTTTGCCTTATTTCTGCCAGAAAGAGGATTTTTGGAAACTTTGGGTAAAAATGGTTTAACCATTTTAGAGTGTGAAGAGAGTGGAAAAAAAAACACAATATCCCCATTATTATAATAAAAAAATCTTGTAACCTTTATTTGAACCACTTTGCAGTGGCAACTGCTGGGGTTGAAAGGTGGAACTTGGCAGGGACAAAGATTTTGATTGAATAGAAATGTCTTTGGGCTAGATCCTCAGCTGGTCTAAACTGGAGTAGGACTTCAGTGGAGCTGTACCAGTTTACAACAGGTGAGAATCTGACTCAGTGAGTATTTTGGTGAAAATTGGCTGAGGCTTAGTCAAATTATGAGGCCTTAAAACCACACATTGCAAGTGAAGTTAATTTTTAGTAATGATAGTTGCTAGAAATACCATTTACCTCCCAATGTTTGGAAGGTGATATGTTTCACTGACAAATGTGCGGGGATCTGGGATAGGGTTCACCTCGTATCAGCCCTGAAGGGTTGGCCCCAAAGGGGCCAACTGACCTTCACAGTTGTACCTGATGAGAGACCCGGGAATTTTTAAATACAGATTGCTGCTGGAGCCCAGCTGGGGGAAAAACTGTGAAAGGATTATAAAGAGGGGAAGTTTGTAGTAGCAGAGGCTTCAGGGAGAGACTCTGCAGTCTAGGAGCTGAGATGGGGAGGAGGAAATCTGGGAGGGGGAGAATAAGACCTGGGATCTGAGCCCTGAAAGAAGGGTCAAGCCCAGAGGAGTCATGGGGAAAGAAAGCCTTAGATGGTAGCATAGGAAGAAACCCAGGGAAACAGCAGCAAGGAGAGGGAGACAGTGTAGACCTTGGCTTCTGGTTATAGGGTCCCTGGGCTCGAACCCATTGTATATAGTGTTCCCTTATCAGCCACTGGGAAGTGGCTCAGGACTGTTGGAAGTGCAATCTGGACAGCTGGTCTGGTCAGACTTTGATACCCCAGGAGGGCTATATTGTGACCTAGTTAGGGGGCTGAGTCTTGAAGAGAGAGCACTGAAGTGATGGAATCAGAGGGGTAGCCATGGTAGTCTGTATCCACAAAAACAATGAGGAATCCGGTGGCACCTTAAAGACTAACAGATTTATTTGGGCATAAACTGATGTGATGGGCATAATTTGATGTGATGGAGTGACCATCGGTAGGTGGCACTAGCTGGGAAGAAAGCTACTATGCCACTCCTGGCAAGGAGGAGGTGCTCTTGTGGTGAAGGTAGCCTATTTCAGGATCCCTTAACTGTATGGGAATGTGCCCATCATTTAAGATGTGCACTGAATAGAAAGCCCTGTCTCATTTATTGTAGTATAGGGATTTTATGTTCCTGCCTTGTTCTCCGTCCAGTAAAGTCCATATTGATAGTGACTCGGCCAAATGAAATCTTCTAAGGTATGGGTTCTCAACCTGAGGGTCACAATCCTCCTCCCTTTATTTGTGACTACATGGTAGGTGTCTGGCAATATTTTTCTGTTGTAACAGATGGCCAGAGTACAGAAAAGGAGTGCAGAGCCTGCAGAGACCTTATTCAGGCAAGATGCATTGGCTTGGACAGCTAACAACTATACTTTTACTGTGGAAAGTTTTTAATAATACTGAAAAATGGAAAGGGTGTGTCTACACAGCCTGCGGCAGTAAGCCTCCAAGCTTGGGTCAACAGACTCGGGCTCACACTAAAAATAGTTGTATAGACGTCCTCTCTTGGAGGAGAGAGGGGTGAGCTTCAGAGCCTGAGTGACAATTTTTCAGTGGTGTGCTCACTCAGTCAGGCAGGGTTCTACAGATTCCTTAGGCTGGGTTAGGTTGTGCCATGCTTACTTACATTGAAAAGTAAATTATTATTACATAAGTAGACATATTGAAGATAGTGGGTATAAATCGGTTTCTGGTGGCTGAAGTGTACTGTAATCTACTTTGTGGGTAAAGTACCCAGTGAGGGTGACAGAATCTCACATTTGATGAGCATTCGGTGAGTCAAGTACTCCACACACTCTGTCAAGTAGACAGTGAATGCGGCATAGCTCCGTAGGTGCCTGAGCTTCATTGATTGTGCCTCTTGCAAGAGTCAGGAGATTCCAATGACTTTTAGGCAAACAGTTTCAGATTAGGTGTGTGTGTGTGTTAAAGAAAAATAAAAAAACTAGGAAATTTCATTAAAATATAAGTACAATAATGGAGCTACAACTTTTAACATTTTAAAAATGTTAATGCCAGCATTAAGGTTGCATTAGCACTTGGGTCAAAAATAAAAGACAACTCAATTTCTGTTTGTTTTACTTTTTGAGGTTAAATCATTCCTATTAATTCTGGTAGTGAATTATGCAAAACTCAAAGTGGTTTACAAGAAATCAAATTTTTATAACAAGTGAGCTGTAAATTTATGTGCTGTCTTTAATAGTATCTGGATAAAGCTGACATTTCTCCAATAACTATGTTTTTCATGTTCTCTTGTTTTTTTATATGTGACTGTGTACTTATTCCAAAGATGTTCCTTTTGAATTTGAAAGGATAGTTCAGGTTTAGATGGAAGAGTCTAGTAAATAACTTTTTAAAAGTGGGATAACGCTTTCTCGAGCTATGTGACACAACCTGACCTTGAAAGCCATCTGAAATAATTATTTGCACTTAATTTTCTTATATACTTATGTCCGTTGAAGATTAGGTTGCATAGAATTTAAATAATGTAAAAATATTGTTTTAAGGAGCAGCATTGATTGCCCTGTGGAACTGTGACATTCCCCAGGGTACAAGGCTGGCTATAACCTAGTGAGGAGGGCTTTAAACTAGGTTCACTGGGGGAAGGAGACCAAAGCCCTGAGGTAAGTGGCCAAGTGGGATACCGGGAGGAAGCATGAGCAGGAGAGTGAAAGAGGGGAGGGCTCCTGCCTCATACTGAGAAAGTGGGATGATCAGCGAGTTACCTTAAGCGCCTATACACAAATGCAAGAAGCCTAGGAAACAAGCAGGGAGAACAGGAAGTCCTGGCACAGTCAAGGAATTATGATGTGATTGGAATAACAGAGACTTGGTGGGATAACTCACATGACTGGAGTACTGTCATGGGTGGTTATCAACTGTTCAGGAAGAACAGGCAGGGCAGAAAAGGTGGGGGAGTTGCATTGCATGTAAGAGAGCACTATGACTGCTCAGAGCTCCGGTATGAAACTGCAGAAAAATCTGAAAGTCTCTGGATTAAGCTTAGAAGTGTGAGCAACAAGGGTGATGTCGTGGTGGGAGTCTGCTATACACCACCAAACCAGGGGGATGAGGAGGATGAGGTTTTCTTCCGACAACTAATGGAAGTTACTAGCTCACAGGCCCTGGTTCTCATGGGAGACTTCAATCACCCTGATATCTGCTGGGAGAGCAATACAGCAGTGCACAGACAATCAAAGAAGTTTTTGGAAAGTGTAGGGGACAATTTCCTGGTGCAAGTGCTGGAGGAACTAACTAGAGGCAGAGCTCTTCTTGACCTGCTGCTCACAAACAGGAAGAATTAGTAGGGGAAGCAAAAGTGGATGGGAACCTGGGAGGCAGTGACCATGAGATGGTCGAGTTCAGGATCCTGACACAAGGAAGAAAGGAGAGCAGCAGAATACGGACCCTGGACTTCAGAAAAGCAGACTTTGACTCCTTCAGGGAACTGATGGGCAGGATACCCTGGGAGAATAACTTGAGGGGGAAAGGAGTCCAGGAGAGCTGGCTGTATTTTAAAGAATCCTTATTGAGGTTACAGGGACAAACCATCCCGATGTGTAGAAAGAATAGGAAATATGGCAGGCAACCAGCTTGGCTTAACAGTGAAATCCTTGCTGATCTTAAACACAAAAAAGAGGCTTACGAGAAGTGGAAGATTGGACAAATGACCAGGGAGGCGTATAAAAATATTGCTCGGGGATGCAGGAGTGAAATCAGGAAGGCCAAATCACACTTGGAGTTGCAGCTAGCAAGAGATGTTAAGAGTAACAAGAAGAGTTTCTTCAGGTATGTTAGCAACAAGAAGAAAGTCAAGGAAAGTGTGGGCCCCTTACTGAATGAGGGAGGCAACCTAGTGACAGCGGATGTGGAAAAAGCTAATGTACTCAATGTTTTTTTTGCCTCTGTCTTCAGGAACAAGGTCAGCTCCCAGACTACGGCACTTGGCAGCACAGCATGGGGAGGAGGGGACCAGTGCTCTGTGGAGAAAGAAGTGGTTCAGGACTATTTAGAAAAGCTGGATAAGCACAAGTCCCTGCGGTCTGATGCACTGCATCCGAGAGTGCTAAAGAAGTTGGCGGATGTGATTGCAGAGCCATTGGCCATTATCTTTGAAAAATTGGAACGCGTCCAGCGGAGGGCAACAAAAATAATTAGGGGACTGTTACACATGACTTATGAGGAGAGGCTGAGGGAACTGGGATTATTTAGTCTGCAGAAGAGAAGAATCAGGGGGGATTTGATCGCTGCTTTCAACTACCTGAAAGGGGGTTCCAAAGAGGATGGAACTAGTCTGTGGTCAGTGGTAGCAGATGCCCGAACAAGGAGTAATGGTCTCAAGTTGCAGTGGGGGAGGTTTAGGTTGGATATTAGGAAAAACTTTTTCACTGGGAGGGTGGTGAAGCACTGGATTGCGTTACCTAGAGAGGTGGTGGAATCTCCTTCCTTTGAGGTTTTTAAGGTCGGCTTAACAAAGCCCTCACTGGGATGATTTAGATGGGGATTGGTCCTGCTTTGAGCAAGGGGTTGGACTAGATGACTCCTGAGGTCCCTTCCAACCCTCATATTCTATGATTCGCCATAGACTTCTTGAGTGATGTTGGGCAAATCACTTGATCTTTCTGTGTTTCAGCTCCTGCATCTGTAAAATGGGGATGATGATACTTCCCTATTTTATGGAGTGAGGGTAACTTTTCTTACATGTTCAGATACTAGGCTTATAGGGCGATAAAAGTACACATAGATGAAAGGAGCTAGGTGAAATTTTTTACCGAATTTTTTTTTTTAAAAACATGCATATTTGGATTGACCAAAACATTTTGTGAATTCGTGTTGATTTCAGCTGTTTTGTTTGAAATGGGGGAAAATATTTAAATGAACCATGTACATTTTTCAGACTAAATTCACAAGGGGATTTAGTCATTCTCAGAAGCAGTGGTGGGGAGTGAAACCCATATATATCCAATAGCCTAATGATTAGAGCATTCACCTGGGATGTGGGAGGCCTAGATTCAAATTCTCACTTTGTAGAAGGAATTTCAAGCTAGGTTTCTCCCCTCCCAGGTGAGTCTCTTTCCCCTAGCTTTGGGGTACTCTGGAGTAGGTTTGTCTCAATCTTTCTTGTTGAAGCTTCTTCACGTTTCATAAAATACTTGAATAGTCACTGGACCAGAGAATGAGTGGAAATGACTATATAACCTGGCAGTTAGGACATTCACTTGGGAGAGGGGACATCCAGGTTCCAGTTCCTGACCCAGAGTGGAGGATTCAAACCTGGGTATCCAACATCCCAGGTGAGTGCTTAACAACTGAGTCCTTGGGTATTAGGGGGAGAGCACATCCCTATTCTCCGTTTTTGTGAATCTAATCCTTCGTTTATTTTAAATAAATGCAAAAAAAGATTTTTAAAATACATTTTGTTTAACCCAAAATGAAAAAATTTTCAACTTTTCTGTTTGCTGAACATTTAAAAAAATGTTGGTTTCTGTTCAATCTGCACTGATTTTTTTTTAGCATTTCAGAACTGCCAGTGAACACTCTCCCTCCGCCCCAGTGAGCTATTCACAGAGCTCTATCGATGGAACTTCAATTCCAAATAACCTGGAAAGGGCTTAAGTCAGACTATACATTCACAATACTCACATTATATACAATAGAACCACATTTAGCACCTGGTCCAGCTCCCATTGCAGTTAAAGGAGTTTTCCTATTTGATTTCAGAGTGGGCTTGATCAGGTCCAAAATAAAATTGGATATAGTGAAGTTCCCTTTGAAGTGAAGTAGGGTGAAAGTCCATAACTGATTTAGTGCCATGCAGTGGAAATGGCAAGTTTTGTGATACTGACTCACTTCTGACAGTAAAATATTTCAATGGGGGTGGTGGGGGGGGAGGTAATTCCTTCATTATAAGAATGCTGCAATATAAGACAAATAATTTTAAAAAAAAATTAAGTGTGAAAATAGAAAACATAGGTATGTTTTCTTCTCTCCTTTCCCAAATACCAACTTTTTATTACCATAGTTTACTAGTTAATTATCTGCAAATGCATGTCTGTGTTAAGATGTGAGGACAAAGTTTACTCCTGCTGTAGGTGGGCATGTCTCCCAATGGTATCAATGGGAGTTGGACTGTTTCATGTTGGGGTGGATTTGTCCATTATGTCATTTCATGAGTGGTGCAGGTGCAATGACTTCATTTTAATTTTTTTCTGTCAGTTGTTTTATATGCCCCTCCCCTCAATTGTTTAAAAATATGGACTTATTTTTATTCTGTTATTGACTTGTGTGTATCAGGGAGGGAGGGAGGGAGTCTCTGGAGAGTTATGGATGGGGAGAGGGTTATGACTTGAGGAACCGCAAAGAGCATTTAGGGCCAGATTTGATCCCTTATTCTCGGTAAATAGTGCCTGTGTCACATGCTTATACAGGGGGGTGCCAGCTTATAATGCAAGACCCTTGACTACGTCAGCAGCAGCAAGGATTAAACTTGAGTTCTTGGGATACAAAAATATGAGTGTCCCTTGTGGAGCTAAATGACAACAGGCTTTTTGCTCACTGACAGTAGTATCTTCATGGAACTTTCTGGTTCACCACTAGAAGAGGACAGTGAGCCCTATTGTATGGCCCTAATTCTGCACCATTTAAGTCAATGGGAACTTTGGATTCAGTAGGTACAGGATCAGATCTATAGAAATGTGGGTTATGTGACTCCACAAGTGGTCCCAATGTCGTCAATAATGGAATGAATTATCATTCAGCATGAAGCAGTATCACAATCTAGCCCAGGGTAGATTACATAGGGTATTTGATGTTTAAATAAACAAATCCAGCAATATATTGCTTATTGGCAAATCTCTTAACTTGTAAACAATTAAAGCAAAGAGCAGAATAATAAATGTTAGGGCTGGTCTAAACTGAAAACTTATATTGCCATAACCACATCTCTCAAGGGGATGAAAAATCCACACCTCTGAGAGATGTAGCTATGTTGACCTGACCCCCTGGTGGTAGACAATCCTTCTGTCAACCTGGCTACTGCCTCTTGGAGAGGTGGATTAACTACAGTGATGGGAGAACCCCTCCCATCCCTACGATGGGTGTCTACGCTGAAGAGCTACAGCGGCACAACTGCACTGCTGCAGCAGTGATGCTACAATATATTTTAAGTGTCGACATAACCTTAGTTATTTTCTGCCCCCATATCTTCATTGGGTATGGTACAAATTAGTAATAACGAGTTTTAGAGCCATGGTTTAATCAATGGCTGCTGCTTGTTATTTCCTCATTCCTGAAAATTGCATTAAAAATGTTCATTATTACTTAATGAAAAATCTGGTGTGCAATTTTAAATACATATTTGTAATTTACTCTGTTAATGACTTAGAATGAACAGTATCCATACAGATAATTCTTGTAATTTACTTTTTACTTTTACTTTTATTATTATTTATTTGTATCACGTTAGGCCTAGTGGCCCCAGCTAATATAGGGATTGTACTAGATCCTGGAAATAAGCACAGTAAGGGTATGTCTACTACGAAATTAGGTCGATTTTATAGAAGTCGATTTTTAGAAATCAATTTTATACAGTTGATTGCGTATGTCCACACTAAGTGCATTAAGTCGGCAGAGTGCGTCCTCACTATTGTGGCTAGCATCAACTTACAGAGCGGTGCACTGTGGGTGGCTATCCCACAGTTCCAGCAGTGTCTACCATACATTGGAATTCTGTGTTAAGCTCCCAATGCCCGACAGGGCAAAAACATTGTCGTGGGTGATTTGGGGTACATGTTGTCAGTTGCCTCTCCCTCCGTGAAAGCAATGGCAGACAATCGTTTCGCGCCTTTTTTCCATGCAGACGCCACACCATGGCAAGCATGGAGCCCGCTCAGCTCAGCTCACCGTCTCCGCTGCTATTGTGTCCTGGGTGCTGCTGTCAGCAGATGGTGCAGTACGACTGCTAACCGTCGTTACCCACCGCTTCCACTGAAACTCTGCTCCCCTGCTCTCCTGGTGCCATGAATCCACCTTGCAGGTCCTCTTGTCGTTCTGTATAAATATCTGTTCTCATGGCATCTGTTGTCATCCACCGCTTCTGCTGCAACTCTGCTCTCCTGCAGATGCCGTACCACGGCAAGCATGGAGCCCACTCAGTTCACCGCTGCTGTTGTGAGCATTGTAAACACCTCGCGCATTATCCTGGAGTATGTGCAGAACTGGGCTAAGAGACGCCAGCATGAGGATGATGTTGATGAGGAAATGGACACAGACATTCCTGAAAGCATGGGCTGTGGCAATTGGGACATCATAGTGGCAGTGGGGCTGGTTGATACAGTGGAACGCCGATTCTGGGTGTGGCAAACAAGCACAGACTGGTGGGACCACATAGTGTTGCCGGTATGGGATTATTCACTGTGGCTGCAAAACTTTTCCATGCGTAAGGCCACTTTCCTAGAACTCTGTGAGTTGCTTTCCCCCTCCCTGAAGCTCAGGAATACCAAGATGAGAGCTACCCTGACAGTTGAGAAGTGAGTGGCGATAGCCCTGTGGAAGCTTGCAACGCCAGACAGCTACCGGTCAGTCGGGAATCAATTTGGAGTGGGCAAATCTACTGTGGGGCTGTTGTGATCCAAGTAGCCAATGCAATCATTGAAGTTCTGTTACCAAGGGTAGTGACTCTGGAAAATGTGCAGGACATAGTGGATGGCTTTGCTGCAATGGGTTTCCCTAACTGTGGAGGGCAATAGATGGAACGTATATCCCTATCTTGGCACTGGACCACCTTGCCAACCAATATGTAAACTGTAAGGGTTACTTCTCAATGGTGCTGCAAGCACTGGTGGATCACAAAGGACATTTCACTGACATCAATGTGGGATGGCCGGGGAAGGTGCATGGCACTCGCATCTTTAGGAACTCCGAGCTGTTCGAGCAGCTGCAAGAAGGGACTTACTTCCCAGACCAGAAATTTACTGTTGGGGATGTTGAAATGCCAATAGTTATCCTTGGGGACCCAGCCTTCCCCTTACTCCCATGGCTCATGAAGCCATACACAGGCAGCCTGGACAGTAGTAAGGAGCAGTTCAACTGTAGGCTGAGCAAGTGCAGACTGGTGGTAGAATGTGCCTTTGGATGTTTAAAAGCTCGCTGGCGCTGTTTGCTGACTAGGTCAGACCTCAGTGCAACCAACATTCCCATTGTTATTGCTGCTTACTGTGTGCTCCGTAATATCTGTGAGAGTAAGGGGGAGATGTTTATGGTGGGTGGGAGGTTGAGGCAAATCTCCTAGCATCTGATTTTGAGCAGCCAGACACCAGGGCGATTAGAAGAGCACATCAAGGCACGCTGAACATCAGAGAGACTTTGAAAACCAGTTTTATGACTGGCCAGGCTTCAGTGTGACAGTTGTGGGTGTTTCTCCTTGATGCAAACCCACCCCCTTTGTTGATTTTAATTCCCTGTAAGCAACCACCCTCCCCCTTCAAAATAAAGTAACTATTGCTTTGAAACCATGCATTCTTTCTTTATTAATTAAAAAAAAAGGTGATAACTGACAAGGTAGCCCGGGTGAGGTGGGGGAGGAGGGAAGGACAAGACCACATTGCTTATTCTAGCCACACTAAAAATCAAACTGTTTGAATGACAGCCTTCTGTTGCCTCGGCCATCCTCTGGAGTGGAGTGGCTAGGTGCCCAGAGCCTCTCCCCCTCCCCCCGCGTTCTTGGGCATCTGGGTGAGGAAGATATGGAACTTGGGGAGGAGGTCAGGTGGTTGTACAATGGATGCAGCAAGGGTCTGTGCTCTTGTTGGCTTTCCTGCAGCTGCACCAGAAGCTTCATCATGTCCGTTTGCTCCCCCATTAGCCTTAGCATTACCTCCTGCCCCCGCTCTTTGCACTCTTGCCTCTGCTTTTCACGCTCACTTAATGCTTTCCTAGCCTCTAACACTGAATGCCTCCATGCATTCGGCTGTGCCCTATCAGTGCAGGAGGACTGCATGAGCTCAGAAAACATGTCATAACGAGTGTGGTTTTTTTCGCCTTCTAATCTGCGATAACCTCAGGGATGGAGATGATAGCGGGAGCCAAGAAACATTTGCACCTGGGCGAAGATAAAAAGGGAGAATAAAATTTAAGATGATACATTTCTGAGAACAAAAGGGAGACTCTTTCACAGTGAATCAAGCAATTCACATCAGACAGCACATGTGCTTTAGGTACAAGGTCACATTTTGCCTTTTATATTGAGTGCCTGCCAGTATGGTGACACATCATACATGGCTGGGCAACAGAATTGTTTCCATGCAGCCATGGTAAGGCAAAGGGTATGCAGGGTTGGCTTCTTACGTATAACATGTGGGAAAGGTTTCAAACTGCAGTGCCATCCTTTCCCATAGCAAGCCATGGGTTGGGTTTCACATTTAAAAGGAGAAGCTGCGGTTTTTGGGTGGATGTGCAGCACACACCTCCCCGCATCCCACCGCGTGGCTATTCTCCGGGATGATCCCTTCTAGCCAAGCGCAAACAGCCCAGCATGAACAGGGTCCTTTTACTGTTCCCTTAAAAAAATTCTCCTATTTCAACCAGGTGACCATGAAGGATATCACTCTCCTGAGGCTAACACAGAAAGATATAGACCGAATGTTGCTTGAATGCGACCAAAACCCAGGACCATTTGCTGCCATGCTTTGTGCTGCAAAGATTCCAGAATACTTTCAGAGTACCTCCAGGAGAGCTTCATGGACATGTCCCTGGAGGATTCCCGCTCCATCCCCAGACATGTGAACAGACTTTTCCAGTAGCTGTACTGGCCGTGAATGCATCCCAATTCTTCAGGGCAAATCAAACATTAAACATTGTTGCTTTTAAACCCTGTACTGTAGTTACAAATGTGCACTCACCAGAGGAGCCTTCTCCAGGGTCGGGGATCCTGCCTTCGGAGGGTATTGGCTCCAGGGTGATGAAAAGGTCCTGGCTGCCGGGGAGAACAGATTCACCGCTTGCCTGCTGCGCATTCTCATCCTCCTCCTCCTCCTCCTCCTCCCTGTTGCGTGAGACTCCCCCCTGGCAGGTGTCCATGGACAGTGGTGGGGTAGTGATAGGGTCCCCTCCTAAAATGCTATGCAGCTGATCATAGAAGTGGCACGTATGGGGCTCTGACCCGGAGTGACCATTTGCCTCCTTTGTCTTTTGGTAGGCTTGCCTGAGCTCCTTAACTTTCACATGACACTGCTGTGTGTCCCTATTGTAGCCTCTCTCCAACATGCCCTGAGAGATTTTCACAAATATATTTGCATTTTTTCTTTTTGTTCGGAGTTCTGCCTGTACAGATGCTTCTCCCCATACAGCAATCAGATCCAGTGTCTCCCTTTCAGTCCATGCTGGAGCTTGTTTGCAATTCTGGGATGACTGCGTGGTCACTTTGCTGCTGCATTCGCCATGCTGACCAAACAGGAAATGAAATTCAAAAGTTCCCAGGGCTTTTCTTGTGTACCTGGCTAGTGCATCGGAGTTCAAAGTGCTTTCCAGAGCGGTCACAATGGAGCTCCAGGAGGCCAATACTGTCGATTTGCATCTGCACTACCCCAAAGTCGACCCAGCAAAGTCGATTTTAGCGCTACTCCCCTCTCCGGGGAGGAGTACAGAAGTCGATTTTAAGAGTGCTTTAAGTTGACGGAATGGGGTTAGCGACCTAACGCGGCTAAATTTGACCTAAGCCCGTAGTGTAGATGAGACCTAAGAGACCCTTCTTTCCCAGGAGATTTTACATTGTAATTAGACAAAGGGTGGGAGAAAGGAAGGATTATTACTCCCATTTTCTAGATGGGTAACTGAGTGATTACGTGACTCGCCAAAGGCTCCATAGGAAGTCTGAGGTAGAGCCTGGAATAGAATTTAGATTTCCTGGGTCCCAGTCCACTGCTTTAACTGCAATGCTGCCCTCCCTCTCTGCATCACCCTTCTCAGTCACATTGTGTTTAATGTCACTAATCCACAGCCATCACTCTAGCAGCATATCTCTTCCAGCCTTAATATCTCTGCTGCCAGATAAAACCTTTAGTTAGCACAGTGGGGGAGGGAGACTTTCTTTTTTTCCTGATTTTAGCAAGCTTAATTTAAGAGTGAGGGTGTGTGTATTACGAGAACTGATGAAGAGAAAGCAGAAGCAATGAAAGACAGGAGATTTCTTAATAACTTAATAGGTACACTTTGTACTTTTCTTTCTCAACAACAGTGAGAATTAACATTTGTATCACATCATAAAAATAGAAATGCTTTAGCTCCTGGCCTCGTATTACGAATTTAATGAGCTACTTCAAACATCAATTCTCTGAACTGATGGAACAGATATAAACTCTATGCCTGATCCTGCAAACCTTACTCATGTACTTTAATTCAGCAAAATGGCAAGGTCATGCAGTAAGATCAAAGAAAACCATAAGGTATGAGTGGCTCTCTGAAGAGAAGAACAAGGGTGTGGGCACTGAAGTCCTGAGGGAGGAACTTTAGCAGCAGCCAAGCCTGGGAAGGTTTGTGCTGATATTCATCTTACTATTTTTTTCTTTGTTATTAAAGCCAAATCCCTGGAAATGGATGCATTTTGCTTTACGTAGTCTGTGGACTATTTTTAGAGCAGATTAAGCAAGTCACTTACTCAAAATCTGATTCAATTCAATGGAAGTTTTGCATAGGTAAAGTTTTCAGGACTGGGCCTTCTATTAGAAAGTTTCTATAATTCTCTGCGTATAATCCATATATTAATATTGTGTTTTATAGATCCAAATAGTCAAAAGTGTTAGCTAATTCTAAGTGTCCCAGTTTTTGGTAGTCCAGCTTGAGACACTTGAGGCCTGATTTTCAAAATTGCTGAACTAACTTCAGTTGGAGTTGTGAGTGCTCTGCAACTTGGAAAATTGAGGCCTAGGTTTCCTAGGCTACCAAATACTGAGGCATCTATAATTAAAGGCCACTTCTGACAAATTGGGATTAAATGTACAACATCTTTTCATGTCTTTGTAATGGAATATACAAGCCCAGTATTGGGTGGGATGACGTAGCCTTGCCCTGTCATACCTGAGAGAGATGTCAGACTTGGAGGGAGGAGCTTAAAAGGGCTTCAGTTCAGCTAAGGGCAGACCGGGGAGGAGGGCAGACCTTTAGCCTCAGCTCCTGGAGAGAAAGCTGGCTGACGGCAGGAGGTCCTCAGATGTCCACTGCCTGGTGGCCCCACCCCAAAGGAAGAGATGGCCTGATGTTGACTCATCTTGATGGGAGACTATTCCTCTTTGTTACTTGCCAACTCAATTTAGGGCCACAGCCTGACAAGGCTCCCAGAGGAAGAGAGCTTTAACCCAGTTTAGGGGTGATTCATTGTGTTAATTCCCCTTTTGTTCTGTTCATTGACATCCTTGGAAAGAGCAAACTATGCAGGCCTAGCCGGAGGCTGAGTCTCTTAGGACTGGAACTGGAGTGGGGGTCTGGAGGCCTTAAGGAAGGAATTCTGGTGACAGTCTTATAAATCTATGGAAGTATGTCAGAAGATACCCCTACACAAATTTCAATGAAAGTTTATGGAGAAAAGTGCTAGTTTGGGGTATACAAAGCTAGAATAGACAAAATATATCCTTGAAGTCTAGGAAAGAAACATGTGAACAGTGGTATGTGGTGAAGTCCATTATGTTTTATTTCGTCTTTCTTTTTTTCCTTAAAAAAAAAAATGTAGTGACAAGATCGAGCCATTCTACAACTAATTTGAATAAAACAAACTTATATGAGCTGACATTAGCTGTTCTCCTCCAATATTACTCAAAATAATATTTCATTTAATTTTACTATTAACCTCTATAGGTTTGTTTGGTGCTTTACAGAGAAATAAATGGCAGGTAATTATTCAAGAACAATACATTCTAAGGTGGAAGGTCAATATTTTTCAAATGTGGATATTGTAAATTGGCACCTAAATCTATATTTAGGTGCCAAAATGGGTGGCCTGACTTTCAGAGGTTCTCTGCCCCCTAAGCTCCCATTGACCTCTGGGAACCAGATTACATTTATAGGTGCTTAACTTTATACACCTACATTTGAAAACGTTGGCCCAAATTCAGTGGCAAAACTCACACTAAATTCAGCGAGATTAGGATTAAAGCCTAAATT
The DNA here is from genome assembly GCF_965140235.1 of Caretta caretta. Lineage (NCBI taxonomy): Eukaryota > Metazoa > Chordata > Testudines > Cheloniidae > Caretta > Caretta caretta. Next base: position 169,697,606 of record NC_134207.1, read on the forward strand.
ACATAACACAGCAAGAGATGACAATAAACAAATGATGGGGGAGGAGGGTGTTGAGGAGATATCGAAGGACAATCATGAAAGATCATGAGATATTCTTAAAGTTATGTACATATTTTGTCATTTCCTCTTTGTATTTTGTTTTAAACTGAATTAATTTAGGCTCCAGTTCTGCCACCAATACTCATGTTGTATAGTACCAAATGGTGCAAGTAGTCTTTTGAAATCAGTGAAACGACTTCACACTGAGATAGTATTTGACTTGAGTAGCTCAGCAAGTGTGAGAGTAGCCGAATCAGACCTTTAATATACAACGGTTCGCAGCTAGTGTGCCAAATAGGTGATTTGGAAAATAGGGTAGCTTAGATTTCTTTACACTAATGGAGACTCTCTTTGGCTATGTCTGCACTACAGCCTATGTTGGCAGAATTTGTGTTCTCTTCAGGATGTGAATATTCCAGCCTCCTGAATCACATAAGCGTTTGAGTACACAGAACTGTGCTGGCAGCAGAGCTTCCCCCAACGACATAGCTTATGCTGCTAGTGGAGGTGGGGGGGTTTATGCCGACGGGAGAGCAACATTTTATGGAGTGGAAGTTCCCATAAAGTATGGCTACTGGGATTGGCTCTGGGTATGATCCATGCACAGTTTAAACTTGTCAAACGAAGTACTTGTTTGATAGATGGAATATTGAAAATACAATACAAAATAGCAGCAAAAGTAGTATCAATTGACCCCCCCCACACATTATTGAAGCATGGAAATAAACTGTTCTATGTGACACTGATGACTGAGAAATTTCCCCTGGTTCACTTTTCTTCAGTTTCTTTGAAGTAGATATTGCATCTCTGTTTCATGTCACAATCTCATGGAAAAAGTGATTGGGAAGGTAAACAATTTTATAAACTATAATGTAGTCGCCCCCTGACTTCCTATTTGTTTGTGTGTAGTTTTTTCCCTCTTTCTCTTTCACGCTTTTGCATTTAGCTACCAATGTCTCCCAGAGACAGCCCTGTTCTTTCTGGGCCTTTGTCACTTGTTAGATTTTCTGCCAGCACAACGTCCAGCTTCAAAATGTCAGACCAAAATTCTTCCTACAGAAATGAAGCATTTCATGTGGTATAGTATACCGAATCAATGAGACCTTGGGCTGCTGGACGTTTGCTTTATGCTTTTAATTGAATGAAATTAAAAGCAGATTATTAACATTTCCAATAAAAAGAAAGCATGATGAGTGACGCATCAATGACTGTAAATTTTCCCTTATCCAGATCATTGCCCTTTTAAACAGGCCGGCCTGCCTGTAGATATTGGCATCAGGCAATTTTCATTAGTCTACAGGTGCCTCTTTACTGCTTGGAAGTGCTGTGTCAGGCATACAGATGGTCAAAGCCATGACTTCCCGGATTCAGCAAACAGCCCTTTCAATTACCGTTGTGTTTTTGCTCTGCTTTTCAGGTTCTTTGCATTTGGATTCATGTTGCTAGCTGTTTCCTGTAAAATGTGGTCATGAACCACAGGGTGGCATGAGAGGGTTTTATTTGTTCTTCGTTCTTTAGCATGAAAGGACCTGTTTTCCAATTTAACTAAAAACACTGTCCAGACTGCTGTCACTTGATTCATATATGTTCTAATTCAGCATAACACATCCCATTGATGTAACTAAAAATAAACACGTTTCTAAGTGCTTTGAAGAATTGGGGCCACAGATTATTTAAAAAGAAATTCTTAAATTATCATATTCCATAAATTGACATAGACAGGAGTTTATTTTTTTAATATGAATAGGCAGAGGTTTGGGGATGAGTGTTGCTAAATGGTAATATGCACTGGAGTTTTGTTAATTCCAAGGCACTGAAAGTCAGATGAGGGAATAAAATATTTCTAGTTGAACGAGTTTTCAGGAGCATAGACAACTTCTTTTATCTTGGGGGGTTAGACATAAAATAAAAGCTGCAGAATATCACTTCAATGAGTATGTAACCACTGTCTGCTCGGTGTGGCACTGTCTCCCTCTAGTGGTGTCAAGGCCACCTAGATATTGGTGAGTTTGCTACAGCCAAGCAAAGACAGATGCCTTTGCTCTGCTAAGACAGATGTCTTTTAGCTCAGGCAGTAGAGGCTCATGCGTTAAGCTTAAGAGGTCCTTTGTCTGATCCCTGCTGCTGACAATCCTGCAAGCGAGTGTCCATATTACAAGTAGTTTTGTACCATAATTAAATTTGTCCACATTTAATAAAGTGGGATAAATAAGTTTCTGTTCCAAACTCACTGTTTCTTATATTTATTAATGCAATCCCCAAATTATGTTTGGGGTTGAGGTAAAGCCCCCACACTCCCAGTTGTCTATGCTCATGGTTATCAAGTTGTTTACTAGGTAGCTCTTGTATCCTTTATTCTGTTCAGGTTCTTACAACATGCCCATTACTCTGGTATAAGATCACCTTCTAATAGGAGGGAGTACTAATTAAAGTCACTGGTTGCACTTTGTATTACACTATAAATTGGTAAACCCTTTTGGGCAGGGATTGTCATATGCTGTATATACAGAACCTAGTGCAATTATATAGATTCAATAAAATCAGTGACATGTTAACTATGGTTGTATGACCAGTGCTGCGTTATATAGAGATACAGACATAAACACATGTTCAGTGGTCCTTAAAAGAAAATCTACTGTAAAACCAATAATTCTTTGGAATTGATTGTTTCACTGAGCTTAAGAAGTATGTGGAATTGTGACCCTGTTTTTATTTTCATTCTTGCATAACAGAGACTATCCTATACTAATCATTAAAAAGAACAGTATCCCTAATAGATGCCAGTAAGATTAGTCTAATGATGGATCATGGTTTTATGCATAATCCCTTCTATTTAGCAACCCCATAATTCTAGAATAAGGGGTCACTGGATGAAGAAATTTGAACAAATTAAGAGACAGATTCGCTTACATGGAGTATAATCAATGTGTGGAGTTCACTGGTTCAGGAGAATAAAAACAAACACCCTGGCTGCCATTTCTGAGTTATATGATTCAGAAACAGATACATACAGTAGAAATACATGCAATAGAAAATATTCATTGTCTTACTCAAAAACAGCTAAGCTTTGCAATGTAGCATATATAGTGCTCAGTCACAAATCAAACTTCAGGATTCAGCTTGCAAGACTCCTTGATTAAGTAAATTCCAAGGTACATGCACACTTCTAGTGGCTAAGTGACATTCCCAAGGCTATGTAACAAATAAATGACTATTGACCAGGGTCTGAGTACTGCAATTCATTATGCCCAGGAATGGAGCAGCTGACCCTGGAAAGTTCCAGGGGGTTGAGAATGCAGCCGTCCAACACAGGCCATGAAGAGTAGATTACCATTAACTCTGCTGTCTGCACTATCTCTCCTCTGACTGCACATATCAAATGCATAGTTTAGATCCTGTTGTTCACGACCTTCAATGGGAGTCCTACATGAGTGTTTTTCACCCCCGCCCCGACCTTCCCTGAGAGTGTGACATTCCCTGATAACCACAGTATATTCTATGATTCCTCTGGAACAAAAGAGCTCTCGATGGGGGCAGGGTTTTCTTGGCAGCTGTGGAACTCACATCTGCTGGAGATTAGGATTACTGCAAACTTCAGAGCAAAAGGCAAAACTCGCTACTTCATCTCAGCTTTCCCACAATAGTAAAGAAACAAGCAAAAAGTCCTATCACAGAGGAAGGGGGAAAAGATGTTCACATGGAATACTGAAGGCACTCAGCTGGTGGTGTGCTTGGGATAGGTAGGCAGCTTAGACAGAACAAGTGAATGTCAGAACAGGAAATAGAGCCTAACAGTAATAGGGACAGTAGCTGTATTAGAACTCTGAACCTTTGGACTGTAAAACAAAATCAGGAGAAACTCATTTGGCTTCATATTTTGCGGATGAATTCTTCTAAAAAACAACTCAGGCTAGCCCAAAAGGAGCCCTTTATTACCCCCTTTCTCTACAACCTCCTTCTCAATGCTGTTTTTCCCCTTATCTAATGCTGTCTGACCCCTCTTGTCCAGCTCTGGTGTCTTTAGGGGCTTATGGCTTGCCTGCTCTTTCCATGACCTTTTTGGTGTCTGGTATGGCTTTTTCCTCTGATATTTCTAGTGTCATTTGGGTGGAAAGCCTGCTCCCTATCTGCAGTAGTGTGACTTGGAAATGTTTTTCGAGGCTGCTGCTCTTTCTCTCCCTTCATGGCTGAGATGCTTCAGAGTGCATTGTGTTACTATGGAACTTGTACCTTGTTAAAAAAGGGAATCCCTGAGGTACGTCTTGTTAGCATGGCATGCTCTGGGGTATTATAGTGAGCTAATGGCAGGCAGCGGTAAGACCAGAAAATCATTTCCTGGATCTACTGCTACAGGAAAGAAGACAGGGACACATATCTTTGCCAAGAAGGTAACAAGGTGGAGTCTTTGAAGTAGGAGTGGGCTTATTTTCCCAATACCATGAAGATGTGGGGAGGGGAAAGTCAGACAGACTGCCAAGAATGAGGTTGGTAGAAGACAACTAAGGCAAAATCTACACTGGTGTGCGTATTTGAGTACGGACTGTGTACATACTCATGCGTGCTCCCTATGCTCACACTGAGAGTCCACACTGTGCTGTGCTGGACACTGGTATACCACTGTGTAAATGCATATACCTGTGTCCAAGTAGCCACTGTTGTTACACAATGTTAGTGCTATCATTTCAGAGGTAGTATCCCAGAGTTCTGTGCATCACAGGGAGACACTCTAGGAATTGCTTTACAGTGTGCTGTCTTCACACATTTGTGAATGTCAATTCCTGATCACTTTCACTCACTGTTATTCCCTGCAAAAGTGTGTGGAAGACATGGAGCAATGGGATAATGATCAGGTTTTGCTTTCACTCCTTCTTGCAGGACAAATGATTATGCAGAGGAGTAGGTGATCAACAAGATGCTGGGTGGAATTTGGACAGCATTTTCTGACACACTGAAGACAGCTGACCTTGAGAGTCAATGATCATTCAGCTCCCATTGTGCAGATATGGTGAATGCCAGTTTTGTCATGGCATGCCCGTGGGTGGACTGTCGCTGGTAGTGCAGGAGAAACAGCCTGGTATCATTTTGAAAACCTGGGATAACCAGCGGTGGCTTCAGAATTTCCAGCTGAGGAAACAGACATTCATGGAACTGTGTGAGAGGATTGCACCAAACCTACAACACCAGAACACTAGATTTGGGGAAACCATGCCATGCTGGTTCAGAAGTGGGTTACGATTGCCCTGTGGCAGCTGGCAACACCAGACAGCTATTGGTGCATACTGCAAAGCACTCTGGGTTTGGATAGTCCACTACTGCTTTTGTGGTTGTGCAGGTTTGAAAGGCTGTTAATGCTGTGATCTATCCATGGATGTTTTCCATAGAAAAAGTTCCAGAAATAATAACTGGATTTGAACTAGTCAGTTTCTGAACTGTGCAGGGGCCATCAATGAATCCCATGTCTCAATTCTTTGCCCACTACAAGGGACAAGTGAGTATGTAAACCAAAAAGGTTATTATTTGCTCATACTACAAGGCTTAATGGACCACAGAGCCAGATTAATTAATTCATATGTGGCAAACACTGGAAAAGTTCATGATGCCAGAGTGAGGATATCAGGCTCATACTTGAAGGGCAGAAGAAAGGACTTTATTCCCCAGAAATGATATTGTTCTGTACAATGTGTCTGAGCCAACTGTTATTTTGGGGGACACTGCATACTCACTCCTGACTTCCTCATGAATGCATCCCCTGACATCACTGACCCTGGAAAAAGGGAATTCAGTTACAAGCGCAGCAGCCACAGAATGATCATAGAGTGTACTTGTGGTAGCCAGAAAGCTCATTTTGTCTATATACCCATCTGGATGCCAATGTGGCAAACACCATCGTATATTCATCACACTCCATAACGTTTGGGAAGGTAAAGGCGAATGCTTCTATTCTGACGGGGCTCAGGGACAAGTCTGCTTACTAACTCCCGACAGTCAGTTGGATCCTACCCGTGTGCACACTGGTCCTGGTTCCCAGTGGGCAAGAGATGCCATATGTGCATGCATCTTGACACAACAGAGAAGAAGATGTTGTCTGCTTCTGCCAAATGACACCTTCACAGCCTGCCAGCTGCTGGAAATGTACATGAGGGAACATTGTGGGACTACATAGTTTTGTGAGGGTTTTGTTCCCAGGGTAACCAAAGGTCGTTAGCCGATTGTTCCTGTGAGTCTGAACACATTAAAGACAATTATTACAGGGCATCTCCACTGAGTTATCACCTTAGGGTTGGGTTTGTGCTCTGAAGCATGATGACTGATTTGTAATGCAGTCATTGTGCAATGTTTTTTTGTCTTCACTATTCACACTTGTTTACAGACCTGTTATCTGGAGCATTCAATCTCTCTTAATGATCTCATGAAGATTTGTTGGGGGGAGGGTATGCAGCCATCCTCTTTTTGTACCATTCATTGTCAGTGGTGCTAACTACTATTATAGAGCACTAATCCTTGCTATGGTTGAAACTGGTTAAGGTTTTGAGTGGGTGAGGGGAAGAAGGGGCTGTTTATTTACAGGGTAGTGGCTGATGCAGATGCTGTCATTGCCTGTATTGTTACTGGAATTGTTTCGTTCTTCTGCATGTGAACTAAGTGATAAATACATTCCTCTACCCCTTTTCTGTGTTTTAGATGTCTACTGCAGGGAAAACGAGTAGTGGTTTCTGTAAGCACATAATACCCCCACCCCTCCTGTGTGTCCTTTGAAGTTTGGAGATTTTTGAACCTGGGCGGGGCAGGGGAGAACACACAGAAAAGTGTTTGCAATATCAAGGTACCAGACCTTTGTACAACATTCATTTTCATGTTCTGTGACTCATAGGGCCCTTACCCCAAACATGGAAACATCTTCAGTTCCTCACACTGAGGAAGGAAGGGACACATACAAGTCAAGAAAAGTATAACGTTTATTAAAAATATTAGGTGGAACGTGTACAGAAATAGTTTTATATAAAGAAATGTCAACCACAAATCTTAAAAACAAATAAATAAGTGACTGCAACTACGAACACTGCCCAAATGTTAATATCTCTGCATCTGTCATCTTGCCCTCCTCTGGACTGGTGGGGGAGTGGGGGGAAGGATGGGGAAAAATGACAAAATGACTCTGGGGAGAAACCAGGAATGTCTCCTGTGAAGGGTTTGGGGAGCAAACACTTGATGGGGTTCTGAGACTCCCACAGGCTTGGTGGTGGTGGTGGGGGTCCATCTGCAAGGGTATTAGACACTGGTGAACTGTGAGATCCTGGGAGCCATTCAGGCTCCATGTACTCGTCCTAGTTATTTGGGGGCGGGAAGTCTTGAAACAGGCTTCTCTGACTCAGCAGCACTCTGGGAGGCAGCAGTAAGGGGACGTGGTGGTGGTTGCTGATGACTGAGTGGTTCTGTGGCCTCAGCAGCAGGCTGACTCCAAACTCATTCAGCCACCAGTTCTGTGAGCCTCTCCATTAGGGAATGCCCCCTATGGCATGCCTCCTGCTCCTGAACTGGTTCATCAGTATCTCCTCCTGCTGAGAAGTTGATGCTCCTGTGCCTTGATTAATTCAAAGTGCACCTGGTTCCTCCTGTGCATCTTTATGAGCAGCTCTTTCAGGGTCCTTCTCCATCCCCTCTTCTGTCTCTGGGGTGCTGCTACTGCCCTTCCAGTGGAATGGTTTCCGTCTCAGGAACCGAAGGTCCCGCCACTTCAAAGAGAAGGGCAGCTTTATATTTTGCCTTTTAGAAGAAGCAGATAAATCCCCCCACATGGCATAATTTTGCCATTTATGGCCACAATACTGATACTTTAGCATTCCAGGAATGCCACTATTAGATGATCCTTGGTTGTCAGGCAATGTTTGCAGCCCATGAGGAAGGAGTAGAGGCTACTAATGGTAAAAAAATGTATTAATGTTTTTTTTTTATTATTATTTAAAATCTCATAGTGTTTCAAGGTGCAGGGGATGTGGGAGTGGCAGTTCCTTCCAGGGGCTATGTTACCAGCTTGCAATTTCTTTACTGAAGGGTGGCCAGCATTTGGAGAACATTGTGGTTTTCACGGTAACAGAAGGAAAAGAGAGGTGGCATTCCAGGTGTCAATCTATGTCAGGTTCTGCTAAGGGTCACCTCTCCACATATTGCTGATTGGGAGGGGTTCAATGCTCTGTGAAGGTGGACCAAGAAGATTTGCACTGCTTTTGAACCTCAAACCCAGCTGGTGTTTCTGCTACACCAGAAGTTTGCTGAAATATGCTTATAGGACTACAAGGCAATTTGACTGAAAAATGACTGTATTCCCGGCTAGCATACAGAGTTTCCATGCAAAAGGAGATGAAAACCATGAACACTGCTGTCATAAATATAAAGGGAAGGCTAACCACCTTTAAATCCCTCCTGGCCAGAGGAAATTCACCTGTAAAGGGTTAAGAAGCTAAGACAACCTCGCTGGCACCTGTCCAAAATGACCAATGAGGAGACAAGATACTTTCAAAGCTGGAGGGGGAAACAAAGGGTTCTCTCAGTCTTTGTGGCTTTTGCCGGGACCAGAGCAGGAATGCAGGTCAGAACTCCTGTAAAGGGTTAATAAGCAATCTAGTTAGATATGCGTTAGATTCTGTGTTGTTTAAATGGCTGATAAAATAAGTTGTGCTGAATGGAATGTATATTCCTGTTTTTGTGTCTTTTTGTAACTTAAGGTTTTGCCTAGAGGGATTCTCTATGTTTTGAATCTGATTACCCTGTAAGGTATTTACCATCCTGATTTTGCAGAGGTGATTCTTATACTTTAATTAAAATTCTTCTTTTAAGAACCTGATGGCTTTTCCCTTGTTTTTAAGATCCAAGGGTTTGGGTCTGTGCAAATTGGTGAGGATTTTTATCAAGCCTTCCCTAGGAAAGGGGGTGTAGGGCTTGGGGGGATTTTTGGGGGAAAGACGTTTCCAAGCGGGCTCTTTCCTGGTTATATTTTGTTAGATGCTTGGTGGTGGCAGCAATAAAGTCCAGGGACAAAAAGGTAAAATAGTTTGTACCTTGGGGAAGTTTTAACCTAAGCTGGTGTGACAGGGTCGGGCCAGATGGCTATAGGAGAGTAATAGAAGGCAGATATATTAGCCCGAGGCTAAGTAGGTCCCCTTTCCCTGAGTAAGGTAACAGGGAAAGTTCCAGAACAATCAGGAACCTTCTGTAGACAATTAAGACAGGCTGATTAGAACACCAGCAGCCAAGCAAGAAGCTGTTAGAATCAATTAAGGCAGGCTAATCAGGGCACCTGGGTTTTAAAAAGGAGCTCACTTCAGTTTGTGGTGTGCGTGTGAGGAGCTGGGAGCAAGAGGCACTAGGAGCTGAGAGTGAGAACGCGGACTGTTGGAGGACTGAGGTGTACAAGCATTATCAGACACCAGGAAGAAGGTCCTATAGTGAGGAGAGAGAAGGTGTTGGGAGGAGGCCATGTGGAAGGAGCCCAGGGAGTTGTAGCTGTCACACAGCCGTTCCAGGAGGCGCTCTAGACAGCTGCATTCCACAGGGCCCTGGGCTGGAACCCGGAGTAGAGGGCAGGCCCAGGTTCCCCCCAAATCCTCCCAACTCTGGGTCAGACACAGGAGGAGTCGACCTGGACTGTGAATTCAGAAAAATGGCCAAGCTAAGGTCTGCCGTGAAGCTCCAAAGTGAGCAAATCTGCCAATAAGCGCAAGACCCGCCAAGGTAGCGCAGGAACTTTGTCACACTGGTAAAAATAATCTTAGGGGTTTTTTCATGCAGGTCCCCACATCTGTACCCTAGAGTTCAGAGTGGGGAAGGAACCTTGCCCACCCTCAATTTTCTCAGTATCACCAGAAAATCCTGCCCCTGTGCCTGCCAAATCCAGCCCCTATGCCTGCCTAACAACGATGAAATGGGTGGAGAAAGAGAGACACCATAACGTTATGTGGTTCCCTGAAGTTTCAGATCAGCACCACAAGGCCCACGCGTCTCCATTGCAGAGGGACGCTGCACTGTGTTTATATAAGTGGATTCTTCTCCAACTCCTGTTTCCCATGGCTTGTGCAGCCTGGCTCAGTGTGAGGAGATGCCAGACCCCAGCGACAGAGATGGTCAAAATTTGTAATCTTCCATGGGGGAAAGGACTGCTGTGACTAACTTTGCCTTTTATTTTCTTCATCTTCCTTGACCTAACCCCCCTTCACATCCCATCTCTGTACTTCCTGTTCCATGCAGCTTCCGTTCATAAGGGGACAATAAGAGAATAAGAGTGGGGTGGAAGAAGCACTGAACCTATTTATGTAGATGTCCAAGGGACAAAAGACACCAGTAACTAACTTTAGACAAACAACTATAAGTTTTCTATAACTGTCCCATCCACACCAGGGACCTTTCTAATCCATCTCCTCCCTTCTCTTGGTCCACATGGCCCTGGGACCATTGCTGCCTGCATACTGGCTGAGAAATGCACGCATCCAGGGGTATGGTGATTTTTATTTTTTATTAATAATCTCTTTTCAAGACATAGCTTTGGCCAAATGTATAATAGTGGTTAATCAGAAATCATCAAAATAATTAATTCATTATTGTTCCTTATTCAGGGATGGAGCAGAAAAGGGGCTGGATGGAGGAGGGAAGTTGGAGGAGTTTGAGCAAATGGGATGTGACAATGCCGTGGCTTCAGCATTGCAGTGCAAACTCAGAGACAATGCGAGGCATATTACCTAAGAAGGAAAAGTCAGTACACCGTATTTCAAATGCTATTAAACGTAGGATTTAGAACCAGACCAAGAGTGGATATTGGTGGGGAGGGTGGGGGATCCATTGTAACTTACCCGACTCAGGTTCTGGTTCCTGCCATGGCTCAAAGTCCTTCTTGCATTCATTGATCCCGGGGGGGGGGAGAGGGGGAGGAGGCTTCTTCAGCCAGCTCCTCTGGGTACAGGTGCATGTGCCCCTCGTCCTCTTAGTCTTTTGGGGCATCCTTCATGCTCCCTGCTGCGTCCTTGCCCTGGCCCTCATCAGCATCCCGTTTGGACAATGAGGGCAGCAGGGTTGAGGAGGGGCTCATGGGCCATTTCAGCTCCGTACTGAGAGCACTTGACAGCACCTGCTCAAGCTCCTTGTAGAAGGGGCATGTCGGATGAGCCCTCCTGTGGTGACTGTTCAAGTGCTTGATGTTTTCCTGGCACTGGGCTGGAGTCCATTCGATGTGCACCTGCTCCAGCCTCTATGAAATTTCCCAGTACAGGTGAATGTTCCTGCTGTTCCAGGAGAAGTCGTGAGGGGTGGGGGGGCAGTATACTCTGATACACATTGATCAGCACCTGGGTATGGATGGCGAGTCAAGCTCTTGGACTTGATTCATTTTCACCTGTATTGATCAACAAAGAGTGCAGCCGAAAGCTGTTCTGATGTGGTCAGAGTGGCATGCTACTACTAGTGAAAATGATCCAGGCAGGGACCTTCACAGACTGGATAGGGATCAGGAAGAACAGAGCATTTGGGGAATGCGAGTGGGGGACTACTGAAATTCAAGACCTGGTTATACACCTGCATTGCAGACTGGCAAAGGGCCATGCCATAGCCTGGGGCATATATTTACTCACACGCCTCAGGCGTGCTTGATGACTTGCCCTCTACTCACATTCAGACGTGCTTTTGGGGTTTAGGTGTGGATAATAAGGGGATTGTAGCACAACTACGCGCATGGACATGTTTATAGTTGCTAGTGTAGACATACCCTGAAGGTAAGCATGGGAAAGTTTCCTGTGGGGACAAAGATAATGTTTTGCAAAGTTGGGTAACCTGAAAATCTATTCAGTCAGTGTTCTGGGAACTGACTGAATCTGTCAGACTGTTCACTGAAACAGTGCATTTCACACAGTTCCTGTTCTGAGCATGGACAGTGTATCGGGATCAGATCTCTGGCTTTGTTATGTAAAAGTCTGAAAGCAGTAGTAAGAGATTTCAGAGAAGACAAATCAAACATTCTTCTCCTTTTAAGACTGCATCATAAGGCATAGAATTGCTTCTCTATTTGAATGTCAAATCTAGAAATGAAATATTTTATCTCATTTTAAAAATTGTTATCCCAGTATCATCTGAACCTGAGTCTGAACTGCAACAGAATATATATATTTTTTTCTTTTCCAGAATTTTTATGATCTTGCATAGAGCATTATCCCATCTTTGACACTTTACTACCCTGCAGTGAACTGCCAGGAAGTGAGTTAACATGACATTAAAAAAAATATTATAAAAATGGTAAATTAAAACTTGGAAACCTCAATGACGACTCATTTTGGCTTTTTGAAAACACCAGGCTGTTTGGATAGCTAGAGAGTTTTCCACAACTATTGGCCTAGTCGAGTTCTTCCACGATTGCTAGAAGATGTGCAGTTAGTCGAAAAAGGGGAGATAACTGGGAGAAGAGCATTTCAAAATTCAAGTAATTTGTGATTGTAACAACAACAACAACACTTAACATTTACATCACAGGATCCCAAAATGTATTAGTAATGAATCCTTACCTCAGTTCTGTGAGGTAGGTTTAGGAGAGCTATGGCTCACTTCAACTCACATTGAAATGCAGTTCTCACAGCAACAATTCACACTGTGGGCAAGAAATGAATAATAATAATGCAGAGTCAGTTTAAACTACAGTTAGAATTCAGGTTCTGATTCACCAAAGAATGTAAGCATGTTTAACTTCAAGCATGTGAGTAATTTCATCTCTGTTTAGCAAAGTACTTCATCTGAAGTCAATGGGAATTAGCATGTGGTTAAAGTTAAATCTGCTTTCCTGAATCTGAGCCATAATTACTTCAGTTGGAATTTGGTCAGAATACAGCAATGTGAACCCTCTTGCTATTGTGAAAAGCAGCATGGGATGTTCTCTTAAACATGGCGCTTTCACAAGCACTGAGCTCCAGAATATTATGCTGGGACACTAGTTCAGGGTGAACTCAGAGTAAAGATCCTTCTGAATTATGAACACCATGTCTTGCATCACTTAGGGTTCTGGAGGGCGTGGGGTGTCTATCATCCAAGAAACCATTTACATTGACTAGGTCTTTAAATCCCGAGTCTCAGTGCTGACAGTGGAGGTTTTTATGGACAACATATTTGTACAAGTCACATTTTTTGGGGGTACACGATTACTGTGATTCACTTATGAAATAATTTGCAACAAAAGCATTTAAGCCTACCAGATGTTTCATGGTACCCAAAATTAACACTGAGTTTGTTTCCTGATATTAGGTGAGAAAAATAAAGGACTTCATGGAACAGGAAGGAATTCCATGTAAAGACACAAGTTTTGCATGTTTTCCATGCAAATGAACAAAGACATACCTGACATTTAACACATGAAACCACAGCAATCTCTGAGAGTTACATTCAGCTTTTCCATGGAAACCATACAAAATTGTATACTAATACCATTGTGCTGCATGTGCTCTTTGTAATAAATTCCACCTTTGAAACTTTGCAATATCAAGAAGTTTGGTAGGGGAAGGGGCAGAAAATATTCAATTTAAGGGTATATTAAAATCCTTATTTTTTTCAAGGAGGGGTGATCATACCACATCTGGACATCTTCTTCACCTCTGATTTTTGGAGCTCAGTGAGTGACGTTAGTGATGAAAGCACTTTATGTAACTACAACTCTTTTGTCTGATTGTTAGCCAGGGAAGAGCTTAATGTCAGAAGCTCAGGAGTCATCCCCAACATCATTCCCATCATCCCAATTGCTGTCTATGGCAATTAGCTGGGGTAGCATATTCTGGCCCAGGTAAGGAGCAGCCATATGTGGTGGCAGTTGCCTGGCCCAGAATTGTGCAACTGCTACCAGAGACATGCACAATTGTGACTTGTGACTTGTGACCCACCATAAGCTTGTAGTGCTTGCACAGGCTTGAGCAGGAACCCGCAAGAGGGGAAGTCATACTCAACAATAGAGCTTATGGAGAGAACTATTCCACCAACAGCCTGCATTGCATATATCATGCTATACTAAATTAAGTTCCAGTGAGTGGTTTCTTTAGATGCAAATGTAAAAATGTCAGCATAGTGTAAAACTGCCCTGTTGGCAGAATCTCTTTCAGCGAAACTCCTGCCTGACAACCCTGCAGTTCCACTCTACCCAGTGGTAAAAGGGCAAGCAAAGGGAGGATGGAGTCAGGTGTCTGAGTGTAGAAGTCAGCAGAAAAACTGGAAAAGAGTTCAGGTGTGAAACTGTTTCAGACACTAGGCTTGGGGACTTTCCCTCCAGTGGATAAAACTGGCGGAGCAGCTGGAAATGCCACTGTTAAATGCATTCAGAGAGAACTGGGTTTTGTAAAGGGGCTGTTGCATCTTAGGAAAGGGCCAAGGAAACCAATGGCCCCTTTCAGAGTGTAGGGGGAGTGAGAAGCTGTCAAGTACCAACACAAAGATAAGTGGGTGAGATTCTCTGATCTGTTAAGACCCCTTTGGTAATGCAAACTGGCCTTAAAATGACCAAAGTTGGCCAGAGGAGAATTCCTCCTGCACAAGGACTGTACAGTAATGGTGGAAGTTAGAGCAGCAAGGCGCTATCTCTGGGAACTGTGGAATGTAGAACCTAAACAGCTTCCAAGAACAAAAAGTGTTGTTTAAAACACCACTTAGGTTACTAAATTATAATCACATCGTTTACAATCACTGAAGAGCAAGTACATGAATAGTAAAGGTCATAATCCCTTTTGGATAGTGCAGATAATAAATACACTCTTTTAATCCAGCATAAAGGACTGAATAGTTAATCACCACACAAAAATTCTGATTTATGGCTTGTGGGAGGATTTTTAATGCATTATTTTCATTACACAATTTCTATATCTAAAAGCATCTCCTCCCAAATTTTCCTACATTTTCCGGGATGTCACTCATTTCAATTCCAAAGTTACCCAGGTTCAACACAAATTTGGTGTCCCCTAACTATTTTGATGTAATTAGTTTCAGGAATAGAATAAAGAATCATGAAACTGAGGTGACAGAAAGAGTTATGTACGATAATTTGTAAGTGCTATTCTAAAAGAAGGAATCCCAGTTTTTTCCCATGCGAATAATTTTTGTGTCCTTCATTCTGGATCTTTGCTACATGCTGAAATCCACATTTGGGCCCTGTCAGGTTTTAGAGGTACAATCTAAATATTTTCTGCTCAGGGTTGCTCTGATGTTCTTGGCTAACATGTCCTCCTTCCCAGTTATTTTACAGTTTTCCGTGTGCTAATTGGCTGCTGCTCTCCTCCCCAGACCTGTAATTATGTTGCATGCCACAGTGATTTAAGTTCCTTGGGTTGAAAGGTGCTATTTCAATCTAAACGATCATTGATAGTTGCAGTCAATGATCAGAGAGGTACTGAAACGGTGCAGAAAAGGAAATGTACTAAAAGCTTCCTCCACTCATTTCTTATGTAGAGGGGAGCCTGCGCCTGTGGATGTTGGAGAGAAAGGAAGGTGCTGCCTCAGCAGTATGGTACCCTCCTTCTTCAATTCTGCAGTAACTTCCCATGAGGGATTTGCAGGATCCTAGCTTACTTCTTCAGATAAGAAGTGGGTCAGACCAACGGTCCACCTAGCCCAGTATCCTGTCTTCTGACAGTAGCCGGTGCTAGATGTTTCAGAAGGAATGACCAGAACAGGACAATTATTGAGTGATCCACCCCTTGTTGTCTAGTCCCAGCTTCTAGCAGTCAGAGGTTTAGGGACACCCAGAATATGGAGTTGTATCCTTGACGATCTTGGCTAATAGCCATTGATGGACCTATCTTCCATGAACTTATCTAATTCTTTTTAGAACCCAGTTATACTTCTGGCCTTCATAACATCCCCATGGCAGAGAGTTCCACAGATTGACTGTGTGCTGTATGAAGAAATACTTATGTTTGTTTTAAACCTGCTGCTTATTAATTTCATTGGGTAACCACTGGTTAGTGTATTATGTAAAGAGGTAAATAACACTTCCTTATGCATTTTCTCCACACTATTCTTAATTTTATAGACCTCTGTCCTATACCCCCTTAGTCGTCTCTTCTCTAAGCTGAACATTCCCAGTCTGTTTAAACTCTCTTCAAATGGAAGCCATGTCATATCCCTAATTATTTTTGTTGCCCTTTTCTGTACTTTTTTCAATCGTCATATTTTTTTTTTTTTGAGATGGGGTGACCACAACTGCATGCAGTATCCAGGGTGCGGACATATCATGTATTTATATAGTGGTATTATGATATTTTCTGCCTTCTCTGTCCATTTCTAATGCTTCCTCACATTCTATTAGTGTTTTTGACATCCTCTGCACATGGAGCGGATGTTTTCGGAGAACTATCCACAGTGACTCCAAGGTTCTTTTTTGAATGCTAACAGCTAATTTAGACTCCATCATTTTGTATGCAGAGTTGGAATTATGCTTTCCAATATGCATTACTTTGCACTTATCAACACTGAATTTCATCTGTCATTTTGTTGCCCAGTCACCCAGTTTAGTGAGATCCCTTTATAACTCTTCACAGTCTGCTTTGGATTTAGCCATCTTGAGTAATTGTGTATTGTCTGCAAATTTTGCCACCTCATTGTTTATGGCTTTTCCATATCATTTATGAATATGTTGAACAGCACTGGCCCCAGTACAGATCATTGTGGGCACCCACTATTTACCTGTCTCCAGTAAACTAGCCTTTTATTTCTATCCCGTTTCTTAACTTTTAACTAGCTACTGATGCATGAGAGGACCTTCCCTCTTATCCCATGACTACTTACTGTGCTTGAGAGCCTTTGGTATGGGACTTTGTCAAAGGCATTTTGAAAGTCCAAGTTCACTCTATCCATGGACCATCCTTGCCCACATGTTAGTTAGCCCCCTCAAAGAATTCTAATAGATAGGTGAGGCATGATTTGCCTTTACGAAAACTGTGTTGACTCTTCCCCAACATATCATGTTCATCTATGTGTCAGATAATTCTATTCTTTACTATCGCTTCAACCAACTTGCATGGTACTGAAGTTAGGTTTACCAGTCTGTAATTGTCAGGATCACCTCTGTAGCCTTTTTTAAAAAACTTGTTTTACATTAGCTATCCTGCAGTCATCTGGTACAGAGGCTGATTTAAATGATAGGTTACATACAACAGTTAGTAGTTTTGCAATTCATTATTTGAGTTTCTTCTTGGGTGAATACCATCTGGTCCTAGTGACCTTGTTCCAAAAATTCCTCTATTGTGCCAAAAAACATTCATTATTGACTGAGCAATCATTATTCACATTACCATAATTATTAGATTGTCTAGTAATTACATAATGTAAATAATTGGCACCCTATATCTCTAACTACAAAAGCTTTTGCAAGAGTGCAAATTGCTTCCTGGATTGCTTGTGAGGATGCTCATAAATGCTAAAAGTTCATGGTTTGCAAAGGTAACAGTTTGAAGCTGTCAGAATGATTTTTGTCAAGCTCTTCTCTCTTCTAAAGTGTATTATGTTTCAATTATAGCTTTGCTATTTCATATATGTTATGAATCATAAGTCATAAATCATTAGCAAAGGTAGTAAGCTGACATACGTATATGGTATGAAACCAATGTATGCTCTGTCATGGTCCAATTATAGAATAGAGTTTCTGTTAGAATATAATCCATGGTTAATCTTGCTACCTTGAAAAATACAAATGGAAAGGTCTTTTTTCTGCTCCTAGAGACTGCACAAATATATAGGCATTGTTGTATTGTGTATGGAAATGCTGAGTAAGCACACAGTTTCATTAACGTGTATCTTAACATCACCCACCTACTCTTCACGACATAGTAGATAATATTCCTGCTTAAAAATACAGTGTTTATATTGGGAATTGACAGATTGGTTTAGCCAAAATAAGAACTTCCCTGAAAATTTGCATAAAACTGAAATTGTACTTTTCATGAGGTTCAGATGTATTGTTACCTTTTCCCATTATGTTTATATTTTGGATGCCTCTTCTGTTCTTTTTCCAGGCCAATATAGGAAACAGAATTACCAGTGCACTGCTTATCAGATTGCAGTCCACAGAATATCTGTGACCCAGCTAGAAGCAGAAATTGCTGCTGGAATTCTCATGAGAAAACCAGCTCTCACCTGACAAAGGGCCCGATCCTGCTCCCATTGACGTCAATGGCAAAAATCATCCAAAGGGATTGGGCCCAACTGCTGTAGACCTAAAAGTGGTGAATAAAAACTATGGTTTTGCATTGAATAACTGCTCTGTAGTGTGTTTACCCAAACTTAAACCAAACTTTGAACTATTTGAGATTTGCCCATCACTAACAGTTATTTTTTACCTTTGCATCCCCTTATTCCCAACATAGTCACATTCTGCCTCCAGCGGCCTTTATAGCTTAGGGCTAGATTGTGCAACCATTGAATATTTTGGAGAGCACTCAAGTAGTCCAACTGCTGTCAATGGGACAACTACTGTGGGCAAGTACTCATCAATGTAAGAATTACACTGAGTGATTACATGTACACCAGGGAGGTTTTTTTATGTCCCTTTCACTACTGTAGTGATTACTCATGTTTTGCTCTAATTATTATTATCTTTCTGTGGAGCAATAGCAACTGTGGGGGCCTTGCAGGCATGTTCCTCATTGGAGGAGAAATCAGTGATGCAAACTCTAGAAACATACTTAGTCTAACTTGTTTGTTTTACATTATATGCACCAGTCCTGGAACAGAGGTGGTGACAAACAGCATGAAGGCCATCCCTTTTTTCAGGAGTCTCAGTGCCAGTGCCTGGTTCCTAGGGATCAATTCTGCCCCAAGACTGATTCTAGTGAGAGAAATGAAGGCAGATAGCAAATTCTACTGCTGATTGCCACAGGTCCCTTAGCCAGAAATTGCATCACAAAACCAACACAGCATTTGTTCAAACTGTGTACCACTCAGACACTAAGGGCTTGTGTATACAGCTTAGTGCACAGCACAAAGTGTACTGTGGTGTAAATCTACAATACTCTAGTGTGCCACAAAATAACTGGCTGTGTGGACCCTGCTGCTGTGTACAAAAAAATTCAATGCGGTGCTTTAGTATGTCAGAGTTCACTAGGAAACTTTTAGTGCCTGCTAGCAGTTAGTGTGTTGCATGCTAGAGCACTGTAGGTTTACACCCCAGCATGCTGTGCATTCTCTCTCCGTACAGACATGCTCAAAGAAAAAAAACTTATATGTAACAGTGCCACAACAATATTATGATATAAAGGCTCCCTT
Source organism: Caretta caretta (assembly GCF_965140235.1). Taxonomy (NCBI): domain Eukaryota; kingdom Metazoa; phylum Chordata; order Testudines; family Cheloniidae; genus Caretta; species Caretta caretta. The sequence goes on from NC_134207.1 coordinate 169,716,908, forward strand.
AAGAAGTCAATGTGGGGTGAATGCCTAGTTCTCCAGTGTGCCTTTGGAAATCTCCCTCTTAAAGGGGCTTTTTAAACTTTCCCTAATGGTGCATTATAGAATAATTGGTTGATTTGAAAAGGTCGGAAATTATCCAAATTATTCACCTTTTGGAAAGAGTTGCTTTAGAAATTTTGTACTGCTCTAAAACTGCTTATTACTTAGATGTTGGAAAAAGTATGTGTTTTTAAAAACATAGCTCCGAGTGGAGAGCCAACTTGAACTTTAATCCATCATTTCATGCTGAAATGAAACACATTGTACTGTGTCCTTGGAAACCTTCTTCCCTGTCCCCCCAAAATAGATATACACTGTACAAACTTTTATTAATGTCTTCAATCAAATTGTACTTGGATTATTGTGAAACTTACTTCTGTTTAAAATTGCAGTGTGTCTGGAATTCCAATTATATTTGTATGGAATGAATTTCATGGTTAAGATGCAAACACAAAACAAAAACTACCGAATTTGCCTTCATTTTGGCATTTTACATAACTATTACATTAATAAAAGGATACAACTGTAAATTATGATTTCACAGCCTGAAATTATCTAGAAAATAACTGCCTGTTTGGGAAGGAGGACTACTGATTAAAAACAAGCTGGAGAGCTTTGATTCTTTCACATTTCAGAGGAAGAACTTGGAGAAAATAAATCCCTGTTGCTGAATGCAATTCCTACAATTGAACGTACCTTACATAATAGTGTATAGGGGGTGCAAGGTCACGCAAGTTTTCAGTTACAGAAAGAAAATAGCTAAGAAACTGAAGCATATGTTTTGCCATTGTATATCACTCTTAATACCCTTCCCAGCTAAATATCCTCTTTTATGCAAGCTTTTTGCTTAGGCTTTTCTTTACTTCTTTAGAAATCCTTTAATAAGACAGCCAGATAAAGTGGTTTTGGGAAGAATTAATGTCGCTTAAAAAACTGCTGCAGGAAGTGGACAGTCAGTTTGAGGGAGAAAAATCGCACAGATGGACTTCTCTACTGGCTTCTAGATTACACAGCAATATTTAATTGAAAACCTTACTTCATACCTATGGAAGCTGCAACCTCAAAGAGGGATTTAAGAGCAATAACATTCAGGTGCAGTGTTTAAACATACATCAGAAGTACTGGTTTCAGAGTAGCAGCTGTGTTAGTCTGTATCCGCAAAAACAAAAAGGAAGTACTTGTGGCATCTTAGAGACTAACAAATTTATTTGAGCATAAACTTTCGTGAGCTACAGCTCACTTCATCGGATGCATTCACTGTGCATCTACATTTTGCCAGAGCAGATTAGCTTGACGACTGTTTTCTGAGATTCTCTGTCCTTTACATCCATGCAGTTTGTAACAAGGGATGTTAAATAAATTTTAAGTAAAGGCAAGAATCTCATTATGAACACAGTTGAATTTCTCCAAATTTACACAAACTAAGATCAGAGTCTAGCTTTTAAGGATAGGAACTTAATCATGTCATAAACTAATCAAAATAAATTAGTTTCACCTCTAGTATGCCTCTATGTACTAGGAAGTAGGCCATATCATGTCATCGATATTTTTATAGCAGGTTTCCCCATTGATTTCAATGAGGAGCTGTGCATAAGAGTGGATAATATTATGTGGCCAAACGTAGTATTCCATGAATAGAGAGGAGGTGAACAATTCTGTGGGTATTTCTGCCTACAGAAGTTAATTCTGGCCTTTGGGGCATGTTCACTTTGGGTGATGTCACAAACTCCACATTCCCTCCAGGATAAACCATCCATCAGATGTTGGTCTGTGTAGATGTGACAAGCTACAAGCATGCAGGTAGAAACCCACCCAAGTAAGCTGCTAAAAGATTTGGCAGCTACTGCTGAAATTGTACTGAGGAGCAGACATTCAAGGCTCAATTTCCCAACAATCAAGCTTAACATGAAAATGTGAAGTTGGCTTGCAGGTAGATGGAGAGATGCCCAGTGGGAGAGGAGGAAGGAGAATACGAGAGGGGAATTCAGTCAGACCTCAGCATTTCATGCAGTGGAAGATGGTGACTTTTTTGACAGATAAGGCACAAATCGCACAAAAGTTCTTTCCTCTCCAGGCACTACCCAATGTATAACTTAATAGCTGTTAAAAGCTTTACCTTATTTATAGTGAAGAAGCAGCATGCAGACCTGGGGGCTGGAGCTGCCACCATTGGCTCCTTGTGCGCCTGCACAGGGCCTGCCATGTGGGGGAGAGGACCAGCAAAGCACAGGGTGCAGGTCCCATCCCTGCCCCCTGCAAACTTCCTGCAGCCCGGGCTTAATTGCTAAATCCCACTGCGGCTTCACCAAGCAGTGGTTACCTCAGCAACATCCTTATAACATGGCTCCTGGGTATGGTAAATTGACATGGTAACAAGGCAGCTTCCTGAGGCGCTACTAGCTATAGCAGGATTTGAGCATTGTGCCTCACTACATTCTTTGAACTTTCTAGCATTGTGTTTTGCTACTGGAGAGAGTGAATTGTGATACTTAAACCAAATCATAATGTGTCCTTAAATCTGTATGTATTTCTCATTTAAACAAAAAATATGCAACATATTTTTGGGGAGTCTTGCTTAGGCTGTGCCTCATTTGCCTGAACTGACGAGATGCCCTGATTTTATGTATGGTCTGTCTATACTGCAAGCGGGACAGCATAGGTAGGCATCCCGAAGCTAGCATTGATTCAGCCAGCTTGCTAAAATTAGCAGTGTAGCTGCAGCACCAGAGTTGAGGGCACTGGGTAGTTGCCTAAGTATTCACCCAAAGTCCCGGGTGGGATACTATTCAGGTGACTAGCCTGTGATGCTGCAGGCACAATAATATTTTTAATGAACTGGTTTGGTCAACGTTAGCTCGGATATGCCCATACATGCTGCATTCGTGCTTCCCCATTGTGACACAGACATACCCATAATGATGGATTTTTCTTCCCATCTCTGTATTTCTGGTGTCAATTAAAAAAAAAAAGGTTTAGAGATTTATTTTTCTCATCACCATAACAAAGTGATGCCTTACAAAAATATAACAAACACATGCGTACGCTACCCGTACTTGACAAAGTAGAAAATTCTATCCCCTAATCACTTGGCTTTAGTGTGAATACTCAGGCAAAGGTATGACTTTAGTGATACTCCTTGCATTGTACCCAAAGGTAGCAAAGCCTGGGTTCTGACATAGCGGAAGAAAAAGCAGATTTCACATTCATAGATGCTCTTCTGAATAAACCTCATAGGAATTGGTGTGTACAGACCACTGTTCTGGTCCACATGGCAATATTCCATCTCGGACAGTGGCCAGATGCTTCAGAGGATGACTCATGATACCTTATAATAGAAAATTATTAAAAAGTCTGTCCTTAAGGGAAGTTTTTTCATAACCCCATCAGTTCGACTTTTACCCTGAAGTGTGAAGGTTTATATCCCATATTTTAATCCTACTTTATGTTATCATGGATATTCTCATTTGCATAAGTGCCTAATCCTCTTTTAGCCCTACAAAACTCTTGGCCTCAGAGATGTCTTATGACAGTGAGTTCCATGGGATAATGGTGTTGTATTTCCTTTAGCAATGGCAAGTTTGTTGCCTTTATTTGAATTATGAGAAAGGATAAATAGGAGTACCTGATTTACACTTTCTACATTATTTATTAATTTACATATGTGTGCCATTTTCCCTTTAGTCTCCCCTGTAAACTAAACAGTCCTAATATTTTTAGTTCTCTCCATAGAGAGGTCTTTAAATATTGCCTCTAAATATTTGTTCCATCTCTGGACCTATTGCACTTTTACTATATATTTTCTGAGGAAGGGAAACCAGAAAAGAATACAATATTTAAGGTACGAGAATACAACTGATGTATACAGTGGTATTATAACAGTATCATGTTATTATAAGTATTTTCTTTCCTGTCCTTGATGCATCCTAACACCTTGTGTCCTTTGTCTTAAAAATGAGAGTTGTGTGTAAAAGATCTTTACAGAAAAGATTTGACCAGTTCCACACCTGGCTTCAAATTGTATTATATCTCCTGTTGCTAGGACTCCACCACACATGATAGTTGCGACTCTGTAGACTGGTTAAAGCCCAGAACTTGCTAATACAATAGCGAGAGAAAAGAAAAAAATCATTAATTTTAACTTAGCATATGCAAGCAGTCACAACAGAAGTGCTTGCTTGCTCATGCAATCAGAGAACAGAAACAATACCAGTGGTTTATCTGGCCAGTTGTCAAGAGTGTGCTGACTCTTTAAGCACAAGCCTAGATCCAATTCATCCACATTCCACTTACTGGCCCTTTAAAAACACATCTTCCAGAAACTATAGTCCTTTGAAGGTCCCATGTTTGCAGACTGGAGGAGAGGCCTGCCGGGGGAAGGGAGCCTGGACATAAAAGAGCTGCCTGTGTTTCAGGAGAATGCGAGATGTAAGGAGTTTCTCTGTGGTGGACTAGGAGAGAGACCTGGGAAAGGAGTGGTGACAGTAGCAGAAAAGTTGGGGAGAAGGTCTGGGAGGCTGTCAAGCAAGGCACTGTTGAAGGTGTCTGTGGTGGGAAGCCAAGAACAAGTGGACAGGTGCCTAGCAGGGTATTAGGGTCTTGGAGCCAAAGCGTAGAGTAGATGGAGGTCCCAGCTCTCCTATGGTACCACATGTGTTGCTGATTGGAAAACACCTGCAACCAAGGAAAAGGAGTTGGACAAGAAGCTGTGGCCTCGTGAGGATAAAGTGTTGTTACACCCCAAAGAGGGCAGAAGACAGACAGGCCCTGTGAGTTAGCAAGAGGTGGAAAGAATGTGTCTCTCATTAGTTTGGCTGGATGCTAAATCCCAAATCTCCTGCCCAGTTACTGGGAGACTGTGGACCTGCAGAAGTGAACTAAGACATTGAGGGAAAGGGAAACTGAGGTGGGGCCACCTGATACTGCAACAAGGTAAAATGACCCTAGCATACCAGTCATGCATAATCTGAATTAAAAATAAATTTGGGGACATTGAAATCTGCATGCATATGTTCTGCAAATAACTACATTAATAGAATACATTATTAATTGTGAATTATGCTCATATCTCCAATCTCCAGTCACTTAAGGATATGAATAAGAGAAACTGTCCATCAGCTATAGACTTGTGCACACTAAGCTCACCAGCAGACTGAGCCAATGCTAATAAAGAAATCATTTACATTGACTATTCATGCAGTTTGAGTGGATAAGAACCTTATACTAAAGCAACGCATCTCTGGCAAGCTGGCTGATCCAAAACAGACACAAAGGTCCAAATTTCACTCTCAGTTATACTAATATAACTCCAGTGAAGATTGTTGGTTTTCCTGAGAGCGGAATTTGGACTAAGCTGTACAAAATAATTATTTATCTTTTTACTCCCAAGCACTACTTGACATTGTAGAGCGTCAAGCATAGCTTTGAGAAACTATGCCAACCAATTGAACTAATAAGCAATGAACAGCAAGTGACAGAATGAAGTTGTTGGAAAATAATTACCATGTGGCTAGTGGAGGTTCGATTCAGAAGAAACAGAGGTGATGGTGGTGGTTTAGCAAACTGGTTGGTAGATTTGGTGGAAAAGCAATTTGCCCCTCGAGCTGAGGGGTTTATTCCCTACATGTTACTCGAGTTCTCAGTATTGGAGCCTTATTAGACTCTCAGTTGTTGTTGTTGGATGACCAGGTTGCAATAGCAGCACCCGGGAGAGTATGTTTCTTTTAGTGTGGCTGGGCAGCTGGGACTTCCTCTTTTAGATTTAGCCTATTTCATATTGAGATTGAACGATGGCCGGGCACTCTTTTTATGGCTGAATCTTAAGTCTATTCAGCTGCCTTATTGTTAAGTGGGGTGTCACATCTTAAACATATTGCACCAGTGCTTTTTGGTCTGCTGTGACTGCCTGGGGGGATTCAAGTAGAGTTTAAGGTATTGGTTTTGGCCCCAAATGTTCTGGCTACTGACTGTGTGAGGGCTCATCTCATCCGAGATCAGTGGAGACACTCAAGTTAGAGATCCTCAGTTTCAAAATGGAAGGAAGGCTTCAAGGAGGCTTTTGTCCCTGAAGTCCTTGCAGCTTTGGATCTTGGTCCCCTTTGATATGAATGAATTCACCTGAAATTGCTGATTCATGCTTCAGTGTCTATCCTCCTACTGGGCTTTTGTGTAACAAAGTGATGTCTGATGATCACTCCTTGGAGAAGGGTGGGATATTTGGGGGGTTTTTTGTAAGGGTTTATGTGACTATCTCTTGGTATGGTGGGGTTCATTGCTGGTCCAGTCTTTACGTTACAACTGGTGCTTGTGAAGAAATGGCAAAGGTACCCACAGCCTGTAATAGGAGAGAACTAATAAACAATATAATATGTGACTATGAAACCAGGTGCCAACTTATTCCCAAAACAGAAGTCTTGCCCAGCGTATTGGTATCAGTAACAATGTATCAGTTTCAGCAACATTCTACCTGTCCTGGCAAGTCACCAACTGCACTCTCTGAGGATGTATATGAGACAGACAGTGTGTTATGCATTGGGGAAAAAATTGACACACAAAATGTTGGCCATTATGGATAATCTACAGTCTGTCTTGAAATGTGAAGCTATTTTTGAGTCTTATATGGTGTGCTTGCTATCATATCTTTCTTTTAGACACCTGTGGCTGGCCACTGTCAGCTGACTCAGGTTCTCAAGGCTTGGGTCGTGTGTCTGTTTAATTGTAGTATAGACTTCCAGGCTCAGGCTGTAGTACCCTGTGAGGGACCCAGAGCTCAGTCAGCAGCCTAAGCCGAGACGTCCACACTGCAATTAAACAGCCCCACAGTCTGAGCCCCATGAGCCCATGTCAGCCGGGATGGGCCAGCCTCGGGCTTTTAATTGCAGTGTGGACATACCCTAAAAGAAAAATAAGGTAATAAGCATGCCACAAGCTTTGTAGTTCTCATTTAACAAACCTGTCATGTTACTATAGGCTCCTGATTCTACAAGTTGGTCCACGCTGGCTTTGGACTCCACTCTGTAGAACAGCTTGCTAGGTTGGGGCCTTCATCTGTTTAGCAACCCGAAAGAAGTTTGATCAACTTCCAACTACTTCAGGATATTTGCAATGAACATAAATGTTTGTTTGGTAAGAGAGCTTTGTTATATTTTGAGAGCGGGAGCGATTATTATTTTGTTTTGTGGCTGATCCACAACTCTATTTACGGTGGGTTTATATATTAAAAAAAGGATGCCAACATCCAGTAGCACATGCTGTAAAACAGTGCTTTAAAACATGTGCATTCTGTTGGGATGTATAATCTATTTCCAGTACGATAATTACCATAAGGGAAGGAATCTCCGCTTTTGCTGCTTTGTCATTTACAGCAACATTTTAACTCCTTCAGCAGCTTTCAATTACTATTCATTATTATAGGCTGAAATTATAGTTTGTATTCTATTGGAGTTACAAAAGAAAAAAAAGGCCCCAAAGTTGCAAACACTTAAATGCATGAGTAAGTTTACTCTTATAAGTGCTATTTGAAATACTATTTCAATAGTATGGGATTACTGTTATAGTCCTATACTTTATATATGTGACAAATATAGGGCACCAAACTGCAAACACTTGCCTAAGTAGCCTCACTGAATCAGAATTAAACATTCATGCCCATTTTCTAGATTTCCAAAGCCTCAGAACTGAGAGGTGGTTAGTAATTGTCTTACAGTGTGATTAAAATGGATTAAACATAATTAGGCTGCTTTACTATTCTCATATCATGCCTTGTCTTTATTGCATATGATTGAGCTAAGTTATTTTGTAACAGCCACGTCTAATTATACTGTATGTGAGATGGATGAGGTGGAAAAGGAACAGTTGATGCCCTTAGCACTTACTTTATAGGTCTGTTGTAACTCATCTTTCAGATTTTGTAAAAACAGTTTCTAATTGTTTTTTCTCCCAAATAAATGATAGCTTTAATGTTCATGATTATTTTTTTAATTCAGACTGAATTTGTTTGCACTCTAGTGCCTTCTTGTTCTTACCCAAATTTGAGTTACACAAATTTCAAGTAAAATCGTAAGTGAAATGCAAAAGCAAATTACACCTGAAATGTTCAATATGGACCTTAATTCTGAATTCCTAATTCACCGAAAACTCCCCTGGGAATTTTGGATACACAAAGAATAAGGGACCTCATTTATAATGTACAAGTGTCATTTGTAAAGTCCTGATCTATAGCAACAATTTTCTGTGGGACTCCAGCCAAACGCAATGAGTCTGATTCTTCTCTTCTCAAACATACAGATCTCATACAGTTATAATTTTATAGATTTTCCATCTGAGTTTCTTGTGCCTTACTCTGTGTGAGTGAGATCAGAATCAGGCCCATCATTTTATTTAGGAGAAATATAGGCCCTAGTGCGGTCATTTACACTTGTGGAAAGAGAGTACAAAGTGGCTGTAAAGCCACTAATCAGTCCACATCCATGACATACTTGTGAAGAGATTTTCCATCTCTCTAAGCCCTATACAAGTGGAGTTGTGCTGATATGGAGGGCAAGTGGGAAAGTGGATGTGTTCAGGGCAGAAAGGGATGTAGCTGTATAAATAATACACTCGCTAGATTCTTGGTGCCAGTGTCTGGGTAAGATTACCATAAACAGCCTGCATAAACTAGAACAGCCATCAGCTCCCTCTGTTTTCCCATGCTAATGTAGCACACAATGTTTCCTTTGTAAAATAGCAGGTATTCCCATACAGAAGAAATATATGTTTAATATAAATCTCCACTATATGTGAGGAATTTTAAGATATATTTGGCATATTATAAAATTGACCAATTTTGTATTATCTAAAATATATAATATACACTGCAGATAAAGGATTCATATATTTATATATGAGATAAAATTGCTGAGCTTTAATTTGGTTTGTCACCACTGTGGAAGAGTCCAGACAAATCACCATAATGACACCATCTACCAGGAGGCAAAGGTTAGTGCAAGGCAAAGAATATCTAAGGGCATGCTCCACTATCGTTTCAGTTAGTGCTAAAGGTGGGACATACCCAACCCAGATAGTCTCCAGAGAAGTGGAGGAACTCCCAACCTGTGGAAGAGTTCACACAATCAGCTGATGGGGTGAGGTGACTGAAGAGTCAGGCTTACTCAATAGGTGGCTTGGACAATTTTACAAGCTAAGTTTGCTGCTGCCATCCACATCCACCTGGTAGAGTTTGGTAAAAGTGTGAGGCAAAGTCTGTGTCATGGCCTTGAACATTGCCTTGAATATCTGCCCTCTCTGTCTAGGAGGTGGAAATACTTTGAGTGGCCTTCTCTGGCAGCAGTGGAGCCTTGTCCTACTGTTACCAAGACATGTTAATATATAGCTTCAGCCAATTAATAATAGGGGCACTGTAGCCAGAGACGGGGGGAGGGAGGCAATTTGTCCCGGGCCCCACAGACAGGGCGGCTGGAATTCGATGGCGGGTCTTTCAGTCCCTCTCTTCCTCGGCGGCGGCACTTTGGTGGCAGCTCAATCTCTCCGCTTCATCTTTTGCGGCAATTCAGTGGTAGGTCCTCCTGTCCTCTTCTTTCTTCGGCGGCATGACTTGGGTTTTTCTTTTTTTTTTCTTTGCCGCTTAGGTGGCAAAACTAACTTTTTTTTATGGAAGGGGCCCCCAAAATTGCTTTACCCCAGACCCCTGAATCCTCTGGGCAGCACTGGCCAGAGACTCTTTGGGTCTTGGCAGTGTCCCAGATGTTTAGAGATCCAGATAGGGTGGTAATAATTGTTGATCTGCTGATCTGGGGTGATGAGTTACAACACAATGAGAGACTATATGGTGTTCTGCAGCATGCCAAGGGAGAGGGTAAAGGCCCTTAATTTGAAGAGGAACAAATGCTAGAGTGGGCTGAATCAGATTAGTTATGCAAGGGACACGCTCAGTGATAAAGGAGTTTGACTGATCTCAAGAAAAGCAGCTCTTTACGTGGAAATACCTAAGCAAATTCATCTCAAATTTCATGTCCACCATTCAGTGATAAACTAAAAGCCAGGCCTTAAGTGGAATCTTCTAGTGTTGACTCCTTTTCCCATGCTGACTACCACTGCAGAATCGGGGCCTTCATTATGAGTAGATGAAATATGAGATTAGAATGGAAAAGTTTATGATGCCACAACTATAGCTGCTGCTGCTCCCATTCTAATATAAGTTGCCTTCTTGTGCTAGCCTAGTTTTTAAGAGGTGTTCTTCTGTTGCTGGTACATAGCAGAGACTCCCTTGAATGAAACCTAACCAAACTAAACACTGTTTATTTTTGTAACTGAATCACTTTTGGAAATAAAACCCGGGTTTAAAATACTTGAAAAAATGGCTTCCCATCCTGAACTATTTTTGCAAAGCTTGTGAACTCCTGACCTCCCTCACCCAATAAGTCTGCAACACCTCTGATTTCTCAAGCCTCGCCTACGCCTAATTATAAAGTTGATATTTTGGTTGTTTGCATAGGACCAACACATTTAAATTTATTTGTATAGTTTTAAGATACTTAAACACCCAACATGTGTCATGGCATCAACCTGAAAACAGTTAAAAGGAAGTGTATCATTCAGATGAATGCCAAAGTCAACCTTTTGTGGCAAAAGACACTGTCAGTGAATCAGAAAAAATACAAGAGTTATGCCAAAGAGAAGACATAAGAGAATAACTTTAAATATGCCTTTAAAAATCCAACCAAATCTCATTTTGTTTAACATTCTGTTCTGCTATGTCATATTATTTTGTGTCCCATTTGTCAGGATAAGTGGTCAGTAAACAAGACAAAGGTCACATACTTTAATATTATTAAAATGTTCTCTAAACATCCCCTTTAGTTCAACAACTTAGTAATCTTGTTATTGGTCAAACATTTACTGTATCGTCTGCAATGTTTAAAAATATCTGTAGCATTATCGTCGGAAAAAATGTCTAAAACTTTGTTAGACCAATTTTATTTTTATCTATTTTTTTCCTTTCATCTTCATTTTCGGCTAAGAGAACCCTGAATTGTAGATGCTTAAGAATGCTATTTAGAAAGGTTACTGAGTTCATTTCGGGCCAAATTGTGAGATATTCTTTCCAGTCAGACTTTAATTTAAAAGGGGGACTTGTTTCTGGTTTCTGCTTCATTGCACAATTAGAAATGAGAGTTCCATACTATGGTCTCCAAATCGCACAATTGGCTTTATTTCTCCCTGCCTTAAGCAGAACCTGCAGTACCACCACTGGCTGCGTGTGTCCTTGAGGAAGACAAATGATCCTGCTTTCCAAAGATAAAGATAATAAGGAACTCCAGTCTCTAGTAAAACTTCAAACATTACAATACTGTTACTTGATGAAAGCATTTTGTGAAACGTTTATTGTATCGTACAAAAATATTTTGCAAACATTCATATTCCAGGTAATCTGGATGCTGGTTTCACCATGTAAATGCCCTCTTTTATTCTTATTTCATGAAATTTCCTGTAAATTTGGTTTTCATAGTATAAATGTTTGACTTTTCTTTGTAGGAATGCTCAATACTCATTTACAAAGCAGGGTTTTCTTGCACAAAATTTACTAATCATTATTATGTTCAATGCTATGAACCATTAACCATTTGCAAATTTGTTGTTTATAAAGTTTCAGTTGCCAGGATGTAGAAACAATACCAAATAGTTCAAGAAAACAGATAGCAAACAACCAGTAGGCTGAGATTTGTTTGTTCAAACTTTTCAAAAAATATGAATAACGACTAGAACTCAGGATCATTTTGCAAACTTTTTGTTGCTGCTCTTTAGAGCAGTAGTAGATCTCAAAGCCTTTCAGGTTGATTTTTCTGTTGGAGAAGAAATCACTGTTGGGGAGATGGTATTTTCTTAGTGTGATTTGTTTTATTCTAATTAAATATATCAATCTTTAAACGCAGTCACAAATAATGAAGGCAAAGCTGTCTTCCAGGAATCTTAGCCCTAACATCAGTGCCAGTTTCTCCAAGAGTTAGTCTACCTCAAGAATTGGCTCTAGTTAGAGTGATAAAGGCAGAGGGCAAACTCTTCCGCTGTTTGCCACATCTCCTCCAAAAGAAGCTGCATTACAAACACTAACAGTACAATTCCTTCAATAGCTGTATACTACTCACACAATGAGAACAAGAACTTATGTATATCAGCATGTCCAGTGACTCCTGCTATAACACTATTCACAGCCACACAAAAGGCCAAAATTCATCAAAATGTATTTGTGATGAATAACTAGACCAGATCTAGTATGAGGATAAATTCATGGTGGGTTTTATTTATTTTTTTCAAATGAGTGGAATGCTCATGAAATATGCCACACAAACAGTCCTAGACTGGCTTCACTTTCTGTCTACAAAACATCTATGACACTGCTAGAAGTACTGCAAGCTTTCCCACTCTGTCCTGACAATGTCCTTCCACCTGATCCAGAGGGACCATCCTTTGGGTGAGAGGTGCCTTCAGACAGTAAGATCTTCAGAGCAAGAAACAGTTAACTTGTTTGGTGTAGATGTGTGTTTTGTATACTGTATACTTATGGTGCTATATATCAATACTGAAGATGATTGTTTAGTATCCATGACCATCCAGTCCTTCTTCTTTTTGCTGGTACTGTCATCATAGGAGCCAGTTATGACGGTGTTTTTTTGTGATGGGGTGTACTAGGAGCTGACTCCACTAACTTGCTATACAATATAGCACTACTGAAATCTTTGACCAAACTTGGAATTTCAAACCTTAAAAATAGAATATGATCATTTTACTGATTGTAAATCAGCATTCTAGCCCGCTTCCCATCTCAGATCTCAGATGTATTCTTCCAGAGGCTTCCTTTTCTTCATACACGAGTGCACAAACACACACACTTGTCTTTGAGAACACCCCTCCACAATCTAATTATAGATGGTCCTTATGTTAGATAAATCCATCTGTAAAGAGAACTGTAATGGTTAACTCTTAACCATTTAACTCTGTAATTATCCTGAATTACACAAATGTAATATATAAATATGCTTAGTAAATGTGGTATTGTAATCTGCTACTAATGTGGAGAAAAGGAATACAGCAGAAAACAACTACATTTCAAAGTTCTCTCTCTGAAATGATGCCCTCTGTTTTTTCTGATTGTAGAATGCAGAAATTAAGTAATGCAAAGCAAGGTGTTAGACCTAATCCTGCTCCCACTGAACTCAAAAGATAGTTTTTTCATTAACTTCAATGGGAGCAGAATTCAATTATTAGATTATCCATGGTGCTGTTCTGGGATAGTAAGATACTTAGGAGTGAGCCAAATTAGGTGTAGTATCTTCCAGATATTGGATATAAACATTCATGTTCAGATGAATTATATAAATGATACAAATATTAAAACTACCTTGAAGACTTATTTCTTAAGCTTTCTGTCTGTCGGTGTTGGTTGTTAGAGCACGTTCAATGAATAGTTGTGAGTTTAGTTCATTTTTCTGCTTGTGAATGCATACTGAATGCATACTAAGCAAGGCTTCAGTTCAGCAACTGGATCCTCCAAGATTGTATGATAGGCAGCCAATCCTGAGTTCTACAAATGAGCTGAGTGAATAATGAAATTTCAGTTCAGATTAAAAGATACCCAAAATGAAAAACCTGAAACAACTCTCATTCATAGTGTATGCTCGTTTGTCAAAGGATTATTGACAAAAATGTACACAGATATTAAAATTATTATAGCGTAGAAACCAGAGATGTCACATACAAAATCAGAAAGGAAAAATCTGAGAAGCTAGAGGATGCTTAATTCTTTTTAGAGGCCATTATTCTTATACTGGGGATTAGCCTGCACTATCTAATGGTAGTGGTAGCCACATTTGAAGGCATGTCCTGGGACTAACCCAGTTACAACACCACTGCGAGAGGCAGCCAGCTGTCATTCGTGAATGTTGTCTAAAAAATGCCTTAAAAATAACCTTCAGGCTTAAATGAGATGCCATCTAAGGTAGGCTGAAATAAACACATTTCAGACCAGTGAGTGTGTGTCTATAGCTCTCATTATTTTTTTTATAACTGTTTTGATAAACCTTTGGTAGGAATTGAAAAGCTTAAGACCATCACTTCAGTTGTAATTGGCACTTGTGATACTTACTGCAGAGATGCTTTTTTTCCCGTTGCTGTTCATTTTTAGATGGCAATAGGAGAAATGTTGGAAAAAGCACATTACCAGCTGCGCCTCCACAGTTTGGTGAAACATGCCAGTGCTTATCATGAGCCAGAAATAACCCAATAACCTAAAAACACTACAAGTAAAGCCTTTCTCATGGTATTTCCATTTCCTGCCATGTTTTAACACCACTGTGAGAGTACATCCCAGAGTTATGGCCTGATCTCGCTTCCCTTTTGGGTTGCTGAAAAAACAATTGGTTTCAATGGGAGCATTGTGTCTGGCTCACAGACTTTTCAGTGCATGAATCAGATGCCGTGTCGCTGAAGCTTGTCTTTTATAGCATCTCAATCAACCTGGCCATTAGTTCTGAACGTTTTTGTGAAGATAACCATATTTGTAAATATTGCCATGAAACTAGAATGTGCTAGCTGGGAAGCTTCACTCAGAGCTTCACTCCCCGGAGTTGCCTTTAAGACAACATATGATACAAAGGGTCCCTAAATACTCACTCTCTGGTCTGGTAGAAAGGATGTGCAATTCATATGAATTAGGCCAAAATCCTGTGCACCCACTCACTGCTCTCCACCCTCCCCAAAGCTCCTCCCCCAGCTGCCAATCAGCTGTTTGGCGGCGCCTCTAGTCATCCATTTAGCAGTGTCCTGATCAGCTAACGGGGGTGCTGCCAAACAGTTGAGGGGGGAGGGCACCCACTATTTTTTTTCTGTGGGTGCTCCAGCCCCAGAGCACACACAGAGTGAGCACCTATGCTTATTGCTGCTCCAAAAATATCTGTGTTCTCTCCTCCAGGACCTACTGTTATGATAGCAGTCAAATAATGGTTCTGGATGTGATGGAAGATGTTATACACACACATACTCTGAGAATAAATCATGTAAAGCTTGCATATGCCATATGGGCCTGGCCTTGCAAGCCTTACTCATGTGTTTAGTCCTTTCATGGGACTACCTGCGTGAATAAGGGCTTCTTGTGGGAGTAAATACAATCAGTCCCTGCATGTGTTTCATCTTGAATAAACTTCTGAAGTTGCTTTAACTAACTGGAGACAGATTATGCCCTAATGATTCACTGCCTTGATATGACTGCTCCCCAATTTTGGATCCATATCTAGATGCAAACTCAGTTTCACAGCCTATGCCTTCAGTATCTTTATAATCAAATCCAACAGTTATTAAATTGTAATTATCAAGGCTTACAAATCTGTAAAACAGACTTAAGAGTAGTTGAGGAGCTGGGAGAACTCCTACATGGTGAAGTTAATTGGCAAGGTGTGGGTAATCCCAGCAGCCTTGCAAGCAGACACCAACATCACCGTATTTTTTGAATGCTTTCCCCAGCTGGCCTTCCAGTATCACCCCATCCTGTCTCTACTAATCTTCATCCAAATGGCTTTCATCTTCTGTCTCTATCACTGCTAGACACTAGGAAACTACTGACAATGCATTGTCAAAGATCAGAGACAAACATATCCCAATACATTTCTGTGAATGATGCAAAATAAAGACTATAATCCGTAACGACAAACATATACACAATTTGGCGGTCTAAGAATCCAACACTCATTAGGAGCTGAGGAACTTGAAAATAAATACATAAATAAATAAGCTGACTTTGTGCCAGATCCTCAGTGTAAATTGGCATAGCTCCCTCAAAGTCGATGGATTGATGCTGTCAAGGTTCCCTCCCCACTCTGAACTCTAGGGTACAGATGTGGGGACCCACATGAAAGACCCCCTAAGCTTATTTCTACCAGTTTAGGTTTAAAACTTCCCCAAGGTACAAATCCTTCCTTGCCCTTGGACGGGTACTGCTGCCACCACCAAGTGAGGTAGACAAAGATTCAGGAGAAGGACCACTTGGAGTTCCTGTTTCCCTAAAATATCCCCCCAAATCCCTTCACTCCCTTTCCTGGGGAGGCTTGAGAATAATCTACCAACCAAATAGGTAAACCAGGTGAGCACAGACCAGACCCTTGGTTTTTAGGACACTAAAAACCAATCAGATTCTTAAAAACCAGAACTTTATTGTAAAGAAAAAAAAAGTAGAAGAAACACCTCTGTAAAATCAGGATGGAAGGTAATTTTACAGGGTAATAAGATTCAAAACACAGAGGATTCCCCTCTCGGCAAAACTTTAAAGTTACAAAAAAACAGGGATAAACCTCCTTCTTAGCACAGGGAAAATTCACAAGCTAAAACAAAAGATACTCTAACGCGTTTCCTTTCTATTACTTACTATTTCTGTAAGTTAGATGTATCATTCAGAAGGAGCTAGATTACTTGCTTGGTCTCTCTCTTTGTTTCCAAGAGAACCCACACAAAGAGACAAAGAAAAAACCTTCCCCCCACAGATTTGAAAGTATCTTCTCCCCTTATTAGTCCTTTTGGTCAGGTGCCAACCAGGTTATCTGAGCTTCTTAACCCTTTACGTGTAAAGGAGGGATTTTATGCTACCCTTAGCTGTATGTTTATGACAGACGTCCACTTGGACCAGCTGAACATCTGACCCATATATGTTCATTTTCTGCCCCATTTTTTTCAGATAAATTCTTTATCTGCACATTCAACAAAAACAGAACCATCTCATCCCCTTCATATGCCTAGAAGGTAGTTGACCCCACCTCTAATCCTTTAAAATTTCCCAATATGCTTCCACCTGTACTGATTGGATCGAGGCACCATTCACTCTGGAATGGTCATATGATTCCTTTAAATGATGATTTAGTGACTTGCTGCTAATTTTTTTAAAAAACTGACCATCAAATATTCTCCCTCTTTTGGTCTGTGATAAATCCCATGACACTGGGGTGTTCACAGAGAAGAGCAGAGAAGGACTCAGGAATACATGAATTTGTATTTCCACTCAAACCAAAAAATCTGACATGCCCATGGTTATGGAGGAAGGAGGCACCACACAGCAAAATGGTATTTGTTAATCTGTACTTTGCTAGAGGTGTTGATACTTTATTCCTGAAAAATATATGGAGAGTGTTGATAAGAGACCACAGTTAAGCTTGAGTCCTCTTCAGAAGTATCCTCCCTAAGAATTTTTTTTAATAGCTGCAATTTAGCCTACCCTGACCCTTTTAAAAATAAAAATAAAAACGCCCTTCAGAAATATTTTCATGAAGCACAAGGAGTAAATCTCTGGACAGGATGATTTCACAGAATCCAGAGAGGGAGAGACTCCATTGCCGCAACACTTCTTTCAGTTTGGAGGCAGAATTTTAACCTTCCAGCAGATCATTGTAAATGTGCTATGTATTGTGTACTGCACGTCTGACTGAACCCTAAGTAATTTAAAAACAAATAGGGCTGTCGTGTTAAATAGTGTGTTTTCCTCTCCTTTCATTTTTCTTCCTCCACTCTGCCTATACTAAGTCCAAAGTAGATATAGGGAGAAGTATATTGCTGGACTGCAAAGACATGAGTGTGTGTGTGTGGTGGGGGGGGAAGAAACCACAGGCAAGGAAAGAGTTAAGGTCATCCTGAGAGGCCAGTTATGCTACCTGACTGTGCCTGGAGGGTGGGTCAGGCTTAATTAAAGATGAAGTCCAGCTGGAGAAAAACTAGGTGATGACCATAAAGAAAGGAAGCACAGATTAGAAGGAGTTTGCAGGGAGAGAGGAAAAGGAACTCTGCAGTCACTCTCTGAGTAGTTGAGAGTGGAACCTGGAGAAATACTGAGAAGCCATCAGGGTGCGACACATTCTAGCGGTGGGCCTGAGAGAAGACCAATCGAGAGATGGCCTTGGCAATAAACAGGAATGGAGGATACAAGCTAGAGACAAGCCTCCAAGAAGGTAACTCTTTGAATGTCAGGGAGGGAGCTGATGTTACTTTTGTTGTGTTTTTGTTTCGCTTTTAAGTTGGTTAAAAGACTCCATGGAGAAGCCCCAGGGCCACTACTCTGTCAGAAGAGGGGAATGGAAGAAAGCCTTGGAGAGGTAGAAGGTGTCATAACAATGACCAATGTCATGTGGGACAGTAGAACACTCTCCACTTATGACACTGATATCCCAGAAGGGGTAGAACTAAAACGTGACCTGATTGGAGGGCCAAGTATGAGAAGAGCCAGACCACTGCAGAGCCAGAGCAGCTGTCTGCAGGGCAATGTTAGAGGATAACAACCTGTAACAGCCACAAGGGGTCACTCTAGTGGTGAGTCCATTCTTCCGCAGTGTGAGGGAACACCATTTATGAAGATATGGTACCCAGGTATTGCTGGACTGTAAAGGCATAGGATTTGCTATTTATTATTTTTAAATGTGCATGTGTCTGCTGTGGGGAAAGACACCTTTTTTGAAGATGTGATCAAAGCCGTGTATATCTAGTGCAAACTGGTCTGAAATACTGTAGCAAGAACCCTGGTTTCTGGAGCACTGGTTTCTGGAGTCATGTGGTAGACTGGAAATTCTGCAACAGCTATTTTAAAAAAGGAAATTTTAAAATGAGTTGATTATGAAAATGTGTAACTACTACTACTGTGTTTATTTTTTATGTTGCGTTTCATTTCCTTTGTGCTGTCACCACATTTTCAGTTTTCAGTGTTCCACAGATATTTATACTGACACATATAACTGCATTGTCTTAGTTGTCAGAGGTAGAAGCTGGAGGTTTGATAGGTAATAAGATGGCAGCTGGGGCTCTTGGCAACTGGGGAGAGGGGCGGCTGGGATTGTAGGATAAATACATTAGCTAGGCATTTGTCCTAAAATAGTTGAAATGAAATTGTTAATGTTGATGTTTTTACATTGTGATCCTAGGGATTCAGAGTTAAAAGCTCATTGAACAGTTCATGCCTCTCAGAGCTATATTTTTCAGGCTGTCTACAGATTCAGGAAGACAACACTATACTGGTTTACATTTGGTTCATACTCTCAAGGTTACATTCACAACCATTTTGATGAAAATGAAATATTATATTCTAAAGCACAATTTCTGGCGAGGGGTGGATTCCATTGCGAATTCTGTAGCTGTGGTATCCTGGAATACACAGGACTCTGGATGTGGTCACCATTGTTGGAAAAAATGATGTTTAAACACAATCCCACAGGCCTGATGTAGGTGTCTAGCCTTCACTTCAATTTAAGATTATACTGCAATTCAGTCTTCTGCAAGTTGGAGAAGGCTGCAAAGTGGAAAAAGAGCAGGATTGTGTGATCCGCGTCAGCAATGTGTAAAGAGCTCCTGCATTTAGAGGACTGGTAAATTTCCTTATGAATCAGTTCTGTGCTACTTAACAGGGAGAGTCACTGGGACTTTAATACAGCATGATGTGAGCATCTTCAGTAGCTTGTAGGGCCAGGTCTTGTCTTGTCTTCTAGTCACTAGCAATCTCATCCTGCAACATTAGTACTTCTAATGGGAGGAGGATTAGATCTCAGATGGGAACCCTTGCAGTTTTTTCACATTAGTCCAGTTCATAAACTGAAAATTACATTATTTAAATCTGTTTTAAGTTGGTTCTGATACTAATTTCCTAGGGAGGACTGATGATTTGGCCTGTTCTGCATATGATATAATAATGGTGAAAGGCAAGTTTCCAATTACTGAGGGTCAGCATTATAGTATTTGGTGCCATTAGCTGATATGATTTCCAGCAATGTCATGGAGAGATGAGAAAAGCTGGTGGTGGCAAATTTCAGTCTCATTGAAATCTAGTCACCCATGACCGAATAAGTAGGGTCCAAGATCTTGCCAAAAACTCCATCCGTAGAACTCCCTACTGGCTACAGAGATAGATGGATTCACAAATGCAAACAATTCTGCAGCAGACCAGCTAGAATTTACACTCACTATATCAGCTCCAAATATGACTCTTTCAGATAATAGCATATCATTAGCGTATGTGTTTGACTCAGTTTGAATACACTTGGTCAAAACATGCCCTATTTTTGGATGTTTCCTGGTTCTCATTACACTTTTTTTTTAATTTTCAGGACAGAAGTTGTAATGATCAGTTTCTCTCTCCGTGCCTCAGTTCCCCATCTGTAAAATGGGACTATTAGTACTACCCTATATGATGGTGGTGTTGTGAGGATAAATCCATTAAAGATTATGAGGTATTTAGATACTATGGTGATAGGGGCCATATTAGTACCTAAGGATATATCTACACTGTGATAAAAGACCATGGCAAAGCGGTTGCTGGCCTAGGTCAGCTGACTAGGGCTCATGCTCTGGGGCAATACAATTACAGTGGAGACATTTGGGCTCAGCTATTTATCCCCACAACATGAGCTCTGAGAGCCTGAGTCAGCTGACCTGGACTCCCCCTCTCAGGAAGTTAGGGCCTAAATCTGTGCTTCAGGGAGGCACATCCATTTTTAACTACAAAACTTTCTTTTGGGGTTAGGTGCATATGCCATTTTTGAAAGAAGCTGGGGAGAACAGGTTCAGGGAGGACCTCCTCATAACTTTTAGCTGAGTGGTTACAGCACTCACCTTGGATGTGGGAGACCATTGTCTGAAAGGGAAAAGGAATTTGAAGTGGGATCTGTCATCTTTTGTGTTTCAGAGTAACAGCCATGTTAGTCTGTATTCTCAAAAAGAAAAGGAGTACTTGTGGCACCTTAGAGACTAACCAATTTATTTGAGCATAAGCTTTCGTGAGCTACAGCTCACTTCATCGGATGCATACTGTGGAAACTGCAGAAGACATTATATGCACAGAGACCATGAAACAATACCTCCTCCCACCCCACTCTCCTGCTGGTAATAGCTTATCTAAAGTGATCACTCTCCTTACAATGTGTATGATAATCAAGGTGGGCCATTTCCAGCACAAATCCAGGTTTTCTCACCCCTCACTTTTTTTTTTTTTTTTCCAAAAACCACACACACAAACTCACTCTCCTGCTGGTAATAGCTTATCCAAAGTGACCACTCTCCTTACAGTGTGTATGAAAATCAAGGTGGGCCATTTCCAGCACAAATCCAGGTTTTCTCACCCCCCCCACCCCCACCCCAAACACACACACACAAACTCACTCTCCTGCTGGTAATAGCTTATCCAAACTGACCACTCTCCTTACAATGTGTATGATAATCAAGGTGGGCCATTTCCAGCATAAATCCAAGTTTAACCAGAACGTCTGGGGGGGGGGGTAGGAAAAAACAAGGGGAAATAGGCTACCTTGCATAATGACTTAGCCACTCCCAGTCTCTATTTAAGCCTAAATTAATAGTATCCAATTTGCAAATGAATTCCAATTCAGCAGTTTCTCGCTGGAGTCTGGATTTGAAGTTTTTTTTGTTTTAAGATAGCGACCTTCATGTCTGTAATTGCGTGACCAGAGAGATAGAAGTGTTCTCCGACTGGTTTATGAATGTTATAATTCTTGACATCTGATTTGTGTCCATTTATTCTTTTACGTAGAGACTGTCCAGTTTGACCAATGTACATGGCAGAGGGGCATTGCTGGCACATGATGGCATATATCACATTGGTGGATTTGTGCTGGAAATGGCCCAACTTGATTATCATACACATTGTAAGGAGAGTGATCACTTCAGATAAGCTATTACCAGCAGGAGAGTGGGGTGGGAGCAGGTATTGTTTCATGGTCTCTGTGTATATAGTGTCTTCTGCAGTTTCCACAGTATGCATCCGATGAAGTGAGCTGTAGCTCACAAAAGCTTATGCTCAAATAAATTGGTTAGTCTCTAAGGTGCCACAAGTACTCCTCATCTTTTGTGTGAGTGTCCTAGTCACTGGGCTATGGGATATTCTGACATGGGCTTTCCTCAGTTTTTCTTTTGAAGATGTTCCACTGTGAATAAATAAGGAAAGAGTCATTGGGCCAAAGAAAGCAAACATGAGAATGACTCTGTACAGGGGTGCTGAAATAATTTTTTATAGTGGGAGTGCTGAGAACCATTGAAACAAACTGTAAACCCTGCATATAATGGAAACCTCTTCAAGCCAGGGGGTGCAGCAGCACCTCCAACACCCTTAGTTCCAGGATCTATGACTCTGTAGGCTGGTGGTTAGAGCACTCGCTGGGGAGGTGGGAGATCCTGGATCCAGTCCCCTTTCTCCAATGACTCTTTAATCATTTATCCACATTGGAACAGCTTCAACAGGCGAGACTGAGAGATCCCCACATCAGACTATCTCATAGCTCTGTGGTTCAGGCATTTGCCTCAGGCAGAGGGGAGACTTGAACTGGGGGTCTCCCACATCCCAGGTGAGTACCCTAACCCCTGGGCTAAAAGTTATGAGAAAGATTCTGCTCCAACTACTGCTATTTTGTGTGTTTGTCTATGGGGGCTCAATCCAGTAGGTGAGCTCTGAGCAAATTTAGGACCCTGCAAATGAATTAGGCAGAGGAGTGTCTATTCTCCCCAGTTTGTGCATTGCTCTGGGGCTTAGGTGTCTGGATGTTTAAAGTAAGGCTGTAGTGCTGATGCACAGAGGCAGAAATATAAGCACCTAGGAAACTCTGACTGCAAAAACATAGGTGCTGAGAGAGAGTTAAGGCACCTACAAGGTTTGGCAACAGCTAAGTAGGGTTTTTTTTTGATTCCCAGTGGGGCCTTATTCTGGGATTAAGGCATCTAAAGTGGCAGTTAGGAGCCCAAATCCTTTTGTGACTCTAGCCCATAGTTCCCACTAGTGATTGGTGGTGAGTACAGCTGATCAGAGAACAGAATTTCCATCCTGCACGAAATTCTGAAATTAGAATGAAAAATTGCAATAGTGACATTTTTCACAGAAATGGTTGTTTCATTTAATAATGTTGAAACATAAAGTAAATAAAATATGTAATATCAATAAAACATACTGAACTGAATATAATAACAGTCTAAATGAAAATAATCTAAAAAAGAAAGTCAAAATGATTCACTTCTATGCTTCTTGGTTGACATTTTTGTCAGTCTACATATTCCCATTAAACATTGAGATTTTGATGAAACAGCACTTTGAAAAAAAATTGGTGGAACTGTTTTCTGTCCAACCAGCTCAGGTCATGATAAATTTGTATTTGGCAAGAATGATACTTTTCTGTGAGCCAAGTGTGAGAGTAAAATTAGTGTATGATGGATGGATGTCTCTTTTACCTCTAGCAGTTGTAAAAAACCCCAAAAAGCACAAAACCTTAAGGGCCCTGCTGAGGCCAGTTAAGAGAGGATCTGAGCAGATTATCAGTTAGCCTGGTGACTGCCTGCAGTCTGCTTGCAATGCTTCAGTTGTTCCAAATTTGCAGATTTACACTGCCAGTCTGCAACTAAGCTCATGTCCACAATGTTTAGTTTGAAAAGCAATGGTTCTGTAGAACTGCCACAAAACGTCTTCCATATTTAATATATTATTAGGAAAAGAAAACAGAGACACACTGTTAGTAAATTAAATAAATAGCTGACGAAAGACAGTGAGTAATGTAGGTTGAAAGTAGAATCAAGCTCTCAGTTTTTGTTGTTCTTCTCTGCTTCCTGATGGGACTTTATTTTGGCTCTGCTTGCTAAAATGGTGGGAGTAAAAATGGTGTAGCAACAGGAAAATACTTCTGTACAATTTACATTGAATTGTAGGAGGATTCCAGTTTAGTCTGTTGGTTATTGGGATCAAATTTTGTGTGCCATTGTTTTCACTAACACTTTTTAAAATGTTTTGATTTTAAAATTAAAAAGGGATTGCTACTGACATTCTTGCTGAAAGCATGTAGATGTTTAAAGACTTTTTTCTCTTCCAGTCTGTTCCTGCAAATCAAGTCTTAAGAATCCAGCTGACAGATCCTTTTGAGCATAACCATAATACCCACTGAGTTTAATGAAGTGCTTAGGATACTTTTACTTTGTTAGTTGATTAACAGATTCCCCTGATTCAAGTCAATGGGAGTCCTTCAATGGTAGTTGGATCAAGGCCTCTGTGAGCTAGGACATGGGATTGCCCAAAGGTTAAAATGCTCACATGACTCAGCTTTTACACCCAAATCTTTTGGCCCTGTACAAAGACACAAATAGAAGATCGGTCCTTAGGGGTAAAAATGTCAAAAATGAGCTAGGTTTCAGAGTAGCAGCTGTGTTAGTCTGTATTCGCAAAAAGGAAAGGAGTACTTGTGGCACCTTAGAGACTAACCAATTTATTTGAGCATAAGGCAGACTCAATTCTTCTGACTTTGAATGATGCAGAGGCTCCTAAGTGCCTAAGTCTCTTTTAAAACTGTTACCTTAGGGCCTGAACAACATCCCATTAAAGTCAATGCAAAGACTCCCATTCATTTTAGTAAAAATTAAATAAAGCCTAAACTGAATCCACTGAACTACATATCACATACAAGGAAAATGGGCCACATTTGCTATTTTTCTCCATGCCCTGCAGAAATGACTTTATGGGTCCTAATTGGAGGTTGCATTCTGAATATATTTATTTTACTGAAGCTTTGCTGTCGTGACCAATACTTAGGCCAGATTTAGTTAGTAATGATGATGATATTTGGGGAGTGTTATTTTCTTTTAATCGAAATGATGTAACCTGAAGCCAGATACCACAGCAGTGCCTTTATAAATGCATGGAATAATAATAATATAAATAATGTGGCCTGGCTAATTCTTACAAATTGCAGTTGGAAAATGCAAAGAACCACAATTACTGTAGCTCCTACAAAAAGTAAAAGATTTTGTTTTTGAATTTTGTTTTGAAAAAGTGCCTGCTCCTTCTACAATAACATTTGGGGGAAAAATGTAATTTGTCATTTGATCACTTTTCAACTTGGGAAAATAATTTTCAAGGTTTGTACCAAAGAAGCAAAAACCACCCAGACTTGCTCCTTTCTGTTTAAATAGTCCAATTATAGCCACAAAATGAACTTTAACAACTTCCTGACCTTCTCCCTGGTGAACCTAGATAAGACAGGATGAAAAAGGGACATGGGCACTGATCCAAACCAAAAGCATAACAGACATGAACTTAGATGGAAATATACCCACGTTAGCAAACATGTTGGAGCACTTTTCTGTGAGTGCTGGCTTTATTAACAGAAGGAGATTTTGAAATCTGTTTAGCTCTGTGTAGCTAAAGTGAGTCATCCTTCAAATCTCCCTTTCAACAATTAATCTTGTGTACCAGCCTCTGCAGTTCAGTGCTTTTGTAGAGGCTGAATGTTTTCACTAATTGTTACAGATGGGTAAGTCTCTTTCCATAGCCATATTTATATTCCTTTTCTCTTGAACTATTTATATCAGTTATTAAATATAAATACTATTTAAGAGATATAATTAATATATAAGATAGTCCAGAAGATAAGATTGGTATCTTGGAATATAGGGACATTAACTGGAAAAAGTGCAGAGCTGGCTCAGACATTGATGAAAAGGAAAGTACAGATTGGAAGGGAGCAAAGGCAAGCACTATGGTGGAAGGCTATGTCACATTAAATTAAAAAAAAATGGAGATGTTATAGTTGTAGACCAAGTAATGCAGGGATGTGCAGTGGCTGTGGATAAGATATATGAGAGGATAATTCTGGCTACATTATCTTTTGAAAATGGCCCTTTAAATGTTATATGTGTACCCCAGAAGGGATGTGATGAATAATAATAATAAGTTTCTAGGGAAATTGAATACTGCTGTACAGAAAGTGATAAAGGATGAAAGAGTCATCATGGGAGCCAAGTTTGATGGTCAGGTGGGAGAGACGGTAAATGCTTCAAAAGGCACCATGGCATCTAGGGATTTGGACATAGAAACCGGAAGGGGAGACTATTTTACAGTAGGCCCAGATACGATCTGGTAGTCAGTAATACATTGTTCACTAAGAAGAACATTTTATTACCTATAAAAGTGGTAAAATATGGGCTCAGATTACTTCCTGACAAACCAAGGGGAAAACATAGCAACTCAGCATAAAATGCTGGTTCTTGACTATGCATACATGTCATACATGAGAGAAAAATGGTCCACAACAGTACAGAAAACCAAGTGATGGCGGTTTGAGGAAACTAGAAAGGAGTTTAAAACAAGTGTTGGAGAAGATCTCTTTAGAAGGTTTAAGAGAAAATATGAATTGATGGTAGAATCATGTTACAAGCAAAATTCAAGAATGCGCAAAGAGAATGCTTGGTGAAAAAAAAACATTTTTTTCCTGATGACATCTGGTCATGGAATGAGAAAGTTCGAGAGGCCATGAAGGATATGAACAAGTGTTTAAACTTTGGCAGGTGATACTCTAGCAGTAGGATTTTCAGAAGTATAAAAAGCCAAAAAGATAGTGAAGAAAGAGGTGGAAGCTGCTCAGGCTAAAGCCATGGAAGATTATATGCCCACCTTAAAACAAAAGAGAGTGAGAGAAATATATGGACTGGCAAAGGCCCCGGATGAGAGAACTAAAGACGTTGGGTGAGATCAGCCACTGAACATGAAAGTGGAAATATGTTAATGAGAAGCTGATTAAGGAATGGTGGAGCATATAAGAGAACCATGCCACATGATAAAACCACACCAGGACTGGTGGCACCACTACTAGAAGAAGTAGTTGCAGATGCACTGAACAACATGAAAAATAAGAAAGCTGTCAGCCCCCAATGGCATACCAGCAGAAGTATGGAAGTGCCTGAGGCAAGTAGACATGAACATATTGACACAACTGTTTAATTGCATCATGGAGACTGAAAAGACACCTGATTCCCTGAGACAGAGCACATTAGCATTGATATTTAAGTAAAAAGGAGATCTACGAGACTGGTGACTACCATGGCATTATATTCATGAATCACATGAGGAAGATTGGGGAGAAAGCTGTTGATAAAAAACCATGAAGAGAAGTGAAAGTCAGTGACAATTAGATTGGATTTGTACCAGGTAAATGAATAATGGATGCTATATTTACATTAAGATTGCTTGTGAAAAAATATAGCGAAAAGAGGAAAACCCTACACATAGTATTCATCAATCTTGAGAAGGCTTATGACCGCAGTCCATATATTCATAGCTTCCAAGACCAAAACAGACCATTGTAATCATCTAGTCTGACCTCCTGTGTAACACAGGCCATAGACCTTCTTTCCCAAAATAATTCCTAGATTATACTTTTAGAAAAACATCCAGTCTTTATTTGAAAATTTTGATGTCAGTGATGGAGAATCACCACAATCTTAGGTAAATTGTTCCAAGAGACGTCATCTGGTGGAGTAAGAGAATGAGAGAGATACCTGAAGATTTTATCAGACTTGTCCAATATATATATGAGGTGCTGTTACCACAGGTTGAAGGCCACGTGGAGAAACTAAACAGTTTCTTATAAAAGGAGTACATCAAGGCTCGTCACGAGCTCCCTTTTTGTTCATGTTGGTGCTTGATGCGCTTACAGAAAACATCCAGAAAGTGCCCTGCTGCTTTTGCAGATGACATAGTGCTGGTGGAAGAGAGGAAAGATTAAGTGGAGGAAGACTTAGATGGAAGTGCATGCTTGAAAAAAAGTGGCATGAAAATCAGCAGAAATAAAAGAGTATATTGTCTGTAGTTTTGATGATGTCTTCTGGAAAGACAATGAGACTGTAAGTATGGGGAGTCAGCCATCACCAATGGTACAGAAGTCCAATTACTGCTTCCAGGAGCTCTCATTGGCTGGAAACGGAGAACCACGCCCACTGGGAGTTTACAAGCTAACGAAGGGTAGATATAAATGTTTGGAAATATAGACGTAGAAAAATCTAGTTTATATGTCACCCAGATTTTGCCTGAACGATACACAGGGTCCAAATAGCATGTTTTTTGTACCACTCAGTACTTGCTGTTCTTAATTTCTATTCTTACCTCTCAATTCTGATGTCACACAGCATTAGGGACAATACTGAAAAATCTAGGTTCTTTTAAAGAGAGTTCAAGAGATAAAACTGTGTAGAGTGTAGCAAGTAATTAATGATGGGCAAAACGAGAAAAAGTTTGGAGGATTGACAAGCATTCAGATTTTCTGAAACTTTTCAATGCTTAATGTAAGTCATATTCACATGACTGAAAATCAGACTAAAAATCTTGCAAGATCAAGTTTCTTTTTGTGAGATCTGAAGTATTTCCTGGTTGCAGTTTGGTTTGTAGGAACGTACTGTAAAAAAGATCCTTTCTCATTGTTTCAGAATTGCCACACCTGGAATTAAAAAGTCAAAGATGTGATTGTAAATAAAAAAAATAACAACCGTGATAAAATATGTTTGAATATCAGAAGATTTGTGTCTAAGTTATGAGAAAAAGTTAAGGTTGGTGGTTATTTATCTGAACTAGTTCATCTGACATCACAAATAGTTAGTTTATATATATATAAAATTGTTACCCCTCATCAAATCCTAGGAAGCCCATATAATAAATAGGGGTTTTTTTTAGGAAAAGTCATATTGAAAGTGAGGAAATTAAGGTGCCTGGAAGAAAAACTGGTTGTATTAATTACTGAAATGTTCTCTGGAACCTCTGTGACGTTTATGACAGTCACTCAAAAGTTCTTATACTGATTCTGAGAGGTGATGAAGACATGCAGTTCCTATGGGTTGTATTGTCATGTAACACTTCTCAGGATCAGGTCCAATTTGTGCAGTTCCCCTGTCCCCAAAATAACAATCAATAATTTGTACTTTTATAGTAATATGTACACAGGTGGCTTTATCAAGGAAGCAGCAGGAGGAGTATCCACTCTATTGCAGTAAATGTGCTTGAAGAAGGGAATATTTAGGTCACATCTTGCACAGTGAATACATATTTATTCATGCTTGTGCATGACGTGACCATTTTTATAATGCCAGGTCTGTTTCTGTGTATAATACCAGTCACTTTATTTTTACATCTGACAAAGAAAGAAGATAAGGTAACAAGTTAAGACACTTGCATAGGGTAACTATATCTGGCTATCAAACTAACCAGAAAGCATTTGGTTTTGTTTTGAGACTTCTTGTTATCATAACAGTGATTCTAAAACCACACGGTATATTATTTCAGACTATTTATTTCAGCAAGCCCACTTTGGAATGTAGTACTTTGATTACATAGCTGTTGCTATTTTTGATATTTGCCTTTCACCTTTAAGAAAGGCATGAAGTGTAATATGTCAAGGAGACAGACAATCAATACAATGAACTAAAGGGTCATGGTAATGACTTAAGGATGAGTGAGAAAAGGAATGTGACAGTACACATCTGTGCAAGACTCAACTTGATTGGAGAGTAGGGGGTATTGTCGTGGTAGCTGGATTTTATACACTAGAATTTTATGGAAAATCATTGAAATCTGTGCTTTTTTGGACCCAGTTTGTCTCTGTTTGAAGTCAGTGCAAGTTTTGCCATTCACTTGAATGGTAGCAGGATCAGTCCATAATGATGACATGCAAAGTCAAAAAGTAAGTGGCAAGGTGGGAAGTAAGTTAGTTGTCTTCTTTCCCTTCCCCTCTTCCTGGTGAACCTAGATAAGACAGGATGGGGAATATATACATTTTAACAGTGAACATATAACAACACTAATGGCTTTCAGATAATTCTTTTGATCTAAGATTACATGAAGCATATGCTGGTCTTCAAATATGGAACATGCAGGAACACTGTAAATCACATTTAATTTACAGTTCCATTAAAATTCTTGAAATATTGTGTATAAATGCCTCTTTATGACTCTTCCAACACCTAACGTTCAGTATTGATGTTTTTATGGCCAAACCATGTATTTGATTCTACTCTATACAGTTGAAAAAGAGGAGGAAGAATATTGCTATACCATACTATGTGTTAGAAGCAGATTAAATATCTGATTAACAGGGTTAGAATGTGCCCTATTCATACACAGCCATGCAGGTGTGTAGAAAGGAATAGACTCCGCCCCACACCCTTGTGCCCTGTTCGGAGGCCAGACATATTTCCAGTTCTGATGCTTGGGAGCACATGGGATGTGCCCCAGATACTTCCACTTGTGAGTAACTGGGGGGATAGTGGGTGGAAAGGCAGGGAGTAAGCTGAGCCATTTCTGCACTTCCTCCCCCGACCCTACCACCACCATGCACTGGTTAGCAGCACTGGCTGGCTGGGGAGGGGCAACATGCTACAGCCTTTAAACAGATGTTATAAACTACTTTCTCTTCCCTGCATGACTGATAACTTCCACTTGATGTGGAGTATCTTTGCACTGCTCCTTATTATGAGCTGCATGCTAAAAGCACCATCTAGCCTCATAAAAGTACAGATCTTTTAAATGCTAATAAAAGAGAAACATTGCTGTGCTATTCTCAGTTTAGCTGCAAATTAGACGTTTGATTCATCTCACCATTTTATTGCCAAGTAAAATCCATGGTATCCATTTAAAGCTCCTCATACTAAAAAGCTATGACTTCTGAAAGTTCCCCAATAATAAAATAACAACAACAACAAAACAAAACCTTGTGTAGCTTCTTTAAATAATTGTCAAGTCATGACATGTTATAAAAGATCATTTGTGATTTGATGAAAACTTCTTTTGCTCACTAACATGGCTTTTAATATTTAAGATCTGTGTGAGGTTTCATTTACCAGAGTGTAGAATAAAAAAAATAATATTCTGGGAGAGCGCCAAGAAATAAAACTATATAAATGTAGAAATATCCCCATACTATTTGAACTTGGCTGTGTTTGGGAGCACCTCTCCAAAGCAGTGTTCATTCAATCCGAACAGTCACCTCACAAAAATCAATATTTGCATATTCTGAAGTAATTCTTTTTCTGCTTTCTACTGTTTACAATGAACTACATGACCACTCCACACATAGCCACTCAATATAAATCACTGCATATTGTGAAACAAAGAAACCCTCTCTAAACTTGAGAGTATAGATCTAGAAACCAGATGAGCATGTTTGGATCCACTGCTTCTTTAATATTTGTATTGTAGTAGTCCCAGATCAATTGATGCTGGATAATATATAATAAACACATTGTATGAAAGAATTCCTGGCACAAACAGCTTACGTGCTAATGTGTCAAAATCTTTATAAGAACATAATGATGGCCATACTGAGTCACACCAATGGTCCATCTAGCCCAGTATCCTGTCTTCTGACAGCAGCCTGTGCCAGATGCTTCAGAGGGAATGAACAGAACAGCACAATTATCAAGTAATTCATCCTCTGTCATCCAGTCCCAGCTTCTGGCAGTCAGAAGTTTAGGGGCATTCAGAGCATGGAGTTGTGTCCCTGACTATTTTGGCTAATAGCCATTGATGGAACTATCCTCCATGAATTATCTAATTCTTTTTTGAACTCGGTTTACTTTTGGCCTTTTCAACATCCCTGACGATGAGTTCCACGGATTGTGCATTGTGTGAAGAACTTCCTTATGTTTGTTTTTAACCTACTGCTTGTTGATTTCATTGGGTTGACCCCTGGTTCTTGTGTTATGAGAAAGGGTAAATAACACTTCCTTATTGCCTTTCTCCACATTCATGATTTTATAGACGTTTATCATATCCCCCCATAGTTGTGTCTATTCTAAGCCGAGCAGTTCTAGTCTTTTTAATCTCTCCTCATATCAAAGCTGTTCCATACACTTAATAATTTTTGTTGCCCTTCGCTGTACTTTTTCCAATTCTAATATACCTTCTTTGAGATAGCGTGACCAGAACTGCACACAGTATTCAAGGGGGTGGCCGTACCATGGATCTATTAGAGGTATTATGATATTTTCTGACTTATCATCTATCCCTTTCCTAATGGTTCCTAACACACTCATTGCTTTTTGATTGCCACTGTACATTGAGCAGATGTTTTCAGAGAACTATCCATGATGACTCCAAGATCTTTCTTGAGTGGTAACAACTAATTTAGACCCCATCATTTTGTATGTATAGTTGGCATTCTGTAGCATGTGTGGACATCTGTGGGATAACTTGCATATGTGTCAATGTCAGGCTTGCTGCCAAAAGATCATAATCCCATTTTGCACTCTAGCATTCCTTGAAATACCTTCCTTAAAATGAAATCACAGTACTGATAAGTTCAGTTACCTGAAGATGTCTAAATATGGAGGACCTAATTCTGCCCTTCCTTTCATAGATACAAATTGCCTTGTTTTCCCTTGCAGTTGCATCCCTTTAAGTGAGGGTGGAATTGGGCCTGGAGACTTCCCATAGTTCAGAGTGTTAGGACAGTTGTTTTGGGGAGGTAGTGTGTGTTTCAACTTTGACTTGTTTTCTATTACTATTCAAGGAAATGATGAAGGCCACAATTCAGGAAAGCATGCTTATTCAGGAAGAGCCCTTAAGCTCCATTGAACTCAATGGGATTTAAGCACGTGATAAAGCATTTATATGAAATAGGGTCTATGAGTGGAAGGTTGGTAGCTGAGAAGAGATTGAGTTTTGATAAACAGGTGTGTTAATTAATAAGGAGATCGCCATGTCCACACACACTGATCAGACATACTTTCAGGGCATTTACCTCCAAGAGATTAATTTTGTATTCAGGAGAAAACTAATGGTTTTATTGTACAATTATAATGTGGTACATGTTTTTAGTGATCCTAGTACCCATTTTGTAAACAGTACTTCTGTGCTATCATCGGCCACTCTAGTTAAAACTAGTGGAAGTAGTCAATACTTCCAGAGCACAGGAAGTGCACATCTGCTCAACATTTTTATTTAATTTAGAAGAAGTAGTGAAATAGTTAACCTACCAAGTTAACCAAGCATAATTCAGCACAGAAACGTGGACTCAACTGGTCATATGAATATAATTCAACATTGTGCTCATAATTTGACAGAAATACCATTACATACTAGTCTCTTTGTAACATTTGACTGGGGTCCTGGGAGAAATCCTGAAGCCATTACTCTCATGGGTGAAGTCCACAGGACTCCCTGCATGAGTAAGAAGTGTTGACAGAGAGTTGCAGGGTCAGTCCCGTTATTTTCAGAGAGGAAGAAGTGGAGTCCATTAAAGGGGACTCACAATTAAATCTGAACTGGAATAATTCAACCATAGTGGATTATACCAATGGCCTATTTAGAAGCTCAAAAGCAGATGTTGAGCTTCTAATGTTACTGAACTTCAAGCATTCAAATATCGAGCCAGGCTACAAAAAATAACAAGATGAACTTAAAAATATGACACTTTAAAAAAATAATAAATTTGAGGTTCTTTTTATTTCCTTCTCTTTTTTGAGAATTCAAGGTTACAAAATTCAAGCCTTTCTCCACAACCACAGAGACTAGAGATGCTTTAAAAAACAAAACAAAACAAAAACCCTTACATTTTCATGTAATATGACTCCAGGAGCTAGGGCTTTAAGAAAAACAGCACCATGAGACTAGCAATAAAATTATGAGCGCTGGCAACACTGACTGCTTTCCAACTACTTTTTGGGCTCAGCAACCATCATAACTGGTAATGAAGGGCAAATGGGCTAAACCCCAACTAATAGATCCATTTTCTGTCTTTCTTCCAGCAGCTCAATAGATAGCAACAATGAGGGAGTCAGGGAAGGGAGGACAGGCTGGCAGATTACATACCTCCCAACATTTGAAGAGGCTAAATCAGGACACATCCTGGAGGGTTGGGTGCTGCCCCCAAGGTGTGGGAGGCCCAGGAAGGCATTGCAGAGCAAGGCCATCCCACACTTCCACAGTGACAGCTCCTGCAGCTCCTTTCCCATGGGGCTGGCTGAGGTCTCTGCTTCAGGCATTGCAATCCAGCTTCTGAAGCACAAAGTTGCAACAGCATTCAGGTTTGGCCTGGCTTCCATGATGGAGGGTGGGGGGAGAGGGAGGCGGCTGGGCCAAATTTGAATGAGTGGTGCTGTGACCTCATGTGTTAGGGGCTAGGTCGCAACACCTGGAGCAGAGAGCCAAGCCTAGCCACCTCTGCAGAGAGGGAGCCATTGCA
Organism: Caretta caretta; assembly: GCF_965140235.1. Classification (NCBI taxonomy): domain Eukaryota; kingdom Metazoa; phylum Chordata; order Testudines; family Cheloniidae; genus Caretta; species Caretta caretta. The sequence continues at coordinate 169,750,942 of NC_134207.1, forward strand.
ACCAGGAGAGATGGGTGTGTCTCTGTGTGTGTGTTAAAGCAGGACCATTCCACAAAACCTAGGACTGTCGGGAGTCTGAGTTTGTAGCCATTCAGTGCAGCACCACTGTGTGGAACCAGGGGAGAGAGAACAGACGGGGTTGGTGAAGGTCTAGTCCTTTAGGGTCTGTGTACATTTGGAGCTAGGAGTGTGATTCCCAGCTTCAGTAGACAAACTTACACTACCTCTGATCAAGCTGGAACTAAAAATAGTTGTGTAGCTGTGGTAGCATCAGCAGTGGCAAGCGACATCACCCTAAGCATATACCCAGGTGGTCTGGGCAGGTTGGAACTTGGTGGGGATAGCCCATGCTGCTGCCCATGGTACTGTGGCTACACTATTCTTTTTAGAGCATTAGCTCGATGGGAGCGGACAAGAGTATGTCTGCTTGATCTGGGAATCACACCCTTAGCTCCAAGTGTAGATGTAACCTGGGAGAGATTATCTGTCCATTGAAAAGATAGGCTTGAGAACTGCACGTGCTCAGAGGCGGACTTTCCAAGTCCTCTTTAGGGCAAAATCAGAACAGCCCCATAGAATGTGAACAGCCACCCTCAGTGCAGAGCTGCTCCCCCACCTCAGAAGCAGCAAGAAGGGTGGTGGTGGAGGTGTGGGGGGGGTTGAGCCAGAGAGCTGCAGCAATCAGGAGCTGAAGAGCCAGTGATTGCAAGGTGAGTAGGAGCCTGTGCTGCTGGAGTCTGTCAAAGGAAGAGTTGTGATTTGGGGAGTGGGGACTGAAAGGCAGAGCAGAGGGAGTCTGTGGCCTGACGAGGTGTGGTGGAGAGGTAGGAAGCATAATGGAGGAAGGACTCCTATTCATTTTCAGGAGGAGCAGGGGTGGGATGTGGGAGTTACAGCAAAAGAACTTGGAGAAGGTGAAGAGCCTCAAATTGTTTTAGTTTAGGAGATTAGAAATTGTGTTGTCCCAAATAACATTTTTTTAAAAGGGGGTCAGGGCAAAGTGGGTATCAGCCACTTCTGCTTAGCGTAGTTTTGTGACAATAGCATTCTTCCATTAGTGGAAGAAAAATGAAGCTTAGCCTTCTGAGTTCACCATTGCTTTAGGAGGCGAAGGGATATCTGTTATGGTTATGTTGCAAGGGTATTGGTGTAGTAAGTTATGAATATCATTTTTAAAAAGAACAGAGACATTTTACAGTAGCTAAGGCTACTTAAGACATCTTTGTGGTTCAAACTTCGACAGGTGAGAAAATTATTATTGAACAATATGAGAGGGTCACACACTTTGTTTCTGTGGATCAAGCTCATTACACACACCAGGGGCTTTTTGTATCCCTCTATTGCCACTCCCACCCCAAGTCCCAGGTGTGTCACTCTCCCATCTCCTGTGTTGTCCTCTCCCCATACCATTGTCCCCCATTTTCTTCCTGTGCCATGGGCTATGTTTGTCCCCTCATTACCCCTCCCTCCCTATTCCCCCACTTTCACCTAGACTAGTGTTTCTGTGTGCTCCTCCATTTCCCCTTTCTCCTATTCTTATTTTCTTTCTGCCAGGGTGTCAATATTTTTAAACTGTATAACTGCTGTGAGGGGCATTATATTAGAAAGAAGGTGGGTGAGGTAATATATTTCCTTGGACCAACATATTGTTATAAGTATTGTAATAAGTATTGTTATGCTGGAAAGCCTTAATGGCTACCATCAGTTGGTTTTTTGATCTATAGACAATGACCAAGATGCAAGGGCGTCCCTGTGTCCACATTTGCCCCTTCTAGTTTTCTGATTATCCCTGAAATCAAAAGTCTTCTGCCCATTGATACCCAAAACATTCCCTGAAATTTTGGAATTAAACAGATAACTTTTAAAAACCATATCACATTACACAGACAGAAAGAAATGCAATTGAGCTGAATGTAACACAATATGTTCTTGGCCAAAAATCTGTAACTGGAACATTTTATAACTGGAACCTTTTATATTTATATAAATATAAACTATATGTATGTATATAAACAAACACAGTTTAAACCCATTGGGTCATGGCAGTCATTTTCTGCATGTATCCTAAACCGCTTCGGTAGTGTGGTGCTGTGGCAAAACTTTCTCCATGTTTAGTCTCATCCCACTATCATTAAATGTTCTGGCCAGAACAAGGACTAAGTCCCAATGAAGCCTTTTTTAATGGCCGAAGGTGTCAATTACAGACTTGTTAGTCTGACCTCAGTAGTATGTAAGCTTTTAGAATAATTGTGAAGGAAAGAATATTGAAATTCATAAAGGTAAATGGTAGAGAGAATGCAATGCAACATGGGTTTACCAAAGGTAGATCATGCCAAACTAACCTGATTTCCTTCTTTGAGAAAATAACTGATCCTTTAGATAAGGGAAGAGCAGTAGATCTAATATACTTGGACTTTGGTAAAGCATTTGACATGGTACCACATGGGAAATTACTAGATAAATTAGGGAAGATGGGGATTAGGAGAAGCATTGTAAGGTGGATAAGGAATTGACTATAGGGCAGAAATCAATGGGTTATGCTCAGGAGTGGCAGAAGCTTCCTAAAAGTGGGGAGAGGGAGCACCGGAACCCAAACCGTGGCACTTCCCCCCAAGGCCCCGCCCCCATGCCACCTCTTCCCCTGCAAAATCCTGCTCTCCATTCCCCCCCCCCCCCCCCGTATGTGCTGAAAGTTGAATTATCGAACTGGAGGGAAGTTACTAGTGGAGATCCTCAAGGATCAGTCTTTGGCCCAATCTTAGTTAATATTTTTATTAATGGCCTTGGCAAAAAAGTAGGAGTGTGCTAATGAAATTTCCTGATGATATTAAGCTGGGAGGCATCATCAATACAATGGAGAATGTGAACATTACTTGGGAAGATCTGGATGGCCTTGAAGACGGGAGTGACAGAAATGGGATGAAATTCAATAGTAAAAAATGCAAGGTCATGCACTTAAGGAAAGTCTTGTAATAAGAATTTCTGCTGCAAGCTGGGGCCTTATCAGTTGGAAGCAATAGAGGAGGAGAGAGACCTGGTTGTGTGGGTTGATCACAGGTGATTATGAGCTACCAGTGTGATTCATCTGTGAAAAAGGCAATCCCAGGATGTATTAGGCAAGGCATTTCCTGTAGAGATTGTACAAAGCACTGGTAAGACCTCATCTAGAATACTGTGTCCAATTCTGGTCACCCAGAAAGATTAATTTAAACTGAAAAAGGTGCACAGATGAGCTACGGATCAGGGGAATGGAGGATCTATCTTATGAGAGATGACTGGAAGCATTTTGCATATTTAGTTTAGCAAAAAGAAGGCGGAAGGAGGATAAGAGTGCTCTTTGTAAATACATAAGGGGGGTTAATACTAGGGAGGGTCAAGAACTATCTAAGCTAGAGACCACTTTTGGTACAAGAACAAATAGCTATAAACTGGCCAGGAACAAATTCAGCCTGGAAATTAGAAGAAGGTTTCTAACTATTGGAGGAGTGAGATTCTTGCACAACCTTCCAACAAGAGTAGTGAGCAACTTAATTAGTTTTGAGAGTGACAGCCGGACAAATTTTATTGCAATTGTATGATAGGCTTGTTTATGATGGTTGGGCAGGGCTCCACAGCCCTAGGGCTCCCTTCTGGTTTTCATCCTATATTCCTAAAACTCATGTTTCACAGTTTCAGCTGGCCACTGGCAGGAGTCAGGAAAGAAACCCCCATCTCCAATATATTCTGGGAGGGGGTATTTTGTCTCCTTCCTCTGAAGCATCAGGCAATGACCACAGCTGGAGATGGGACATTGGAGGAATGGGCTAGGGATCTGAGATGGCACCGAGCATTCTATATCTCAGAGTATGTCTACACTATGAAATTAGGTCAAATTTATAGAAGTCAGGTTTTTAGAAGTCATTTTTATATAGTCGATTGTGTGTGTCCTCACACAAATGCTCTAAGTGCATTAAGTGCATTAACTCGGAGGAGTGCTTCCACAGTACCGAGGCTAGCATTGACTTCCAGACTGTTGCACTGTGGGTAGGTATCCCACAGTTCCTGCAGTCTCCGCTGCCCATTGGAATTCTGGGTTGAGATCCCAATGCCTGATGGGGCAAAAAACATTGTCGTGGGTGGTTCTGGGTACGTGTCATTAGGCCCTCCCTCTGTGAAAGCAACGGCAGACAATCATTTTGCACCTTTTTTTCCTGAGTTATCTGTGCAGATGCCATACCACGGCAAGTATGGAGCCTGCTCAGCTCACTGTCACTGTATGTCTCCTGGGTGCTGGCAGACGCGATACTACATTGCTACACAGCAACAGCAACCCATTGCCTTGTGGCAGCAGATGGTGCAGTAGGCCTGAAAACCATCCTCATCGTATCTGAGGTGCTCCTGGCCACCTTGGTAAGGTCGGTCAGGAGCGCCTGGGCAGACATGGGTGCAGGGACTAAATTAGGAGTGACTTGACCAGGTCATTCTCTTTAGTCCTGCAGGCAGTCTTATTGTACCGTCTTATGGTGAGCAGGCAGGAGATGAGGATGGCTAGCAGTCCTACTGCACCGTCTGCTGCCAGCCAAAGATGTAAAAGATAGATGGAGTGGATCAAAACAAGAAATAGACCAGATTTGTTTTGTATTCATTTGCTCCCCGCTCCCTCCCTCCCTCTGTGAAATCAACAGCCAACAATCATTTTGGTGAGGTCTGTCAGGGACACCTTGAAAACTTTAATGGAGATTCAGTCCTGCTTGAAATACCAGAGGGAGGGATAGCTTAGTGGGTTGAGCATTGGCCTGCTAAATCCAGGGTTTTGAGTTCAATCCTTGAGGGGGCCATTCTCTGTGACAGTTGTTTTTGTTTCTCCTTGACGTAAAGCCACCCCCTTTGTTGATTTTAATACCCTGTAAGCCAACCCTATAAGCCATGTTGTCAATCACCCCTCCCTCCATCAGAACAACAGCAGACAATCGTTCCGCGCCTTTTTTCTGTGCAGACGCCATACCATGGCAAGCATGGAGCCCGCTCCGATCACTTTGGCAATTATGAGCACATTAAACACCACGTGCATTATCCAGCAGTATATGCAGCACCAGAACCTGGCAAAGCAAAACCGGGTGAGTAGGCGATGTCAGCGCCATGATGAGAGTGAGGAGGACATGGACACAGATTTCTCTCAAAGCGCGGGCCCTGGCAATGCGGGCATCATGGTGCTAATGAGGCAGGTTCATGCGGTGGAACGCCGATTCTGGGCTCGGGAAACAAGCACAGACTTGTGGGACCGCATAGTGTTGCGGGTCTGGGACGATTCCCAGTGGCTGCGAAACTTTCGCATGCGTAAGGGCACTTTCATGGAACTTTGTGACTTGCTTTCCCCTGCCCTGAAGCACATGAATACCAAGATGAGAGCAGCCCTCACTGTTGAGAAGCGAGTGGCAATAGCCCTGTGGAAGCTTGCAATGCCAGACAGCTACCGGTCAGTCAGGAATCAATTTGGAGTAGGCAAATCTACTGTGGGGGCTGCTGTGATGCAAGTAGCCAATGCAATCAAAGATCTGCTGATATCAAGGGTAGTGACCCTGGGAAATGTGCAGGTCATAGTGGATGGCTTTGCTGCAATGAGATTCCCTGAATGTGGTGGGGCCATAGACGGAACGCATATCCCTATCTTGGCACCAGAGCACCAAGCCGGCAAGTACATAAACCGCAAGGGGTAATTTTCAATAGTGCTGCAAGCACTGGGGGATCACAAGGGACATTTCACCAACATCAACGTGAGGTGGCCGGGAAAGGTACATGACGCTCACATCTTCAGGAACTCTGGTCTGTTTCGAAAGCTGCAGGAAGGGACTTTATTCCCAGACCAGAAAATAACCGTTGGGGATGCTGAAATGCCTATAGATCCTTGGGGACCCAGCCTACCCCTTAATGCCATGGCTCATGAAGCCCGTACACAGGCAGCCTGGACAGTAGTCAGGAGCTATTCAACTACAGGCTGAGCAATGCAGAATGGTGGTAGAATGTACATTTGGATGTTTAAAAGCGCGCTGGCGCAGTTTACTGACTTGGTTAGACCTCAGTGAAACCAATATTCCCACTGTTATTACTGCTTGCTGTGCGCTCCACAATACCTGTGAGAGTAAGGAGGAGACGTTTATGGTGGGGTGGGAGATTGAGGCAAATCACCTGGCTGCTGATTACGTGCAGGGCGGTTAGAAGAGCACAGGAGGACGCGGTGCACATCAGAGAAGCTTTGAAAACCAGTTTCATGACTGGCCAGGCTACGGTGTGAAAGTTCTCTTTGTTTCTCCTTGATGAAACCCCCCACCACTTGGTTCACTCTACTTCCCTGTAAGCTAACCACCCTCCCCTCCTCCCTTCGATCATTGCTTGCAGAGGCAATAAAGTCATTGTTGCTTCATATTCATGCATTCTTTATTCATTCATCACACAAATAGGGGGATAACTGCCAAGGTAGCCCGGGAGGAGGAGGAGAGAAGTACTGGGAGGGGTGGTGGAGGAGGGAAGGACAAGGCCACACAGCACTTTAAAAGTTTAAAACTTATTGAATTCCAGCCTTCTGTTGCTTGGGCAATCCTCTGGGGTGGAGTGGCTGGGTGGCCAGAGGCCCCCCACTGCATTCTTGGGCATCTGGGTGAGGAGGCTATGGAACTTGGGGAGAAGGGTGGTTGGTTACACAGGGGCTGTAGCGGCGGTCTGTGCTCCTGCTGCCTTTCCTGCAGTTCAACCATATGCTGGAGTATATTAGTTTGATCCTCCAGCAGCCTCAGCATTGAATCCTGCCTCCTCTCATCATGCTGCCACCACCTTTCACCTTCAGCCCTCTCTTCAGCCCGCCACCTCTCCTCCCGGTCATTATGTGCTTTTCTGCACTCTGACATTGTCTGCCTCCATGCATTTGTCTGTGCTCTGTCAGTGTGGGAGGACAGCATGAGCTCAGAGAACATTTCATCGCGAGTGCATTTTTTTCGCCTTCTAATCTTCACTAGCCTCTGGGAAGGAGAATATCCTGTGATCCTTGAAACACATGCAGCTGGTGGAGAAAAAAAAGGGACAGTGGTATTTAAAAAGACACATTTTATAGAACAATGGGTACACTCTTTCATGGTAAACCTTGCTGTTAACATTACATACATAGCACATGTGCTTTCGTTACAAGGTCGCATTTTGCCTCCCCCCACCACGTGGCTAACCCCTTCCCTCTTCTCCCTCCCCCCTCCCCATGGCTAACAGTGGGGAACATTACTGTTCAGCCACAGCAGGAACGGGCACCTCTGAATGTCCCCTTAGGAAAAGCATCCTATTTCAACCAGGTGACCATGAATGAATCACTCTCCTGAGGATAACACAGAGAGATAAAAGAAAAGGAGTACTTGTGGCACCTTAGACTAACCAATTTATTTGAGCATGAGCTTTCGTGAGCTACAGCTCACTTCATCGGATGCATACCGTGGAAACTGCAGCAGACTTTATATACACACAGAGATCATAAAACAATACCTCCTCCCACCCCACTGTCCTGCTGGTAATAGCTTATCTAAAGTGATCATCAAGTTGGGCCATTTCCAGCACAAATCCAGGTTTTCTCACTCTCCACCCCCCCACACACACAAACTCACTTTCCTGCTGGTAATAGCCCATCCAAAGTGACAACTCTCTACAGAATGTGATAATCAAGGTGGGCCATTTCCTGCACAAATCCAGGTTCTCTCACCCCCTCACCCCCATACACACACAAACTCACTATCCTGCTGTAATAGCTCATCCAAAGTGACCACTCTCCCTACAATGTGCATGATAATCAAGGTGGGCCATTTCCAGCACAAATCCAGGTTTTCTCACCCCCCCACCCCCATACACACACAAACTCACTCTCCTGCTGGTAATAGCTCATCCAAAGTGACCACTCTCTCTACAATGTAAAGAACGGACGTTGTTTGAATGCCAGCAAACATACACTGCAATGCTTTCTTCTACAATGATTCCCGACTACGTGCTACTGGCCTGGAGTGGTAAAAGTCCTACCATGGTGGATGGAATAAGGCTGCCCTCCCCAGAAACCTTTTGCAAAGACTTTGGGAGTACATCCAGGAGAGCTGCAACTGCCAGGGCAAATTAATCATTAAACCTGCTTGCTTTTAAACCATGTATAGTATTTTAAAAGGTACATTCACCAGAGGTCCCTTCTCCACCTGGTGGGTCCGTGAGGCAGCCTTGGGTGGGTTTGGGGGGTTCTGGCTCCAGGTCCAGGGCGAGAAACAGTTCCTGGCTGTCGGGAAAACCGGTTTCTCCGCTTGCTTGCTGTGGGCTATCTACGACCTCATCATCATCATCTTCCTTGTCCCTAAAACCTGCTTCTGTGTTGCCTCCATCTCCATTGAAGGAGTCAAACAACACGGCTGGGGTAGTGGTGGCTGAACCCCCTAAAATGGCAGCTCATCATAGAAGCGGCATGTTTGGGGCTCTGACCCGGGCCTCTCTGGTTTTCTTGTAGGCTTACCTCAGCTCCTTAAGTTTCATGCGGCACTGCTTCGGGTCCCTGTTATGGCCTGTGTCCTTCATGCCCTGGGAGATTTTGACAAATGTTTTGGCATTTCAAAAACTGGAACGGAGTTCTGATAGCACGGATTCCTCTCCCCATACAGCGATCAGATCCCGTACCTCCCGTTCGGTCCATTCTGGAGCTCTTTTGCGATTCTGGGACTCCATCATGGTCACCTCTGCTGATGAGCTCTGCATGGTCACCTCTGCTGATGAGCTCTGCACTTACCTGCAGCATGTCATGCTGGCCAAACAAGAAATTTAAATTCAAAAGTTCGCGGGCCTTTTCCTGTCTACCTGACCAGTGCATCTGAGTTGAGAGTGCTGTCCAGAGCAGTCACAATGGAGCACTCTGGGATAGCTCCCGGAGGCCAATACCATCTAATTGCATTCACAGTACCCCAGATTTGACCCGGCAAGGCCGATTTCAGCGCTAATCCACTTGTCAGAGGTGGATTAAGGAAATCGATTTTAAGAGCCCTTTAAGTTGAAAAAAAGGGCTTTGTCGTGTGAACAGGTGCAGGGTTAAATCGATTTAACGCTGCTAAATTCGACCTCAACTCCTAGTGTAGACCAGGGCTCAGGAGCTTGGCTGTCTGGTCCTTGCTCACATGCTCAGGGTCTAACTGATCACCATATGTGAGAATGGGAAGGAATTTTCTCCAGATCAGATTGGCGGTGACCTTAGAGGGTTTTTGTCTTCCCCTGAAGCATCTGGGTGTGGGTCATTTGCCAGGATTATCAGTTTATCTCTCACTTAGTCATTTCTCTGCCATTTCAGGGGCCTTGAGTACTTGTGCACCTTGTTTCCGCCTATTCTCTGCCTCTGGCACATAATAGTCTAGTTTCCTCTGGGTTGTAACACTTTGGTTTCTTCTCAGTTGGTAGGTTTAATACACAGGTTCTGGGTGGTGTTGGTGGCCTGTGCTAAAGAGGAGGTCAGACTAGATGATCTAGTGGTCCCATCTGGCCTTAAACTCAATGACTCTTGGACTCTATGATCCTCTTCACTAGAGTGAATTTCACCTTTACTGAGTAACTGTATATTTTTGATGTATATTAAAGCTGAGAGTGGTCATAGTTTCTTTTGGGCTTAGAGGAAGGCTAGTATTGTGGTAAAGACACATGACAGGGAAAGCGGAGACCTATGTTGTTGGCTCTCCCACAGATTTGCTGTGTGGCCTTTAGGAAGCCACTGAGGCCAAAGTATTTATACATGAATGCTTATATTGAGCACCTAAATAAGTGGCCTGATGCTCAAGGATGAATGATCTCACAAGGGGATCCCCTTTGGAAAACCAGATCACATCATTAGCTGCCAAAGGCGAGGACCCCACATTTGTCATTCAGTGCCTCTCTGGACCTGTTTCCCCATCTGCAAAATTAGGATGTTTGCAAAGTGCTTTGAGATCTTCAGACAGATGTTGTTATAAAATGTCTGTTGTTAGTGATATTTTACACTGATCAAGAGAAATGGTGACTCATATACATGCACTTCCTATGTAGAATATATAAGCAATTAATCTATTATACTTTCATTCAAATCTCTTTATTCTGGTGGCAGAATAAGATTAACACGAGGAAGGGCACAGAGCCAAATTGTTGGTTTATACACACACACACACACACACAGTAACAACCTGGGAAATGTCTGTATTTTTATGAATATGATGCATGCCCCTCTCTGTGTGTTTGTGTATGTGTGTATGATGGGTTACTGACAGTGGTATTAAATCAAAAGGGGTTATTAAAGGAACCAAGCAGAAAAGATAAAACAGTAACACAGAGTCCTGAAGGAAACCATGTTAAAACTATGTATTGAGGGAAAAAACCTTATCTGGCTCCAGGCAGGCTGCCAACAGTTTACTCTTCCCATGGCTGAGGATGTCTACACTTAAAAGACTACAGCAGCACAGTTGCACTGGAGTCGCACTTCAGTGGAGAAACTACTGATGGGAGAGATTCTCCCATTGCTGTAGGTAATCCACCTCCCAAAGGGGCACTTGGTAAGTCGATTATAGACAGCACAAGAACAACGGAAGTATTCTTCACCATGGGCTAGGCTGATACAGCTGCATCTCTCAGGAGTGTGGATTTTTCAAACTCCTAGCAGATATTGCTATACCAGTGTGAATTCTTAGTGTAGACCTGGCCTTACTCTAGGATCAAGGAGGATACCAAACATTAGAGGACCGCAGGCCTAGCAATAGGTGAGGGTTCAGTAAGTGGCCAGAGACTGCCCAGAGAGTGTCAATGAAAGCTGACAGGGTGGTAAACGGACACATGGAGACAGAGAGCCTGCTCTCAGCAGGACAGTCTGTTTCTCCCAGCCAGAGATGGTGGTTAGCTGGGCTGAGGGGAATTTACAAAGCTGGCAAGGTAAGATTAAGGGGGAAGTAAGACCCAGGTTTATAGGCCTGTTGTTGTTTTTATCCTTTATTCTGTGCTTTGTACCTTTTGGAGGAATTAATTTAAAAACCTTTCATCTGAAGACTATCCTTGAGTCAATTCATGGGTCACAGGTCCCCAGAGTGAACATGTTCATGGGTGCCAAACCAAGTTGGGCCTGTTGAGTTAACATGGGAGGAGGGGGAAGAATTTGCAGGCTGCAGATCCAGTGTGAGTGGTTGGACCATGGGTTCCACCCAGAGTGATACACAGGCCTGTAAGTTGACAGTGCACTTGAGAGGGTCTATAAGGAGCCTAAAGCTCAGTGTGCCCTGTGACTCTCTCTCATTTTCTCTCTCTCTCTCTCCACTCAAGTAATTGAATTGATTTTCTTTTTCATTTTACAAACAGCCTGCTTGTGGAGATTATTTTTGTTAGCACTGTTCACTTTGCCAAGCAACTGATTACTATAATCTTCAGCGCATCTAGTTGTACCTCTCCTTCCACTCCCCCAACCAAAAGTTGAGGCATTATTTTTATGCTGAAGGTTTGCAAAAAAAGTGACAAGGCTGCCAGCTGTCCCTTCTGCTGGAAGACCCTCTATAATGTTACTTACTGGGAGGTCAGAGGGCCAGCCAAAAATATGAAGGATGACTGACTAATTTCCAAAAATCTTTTTCTAAGAAATATTTTTATTAGTCCGCTCATATTTCTGGACAGATACGGTGTGACAAAGTTTGAATGAATGATATGCCAATTTTTTTTTAAAAAAAATAACAGGTTCGGGCAAAACATAGTTTATGAACTTGGAAGCAGAGCAGATAGTTTCCAAAATGCTTGGCTGATGCCTTCAGGTCAGGTCAAAGAGTTACTGTTTATGCAGCTAATCTTGAAAGTGCCTGAAAATGAATGCAAATGTCTTAAACAAACAAAAGAAAATGGTGATTGCAAAGGTTACTAGACTGACAATTCTGGTGAGAGTGGGCCAAACTCTTGATAAAAATGGGCAGAGCAACATGTAATTCAATGGATTCTTGCCCATTTACATCAGCAGAGAATTTGGCCCACAGTATATAGCAGCAATGGAAACCTTCCCAGTGTGCCCCATTTGTATTATTCATTCTTGTTATCAAGGGAACACCTTCAAGCATGAGAAAGTTATTCAGTCTTCACAGCCATTCAGTTCTTGTCTTCTCTACTGAGTGCTAACAAGGCAATGATGATGGTATTTGAGATGTGTCACCTAGAAACTGAACTGAGACCACCAACATATTTCATGTGGATCATTGAACAGCAGCTATTCAAGAATAGCAACTCTTGATCTCTCTGGACCTTGGCTGAACTAATAAGACCTATGTAGGGCGTTCATATCCCATTATCAACGCACTATGTCATCCAGCCACCTGCAAGCCAATACCTGCAATATTCTTTTGTGCTACACGCCATAAAGGTAAAGAAAAGTAACTCACTGGAAACAAATAAACTACTAAACTACGAGAGAGAGAGAGAGAGAGAGAGAGAGAGAGAGAGAGAGGAGGTGAAGAGGAATGTAACATGTTGATTAATTTGAAAAATGTTAACTGTAAATATCAATTTTCTTTTCATATAATTTCAGTAACTAATCCTACTAAACTAACAAAATCCTTGTTGTGTGTTCTTTTAAAAAGCAAACATTATGTGTATCCTACTTAGGTGGCTTTCCAAGACAGACTGGCACAAACTCAGAAGTTTCCTCCATTCCCTTCAGTATGTAATGACTGACTAATTCTAAAGGAACTGAGTGAATCTAAGTTGGTGCAACTGAGACCTTGTCTAAACTACTGCTTAAATCGATGTAACTTACATCGCTCTAGGGTGTGAAAAAAATCACTCCTCTGAGCAATGTAAGTTACTTTGACATAAAGCGGCATCTACACTGCGCTATGTCGGAGGGAGACATTCTCCCACTGACATAGCTTCTGCCTCTCATTGAGGTGCAGTAATTACGTCGACAGGAGAGCACTCTCCAGTCGACATATTGCGTCTTTACCAGACATGCTACATTAGCACAGCTGCTCTGATGTAGTGCAGTAGTGAAGACAAGCCCTCAGTTGCACCAACTTAGATTCACTCAGTCCCTTTAGAATTAGTCCGTTTCAGATCCCCTTAAACTTTTACCAGTATGTAACTTACATTATTTTGCACATCACCTATGAATTTGGTCTGCTAAGTCTTAGCAACACTAAAGGAGTCTAGCTTATATGTAGAAGAGAAGAGGAGAGGCAGGAGATGGAAAAGCAGGTAACAGGAAGATTGCCTTATTTTCTCTCTTCTCTCGTCCCTCAGCTACATTAGCATAAATTCAGATTCCGTTAGGATTAGTGGACCTTGATCTTGCAGTCATGCATAGCAGCCTGGCACAATTGCAGTCCATCTAGGTGAATACTGAGTTTGTGAATCCTACGGGGGCTTAGGCATGAGCTAGGGTATCAAACAGCTGAGTGGTGTCAGGACTCAGGTGGTTTTGCACATTCCCACTGGCAGAATCTTAGGTGCTTTGGTAATTTAGGCTCCAACAAGGTCAGGCAACAGCTGTGTGGTGGTTTATGAGTCCATGTGAGTTTATGGTGTCAGTGGTGGCTCAGTGTTGGAGTTAGGTGTCTAAAGAGGCAGTTAGGCTCCTAAGTCCTAGTCCTAAGTGTTCACACATTCCTGAACCTCAAAATGGCTTCTTGAAAGCCTTGAGAAAAAAGTCAAGAGCATAGACTAATTCTTATTTCATCTCAGCTGGTTTGCTTATCCCTACTACTGGGCTGGTTTGAATTTTCTCTTATGTATTGTTCTTTTGTCTATCTAAGCAAGTTGTATTTTTTCTTAGCCTAGGTTTGCCCTATTTTGCACATCTGGCTTAGTTTTATTTTAATGTCTCTTATTAATGTTACAGTCCTGCAGGGATGTGATCTGCTCTACATTCTGAGATATTAGCTCCCTGAACACTGTATAAACTGGCTTTAAAAGATTAATAACCATTTGCATTTGGTCTTTAGTGGTTTCACAATGTTCTGATAACTCGAAGGGGAAATAGGCAGAGATGATTCAAACACCCCAAGCTTCATGATGAGGGATTGGGAACTGAATCCACTTTGAATTTTTTGGCTGGTCCTACTGTGTGTTTATAATGGGCCAGATTAAAATCCTGGATCCACGTTTGGGTGATGGAGAAATCCAGTTCTGGAACTGATTTTAACAGCTCAGTGCCCACCTGTAAAATTCAATATTGGTGATATAAACTTACATCTGTGTATATAAAAGCTGTGGTAAAGATTTCTAAGGGTGGGTGGGTGTTTGTTTTTCTGGGTGTCCAAATTGAGACACTTTCAAGGAACCTGATCTTCAAGATTTCTGAACACATCCCCACCGAAACCCAGATCCGTTTCGGATGCTCAAATTGGGCACCCACAGATCGATGCACTAAAAATCGCTCATTTTTATTAACAAAACAAAAAGGATCTTGCCTTGTAGGCCTTGTACTTCTTGGTAACTATAGTGTAAGAATAATATCTCATGCATGGGGAAATTTCTTCAAAATTAGAAAATGAAAATCTCAGTGCTAAAACATCTAATTTTCCCATGATGAATCAAAATGATTTAGTCTAGGAGTTTTGGTTGCTGTGAAACTTTGGGAAACTTCCATGTTTGGTAGTCCCCAAATTCAATAGTTATGTTTGTGAAGTAGTCTGATGTTAGTACAAATACTAAACGGAATATTAAACAGTTACTTTTGAAATCTTGGTTCTCGAGAACTACTGTGGTTTTCTTCATAACTGTGGAAATTCTTTAATGACTAGTGCTGGTGCCATGTGACCCAAAGGCATTAGGGAGGGACCATTTCCAGCATTCCTTCAAATTCAGGGGCTGCAATTCTACCTGGCCTTTAAAGAGGAAGGCTCTTTTGTCCTGACCAACAAGGGTACTTACATGCCTAAGTCCCTGTTTTAGGCTCCACTGAGATCTACAAAACTCCTGCCAAAATCTGTAGGTACCTAAACTCACTTGATGCATAAGTTTCCAGGGTAAAAGTTGCTCAGCTTCTGTATTTCTGCTTCTGGGCATCCTTCTAGGTATCTGGACACCTATCTCCCACTAAGCTCCAGAGTGATCTACAAACCAGGGAAAGAAGTGTTCTCTTACCTGTCTCATGTGCAGGGCCTGTTCCAGTACACATACTCAGAGACTGCCTACTGGATCGGGTCCCATTCAAAATCCAGCAAGAAGGGGAGGTGGCAGTGGTGGTGCTATCCACCTTATACCTGTAGCCTGGAATGTGGAAGACCCCACATTCAATCCCCCCTCGGCAGAGGGGGACAAAAGATGTGAACAGGGATCTTCCCACACCTCTCAGGAGAGTGCTCTAATCCAGTGGCTCTCAACTTTTACAAATTATTGTACTCCTTTCAAGAGTCTGATTTGTCTTGCGTACCCCCAAGTTTTACCTCACTTAAAAACTATTGGCTTACAAAATCAGAAATAAGAATACAAAAGTGTCACAGCACGCTGCTACTGAAAAATTGCTTTCTTTCACAATTTACCATATAATTAAAAATAATAATTTGTTATAGTTATTAATAATTATTTATATTATTTAATAAATAATCATAAAATAAATCAATTGGAATATAAATATTGTACTTACATTCCACTGTATAGTATATAGAGCAGTATAAACAAACCATTGTCTGTATGAAATTTTAGTTTGTACTGACTTTGCTTGTGCTTTTTATATAGCCTGTTGTAAAACTAGGCAAATATCTCAATGAGTGGATGTGCCCTCTGGAAAACCTTTGCATACTCTAGGGGCTTGAGAACCACTGCTCTAATCACTGAACGATGGGATGTTCTGATGTTCTCTCTCTCCTGTTGAAGCTGTGACTAAATAATTAAAGAGTCATCGAAGCAGAGAACCTGGACCCTGGGTCTCCCAGATGACTGCTGTAACCACCAGGCTACATGGTCATTCTCACGCTTACTCTTTCTCTGCCAAATGGGTCTTTTGTTATTTATCCACAGTGGAACAACTTCAACAGGATGGAGGAAGCTTGACATCAGAATATCCCATAGCTCATTGGTTAGGACACTCAACGGGAGAGATGGTGGGACTTGAAGCGAGGGTCTCTCACATCCGAGGTGAGCACCCTCACCACGGTGCTAAAAGTTAAAAGGGGGCACCTTCTTCTCGCCACCTCCCTACCCCCGCTTCTTGCAAAACAATATAGGCTCCTAACCCCAAGAGAGGGAGGCTGGATTTATGTGCCTAACTCTGTGATAATAGTGGGACTTCTGCTATACTTCTGTCCTTGGCATGTCCCAGTGATGCTCCCTGTGGATACCCTGGGTTGTGAGACACCTCATCACCGCCTGCCTTTAGTGTGAGGAAGTCTTGTCTGTGCCTGCTGTGGATCAGCTCTCTGAGACCACCAGGCTCTAGCAACACAAGTGCTGCCTTCCAGGCCTTTGCGAGCTTTTCTGTCTGTACACGTAGTGATAGGCACACACCAACACCCGAGACTTCTGAACATTCCTGTAGTGTCCAGCCCTTTTTCACTGAATGCACACAGAATTTCCAGTTCTTCTGCTTCGAAAGGAACAGTACAACACAGCTTTTTAGATACACCTTCGAACACAGTTCTGCTAAACACACAGCACTTAGATTTATTTACAGTGAAAACGACAATAAGTTTATTATTAAAGGACAGAGATTCCAGTCATAGTGAGTAAGAATATTGGAAAGAAATGGTTACATATAAAACAAAATTATAACGTATTTTCTAGAGACTAAACTTAACTAACAAGTTTTCCTCCTGTCCAAAGAAGCTTATCTCGCCCTATGTTCTCCACCAAGCCTGGCTGAGATCCCTCTTTCATAAGCAAATGTGCTGTCTGTTTACTTCCTCGTGAAGGATGACAAGGTATTTTCTTTGTTCCACATATATTAGAAAACAAACCTTTGATGGGTTTCAGAGGAACAGCCGTGTTAGTCTGTATTCGCAAAAAGAAAAGGAGTACTTGTGGCACCTTAGAGACTAACCAATTTATTTGAGCATGAGCTTTCGTGAGCTACAGCTCACTTCATCGGATGCATACCGTGGAAACTGCAGCAGACTTTATATACACACAGAGAATATGAAACAATACCTCCTCCCACCCCACTGTCCTGCTGGTAATAGCTTATCTAAAGTGATCAACAGGTGGGCCATTTCCAGCACAAATCCAGGTTTTCTCACCCTCCACCCCCCCACACAAATTCACTCTCCTGCTGGTGCTAGCCCATCCAAAGTGACAACTCTTTACATAATCAAGTCGGGCTATTTCCTGCATAGATCCAGGTTTTCTCACATCCCCCCCCCCACCCCCATACACACACAAACTCACTCTCCTGCTGGTAATAGCTCATCTAAACTGACCACTCTCCAAGTTTAAATCCAAGTTAAACCAGAACATCTGGTGGGGGGGGGGGGTAGGAAAAAACAAGAGGAAACAGGCTACCTTGCATAATGACTTAGCCACTCCCAGTCTCTATTTAAGCCTAAATTAATAGTATCCAATTTGCAAATGAATTCCAATTCAGCAGTTTCTCGCTGGAGTCTGGATTTGAAGTTTTTTTGTTTTAAGATAGCGACCTTTGATGCACACCTCAAGAGAGGCCTACTCCCCCCCACCACTCCACTGTTTATTTCTTCCTGTTATTTTTCTCTTTTTGAAGTTTGCATAATCCTTCATTAGCACTCAGTTCAGACTGGTGACTAGAGGCCCATTGTGAACAATACAATACTTAATTTACCAATAGATAAACTAGATAAATAGATAAATTCTTGCCTCACAGAAGGTCTGTTTTCCACCTTTCCTTTCCTGGTTTCCAGGCGCTAGACGCATACCTTAAGAATGTAATTTTCAGTGTGTATACATAACTCCATATGCATTTCACTATGATATTGATGACCAGTGTGGCACAGGCCTTTATTAGAAATCTCACATGACCTTTTTTTACCAGATCCAGGTGATCGCTGTATCCCTATGTACCCTCTCTCTGTCCCTTGCCAGTTGGCACTAAGAAGCTTCTAGATCACACTCCGAATGGCTGGCCTAGGTGAGGAGCCACCTAGCATGCTGGCTTTTACGAATCTCATTCTGAGGTGCCCATCTCTCCCCATTCATTATATAGGGAGCCTTTTGAATCCCAGTGGTTTTCTAGGTGCATAAAGGTTAGGCATGGTGACACTCAGCATCGCCATGCCCAGCTGAATCTAGCCCTAACTATATATTGATCTTAGTTACTAATATGACCCCTATCAACGTAGTATCTGACCACCTTGCAATCTTTCTTTATCATCACAACATGGCCATGAGATAGGGGAGTACTATTAGTTCCATCTTACAGATGAGAAAATGAGGCACAGAGGTACAAAGTTAGCTTCAGGAACATCAGTTAAACATCTATCAATTCATTTTTTGGCACATTAATTGATGGTAGATGCTATTAGTATGTACCAGCCATTGTGTGTTTTGAAATTATTTATTTATTTTTGCAAATATACACACTTTTCGTAATGGTTCCCATATGTCACTTACCCATACAAGTCAATAGGAAGCCTGTCACTAGTCTACAGTGAAACAGATGCTCACTGTTTCAAAAATTTGTTTATCTTATTTCTAAGGATGAAAGTCATCGTAGTGCATGGGACCCACAGACCCCTTTAAACCACAAATTAAATGCTTAAGTAGTGCTTCAAGTGGTGTATATGTTCTTGTGGGGGACCAGTGTGCTGGAGTGAATTTCACCAAAATATTAATAGCAGGGGACAACATGCAACACGAAGAGCAATGACTAGTGTTTGTGGGAGTGCCTAACTTCAACCTAACAGAAGTATAACTTATGCTGGGTAAGTGGTCATTTCAACTTCTGGTTAAAAAGAAATGTGTACGTGGACTAGTCCACGGACAATACCGACTGGCTTCTTGTTCGTTGAGTGCGGTTTTGCTGTGAAAAGTGATTGTTAAAACAGTATTGTGGGAGTCTTGTGTAATATGTTTCAGTGGTTCAAAAAATGCATGTTCTGAGGTTGTAACTGAAAAGATATATTTGTTTAACTGCCTCTCTTGCTTACTCCATGCGAGATCTGAAAACCAAACTGGGTTTTCTCTTACTCATGCATGGTAACAATTATCAGTGTTTGATTGTCTTGCAAGTTTTACCATTTGTTGGTCAGCTTTGCTACAGAGATGGTTTCTGTGGGCAAATCTTCAGGCAATTTCAGTGCAGTCTGACACTACACTAAAAGAGTACCTTCTTTTTAAAAGTATGTGTTTACAACATTGGGCTAAGACTGCAGAGCAACTATGATGAATTTGGGGCTTCTGCATTTATTCTAACTGCTCGTAGACTTGTTGATTTTCCTTGCTCTTTAGCTCTGTAGCCGTAGAGGAGAGAGTTTCGAAAGCCTGTACAGAGAAGGAAAGTGCATCACTATTGGCTAGAGGTAATTTCCTTCTCAGGTGGAGTGTTTCTTGTAATTAGATTTCCTCTGAGATTGTAGTAGTGGGGTTCTCAGACTATATCTAGAGCTAGATGAAATTTTTCAGTCAGACCTTTTTTCAGAGAAAAATGCAGGTTTGACAGTACCAAAGTGTGCTGTGAATTCATGTCAGTTTTGCTGAATTGTGTCCATACCCCTCCCCCTAAAAAAAAAAAAACCCTAAAAAAAAACACACACACACAGAAAAAGTGAAAACATTTTGTTCTGACACTTTCAAACCAGTGTTTTGATTTTTCTTTTCAAAATGACTTTGTTTCAAAATTTCTTTCAATCTTATTAAAAAAATCTTCAAAAGCATTAAACACTCAAAATCAAAACAAAACTTAGTTTCCGGTTGAACAGGAGGTTTCGTTTGACCCTTTATGATTTTTTTTAATTTGAGAGGTTTGAAGCAGGCTGAAGAAACCACAGTTGGATCCAGTGGTCTTAAATCCTCATGGTTCAGATCAGGTCTGACCTTTATTTCAGCCTGTGGATTGGAGTAGCAGCCACAGAGGGATTGTCCTGCTGTCCCAAGTTTGCCCTGCATTGGAGAGTGATAATCATTTCTCCCCCTACCTCTAAGTAGTACTGTGCACAATGCCTGTTACTTGAGCCTTGAGTGGTGGTGTAAAATTCACCCCAAGACTCGTTCCAGTTATTTAAAACAGATGAGCTGACTAAACCAGTTGTACTGCTTTGCTCTTCTGAAGGTTGCAAAGAAAGTAATGTGCTACTTTGCTACATGTTGTAATTAATTTATCTGGAGTGAATGCTATATTATATACTGATGTAGGCATACAGAACCATTTTCAGGTTTAAGTTCTTCAGAAATACATATATTCTTGGATATTTTTTCTTTTGCTATGGCTACAGAACTTTCATTATGATACAAAGTAATGTGGACCTCACCAAGTTTTGTTATAAACTGAAAGGGCAGCCCAGCTTCACTGAGAAGTTTGCTGTGGTTTCCAGTTGTTTCAGTGAACCTGGGCCACGTTTCAAGCAGACCAAATCTATGAGTTTGCATTAGAACCAGCTGTGGTGGTTTTGAGTGTTATGTCCATTTAAATGTCCATTTAAATGTCCAGGCCTTCTTTAGCCATAGGGGGAATAGTACAGTTGATATTTTGATCACTTGGCTAAGCAAGAGAACTTACCTAATTTATTCCGAATTGTTCGTGCTTAACATCTCTTTTTGGGTATGTTTGGATAAGTAAATATTGTAAATCATTCATTACATTCTCATCAGTCAGTCATAAAGCAAGATTCCTCATGGACCTGAATCTCTCTCTTATTTGGAGAAGAGCATTTCTTTGTACAGCTCTTCAAATGTTGAAGATTCCTGTTTGGTTGTTCAGTTCTCCCTCTCTTTTCTGCACCTCCCCTTTCCATCGCCCTCCCCAAAGCAAAAATTTTATAAAGCTGTAGCAGGTTTGCAATGAAGGAAAAATTAGATTTAAATGTTGTTTAGCTTTAAAAATGGAAAGGAAATAAAAATAACCAAAGTCCAAATATAAATAAATATTCCACAGTTTAGGGAATTACATCTGTTAATTTTACAGTGCTCTTGAATGTTGCAACTCCTGACCTAGCACGTATGTATGCACTGCCCTAAAATGGGGTAGCGGGTTTTAGAGGCTATTGAAGAAATGTCTTTGGCCTGAAGACCTACAATCTAACTACACAAGAAGAGGGGGGAGAGATGCTGCAAAGGACATATTTTTAAAGTATTTTCCCTTTAGATTTTTTTTTTGCTTTAGACTTCTCTTTTCTCTTACTTACTCTGTGACCTTTGTCCCTTGCTGTTAGATACAGTTTTCTGCCTGCTTTTATGTTCTATCTGACAGTCTGTATGCTCTCCCAGAAGAGCCCATGACTATTTAGTTAAACCCTCTTTATGGAAAGAGATTACACATAACCCCTGTAATATACTACAGTATTCTACAATAATGTTCCAAAGCATTGCAGTATCAGTATTAGAAAAAGGCATTGCTTTGTACCATTGCTGTGGAATGTTGTCATATTTTTTAACATGGGAATCCCCAACCCAAAATAATGTATCTATTGTTATATTTAACTCCCAACCTCTTTTCCCCAAATTAACTCATATATGCTGCAATTAGACTAGGTACTTAACCACCCTTTAATTATATATATATAAAAGTAATAAAACCACATTTTGTCATGTAGCTAATCAGAAATAATGCCTACAACAAAATGGCCATCAAGTTACTAAAGTACATTTCTCAAAAAGCTTCAGGCACCAAAGTGACAAATGATAACTAGCTAGTTTTTATAGGCGCGTGCTCTCTTTTTCTCACACACATTCATCTCTCTCTCTCTCTCTCGCTCTCTCTCTCTCTCACACACACACACACTTACCTTCCTAACCGAAAATAATTGGAATGGCTTTTAACAAACTTGTCATATGGTATCAATGTTCTGTGGGCAGGGGGTCATTTCATTTGTTGTATAAATACCAGAATGACTCAGATTCACTTAATCATTTACTCACCCACTTCAATCAAGGAATGATACTAGTGTACCACACAAATCATTTCTAGCAGCTTTCATTAATATTACAATACAGAGACAAAACGTGCTTGCAACCTTGATCTAGTGGAGTGACAGAAAGAGCCCTGTACTGTAAGGCCTGGTCTACACTATAAAGTTAGGTCGACATATGCCGCATTAGATTGAGTTAACAATATATGTGTCTACACTACCGAGTCCCTTCTGATGACCTAAAGGGCTTGTAATATTGACTTCTGTATTCCACCTCTGCGAGAGGCGTAGCTCTTCAGTCGACATCCACGTGTCGACATGGGGATAGTGCAGACTCTGTGCTGTGTAATTCAAATGAATTGGCCTCCAGGAGGTGTCCCACAGTGCTCCGCTGTGACTGTTCTGGAGAGCGCTTTCAACTCCACTGCACTTCAGCCAGGTACACAGGAAACAGCTGCCTCTCTGTTAAAGCTCTGGGAAGTTTTGAATTTTCATTTCCTGTTTGATCAGCACAGCTCACCATGGATGCGCAAGGCTACAAACGTGCTCCAGCATGGAGTACACAGGAGGTGGTGGATCTTATTGCTGTGTGGGGAGAAGAGTTTGTGCAGGCAGAGCACCGATACAGCAGAATAAACACTAACATCTGTGCCAAAATCATGCAGGTCATGGGGGAGAAAGGCTACACCAGGGACATGCAGCAGTGCCGCGTGAAAATAAAGGAGCTTTGGTGAGTGTACCAGAAAACAAGGAAGGTGAACAGTCACTCTGTTTCTGAGCCACAGACATGCTGCTTCTAGGAGGAGCTGCATGCAATTCTCGGTGGCGACCCCACCATTACCCCAAAACGCTCGATGGATATCTCCCAGCAACCTCGGGCAACAAGAAGAAGGAGAAGGAGGAGGAGAAGAATACGAGGCAGACAAGCGGAGAATCCATTCTCCCCAACAGCCAAGAACTTTTTTCAACTCTGGAGCCCATCCCCTCACAGGACCAATTGTCAGAGGAGCATGATGCCAGGGAAGGGACCTCTGGTGAATACACATTTCAATCACACTCTAGGGGATACATGCTATTATTTTTAATATTGAATCTAAATTAAAAAATTGTTATAGTGGTTAGCGGTGGCCACTCCAGCTACGCAGACTGTTTATGTGCATGGGGATGGTCCTGGAATCCTCCATGGAGATCTCTAGGAAGCTTTCATGGAGGTACTCTGCAATCCTTTGCAGAAAGTTTCTGGGAAGGGCTGCCTTATTTTGTCCACTACGGTAGGACACTTTCCCAAGCCACTGCAGTATTAACTCTTCTGGCATCATTGTGGCACACAGCATTGCAGCATAAGGACCAGGTCTGTACCCAGATGCTTGCAGCATCTGCTCCCTTTCTGCCTCTGTTATTCTGGGAGAATGATATCGCATATGGGAGAAACGGGAGGGAGTTTTAAATGCTAGCCCTTAAACTGCAAGCAATTCAGCAAGTGATCCACCCCTGTTTGGCGAATTCTGGTTCACACAACCGCGTTTTCCCAAGCACGCCCTGGTTGTGGTTGGAAGGGATCACCACGTATCGCAACGGCACTTTAAAAAGGGGGATGGTGGTGATGATGCTTCCTGTTTGTCTCCCTTCCACCCAACCCAGTACCACTTTTGTAACAATCAAACTATTTGTGGGGCTTTTCGCTGGTTCCTGTCCTCAAGCACCATCCAGGTTGCTAGGGGAAAGGGTTTTTTTCCTGAGGTTGGAACCACTGACCCCAAAGATGTCTTCACAAAATCTGCAGCACAAGACCTCTCGCCGATGTCTCCTGGCCTTACTCACCATGGCTGGAGCAGCAAGTGGTTCTGATTACAATGTGTCTTGCAAGGAAGTGCATTTAGGGGTGTTTGTTTTATAAAAAGAATTAACCTTGCACTAGAAACAACGTATGCACTGTCAATGCTACCCTTGTGCTTTGTGTTATTTGCAGCTGAAACCTTGTGTGTCGGTGCATCCTCCACACCGGGACAGAGACATTTCCAGATTAGAAGGTGGAAAAAGAAGACTCATGAGGATGTGTTCAGTGAGTTAATGCGTGCCTTTGAGAGTGACAAGATGGAGCTCAGCACATGTAGGATTGCACTGTCCTACAGCCTGCACAAGGACCGCACAGGTTATCTTACTTTTCTTTGCTATATCTCAGTGTTTGTGAGCATAATAAAACTTAACGGATTGAGGAGAAAAGGCTCTTTATTCATTCAACACACTGTGGTTAGCAGGTGTTTAGTTTACAGGGGAGTACATGCAATGAGGGGATAGCTTGGTAAGGAACAACACACAAAAGTGTCACATTACTGTGGATCATTGATTAAGCAAGTTTTCGAAGCCTCACGGAGATGCAGTGCCCCTCAATGTGCTCTTCTTATTGGCCTGGTGTCTGGCTGCTCAGAATTGGCTGCCAGGCAATCTGGGTCAACCCTCCACCCCTCCGGAAACTTTTCTCCCTTTGTTTCACAGATATTATGGAGCACACAGCCCGCAGCAACAATGGGGATATTGCTTTCACTGAGGTCTAACCTAGTAAGCAAACTATGCCAGCAGGGTTTTAAACATCCAAAGGCACATTCCACCACCATTCTGCGCTTGCTCAGCCTATGTTGAACTAGTCCTTACTGCTGTCCAGGCTGCCTGTGTACGGCTTCATGAGCCATGGGAGCAAGGGATAGGCTGGGTCTCCCAAGATCATGATTGGCATTTCAGCATCACCAATGGTTATTTTTCAGTCTGGAAATAAAGTCCCTGCTTTCAGCTTTCTGAACAGACCGGAGTTCCTAACAATGCACGTGTCATGCCCCTTTCCCGACCATCCCGCATTGATGTTGGTGAAATGGCCCCTGTGATTCACCAGCGCTTGCAACCCCATTGAGAAGTACCCCTGTTGGTTTATGTACTCTTTGGCAAGGTGGCCTGGTGCCAAGATGGGAATATGCATACCATCTATCACCCCACCACAGTTAGGGAACCCCATTGTGGAAAAACCATCCCCTATGTCCTGCACATTTCCCATAGTCACAACCCTTCTTAGCAGACGTCTATTGATTGCCCTGGCAACTTGGATCACGACAGACCCCACGGTAGATTTACCCACTCCAAATTCATTCCTCACTGATCGGTAGCAGTCTGGCATTGCAAGTTTCCACAGAGCTATCACCACTTGCTTCTCAACTGTCAGAGCAGCTCTCACTTTAGTATTGCTGCACTTCAGGGCTGGGGAAAGCTCTTCACACTGTTCCATGAAAGTGGCCTCACACATCTGAAAGTTCTGCAGCCCAGACTTGTCATCCCATAGCTGCATAACGATGTGGTCCAACCAGTCAGTGCTTGTTTCCTGGGCCCAGAAGCGGCGCTCCACCATGTCAAGGTAATGCACGACTGTCGCCAGCAACTGTGAATTGCTCCGCTCCATGGCTTCCAGCAGGGCTGCTTGTGTGGCATCACATTGTTCCACGCGGCAGCTCCTGCTTTGGCTGAGCAAATATTGCAAGATAAGGTGTGAGGTGTTTGTAATGCTCACAACAACAATGTACAGCTGAGCAGGGTCCATGCTTGCTGTGCTATAGGGTCTGCAGGGGTAACCCAGACTTAGGAAAAAAGGCGTGAAAAAGGCTTGGTTTCTTTGCCGTGGATTTCAGGGAGGGAGGGAGGTAAGTGCATCATGGGAGTCTAATACCTTGTTCCCATAACGACCCGCGCAAATGTTTTCGTCCCATGAGGCATTGCAAGCCCAACCCAACATTCCACTTGGCTTCATGCACTGTGGGATAGCTACCCACAGGACAGCACTCCGTGAGTCAATGCAAGCCCTGCTAGTGAGGATGCACTCCGATGACACAATGATCATAGTGGGGACACGCAAGATTGACTTGCTGATATTGGAGGCTTGATGCAAACTTGCATAAAATTGACTTAACTTTGTAGTGTAGACATACCCAAAGTGTTTATCATTCACAGCTACATGTTAGTGGATAGCTGTCAGGGTCAAGGTATAGTATATAGATTATTTCTGAGTCATTGGGCAGTTTTCATAGTTTGACAATTAGGCTGGATTAGGCTTGTAGTTTATTTATTGTCTAGTGGTATGAATTTAAGAAGCAAAGCTATGAATCTTGCAGGATGTATCTCTGCTCTACCACCCAGAAGTTTTTAGTGAGTTTTAATACTGCTTGTTGTAATAAAATAAATATGAACCAGTCAGCAGTTACACAATCCCTACGCTCTTTTTAAGGCTACTACCAATCAGGTTCACACCCTGACAGCGGGATGACATTTTTAAAAAAAAGTGTTGTGGTTGGTGAATGCAACATTTATCAATTGTTTTTTTTTAAAGCAATTTAGAAATAAACTTCAACCCTTTAAAGTTTGTGTGCCCTGCCAAACCTGCTCCTTTTCTGCTTTTAAGTTTCTTAAGACTCAGCAAAATATCCTGTGTTTTTTTTTCCAACTGGGAGAGTGGCGTGTAATTTTCAGATATCTCTGTTTATTATTTCAGTAATAAAAATGAAAGTGAGCTGAGCATGTTATTGGAGAGACTCCACTGCCTGGCAAGAGAGAGAACACAATATTGCATCTAGTTTCTTCCCTCTATTATTTTGAGGCAGACGATCAGGTTGGGTGGTAAGCAAGTGACATTAATTATTCAGAAAGACCTTTCAAAAACAATGCTGAGCTAGAAGAAGAACACCACATTAGGTCATTGGCAAGCTCCTATACTCTTCATCTATATGTGACCTTTTGACTAGCAAACTCCAGAACTTGGTTATAAGGTTTCAAGCCATCAGGCAAAGAAATTCCACATGGAGTCAAAAAACCAATTATGGAAAGAATGCAAACTCTGTTACAACAAAGTTGGCAACGTTTGTGCAATATCAGGATGTAGGGTCTTATCCTGCAAGCTTTACTCATGCAACTAATCTCATGAGTACAGGCCTACTTCTGCAAACCTGTTAATATATTGTATAATGTAAGGGGGAGGGGAGTGCAGGTAGATACCCTTGAAAATTTTGGGTATTTCAAGCAGGTAATTTTTCAGCATCTGCTTTTGCTTTGGGTACCTGACCATAGCTTGTGACATGCCTTCCTGGAAGAGCTTTCATTCTCATCTAAAGATCACTTGGAATATTTACTGTCAATTGTAAGTCTGCCACGCTAATACTTTATTGCCATGTTTGGCTTTTGGCTGACAGTTTTATAACACTATTACAAATTCCTACATAAATGAGTTATAAATATGTATGTTATACTTTGCTTCTGTACATATCTGTCATGTACTCTGTAATAAGATGTAGTTACAATGAGTTATTTGTATATTTCATCAATTAAGATGTTAATAAGAACCTTTCCAAGCCTGTAATTGAGTGTTGAAATAATTTTTATTTGGAGAGTAATAAACATACTTCTAAGTTCTCATGGTATCAGTGGTTTAATTGCATTGTTTTCCTATATGTTACTATGCCTTCTTATTGCTTTGTCACCATGCTGGGATATCTGTGTGTCCATCACTGCCCCCTTTCCCCTCTGACCAGACAGATTTATAATATAGATCAATTAAAAAAAATCACAATAGCTGTATGTTTAAAAAAACACATCTATACAACCAATATGAAATTCATCTGAAAACATGAATGTGGTGAATGGAGAAATGAGGCCTGATTCTCCTTTCCCTTACACTGGTATAAATGACTAACTCTAAGAGGTCTGATCTTAGTTATCCTTGAACACCCAACATTTGAATTGACTTCACTGAGAGCTTTGGGAATACAGGTTGGAGATCACTGTTGTTTTATCCTTTGCACTGATTCTGTTACTGATATTTTGATCCATAATCAATGTTTTACTCTTTACCCTGAATATTATAATTTGTATTTTTTTCTATATTTATGTTAATGTGCTGTCTGCAGTGTGCTCATTCCCTTACTCATATTCTCACTATCTTATTCATTTAGATAGGAATTTTTCAGGGGAGGAACCAATATCAATGTAATCAGCTTTACGCTAAGGCCCCAATTCAGCGAAGTATTTAAGTGTGGACTTATGTCCATTTCTGTTCAGCAAAGTACTGTGACTTTCAGCACTCGCTTAACCGCTTTGCTGAATAAGTATGGACTGCTGAATGAGAGACTGTGTGGGGATGAGACAATGACATTGACACACTCTCCAACCTCTGGACTGCAGTGGATGGTCTGCAGTTCAGCCCCTGCGGCCTTTATTTCAAACTGTAGGCTGGAATGATAACTCAGTCCCTCTGTGTCCTCTAGCAATAAGTCTTGAGACAAGAAGGCAGTCAGTGCTAGGGGAGCAGAGGCCAGTAAAAAGCTCACCCCAGTGACTCTGTTCCTTTTCAACTTTCTTTCTTTGTACTTTTACAGTTACCTAAGGGACCATACTTATTCACTTCCTGGGTGTCAGCGAGAGCAGATGGACAGGATCAGGAAGATTAACAACAGCCTTCGGAGAAACTGTGCTGTATTCTGGATGGGATGATGGACAACACCATGAGGGTGCTGCAATCCTTCTGAAGAAGGGAATGGAGCATTCCCTGCTTGAATGGAAGTCTATCAGCAGCAGACTTATGAGAGCCAGACTGAAAGGGAAACATAATACTATCACCCTGATCCAGTGCTATGCTCCTACAAATGACAGTGGTGAAGAAGTAAAGGACAAATTCTACCTTACGTTACAGGTGGAATTAGTGAGAGTGCCACGCCACAACCTAGCTATCGTCATGGGAGACCTGCATGCCAAGGTCAATAAAGACAACACAAGCAACGACAGAGCAGTGGGAAGACATGGGTGTGGCACTATAAATGAAAACAGAGAGAGGCTTGTTGATTTCTGTAATATGAATGACCTAGTCATCGGCGGAATTTCAACATCATGAAATTCACAAGTTGACATGGTGTTCTCCCAGTGGTAGAGATAAGAACCAGATTGACCATATCATGATCAATGGCAAATGGTAACCCTCACTGACAGATGCAAAAGTCAGAAGGGGTGCAGATGTTGGCAGTGATCACCACCTTGTAACAGCCTCCATCCAGCTAAAATTGAGAAGTGTGGGTCCACCAAACAAGGGACATAGACGTTATAACATTGACAAGCTAAAGTCCCCTGAAATACAGAAAGCCTTTGTACTAAAAAAACAGTTAAAGAACAGGTTTCAGTCACTTGCAGACCGTGATCAAGATGAGAAGAATGCAGATGAGGAGATCAACAACAAGTGGGACAAAGTAACAGCAATTTATAAACAGAGCAGTGAAGCCTGTCTAGGCTACAGGCAGAAGAGAAGGAAGGAGTGGGTTACACCTAGGACCTGGAACACCATAGAAACCAGACGAGCTCTGAAGAAAAAAGTTTTAGACACAAAATCCCAGAAGACAAATATCGTGAGCAGTATAGCAAGGCACACTGGGAGGTCAAACGCCTTTTGAGAGTTGACAAATTACATTGTATTGATAATCTGGCAACACAAGCAGAGGATGCAGCTGCTCATGGTGAACAAGGAACTGTCTACAAAACGGCGGCAGACACCAACAAAGACTCTCATCAGGGACAAATGAGGCCATGTACTAACAACAGAAAAAGAACAAATAATTGCTGAACAGAGAACCAGCTAAAGAGGAAGCAAACATTCGAGAGGCAGGAGAAAATCTTGATATCAACAAAGAGAGATCATTCAAGCAATCAAATCCTTAAAAATGGGAAAGGATAACTTGAGTTCAGAATTGTTCAAGCTAAATCCTGAATTATCAGCATCTATCCTGGCCCCTCTATTTACATCAGTCTGGGAAAGGAAAAAAGTGCCAGATGAGTGGTCCAATGGGGTTATAGTGAAGATACCAAAGAAAGGACCTCTGTGGTTGTAATAACTGGTGTGGTATCCCACTTTTATTTGTGCCAAGCAAAATACTGTGTAAGATCATAGTCCAGCGTATATCAGAGGTAGTTGATAGCATTCTCAGAAAAGAGCAAGCTGTTTTTTGGAAAGGACATGGATGCACAGACCAGATTGTCACTCTACAAAATATAATAGAACAGTGTTTAGAATGGCAACAGCAACTCTACATAAACTTCATACTTTGAGAAGGCTTTTGATAGCATTCACAGGGCCAGCCTATGGCACATTCTGTGGGCATATGGAATCCTTCTTTGTATAATCAACATCATCAAAAGCTTTTATTTCAACTTTACATGCAGTATTGATCACAGAGAGCTCAGTTTTGAAGTCAAAACAGGAGTACATCAGGGGTGTGTCATGTCTACAATACTCTTCAACATTGCCATTGACTGGGTAATGCAGTGTAAAACAGAAGACGTGGCAAGAGGCATTAAATGCCTCATCCCTTGAAGACCTGGACTTCACAGATGATCTCGCTCTTCTATCACATACCCAACACCATATACAAGAAAAAACAACTTGACTCAATGCATTCAGCCATCAAATTGGTCTGAAAATCAACCGCAATAAGACAGATATCATGACCTTAAATATTGCCTCACCATCATCAGTACAGATAGAGGATTATGTTCTCACCAACGTAGAAACATTCACATACTTGGGCAACACCATCAGCCAGGACAGTGGAACAAGCCAGGACATCCGAAACAAAATCAATAAAGCCAGGAACACCTTCAGGAGCTCAAATACAATCTGGAAATCATCAAAATACAACACCAAAACCAAAACCAAGATTTATCAGAGCTGCGTACTTTCAACATTACTTTAGAGTGATGAATGCTGGGGAATGAGAAAGTATGACATGTCCAAACTGTCTTCATTCCATACAACCTCCTTTAAAAAATTCCTCTGTATTTTTTGGCCCAGAACGATCTCAAACCAAGATCTATTGACACAGTGCAGCCAAGAGGATATGAGCACCATCATTGCCAGCAGGCATTGGAGATGGATTAACCATGTGCTTCGGATGGAAACTGATTCTATCACCAGACTAGCAATAAGATGGAAACCTGAAGGCAAACGAAAACGAGGCCACCCGAAAACAATGAAGAGCTGTGGAAACCGAGCTGAAATACCTGGGGCACAGCTGGGGAACCATTCAAAGACTTACCAGGAACAGACAGGAGTGGAGAAGCTTTGTCACTGCCCTGAACGCCAAAGGTGTAACGGGAACATGATGATGATAAGGAACCAAGCTGTGCACTTTGCTTAGGCCATCATAATTTAAAACTCGATGAAACCCTAGGATGACCAGATGTCCCGTTTTTAAAGGGACAGTCCTGTATTTAAGTCCTCCTGCAGGTGTCCTGACTTTTTCTTAAAAACAGGCAAATTGCCTCGTATTTTCTGTCTCCCTCCCTTCACTACCGGCGGGTCCTGCTGTTGGCTAGATCCCTGCTCGCCAGCTGCCCATCCACCAGAGGCGAGTGTGGGAGCCGGCAATGGGGGTGGGTGTATAAGACTGGTGTCAGGGTGAAGTTGCAGCATGTGGGGCCGGGCTGCTCCCCCTGCTGGTCCATCAGCATAGCCCCCATTGCGTGCCGGCTCTCGGCCAGCAGGGCCCTGCCACCATCACTTTCCCAGTTGGCACTGGCTGTAAACTGCAGTAGCTGGCGAGTTCAGGCAGGTGCCAGGCAGAGGCCGGTTACATGTCACCTCTGCTGCCCACCCATCAGTTATTTACGTGCTTCCCTCTCGTTGTCCTCTCCCTGCTTTGCCCCTTCCCCCCCCCCAAGTCCCACTGCTCCTCCATATCCCTTCTGCCGGGGTGCGCGTCCCACTCCCAGTGCTGTGTGGAGAACCAGCCCCTGGTCAGAGTGCTCAGCTGCCTGGCCGGCAGGCTCCTTCTTTCCCGCACTGCCTCTGGCTGGGCTGGCACACTGGGAAAGCCAAGATGCTCAGGCCCGGGGCACTGGCCAGGAAGAGCCAAGCCCTGCGTGTGCCAAAGCCTCACACAGTGCTGGCATGGGGAAACCTCTCTGCCTCTCAGCTAAGCTCTGGAGCGGCAGGGCGGGGAAAGCAATTTCCAGCCTGTTCGTGCTTCGCTCCTGGAGGCTTCACAGCACCCCCTGGGTAAGGACTTAGCACCCTCTCCACCCGCCTCCCATCCTGGGTACTGCCACCAGGGATTGCTGTGTCCTCTAGGCACCCTCTCTGCTGAGCCACCTCTCTGGTGGCATTCGCTGAAGCCCCTGCAGTCAGGTTCCTTGGGCCCTGGTGCACTATGCATCCACAATGCACAATGCTTAACCCCTTCCTGTTCATGATATAGCCAGGAGACAGAAGAGAAGGCAGCTGGGTTATTTTGGTGGCCAGCAGCAGCCTGGAGGTGTTAGCTGCCTTTTGACAGGAAGGGACAAGCTGCTTCCAGCCACACGGGGGAGGTGGTGGGGATGAGGGGGAAAGAGATGAGCTCTGCAAATACACAGGCCAGGTCATCCCTCCTGTGCTTCCTCCCTTGCAGCTGGAAGCAGCTCCTGTTCCTTCCCTACTGTACAGTGCTGAAAGGCTGCTGCTGGTCACATTCTGGTGTGAACCCAGGCAGAAATCTGGGGGGGGCATGGAACCCTGCATGCCCCCCATATGTTGCCTCAGAAAGATGGAGTGTCAGAAACTAGGAGAGGCGGGTCCATCCTGAGGGCCCAGACAGGCATGGAGGGCTGAGAGCTTTGGGCAGGGAGGGTGGGGTCAGTCAGCCACCCCCTTTTTGTGAGAGAGCTATATGGGACTGTGTATGTGTCACCCTTCCCCATGTGAACACTAAAGCCTTAAAGATAAGAAGGTAAATAAAAAGAATCCAACTACACAGAATTTCTTTTTAACGGGCTCAGTCAATTTGATGTTAATTTGAACGTTTGTATGATTGATTACCAGGCGTCGTATTCAGCATAGGGAAATATGAGCACCCTATGAAACCCATTTCTTTTTCACCTGTGCTCCCTGGGGACCTGATACTTGCATGACTCTACCTGGTACAAATGATTTATGCAGTTCTATTTAACACAAAGTACATAAGAACACAGGAATGATCCATCTAACCCAGTATCCTGTCTCTGACAGTGCCGTGTATAATCCCTATTCACAAATATTTCTTAAATGAGTTAACTGGTGGTGCATGTTGATACCTAGTAGTTAATGGCACAGACAGGTTATCTTCAAAGGTATTATCAGACTTACATAAAGAACAGAAAACAGACATGTCAAGTAAACTTATGATTTTAAAATTACTATAATTTTCTGGGATAAATAAATTTGAATTGGCA
Organism: Caretta caretta; assembly: GCF_965140235.1. Lineage (NCBI taxonomy): Eukaryota > Metazoa > Chordata > Testudines > Cheloniidae > Caretta > Caretta caretta. Next base: position 169,784,184 of record NC_134207.1, read on the forward strand.
CTCCTTCCAGGACACCTCATTCTCGACTGAATCTTTTCACTGTACTTCACGTTTGCTTCTCTGAAGTCTTAGCAAAGCCTAAAGAAAGGTGTTGGCATGTTCAAGGAATAAGCTTTTATTTTTGCAGCATAGGCATTAAACAAACCTATAAGTGTATCACCCTATTGTTCCGGGGAAAGTAAAGTCAATAAAATCTCAATAAAATGAGCATCAGTGGTCAGGTATGTAGCCTTTATTCCTCCATTTCAAGGGGAAAATATGGCCAGAGGCACAAACTATGATTTTTTTTTGCATTAAGAGGGAACTCGGGACACTTTTGATTTCAGTGCAATGTCAGGTACTATTTGCGCTGTGAGAAAAAAGTTGCTGCAGTTTAATACAGTTTCGCCTTATAATCTGGCTTGTAACTTCAGTTCAGGAACAAGGAGAGCAACTTTCGGCGACAGTGCATCTACTGTGCAACTGCGTTTTGTTTCTGTCGTTTGTTTTCTTTCTGCCTTTGCTTTTAGGTTTGTTCTTTTTTGTATTTTTCTCTTCTCTGAGTCTGGTTTTGTGTATTTCCTTGGGCAAGGCTCCACAGGAAATCAGACCTTTGGACATCACCGAGGTTTTTGCCACTGATTTTAATGTCTACCTATAACCAAAGTTCTGAAAATCAGGCCTTGATTTTCTTGGTGCTACTCTCACATCTCCTTCGTCTGATATCTTCTTTGAGAAAGCCTTACAACTCACTATGACCTTCCCCGAGGCTGTGTCTACACGATAGCCTATGTCAGGAAAAACTTAAGTCGCTCAGTGGTGTGAATATTTCACCCCTCGTGAGCGACATAAGTTATAGCAATATTAGCATTCATGTGCATAGCACTATGTCGATGGGAGAGATTCTCCTGCTGACATAGCTAATGCCACTCGCGGATGTGGGATTTTTATGCTGATGGAAGAGCTCTCTCCTGTCGGGAGAGCATACCACACGCACTGCAGTGGAACAGTGGTGTACGTATAGACATGGCCTGAGACACTAAAGACACTTTTCATGCCTATTTGAAATGAGGTACATTGTAGAGCAGAAGGAATATTTCTTCACCTCTGTTTTTTTAGACTGAGCCACAGTTTTGGGTAGAGCCTAAGGTAACATAAAAAACCCTAAATTGACACAATGGGTGAACAATTAAAATATTAAAATTTGAAATGGCCTAAACCTAATTCTAACAGTAAAATATAGTATAATTACTGTTATTAGTCATGTGCACATAACACATATGCGCCCTCTAGCCCCAAAGAGCTAAGTATAATTCAGACAGATGACAACTCGGAGGATAATTTAAATAGTTGAAGAAATACAATTCTTTGTATTTTTTTAAATTTAAATGCTTATCATTACTCTTTTTCAACTACTGCTTTCCTTTAGTTACTCAAATACATTCTTACCATGTTCCTGAACACACACAGGCTGGATCAGTATACATCATCACTTCAAGAGTAAAGAGCCCGAGAAAACATTACTAGTTAAATATTCATTTGCTCAGCAAAGCTTCTTCAAACAATGTAGTTCAGACTCTCCTACAGAATCAATGTTGCTGCTTTTGCTATTCTTAAAGCGGCATAAACGTTCCCAATCTAACCCTTATAACTTTCACTGATAAGATAATGATCTTCTTGGCTTGATCACTGCCTGAAAATGATTTTTTTCTCTATTTATGTTTCATCAAACATAATATAAAAGGAGTACTTGTGGCACCTTAGAGACTAACCAATTTATTTGAGCATAAGCTGAGCTGTAGCTCACAAAAGCTTATGCTCAAATAAATTGGTTAGTCTCTAAGGTGCCACAAGTCCTCCTTTTCTTTTTGCGAATACAGACTAACACGGCTGCTACTCTGAAACCAAACATAATATAGACATTCTGGAATATGTGAAAAGTGAAAAAAATACTGTACAACTTTGCAGTTTATTAGAAGATTGTGATCTTTTAAAAAGAGTTCTAGCCTCAAAACAAGGTAGAGTAGAAGATGAAATGTGTCATGGAAATAGATCTCATTTAGGAGAAATGCCTTTGCGTGTTCCAGAGAGATCGGTTTTGATTTGACTTTTCAATGCTTGAAAATCACACTTCATGTATGAATAGGTCATTGAAATTATTTTTAATTACTTTTTAGCATAATTAGAAATGCAAGTAAGTACAATGTAAATGTGTATGTATATGGCTATCTTGACCACATCGTTAAAAAAATTGAGCAGTGAGTAAGTCAGGACTGCCCTTATTGCATACCTTGTAACCTAAAAGCTGCCTAAGGTTTGCAACATACTTCCTAAGCTACACTAAAGCATTGGTTGTCAAACAGGGGTACGTGTACTGAGGTCTTCCAGAGGGTACTCAACTCATCTAGATCAGTGTTTCTCAGTCTGGGGCTTCCAACCCCGAGGGTGGTCATGGGATGGATTTGCGGGGGAGGGGGAGTCACAAATGCAGGGCTGGCATTAAGAGGGGAAAGCAGGGCAACTGCCTGGGGTCCCATGCCGTAGGGCCCCCCCACAAAGCTAAGTTACATGTTTCAGCCCTTGGTGGTAGGGCTTGAGCTTCAGACAAGGCTCACAAGTGAAAAACTTATATAAGGCTTAGTATCACAGTGAAACATAAGTACAATACTTATATTCCAATTTATTTGTTTTATAATTATATGGTAAAAATGAGAAAGCAAGCAGTTTTTCAGTAACAGTGTGCTGTGACACTTCTGCATTTTTATGTCTGATTTTGTAAGCAGCTAGTTTTTAAGTGATGTGAAACTGGAGGTACTCAAGACAAATCAGACTCCTGAAAACGGTAGTCATCTGGAAATGTTGAGATCCACTGTACTAAAGGGACCCTTGGTCCTATAGGAATGGTAAGTTGTGTGGGAGACAGGATTCCAGCAGTGTGCACCCAAATAGGTTCACACAATGGATTTTTTTTTCACATAATAAAATCTATTGTAGGAAATTCCATCGCTTCCTCCACCGACTCAAGCACTCCCCTCCCCCGACCCCCAAACCCCTCAATCTCTTCTAAACCTATACCTAGGGAATAACATTAAAAAAAAAACCATAAAGAGAACTTTAAAATTGTGAGTAAAGCCCTCAAAATTTTCAGGAAATCACACATTCGGGTGACAAGGGCAACCTTAATTTTGCCCTTGTGCATATGCATTATAATGGAGTATTCAATCACAGGGCCACCTACTATTTCTCAAATAATATACTTCACAAAATATACAGTTCTTTCACATTCTTAGATTCGTATGTGTGGTATCTTGTGCTATGTACTACTTACCCTGTATATGCCAGAAAGTTCATTAAAGTCACTTGCATATACAGTATACATATTCTTATACAATATACTACAGAGTAAGTGTAATAATGGGTAATACAGTATAGGTTATTTTCAAGCAGAAGCCAATCCTGAAAGTTCAATTTTCTGGGAAGTTAACTATGAAGCTCATATAGCTGCAGACTTAGCCTACACTATATATGCTACTACATTTTCATTCATGTCTGCTGGTAAAAGCCACTATCCTGCAAACACTTATGAAATGTACCTGACCAATTTTCATACAACTTATGCTATTGAGTTCAGCAGGGCAATGCACATCTATATAGTTACTCGGGTGCATATCTTAGCAGGATCTGGGCCTAAAATTATAAAATATGTTTTTCTGTAAAATATGTAACTTCTGTCACAACACTAAAGAAGGCCAAATGTGCATCTAAGAACATGATTTTGCAACCCTTATATTGAGTCCAGTGGGACTACATGTAAAGTAAGGTACTGATCAAACAGGGCCCTAAGACTATAGAAGAACTGTTGGTAATGTATTTGACACACAGCGTGTGATCATATGATTCAAAACTCTACCATAACTCATTATGTAAGGGGTCCTACAACCTTAAAATAATTCCCTGAGCTCTAGACTTGTTAATCATGCACTAATATTATTATACAGGTTTTTGGATGGAATACATATTAATAAGTTGGCAGTGGTGTGTGTCTGTGTGATATTAATTTACAAAGAAATATCTTCACTGGAGTTATTTACATCCAGGAAATTATTTTCATAGAATTTGAAAATGGCTAACTTATGGAGTCAGTAAAAATGAAAGGAATGCGGATAGTAAACGCTATGAAATTGGCAACAGACAGAAAATTCAGCATGGGGAGGATCTTCAATGAAGGGAAGATTTTGTTCCACCTACTTTTCTGTCTCCTGTTGCAGCACAGCTCATTTCCTATGCAATAAATGACACAATTTAAAGTAAATGGTTAGGGAGAAATGACAGGTTTTGGCAGAAGCCATGTCGGGAAATGGAACGACCGATTTATGGATATTAAACTGAGTGACTGAAGGGTAGAAAATAAGTAACATGCTGATAAATTATAGAGATAGTTGTCTTTAAGATTGAGATTGGATTAAAATTTTCTCAACCATCTCCATTATCTGTAGGATACCTTGTTTTATATGGTATTTTCAAAATAATATGGCTATTATGTCTGATAATACGATGACTGAGGAATAATGTTGCATTTTACAATTACCTAGCATGATGTGTCACTGTTTTCCCTATAAAGATTTTATTTTCAAATAAAAGCATTTGTGTATTCAAAAGGTATGGAATGGAAGGCATTTTTCAATCATTATATCTTTATTCATCAGAGAGAGGGGAGGTCTGAGGCTGTAGTTTGGAGTCATGAACTTGGGTGGGACTAAATAATTCCCCTTTCCATCTTCTAGGATATGTCTACACTACGAAATTAGATTGAATTTATAGAAGTCGATTTTTTAGAAAGCAATTTTATACAGTTGATTGTGTGTGTCCCCACTAAGCGCATTAAGGCGGCGGAGTGCATCCACAGTACTGAGGCTAGCATCGACTTTCGGAGCATTGCATTGTGGGTAGCTATCCCACAGTTCCTGCAGTCTCCACCGCCCATTGGAATTCTGGGTTGAGCTCCCAATGCCTGATGAGGCAAAAACATTGTAGTGGGTGGTTTTGGGTACATGTCGTCAGTCACCCCTCCCTCCATGAAAGCAACAGCAGACAATCGTTTTGCACCTTTTTTCCGTGCAGGCACCATACTGCTTTCAGCAGACGGTGTAGTAGGACTGCTAACCATCGTAATCGAACGACCACTTCCGCTGCCACTCTGCTCTCCTGCTCTGGCAGCAGACAGTGCAGTAGGTCGGAAAAACTGGTCTTCCGACCACCGCTTCCACTGTCACTCTGCTCTCCTGCTCTCCTGGTGGTCTTGCAGGTCCTCTATATTACTGTCGTCATCCGCCGCTTCAACTGCAACTCTGCTCTCCTGCTCTTGTCTCACCATACTACGGCAAGTGTGTAGCCTGCTCAGCTGTTGTGTCCTGGCAGCAGATAGTGCAGTAGGTCTGCAAAACTCGTCATCCAACCACCGCTTACCCTGCAACTCTGCTCTCCTGCTCTCCTGCAGACGCCATACCATGGCAAGCATGGAGCCCGCTTAGATCACCACAGCAGTTATGAGCATTCTAAACCCCTCGCGCATTATCATGCAGTATATGCAGAACCAGAACCTGCAAAAACAGCCAAGGAGGTGACAGCAGTGCAGTGACAAGAGTGATGAGGACATGGACATAGACTTCTCTCAAAGCACGGGCCCTGGCAGTTTGGACATCATGGTGGTAATGGGGCAGGTTCATGCTGCGGAATGCCAATTCTGGGCCTGGGAAACAAGCACAGACTGGTGGGACAGCATAGTGTTGCAGGTATGGGATGATTCACAGTGGCTGCGAAACTTTCGCAGGCGTAAGGGCACGTTCATGGAACTTTATGACTTGCTTTCCCCTTCCCTGAAGTGCAAGAATACCAAGATGAGAGCAGCCCTCACAGTTCAGAAGTGAGTGGCAATAGCCCTCTGGAAGCTTGCAATGCCAGACAGCTACGAGTCAGTCGGGAATTAATTTGGAGTGGGTAAATCTACTGTGGGGGCTGCTGTGATCCAAGTAGCTAACACAATCACTGAGCTGCTGCTATCAAGGGTAGTGACTCTGGGAAATGTGCAGGTCATAGTGGATGGCTTTGCTGCATTGGGATTCCCTAATGGTGGTGGGATGATAGACGGAACACATATCCCTATCTTGGGACCGGACCACGAAGGCAGCCAGTACATAAACCAAAAGGGGTACTTTTCGATGGTGCTGCAAGCACTAGTGGATCACAAGGGACATTTCACCAACATCAACATGGGGTGTCCGGGAAAGGTACCTGATGCTCGCATCTTCAGGAACTCTGGTCTGTCTGAAGAGCTGCAGCAAAGGACTTACTTTCCAGACCAGTAAAGAACCATTGGGGATGTTGAAATGCCTATAGTTATCCTTGGGGAACCAGCCTACCCCTTAATGTCATGGCTCATGAAGCCATACACAGGCACCCTGGACAGTAGTCAGGAGCTGTTCAACTGTAGGCTGAGCAAGTGCAGAATGGTGGTAGAATGTGCATTTGGACATTTAAAAGCACGCTGGCGCAGTTTACTGACTCGGTTAGACCTCAGCAAAACCAATATTCCCATTGTTATTACTGCTTGCTGTGTGCTCCACAGTATCTGTGAGAGTAAGGGGGAGATGTTTATGGCGGGGTGGGTGGTTGAGGCAAATCGCCTGGTCGCTGATTACGTGCAGCCAGACACCAGGGCGGTTAAAAGAGCACATCAGGGCGCACTGCGCATCAGAGAAGCTTTGAAAACCAGTTTCATGGCTGGCCAGGCTACGGTGTGACAGTTCTGTTTGTTTCTCCTTGATGAAGACCTGCCCCCTTGGTTCACTCTACTTCCCTCTAAGCCAACGGCCCTCCTCCCCTCCCCCCTTCGATCACCGCTTCAAGAGGCAATAAAGTCATTGTTGTTTCAAATTCATGCATTCTTTATTAATTTGTCACACAAATGGGGGGATAACTGCCAAGGTAACCTGACAGGGGTGGGGGAGGAGGGAAGCACAGGGTGGGGTGGGGGAGGAGGGGAGGAGGAAAGGATAAGGCCACACTGCACTTCAAAACTTATTGAATGCTAGCCTTCTGTTGCTTGGGCAGTCCTCTGGGGTGGAGTGGTTGGGTGCCCAGAGGCCCTCCCCACCCCATGTGTTCTTGGGCATCTGGGTGAGGAGGCTATGGAACCTGGGGAGGAGGACGGTTGGTTACACAGGGGCTGCAGTGGAAGTCTATGCCTTTTCTGCACCTCAACCATACACTGGAGCATATCAGTTTGATCCTCCAGTAGCCTTAGCATTGCATCCTGCCTCCTCTCATCATGATGTCACCACCTCTCCTCTCGCTCATCCCTCCTGTCCTTGCATTCATTTTGTGCTTTCCTAGACTCTGACATTGTCTGCCTCCACGCATTCTGCTGGGCTCTTTCAGTGCGGGAGGACTGCATGAGCTCAGAGAACATTTCATCGCGAGTGCATTTTTTTCGCCTTCTTATCTGTGCTAGCCTCTGGGATGGAGATGCTAGTGGCAGCATTGAAACATTTGCAGCTGCAGGAGGAAAAAAGGGAGAGTCGTATTTCAAAAGACACACTGGCCATTTAAAAGGAGGGGCTGATGTTTTTGGGTTCACGTGCAACACAAACCCAACTAACCCCCCCCCACACACACACACACACAATTCTCTGGGATGATCGCTTGACCCCTTCCCCCACCGTGTGGGTAACAGTGGGGATGATTTCTGTTCAGCCACAGGCAAACAATCCAGCAGGAACCGCCAACTCTGAATCTCCCCTTAATAGAATTCCTCTATTTCAACCAGTTGACCATGAATGATATCACTCTTCTGAGGATAACACAGAGAGATAAAAACGGATGTTACTTGAATACCAGCAAACACCAGGACCATACGCTGCCATTCTTTCTTATACAATGATTCCAGACTACGTGCTACTGGCCTGGAGTGGTAAAGTGTCCTACCATGGAGGACGCAATAAGGCTGCCCTCGCCAGAAATCTTTTGCAAAGGCTTTGGGAGTACATCCAGGAGAGCTTCATTGAGATGTCCCTGGAGGATTTCCTCTCCATCCCCAGACATGTTAACAGACTTTTCCAGTAGCTGTACTGGCGGTACAGGGCAAATTAATCATTAAACATGCTTGCTTTTAAACCGTGTATTATATTTACAAAGGTACACTCAGCAGAGGTGCCTTCTCCACCTTCAAGGTCCAGGAGCCCAGGTTGGGAGGGTACTGTCTCCAGAGTGATCAACAGTTCCTGGCTGTCTGGGAGAATGGTTTCTCCACTTGCCTGGTGTGCACTATCTTCAACCTCCTCCTCATCATCATCTTCCTCATCCCCAAAATCCTCATCCCTGTTGCATGAGGCTCCCTTGCAAGAGTGGTACAGGTGTGGGGTAGTTGTAGGGGCACCCCCTAGAATTGCATGCAGCTCATCATAGAAGTGGCATGTCTGCAGGTCTGACCCCGAGCAGGCGTTTGCCTCTTTGGTGTTTTGGTAGGCTTGCCTAAGCTCCTTAAGTTTCATGTGGCACTGCTGCGGGTCCCTGTTATAGCCTCTGTCCTTCATGCCCTTGGAGATTTTTTCAAATATTTTGGCATTTCGTCTTTTGGAACAGAGTTCTGGTAGCACGGATTCATCTCCCCATACAGTGATCAGATCCAGTACCTCCCGTTCGGTCCATGCTGGAGCTCTTTTGCAGTTCTGGGACTCCATGGTCACCTCTGCTGATGAGATCTGCACGGTCACCTGTGCCTATCAGCTTGCCACGCTGGCTAAACAGAAAATGAAATTCAAAAGTTTGCAGGGCGTTTCCTTTCTACCTGGCCAGTGCATCTGAGTTGAGAGTGCTGTCCAGAGCAGTCACAATGGAGCACTCTGGGATAGCTCCCGGAGGCCAATACCGTCTAATTGTGTCCACAGTACCCCAAATTTGACCCAGCAAGGCCGATTTCAGTGCTAATCCCCTTGTCGGGGGTGGAGTAAGGAAATCGATTTTAAGAGCCCTTTAAGTCGAAAAAAAAGGGCTTTGTCGTGTGGATAGGTGCAGGGTTAAATTGATTTAATGCTGCTAAATTCGACCTCAACTCCTAGTGTAGACCAGGGCCTAGTCTTATCAATGAACCTGAAAAAGAATCCAGTTTAGAACAGAAGTTGTTGAGTAACTATTTAATGTTCTTAAAATGAATTTACATCCAGCCATGCTTGCTCCCCCTTTGAATATTCTGTGAATATGAATATTGGAGAAAACTTCTTTACTGGCAAAAACGCCAATAGACAGTAAATTTCGATGTCACATACCTCAATATTATTGAAAACAAATGTTAAATGTATATGTGTATTTGCACTGGAAGTGCTTTACATGTGTATCTATTCAGAAAAACAGAAAAAAAGAGGTGATTTCCATTCCCTTTGAAATTCCAACACTTCAAACTTTTCTTCATTACAAATCAGAGTGAAAAGCCAACGTTTCCTGCAGAATTAATTTTTTTCTATTTGAGACTCTCCAATTGTTTCATTTGGATAATGTTTTACACAATATAATAAATTATTATGGTAATATTATACAGTAATATAAAATTATATAGTAATAAAATTATTTGCTATTTAATATAAGTATAATATGGCATTAACATTAATATTTTAATATAATAGAAAAGTGGAAATGAAATGAAATGAGAAAGTCAAAACAATTTGTTACAACTCTTTCCCATCCAAAATGTTTTTGAAATCAACATGTTCCTGTAAAACATTTGTACTTCGATGAAACTTCATTTTCCATTGGAAAACTGTCAAAAATATTTTGTCCAGCTCTTGTGATTTATCTGATCAATCAAAAGTTGTCAGCATAGCTTGAATTTCCAATATTTATGAGCAATTCAAGGCATAAAAAAACTATAGCATATAGTCTTTTAAAATATTCTAATAATTCCAAGGAAATTGTGAGTTGCTGGAAAATATCCACAAGGAGAGAAAGAGAGACTTGAAAATGTAGCAAGTTATTTATGTGTATATTCTGTTTTAGATATTGAAATCTCAAAATAATTTCTGCAGAGTCTTCCCTTTATACAGTCAACTTCGAAATCCCTCCCCCCCACACACACTAAGCACCCCACTGCATACATCCCCTTGCACAAAGACTAATCTCTAACATATATCACGTGTTAGCTAAGATTACTGAATCATCATCTTCAACATCATCAAGGTATATCCCAAAGGGACCTAGCTTCCTTGCAGATTGAGTGCCACAAGGCTACTAAATATTCTGTTTCTAAAAACAAATTTTGGCTAGCCTGTGGACAGAGGGACTTGTTGCCAAAGGTAACGGAGTCCAGAGAGGGGGTAAGAGTGTCTGGGTAAAGGAACAACAGGGTGGGGCTCTTTCAGGAACTATTGAATCTCTAACTAAAAGTGAGGCTATGGAGATTACTTTAAATTTTATTTGGTTGTTATCCAGATCCTTTCACAGTTCTGTTCTTCCTGAGTGGGGCCAGAGATCCAGGTGCTTATGTAGAAAGCATACTCCGGCAGTCCCACTGTCCTGTCCTCTTTGTCTCTGGTCTGATGTCTACCATCTCCCTCCAGTGTCCTCACAAGCAAAATATTGTAGGATATGTCAACCTTGTCAGAAGGGATGGGAACTTGTAGATGATAAGATGAAAGCTCTAGAGTAGAGCTATGCAAATAACTGATTTTTTTGCTTTCCTGGATTTGAATTCAGTTCTAAAAATTGTCTATATTTTGGGGGGGAATTGATAAATTTTCAAAACTGTTTTACCCATTTCTATCCAGCAGTTGAATATTCACTCTCTCCCATTATCTGTTGTCCCAGATACATGGGAAGAAATACAAGATGCAAGGGATGTGGCTTTATTAGGATGCAACTTTATGAAATTATCTGGAACCATCTGGCAATAACTCATACAGTGCAGGATATGATTCCTTCCTTAATCCTTTCCTCACTCCTCCACACAGTCCATTAAAAAAGCTAAGGAAAGGGCTTGGGGCTCATAATGTCCCTTCCTCTGGCCCCTTAGCTCTTATATGAGGAGAGGGTGATGAGGTCCCAGCCCTTTCCCTAGCTTCTTTAGAGGATGCTCTTCCCTAAGTCCATTTCCAATTCTGATTTATCAGGAAACTACCCCTCCTATGGAATTAGTACTGCACTGGACGCCTGCCACCAGGAGGCACCAGCAACTATGTTGGCTGCCCTCACTCCCACCCCGCAGCTGGGTCCCCACGTATTTAACAATTCCCATCCTAACACTGGCTAAAATATATCTTCTCCATAATCAGGGAGTTGTACTCCATCATCTCTGAATAACTCAAATATGTTACATTTTGTGAGTAATTACCAATCTTCCCCATTTTTAGTGATTCACATATCTTATGGCCTTGTAAACCCGTGGATGTCTGGCGCCTTCTCACCATACCCTCCACTTTAGCATTTGAGAATAACTCCCAGAAAAAGGTCCTGGATTTGTCCTATAACTCTCTTTTTAACCCCTTACGAAATCCCAATTAGTTTCTACCCACCTGTACAATAATCATTTCAGGTGGCTGCTTCCTGGACACCAAAGAATGCAAGAGAAGCATCAGCTGGTCCCAGAGCATGCCCCTCTTGCCCGGCCAACTTAGTGTCAAGGCCTCTGTGTGTCCAGTGCCTTGACACTAGGCATGTCTGTGCTGTTTTGACTGGGCAAATCCCAGCCTCCATACCCTCTTGCTATACAAGGGCTCATCTTGCCAACTCTTAATTGTGGGTTATTGTTTGGTTTGGTTTTTCACTGGCCACATTCTTCTTGCTACTGCTACCACCTCTGGACCATCCCCCACCTCCCGCCCCTCACCTCACAATCTTTTGCTCTGTGGTGGGGAGTGAGGTGGGGACCCTAGCCAGTCTCTCTGCCTTTCCAGGGGGCCATCCACTCATAACTGGTTTGGGGGGAACCCAGCCAGCAACCCTGCCCCACTCCAGGAGTCACTCATTCATATTATGTCATTATCTTGGTATTTTCTTTACTTGTGGAATTATCTACCTAATTTATCTGTTTACATTTTGTCTAACAACTTGTTAAAGAGTCAATACAGAGGAAAAAAAACACCAAATATTTAAAAACATTTACTTCCAAATCATTTACAGTGAACTTTTCCTTTAGTAGGTAAGTAAATACGCCAAAATAGTTTTATCTAAAAGTAGATCTCTCTCTCTCTCTCTCTCTCATTTTAATTTGAGCTTTCAGCAAGTCTGTATTTGTCTCTTTTTGCCTTGCTGAGAAAACAACAGCAGCTGTGAACTGAACATGTCTGTCCATTGTCAATAGAACAAAGAGCAAACACATTTTAAACCCAAAGAAAATTAGGCCATGAGGAGCTTGGTCCTTCAAAACCTTTGCTCAGCCTATCTATTTGTATAATGCCACTTTTGTGCACATGGCACTGATTCTTCTCTCATACTGTTTTTACACCAATATCATTCCAAAAACTCTACTGGAATTACTCCTTATTATAACCGGTGTGAGTGACATGAGCATCACACCATGGTTAATTGTTTTATGGTGTTTTTTTTTTTAATTTGAAGACAATTTAAGCCATATTCTGCACTTGCAATTCTGTGTATGGCTCTCACAGAAGTCCATAGCAGCTGCAAGCAGTCATCTGCAGGAAGAATTTAGTCAACTATGTTTGAAAAAGCAAAGTTGCCTTTCACAGAACTTCAGTTGAGAAAAGGAGATTGGACACGCATTGGGCCACTCGATTATCCTGATGCACAGTTGCTAGCAGAAATTTTGCAGAAATTTAATGAAGGTTTGGAGGTGCTATTTTTGTTGTCTCTTTAAGGACCTGATCCAAACCCCTCTGAAGTCAGTGGAATAAATTCCGTTGATTTTAACAGTGTTTGGCTCAGGCCCTGCATCACTTACACTCCATCCTTTCATACCTGCATCTTTCCATCTCTTTAATCACTGTCTCTTCAGTTTCTTTTTCTCTGCAAGCTGTCATGTTAATCCCTTTGCTTTTGTTGTTTTATCTGCCAATTTAATTCCTATCTACCCATGTTAGGGTGGCCAGGTGCCTGGTTTTTGACAGGAAACTCTGGGTGAAAAGGGGACCTGACAGGGTCTGGTCATATCAACTGACAGGACACCCAAAGTCTGTTTACTGTGGGCAGGGCAGGCAAGAAGTCGCTGCGTCATCACCCACTCCAGCCCCTACTCATCCACGGCCACCTCCTACCTGTGTCAGCTCCCAGCCCCAGCTCCGCAGGTAAGTCCCTCCTGACCCAGGCAGCAGGGGCTGCGAGTGGGAAAGCAGTGAGCGACGGAGGGGAGAGAGGAAGAGGAGTGGATGGGATGGGGCCTCAGAGGAGGAGGTGGGTTTGACATTCGAGGGAAGATGGTGGGGCAGGAGCAGGGCTTTGAGGGGTAGAGGTGGGACATGGGTGGGGTCTCAGGAGGGGAGAGGTGGGTCAAGGGACATTCTGGCCCTCCTGTGGAGTGCCCGGTTTTTAAATGTTACCAAGCTGGCAACCGTAACCCAAGTGTTACCAAGAAAACGTCTTTGTTAACTGAGCAAACAAGGTTTTAGATTCTGCTCATTCTTCTTGTTGTTTCCACACATTATTAGGCCAAGTAGTCTGTAGATAGCATCTCTTCCCCATCCCCTTCTGCACAGAAAGGGATCTGGCTTCTATATTTTATTAATTGTCTCAATGGTTCTGATCGAGGTTTGAGTGTTCCTTTCACTTTTATTTTGTCTTTTAGAATAACATTTATTGATGGGTCCAAGTAAACTTATGGTGCTGTCTATTCTACTCTTGCCTCAGAGGACAGTGCCACAAAAATCAGTGTCCTCTCTTAGATCAACTCTGTTCTTCAACTGCAGAAAAAAAATACTGGAAAAGACAATTTAGTGGGCATAAGAATTCAGAGACTAGCAGTAAAATGTTTCTGGCATATAAGAATCTCTTGGGGCATCCAGGAATGCTTTAAATTTAGTTGAAATATTGATTAGCATTCTCCTTATTTTTTTTTGTAAACAGTTTATTCACAGTATCTCATAAATAGCTTGCATAAATTCAAATTAGCAGCTACTGTGGTTTTCATGAATTTAATGCATCTCATATTGGATAGGATTTCCTAGCAAAGTCCTCCATGGTAACTTTTGAAAACTAACTAATATTTCTCAGAAAACTCTCTCTTTACCACTTACTTGCATTTTTCTAAATTGAGTATCTGTTTTGCAATCTACGGTACATGTGCCTTTTTGTAGCAATATAGTTCTATTTTTCTTAATTGTAAATCAGATGCGGTGTATAATTACCCATATCCCACTTCACTGAAAGAATATGTATAATCTGTATCGTCAATGCTCTTTGTACTACTTGGACACTAATTAACTTGGACATCACATTCTTCAGTCCTCCCATACGTGGAACTCTGCTAGAACAAATGGGAGTTCTATAATGAGTGTGCTTAAATAGTACAGTGTCAGGCTATAATCAGTAAACTAGAGAATTAAATGTTGGCAGCAAAACCCCTCCCAGCTGGCTGCCATTTGTCTAGAAGCCTCCTGGTGAAAAGTTTGCATGGTTGTCGGGACATGTGCGAAAATTATAAGCTGATGAAAATCACAGCATCAGGGTAATGTTCTTAATCATTTATGTTTTGAAGTATGTGTGTGGGGACAGAGAGTGAGTCTGCATTGATGCATGTGCCAAGGCTTGAGTGCCAAGAGACTGACAGCCCAAACTTTAAACTCCTCATGCTGGTAAAACACCTATTGACTTCAGTTGGTATTTTGCCTGCTTTTTCCAGGATAGACTGAAAGAGAGTGGGACATAGTTATCAGTGACGTATGTGTACGAGCAGCTTGCAATTTCCTCAGATTTATTCGCCATTCAAATTTACTCTTAATTTTATCACTAGGTTTGGGTTTTTTTCTCTTTTTTTTCTCTGTGAATTTATCTCAAACCGTTTGCTAGTAGTATTTGCTGCGTGATATTTCAGCAGTGTTGGTTCATTATGAATGTCCATGGGGTCTCATGATATTGATTTTGGTCACTTATAGGACAAGTGTAACTCTTTTAATCAGGATGTTGCCTTAACAAAACCATTGGGGCTTTGATTTCAAACCGGTAGAAATTATGCATGTTTAGAAAATGTTAAGCCTTGCTTTCTCTTTCCAAGCGACCGAGCCCTGCTCAAGTGGCAAAAGTAGGTGTGAAGGAGGTTCACTCACCCTAGAATCCACCTTCTGTCCAAATGTGGTATAGCAGCAGTCGTTCAGTCTGGTACTCCCTGCCTCTGCCACTGCTGTGGGGTCTCTTGCTGTAAGTGGCCCTCCAGCCAGGTCACAATATTTATGTCCTCCCGTTTCAGGGTAACAAAGTTCAACAAAGTCCAATGAATAATTCCCAGACCTTTTTGTCAGGTCTCCAGCCCTGACTCTGGGCCCAGTGGTCATTGCATCCCTACAGGCTCTGAATTATCCTTATCCCCTTATGTTAGGGGTCTTTATTCTACCTTCTCAGTGGCTGGTAGGGAAACCCAGGCCCTCCCTGTGAAGTGGGTACCAATCCAGGGGACCTGCAGCCAGCAGCCAAGGTCTGTACCATACCACTCCCTGGGCTCTCCCCAGAGGTCGGGTTCCTGCCCTTTTGTCAGGTCTGCCACAGGAGCTTGCTCCAATCCTGTGCTTTCCAGATATCTCCACCTTCTAGTGCCCAGATAGCAGCTGTAGACTCTCTCCCTGCAGTCCTATTCTGTTACAAACTTCCTCTCTTTATATCAACCATCCTGTTCTTGCCGAACGGGGCTCCATACTGTCCTTTCTGGTGCAGCCAGGTAACACAACTGGCCTTGTGTTAGTCAGGGCCTGTATGTGGTACACATCCCATCAAAACAGGTAAGACAATTTAAGTAAAATTATTCTCTTGTTACAGAGTTTTAAATCAAATTTTCTTGCCATAGTCACATAAACATAAGAGAATGCACTGTACTAATTGTGAAGGGTCTGGTCGGGTCCTTGTATGGATAGTTTAGTTGTATCTGTTCCCCATAACTGTATTGAGGACTTTTTTGTATACCTCATCAATTTCCCCCTTTTGATGGATGTCACTCATTTTAGTCGCCATATTACCTACAAATCTGGTGTCCCTCACTTTTTTATTATTACAAATTACTTATCTCAGAAATAGAGAATCATGAAACTGAAGTTATAGAGTCATTTATACCAAAGGAAGGAATTCTACATCATTTTAAGTTGTCTGCATGAATAAACTATTGTGTCCCACATTTGGACGTTGGCATGCTGAGAGAGATGGGTTTGGGAACTGTGTCTCTTTGCTATGGCCCATCCAGTGAAACATACCACTTTCAGTGCAAATACCCCCGCTGTTTTTGTGTGCACAAGCACATGTATGTATGTTTGTGTGGAGCTATGTGTACATAACTTTATACATATACCTCATAAGGTAATATGAAGAAAAAAAAACCACCACCTCTGGAAGTCTTATCCTAACTTTCAGAAAGATTTAACACTATAGAAATGTAGTGAGGTCCCTTATTTCTATTACTTTATTTTTTAACAAAACATATTGCATACTTAATACCACACAGTATTACAAATAATTAAAATTGTTCTTATTTAGCATTTGTATTAGGATTGCACCTTGATGCCTCATCTAGATCATGGCCCTGTTCTACCAACTGTACAGACATATGGTAAGCAATGGCTTCTGTATCAAATAGCTTACAAAAGAAAAGCTTGATCTACAGTTGTCAAAATCAATTACTTTCTTGTGTTCACAATGTATTTTCCCAGTCTTTTTGTTATGTAAGTTAACTTTCTTGCTAATTCACAAAGCTTGGTCATTAGGAATGGATACTGCAGTTATTAGAACTTTGCTAAATTCATGCTATTGCTCATGTGGTCAGATATTAGTGATATGATTTATTTGAGGAATAGTTGCAAAATGTATGGAATATTATTTGACTAATACTTTTTCCAGATATGACCATCTTATTTTACTGTGTGTATGCATTTTCAAACCTACACTGTGTGTGTGTGTGTGTGTAGCCTCATATACATTAGCTTGCACCAAATGTAGTCATTTGCACCAATGCAATGTGGGTGTAAAAACTATTTTAAACAAATATCAAACTTTCACAGTAAATTATGGTTTAAATAATTCTTTGTGGATCCTGTGGGATTATGAAAGTGTTCTAATCAGATAGTAATCAAAATACTGGCAAATAATAAGATGACCCTCTGAATAATGCAAACCAAGATAAGTGATTTCATTTTCAAAAGTATTCATGAATCAGTTTTCTTTTACTGTTCAACCAGCTATATATATGACTATGCCTGCTAGTGAGAGACAACAAAATGTTAGAAACAGAAAATATTAATCTATGTAATTTCAGTATAATTTTGGTTTGCTAGGATTACATGTCCAAAAATATAAACTGTTATTGCTTAACTTTTCATGCATTTCACACACCTGGATCATCTCCATCTCTAACTATCTTAATAAATATGGACTTCCAGTTGTTAATTACCAAATTCTATCTATCCCAAATGGTGAAATACAAGTTTTGCCTATCTAATTGCACATAAAAAGTCTACATGCATAAAACCCATCCAGGTTCTAACATGAATGCATTATGCATAATCCATTTTATCCCCTTACAGTTTGTTTCTGTATTATTCATTCTGATTTGTCCACAAAATATGCGACCAAAACACACAACACTCAAAACTCCCACCCCCTGCCCTCACTTTATTTATAAACAGTGTCCTGAGTTCTTAACCTTTTATAACATTGGCATGTAACCAAGAACTTTGTATATCATTTTGTCAGTCTGGCATTCTCACATGTCACAATCCAGAATAAACTGTTCTTCAAGGTTGGCTGAATTTACTTCATATCCTGTAACCCCTTTTCAGGGCTGTTGGACCTTGCTTGTGTTTTGGCAGTCTTTTAATAAAAGGTCATTTTGATGTCAATTAGATGGAGTGTGAAGATGCACCATGAACACTGGGATGCAGCAGAGAAAAGACAGACCCATAAAAATGCAGACATTGCTGTTGCAGAAATTTTCAGGTCCCAGCGTTTATCTCAGCTTTCATTTTAAAAAATCTGTAATCCCTATTTTGAAAAAAGATTAAACTTCACAATGTAAACCAGTCTCCTTAGAGTTGAAAGTGTCTTCACTAAAAATAATTAATTATTCACTGTCCTCAACACTTGTCCAGAGGCAGTCCATGAAGCCCATGACTGCTAACTCCTGTTTTTAGATACAATCTTACATGTGAGAAAATCCTAAGTGATGATTGCAAGAGATGCCTTTGCTTCACTGATGGTGCCAGGGTTTCTCAGCGTTATCTCAAGGCTGGCTAGATGCCTGTAGTTGATCCAGTTCCTCCTCCTCCTCGTTGTTGTTATTGTAATGCCTAGAGGCCAGGCACCCATTGTGCTAGGTAAGCACTGTGTTGTGAACACACGTCAAGGTTCCTTCCCCACTCTGAACTCTAGGGTACAGATGTGGGGACCTGCATGAAAAAAACCCTAAGCTTATTTTTACCAGCTTAGGTTAAAACTTCCCCAAGGTACAAACTATTTTACCTTTTGTCCCTGGACCTTATTGCTGCCACCACCACGGGGTATGTCTGCACTTGAAGCTAGAGGTGTAATTTCCAGCTTGAGAACACATACCCACTCTAGCTCTGATCGAGATAGTGTGCTAAAAATAGAGTGTAGTTATGGAGGTGGGATGAGTTAGTCACCTCGTGTATGTGTCTAGTGTCTCAGATGGGTATACATTCAGAGTGGCTGACCTCTCCTGCCACTTGCGCCCTGGTGTCTACACTCTATTTCTAGTGCACTAGCGGGTATGTCTCCTCAAGCTGGAATTTAAACCTCCAGCTCAAAGTGTGGACATTCTCATAAGGCTTACAATATAAGGAAGATGTTCTTCAAGCTTCAGTGTGGCTTCCAGCTACAAACAGTGAAGACAGATCAGTGAAGAAACTGGCTACTGACAACAGGCAGAGCAAAAGGGTACCAGCATCTACTTAGCCTTCAGTTGTATCAGCAGCTGCCAAGGTATTTAGGAAGGAGAGAGGAGGCAGTATTTAGCTGGCTGACCGCAGAAGACTTGTCTGGGAGGCTAGTGATGGAGGAAACCTCCTTGAAGAGCAATGGAGAAAGAAGGCATGTGTCTGTGTGCTCACAGGAGTGAGAAAAAAAAGAGGGAGAAGGTGTGTGATTCTGGGCTGTTGGAGGCAAGAGAAGCAGTGACCCCATGGAAAATGTGGAGAGATTGAGTGAACTGTAGAGGTGACGGAATGCAGAGCAATGAGGCAACAAAAGAAAAGGAGCAAGAGGGAGGGACTTTGCAGACTGGGTCAGAGGAATGGGTTGGATGAGGGAGAATGAGGCAAAGAGGAAAGAGAGAATGAGAAGGAAAGAAATTATGCTTTGCAAGGAAGGAAGAGAGAAAATTGTAAAAAGGCAGAGGAGAAAGCAGTAGATGTGAGAGAGACATTGGTACAGAAAAGGATCGGACGAGTTGGGAAATGAAAGTAGAAAAAAACTATTTGTATTTTGACTGAAATATGCAAGAAGTCAATAAGTCTCTTCATTCAAAAATAGCCATCAAGTTTATTTCTGTTATTTGATCAGGAATTCAATTTGTTAAGTTTAGGGGGAAGCTGGTGTCCAAGCTGATATATCCCCATTTGTCCCACTAGTAATATAGGAGATCAGGTTTGTCCATGAGTTGTTAGTCTGTAAGTGATCCTGAGAAATCCATTGTATTCCTTGTGTTTACAATTAGTCTGGCTCCCATCCAATTCACGTTTTAAATTTCCAAATTAAATTATTATTAGTTATTGGTAAACAGGTCATTAACCGAAAATAATCTAGTTCTGGAGTCTGGTAATTTTCCTGGTTATATTTTATGAAGGTCTCTAGATTTAGTTATTGTGAAAAGGACAGCGATTATTTTAGGATTATGAAATATTTCCACGTTTATTGAGAAATGTTCCTTAGCTTTAAAAATAAATAGCTTAAGTTGACAGTTGTCTGATTAAGTTCTCATTACATTAAACAGATAAGAAAACCAGAAATGAATACACAACATAATCAAGAAGATCTTAAACAATGAACATTAACCAACCCTAACAATAAGACTCAATTAAGAGCTGGGTGAACTATTCATAGTGAGCAAGATATTTAGTGAATTTCATCTTTTTTACTAGTGTCAAATAGTTTGTGAACATTGAATTTTTATGCATTTTCCACTACTTAAATTAATCAATGAATGTTTAATTTAAAATATTTGAAAATATAATTGCTCAAGTGCTTTCTTATTTATGTAGGGTTATTTATTTATTTATGTATTTTCTTATTTCTTATTTAAGAAGGCTAACAGCATTTTGGGCTGTATAAGTAAAGGCATTGCCAGCAGATCGAGGGACATGATCATTCCCCTCTAGTCAACATTGGTGAGGCCTCATCTGGAGTACTGTGTCCAGTTTTGGGCCCCACACTACAAAAAGGATGTGGAAAAATTGAAAAGTGTCCAGCGGAGGGCAACAAAAATTATTAGGGGGCTGGAGCACATGATTTATGAGGAGAGGCTGAGGGGACTGGGATTGTTTAGTCTGCAGAAGAGAAGAATGAGGGGGGATTCGATAGCTGCTTTCAACTACCTGAAGGGGGGTTCCAAAGAGGATGGATCTACACTATTCTCAGTGGTACCAGATGACAGAACAAGGAGTAATGGTCTCAAGTTGCAGTGGGGGAGGTTTAGGTTGGATATTAGGAAAAACTTTTTCACTAGGAGGGTGGCGAAGCACTGGAATGGGTTATCTAAGGAGGTTGTCGAATCTCCTTCCTTAGAGGTTTTAAAGGTCAGTCTTGACAAAGTCCTGCCTGGGATGATTTAGTTGGTGTTGGTCCTGCTTTGAGCAGGGGTTGGACTAGATGACCTCCTGAGGTCCCTTCTAACCCTGATATTCTATTATTATATGTGGTATATTTTCTGTTCTCTGGCTGGATGACTGTAACTGCAATAAAGAAGGAGTTGAGGTGGGTGTGATCAAATAACTTGTCCTTCACATCTTTCAGATACTAGATTTAAAATTAACTTTCTCCTATATCTGCACATAGTAATTCAGCATGGCATATACACTCATGGTCCAAGCTGCAAAGGGTAAGCCCAGATCTTTGTCTGCTTTATTTAATTGTCTTTGTGCCAGGGATCTGGCCAGGGATTTTGTGCGATCCTAGCCATGGAGTCATATAGCCTTAACCATCTTGTTTAACTTGATTAGTTCTAGGGGTTCTCACCTATGCTTTTGAGAATAGTCTCTGCTTGTTGAGTTAGTAAGCATTGTACAACAATATTACCCTAGACTAATCAAGAACAATTACCAAATTTATAGGTCTATAATTTTCTGTCATCTACTACTATTAGTCATCTATTCATACCGTGTATTGTCAGAAACAAATTAGTATTGCAGCATGGGTGTATATATGCAATCTTGGTTGGGAGAGGTGTGGTCACAGTTTGGAGAGAAATATTATTCTATGGTATTGCATTGTTTTTTTAGACAGAATTGCACATCTAATAATATTCCATATATAATACACCCTGATCATGTCTTTAAGTTTACTGGTCACCATCGACCATGCATCCTTGTTTACTCTGTTTGTTGTTACCTAGTAACTGTGCTCTGCGTTCAGTCCCAGTTTTAAAATCTGCATAATAACCTCTGGGTGAAGCTCTAACCAGGGAACAGAGGAGCGTTGCCTACATCTCTCCTCATGTTGCGTTATTTTCATTAATGTTTGGCTGAATGGAATAAAATCTGTTAATTAATTAACTATTGCAGTCTGGTTACTTGATTCAGAAAAGCATTTACGTAGGTGCTTGAATGTGATTCCTGAATAGGAAAACTTTCCTGAATCAGAGCCTATAATTGCAACTACAGTGCAATTAGTGTATTATAGAGTGTAATTGGTCCTTTCAGTCAAATTACTATTACTAGACAGAAACATATACTTTCTTTTCAAGACAGCAAGGCCAGACAAAAAAAACAAATCCTTGTTATGTCTAAGGGCGGTAAGAATTACAGAATATATGTTAAATGCTTCTGTTAATGAAGTCTCAGGGCTTGATTCTCCTCTTACACAATAGTAAATGAGGAGTAAATCCAGGTAAATGAATGGTTTTCATGGGTGTTGTGACACATGGCCAGAAAGGGTTAAGCATCCTACAAGATAAATGACTCAAATTCAACCCTTAAAGATATAGGGGGAGATAATGTTGGTGTTTTTGTGTGTTTACATATATATTGGTAGAGGTCAACAATGTAATCAAACAGTCCCTGTCTATGCTGTATTCTGTTAATTCAGAGATCAAAAGAACATCTTAACATTTAAATGAACTGTGAACATAGGATGTGGCTGTATTCATCTCTCTTTGAAGTGTATAGCAAATCATCTGCGAATGATGGAAAAACAGGCAATTGCCTTATATTAATCTGTGTGGATATTTACCGGAGATGCTTTGGAAATGGGTCCACTTCAAAATCCTCATGAGTGCCTATTGTTCACCGAGGGACTCCTTGCTGTCAAAGAAGGCCTGAAACTGTATAAAAATGGCTTGGGTACTGAGCCTGTCATCTCGGATCTGCTTGAGACTTCATGCAGGGAAAGCCTAAGCCATCAGGAATGAGATCCCAGTTCTGACTGGACCACCCTCAATACAAACATTGGACTATAACCTATGGACTTTTCTGATAGAACGCTTTGCATCCACAAAGCTCACCATCTCTGCTATGAATCTGAATCTCAAGATTGTATGTTTGTATGTATACTGATCTTTTAACCAATTCTCTCTCCCTTTTCTTTTTTAATAAATCTTAGTTTAGTTAATAAGAATTGGCTGTAAGTGTGTATTTGGGTAAGATCTGGAATATTCATTAACCTGGGAAGTAATGTGTCTGATCCTCTGGGATTGGTAGAACTTTCTTATACGATGAATAAGATTTTCAGTAATCCTCATCATATTTGACTTGGGTATCTGGGGGAGGCCTGAGGCTGGGTTACTTTAAGGGAACTATGTTGATGGCTTCTGGGTGGCCAGCAAGGTATTGTAGAAGCTGTTTTGTGCTGGCTTGGTAAATCTAAGTATTGGAATATCCACCAGTTTGGGGATTGTCTGCCCCACCATTTGCAGGTTACCCTAATTGAGTGACCTCAGTTGGCTCCCCTGGGACTTCGGTTACAGCTGTAAAACCAGTTGAAATAAAAATCAGAATCCACAGTATGTGCTGGAATCTGGGTCCACCGGATCCCTCTTTACTACAGTCGTTTTGTTGGTGCCGGAGCGTTTTGGTGATGATAACTTATATATGACCTACATTTTTGAGGTAACTGGGGACTGTGGAGAAATAGATGCTTATTTTCTTCCTACAGGTAAAAGTGGATGTTCATTATTTCCAGTGTGGTTCATCACTATTAAAAAATAAGCCTGTTAAAAGGTAATTGTGCTGCCACAAGCTGTTTATATATATGTTAGTAAGTGGAAGAGTTGGTCCTTGTTAGACAGATATGAAAAACAATGGCAGCTCGAAGCATTATTTCTGCTGATTTATGGGTTACAAGCTTTCAGTGCATTTTATTACTGTGCTGCTTCATTCAATTGAATATTTTAAGACCCCAGAACATAAATCTTCATTTTCTTTCAAAAATAATAGATTATGTTTAAAGCTATAAATGTCCCCTTATTTTCTGTGGATTATTTAATCTGAAGACCTTTCCACCACTAAACATAATTTAAAAAATCAGCACGTTTTAGGATACTGTCAAAGTCATCTTCCTCGCCTCTTGCTCTGACCACATCATCCCCATCTATCAATGCTAACAAGGGCTTCCTGAGCTTTTTCACCGCGCATTCTAGCTCGTTGTCCTTCCCTTCACACCTTGCCTAGTTTTGGCCCTGCCCACATCTGCTAGCAGATTATTCCTTCCTCCTTCACAGGCATTGCTTGGTGGGGAAAGGTTCTCTTTGCCCTCACGAGCGCACTCATGAAGCAGAAAATATAATTTGGCCTATAATATGAATACATTTTGAAGGACCATGTTAGATCAGCATTGAGAGCACACACATTATGTGTGGGAATAAATATTTATATATGTTATACAACATTTCTGTTTCCCTGGAGTCTCACTTCATAGAGATTCATTTTGAAATCTCAGTCTTACACAATGAGCACTGAAAAGTGTGTGTTTTATACTTAGGGCCCTACCAAATTCAGGGTCCATTATGGTCAATTTCATGGCCATTGGATTTGAAAATTGGTAAATTTCTTGTTTTCAGATGTTTAAATCTGAAATGTCATGGTGTTGTAACTGTGGGGGTCCCGACCCAAAAGGGGATTGTGAGGGGGTCGCAAACCTATTGCGGGGGAGAGGGGGCTTGGGATTGCCACCCTAACTCCTGTGCTGCTTTCAGAGTTGGACTCTAAAGGCAGCAACTGCAGCTTCTTGCAGCTGCAGGAGGTTCTTGGAGGTAGAGGTGTGTCTGATCTCTGCCCCCAACAAAGAGCGGCTATGCAGGGGATGGACAAGTCCTATCCCTCCCCAGCCCAGCCAGAGTTAGGAGCCCCCTTTGCTGGGGCACTCCCAGCAGCACAGAGAAGATCTGACCCAACTCCACAAGTCTCCTCCAGCTGCAGCAATCTCTGGGGCTGCTACCAAGTCCCAGCACATCCTGCAGCATGGGGAGGCTCCTGGAGGTGGGTCTGGCCTCTTCTCCTCAGAGTGGCTGTGCAAGGAATGGACAAATCCTGTCCCTCCCCAGCCCAGCCAGAGCTAGGAGCCCCATTTTCTGGGGCGCTCCTAGGAAGAAGGAGACATCATATTTTATGGGGAGGGCTTATTTCATGGCCCATAAGGCATTTTTCATGGTAATGAAATTGGTAGGGCACTAATTATACTAGCGTTTAGGGCCCTAGTTCATCTGAAAGGGTTAAGTTTAAAAAGAAGCTACAAGATCATTTCTAGGTGGAAACTTTTTACACGGTACAATTCTCTGCAGCTCTCAGAAAATTTTTATTTGAGCCAGATTTTCCCATTTCGAATCGCATGTTAGTCTATGAGTGTTCCCAATTGACTTCAATCTGACCAGCCTATAGATTTCTATGCTAACACAGCTTTGAAAAGAGGGGACTTATGCAAAAAGAAATATAGCTCTTTGGTTATCTGGGCTCTGTCTTGTTTTTTGTTTGTTTGTTGTTTTTGTTTTTAATATGAGACCCTTTCTTCCTCAGAGCTTTGATCATTTAATGTTTTCACAGTTGTGTCAATCAGAGTCAGTTGACAGAGAAATTATTATGTGGCTACATTTGAACATTAAAGGCCTAACTCCACTCTCTGATTAGTTTGACACTGGTGTGAGTAACTCTGGACTTCAGGAAGATTCAGACCCTTTGACTTTGATGCAGGCTCAGATAAAGGAAGAGAAACTGGATGGTGGACAAAGGAGATTTTGCATGGGTTTGTCATCATTACAGGATGAGCTACGCTTTAGGTTGCTTTTAGTCCCTGTTGAGTGCAGCCCTCAGGTGACTGACCGGGGTTCCTGAACCTCTCTCAAGTGTGGCATCTTGTGGTTCAACACATGTGAATCTCTGGGTGGTAGCCCCCATATTTCATAACTGTATTAACAAGACAGGCTCACCTGTGTTTGCCCTTTTCCTACAGGGGCATGTGATCAGCAGCTGACTAAAGTGACTCCAAAACAGCATCTTCAAAGCAAAGTGCTGTTTATTAGCCCAAGAGAATACAGCTAGCAGAGAAAAGGGATAAAACAACAAAAAGTTTATATGCCTGGGTCTTGCAAGGAAAGAATAAAGTTTATGTAAGTTTTGTGTAAACTGCACTCTGCCCTGCCACTGTGCTAATCTAGTTGGAGCCAGGCAGGTGGGCATTCCCAAATTAATAGCTTCCTCTTTGTTTATTTTTAGATTTATTTCCTCAAAGACCCTCGGTATTCTCTTGGGTGGCATTTTATCTTTGTCATTACTTTGTTTCCCATTTGTTTCCCCCAACAGCCTTATCTGATTTCTTTGCAGTCAAGCAGGATAATATCAAGCATATAAACAGAGCTGCATATGATAAAGAAATACAGAAAACTCCCTCATTCTCCACAGGGTCATATTGAATGCTGCTGCAACTCTATGGAAGGCAGTTCAGTTACTGGTGGAGTAGGCATGAATTTGGTTCCAATAGCTCAAATACCAAGTAGAAAGGGGGGTGGGGGGGAATGGTAAAAGGAAGGTGGAGTTACACATTTACTCTGATATAGTTAGTACTTCAACCACAGGAGCCAGACATCAATCTTGGAGAAAATAATAGTAAAGGTGATATGAGATTCAATTAATAAAGAATTAAAATACGGGAATATAATTAATCCCAGTTAGTACTTGGATGTCTTGTCAAACCTGATTTAGTATTATGGCGAGGTTACAAGTTTGCTTGATAAAGGTAGCTGCATAGATGTAATATATTTAGACTTTTATAAGGCATTTGAGTTAGTGCCGCATGACATTCTGATTTAGAAATTAGCACTCTACAGTATCAATAAAGAACATGTCTAATGGATTGAGAACTGGGTAACTGATGTGAAAAAAGAGTTATCAATGAGGAATTGCCAATGAAGGGGATGTTTCTAGTGGGGTTCTGCAATCATTGGTATGAGGCCCAATATTGTTTAATGTTTTTATTACTGATCAGGAAGTAGATATAAAGTCTTTGCTGATAAAAATTGTATATGACACAAAGATCGGTGGAGTAATAATCATAGATATCAGTGTTGGAAGGGACCGCAGGAGGTCATCTAGTCCAACCCCCTGCTCAAAGCAGGACCAACGCCAACTAAATCATCCCAGCAAGGGCTTTGTCAAGCCTGACCTTTAAAACCTCAAAGGAAGTAGTTTCTACCACCGCCCTAGGTAACCCATGCCAGTGCTTCACCACCCTGCTAGTGAAAAAGTTTTTCCTAATATCCAACCTAAACCTCCCCCACTGTAACTTGAGACCATTACTCCTCGCTCTGTCATCTGCTACCCCTGAGAACAGTCTAGCTCCATCATCTTTGGATCCTCCTTTCAGATAGTTGAAAGCAGCTATCAAATCCCTCCTCATTCTTCTCTTCTGCAGACTAAATAATCCCAGCCCCCTCAGCCTCTCCTCATAAATCATGTGGTCCAGCCCCCTAATCATTTTTTAAGCGACAGCTCACTTCATCGGATCTATCCAATGAAGTGAGCGGTAGCTCACAAAAGCTTATGCTTATGCTATGTTAGTCTCTAAGGTGCCACAAGTACTCCTTTTCTTTTTGTGGATGCAGACTAACACGGCTGCTACTCTGAAACGAATCATTTTTGTTGCCCTCCGCTGGACTCTTTCCAATTTTTCCACATCCTTCTTGTAGTGTGGGGCCCAAAACTGGACACAGTACTCCAGATGAGGCCTTACCAATGCCAAATAGAGGGGAATGATCACATCCCTTGATCTGCTGACAATGCTCCTACGTATACAGTACAAAATGCCATTAGCCTTCTTGGCAACAAGGGGACACTGTTGACTCATATCCAGCTTCTCATCCACTGTAACCCCTAGGTCCTTTTCTGCAGAACTGCTGCCGAGCCATTCGGTCCCTAGTCTGTAGCGGTGCATGGGATTCTTCCGTCCTAAGTGCAGGACTCCGCACTTGTCCTTGTTGAACCTCATCAGATTTTTTTGGCCCAATCCTCTAATTTGTCTAGGTCCCTCTGTATCCTATCCCTACCCTCCAACGTATCTACCACTCCTCCCAGTTTAGTGTCATCTGCAAACTTGGTGATCCACGCCATCCTCCAGTTCGTTAATGAAGATATGGAACAAAACTGCCCCCAAGACTGACCGTTGGAGCACTCCACTTGATACCAGCTGCCAACTAGACATGGAGCCATTGATCACTACCCATTAAGCCCGACAATCTAGCCAGCTTTCTATCCACCTTATAGTCCATTCATCTAGCCTGTAATTCTTTAACTTGAGGCAAAAATACTGTGGGAGACCATATCAAAAGCTTTGCTAAAGCCAAGGAATAACACATCCACTGCTTTCCCCTCATGCAAAGAGCCAGTTATCTCATCATAGAAGGCAATTAGGTTAATCAGGTATGACTTGCCCTTGGTGAATCCATGCTGACTGTTTCTGATCACTCTTCTCTTCTCTAAGTGCTTCAGAATTGATTCCTTGAGGATGATTTTTCCAGGGACTGAGGTGAGGCTGACTGGACTATAGTTCCCCGGATCCCTGTCTTCCCTTTTTAAAATGATGTTGAGGACAGGCCAGAGCAGTCATACAGAATGATATGGATCACTTGGTAAGTTGGGACAATTAAAATGAAAAATATTTTAATGCAACCAACTGTGAGGTAATATGTCTAGGAACAAAGAATGCAGGTCATACCTACAGAATGCCCCCTCCCCCCCAAAAAATGATGTGGGGGATTTGGCTGGGTCAGTAGAATAAATAAAACCCTTGGCCCCCTTAAGGATTTCACATACAAACACTCTTCCATTCTTCATGGGTCTTGAGGTGGGAAGGACTCTCTGGCTTACTGGTTGCACAGAAGAACGAAGCATAAGCCTTTTCGCTCCTGCACACACAAGGAGAGGGCTTTGTAACCACTTCCTTTGTGCTATTTCAAAGCTCAGAAGAAAAGTTGTACCCTCCTCCCCTTTGAGATTTGAGTAGGCCTACGTTTCTGGGACTTGCTGTGGGATTCATGATAAAGGCTTGTCTTCACAGGGACATCCAGAAAAATTCATCTGAATTAACTAAACGTGAATTTGAAATGGATTGGTTAAACCTCATTAAATCCCTTTGTGGATGCTGTTATTTAGAGTTCAAGTGGCCTCAATTTAGTTTAGTTTAATTCACTTCTACTTTGAGGGTACTGGCTCCCTGATAAACTGTAACTGTAAATGAATTAGGAGAAGGCATCTCCCAAAGAAGGTGGGAAATGTGTCTGGGGTTCCTAATGTCTGGTACAGAGAGGAAACAACCCCTTTTCCCTCCCCACTTTACCATCATATGAGGAAAAAGTGATGGAGTCCCAGGAATGGTACTGGGACCAATATAAGGGGCTGATGACAGTCCTCTACCACATGGAAACAATTAAAGAAGGAAGCACAACCTGCACATCACAAGTTATTGGTGGATAAATCTCAGATGTGTTGTGGCCTAGTTAACCCACAATCCTGGTGGTGTCTTGTCTTCCAGCAGTGCCTGGGAGAATGGGAGATTGTATTCTGGACAGCAGTGATTCTGAAAAGGATTTAGGTGCCAAAGGGGACAAGGATCTCAGCATGAGCTCCCAGTACGATGCTGTGGCTAATGTAATTCTTGGTTTAAACATGAAAGTAGGAGTAGGGAGGTGATTTACTTCTATATATGACATTTGGTGAGACCAGAATACAGCATCCAGTTCTGGTGTCCGCAATTTTAAAAAAATTGATGAAAAAGTGGAGAGGGTGCAGAAAAGAACTGCAAAAATGATTCAAGGGCTAGAGGAAAATGCCTTATAATGAGAGATTTAAAGAGTTCAATCTTGTTTAGCTTATATAAAATAGGACTGAGAGGTGACTTGATTATGGTATATAGATATCTTCTTGGGGAGAATGTACTGGTTATTAAATGACTCTTTAACTAGTGGAGAAAGAACCAGTGGCTTGAAATTAAAACTATGCAAATTCAAATTAGAAATAAGGCACACATTTTGAGAAATAAGGAACAAACTACCAAGGCAAGTGGTGGATTATCCCTCCCTTGGTGTCTTCTAATCAACTGGGTGCCTTTCTGGAAGATATGATTTTGTCAAACACATGTTATTAGGCTCAGTATAGGGGTAAATGGGTGCAATTCTATGGACTGTAACATACAGAAGGTCAGAGTAGATGATCTAATGGTCCTGTTTGGCCTTAAAAATATAAATCTATGAGTCTAGTATGAAATTCCCTCATTAGGGCAGCCATTATTTGTCCCCCCCACTCCCCAGTTAGGAGCAAATTACAAGAACAATCATTTAAGCATTGAATTACATTTATGGAGCTTTTCATGCCTCTCCAGCAAAGCTTTAACCATCTTTACTGTTCCACGTGCAAGTTATATATATTGCACATTCCTGACAGTAGATGTTTATAGGGAAAACCCACAGTGTATTCTGAGAATATAGAGACATGGTTTTCTTCTCTTCTGTATGGTTTTAGGAAAGACAAGAAGTATGGTAGGTATTCAGCTTAGGGAAGAAAACTACAGTGATGAAGTGAGAAGTAAAAAAGGGGGCAATAAAAATGGAGTCACAAGAAAGTCAGACACCAAACACCTTTGTTAGCCTTAAAAAAAAACAAAAAACAAAAGGGTCATGGTTTGAAAGCAAAGGCCAGAATGTGCAGTAATTATAGGACTTGATTTGAATGATCCAAAATAGAAACATTTTTATAAAGCAGACATTAAAATTCTTAATCCTATAGAAGCATAGTATTATTTGAATAAGTTCTAATTATCATAAATCTGAGCTTTCTGAAATAAAAATCAAACTACAATATCTGGCATTTGTTTATTATTGGACAGTTTTTGAATACAGATTTGTCATAATGAATAAGATCATTGGACCATATCTCCCACTGTGAGAAGTGGCCCATGCATCATGCTGCATAGAAAGAGAAAAGAAAACAAACAAACAAAAAAGGCAAGAAAAAAAAAACTTTATCTTTTCTTTGCAATGAATGTATAGGCCTTATTTACTTTATATAAGTTCTTCCTTTCTACACCGACACATCATACAATATATTTGTGTGAAGCTTGTGATGCCCTGTGCATGATGTGGTCATGCTGTGCCTAAAGGTCTTATATTTACAGGTCTTATTTGAGCTGTATGAAGATTGTGTCATGTGTATCTTGACATTCTGCCTTTCTGAAGCATGCAGGTATTTATTTTTGTTGTTCATGTTGTCTCTGGACAAACACGTACTAGGGCCCTGTTTCATTCACTGAGAGCCATATAAGCGGATCTCAGTGCCTGTCCGCAATTCTTCCTGCATGGTACAAAGTGCAGTTTCAACGATTTGCAAAGGAAGAGATCTTGGTTTTTGCCATTTAAAGGCTGAACACTGAAAAGATATATTGGAGGACTAAAGAGACCATCTTTCCAGACCCTAAAAGTTCCAGCAATTGATTTTCTTTAAATTTTTATTAAGATGTGTTTGTAAAGTTTGTATTTCCAGGATAATTTAAGAAAAAGACCCCAAGAACCCAAAACTTAAATACATCAAAACATTAGGCCTATTCTGTTTTATAAATCTGACTACTTGCATGATTAACTTGCGGAAATAAAATTGGTTTTCTTATGAATATATACACCATATTTTTTAAAAATTCCTTAGTCCACGCATCACTTGTAATTTCTGGATGCATAGTGCAACCAATTCAGAAAGGATTCCTCCCCTTACAAATGTTCAGATATAAAGGTCTTGATGTATTAACAGGAGAAGGAAGAGTGTGAGAGTTGCTGCACAGAAGACAGAGAGAGAAATTTTCTCTTCCCCAGTTAAATTTATTATCCAACTTTCAAAATGATGGGAGAGTTTGTGGCAAGGAGGACCAGCAATAAGATCTTGTGGTTACTCATTCTAGGAAAGTATTTTTGGGTCTCCGGAACTTGTATTTTTAATATATAAAACAACATCATTAAAGATCAAAGCTCATGACAGTTACTATTAATTAACGTCTGGGTATCTTAGAAGTGAGTTTTTTCAAAATGGGTATAAATGAGTAGACAATAGCTTGCCGGACCAGTGAAAAAATAAAAGTATTTAAGATACACTTGTTCAATATTTTGTATTTTAATCTCCCAAGAGCCTATTTTCCATTACCAAGCAGCATAGTGCAGTGGAAATAGCAAAGGACTGAAGGTACATCTACAGATATGTATACTGGTCCTGGTGACTGGTGACTAGTCCTGTGTACATTCATGTGTACATGTGCCATAACCCCCCCTGTTCTCCACATCTAAACCCCAGAAACACAGGTCTGAAGGCGAGGTGAGGGTGAATAAGCTGGCACGCCATCGGAGTATGGGTAAGTACCCACCTTGGGCTCTGGTATGGCCCTGTACAAGTTTGCAATGTGGCAGTGGTAAGGAACATTTATCAGGTCTTGAGTTTCAATAGGCTTCCACCCTCATCCCCACAATGCATCGAGCCCTTTTCTTCCTGACACTAATCTATACAGGTCCTCCCGTTTTCATCAGCAGTAGCATGCTGCGCTGATCACATCAGAACAAGTGAGCATGGGTTCTGTTCTGAGAGCAGCTGTTTGGTTTGCCAACCACACCCGGGGGCTAATCAGTGTGGGTGTTATCCTCCACAACTTCTCCCAGAACAGGAGGATCTTTCACCTTTTCCAGGAAATTTCATGGAGGCTGGAGCAGGTGGGAATTCAGCAGACAATTCTGGCAGTGCATAAAGCACCAGAGGTTCCTGTACAGGAAAGCCACAGACTCAAACAGTTGCTCTGGGTGGGCTTGTCATACATGGCCCTTTTACGCGGAGCTTAATCAGGTGGTGTCAAGGGCTCCCAGTACAGACCCTGAAGTGGTTCACAATCCCCAGCTCAACCCTGTCAGCTTCATTGTCTGATGGGATACTGATGTGGGCCAGAGCAAGAAGGCAGCAGGGACCATGGAGGGATGCCACAAAAGACCAGGAGTATGAAGAGTGTGTGATTCTGTACCTGTACCTGGAGAAGCTGGTTGAGGAAACCCCCAGATGAACCTGAGGATGATCCTGAGCCATGGCAGGAACCAGAATTTGAGGCTGGTAAGTTACAATGGACTTGTACCCTCTCCACCAATATGCACTCGTGCTCTAGAAAATAGTTTCTAAACCTATTTCTTAAGAGGAGATTTTTAAGGCAAAATCACTGGGCCTCCATGCCTGTGCATTTCTCAGCCAACAGTCAGGCTGTAGTGACGGTCCCAAGTCGGTGCAGATGAAGAAGGAAAGTAAAGGGTTAGAAAGGTCCCAGTTGTGGATGGGACAGTTGTAGAAAACTTTTAGTTGTTTGTCTAAAGTTAGTAACAGCTATCTTTTTTGTCCCTTGGAAGACAACACAGGTTCAGTTCTTCTCCTACCCCTTTATCTTACCATCCCCTCACAAACAGAGAATGGTGCCAACAAGATTTCAGCTTGCCCATACACACACCATGGCTATTCTGCACTTACTCAATTTGTAACCGAAGTCCTTTTTCCTGGGTTAAGTGATGCCGGGGTACTGTTTCATCAGCCAAGGCAATGGCAGGTATGCAGGGTCCCCCAAAATAACAGTTGGAACAGGCACACCATACAAAACAGTATTGTTTCTGGGGAATAAAGTCCTTCCCTATCCAAGTGCAGTCCTGATCGCCTCAACACCCTGGCGTCATTAACCTTTCCAGTGTTTCCCACATTTGTAGCCTATTCTGCAGGTAAGTATTAACTTTTGAATCACTAATCAGCATGCAGTGGTCTGAGAAGGTTCAGCCTCCAGAGCAGCCCCAGTATCAATGAGAGCTTTCATGAGAAACAACTCATGCTGATTACTTTTAGTTTCAATAATAATCTTATGAATAAAGCAAACCAACCGGCCAACGCTGCAATATAACAAAGGAGGGATACATAATACAATGTGTCCAGTACTTGAATTATTTACTCATCTCTCATGGAGAAACCCAAAGTAGGTGAGATGTTCAACAGGTAGTCTTCAGGGTAGCATGTTCCAGTGCATCCCACTGTACTTATGTCAGGCAACCACCTTTATAGTGTGCCTTGCTAACACCTACTCTGCCTCATGCATATTCATACTGAGTTCAGCCTTATTTTCCTTATCTATACTTCCACACCTTACTAATGTTGGGTCCTCAATTGCCATAGGCTAAATAACCATTGGCATCACTCTCATTAGTATTCATGTCAGTTGGTTGCTATAATATTTCTGCAGTTGAACATCTGCATTTCAACAAATAATTTTTAGGAACCTCTCAAAATATCACCATTTTGAGCTTTGCGGTTTCTTACTTCACCTCCTTCAGGTTTCAGCACATTGTTTTACTACAGCACTTTATCTTGTAATTTAAGTTTACTTAAAGGTTAGCTACTCCTGTCAACCTAAACCTTAGGCCTCAGCTATTTTGGCTAAGGTAACTTTTTTTACAGGTCTCAGGCATGCTGGTTCTTTCACTTGTGCTTTACAGCCTTAATACTTATTTCTTAGCTATATAACCTACACAAATGTCTAGATGCACATGGCTGGCCACACATTTGTATTCATGAATCTACCTCAGTGGCTGAGCCTCTCAGAATGAGTGAATAGGAACCTTTTCTGTTCACATACTCACCTGCCCTTTGTGGTGGGCAAAGTATTGGGACATAAATACCATTGATGACCCCGGCACAGTTCAGAAACTTTTCTTATGGCAACCACCTGTGGGTAAATTACAGTGTTTATTGCCTTGCAGACCTGCACAACCCTGACCCTGACAGTGACCTTTTCGACTCCAAAGGTGTTTGCAATGGATGTCTAGCTGTCTGGTGTTGCCAGCTTCCACAGGGCACTAGCAACTGTGATTGGGTCAGGCCAGATGCCTGTAGGAGAGTGACAGAAGGCAGGTATATTAGCCGCAGGATAAGCAGGTCCCTTTTCCCCTGGGAATTGAAAAGGGGTTACTCCCGGTTAATTAGGACACCTGTGGCTAATCAAGGACCTGCCAGAACCTGTTGAAAGCCTCTCCTCCACTCAGATAGGTGCGCGCAATAGGAGCTGTGGGGAGCAGCCATGCTACTGGAGAGCTGGACAGGGCAGACATTGACAAATGCCAGGAGGGATCACCCAGATGCTAGAGGTGAAGAGCAGGGGAAGCCCTGCCCAACAGGCCATACAGCCCTCCTGGCCCCAGAGATTTGGGAGAAGAGACCCTGCCATAAGGGAGAGACTGAACTGGGTGTCTGGCCTGCCGCCACTATGCCCGGAGGAGTTACCAGAGACTAAGAGGCTCCCCTCCCCCTCCCCTGTCAGGGAGGCTGGGAGGAACCCTCGCTCCGACAAGGTGGGGACAGTAAACCCAGGGCTTTGGGGAAATTCTCAGGGAGAGAGGAATCCCCCCCAACACGCCACTAAGAGGAAGCGCGGAACCCATGGAGGCAGAGAAGGAGCTCTGACAAACAACCCACTTATGCACCACTTATGACTTCCCTGAATCGAGTGCTCTGACACTGGAGGTTTGTTGCAGACTCCTCACACAGTTCCGTGAAGGCCTGTTTCCTCATTCAGAAGTTCTGAAGCCACTGCCGGTCATCCCAGGTTTCCAAAATGATGTGATCTCACCATGCTTTGCTGGGTATCCTGCGCCGGAAGCAGTGGTCCACACAAGGACATACCATGGCAATACTTGCATTCACCATATCTGTATCATGGGAGCTGAATGAATTGTCTTTGAGTCTCAAGGTCAGCCACCTTCAATGTATCAGAAAATTGTGCCCAAATTCCATCCAACATCTCACTTACTCCACTACATGACCATTTGTCCCACAATAAGGAGCAGAAGCAGATCCAGAACCAGATCATCATCCCATTGTTACCGGTCTTCCACCTACTTTTGCAGGGAATAACAGCTAGGTGGGAGACATGATCAGGAAATGCCATCAACAAATGTGTGAAGGAAGCAAAACACAGCAAAGTGGTATATAGAGTCTCGCTGGGACAAACAGAACCCAGGGATACCGCCTCTGAAATGATAGTGCTAATGTCATGTAACAACAGCGGCAGCGTGGATGTAGGAACACATGTCCAGCACAGCATAACATGGACACTTAGTGTTAGTACAGGGAACATGTGGGAGCAAGTACATGGTCCAGTACTTGAGTATGAGTGCCAGTGTAGACATAGCCTAAGAATCAGGAGATCTAGTTCTTTTCCTGGCTCTGCCACTGAACTGTTGTATGACCTTGGGCAAGTCTCCTCATCTTTCCAAGTCTCTGCTATCCCTTCCCACACTGTCTTGTGTAATTTGACTATAAGTTTTTCAGGGCAGGGACTGTCTCTTACTATGTCTTTATACAATGCCCAGCACACTGGGGCCTAGATCTTAAGTGGGGCCTCTAGGCACTACTCTAATATAAATAATGTTATGCTGGGGGAAACCTCATTGAAGGTGGTGGACATAACTGCTGCCCTTCATTTAGGATAAATATAAGAAACATTTAATCAGATATCTGCAACTTTAGGAAGGACCAAACTACAGGCATATGACATGGCATGAGGAGAAGCTGAATGATGTGGCCCTCATGAGACTGACATAGCAAATGCAGGGGCTGGGGTGTTGATTGGTGGTGCTATGTGTGGGAGAGTAGCAGCAGAAACAAACAGAGGAGCAAAGAAGCCCCAGAAACAGCCAGAGAAGCCCTGGTGGCGTGACTCTGAAGAAAAAAAGCTGAGAGAGAGAGAACTTTGGAGTAAAGTGTTGATTTGAAAGAGGATTGGCACTGTGAGCAAAGAAGCTATCTCCTATTGTCTGATTCCTGCTGTTTGCAGGACTTTGTACATTTCTGTGCATCAAAAATACCTGACTATCCTGTATTTCTTGTGTTAATGAAAACAACCCACTAGACCCTGAAAACTGGCTTACTGCTTGGGTCAAAAAAGGATAACAATATTTCATTTCAATGGGACTACTTGAAGATTAAGATACTACCCAGCTTGAGTAAGGGTGGTAAAATGTGGTCCTAAACATTTACACTTGATATAATGTGTGTGTTTAAGGCACAGGAGGGAAGATAGAAGCAACCTGAGTTACAGTGATGGCGATATCCTTATACGTTAACCATTTTCCAAAAACAAGTCATTACATGTTGACTTAACTGGGTTTGACGTTTTTTTAAGCAGTGTATTTCCCACATTGGAAAGATCACTTTTTTACTGAACCAAACAGTTCTAGACCATTTTCTCACTTCACTGTAATGTGAAACCAATTATTCCCACATAATAAAACATTGTTTGGGTTATGCATTTCCTAGAAAGAAATCATAAAAGAAGAAACTTTCTAAAGAATTGCACGACAGATGTTTTTCTTTGTGGTGGCCTTGATATTTTAAAAATAATGTTCTGTTTTTGTTGCTTGTTTCTTTCATTTGAGCCGACACAAGGCGTATAGTGTGGACATGCGAAAGCAAATTAATTACTGTGGTGGCTGTACATCAACATGACTTAGATTGACTTAATTTTATAGTGTAGACTTGCCCTGAATGTGGAAGATGGGAAGAGCTGAAATATTTCATGTTAGTTAAGTAGTGTCACTATCAACTATACAATGAGTTACAACAGTATAACCCATCAGAACTTGAGTCGTGCGGCTGAAATCTTTCCATAGGACCAAATTCTGGTTTCTGTGCATGAAATGAATAAAGTGGATGTACACAAAGAAATTGTGTGTGGACTGGAATCTCTTCAGGCCACAAAGCTCTTCTTCAGCAGCTGTGCAATTTTGTGGGAATTAGCTGGTGGAGCTGCATAGTTATGGATTTATTGATCATCTGCCATAATACCTTGCATCCCAGCTGAGAAGGAGGTCTCTGCATCCTGCCTACTTGTGAAGCAGAACCACATAGATTTTGAATGTTGGGACTGTGGGGAAGAGCAGGGTCTTGCTTGCCCAGTATTTTCACCTCCACCCTTATTGAGTAAGTTTTCAGGGAGGGAGTAGAACGCGGTAGAGGCATGGCTCCATTTCCCTCTCTGTGTGCATCAGCCAGTGGAGCTGACTAGGCCCAAAGGAGGTTGTAAGGAGATGAACTGTGCTCTGTAAAAACATATCCTGCCTCCAACTTTCCAATGGGAGACAGGCTTTCTAGAGTAATTGTGCTTCAGAGGAGGTATCTCTATGTCACAATACCTCCTGGGCTTCTCCTGCAGCAGTCGAGATAGTGACATGACCCTTCTTCAGGGCTGAACCTCAGTGCCCAATCAAAGACAGGGCTACAGGCCAAACAGGGATGGGGTTTGAGGTGATTGCTTAAGAGTAAGAATGGATGTTGCACACAAGTTTTATTTATGTCAGAGATACAGTGGAGCTAATCAAGTCAGCTGGCTGATGCCTAAGCATACTTTAAGTCATTTTTGGAAAGGTGTTTAAAGCAAACATTTTCTGTATATGAATTTTAGACAAACATTTAAAAAAGATATTTTTCTGATTCTATTTTGCCATCTTTTGGCTTTCTTCAGAAAATGGAAGCTAGCTGCTTTTTTTTTTTTTGCTTTTTTTTTTTTGCTTTTTTTTTTTGGTACCCAGGGAGATCAGAGTCTGAGATTGTGCATGGAGACAATACAAGATAGAAGAGGAAAAGTCACTGGACCTACGTATATAGACGTTGCTCTTCTGTGCCAAGTACGGGCCAAAGGCAAGTTTTGACCTCTGAAAAAAATGGATTTCCTCTTATATTTAATCTTCTGTTTAAAGACACACTGTGAGTTTGAAGTTTTATAACACATTCTGCTGCCAGGTTGGCTCTGGGACTTTGGTTTCCTGCAAATAGATCTGACTGAAAAAGCATTAAATAATGTTAGCAGGTGCAACAAGCTTATTTTGCTTTGAACTATTAATAAAAACCACCACGCTTTAGATTTTATAACGGGCTCTGTTGGCCAAAGAATGTGTCTTTTTCTGTACAAACCATTCTGATTACATTTCCAGACCAAAAGTGGCTGCAGGGTGCGTGTGGGTGGGAGACCCTTTGCTTGGCTGGAGTTAAATGGTAAGCTCATATCAGTAACTTAAGAAAATAAAACCATACTAGAATTTTAGACTAGCACACTCTAGATTAATTTGATACTTTGCTCTATGAAAATACAGCCTTAAGGCATCCTGACCCCCTTTTACGGTAACTGTGCCCCAGTTTCCATCACCACTCTTTGGCCTTGCCTGTTTTTCCTCTTTC
Source organism: Caretta caretta (assembly GCF_965140235.1). Lineage (NCBI taxonomy): Eukaryota > Metazoa > Chordata > Testudines > Cheloniidae > Caretta > Caretta caretta. The sequence goes on from NC_134207.1 coordinate 169,823,282, forward strand.
AATGAATTGTGGTACATCTGCTTTTTCCTGTGAGGCACTGTACAATAAAGTAAATGTACCTGAACGGTCATGCGACAACACTGATGTAACTGTTTTTTAAAGTGTAAATCAGGAGATATGGCATGACTCAAACCAAAGCTTACAAAATGGCTTGGACCAAAGCCTAATTAGCCTGTATGCACATAAGCAAACTTGTGCTCTGCTGTTCTACATAATCTGTAGTATTTTGTATATATACAGTTTACAGTGTAGTTTTGAAATAAGTAACTTTAATCTATTCTTGACATAGACACGTCTACCTCTGCCTTGTAGAAAACAAACTATAGGTATTATATTTTATTTAAACAAGCATCGGTGATGACATATTTAAAGACTCCAGGACAGATGATCAGATCCATTTGCCTGTCATGTGCTATTCCGTGTTTGTTTTTTGAGTATCCCTTCTGAATGCTGGATGTTAGAGCTACCACCTCAATAAAGCAAGCAATACTAATTAAAATTAAACGTATTTATTTATTGGATTGCACACTAAATGTTTTGTGTTCTGGAAAATGGAGAGCTGATTTTTCTTAAGCTAATGGAGAAGTTCAATATTTCAGAATTGCTTTTCTATAAATAACTGGGCCCTTTAACAGAAGAGATTTGTTTTAAAATAACTAAACAGAGTTTAAGCACATTGATTGCAATTCGGTGCCATTCATGACAATCTAATAGAAAGAATGTGAGAACTATATGTGCTTTTTAATTTTTGTTGTCCATATCTGCTATCCAGAAGACACAAAAGGATGTGTTTTAACTATAAATTTCAGTCCAGTGAGTCTTTCAGAGTAGGATCAACATTGGGAGTGGTAGAGGATGTATTAAATCTCTCTGTTTATACAATTGGATACATGTGGATGATTACAAAAAGTCATTTTCCTATTCATGATCTTACTTTGGATCTCATACTCCACATAGTCTCAAATAAGAATGCCCATTTGTTGCACTCAAAGGCCTTTTTAATATCTAATGACAGAGTCATGATGGAGTTACCCGCACCTATGCCATGTGAAGTAACTACATTTAGTTCATAACAAACATTATCCACCTGGCCTTATTCAGTCACTTTAATTAGGGCATATACATTCATTCCATGTCTGTTTGCTGCTAACGTGGCTAATATTTTTTTTATCTATGACTGAAAAGTATTGGCTATAGTTTGAACACTCATTAAGTGACTTACTCCCATAGTTATATGCTGTGTTTTTTGTAGCTGTGTCAGTCCAAGAATATTAGAGATACAAGGTGGGTGAGGTAATATCTTTTATTGGACCAACTTCAGTTGGTGAGAAAGACAAGCTTCCGAGCTTACACCCAACTCTTCTTCAGGTCTGTTTCTCCAGGTCGGATCTGAAGAAGAGCTCTGTGTAAACTCAAAAGCGTGGGGCTCTCAACAATGGAGTTTGTCCAATAAAAGATATTACCTCACCCACCTTGTTGCTCTTACTCCCATCGTGACATAATGCTGAGATTACATAACATAAACTGTTCAGGAGAAGACCTAGTCAATAGCACCAACGTGACAACTTTGCATAGCAGAGGCATGGCGTATTTCAGCGGTTTTACGGAACTAAATTGATAATCCGTCCAGGCTTGTTGTCTTGTTGAGATTATAGCTGAACTTTGTGAGCACTTATATACTTTCAGAGCATTGCTAAATCTACATTGTTTGACTGAGGTTGATATACCATGACAAATGTCTTTTGGTTAAGGTAATAATAATTACCTTTAAATATAGCCGAGCTATACAGGAGTCTTTTTACACTATGCCGCAAACCACACGCTAATTTCTTCTTCTTATCAAAGTCCATTTTCCAGTTTTAATTTCTGCTGTTATCTTGTATCTACCTGCTAGTGCAGGGGTTCTCAAACTTCATTGCACCAAGACCCCTTCTTACAACAAAAATTACTACATGACCTTAGGAGGGAGGACCCAAGCCTGAGGCCACTTTAGCCCCGCCACACTTGGTGGTGATGGGGGGAGCACGAGCCCTGCCATCCCAGGCAGGGGGGCCTATAACCTGATCCCCACCACCTACAGCTGAAGCTCCCAGGCTTTGGCTTCAGCCCTGGGCCCCACCAAGTCTAACACCAGTCCTTTGTGACCCCACTAAATGGGGTTGTGACCCACTTTGGGGTCCCGACCCATAGTTTGAGAACCACTGTGCTAGTGGAAGTTGTGTCTGTGTAATTGAGAGCAGAATTTTGGCTGTAACTGACCCTAACAACATCCCTATGAGATGCTACATGGGGGGTTGTGCAATTTGTACAAGACAGCCCTAGGTCTGTATTATTTTCCCAATTTTACAGATGAGAAACAGGCACAGAAAGACTGTGATTTGCCCCAGATCACACATTGAATCAGTTACCATTCAATAACTGATATATTTCATGAGATGAAGTGTGGGGGTTAAGTCAAGCACTGAAAAGTAGAGAAACAATGGTAAGGTTGAAAGCATTCTTACAACTACAATACCCACCTGCAGAAGTGAAGAAACAGATTGATAGAGCCAGAAGAGTTCCCAGAAGTCACCTACTACAGGACAGGCCTAACAAAGAAAATAACAGAACGCCACTAGCCGTCACCTTCAGCCCCCAACTAAAACCCCTCCAATGCATTATTAAGGATCTACAACCTATCCTGAAGGATGACCCAACACTCTCACAAATCTTGGGAGACAGGCCAGTCCTTGCTTACAGACAGCCCCCCAACCTGAAGCAAATACTCACCAGCAACCACATACCACACAACAAAATCACTAACCCAGGAACCTCTCCTTGCAACAAAGCCCGTTGCCAACTGTGCCCACATATCTATTCAGGGGACACCATCACAGGGCCTAATAACATCAGCCACGCTATCAGAGGCTCGTTCACCTGCACATCTACCAATGTGATATATGCCATCATGTGCCAGCAATGCCCCTCTGCCATGTACATTGGTCAAACTGGACAGTCTCTACGTAAAAGAATAAATGGACACAAATCAGATGTCAAGAATTATAACATTCATAAACCAGTCGGAGAACACTTCAATCTCTCTGGTCACGCGATTACAGACATGAAAGTTGCGATATTACAACAGAAAAACTTCAAAACCAGACTCCAGCGAGAGACTGCTGAATTGGAATTCATTTGCAAATTGGATACAATTAACTTAGGCTTGAATAGAGACTGGGAGTGGCTAAGTCATTATGTAAGGTAACCTATTTCCCCTTGTTTTCCTAACCCTCCCTCCCCCCTCCTCAGACGTTCTTGTTAAACCCTGGATTTGTGCTGGAAATGGCCCACCTTGATTATCATATGCATTGTAAGGAGTGTGATCACTTTAGATAAGCTATTACCAACAGGAGAGTGGGTTTGTGGGGGGAAGGGGGAGAGAAAACCTGGATTTGTGCTGGAAATGGCCCACCTTGATTATCATACACATTATAAGGAGAGTGATCATTTTACATAAGCTATTACCAGCAGGAGAGTGGGGTGGGGGGAGAGAAAACCTTTTGTAGTGATAAATACCCATTTTTTCATGATTTGTGAAACAGCTGCTGTATTTTCCACAGTATGCATCCGATGAAGTGAGCTGTAGCTCACAAAAGCTTATGCTCAAATAAATTGGTTAGTCTCTAAGGTGCCACAAGTACTCCTTTTCTTTTTGTAAATTTAACTCTGCCCTTTGTATTTGAATAATTAAAGTAATTTTCAAAAAAAAAATTACACATGGAGTTGCACAAAGCTTGAGTTTGCACAGACTCAGTGTAGAGTAGGTGACCTGGAAGTAAGCACAAGTGAACTGTGACCAACAAAGTTAAAATTAGAACAGCTGGAAGGAAGGGGTGGGGGAAGGTGTAAAGAAAGGAGAGGTAGCAAAGGGGAACAACACTGGGTTTATTACAATATTCACTCATTCTGATGGGGTCTTGACCCAGTGTATCCATTCACTTTTGAGAAATAAAATTGAAACGTGATGTATGTGTTATAATGTATGAATTATCTGAAAGGGACAAGAAATGCATTAAGGCCTATAGCACAAAGCCTATGTACTACTTAAATCATACTTAAGGCATCAAAATAGGGCTTAAGTGGAATTTATGTGGGGCATAGGTCTTATGCTGGCTCTGTGCACAGGGCTGCATTTCATCCTCAAAGAGCATGGTTAGCAGTAGTGGAGGCATGGCTGAGCTGTGATGAGTTAAAAACCTGCCTGGAACCAGTGAATATGTATTTGGCACAGCTCAGCCATGCCCCCACTGCTGCAATCCATGCTACAGTGGCTACACTGCTATTTATGGTCGTGCTAGTTCAATGAACAGGGAATCATAGACCTAGCTTGTCATGTAAATATAGCCTTTGATAGACTGGAACGGGAAAGGATGATCCCCCCCAAAATACTATTCAAATAATAAAATGTATTAAATTAATTCATGAGGGACAGAAACAGACTTTAAATATTAACTTGAATCAATAGGAATGCTGAGGCTTGCATAATTCTGGAAACAGCAAAATAACAGTAGCTGACTCCATTCCCAGAGTCCCTTTCCTAATCCTCATGTTAGGCTCAGAAATAATGAATAGCATGAATCTGAAAGGATAATTAAATATCTAGATGTATGAGGTGTGGGGCAGAAGGAAAGCTCGTTAGCACAGTCTCTCTATCTGCTAGCCTAGTCCATAACTTTTTGCATCTTAGCATTACATTCAGCCACATGAGAAGGAGAAGAAAGACTTCCATAAGGGCATATCTATTTCTTGCTGACTCAGAAGCCAGGAGTAGAGCCCATTTTTACACCTTCCTCAACCTCAGGTGTGCTTCTGCACCACAAAAGCTGGAAAATATTTCTTCTTGCTCCTGAATAGTATAAAAATTGTGAAGATCTTGCCAGAGCAGTGACATTTTTCTGTTTTAGTCTGAACTTTTCTGTTCTATTATTATAGAAAAGTACATAAGAAACAGGCACTTTAATAAGTGTGCCCTACAGCAATTCGAAAGTAGTTACATATTTGGGAGGAAAAAAGGTTTTCTGTCAGCCAGCTTTCAACAATGTTGTATCATTTTGGCTTTTTTGGGAGAAACTTTGTCATCATTTATACAACTTTTTTCCCCACCATCCTTGGCCATTGAAACATGATATTAATGAGATGGAAGGTGTGTTAAGAAATTATGTTGTGGTTACATTTTTAAAGTAATTTTGCATGTGTTTTGTGGGAAGAAGAGAGACAATAGCAAGGTGTTGTTCAGCTGGTAAACTCAACTCTTTCAACATAGTAAAGTTTCATTTTCATTGACCAACAGGGCTCAAGGAAAGTCTGTGAGGCCTCTGTGCCATTGGAAATGGTTTTATAGTTGTAACTTTGGAAGTAGTGCTGGTTTTTTAACACATATGTAGAAATTGAGTTGAAGGGATACTGGCGAACAAAGCTACCTTTGTTTTCAAAGAAAAAGCTGCATGCAATAACTTACACTTCCAGCTCTCTGCTATAGTCCATGGTCATCCATCTTATAGTTCTACAGTAAAGCCCAAGCATATGGAATTTAATCACAGCATCATGGAAATAATTTTTGTGACAATATCTATTCATCTTCATAATAAAATACCCAAATGAAGATCTTAAAGGATTAAGCTTTATAAGTTTACCATTAAAGTAGATAAAACAGGATTTACAAATCAAGCCAGTCTTTATCATAGATTGGCTGACAAAAGCAGTGGTTGGATCTCCAGGCACATTACATTAGATTTCAACTAGAGTTTAGGTTTAAGGTCTAATCAAGGCTCGTGTTTGGCTTTGAATTCACCAGTGCCAAATTCTCACAAGTTTTTCTAATGAAAATATGCTCCAGGATTGTGGCGTGAGATCAAAAGGAAAAGCGGCTGTTCTTGAACAAATTCAACCAAATCTAAAAAACAAGCTCTTTCTGGTTTAGGATACCAACCAGAGCAGAATCACGTAAAGCAGCCATAAGAAGGAAAAATTAGTTCCTAATTCCTCCACCTCCTAGTCATAGGATCCTCACCTTGTGTTGTCCGTAGGGGTGCTGGAACAATTTTTATAGTGGGGGTGCTGAGAGCCAATGAACCAAATTATAAACCCTGTATATAATGGAATCTACTTGAAGCCAGGGGGTACGGCAGAGCACTCAGCACCCATAGTTCCAGCATCTATGGTTGTCTGACTTTTTAGTACCACTGCTCACCTGAATCAACACACACAGAGTTCAATCCGACTCTGCACATACACTGTCTCTCCCCACCCCCCCATATTTTCCTGCATCCTATATTCACAGAGGGGAAGCCAAACTGAACAAGCTTCTCTTAAACCCACTAACTCATTTTTATCTCAAGTGTAAGGTGGTTCATGGAAAAGTTCATTGGTAGATAACAATTAACTGTTGACTGTTAAAGTATATTATATTACCAAATGCTTAGCTGATGTACAGTACTTTGCAATACTGATGGTGTCTATCTATTTTACTTGTCTTATTGGGATTATAAAAAAAATCACTTGATGAGGGGCAAATAAAGTCTTTATTTACAAGTTTGACTCACATAATTATTTGCTAGCCACAGTACATATAAAATTACTTTGAGTGGCATACAACAAAGCATCATGATGATCTTGTAGCTAAAGCAAAGGAGTTGAAGTGAAGAGACAAGGTGTCTAATTCCTGTTTGTTTGTTTGTTTTTCAGATATTAACTTTGACTTGCCCAGAGTCACATTTGACCTCTTGACGCCTCATTTTCCCTATTAGTAAAAAGGGAATAACACTTCCTCTATCTCACTAATGGCCTAAATAACTTAGAAATCCCATGGTTGCCAACTGTTGTAGTTTTATCATGAGTCCCATATTATTTTGTGTTCTTCTTAAAGCATCAGCTCTTTTTTAAAAAGTACGTTTCTAATCCTCATGTTCACAGAGAAAAGCTTCAAAACATGAATACTTAATGGCTTAAACACCAGAAAGCAGAATACACAAATTAAAAAATTTATGATTGTTTGAGCCTGACTCATGATTTTTGAATACTTGAGATTGACCATATTGAAATTTTCTGAAGGAAGGTGCTATCGATGTGAAAACTGTTGCTATGTAACAAAACAAAACAAATGTCTGTGTTGAGCAATAATTTGAGCTCATAATTAAACTTTTTTCTATCCCTCAAGAATTAGTGGAATACTTTTTATTAGCTGAATATTTTCTGGATCACCCTTTCCAGTTCCCCTCTAGCAAAGGCTATGTCTGCAGTATGTGCTGGCAGTGTAATTCCTCTGCTCATGTAGATCTCACCAACCTAGCACAAGTGACAATATCTGTTTAGCTGCGGTAGCACAAATAACGGCAACGGAGGCACAGCTGAGCGATGCTGAGAATATGCTCACCGGTTTCGGGCTGGTTTGTACTCAGGATAGCGCAGCCATGCCTCCGTTCTGTTGCTATGGCTACACTGCTATTGATACTCACACTCGCTCAAGGAGAGCTAGTGAGAGTGTGTGTTCATGAGCAGGGGAATCAGAATGCTAGCGCTGGACACATTGAGAAGTAGAATAAATAATTGGTTTAACTGAATTCAGAGCATGTCGGTTTTCAAAAGCCATGCCCACTATGAACATTAAGTGTTCTGAGTATTAAAAAGAAGTGCTGTAACCACAGTGTAGTATAGTTTGTACAAAGCATCTGACAGAGTTGCAGTGTCATGTAGTAGCTAAGGGCCCCTGTCTTCTGAGCTGGTGCATGCTGGTTACATTTTAGCAAAGAAGTGCACAGCTTTAGTTACGTGGTGTTCAAAAGTGTGAATGTTAATAAATAGTGAAATAGCTGTTATTAACTAATGCACTCTTCATTCATAGTGTCCTGGCAAAACTGCAGCTGCTGGAAAGATATGAGGAAATGTAAGGTAGTCTTTTTTCATCAAAGCTCATGCGGTACTTGCATGATCCTAAGTTAGTGGGTCTTTTTTCCTCTGTGTCATTGGTTTCTGATGGGACATGCCTCATGAACAGGTTCTGCTTGGTGAGACCTGGAGAATCTCTATATAAATCAGCAGTTCTCAGACTTTATTCTACATTTGTGGTGCTTTAGTGCAGCATTTTAGTTGAACAGCTTTTGTAGTGTAATATATACACTAGAAATGGGTATGTTTCACTGTTTGTTTTTGCCAAATGGCCTAAGCATTGCATCATGATTTAGAGTGATTCACTGTCATTTTTCCTTCCTATTGTATGTTTGAATTCTTGTAGCCTGGAATTAATACAATAACAGTAAGTATAAGATGTGAAGAGCTGTCATAGTTATTAAAATACATCATTTTTGACAGAAAGGCTACATGGCTCTAACTAAAATCTCAGAGCTATCTGTGCTTTGGTTATTTTAAAGTCAGGAATATTGGTGGGGTGGCATGGCAGAGGAAAAGAGACAGGAATCTTTTCACAGAAAATTCAAGTCTTTCCAAGGACATGAATATTACACCAGGCACTCATCCTGCAAGTGAACCCATGCTTGTTCATCCTTATGTCTGTGCAAAGTCCCACTGAAGTCAGCAGGACTGCAGATGGGCATGTGGGTCTTTCCTTGTGGATCTAATTGCAGGATGAGGGACTGAATTTGCATGAAATACACTATACAGCTATCGTTCCCTAATGTCCCCACTCTACTTGCACTACATAGATGACTTCTTCATCATCTGGACCCATGGGAAGGTGGCCCTTGAGGAATTCCACCAGAATTTCAATAGTTTCCACCCCACCATCATCCTCAGCCTGGACCACACAAGAGGTCCACTTCCTAGACACTACAGTGCTAATAAGCGATGGTCACATAAACACAACTCTGTACTGGAAACCTACTGACCGCTATACTTACCTACCTGCCTCCATCTTTCATCCAGACCACATCACACAATCCATTGTCTACAGCCAAGCTCTAAGATACAACTGCATTTGCTCCGGTCTCTCAGACAGAGACAAACACCTACAGGATCTCTATCAAGCATTCTTAAAACTATAATACCCACCTTGTGAAGTGAAGAAACAGATTGACAGAGCCAGAAGGGTACCCAGAAGTCACCTACTACAAAACAGGCCAACAAACAAAGTAACAGAACGCCACTAGCCATCACTTACAGCCCCCAACTAAAACCTCTCCAGCACATCATCAAGGATCTACAACCTATCCTGAAGGACGATCCCTTACTCTCACAGACCTTGGGAGACAAGCCGGTCCTCGCTTACAGACAGCCCCACAACCTGAAGTAAATACTCACCAGTAACTACACACCTCACAACAAAAACACCAACCCAGGGAATAAACTCTGATGCCAACTCTGTCCACATATCTATTCAATGGACACCATCATAGGACCTAACTACATCAGCTACACCATCAGGGGCTCATTCAACTGCACGTCTACCAATGTGATATATGCCATCATGTGCCAGCAATGCCCCTCTGCCATGTACATTGGCCAAACTGGACAGTCTCTACGCACAAGAGTAAATGGACACAAATCTGACATCAGGAATTATAATATTCAAAAACCAGTAGGAGAACACTTCAATCTCCCTGGTCACTCAATAACAGACCTAAAAGTGGCAATTCTTCAACCAAAAATTGTCAAAAACAGACTCCAACATGAAACTGCAGAACTGGAATTAATTTGCAAACTAGACAGCATCAAATTAGGCCTCAATAAAGACTGGGAGTGCTTGGGTCATTACAAAACCTAAACTTAATTTCCGCCTACTGTTACTCACACCGTCTGTTTCAAATGGGCCACTCTCATTACTACTTCAAAAGTTATATTTCCTCCCTTGGTATCCTACTGTTAATTGAATTGTCTTGTTAGACTGACCTCAGACTTGGTAAGGCAACTCCCATCTTTTCATGTATTTATACCTGCTCCTGTATTTTCCACTCCATGCATCTGATGAAGTGGGTTCTAGCCCATGAAAGCTGATGCCCAAATAAATTTGTTAGTCTCTAAGGTGCCACAAGGACTTCTCATTTATACACAAAATGTTTCTTAAAAAGTGTTACAAAGTTATATATAATTACAGAGCAAATATTATTACTTTTCTTGTATGTGGTTTCTTTCATCTTTGGATCTCAAAAGGCTTCCCAAACACTATCTTCCAATTCTCCTGAGATATAAATAATACATAAATATATATAGTAAATATAATAAATAACAGCAGAGGGTGAGGGAAAGTATAGGCATCCAACATGATTTCTAGAAACTTAAAAAATTGCATAGGGACTGCAGTATTTGATTAGTTCAGTTATATGGACCAGTCTCACTTAAATGTAATCAGGAAGTGCATGTATTTGTCACTTTGTACAACTCTGTCATTTTATGAAAATTACTGTATTTTAAAATGTGCAAATAAGTTCACTGAATAATGTGCATAGTTGCAGATCATTTTTATATTGGTATAAACATCTGCTTAAGGTTGATACACTCCGTCCCAAACAGTGATGGGAGTAGAACATGGAGCTGCCCTCTGAGTTACATAACATGAGCTTCTTAAAGGTACTGTTCCCCATAGGTGGACACTGAAGGTTTTTCAGAGTTTTGGGTTGTGGGAAACTGGGTCAGCTAGCTTTGTTGGCTTGTCTGTGTGGAAACTGGGTGTGAGGGCTGAGAGAAGATGGGGCTTGCTGGGGAGAGGGGCTTTATGGGAGCTGGGGAGGGGGGAGGTTTCTGGGGAGAATTGAACACTTGGGTAGGAAGTTGGGGTGTCTGGGGAGAAGAGGAGGATAGCTGGGTGGCCCTCTCTCCTTCCCATGTTAGCCACACCTTGTTTTGGAGCTGTACCAGCCAGCTCTGAGCTCTAGAGTGGAGTGGGTGTTCCAGACCCCATTTCTTTCAGAGTCTGACTTCGACTGGTGCAAGTGAAAGAAATCCATGTAGTGGATTGGGTCCAAAGTGTGCATTTGTTGCTTATACAATATTTGCATTGCCAGTGAGAGAATTTTCATACATCTTGTTTTTTCTTTTTTTTATAAAAGTAGCAGGTCTTTGATTATTCTCTTTGACAGTTGTGGATATTCTTTTATGTCACCAGTTCCTATTTGCTTTAACTCCTTGAAGCTGGCAAGCAACCTAGTGTTACACACATGAATGACCAAAATATGCCTTTTGAATCCCTAAATACCATGTATTTCATTTGTTTTTTTCCAGCACAGCTGGTCATCTACAGGGATGCCAGAGCAAGCTACTTCAAAGTGTATGCCTTATGTTTGGGCAAGGTGATAAATTCTGGAGGGATAAAAGCACATCTACTGAATATGTGCCATGCCTGCTATTTGAATTAATTTATATCCTCAGTGATAGAAATTAATCTTCCAAAAATTTTACATTAAATACTTCATGCCAGACATGATTTAAGTACTTACTATGATTTATTGTACGCTGGCATTCATTCCATAGTTTTGAATATGTGTTTCCACAGAAGCGTTCAAACAAAAAAAAACAAAAGTAGGTATATCAATTTTTAAAAAATTCTTTATGTGTTAAAAATAATAAATTGTATAAAATTTAAAGCAGATTATGTCAAGGTTTAAAAATCCTAGAATGTGTTGTGTTCAATGAGGAGGATAGAATAGACCAGAAAGCAAAAAGAGTAATCTTCAGTACTGACCCCAGAATATTTTAGTGTGAGGGGTCGTAGGTCCTGATCCCAGAAAAATTTGAGCACATGAATAGTCCAGTTTAAGTGAAATTCTCGCTGACCCTGATTCAGTAATATAGTTTAAACACCTGCACAACTTTAAGCATGTGAGTAATACCATTGATTGCAGCAGAATGACTTACGTGCTTGAGTTAGACACACGCTTAAAAACCTTGCTCCCCAATGTAAATTTACCAGGCCATCTTAAAGCTTATTACTACCATTTCTAAACATGCAAGGTCACATTTTAGATCTGGTCTGGAAATTTTTTAAAAGTTTCTCAGGTCTGGGATGAAATTTCACAAGAGAGAGCTACTCCAGTGATCAGGGCACTTGACTGGGGTCTGATCCAGAGCAGGGACTGATCTTGGGTCTCTGCCATCCAAGATGAGTGCTCTAACCACTGGGCTATTCACTGTTCTGTTGGTGGTGGTGGGGGGGGCTCCCTGTCTTATGGTTTGTTTTTTTTTCCCAAGTAAAATCTAGAAAGGTCTTGCTTTTATTCGGATGAAGGGAAAAAAACAACAAATTTTGAAACCTCAGAATGTTTTGTGAAACAGAATTCTTGTTTTAGCACCAGCCCTATCAAGTTTCCTATTAGAATATGTGGCTGGTCTCCATTTACTTCACTTGAGTTACGTTCATTTACAGCAAGTCTGAATTTGATCTACCAAATTTAAAACAAAATGGAATTAGGATTAGATATTCACAGTTTGCTTTTTACTAATAGTTTTCTAAATTCACTGGGCCAGATCCTCAGCTGGCATAAACTGACAAAGCTTAAACTGGCAGATCCTCAGCTGGCATAAACTGACTTGAAATCAACACATTTGTGCTAATTTACATAAACTAATCATCTGGCTCACTCTTTCTACAAACATTCCAGTCAATAATAGAATAGAAAATAATGAGGAAATAAAGACAGAAAAAGGGAAAATAAGCAAACTGAGTTTTACATTTAAGCAAATATTCTTAAAAAAAAAATCACCCACTTCTCTTCAAGAAACATATGGCATACAGTGATTAAAAAGCAGAAAACCTCACCCACGTTAATTGTATCAGACAGTGGATTAAAACTGGTTGTTAAATTATAATTCTGAATAGCATGCTGCTGAAACTTGTTCATAATGTACTTTTCATTGTGATAACTGGAACATTGAAAATATGTTGGAAAATGTCATAGGAAAGTTTTGTTAGGCTAGAAAAATTCTAGGTTGGAAGACAGCTTGCCACCTGAAGCAAGAGCCTCCAACTTGTTGGAACTTCTCTTTATTCTGTGGCCGAATGACTCCTGCAACAGCAAAATGCTGTAAATAATAATCTTGGCAAACACATTATGTGTAAGGTGGATGTCATCCTGACCTCCTTCCATTGGAATTCTGAAATCCAAGTAAATTTCAATTCAGCTATCTTGGGACTCATCGCAAAGACGACATTTTCAACCCTTTACCAGAAAAATCATGAGTAAGTTTTATTTGGGGCAGAGAGGCAGAGGGGGATTTACTGAATCTTTTCATGAGAAGGCATTAAAGGAAAATTGCCTTCTCAAAAAACTGCCCTTGAAAATAGTTGTCTCACTGATTTGGGGCCCAACCTTACAAGGAGTTGAACTCCTTCAATTCTCATTAAAGTCATTGGGAGATGAGGGTTCCATGTATGGTACATGATCAAGCCTTTTGTCCTTTTCCATTTGGCAATTATTAATCACACCGTATGTCTGAAATACAGGCTGAAATTAACAGGACTGTGTTTATTCAACAATGTTATTAGCTGTCACTGGATTTGACCCTCACTACTGGGTTCAGTCGTGAACTCAAACTGAACTGAGAAACACAATTCCGCGGTTAGTCTGACAAAGGCTGAGTTTGTTGACCTTCAGGGCAAGGAGTAAACTCATGTTTGAGATAGGGCATGACAGTGTGTTAGATGCAAAAAAATATTGTCAGTAGTAAGATTCTATTTTACGTCCATATATTTAGCTTTAAGAATCAAAGTATGAAATATTTTTTAAATGTTTTTTCTTTAAATTATTTTAGATACTCCTTAATTAAAAAAAATCTTATCTGATCACCATGAGGATACATTTATATTAAAGGATTTGATTTTTACATTTGTAATTTACTTTCAGACTTTGATTCTTAAAATGATATTGATATAAATCAGGATACTACTTTGTGACAGAATTGAACTTTTTTGCAGTGGTGAGCTTTGTGACTAATGGCAAGATAACTTTTTCTCTTGTCATTTGTCTTTTTTTTTTTTTGGCAGTTCCTATTTTTGCGCATTTAATTGTAATCACCGTTTTTGCACATTTGCACAAAAGATACAAGGGGCACAGTGAATTAAAGGAAAATTTTGAATTTGTAATCCTAAAACTTCACATAAGAAATTTTAATCCAAGAATCAAACTCTTCTAATCAGGAAACAAAAACAATACCATGTCATAAAGTTTAAGGCCAGAAGGACCACCAGATCATCTAGTCTGATCTCCTGTATATCACAACACCATCCAGCAACTGCACACTAAACCCAACAACCAAACTTAGGCCAAAATATAACTGCTCCCAGGAGACTAAACCATTATGTGCCGCAGGTCAAGAATAGGAGGGACCGAGGTGAATCAGTCCCTGAGGAACCTGCAATGGGAGGGAATTGATTAAGTGAGATATACCCACATAATCCCACCAAGTGACCTGCACTCCATGCTGCAGAGGAAGGGGAAAAAACCCAAGGTCACAGCCAATCTGACCTGGGTGAAAATTCCTTCCCACATATTGTGATTAGTTAGACCCTGAATGTATAGCAAGAACGAGCCAGCCAGCCAAGCACTTGAGAGAGAGAATGCTCGGTGCCACCTCAGAGCCCTGGCCTGCCTCGTCCACTATGCCAACTCCAGCTGTGGCCTTCCCTGATGCTTCAGACAAAGGAGACAAAACAAAACACAGAATACAATTGGGGGGAAATGTCCCATTCTGACCACTGCAGGTGTCTGGCTGAATTACCAAAGCATGAGCTTTAGAAACATGAGACATAAACTGCAAGGGACTCCCAGGACTGCTGAGCCCTGCCTTCCGCCCCACCCCCTCCCTGCCCCCCCATCACCAGCCACCCTGCCACGCAATCCCTCTCAAAAAATTGTCCAGATCTTTCTTAAACTAAATGAGTTTGCCTCTACAAGTCCTCTTGGGTAGCTGTTCCAGAACCTCATTCTTCTGATGGTTAGAAAACTTCTAATTTCCATCCTGAATTTGTTCTTGGCCATTTTATACCCATTTGTTCTTGTGCCAACATTGTCCTTTAGCTTAAATAACTCTTCATCCTCCCTGGTATTCACATCCTCATGTATTTATGTAGCGTATTCATATTCCTTCTCAGCTGCCTTTTTTTCTAGGCCAAAATAGCCAAACTTTTCCAGTCTCCTCTCATAAAATAGGCCCTGTATTCCCCAATCATCAACAGATGGCTCTCTGCTTGCAGCAGAAATTCTTATTCTTCGACCTGACTTAGATTGTGTACTATTGAATTTCTGCACATTTTACTCCAGTCTTCGAGGTCATCCAGGCCTTGTATAATGTTCCAGTCCTCCTCTGTATTGCTGATACCTCCCAACTTAATATCACCAGCAAACTTCATTAGCAAACTTCTATGTTTTGTGCCAAGATAATTAATTAAAATATTGAATAAAGTTGTTCCTAAGACCAGTCCTTGAAGAATTCCATTTATAACCTCCCTAAGTCTGAAAGCTCACCCTTGAGCACAACCTGCTTTCTCCTCTTTAGCCAGGTCCTTATCCATCATGCATGTTTTCTACTAATCCCCATCTTCTCTAATATAACTAATAATGTCCCAGGTGGTACTGTGTCAAATTCATCACTGAAGTCCAAGAATATTAGATATACCACATTTTCATTACCTAAAAAATCAGGTATTTTCCCAAAAAAGGAAAACAGGCAAGTCTGGCATAATCTACCTTTGGTAAATCCATATTGCTTTTGTCATAAATATAAAGGGAAGGGTAAACACCTTTAAAATCCCTCCTGGCCAGAGGAAAAACCCTTTCACCTGTAAAGGGTTAAGAAGCTAGGATAACCTCGCTGGCACCTGACCAAAATGACCAATGAGGAGACAAGAATATTTTCAAAGCTGGAGGGGAGGGTGGGGGAAACAAAGGCTCTCTCTGTCTGTGTGATGCTTTTGCTGGGAACAGAAAGGAATGGAGTCTTAGAACTTAGTAAGTAATCTAGCTAGATATGTGTTAGATTCTGTTTTGTTTAAATGGCTGATAAAATAAGCTGTGCTGAATGGAATGTAGATTCCTGTTTTTGTGTCTTTTTGTAACTTAAGGTTTTGCCTAGAGGGATTCTCTATGTTTCGAATCTGATTACCCTGTAAGGTATTTACCATCCTGATTTTACAGAGGTGATTCTTTTACTTTTTCTTCTATTAAAATTCTTCTTTTAAGAACCTGATTGCTTTTGCATTGTTCTTAAGATCCAAGGGTTTGCGTCTGTGTTCACCTATGCAAATTGGTGAGGATTTTTATCAAGCTTTCCCCAGGAAAGGGGGTGTAGGGTTTGGGGAGGATTTGGGGGGAAAAAACGTTTCCAAGTGGGCTCTTTCCCAGTTATATATCTGTTAGATGCTTGGTGGTGACAGCAATAAAGTCCAAGGGAAAAAGGAAAATAGTTTGTACCTTGGGGAAGTTTTAACCTAAGCTGGTAAAAATAAGCTTAGCGGGTTTTCATGCAGGTCCCCACATCTGTACCCTAGAGTTCAGAGTGGGGAAGGAACGTGACAGCTTTACATCCTCTTTTCCATTTACCTCCATTAATTTAATTATTCTTTCTTTCACAATTTGTTTCAGTCTTGCATACTACTGAGGTTAAACTAACAGGTCCGTATCATATAGTATTACCCCTGAATAGACAGATTTATTGAAATAACATTGCCACTGGATTAGCAATCTCTTTTACTGGTTCTTTCAGTATTCCTAGATGGAAATTATTCAGTCCCCCTGATTTGAACAAATCACGCTCTTTGAGAGGTTCTTTCCAACTTCAGATATGGCAATTTCCATTTCTATATTCTCATTACCATCAGCAAGCAGCCTCCAAGCCCATGTTCCACATTATCATCTTTAATGAAAACTGAAGCAAAGTATTCATTTCATTTTTGTGCCATACCTAAATTAACTTTAATCTCCTCTCCAACCATGCTGCATAGCTGCCCAACCTCATCCTTACCTCTTTTTATTTATACAACTAAAAAAATTCTTATGTATTTTAATTTCTTTGGCTATTTCAGTTTTTTAGCAAGTCTCACTTTATTCCTACATTTCTTAAGCTCCAGGATGTAGCTTTGTTTGCTTATCAATTACTTTTCCCATTCCCTATAGGCTCTCTGCTTACTCCTAATCATCTTTTTGTGGTGGTTATTCATTCAGCTGGGTCTGGGAGCCTTTCTCTACAAGTTTTTTTCCCCTTGTTTGATATGGAAATTGCAGATGGTTTTTGTATGGTTGATTTAAAGAAATTCCAAGCCTCCTCCACATTTCACCATGAACTTTTCAATCCAGTTGATTTCTTTAACTAATTCAATTAGTTTCCTAGAGTGTGCCTTTTGAAATAAAATATATTGTTACCTGGGTTTTGATTTTCCTTCTATTTAATATAAACTGAATCAATTTATGATCACTCAATCCAAGGTTATTTCCAAACATCAATTCTTCTATGATAATCTCACTACTTAATAAAACCAAGTCTCTATCTCCTCTTGTTTGTTCAGTGATGATTTGATGAAGAAATCTGTTGTCTATCACATCCAGGAATAACTGGGCCCTGCCAGTATTAATAGCATTTATTGTCCAATCTATATCTGGGAAGTTAAAGACTTTGATTATGACACAATTCCCAGTAGTACTTATCTCTCTAGTAATATTACAGAGATCTCTATCCATATCCAGATCTGACTCTGAGGATCTATAGCAGACCTCTAGCACTATCCCAACAGAAACTCTTTTACAATCCTTTCCGAAAGTGATTTTGACCCCCCAAACAGATCTGTTTAGTCCATACTATGCCTTCTTATTTCTTTACAGTTTACCATATCATTGATATACAACACTATCCAACCTCCTTTAACCATGTCTTCTAAAGAGCATATACACTGCAATATCTGGTTTCAGAGTAACAGCCGTGTTAGTCTGTATTTGCAAAAAGAAAAGGAGTACTTGTGGCACCTTAGAGACTAACCAATTTATTTGAGCATAAGCTTTCATGAGCTACAGCTCACTTCATCGGATGCATACTGTGGAAAGTACAGAAGACGTTTTTATACACACAAACCATGAAAAAATGAGTGATTATCACTACAAAAGGTTTTCTATCCCCCCACCCCAGTCTCCTGCTGGTAATAGCTTATGTAATTTATATAAGCTATTACCAGCAGGAGACTGGGGTGGGGGATAGCTTATGTAATTTACATAAACTATTACCAGCAGGAGAGTGGGTTGGGGGGAGAGAAAATCTTTTGTAGTATATGTTTCTGTAATATTTGGTTTGACTCCCTGCACCAGTAGTTCCAGTTCCTCCATTTAATACTAGACTCTTTGCATTCATGAACAAACATTTCAGTTGTTTCTCTCAGACTTCACCCAGTTTTCTAGCCAGAGTGGATATAGTCCTTTCACTAACTGTAGCATCTACCTGATTACTACACTGATCAATATTTGTACTATCTTTCTCCTTACTGTCCATACTCTTACCTACTGATGCTCTTTTATCCCTTACTATATAGTCATTTGGATGATTTTGCTCCTCTGCTACTCTGAAACTTTGCTCCCCCTGTGTACTGAAGGACTGGAGATTTCATGAGTCTCTCTCAATTTACTCTTCTCATCTCCTTGTTTAAATCCCTTCTTATCAATCATGTCAGCCTTGATTCCAGAAAGTTAATACCCCAGGTACTCAAGTGGAGTCCATCAGTTGAGAAAGAGTTTTTTTCCATAAATGTGTCCCATGGTTGATCATTACAAATCTTTCCATAGAGCACCAATCCCTGATCCATCTGTTGATCTTCATTATCTTCTTACTCCTTCACCCTCCTTCTCTAGGGACCAAAATATTCCACTGAGGATTACCTGAGCTTCTATTTCTTTAAGCATCTTACCTAGTCCGGTGTGTAATCATCCTTAATCCATTCCAGTGGGAATCTAGCAATATCATTTGTCCCAGTATGCAGCACAATCAATGGATTTTTCCCTGCTCCCACCAGGATACTTTTCAACATCATGTCCACATTTCATATCCTTGCTCCTGGCAAAGAAAACACTATTCTTTTTCTCTGGATCCGGTCTGATGATAGGCCTGCCAATTCTTCTTTGTATAGAATTAAAAAATTGTTACAGCTCAGATATCAAATACTGGCAGGAAGCTTTTAATATCCAATCTATGAACAAATAATTATTTCCATATATTATTTGAAAACTAATTTTGAATAATATATTATTTGTAGGGAATTATTTGCTCATCTCTCTTTCTGATATTCTGTTACATATGCATGTCTTTCCATATTGCTTGTGTTACTGATTCAGACAGGAGCTGATGAATCTACATACCAGTGATGGTGAAATGGGAGAACCTTGACCTTTTTTTGAGATTATACTTGGTTCTTAATACTAATTCACCAAGCCATAGTACAGCTTATTACAACCTTTTTGAAACATACAATGTCATATTCCCCCCAATATCGGTGGTCTGAACTCTCATCCACTTCTCTGGAGTTGCACTCATTTACGGTAGGTTTGAATTTGACCAACAACATTTAAAACACAACTGGTGGTTGGTTTTTGTTTTGTTAATAAAACATCTTGACAGTGGTGATATTTTCAAAGGGTTAATGGGCTATGTTACATGTTAAATTGTTCATGCTTTC
This sequence comes from Caretta caretta, assembly GCF_965140235.1. Taxonomy (NCBI): domain Eukaryota; kingdom Metazoa; phylum Chordata; order Testudines; family Cheloniidae; genus Caretta; species Caretta caretta. The sequence continues at coordinate 169,842,912 of NC_134207.1, forward strand.
AAATGCAGGAGAGAAACCTTATAGAGTAATAGCTTTCGAAGAATTGAGCAGCAGTTAGTCCTAATTTATAAATAGAAACATTGAGGGGATAGCACCTTTTGCTTCTAGGGCATAGGCTCGATTTTGAACCAATCTCAGTAGTGGAGCCAAGTCAATACAGCTAGATGGCTGTTTGAAGCCAAAATGAAATGGGAGTCTGGTCTCAGTCCATGTCCAGGTGAACAGATTCCAGTCACAAAAAGCACCGTCACAATGTGCACCCTTTGTTGGCAGACAGAAGGCTATGGGCATGTAGAATGAATTACTCTTTCACCTTTGGAAGTAGTTCCTCAAAGTCAGAATTGAAGTATATTAGCAAAGAAGGGGAAGGTTTGCACTTTCAATCCACCACCTTTCATAAGCACAAAATCACTCTTAAAATGAGCACACAAACATGGTAATGACTAAAGTTCATTGCTTTTTAACTAATTGAGGGAAGATGGTCCAGTTCTCCCATAGTGTCAAGTTTAGGACTATGTTTGGATCAGTTTCCCAACTAAAACTGGATTACCCACATTGTTAATGTTGGTGGTTCGGTGCTATATAGATAATGTGGCAATAAAATAGACACATTTCAACCAGACATTGATAATATTATTGATATGGATTATGTTATCCCTGTATGCTTATGTCAGACAGTCAGCAAACACTTGAGGGAAGACAGCAGTAGCCAACAAGAGATTTAAGGGGAAATAAGTTCAAGTCAGTGATATGAACAACTGTTAGTTACCATGTGGAATTAAAACCACCATTATCCTTTTCACCCTAATCAGAAGGCTGATTTGAAGTCCAAGAAGATGACTTTCTTTTCTTGTTTGTTTATTTATGTATTTATTTAATTACTTTTACTAAAGCTGACCCGTATCTTAGTCAGGAACGAAACAGCTGCTTTGACTCTTATTCTGGAGAACCCTTTACTTCATTCCTCTTTGCCTGGGTTACAGGACTAAGATCAAGGAAAATGAAAATCTTTAACACACCAACTTGAAGATCTGCCTCTTAAACTCCCTCAGAAAACTTGCTGTATAAGAATGTCATTGTGTGTTTCTATACTGATTCTTTCAATAATTTCTATATTATATTTGCCAATATGCAATTCAAAGGGTGATCTTTCTAACTGCCAGCCTTGCAAACCTATTACATTTCGAACATGGCTTCTTTGCTAACCCTGTGTTGTTTAGTGTTTTGCATCATTTGACAGTATTCTATAAAATTTTTTCGAAACTCTACAATATGGTGGATTCTCCATCTTTAAATCAAGATGGGAGGCTCTTTCTAAAACAGTTCAAACAGAAGTAATGAGAATGATGCAGCCATTAATGAGTGAGGTTCTACGGTCTGTGTTACGCTGGAGTTCAGACTGGATTATCATAATGGCTGCTTCTGATCTTAAAAATCGATTTATTTATTGCTTTCTTCTTGGGTATTGGACCATAGCATAGTCTTTGGTCAGGCTTTACTCATGTGAAACTCCAACTGATTCAAAACTTACTGGCTCTTCAGGATTTAGTCCCTTTATTTCCATGTCAATAGTTCTACTCAAGCCCAGGTGGCTGAAAGTTGTTACCATCTGGATGGTTCTTTGGTTGTTTCTGAGAAAAGAGGGAGCCTAGTGGTAATGCGTCTGAGTCAAGAGTTCAAATTACACATAATCACTGCAACTGTTCCTACTTGACTACCTCAATGACAGATTTAGTAGAAATGCCCACTAACTGAATTGGCTTTGGAGACTGAGAGAGCCTCACACAGTAATGCTTTCATGTCAGGATTAATGCATGGTAGCAGCATAGTAGGGGGAAACCTTTACGGCTGCTGCCCATGCTCTACCAGCTCTTTTCATAAAGGGCGTGATCGAACATCCATTGATGGCAATGAGGAAACTTAAGTGGAAGGACTTCCTTTGACTTCAGTGGGCTTAGGATTGAGGCCAAAGAAAATACTTTGATTCTCAAGGCTGTCAGTCCATCAACTTCCATAAGCACCAAATTCACATAAAAATAAAATAAAGTATATTTGAAATATTCTGAGTGCATATTGTAACTTGTTAGTGAATCAATACAGTGTACAGTTTCAGCCAACAGACTGGAACAAAACAGCTTCATGAAACAGCACCCTTTAACAGCTAGCACCAGTGTGACAGGGTTCTTAGAAATAAAAGCAATAAAACATAAACAACTGATTTTTCTTCATTTATTGTTAAAAAACAATTAAGGAAGAAATGTTCTCAGTCTAAAGGAAAATTATAACATTTTGGCATAAACACATAATATATTTTTAAAATATATATCAATATATGTCAAATATAAGCACATCATTGCCTTTGTTTAATTAAACGTACATATGAGGTTATGAGGTGAATCTTGCTTGTCTTTTTCTCACCGTAGTGAAGTGGAAAGAATTTGGCCCATGGTGTAAAAACATATTATTTCCCCCATATAATAATGTTTTGGTAATGCAGAAAGTGGGTTATATTATATTTTTAACCTACTATGGAAAAATTAACTTATCATTTATTACAGGTCATTTTCAAATCTATCAAAAGGCAGTGGGAAATGTATAAAATGGTGTGTGTATGGGGGCGGGGTTAGTACTCGAAGATGAATAGGTTCACAAAAATATAATCCTGTCTCAAGCTTTCATCAAAAATATGAACAGAACTTTTCAGCCCCATTGTTTTTCATTGTGTGCATCTCTGCACTTTCAGGTTCCAACTGGGACTAGATATGAAGGAGCCAAAATACTATGTTAATGTAGGTTTTCTGGCATTTCTGGCACAATGGGAAGCAAAAAGTACTAGAAATCTCATGAGGCAGCTTGTGGTTCTCCCTTTCACTCACTAAAGTTGGCTTGCAACTGCAAATCCACACGTCTACAGCACTGTATAGTTTTGGAATAAATTCAAGAAAAGACAAATAGTTCAGTTACACTAAAAATAAATAAATAGCAAGTCACAAATCATGTGAATTTCATGATAGTTAAAAGAACATCTATGGTTCCTTATTTGAGTGTGGCTTTGTTTACTGGAGCCCGCTTTACCAGCTCCCTGCTTGTTCTATCTGTTAAATATTTTGACAAAATAACATGATAGACTATGGCTGCTTTGTATTGTTTTGTTTTCAAAATATGTGCAAGACAAGCAGCAATTTTTCAATGGGCCTAATGGTGCAGTAAAGAAAAAAGGGCTGTGTGTTTAAGTTCCACAAGGACTGAAGAGACAGTGGATTTGCTGCAGTGTTCCACACCCATCCAGAGGCAGGAAGAAAAAAAAAGTGCTTTGAAGGTATTGCTCTCCTCATTCCTGTGAAGATACATGTGGAAGAGATAGAGGGAGGGACTGGGAAGAATGTAAGCTGTTGCCCACAACAATTCCATGTTGTGGAATTTACTACAGTGTGGTTGGGTGGGACTCTTGTACTGCAGAGCAAGAATGATCCCATGGGTTGGGGATACCACAATTACAGGCAGGTTACACCAGGTGTGGCTATTGGAAAGACCCACTGAACCACTTTTTTGGGTATAGGTTTGTGGTCAACCCTTAATCCACCACATAGCAGGTCCATCCTGTGCACTCAGTGAGGTAAATGGAAAAAATAGTACGTGATCATGTAATTAAAGACTATATCATAATATATATGTGCAAAGGAGCTAAATCAAGTTTGCACAAGCAACCTTAATTCTGGCATTTTCTAAGTTTTGAGAGATTGACTTTGCAACAACCTTAATAATGTCCTTTTAACATACTGTGTGTCTATACTATATGTATATAGAGAGAGTAAGTATAAACTGCTACAGCAATGTTGAAACAAAGCTTTTCAGTGATATATCAACATATGCCTACTGCTTCATGAAAGAACTATTCAGTGTATAAGCAAGGCTGTCACGGAGTCCCTGGGCGATGCTCTGGAACTGCTCCCCATGAAGCCAGTCAGGACTCTGGGGCAGTCGCCTTTCTGTGAACAGCCTGTCTTCAGGACACGCAGCTCACACAGCTTCCACCTTCCTGGGTCTGACCTCGGAGCATTCAGCATCCTCTGCCCCTCCGTGCGCTTCCCCCAGCGAGTCCGCTCAGGCGGGGCTCCTGGGGAAGCCAGAGGGTCCTGCACCCCAACTTCGCAGTCAGACGTGACTCTCAGCCAGCCAGTAAAACAGAAGGTTTATTAGACGACAGGAACATGGTCTAAAACAGAGCTTGCAGGTGCAGAGAACGGGACCCCTCAGCTGGGTCCATTTTGGGGGGTAGTGAGCCAGACAACCACGTCTGCACTTCACTCCATGTCCCAGCCAGCCCCAAACTGAAACTCCCTCCAGCCCCTCCTCCTCTGGGCTTTGTTCCTTTCCCGGGCCAGGAGGGCACCTGATTCCTTTGTTCTCCAACCCTTCAGCTCTCACCTTGCAGGGGGGGAAGGGCCCAGGCCATCAGTTGCCAGGAAACAGGGTGTCGGCCATTCTCTGTGTCCAGACTCCTGCACACTCATGCCCTCTAGGGCTCTGCAATGATCATACACTCTTACTCCACCCCCTAGATACTTAAGAACTGCCTAGGGGAAACTGAGGCACCCCCACACTATTCAGAGGAAACATTAAGAACAGTCCCACTTCGTCACAAAGGCAAGTATTTGTGAAGTCTGGTGATTTGTCTTAAGGGAAAATAGGCAAGAAATATCCTACAGGAGCTATCAGTTGTGAAGACGCAAGGGCATACCGTTAAGGCAACAAATGTCAGTGTCACAGACACTGCAAGAGCAGGTAACAACAAGGACCAGGAGCTGCAGATTAAATGGAAGGGCTGAAGGCTGCAAAATGGACGGCCAAAGCAAGCCCATCTACAGTACAGTGTATTTCAAGAGGCCTTAGCACTGGCAAAAGGAATGCTTCTAAAGGGGAGTAGAATTACCAACAACACGAAGAGGTGATACTGCAGCGAGACAGCTGTGCACAAAAAGAAAAATGAAAGAAGACTATCCAGAGAAAACATGTACTGGCAGCAATCACTGGACATATAACCAGAATGATCATGAAGTGTGTCACATGCATCAAGTATCAAGCAAGACAGCAGGAGGAATCATTAATGACTGGAGAAATGTCAGATGCTCCCTGAGAGAAAAAACAGGGACTGATCTGTTCCATTGCAATGGTCAAGACTATTTGCTGCTGACAAGCTAGTATTCAGACTTCCCAGAGATTACATTTCTCACAATGAATATATGAAATGCCAAACTGATCCACATGAAATTTGTGCCAGGTATGGCATACCAGAGATGAGAATCTTTCTCTGTGGACCAGTTTTCAAGAGGATATCAAACCATTTATAGAATTCCAGTATGTGAGATTGACCCATAATTTCCTTTGGCAAATGGGAAAGCAGAGATGGGAATTTAAATTGCAAGCAGATTCTTAGAAAATGCAGCTGATAAAGGGAAAAATACCTCTCTTGCTCTCTTAGCTTAGAGCTTTTTTCTCTTTTAGCAGCGTTAGGCTGTGGACGCTCACCCGTAGAACTATTCCTGAGGGCAAAATTTGCTTTAAAATCTGTATGTGCTGCAAAACAGAAGGAAAAATAACTTAATTGGAGCCGCATTTCAAAGGCTCAGTACCTATTTAGGCACCTAAATGAAGAGGTCAGATTTTCAAAAGTGCTTTCAGTGGGAGTTTCTTGGTGCTGAACAATATTTAAAGCCTGGTCCTGATTCTACAATGAATCAGCTCTCACCTTTAAAGCCACAGAATAGTGAGAGCTTGATCCAGAATATGAATTGTGGAATTGATGAGCTACAGGACTGATCAAGTGGACACCTTGATCCTACACAGGAGCTTCAGAAAAATTAGATCACTTTCTGAACCAAAGTGATGGTGAAAACAGCTCATTTCAGGATCCATAGAGACATCACAACTGACTAGAGAAGATGATCTAGAGCTGGAGGGAAAGCCTAAAGACAGCCTTAGACCTCAGGAAACAGGAGCCACAGAAGAGAGAAAACAATCATGTCGTGCAGATATAAGTGTCATGGAAATGAGTGCAAAGCAAACTGTTAAACATCCCAAAAATATAACAGGTCATTCTTGAAATAATAATAATAACATTGAAATCATATTGGATTCATGTAATTTTAGTGTATACTGTATTAAGCACATCTGTGATTTAGAATGGAGAGCTCTCTCTCAAAGTAAAGAGGCTGTAATATAGTCCTGAAGGAAAGGTTTCATTGCTACTAATTTGCACGAGTGAGGTTACCACAGTGCATTCAGTTTGTAAGTTTTCAGCAAAGGGGAGTTTGAAGTGTTCTTCTGGTATCAGTTTACTGAGCACATGGATAGTTGCCGATGACTCATTATACCTTTCTTTGAGTCCCCTTCTGCTGCAAAAGAAATGCAATAAACATAGAAATTTGATTAATTTACATCATATATTTACTTGGAACTTACTTCTTTTCTCATTTCTCTTATTTCTTTACTTATTTCCTTTCTCCCACTTTTATTTATCTCAAATCCACTTCACGTTTCCACACCTTTTCCCTGTCTTTTTCCCTGTTCCAAAAGTCTCTCTAAACTTTTTCTTTTGAACAGTCCCTCCATTAGTTTCAACATCCTTTTTCTCCCATCCTCATTTCTTCTTTCTTTTCGTTTTTTCTTTATGTTCTCCATCCCACATCTACTCCCTCTCTAGCCTTCCACTATTTCCCAGTTTTCTGTCTCCTTCCCATCTTCCTTATTCCTGCTTCTCCTCCATTATCGTCCTGTAACAGTCTCAGTAAGATTACCAGGATTCAGCCAACTTTAAATACCAAAGAACATCAGCGGTGTCGGGCTGACTACTGGTGTCAGCTGTCATAGCTCTATTGACATTAATGGAGCTTTAACAATTGATGCCAGTTGAAGATTTTTCCCTTGGAAGTATTGCATAGTTTTTTATTTAAACTCCTTGGAAGAGTTCTCTTAGAGCTAGGGACCAGATTCTCAGATAGTGTAAATCAGCATAGCTCCCAAAATGTTTTTTCCCTCCCCTGTTGTGATGCATGAGGCCCACACATGTAGTGGAAACTGACTACAAAGGGAAACAATGAAAGTGACTTCACAATGTAAATAAACTGGAAAAATAAAGAATTTTTGCATTGGTTTCTCATTTATAGTAATCATTGCTGTTACTTATAACAATAGCAGTGAATTTTCAGATGGAAATGTAATTTTTTTATTTTACTGTTTTAGTTGGAAGTGTCCTTTGAAGTCTGTTACTTGATAATCTGAATTTTCCGCCTAATCAGTTTGATATACTGATTTCCACACAAGATAAAAATCTACTTCTTTCTCTATTAGAATTTGAGTCCTTGATTGTAGAGCATAGATTTAAAGACTTTTGAGTTTCTAATTTTGTTTTTATTTTGTCTTTGGGGATTTACTGATTGATTATTTACATAATTTTCAGTCGTTTGAGCCAGAGTGTTCTCTTGACGAACTTTAAAAACAAACGTTACTGCTTTGTACTCATGATTTAAGAACAGATTGTTTAGCATAAGTAGCTAACACATATTTCAATGGACCATCCGAGACGAGGTGGCCTGTTTATACCCCTCCAGTCACAGGGAGGAAAGGAAAGTGGGTGAGGGGGGCATTGTTGGTGGGTGATAGGTTGTTGTAATAAGACATACATTCAGTGTCTCTATTCACTCTACCAGTTATGAAATTAAGCTCCCAGGCTTCTGTTTTAAAAATGTTGTGCAGATTTCCTTTGAGAATGAGGACTCAGAGATCAGTTATAGAGTGGTCAGTTTGTGAACACTATACTGCATATATCATTGTGAGCTTTGGTGGCAGTAGGTGTGGCTCTTGGAAAGACAAACTAGTACTTTTTTTGTGTATAGGTTTGTTATCAGCCTGTCTGTCCAAACCAAAGCTTCCTCTCTTGCATTGGCAACTAGCTCTTTACATTTCCCTGAAGAATTATCCACAAGTGATTTTTAATTTCTCCTTTCAGTTTCCTTTTCTATTTCTACTGGAGAGGTTCTTGGCATTGCTGAATGCACCTCTCTTTTCTCCAAGTGCAATTTGATATCTGCTCTGCCTCCATGCTGGGGTTCAGAGAAGTTTCTCAGTGAGTTACGCTTCTCATAACGATGCATGTACTTCTCTTGGGTTTTCTCACAGGCACATTGTACTTGTTTAAACTTTGTCCACTTAGGTCGCAAATTTATTCTCTAGCATGGGAACTTTAGCCTTCTGTCTACCAAGCAATTATTGGATTGGGCTTAGTTGATTCCACAGTAGACATTGCTCTGTAAAAGGATCATCCTGCCCTGAGGTATTTTTAGTGGTCTGTACAGCTCTTTCATTAAACCTATCCATTTGATTAGGATATTATGGGATAGTAGTAGAGCTGGTCAGGAATTTTTTGATATAACAGTTTTTCATTGGAAAATGCAATTTGTTGAAAGCAAATCTTTTTGTGGAAACAAACCAGTTTCAGTGAATTTTTTGTTGGGGACTGTTTCTCAGATCCAGAATAGAATCTGTGGTAAGAGCGACACCAGGTTAGCCATTAGTCCAGTGGCTAGGGTACTCAGTTTTGATACTTGTCCACATCCCGGATGAGTGCCTTAATCACCGGGCTATTGGCTATTCTGGGGTGGGTCTCAATATATCTTTTTGGAGATGTTCCACTTTATATAAATAATTAAATGTTCATTGGAGCAGGGACTTGAACCTAGGTCTCCTACATTCCAGGTGAGAGGCCTAACTACTGGGAAACAGAATCTGTTTCTCTGTCTGGCCAAATGAATATGAAACTCAGACACAAGGCCAACAATGGAGGACTGTTAAACCTTGGCAGTCTTGTATTCAAATGGAAGCACCCTTGGACAAAGGAGGTGACCAGACCACAAAAACCAGTCTGCCCAGATCAGCTGGTCTCTAAGTAATAGATCACTATTACTTAGAGACCAGCTGGTCAGAGAGGCCAAAAAAGAGAGACAGTGCTGGAAGGGAGGCTTAAGAGTATATGTGTGGTATCCAAACATACCAGCCTGGTCAGTATCCAGCATGGCTGTGAAGTGTTTAATAATACATACAGTATTAGGTAACCCATATCAGCCTTTTAGGGCCTAATAAGTTAACCCAGTGATACTCAGACCTCAGTGGTTCAGGAGCCAAATTAACGATCAACTTTATCGAAAAGCTACAGTAGTGTGAATGCATTGTTTCATTTATTAGAGTACTATTCCTATTTAAAGAGTATGATGTGAAATATTTTGTTTTTATATATAAAATTATTCTCACAGCAAATAAGTTAGTAACTTAGTGTAAGTTGATAACTTAATTGGTTAATAATATAGTAAAAGCTATACTGACTTTTGACTGCTAATAACTTAGATTGGTATATAATTACATCACACAGTGTTTTAATATGATGTGCTGCAAAGAGTCACAGGAGACACACTGAGCCACTTTTCAGAGTAGCAGCCATGTTAGTCTATATCCGCAAAAAGAAAAGGAGGACTTGTGGCACCTTAGAGACTAACAAATGTATTTGAGCATCAGCTTTCGTGAGCTACAGCTCACTTTATCAGATGCATTCAGTGGAAAATACAGTGGGGAGATTTATATACTCAGAGAACATGAAACAATGGGTGTTATCATACACACTGTAACCAGAGTGATCAGGATAGGTGAGCTATTACCAGCAGGAAAGCCAAGGGGGGCGGAGCAGGGGGGACATTTTGTAGTGATAATCAAGGTGGGCCATTTCCAGCAGTTGACAAGAACGTCTGAGGAACAGCGGGGGGAGGAGGGGGCATTAAACATGGGGAAATAGTTTTACTTTGTGTAATGACCCATCCACTCCCAATCTTTATTCAAACCTAAGTTAATTGTATCCAGTTTGCAAATTAATTCCTATTCAGCAGTCTCTCGTTGGAGTCTGTTTTTGAAGTTTTTTTATTAAAGAATTGCCCCTTTTAGGTCTGTAATCGAGTGACCAAAGAGATTGAAGTGTTCTCCGACTGGTTTTTGAATGTTATAATTCTTGACGACTGATTTGTATCCATTTATTCTTTTACGTAGAGACTGTCCAGCCTGGCCAATGTACATGGCAGAGGGGCATTGATGGCACATGATGGCATATATCACACTGGTAGATGTGCAGGTGAATGAGCCTCTGATAGTGTGGCTGATGTGAGTAGGCCCTATGATGGTGTCCCCTGAATAGATATGTGGACACAGTTGGCAACGGGTTTTGTTGCAAGGATAGGTTCCTAGGTTAGTGGTTCTGTTGTGTGGTGTGTGGTTGTTGGTGAGTATTTGCTTCAGGTTGGAGGGCTCTCTGTAAGCAAGGACTGGCCTGTCTCCCAAGATCTGTGAGAGTGATGGGTCGTCCTTCAGGATAGGTTGTAGATCTTTGATGATGCGTTGGAGAGGTTTTAGTTGGGGGCTGAAGGTGATGACTAGTGGCATTCTGTTATTTTCTTTGTTAGGCCTGTCCTGTAGTAGGTAACTTCTGGGTACTCGTCTGGCTCTGTCAATCTGTTTCTTCACTTCAGCAGGTGGGTATCGTAGTTGTAAGAATGCTTGATAGAGATCTTGTAGGTGTTTGTCTCTGTCTGAGGGGTTGGAGCAAATGCAGTTATATCATAGAGCTTGGCTGTAGACAATGGATCGTATGGTGTGGGTCTAGGTGAAAGCTGGAGGCATGTAGGTAGGCATAGCGGTCAGTAGGTTTCAGGTATAGGGTGGTGTTTATGTGACCACTTGCAGTTTGTGAGCCACAGACTATCACCAGTTTAATCTAATACCTTATTGTTCTTTCATTGCCTTTACTTAATCAAACAAACAATTAAAGCTGCATCCCACACAATGTGCAGCCAGCCACACAAAAAGAAGTCACTAAACTTTTTTTACTGGTGCTATTTTTTTACTGTCCAAGTCAACCACCTGTTCTAACTATGTACTCACAAACAAATATTGAAGGTGGCTCATGATACAGAGGTTGAAAACTTCTGTCCGGGGTGGATAGATGTCTAAGTACTGAAATATTTCTTCAATTTATACTTCCAGGGTTATATAACACTGAAGTAATTTTGAAAATTTTCACATAATTTTTCCAGGTTTTTTTCTAATAATAAAGCCTACAATTTCATGCCCATTTTCTCTTATAATTTTGTGGAAACATTTAGTAAAATGGACAGAGCTTATCATTGCTATTAATAGCTTCAGTTAAAAATATGAAGCGCAAGTTAGGAGCACAATTGTATCTTTTCTATCTTTCACTGAATAACTATTGAGACTGCAAGCATAAAGGGATATTTTGATTCCTAATTATTTACACACACAGCTTTCTGAACATGTTACACAACAATTTAGCAGAGGAGGAGAAAATTATACTCAAGCTTTTCACATGTATAAGTTTCAGAGTAACAGCCGTGTTAGTCTGTATTCGCAAAAAGAAAAGGAGTACTTGTGGCACCTTAGAGACTAACCAATTTATTTGAGCATGAGCTTTCGTGAGCTACAGCATCCGATGAAGTGAGCTGTAGCTCATGAAAGCTCATGCTCAAATAAATTGGTTAGTCTCTAAGGTGCCACAAGTACTCCTTTTCTTTTTACATGTATAAGTGAAACTGCTATAGTCTGTGTAAATTATAAACAGTTTTGCTCTGGGACACACACATTTAGGGGTACATGATTTCTATATCTAAAATTGCTACACTTGTTTTTATCAGATCTATCAATCTCTTCAATGCCCAAGTTTCATGATCGTAAGATTTTGAGTAATTATATTTGTCATAAACTTATAAATCTGACTGGATACCGAAAAGAATTTGACCACAACTTTAGCTTGTTCCAGTAGAGATTGTCATATATTGTGATTATCCTGAGCTTATATGAGTCAATTGGAAAGGGTTTTTATTGGATATAGTTACAATTTTGTTCTCTGTGTAGAGAAAATTCTTGCAGTTATCCTGTAAAGTGATTGCCATCACTTTTTTCATTATGTGCCAAATCTTCAGCCTGAATTACACAGGCCTAGGGGATAGTGAAGTCCCTTATTCCTTACTCTTAAGTTTCCCCATTGGCATTGACAGATCATCAGAACAGTGAGTAAGGTATGCAAGAGGGCATGGTGCTCTTCTATATTAATTCCAGGAATGTAGTCTGTGGAATTGCAGAAAGGGGGAGAGGAATGGATGGAAATAAGCTCTCAGGCCCCTTAATGGGCTTCCACATAACCTAGCATTTCCTCTCCACCCCACAGACTGGGAGAAAAGAAGAGCTGGGGACTGGGAAGTGCAGGGATAAGGGGAGGGGCTTGGCATGTGATGTGCTTTTTCCCCTACCGCTTATTGCCTAGATGAGTAGGAGATTTTTATCCTGACAACTCAATTTTGTCATTTGCCATTTTGCCCTTTAATAATCTCTTCAGATGATAGTCAACCACAGCAAATTCCACATCCGTTCCCCACCACCACCCCGGTTCACACATCCAGAAAGCCAGGAGACTCTGCATATCTGTAGGCAGGTTTTATTTACATCATCCCCAAAGGCCCATGGGGTGTCTCTGGATGTAATGTAGCAGCTGTGTGATAGCACTTTGGGGAACTGCTGCCTCTGAACAATTGCAGTCATGCTTCAGGTATACTTGGTCCTATCTTAGCATGGGAGGCTCTTGAGGTCCCTTCCAGCCCTATATTTTTATGATTCATAGCTGTGGAGTCTGGCTCAGCCACCATGTGCCAGCTGACCTCATGAACACCTCAGAGTTCTAGATAGTCATATTTTCCCTTTTATATGTATTGATAGTACAGCTGGTCGAAAATTTTCTGATAGAATAGTTTTCCCTTGGAAAATGCTGATTTGGTGAAACTGAAACATTGTGTGGGAATGTTATAGATTCTGTCAAAATTTTCAGTGAAAAGTTATTGGAGCGTTGTCTGTTGATAAAGTTGAAGAGCTTTGCTTTGAATGTATTGACTTGGCTTTTATATTATATTAATATCATTACATCATAAATTATAACATAATATAAAAGTCAAAGGATGAAGTCAGAATGAAGCACTTTGTGAGGTCATTTTGATGTTTCTGTAAGAAAAAAATTGATTTGTAGAAAATTTGAAATTTCAACTTCTCATTCTGATTTGGAGCTAAAGGAAATGTTGGAATTCCCAGCAGAAAGTGTTGCCCAGTTCTAACTGATAGATGAATGTGAAGAAGTTAAAGTTCCCATAGGTGCTCTGTAGCAATAGATTTCAAAACACTTTACAAAGAAGAGTCAAAGTAGCATTATTCCCATTTTACAGAGGGGAAAACTGAGGCACGAGATGCGAAAAGACATGCCACAGCTTGTACAGTAGGTCATTGAATCATGGAAAGAAATTAATGTGGGATCCTGATTTCTAGTCAAATGTTCTATCCAGTGTACCACAATGCCTTGAAAGATGTGACAAAATATGAGACACTTAGGCATTTATTACATAAATAATAATGCCTGCAGGATGACCTTAAGCATAATATCAATTCCCTCTCCACTGTCAGAGTTTTTATTACAGCATTCTTGCTCTCTATTTGCAAGGAGTTCAAGCAAAGTTGGTCAAACTATTGATTTAGACAACAGATTGAGCACTTTTTTCTGTTTGTGAAATATCTGCATATAGGCTGTAATTTTTATAAAACTGTTTCCCCCCCCTAGTTGTTTCAGGTATAGGTTCTGCCACCATATTTGAGCCTTGTGATGGTGTGTGCCAGGCCTCTGTAGCCCCCTGCTGGAGGGCCCACTGCTCTGCTGCACCCCACCCCAGGAAGCAGCTTTTTGAGAGGAAAAGAGTAGCAGGTGTTGGACCTCCAGGCTTTCTTAGAGAGGCATCCCAGGAGCAGCCATTTTTGGAATCATGGAGATCTGGTCCTTCAGAAACTAGAAGGGCTAGGGACTGGCAACAGCCAATCAAGGCCCAGCAGGCCAAAATAAAAGGAGTCGCCTGCTGTCAGCAAGTCACTTCCTGAGCCAGAGGAGTAAGGAGGGATGATCCCTAGACTAGAGGCAGAGGAACAATACGAGGCCAGGTTCCATTGCTGGCCACACTCAGTGGCAGGACCCCAAAAGGAACTCTGCTGATTTAACTCCAGAGATGGAATTTAGCCCCAAAAGGTGAGAGATTATTTTGTTTATAATTAGCTCTGAAGGGCAAAAAATTACTTCTCTTCTGAATTCGTTGTACCCTGGAAGGGATTTTGGACATGTGCCCAGGCTGAAGGGCTGAGCTGCCGAAGACTGAGGAAGGCAGAGGGCGTGCAGGGGGCACTGGTAGCTGAAGAGAATGGCAGCATTGTGCCTGGAGAGCAAGGGGATGCTTAAAGGGTGAGTGCAACCCACCACAATACGGCATCAGAAGTGGGGTTTGAAGTCCTTCCTGTGAAGGAGAGATGATGAAATGGAGAAATGCTTATGTCAGTAAGTATGAAATATCTCATATCCTGGATCTGCAGATGGAGCACCAGTGATGACTCCAGGAGCACTCAGGCTTGGCAGGGAGACTGGCAGCCACAACACCATCCACATAGACCCAGCCATCACAGACTTCAAAGGAAAAGGAATCAGATAGCCTCGCCAAGGGTGTGCAGGTATTGTGCACAAGAGGTGCATGCAAGTTGGGTTTGCCCCTGGAGTAATTCAAACAAGGGAGATCACTGGCTGGTGCAAAATGCTGAGGCACCTGGAGCGGTCCAGGTCATAAAGGGTGCCTACTGTCAGAGACTCTGATGTCCATTGAAGAGACTGATAAAACACTAGGAGCAAGAAGGGTGAAGTCCCAGGGATAATGCATTTAAAGCAGAGATGGGCAAACTACAGCCCATGGGCCACATCCAGCCCACGGGACGGTGCTGCCTGACCCTTGAGCTCCTGGCCAGGGAGGCTAGCCCCTGCCCCCTCCTCTGCTGTCTCCCCTTCCCCGTAGCCTCAGCTCACTGCACCACCAGCACTCTGGCCCACCGCTCCTGCTGGGAAGCGTGGCAGCGTGGCTTGGTCCGGCATGGTAAGGGGGCAGAGGGTACCGGGGGGCAGTCAGAGGACAGGGAGTGGTTGGATGGGGCAGAGGTTTGGGGGGGGTGGAGAGGGAGCAAGGGGGCAGTTGGATAGGTGTGGGAGTCCCGTGCGGCCTGTCAGTGAGAGGGGGTATGGATAGGGGTTGGAGCAGTCAGAGGACAGGGAGCAGGGAGGGTTGGATAGGTGGTGAGGTCCCAGGGGTGGTGGTTAGGGGTGGGGGGGTCCCGGGAGGGGGCGGTCAGGGGACAAGGAGCATGGGGGGTTGGATGGGTTGGGGATTCTGAGGGGGGCAGTCAGAGGGTGGGAAGTGGGAGGGGGCAATAGGGGGCAGGGGCCAGGCTGTTTGGGAAGGCACAGCCTTCCCTACCCAGCCCTCCATATAGTTTTGCAACCCCGATGTGGCCCTTGGGCCAAAAAGTTTGCCCACCTCGGCTTAGAGGTATCTTAAGTTGAAGAGAGTCAAAGCAATAGCATGACTGGGGATGATCAGTTTAGGAAAGCAAATATAGACTCAAGGCCATTAGGAGAGATCATGGTGTCTGAATATAGGTATTCCCTCTTTGGTTTAGAGGCAAGAGTAGCATGGCTGGAACAGCTATGGGATTGGGGGATTGTCTATACTGGCACGCTAAATAGACACCGCTAAATCGACACCGCAGCGATCAATGCAGTGGAGTCAAATTAGCAGGTCTGGTGAAGATGCAGTAAGTCGATAGCAGACTGCTCTCCCATCAACTTCAGTGCTCCATTTCCTCAAGAGGCAGAAGGTAAATTGGAGAGAGAGCATCTCCCATTGATATCGCGTGGTGTAGACACCATGTTAGGTCGATGTAAGCTACGTCACTCGGGGTGAGTGTGTGCGATTTTTTCACACCTCTGAGTGACATAACTTACATCGACTTAAGCGGCAGTGTGGACCAGGCCTCAGAGTCTAAGAAGTGGTAGGCCGATGGGCCACCAGGCAGCTAAGGGGAAGAGGGAACACTGAGGTAAAATACAGCAAGAACCTTTCTGTTTTGGGCCCTATATGAAGAGACTGGGGCTAAAAGATTGCTCCTCTTGCTGTGTTTTACCTCAATGTTCATGATTGGTTGAGACACTCCAGATTTATATGCAAGGGGGCTGGATGTAGAGCAATTTCACTGGAGGGAAATGGCTTCCCCTTAGTTGGACACAGCACAAGGTTGCTGGCATCTATGGCATACTCCTGGTCTTATCTGTTTATCCAAACATTTCTGAAGAAGGCAGTTTGAGTGGGGAAGATTCTTCCATTTCTCCTTCACTCTCTCTTTAAAGGTCTGTGTGAGAAAGGGAAGGTTAGTTACTGCAATTGCCTTTGTAGCATATTTGTTGTATTGTGCATAGAGAGTTGGGACAAGCAAAATATAAAAAGAAAAATGCATTTAAATTACAAACTGACCTACTTATTTTTGTCCCCATAAACACTCTTTAACATAATGTTCTCTTGGAAAATGATCATATAAATCATGTTTGGCTGCACTGAATCTGTTCTCTGAAACTACCTTATTTTTATATACATCATCTTACATTACAGCACCAAATTAATTAATATTTTTGACAGAAAAGTTTGGACTGCTCGCAGAGTCAATTCAGACATTTCTTTCCCTGGCTCACATTTAAGAGTGAGTCTTTGATTGTCAGAGAAAGAAAAATGTGAGCTATTATATAATTTGACTAGGAGCATCAGAATATTTCACATGAAGACATACATTAAGAACATTCTCAGCTACCGTACTTTTTTGTGAAGTAGTAAAATGAATAATCATATTCTTGTTCCAGAATTTCCTAGGCATCCTTTTAATCTTTTCCCATATGTTTGGAATAACCATGCTTTTTAAGATACATGATGATCCTAACAGGGCCGGATTAACTTTTTGTGGGCCTGGCACCAAACATATTTCTGGGCCCCCATGGGACAAGGTGCAGGGGGGCGGGATGGTCGGTCTCCAGACTGAAGGGCAGGCTGGGGGCAATGACGCACAGTGTGGCGGGAGCAGCCCCACTCTGCGCAGCCCAGCAGGAAGGCACTGTTTATAAACCTGCAGCTGCCAGATGCACAGTGGCCTGCCCAGCCCTGTGCTGCCAGCCTGCTTCTTCTCCTTGAAGGTGAGCCCGCACCACACTGCCGCCCTGCCCAGTGTCCCACCCTTATGCCCAGCACACCTTCACCCAGAGATCTCCACCACAGATTTCTATGCCCAGCTCCCGCCCCTCCCAGAGACTTCCCCTACTGGCCTCCCACCACAGCTGCACAGCACCCTGCACACCACACCACTCCCCCAGCGCACCCCGCCCATAGACCTCCCCATTGCCCACCACCTTCCTCACAGTCCCAACATCACAGCAGCACAGCACCCCATATTCTGAGGGGATTCTGCATCAAAAAATTAAAAATTCTGTGCACAATATTTTAAAATTCTGCAAATTTTATTTGTCAATAAATACATGTGGAGGCTCCAACATGGAAGTAGGGAGCACAGGCCACTGGTTGCATGGAGGTGGGAGATTACCCTGCAGCCTCACCCCACCCCACCCCACCCCAGGACAGGGACTTGGCAGTGAGGCTGCACCCAATGCTGACACTGTGCAAGGGCCAGAAACACCCTGGGGCCCTTCCCCCGTGCCAGGTGTACCAGGTGTGGGTGAGCAGGCTCAGCCGGGCAGCAGGATCCAAGTACAGAGGGATCCAGGTGGGGGTAACAGAGTTCTCTGTGGGGCAATCTGGTTGCGGGCAGCTCAGTGGGAGATCTGGATGCACAGAAACTCATTGGGGTGTTCCAGGTGCAGGGGCAATCGGACTCTGCAGGGGATCCAGGTGAAGGTGTTTGGGGCTCAGTAGGGGGGCTCTAGGTGCAGGGAAGGAGGGGTTCATTGGGTGGGGGGTCCAGGTGCAGGTGGTTGAGGCTCAGTGGGAGGGTGTCTGGTGAGGGGGCTCATCAGGGTGGTACAGATGCAGGGGAGATGGGGCTTGTCAAGGAAAGGGGTCGATGGGCCTGCTTAACAGGGAGCCCCAGCTTCTGCCAAGGGGATGCTGCATTCTGGGCTCCAGCTTACCCCCTGCCCCTGCTTCCTCCATCCCCCTCTCTTCCCCATCCCGTGCCTCTTCCCCACTGCCCCATCTCCTCACCACCCCACCCCCTTCGTCCCCATTGCCTCTTTCCCCCTGCCCCTCTCTCTTCCTCATCTCATGCCCTTTTCCCACCACTCCATCTCCTCCCCAGGCTTGGGGGGTAGACGGGATACCACCCACCAGCACTCACGGCTGAGCAGGTTGTGGCCAGGTCACTCCACTTACTGCTGCCTGGTGATTGCAGGGTTGGCCCGACCCCGCACTCACAGGGTGGCAGGAAGTGGAGTGACCCGGCCCCAGCCCACTCCGCTCTGCTTTTCTGCCTCCCAGACTTTGGGGGAGGAGGGGGTTGGGGGAGGGACGGGTGGAGTGGGGGCAGGGCTGGGAAGAGGCAGGATGGGGACGGAGCAGGGGTGGGAGCTCTGGGGAAGAGGTGGAGCGGAGACGGAGCAGGGGCGGGGCAGCTTTCCTGGCTGGCTCAGCCAACCCTTCTGATTGTGGGCCCAGCCCCATGATAAACCCGGTACTGCCTCTACTGAGGAAAATATAAGGTAATATATTATTTCATTTTATATCTGAGGCAGCTCCTATTGAAGTAAATGGAAATTTTGCTACTGACTTTAGTTGAATCATGTTTAGTCCCATGATCAAGAGGCTTTTTTGTTTGTTTGTAACATGAAGACTGTAACCTACTGTAAGAGTCCAATACCGCAACCTTTATTTTTTGTCCACAGTCCAAATGGAGGGCTTGAATCTGATCACATTTACTGTCATGCGCCATTTACTTCAAGGAATTGTTCCCCATTTAGATCAGTGTAAAAAGATCAGTAGGACCCAGAGCCTGGACTATGGGATTATTTGTGGAATTACTTGCCATGAGTCAGGATTACTCATGACACAAGATGGGTGAGGTAGTATCTTTTATTGAAAAAGAGACAAGGTCAGGTCAGAAGAGCTCTGTTTTGCTCAAAAGCTTGTCTCTCTCACCAACAGAAGTTGGTCCAATAACAGATATTACCTCACTCATCTTGTGTCTCTAATATCCTCAGATCAACATGGCTACAAGAACACTGCATACAGGATTACTCATGTGAATTATGGTTGCAGTATTGGACAACATGGCCTTCCCAACACAAAAAAGTTGCATCACATGAACTATACAAATATAATTTAATCAGTGCAGTCCCCTCCCCTGAGTGTGGCTTATACTGGTCTAATGGTGCTTAAAGAGGTATAACTGGGTCCACTGGTATTTGCAGGAAAAGGAGTTAACTATAGCAGTAGAACCACATTCATACTGATTCCACTACATCCCCAGTCGGGGTTGTACTAATACTATTGTATTAGTTAAAAAAATCACTCCCTAACCTACATGGTTATACTGATACAAAAACTAAGTGTAGATGAGGCCGAAGCATGGACCTGCTTATCTCTGTGAGTTGGGATTGGTGGATGGGTGCTTCTCCTACATCATGACTGGACACAGTTACTGCTGTTTATCCTCCCCCCTCCATTTTCTGTCTCTTTTCTCCCCACCCCCTCTTCTTGTTTCCCTTTCTGAGTATTTTTCCTCTAGTTCATTTTTGCTCTTTTACATGCCTTTTGCAGAGCCTTCTCCTCTTCCTGTCTCATAGCTTCAGCCCCATTGCCCTCCTTTCCTCCATTCAGTGGAAGGCCACTGAGAGCAGGGCAGACCCAAAGCTAAGCTAAGAGCCATGGGATAAGTAAAGAGGAGGTTGATCTGGTGGACTCCTGGATCAGCTGGCATTCTTTTATTTGTGAACTGCTCCCGCAGCCAGCTACATTAGGGGCCACAGTGGCAGCAAGGAAGGAAAGTGGATGGCTGAAGAGAGCCCCACATTTATGTGTGTGTGCATGTGTGTAATCCTCACATACTTCAAAATTAGTCAATTGGATTTCCATCAAACTTTCTAAAAATGTTCACCTTTGGCCAAACATGAAAAATTTCAACCCCAAAAGCATATTTTTCTGAAAGTTATGAGCATATGAAAATACAAGAGTTATAATGGAAAGCATTTTAAACCTTAACTATACCAATAGCTACTAGTGAATGACATTGTATAACAAAAATTGCAGATAGACGATAACTGGAAATGGAGATAAATCAAAAGCTGATATCTTAATACCTTAAACTACAGAAAAGTTTGAATCCAGATATAAAATATACTTTCATGGGCCCATCTCTAACATTTTGGCTGATTGATTTTCTGATTTTAATTCTCACCCCCTGTCCCCACACACCCAATTATTTCAGAAACGTGTAAAGGGAAATAATAAAAGTATTTGTTTGGAAATAAGCATGGAGTTTGGCCCATAGCATCTAAACAATGCCACATGGTGTACATAAAAGAGAATGGAAAAAAACATTTTAGTGTTAGATTGTAGCTATAGTACTGCCAGACACTAAAATATGAACTACAGTTATATTCCTAGAAAAAATATAAAAAAGAAAATAAGTTTTTCAAGATGGTGTCTAATCTTTCTCTCTTCTTGCACCACTGCTTCACTGAATTTGCAGCATTATGTCTCGTATTTTCATAAATCAAGATTTTTGTTTTCGCACCGTTTAGCATATATTCAAATTTCTTAGACAAATTCTTCTCTGTTCCAATAATGGGCTTGCACTAGCAAAAATGGGAGCAGAATTTCACCTCTGGACTATTAAAATTTAATAGAGGGGTTAGTGCATTATTTTATATTTAAAATTAAATACTTTAGCACAAAAAGTCCTTTCTATTAGCACTTTTAGAAACAGCCTTGCCAGACTGTCACTTCATATTATACTTTTTGATTAAAGATATTATTTTTCTGCTGTCTTTATGAAATTTAGTTTTGAAATAGATATTTCTGAACAAATATGCATCAAAAATGGTCTCTTGCTTACTCCTGTTAGACACTTACAGGAGGTGTGTTTCCCAATTCTGTCAGACATTTTGTTGGCCCTCTCAGCAGTAAACCTGGTCCTTCCAGCTGCGCCTCATCCCTCCGACATGTTTCCCTGGCTGCTCCCGTCTCCCTAAGGAATTTCCCCCCTATCCTTCCATCTGCTTCCCCAGAATAATGTTTCCTTGGCATTAACAGACATTCTTCTAATCCTCTTGTTCCATATTCTAGACACTTTGTAATATTGGGAAAATTGCCGGGGTAATCAAATGTCTGGCACAATGCTGTCCAACCTATTGAGGCAACTTTTGCATATATTTGCAAGATATTTGCCTTGACAAGAACAGCCATCAGAAACAGTAGAAGAGGAAAACTCCAAGTGCTGCATGTACCGTTTTTTGGGGGGATTGGCCCTTTTCTGGTCTTGGGGGGGTGGGGGGGGTGAGAGATACAAGGTTTTTTGAGCATGCTCAGCTGAGGTGAAAAGCCTGAGTTATAGAGGTGTTGAGTGCTTGCAGCTCACACTGAGTTCATTTGGAGCTGTGGGTGATCAGCTCTACTGAAAATCATCTTTAGCACATTGTTAAATCCATCCCTATTCAGCAGAAGCACTTGCTTTGCTGAAAAGGGATGGACTTAAAAGTACAGTGAAGGACTGTTGGAGTCAATGGGACTTAAGCATGGGCTTAAGTGATTTGCTAAACCATCCCCTAGGATTTTAGCAATGCCTAGTGGCCCCTAACCCCTTGGGATAACATCACAGTTGTATTTCCCTAGCAGACCTGACATAACAAAAGCTGTTGCTGGGACAAGCTGGAGGATGGAGATTGTCAGTGTTTTACTTAAATACACATATCTTTTCCAAGATCTCGACTGTTTACTTTTAGTGATGTATAGATATCCTCTTCCGCACTGCCTTTACCTCAGTGAAGTGAGAAGGCCAGCCTCTAAAGCTCTGCTCATTTTAAATGAGGTGTGAACTTTAGTGCTTATTGGGGCAATTTTAAATGCTAGCTTAGAGTCAATTTCTTTCTCTCTATTTCTTTTAAAAAAACAAAAAAGGAAAACAAAATGTGAACAACTATGGTAAATGCAATATTAAAGTTACACATTAAGATCCAGCGAAGCCAGGAAATATAGGAGTTAAGTTTCTCATGAGGAGATCATCAGGGTGAACGGCATCAGCCCGGGCCAGTGGAACTTTCTTGATATTGGGCCGATTTCATGAGTAGAAATGATAGACACCCGCAAATAGTGACCTCAAATAAGGAATAATAAATTGAAGAAAATCATAGACCACTTGTAGGCAATTCATGAGAAGAAAATGACGCTAAATTCATCAAATGAAGTTTCTCTAAATTGACAGCTCAGTTTGATTTCAAATAGGATCTCCTTAAGCTCATATTAGTCTTCATAATCACATTAATAAATACTGATGACACTACTTTTCTCTTTTTGGAAACGAACTAAACTGCCTTTAACCAATGCACTGACCTTTATGATTTTTTTTCTGAACCAAAACCAGATTATAATCCATTTACTTCCTTCCTTGCCCATCAGCAAGCATGCAAAAGATTAGCAAAGTCTGGACTATATTTCCTCTTGCAAATTATATCTTTTAGAGGGGTCTTCCTTTCTCAGGGACTTTTTCAGTTGTCTGGTTCATACTGGTTTGACAATTAACATCCACATTGGTCTAATGAGTCTCTCTTTCCCTTTGGCCAAAGTAGACCATTTCCCTAGTGCCTATTTCATTCATTAATAAAATGTTCATTGATCTAGGCAGCTTCATCCTCAATAAATATTTTTGTTAGAAGTGCTGTAGTAGAAATCCCCTCTTCTAAAGAGAGTTTATATATATAAACAGTTGCCCAGATTCATTATTGGGATTTTTCTTCCATTGCTGTAGCATTGAGCAGAAGCTAATTCTAGAGAGAAGTTGATGGGCTAATGAACAGATCTGGTATGGAAAAAAGCTATGTTTTGGTTTTCATGATTCAACATTTCCTAGTTCTGGCCTGATTGGAAAGGAAATTGCCAAAATCTAGTGATAAAATTCTGTGCTTGTGCTATTTGCAGCCTGTCTAGAAACAGGAAGTTCCAAAAATTTGACATGACTTCCTGTCCTTGCAAGATTTCCAACCTAATTTTCCAGAATAGATTCTGGTAGTTCAAATAAACAGCTAATAGTCTGAGTGCTTATTTGACCCAGAAATCCAGACTTCACCCAAAAGGGTTGCTCAGCAGTGGTAATAAATTACTTAGTTGGATTTACATTTTAAAAAGGCAAAGGAGATTATTAATAAAAAATAACTTTTTACTTTTCTTATTAATTTATGAATCTGGCACAAGTTGCCCTTTTAAGTGTTCCAAAGAGTTTATTTACATAAAAAGGTACTGTGTGTAATTTTTGTGAGCTTAAAAAAACCCATCTTTTTTTAAAGAGTTGCGTAGCAAAAAAATAGAAAACAATAAACATCTGCATATCAAAACGCACATTTTCTTAGCTTTTAAGAGTGCAAAGTTCAGTTTATTTCATTTAACTTTAATTATGAGACACAACCATCAGGATATGTGGGTTTTTCTTAGCATGAACATCAGATTATAATTTGTCTTCTGCCAGAAGAAAACTGTGCTGAGAAACAAATGGTTTAAAAAGTTTATAGTTTGTTTTAATAAATATTCAGTATTATACATCACAATGCATATACAAAAATATATAGTGCTACAAATTTATCCACTTCTTACAGCACAGTTCTCGGTGAAACAGGAAGCAAGATTTTCTGCAAAGGTGCGTTTTACTTGGCAAACAAGCAGAGAGGGACTGTTGCAGGTATAGGATACATGATAGATTAACATGAGAAAGGGAGGAAATGAGATGAGGATTGGGAAGTGCTTGAAGTGGTGGATGTGTAAGGGGAAATTAAAAAACAGATATAGAAGGGGCCTTCTATGTGATGATGAGATAAGAGATGGAAGGATCATGGAAAGATCCAAGCAGGAGGCAGTATGGTTGGAAATTTGGAAGGGGAAGATGATTTTAGCAGAGGCATTGTAGATAGACTTGATGGGAACATTGAGACGAAGGGAGGTCAGATAGGAGAAGGTTACAGTGATCAATGCAAGAGAGATACCAGGGCAAGGAAGACAGTGAGGAAATAGTAAGCTATGAAGACATTAAGAGAAAGAAGTGACAGCACTTAGTGTGGGACTGTAGGTAAAAGGAATAAAAAATGACAGGCCCGGGAGACTGGGAAGGATAGGGGAGATAGAGAAGGAAGGAGGAGATGGATTAAGAAGGAAACTGAAAAGTCCAGAAGAAGAGATATCTGATGAGCAGTTTGAGATGCAAGACTAAATGTAGGTATTGAGATAGATTTGGGAATCAGAAGTGTTAGGTAAAGTCAGGGAAGAACGACAGGTCACTGAGAAAAGGAGTACTTGTGGCACCTTAGAGACTAACCAATTTATTTGAGCATGAGCTTTCGTGAGCTACAGCTCACTTCATCAGATGTTTACCGTGGAAACTGCAGCAGACTTTATATACACACAGAGAATATGAAACAATACCTCCTCCCACCCCACTGTCCTGCTGGTAATAGCTTATCTAAAATGATCAACAGGTGGGCCATTTCCAGCACAAATCCAGGTTTTCTCACCCTCCACCCCCCCACACAAATTCACTCTCCTGCTGGTGCTAGCCCATCCAAAGTGACAACTCTTTACATAATCAAGTCGGGCTATTTCCTGCATAGATCAAGGTTTTCTCACATCCCCCCCACCCCCATACACACACAAACTCACTCTCCTGCTGGTAATAGCTCATCTAAACTGACCACTCTCCAAGTTTAAATCCAAGTTAAACCAGAACATCTGGGGGGGGGGTAGGAAAAAACAAGAGGAAACAGGCTACCGTGCATAATGACTTAGCCACTCCCAGTCTCTATTTAAGCCTAAATTAATAGTATCCAATTTGCAAATGAATTCCAATTCAGCAGTTTCTCGCTGGAGTCTGGATTTGAAGTTTTTTTGTTTTAAGATAGCGACCTTCATGTCTGTGATTGCGTGACCAGAGAGATTGAAGTGTTCTCCGACTGGTTTATGAATGTTATAATTCTTGACATCTGATTTGTGTCCATTTATTCTTTTACGTAGAGACTGTCCAGTTTGACCAATGTACATGGCAGAGGGGCATTGCTGGCACATGATGGCATATATCACATTGGTGGATGTGCAGGTGAACGAGCCTCTGATAGTGTGGCTGATGTTATTAGGCCCTGTGATGGTGTCCCCTGAATAGATATGTGGGCACAATTGGCAACGGGCTTTGTTGCAAGGATAAGTTCCTGGGTTAGTGGTTCTGTTGTGTGGTATGTGGTTGTTGGTGAGTATTTGCTTCAGGTTGCGGGGCTGTCTGTAGGCAAGGACTGGCCTGTCTCCCAAGACTTGTGAGAGTGTTGGGTCATCCTTTAGGATAGGTTGTAGATCCTTAATAATGCGTTGGAGGGGTTTTAGTTGGGGGCTGAAGGTGACCGCTAGTGGCGTTCTGTTATTTTCTTTGTTAGGCCTGTCCTGTAGTAGGTAACTTCTGGGAACTCTTCTGGCTCTATCAATCTGTTTCTTTACTTCTGCAGGTGGGTATTGTAGTTGTAAGAAAGCTTGACAGAGATCTTGTAGGTGTTTGTCTCTGTCTGAGGGGTTGGAGCAAATGCGGTTGTATCGCAGAGCTTGGCTGTAGACGAAAGCTGGCCTCCAGCTTTCACCCTGACCACACCACACGATCCATCGTCTACAGCCAAGCTCTGCGATACAACCGCATTTGCTCCAACCCCTCAGACAGAGACAAACACCTACAAGATCTCTGTCAAGCTTTCTTACAACTACAATACCCACCTGCAGAAGTAAAGAAACAGATTGATAGAGCCAGAAGAGTTCCCAGAAGTTACCTACTACAGGACAGGCCTAACAAAGAAAATAACAGAACGCCACTAGCGGTCACCTTCAGCCCCCAACTAAAACCCCTCCAACGCATTATTAAGGATCTACAACCTATCCTAAAGGATGACCCAACACTCTCACAAGTCTTGGGAGACAGGCCAGTCCTTGCCTACAGACAGCCCCGCAACCTGAAGCAAATACTCACCAACAACCACATACCACACAACAGAACCACTAACCCAGGAACTTATCCTTGCAACAAAGCCCGTTGCCAATTGTGCCCACATATCTATTCAGGGGACACCATCACAGGGCCTAATAACATCAGCCACACTATCAGAGGCTCGTTCACCTGCACATCCACCAATGTGATATATGCCATCATGTGCCAGCAATGCCCCTCTGCCATGTACATTGGTCAAACTGGACAGTCTCTACGTAAAAGAATAAATGGACACAAATCAGATGTCAAGAATTATAACATTCATAAACCAGTCGGAGAACACTTCAATCTCTCTGGTCACGCAATCACAGACATGAAGGTCGCTATCTTAAAACAAAAAAACTTCAAATCCAGACTCCAGCGAGAAACTGCTGAATTGGAATTCA
Organism: Caretta caretta; assembly: GCF_965140235.1. Lineage (NCBI taxonomy): Eukaryota > Metazoa > Chordata > Testudines > Cheloniidae > Caretta > Caretta caretta. The sequence continues at coordinate 169,869,515 of NC_134207.1, forward strand.
TTTGCAAATTGGATACTATTAATTTAGGCTTAAATAGAGACTGGGAGTGGCTAAGTCATTATGCACGGTAGCCTGTTTCCTCTTGTTTTTTCCTACCCCCCCCCCCAGATGTTCTGGTTTAACTTGGATTTAAACTTGGAGAGTGGTCAGTTTAGATGAGCTATTACCAGCAGGAGAGTGAGTTTGTGTGTGTATGGGGGTGGGGGGGATGTGAGAAAACCTTGATCTATGCAGGAAATAGCCCGACTTGATTATGTAAAGAGTTGTCACTTTGGATGGGCTAGCACCAGCAGGAGAGTGAATTTGTGTGGGGGGGTGGAGGGTGAGAAAACCTGGATTTGTGCTGGAAATGGCCCACCTGTTGATCATTTTAGATAAGCTATTACCAGCAGGACAGTGGGGTGGGAGGAGGTATTGTTTCATATTCTCTGTGTGTATATAAAGTCTGCTGCAGTTTCCACGGTAAACATCTGATGAAGTGAGCTGTAGCTCACGAAAGCTCATGCTCAAATAAATTGGTTAGTCTCTAAGGTGCCACAAGTACTCCTTTTCTTTTTGCGAATACAGACTAACACGGCTGTTCCTCTGAAACAGGTCACTGAGAGAGAGTGAAGAAGAAAGGATCAAGAACAGAACCCTGAGGAATATCAACAAGACAAGAGAGTGAGGAGACAATGAGGAACCACTTGAAATATAGAAGGAATGATCATCAAGGACATATAGGAAAAGGCAAAGTGGAGAGAGGGGATTGTCATTGTTGAAGTGTGGAGGTTGGAAGGTATGTTTGATGGGCTTCAGGTCAGAGCTGCAGCAGCAGAAATCAAAGCAGTGAGAGTATATAGCACGCTCCAGGATTTTGAAGAAAAGGGGGAAATAAGATGGTAGCCAGAGAGGAAAACTGTATCAAAGAGAGGAAACATAATTTTGCTTGAAGGAAGAGAGAAAGGAGCCAGAGGAAAAAGCATAGTTTAAAGAAAAGGGATTAAAAAGGGAATCGGAGGGGGAGCCAAGGATGACAGGAGATCAGAAGGAATTGGGTCGAGGGCACAGGTTGAAGCATTAGAGACAGAAAGCTTGATTTTCCTTTTTCTTACACCAGTGTAAATCAGGAGGTAAAACCAGTGTAAATGAGAAAAGAATCAGGCTCAGAGAGCAGTTTTGAAACCAGAAATGAATGAGGAGGTGGTAGAATTAAGATTGAAAAAAGGCAGGAAAAAAGGAGAACAAGAAACCTTGTTGTATATTGTCCAATTTGGCAGCCCAGGATACTGGAGCATTTGGTTTATCCAGAGAACAGGTACAGCACAACTGACAACTGTACAAATAAGGTATGTCAACCCTAACCTGATGGGAATGCCTCTAGGTGTCAGAGAGTAATTTTATTCTATATGCTCATTCAGTAGTTGATCTCTCAGAGAAGACTACCAACAAAAGTGTCAATTATAATGGTGTTTTTAATTACATAAATATTTGTCCATTGGGAACTGGACCCATTTCACACAGATCACCACGTACATTTCCTACGGTAAATTACTTCCGGTCATTCCATCCTGGTCCAGATGTGAAATACCTTCGTGGTAAAAGGTCCAGCTAATAATCCCACTAGTTTTCCATTCCTCCCCAAATGGCAATATCTGAAGAGATCATGGGTTTCTAGCAGCAATTCTCTGAACTGTTCTTCCAGCCAGGGCAGAATGATTAAGGAGTTCAGGGAACAGCAATTCTTGTTGCTTCGGTGGAAAGGTTCACATGCCTTTAGAGCCAGAAGAGAGCAGAGACCTGACCTTGTGATCAGAGAGTACTCCTAGGGATATTAAATAAGCTAGTACCTAGTGCTCAAGACAGACTTAGATTAACATTGTGCTCGGTTCCTGCACTGGGTATTGGGCTGTGCATGCCCTCTTGCCAGACACTTTTGCAGGAGAAAGCAGATTTATTTTTCCATGCTGACTTTGCCTTGGGTATAACATCATCTTTGTAACTGACACCAGATGGCCTGTTGTACAGTTTGTTCCAGTAATATTTGTTGTTCACATTTCAACATGTGATATTCACTTGTCAATCTCATGTCTCCAGCCCACAGGTTGCTTTCATATTCTGCTGCTGCCCTTTTGTATTGAATTTTTCCTTCCTCTCCAATTAACACAGCAAAATACTGGCTTCCATTACACCTCAACTATCTGAAGCACACTGAGTATCATGTTTCTCGCTAGGGTATGCTAATCATAGGATTGTCATGCAAACCATTGTTATGGATCACATTGGTATTGTTATTTAACAGTTAGAACAGGGAACTTTGAGTCTAAACTTTTGTAGTCTCTTTCCAGGCGTGCCACTGATTTATTGTGAAATCTTGGAAACAATTGTCTTCCATGGTCTTCAGTGGAAGTCATGCACGTTCAGCTCTTCTGAAAATTGGGTAGTAAACTTCTCTGTACTTTGGTTTCCTCAGGTGTAAAATGGCTGTGCTGGTACTTACTTATCTCCTAGCACTGGCGAGAATGGGGAAAAAGCTCAGCCTGTATTCCGTGCTTTACTGTACTGGGATTTCACCATATATTTTATTGTAATGTATGTGTGTGTTATTCTAAAACAGGAGCAAATTGTTCAAGGTGTCTTGACAAACACTGAATTCGATGGGAAGCATGTTGAACATCTGAAATGTTTATAATAAGCTCATGTCCTGAATTTAAACCTTTTTGTCCTTAATGTGTATCTGCATCTCTTTGGTTAACATGTGGACCAAATCTGGACTGCAGAAGAGATTACTGCAATAATGTTAGTGGGTTGCATAGCTCCCAAATCTGCTTACAAACTTTTTTAAAAAATGAATGTTTGATAGGGAGATATTTTGGTTATGTGGCCTTCTATGTGTTTTGAAGGCAAAACTTAAACCAGCCTTTTTTCTTTTTCTCTTTTTGAGTATTACTTGAAGGATGTTCCTTTGATTATGATGCTATAAATCATGCTGTTCTTTTTTCCTTTTCTTTCTTCTGTACTTATGTATTTCAGGCCCTCTTTCTTAGCTAATCCTAAAGGCTTCTTGGACTCTGCCTACCACCACTTTCTTACATGTTGGTTTTGAAAATACTGCATAAGAACCTAAGACCACGAGGGAGCAACAGCCAGAATCGTTGTGTTTAATAGAGTGGAACCAAGGTAGTATCTTCAAGTAACAAAAGCTGTTGGCAGATCCGTACTCACTGTTACAGTTTCACTTTTCAGAGGTTGGTGTGAGCATTTGTTTTTAATGCAGCCACATGGGTTCACGCTCACTGAGTTTCCCTTTAACAATAAGCGAAACAAACCCCAATTTCAGCAATAAAGCTTGGCTAGAAATAATCCTTTAAAAATAAAATTTCACTTATAGTAATATTCCATTTATCTTTTGTTTACTCTCAAGTTATGAGTTAGAAGAACATACCAGCCCGTACAAACTATGCTTCTAGGGATAATCGTCATTTGTACTGAGTGAGAAAAATTGGTTGTTGCCTTTTTGCCTCCCTGAATCTGTTCTGTTTGGAGACCAAAATGACCCCCAACATATAATAGAGCATCTGACAGGCTAAATTAGGCTAACTGTAGTCGGTCACTATGCCAACCAAATATCTGGCTAAATGCCATGCCTGCTGCCTTTGGCATGCCCCCATATGAAGCAGTGAAGAGGGAAAAGTGGATATTTTGGCTTTGTGCCATCCAAAGACTCTCCTGTCTCAGGGGGAATGCTCAGCTACCATGCACTAGGATTGAGCCCCTAGATTACATTACAATATTGTACCAATTGCAGTTACAAACTGAATGGTGTTCCCTTAAGAAAATTAATTTTGCTTTGTATGAAGTCAAGAAATTGTGGCTTGATCTTGATGGATCTTTTTTGGGAACTACAGGCCAGATCTTAGCTATGGGCCAAGTCAGTGGGTGACTGTGTGCAAAGGAGGCTTTGTACTCCCTCGATCCTGCTGTAGTCTCTGTGCAAATATTTCCCTGCAAGTTAGAGCAAGAGGAGGGTTTTATTTTTTTAAAGGGTCATTGTTAAATGTGGTCTTTGAATTTTATGGAGGGTCCATATGCCATTAAAATGATGGCAATGCACCAGAGGGACAGCTCAGTGGTTTGAGCATTGGCCTGTTAAAGCCAGGGTTGTGAGTTCAATCCTAGAGAGGACTACTTGGGGATTAGTCCTGCTTTGAGCAGGGGGTTGGACTAGATGACCTCCTGAGGTCCCTTTCAACCCTAATATTCTATGCCTGCACCTAGGGCAGCCATTTTATTTGACTGAATTACATAGAGACCATCTCTGAGAGAAAATAGCTTTAAAAATATTTCTGGTTGGTTTTCTGATTTCAGAGCAGGAGGGAAGGGAGGAATTGAAGAATGATCACTAAAGTGTTGGAACTACTACCATTTACGTATGGAGGGATGGGAATTATGTGGAGATCAGCCACCCCAGGCAGCTAAAGTGAACCGTTGCGAAGGCATGTGCTAGACAATACCTTATGCTGCCCCTAATTTTGTGTGCTTGGACTTGTTGGACACAAAGCCTTGATCTTATTTTGCTTACATGGATCTTTTCCAGATAGGGTGTACTATGTAAACAGATGGAGGAACTGATGGAATGGACTGGATTTGGTATGATTGTGTGTATGTATGTGTTAATGGTAAATCCAAAATTTCAGTCTGGCCAACTGATCACATGTCCTGCCTACTTGTTCTTTATTCTAAAGTCATGTATTGCTCTTCTTACTTTAATTCTGCAGAGATGAGACTGACAGCCAGGAAGGGAAGCCTATCTCCCTTGAAGTTAGAGTGGGATTACTTTAGCTAACTTGGGCACAGGTTCTGCAATGGACTGTGTGTGAATGGACTTCTCTGCCCATACAGAGCCCTATTATCTACAGCGGACTTCCGCATGAGCACAGGAGTCCACCCATGTTTATCCAGTTGCAGTACCAAGGCCCTATACCACAACATATTCCCTTTTGCCTGCTTTCTATGATGTTTCTCTCAGCAAAAATACTAGAATTTCTATTAGAATGCTGCTAAATCTCTTACGAGTTTCAAAGGAATAACTACCCATTAACGAAAACTAATTTCTAACATGAATGTATTACTTAGTAACCACAATACAATAAAGCAGCCAAACATTGATTGTAAATGCAGTATACTCAGGAGGGAATACAATAACCAGCAGGCATCAGAGCCTACTCAGTCATAATAATCAGAGGGATGCATGCTGTAGAAGCAATGGAGGTTCACTAGATAGAGTAGAAATGCAGATGGAACTGTAAATGTAGAAGTAGCCACCCTTGTCTCTCTTCACTATGTACTGAAGAGTAGTTTGACTTAAGTAATGGCACTGTACACCTAACAATTTACTCTAAGAACTTGCAAAAAATCTACAAGGGTTGTTCTGGAAACTGTTACATTAGTATAGATATGAATAATTTTATGTGAATATTAGCTAATTCAAGTTCATCACTACCTATCTAGGCTCTTATATTCATTCCCATCACCATGACATCTCGGTGCCTCCACATATGTAACAATATTTTTCTCATGGGTCATCCTAAAGGTCATCACACCACCTTAGAGAACAGTCTGACCAGACATTCCAAACCTGCAAAAAAAAAAACCCACAGAAATTGGGCTTGTTTTTGGCAAATTGGCTTGTAAGTTGCTTGTTGGCTAGTTTTTGGCTTGTTGCTTGGTTGGTTGTAGCTTGTTTGCAGCTTGTTGCTTCTTTTTTTTGAGAGGTCCCAACAAGCAGGAGCAAGGGGCAAGCAGGGGTAAGTGTGGGAGAAAGTCAGGGGTGCACAGCGGGCCCACCACAGTCCCAGACTGCATGCTGGGGGGAATCTAGTCACATAGAGTGTTGGGGTTGTTAGGGATTGGCTTGTTTTGGCCTTATTGTGAAAGTCAGGGTGCTTATTTACCACGTGAAAGTTGGCAACTGAGTCTGACCCTGTTTTGTGCAGTTATTTACACATGTTCAAAGTGAGGATAAAAGGTTCCATAGAATGTTAGGATTTTACACCCACCTGTGCCCACTTTCCATAATAGTAAATGACTATATGGTGCAAGGCAGAGCAACATCATGCCGATTGACTCCAGTTCTGTCCTGAGGGGTAATACTTCTGCTCACATCAGGACATAATGACTGACACAAATTATAGTGTGTCACATATAATTCAACAAACTGAATCTGGACAGGTCTAACGATTCACAGAAACTTCATTCAGAAAAAAATATTGCAAGTTTGATAGATACTTACTGCTCGGTTTATTTAAAAGCAGCTGTGTGCTTTTATTTTAAAAATTGGGCCTATAGCGCATCCTCTCAGCATTTCTATCTTATCTAGTTAAAGAAACCATGGCTCCATAATATGTACAGACAATTAAAGCTGATACCACTAGATCCTATGCTTCCCAGCTCCTTTTGTCCAAATTGAATGTCTTACGAGATCTTTAACTGGGGCAATGGCTGCATCTAGCAGATATGTTCACACACACATAAGTTAAAACAAATCTGCACATAGTTTTAGGGTCTGATTCCAAGGTTATACTGCTGAAAATCAAGAGTAGCCTTATTGAAATCAGTGCAGTTATACCAGTATGAAATTGGTGTAAGTGAAAAGGGAAGCGGACCAAGTGTTTTTGTTTGTCCTAGTGCATCTGTCATCCATATCTGCTCTAGTTGGATCTTGTCTTATTTCTTAACCGTGTTGCTAAGACAACCAAAAACAATAGAAATTGGCAACCCTAGCATATGTCATCTTTAAATTAGGAAATATCTGCCTAAAAAGTATAACAGTTTTTTTTAAATATTAAAATTAGATGGTTTTATAGAGTGGATTATATTCTTTTTCATTTAACTCTAGAAAACTGCTGAGGTAATCAGGGATGCAGCTATACTGTATGTGTTGTGACAAAGTTCCTCCTCTGCCTTGGTGAGTCCTGCGCTTATTGGCAGATTTGCTCGCCTCAGAGGTTTACGGCAGCCCTCAGTTCGGACACTTCCGTGGCTCAAATCTGCCATTCATTCAGTTAACCTCATCACTGGCCAGCATAGGGAAAAGGAAGAAGAACAATCCCCGCAGTCTCTGCTGATCTGCCTAGTGGATCCGGGAACAGGCCAGAGACCTTCCCCTCTGGTGGAACCCACAGTCCAGGTCAACTCCTCTGGTATCAAGTAGGGAGTTGGGGGGATGGGGGGAACCCAGACCCGCCCTCTACTCCGGGTTCCAGCCCAGGGCCCTGTGGAGTGCAGCTGTCTACAGTGGCTCCTGTAACAACTGTGTGACAGCTACAATGCCCTGGGCTACTTCCCCATGGCCTCCTCCCAACACCTTCTTTATTCTCACCACAGGACCTCCCTCCTGATGTCTGATAATGCTTGTACTTCTCAGTCTTCCAGTAGTACACCTTCTCACTCTCAGCCTCCTGTGCCTCTTGCTCCCAGCTCCTCGCACGCACACCACAAACTGGAGCTCCTTTTTAAACCCAGGTGCCCTGATTAGCCTGCCTGTCTTAATAGATTATTTTCAGAGGAACAGCCGTGTTAGTCTGTATTCGCAAAAAGAAAAGGAGTACTTGTGGCACCTTAGAGACTAACCAATTTATTTGAGCATGAGCTTTCGTGAGCCACAGCTCACGAAAGCTCATGCTCAAATAAATTGGTTAGTCTCTAAGGTGCCACAAGTACTCCTTTTCTTTTTAATAGATTATGGCAGCTTCTTGATTGGCTGCAGGTGATCTAATCAGCCTGTCTGCCTTAATTGTTTCCAGAAAGTTCCTGATTGTTCTGGAACCTTCCTTGTTATCTTACCCAGGGAAAAGGGACCTTCTTAACCTGGGGCTAATATATCTGCCTTCTATCACTCTCCTGTAGACCCGAGGCCCGCTGGGGATATAAATTGGCAGCTCCTTCACGGGGCCGTGAGCACGAGCGTGTACTTGGCGCGGTTCACCCTATCCCAGACACCTGCTCCTTTTGCGGTGTGATGGAAACCCTGGCGCACATTTACTTGGAGTGTGCAGGTTGCAGTCCCTATTCTGGCTCCTCGCGGATATTTTGTTATGCTTTCAGTTGCATTTTCCCCCTCACCTTATTTATGCACTCCCTATCCATGGCCCCACAAAGTTGCGGGACCTCTTGGTCAACTCCTCCTGGCCGTAGCTAAAATGGCCATCTATAAAACCAGGGTGGGGAGGTTGGCTGATGGAGTCTCCTGTGACTGTGGGGCCTATTTCTGATCCTCCGTCCATTCACATATCCTGGCAGAGTTCCTCTGGCCGGCGTCCACTGACTCCCTTGATGCCTTTGAGGAGCAGTGGGCGCTGTCCGGGGTTCTCTGCTCAGTGTCCCCATCCGGTTCCCTTCGTTTGACCCTTTGACCACACTCCTGTCCCTGTTATTTCATTAGTTGTCCCCATTACTCATTCGGTTTCCAGGTTCTGTGGATCCCCCTCTTAGGCTAGGGGGGGATCCTTTAGCTGGGGGAGATCCTTTAGCACTTCCTGGATCCCAGCCCTCTCCCTCCTGAAGCCCTCTGGCCTGGAGGGAGAAGGGGGAGAGGGCTGCTGCTCCTGCTGCTCCTGGGGCTGCTGCTAGGCCCTGGACTCTCCCTGCTGCTACTGCTATTGCTGCTCCAGCTGCTCCCCTGGCTGGGCCAGACATCACCCTCCTCTTCTCTGCTACCTGGTTGCTGACCAGCTGCTGGTCCCCCCCACCATAGGGTGCTGCTACTGCTCTAACTACAGCCCCTGGTGTGGGGGGAGCTGCTGGCCTGCTCCCCAGAGGGGGAAGTGAGGGACCCCAGCCCCAGCTGTTGCTGCTGTGGACTCCACCACCACCACCACCTGTGAGGAGTCCTTTCTGCCTGCCTAGCCACCGGACTGCCATCTGGAGTTGCTGGAGCTGTTGCTGCCTTTGCTGCCCGGGAGCTACTGGACCGTAGAGGAGGAAGACTAAGAGGACCTTCTGCTGTTGGGGAAGTGCACAGAGACTCTGCACACCACTATAGAGGGGGCCATGAAGGACTGAGTAACTTTCAAACTGTGCTCATGTGGTGGGGTTTTGACTGTATTTGTGGGGACACGGGGGGTGAGGTGTGGAGCCTGCCCCCCGATCCATCTGTTGTTGTATTCCTCCCTCCCCTAGTGCAGCTAGAGGAGCCGGACTTTCAACCCATGTCGGTGACTGACCCCAGCCCTTGATTGCCCCCTGTCCAGCCCACCCCTTTTGGCACCCTCCTCCTCTGCCTGCAGCCTAGCGGGGAGGAGTGGTTGACCTGCTTCCCCTTTCCCCTCCTCTTTCTGGTGTCTCCCCCTCCCTCCCTGCTCATTATGGCGGGGGACAAGGCGGGTGGACCCCTCCAGAAGACCCCGCCGCCCCTCCCCCACCTGCTTCCCCATTGCCCCCCCCCAAGCCTCTACCTCCGCTGCCACAGCCAAACCATCTTCTACTGCCCCCGCTGGGGTACCAGCAGCGGTGAACACCAGGATGACCTCCGCTGCTGCCACGTCCCTCGTCCCTTCCAACTCTGGGGAAGCCCCCCAGCCGGCGGGAAGGGCCAGAGTAAAAAGAAGGGTAAGGGTCCCGCTAAAAGGACCAAGCCCTCCATGGCAGAGGCTGCCCCCACTGCCACGGCCCCACCAACGGCCATGGGGTCCCTCCCCGCTCTTCCCTCCACCAGGTCTGCGGGTGCCCCTCCCCCGGCCCCCAGGGCGGACACCCAGGTGGCTGCAGCCCCCCCCCCGCCTGCCACTACATCATCTCTCCCAGCCACTGCCTCTGCTACCATCTATAGCGGCCGGGGCCCCTTCCCCACCTTGACCAGGAAGCATGGCATCCGTTGCCTCCTGGTGCCCACCTCACCCCATGTGGAATTCTACGTGCGGGCGTTGGCGAGGGTGGTGGGGCCCACGGCCATTGTGGCAGCCTCCAAAATGTATGGAAGGTGATCTTCCCTCCATTTACGAGGAGATCGAGGCCCCGGGTCTGACCCCGGTTACCCAAGGGGAGGACGACGCTCTGCCAGCAGGCCTCAATCTACGCGACCTCACCCCGGCCGCCCTTTCCCTATGCTCCCTCCCCTTGACAGTTGCTTCTGCTCCTGCCTCCAAGGAGCCCCTGGACTCTTCCACCAACCCGGCCGCAGATGGCACCCTGCTGACGGCCACCTATACTCTACCCTGGTCCCGAGGCCCACCGGGGATATCAGTTTGTGGCTCCTTCACAGGGCCGTGAGCACGGGCATGTACTTGGCGTGGTTCCCCCTATCCCAGACACCTGCCCCTTTTGAGGCGTCAGGGAAACTCTAGCACACATTTACTTAGAGTGTGCCAGGTTGCAGCCCCTGTTCCAGCTCCTCTTAGACATTTTGTTAAGGTTTTGGTTGCACTTTTCCCCTCACCTTCTTATTTATGCACTCCCTATCCGTGGCCCCACAAAGTCATGGGACCTCCTGGTCAACCTCCTCCTGGCCCTAGCTAAAATGGCCATCTATAAAACCAGGGTGAGGAGGTTGGCCGATGGAGTCTCCTGTGAGTGTGGGGCCTATTTCTGATCCTCTGTCCATTCACGTATCCGGGCAGAGTTCCTCTGGGCAGCGTCCACTGTTTCCGTTGACGCCTTTGAGGAGCAGTGGGCACTGTCCAGGGTTCTCTGCTTGGTATCCCCATCTGGTTCCCTTAGTTTGACCCTCTGACCATGCTCCTGTCTGTTATTTCATTAGAGTGCCCCGTACTCATTTGGTTTCTAGGTCCTGTGGATCCCCCTCTTAGGCTGGGGGGGGATACTTTAGCACTTCCCAGATCCCAGTAGGATCACTCTCCTGTAGCCATCTGGCGTGACCCGGTCACAGTATACTCTGAGGGACGACTAGCTGATTTCATTTGCAGCATTATGTGAATGCTGCAGAGAGAAGCTGTGCTTATGTTGATAAGTTTGAGCTGGTCAGCTGGAGGGAGAATAATATGCAAGAACAGCAAGCAAAAGTCAAAGCCAGAGATGGCCATTTGGCAACCAATTTCCTTAAGACTGACATGTAAGAAAGAAAGCAAAGTAGGAGGAAGAATCTGTATCGAGAGAGTTGTGGGGGCGGGGGACATTTATTACGCTACAAACATGGCTCAAACAGGTCTGTGTCAAGGGGTGGGGAACAGTAGTCTTTCCTGAATGAGTTTTGTCTGCTCTTGTTTGTTGGGTTCTAACACTCCTTGTGGAACTTTTGATATTGATCTATAGTATGGACCTCTGCATCTCATGGCTGGGAAAAATTTGAAAGGGGACACTGGGTACGCTAAAAATGATGTACATCATTCCCTCTTCTCCCAAACAAGCGTTTGTTAGACTTGTGCTCAAGAAATCATCACTTTGTTCTAACAATCTTGTCAATTATAACCGGGTTTCTAGATTTCATTTTTGAAAGAGATTATTGGGAAGGCCATTGCAAAGCAGCTTTGCTATTAATTGAAGTTCTCAGATTTTGCTGAATCTTTTCGATCTGATAGTTCATTGTGGAATATCCTCCAACAGGTTGCAAGTTGTATTTTAAGCCATCAATTTATTTGCTAAATAGCTTCAGAACAATTGTGATTACTATAAATGTATTAGTTCCAATGTACTTGACACACATTTGTGAGTTTTCTATTACTGTATAGATTGTGAAAAACTTATAGATTCTGAAAAAATTTGCAACAAGTATTGAACACTTAAAATTTTGGCTGTGTTGGTTAGCTGTGATAAGTCATGTGGTTTAGTATAGGTTCCCTGATTGGATATGAATAACTGTTATGATCAGGCAGAGGGTTTGAAGATGTCATTGGTGTATGAATCTCTTAGCATGAGGTAGCAGCATAGGGAGAAGGATCAAATAAACAAGACTGGGGGATATTTAAGATGGTGTTAGACATTTTCCTCTTGGTATCACTTAGGTTTTGCTCAAAACATCATTCCTAGGAAAAAATAGGCTTTTGTAAGATTTATTGGCTGGGTACAGAATTTAAATTTAATTTTCTCTCATCATATTCATAATGTTGCCAACCCCAGCCATTCAAAAATCATGAGTTGGGTCCCACAAGATCATGACATTGACTTTAAAACTGTGACAGTTTTAAAATATGATATGTTGTGGGTTCTTTTTATTTGCCTTTTAGGTTTGGAGGATTTGGACTTCATGCTTTGAAGCTCTTCTCTGCAGCCAGAAGGGCAAGAAACTTTTTTTAAAAAATTACAGCTGGATTCTCACTAATCATGACTCCAGGAGCAGGGGCATTTAGAAAAACACCTGCTATCACAAGACTCGTGAACCTTCTGCACTGGTTGTGTCAATTTCCTATGTAAGTACTTGAGCATGCAAGCTTAATATTTGCTAGGTGAGCCTTTATGCAAGTGAAACTTGATCAGTTTCATGTTAATGAAAAACAGAAACATAAAGGTGTGATTGGAGCAAATACTTGTGGCCTTATACTTTTGTGGCAGAATCTGGCTCCAGACTTTACAGACTTTACGTGAAACTCTGGCACACAAGAAAAAAAAAGAATGGTACTACGGCTTTAGTGGCCTTCAGTACAAGCCAGACACGAACCTCAGCTGTATTCTCAGCTGGGAATCATCTATTCTTCTGTGTTGATACTTTTATCAGACAGGAGGTCATTGTGGTAATTAAAGCTGAGAAATATATAAACATGGGAAAGTATTTAATACATTTAATGCTTTATCTTTTGCAGACATTGTACTGATAGGATACAAATGTCCCTAACAAGACATTGAAAACAATGGGAACATTTTGTATTGTAACCTTGTCAATTGCTTAGCTACTACTTGTTTTGATGAGAAGCTAGTTTCAGAAAGATGTCGGGACAAGTCAGAAATATTTCTGTAGTAACACAGGAAAAGTCATCACCGTTATTTCAGAGATGAAAGTATATGCCTCCCCCAAATCATTTCAGCTCATTCTGTTTTGACTTCATAAAAGTAGGATTGTGGTATTTTGGATGGCATGAGATTTACTCTGTTATGTGCTGGGTATATAGTTGTAAATCCAGGCTAACTTCACTGAAGTCAATAGATTTACTCTGGATTTACACTGGTATAACTAAAAAAAGAATTTCGTCCTTTGCCTTTGTCATTGCCCCATATTCTATCAATTGATCTATTATAGGTGCTGGAAATGCCATGCTGTTGACTAATATTCCCTTTTGTAGACAGGTACATATGTAAGGCAGTACTTCTACTAAAATGTATATTAGTCTGCTTGTTGGAAGTTTGTGGGGAGTGTTTTTAGTGTAATAAGTATAGACTGAAAAAGGCTCAACAAGTTTTTTTCTTTCTACTGTTCATTATAACCTGTTCTATGTATCTCTTCTTTTGTCTTTGGCTAAATGTGCCCATTTGATACAAAATGATAAGATGAATATCCTAGTATGAATTAAATATAGCATTAATAAAAATAAATTCTAATCTGAGGAACAATTTGCTGCAGTGCATACATTCATAGGTGCTGGAACTAGGGATGCAGGGGGTCCTGCAGCACCCCCTGACTTGAAGTGGTTTCCATTATATACAGGGTTCACAGTTTGGTTTCATGGCTCTCAGCACCCATACTATAAAAGTTGTTCCAGCACCCCTGCATAAATTGATATTTTACGAAGAAAAAAAGGGAAGCAAGAGCAAAACACATGATCCTTAACTTTTTTTTTTTTTTTTAGCATTGCCAGAGCAACATCTGAAAAGCATCTTAGCTTCCTTTTTCTAGAAACCACACACCCATCCCATTAGCAAAATGAAGTCTGGGAACATCCAAAAACACATGTCCACATGATAGTCTTTTTGACAAGAGGGAATGAGACAAAAGCAAGTTGAATGAAAACAAAATGTTCTTTGGATTGCTTGACAGAAGTTCGTTTTGTTGATTTCATCACTATTACATTTGCCAAGCTCAAGGCAACATGCTTGTTATAGCTGCTAAGTTCACAAACTGAATGAAGATTTACTTTGTGATCCCACACATTGATTAAATACACATACGTGTATGTTATATCTGCCTGAATATCAAAGATATCTTACTTTGTATGTTGATTATATCTTTATTATCTGACCAACACCCATATTTTTTGCATAATCAGGCAGTTTATTAATCAGGCCAGCACATGTCACCTTTCTCCACTACTTGTCTGTTATGAATAAAACTAGATAGAAGAAGATGGCTCTCTTCTCTGCAACTGACTTCCTTATGTATATCATCCAGTAGACCTTCAGTGTGCTCCAGAGCTGAGGGAATCTGGAGTACAGAGTAGTGGACAGTACAGAGTAGTGGACAGTACAAACCTGGGGACCATCACCAAGCATTTCGGTTAATGAGAATTGTACTGTACTGGTTTGCTAGGGCTGGCCAGAAAACAAGAATTAAATTTTGTAAAAAATTTCAAGGTTTTGACATTTGTATTTGTATAAGGGGGAGAGGGGAACCAGTCACAAACTGTGCTTCTGATCCCCATGCTGGTTATCAAGAAGCTAAAAAAGAAACCACACAGCCCCCTTTACTGCATTCGATTTCTCTGACTCCCAATCAGCACATAGGTTCAGTAGTTATTTAAAAAACTCTGCTCACTATGCAAAATGTTCTTGTGACCCCAAATAGCCAGCACATTACCAGGTCTATATTAGTTTGGATCTTACCCAAAATACTACACTGCTTGCCAATTTTTAGTGTCTAATACTAAAGGAATATTATAAAGTAAAAAGAAAGAATAATAAGAGAGTTGTTAAATTGTAAAGCATCAGATACATACAGAGACTTCAAAGTCCATCTATCAGGTTCTTAGCAGTATTGATGAGTTTGCTGGCTTTAAAGTCCCTCTGGAACACATCCACAGCTAGGATAGAACATTCAGTCCTTTATTCAGAGCTTTATTTGTAGATAAGTTACTCCAAAGGCAAGAAGCAGGAATGAAAATAAAATAGAAATGATGCAGCTATGTTTTATATTCCTTTTGCTATGTGACTTGTACTTCCTGTGTCCCAAACGTAAGCTTCCCAGCACATGTCATGGAAAAGCCTTGGAGTTCCCTATCCACTGGCCTGCCCCTACACGCCTTGCTGACTCCTTTCAATGGGTTCTTTGTACAGCTAATGACCCTTGATGGGCCACTGAACAAACTAGGCAGTCCTGATGCCAATCTGTCTGGGGGTGTCACCCAGAAACACAGCACAAGCTTTGAAATTCAGATATGCCATACATATCTATAACTCACAATACAAAGGTGATACAAACATATAAACAAGATCATCATACTTGGCAAATTATAACATTTTCACTGACATATGCACTTTACATGGCATATCTGTTCAGATTCATTGCAATTTTATAATATTGGTGTCAGTAATATCAAAAAAGTGTTCCACATATTCCATACAGCATCACACACATCAGAGCACTCTACCGAATATATGCAAGCCTAGTGGCTTGAAGCTACAGTGAGCAGGGAGCTTGCTGTTACCATCTATTGGTGAACAGGGGAAAGTGGACAGAAGCTCCATAGGGAAGGAGCTGTTTACTGCCTATTGGTGGACAGGAGAAAATATGTCTACAGAGAAAGTTCACTTGCATACACTTTCTACCCAGAACTCCTGCAGTGACACTTTTGGGACTTAATAGAACTATACACCAATTCTAAATTGGTTGGGTAGTGGGACTGAACTGAGAGAGATGTTCCTACCTTGTGGTAACAAGTACATCCCTGATGGCAAGAACTCTGCTGAAGTGTCCTGTATGCTATTGATCCCCTTCCACTGAAGATTTTTCAAATTGACACTGCACAGGTAGCTTTGCAGCAAGAAGTAGCAGAGCAGTAATGCTGAGTGAACTCTGGTGAGACCCTCCACTTCTACCCAGCGTCAATAAAGCTGAAATCACTGTAGCTGGGTGAGTTGGTGGAGTCTCAGGACAGGCTCAAGTAGCACTTCGAAAGGACTGGATACAAGCCTGCCTTAGTACACCTGAGCACTTTGGACTATGCTACCCACTGACACCAAACTGAGAATGGGGTTTAGTAGATGGGGAAGGGGGAAGTGACGTGGTCAAGGGACATTGGCTTAGCAGACACTGGCAAGTGGGGAACTGCGGCCTAAGTTACCATGAGGGTGAGTGTTTTATTTATTATTCATTTATATATTTTGTTGTTGTATTTTACCAAGTTAATGCTGTGTCAGAGTCTTTCCTTGTTTCATATGCCTGCAAGTGGGGAAGTATTTCCTGTTAAGGGCACCCAAGGAAGGTGTTTAGTTTTTCTCAGGTTTCTGACCCAGTGGCTTTTGTTAGTTTTAACAGGAACACCTAGACATTTGAACCCAGATCTTGTTGCTGCCAAAAACACTTAACAGAAGAGTTACATATATGTAATAAAACTTCCCTGAAAAAGTCATTAATCATGTCCTCTTTACACCAATCCTAAATTTCTTTTTGATTTTCATGCTTCTTTGACCTGACCAATCATCCATTTCATTTTGTGGCTTTTTTTTTCTTGGGTTTCCATGACATTATAATTTCTTGATGCTTTTCAACCTTGGTGTCTGCTCCTTCAGTGGATTTTCGTCCACTCTCTGGTGCTCGTCCCTAGGGGTTTGTTGTTAGTTGCATGTGGATATGGATGGGCAAAAAAATGGAACTAATGATTCAAATGCCTTTCAGTTTCTGGGGTGTTGTTTTTCAGTTCCTGGACCTGCATTTGCCACTAGGATTTTGATTCCAGGTTGAATCTAAAACTGGAAGTGGCCTATTTTACAATTGGGATGGCAGAAATCTCACAAGAACAGGTACATTTCTGAGGTTTTCACTATTCAAGATGTCAAAGATTTTGTGATCTCTCAATTTCTACATTTTGGGGATACAGTTTTGCAAGATTTTGGCACTCTTAGACCTACAGCCTAACTTCAACAACTTCTCAAATCATAACTGTACCTCTTTAAGAAATAATTTCCATTGAAGAACCAACACAATCAACCAGCCCCCACCTAACAACTAAAAACCCTACCAAAACATGACACTACTATAACAACATTGGGGTTAATTAAAGAACAAACCAGTGAATGAGAAAGGAATAAAACTTGAATAAAATAAACTGGAGAGCATCTCTGATGAACTGCTGCACACAGCCCTGTGGTGTTCCTAACCCCCATCTCCAGGGCACACCTCCATATTCCCACACTCACAATCCCTTATGAGGGAGCATCTCCAAGTCACAGTCTTTCATAAACATATCTCTATATCCTCCCTCTTAAAGAAAAAACAAAGTAACTCTTGTATACATATATGTAAACTATCTAATAATACATACATTAAATTCTCAACCCATCTAGTACATATCCATAAACCCAATGTGTCAACTACCTAGAGAGGAGAGGTTACCAGCCCATTACTCTCGAGTGAGTCTTTACCAAAAACTTTCCTTAAATACCCCTTCTCCAGGCAAATTAGTAAATCTCTGAGTCTTTCAAGGCATTTAATCTCCTGCTCTGATCTTCTCAGTATCAGTTGTTCTCCTAAAAAGAACAGGAATACTTGTAGCACCTTACGGACTAACAAATTTATTAGAGCATAAGCTTTCGTGAGCTACAGCTCACTTCATCGGATGCTGTAGCTCATGAAAGCTTATGCTCTAATAAATTTGTTAGTCTGTAAGGTGCCACAAGTCCTCCTGTTCTTTTTACGGATACAGACTAACACGGCTGCTACTCTGAAACCAGTTGTTCTCTTGTTCCTTGACAGTTTCTCATTTGTGTATTGATGATAAAGGGTCAGTAAGATGGGAAATGCCAGAATCCACCTCAGATGTCAGTGTGTTGGAACATCCTGGGATTACCCGTAGATCCCTTTGATTATGTGACGATGTGTCCCATGTCTGGACTACATAAGACCTTGCATGCAGCTGTTCTTTAATAGTACCTCTTTGGCCCCAAGTATTAGAGGTGTGATTCCTCAGGCAACGCTATCCTCTCGGTTAAAAGATGGGAGATCACAGGCCTTTTTGTCAAAATAATATTTTCTTTCATCTTCCATATGATTTGATTGTTATGAGATTTCATCAGTTTATCAGTAATTGTCAAATTAGATTTGATCCTTCTTCCCATTAACAACTGATCTGAAGAAAAGTCTTTCTCCAGAGGTGTGCTTCAGTTAACCAATAAAGCTTTATAGAAATCCCTCTGCCGCCCCCACCCCCCCACCCGCCGCCCAGAAAAGTCTTTTTCATAAGGGTCTCTACTATCTGTATAGAACTTTCCACAAATTCATTTGATTGGAGATAATTTGGATTTTATGCTTTGTGATGAAAATCCGAATCTCTGGCAAACTGCCTAAAATCTGCATTGGAAAATTTGAGCCCATTATCACTAAAGACTTCATCTGGAATTCCATGTCTGGAGAAGATACCTTTTGTGCCGGCTATCACCGATTTACTATTAATACTGTGCAGCGTGCAAATGTCGGGATACAGCGAATAATAATCTGTGACTATTGAATAATCCTTTGATTGCCAGATGCCTAAATCAGTGCCTACTTTCACATATTGCCTTTGTGGAAAAGGATGAGGTCTCAGTGGCTCTGCCTATTGGCATGGCTTGTATTTCAAGCACGAAAAGAAGTTTCCTGCCACATTAGCGATGTCATGATTGATCCATGGCCAATACAGCACTTCTCGTGCTTGTTGTTTGTACTTCTTAATTCCTAAATGACCCTAATGGATCTTTTGTAGCATTTCTTTTCAGCGGCTCATTGGAATTACAATCTTACTGTCCTTGAAAATTACCCCATCTATTACAGTAAGTTCATGTCTAGTTCCAATAATGTCTTATATTCAGACAGCAACAGCTTATTTCTTTAGGGCACCCTTTAATTATCACTTCTTTAAGGATTCCCAAGGATTCATCTTTCTCCATTCCCTCTTTTATTTGTTTCAGTTTCCTGTTAGTTATGGGAATTGACTTTACAATCAGATCTACATAGCCTTGCATCTCTATCTCTAAAATCTTCTCTGATTTTGTGGGAGCCACTGCTCTGGAAAGTGCATCTGCAGTGAACATGAATTTACCACGCTTCTAGGTCACAATCAAATCATACATTTGCAGGGCTTTATCATCATTCTTTGAATCCTTAAGATACAGTCATTTAGAGGTTTGTTAAATACTGCTACCAGGGGCTTGTAATCTGTTTCAGCTTCCACTGCCTGTCCAAAAATATATTGATTTAATCTCACACAGGCAAACAATATTCCTAAAGCTCCTTTTTGATCTGTCTGTGTTTGGTTTCTGCCTCAGTCAGTGATTTGGCTGCATATGCCACTGATTGCCAACAATCCTCATGCTTCTGTAAAATCACTGCACCTAACCCATCTGCTGAGATTTTAATAGTGCATAAAACTGCAACACTGGTTCTTGTATCAGTTGTTGTTTTCTCCTGTTCTGCACCTCAAAACCATTCATTTGTATTCTCTAGGAGTTTTCTCAAAAGTTGCTTCTTTGGTAGATAGATTGGGTATGAATTTTCCAAGATAATTAACCATTCCCAGGAACTGTTGGACATCTTTCTTTGACTGGGGACCTGGCGTCATTTCAATGGCTGAAATCTTCCTCTTATCAGGTTTTACACCTTCGTTGGAAATAATGTCCCCAGCAAAAGCCAGTTCTATAACCCTTAAAACACATTTCTTCCTGTTTAGTTTGAGGATTGTAGCTCTACTGGCATCAAGGGCTACCCAAAGTCTACAATCATGCTCCTCTTTTGTTGAGCCGCAGATGATGATGATGTCATCCATTGAGTTGTCAACACCATTAATATGTTCACAGATCATATGTATGGTTTAGTAGTATACTTCTGGTGCTGAAGATATGCCAAAGGATAAGCATAAGAATCTGTATCTTCCAAATGGGGTATTAAATGTACATCATTTTGAGCTTTTTTTCACTTAACTTTAACTGCCAAAAACCCGGAGATACATCCAATTTACTGAAATATTGAACATTTTCAAATTAAGACATAATCTCTTCTCCAGTTGATAGTTTGAAATGTTCTCTTGTTGAGAGAGGCCTTGTTGAGACCTCTGGGACCTAAACATATGTGTAGCTAGCTGTTACTTTTCTCCACAATGACTAGGGATCTCAACTATTCTGTTGGCTCCCCATTTTCTTGTATGACTTGCATTGCTTCCATCCTTGCATGCTCAGCCTTGAGTTTTCCCCAGAGTGCAAATGGCACCTTTTTACATGGATGGATAACTGGAGGCACCTGCTTATTTATCTAAATTGTATGTTCACCCTGAAAGCAACCCAACCCTTGAAACAAGTCATGATATTCTTGAAAGAATGCCTCATAGCCAGGTTCAGTATGATCTTATAGTGAGAGCACTCCTTTTAACCGTTTGAGTTTCTCACATGCAGCCAGGCCTAAAATTGGTGTCAGCTTTTTTGGCACTACAGTGAATGGGAGTCTGTACATGGTGTTTTTATGGTTGATGTTAGCAAATCACCTCCTGAGCTCCTGTGTCCAGTTTCAGTGGAATAATTGCTCCATTCACTGTCATAGGCAGTATCCAGTCCCTCTCATCAGGCTTTCTAGATCCCAGTAGGTCTTTGAAAAACTCCTCAACCAGATTGTCTAACTAAATGAACTTGACTTTTCTGCATTTGGGATCAGCAGCATTTTGCAAAATGATTATTTTCCCCACATTTATGACACTTTCCGAAATGCAACATTCTGTTTGGGGCCATGCTGTGGTACACATTTTTCACATGACTGTCCATAACCCAGTCTTCCCCCTAGCAGTAGTTCTCATAGCAAGTGGTTCCAGTCTTTGATTTGACCTATTTTGGCTATATTCTTTTGTACTTCTGGTGAATTCAGTTCTTTGGCTTGTGCTTTCACAATTTCTGCTGTGCTGCATTTTTGGAGAGCTTTTTCTAAAGTTAAGTCTCCTTCACGGAGCAGTTTCTCTGTTAACACATTGTCTTTAATGCCACTAATGATTCTATCTCTGACCAGAGAGACTCTGTCAGCTCACCAAAGACACAGATTTTATTGAGTTTCCCTAATTCTGTGACTCATTGCTCTATGGTGACATACATTTTTGCATGCATGTAAAAAAATTGTCTCTCAAAGGTTGCATTCCTTTTTGGCATGCAATGTTCCTCAAATTTAGTCAGTGTTTTACTTAACTTCATGCTTTCACCTTCTTCAATCTTAATGTTATTATAAATATCCAATTCTTCCTCCCCAACAACATGCAAAAAATTGATGATTTCACTTCATCATTTTTCTCCTCTGCCTCTATGGCTGCTAAATATAATTCAAATATATGATTTTTTTCCAGTTCTATGCAACATTGCCTGACAATTGCAGACTGGATGGAAGTTGAAACACATCCATTTTTGGCTTTTTTACCCTTCTTAAGCTAGTCAAGCTACTATTGTGCTCACCAAATACATGCAAAAGCCTCTATGCCTGGTGCTCCATGTGCTTCTCTGGTGCCTCCCATTTGTCTCTGCTTTCAGTTGCAAACACATGAGTTTACTTCAAAATGATGGCAGTTTCCTTCTGATTCAACACTTCTGACACCATGTAACCATTTTGGGTTCATTAAATAACAAACTAGTGAATGAGAAGGGAATAAAACTTTAATAAAACAAACTGGAGAGTGTCTCTGGTGAACTGCTGTACACAGCCATGTAGTGTTCCCAATACCCACCTACAGGGCACATCTCCAAATTCCCACACTCACAGCACAGTCCCTTATGAGGGAGCATCTTCAAATCACAATCTTTCATAAACATATCTCCACAATTATCCTGCACACACAGTTCTTTCCCTTGAGCAGAGAATGAAACATATGTGACAGATGTTTGTCATGTTACTTAATGCACTACTGAAAGATGTTCATATAATGTTATGAGAGAAGTGGAAGAACGTATGTATAATAAAATAGAACCTGACCATAATCTAATCTGGAATGGGATTCAGATACCTCACATGTGGATAAGACGTTCAGCTTTAAACAAAAAAAAGTGCGTATTTTTTTTCAGTTTTAACCCTGGCATATATGCATTTTTCCCCCGTAAATCTCACTGCAAAGTTACATTAAGTTGTCTTAGCTTCCAGACTGAAAGAAATCTAACTTTGACATTCACTGTCACTCTTGTAGTGTGAACCTATTCAATATTCCACCTTTTAGGAGTGGTTTCCAGATGTCCGCACTGAGAGACTCAGCACTGTAAAATGTGGTCTATCAAAATATTGCAAAGATAACAAAAAATTGAGGTTTGAATCCAATCCTTCATTTGTAATAACCAAATGTTTGCAAAAACTTCATTAGCAGTTGTCAAATAAGTGCATTTATCTCTATTTTACTATTCAATAAGTTAATTTTACTGAGTACTTAAAGTGTAAGCAAACAGTATTTGACAAATGATTAAGCTGGTCAAGTACTGCAGAAAAAAATATTTGAAAGTGTATAATTGCAAATTTTAGTGTTAATGAAGAAAAGGAGATTTTAAGAACTAGATAAAGTCTGAGAACCTATTTCCCCACACTCTCCCCAGAAATGGGAGGTTGATCACACTGATATGCACCAATTAACTTCTCATTATTTCTAGCAATAAATATTAATGAAGATAGCAAATAATAGCCTTTAATCAAGTGTGAACCAAATGTTTAATTTCAATTATTTTGAAACAGGAAAATAGGTAGATATTTGTACGTAATCTTTATAAGAAAAGTAAACAAATGTAGGACCCAAAATCAAAAGAAGTCAGGGCAGGAATGAGGTGTAAGAAAGAATAATCTGTCATTTTGTAAATTTAAATGAGCATATGAAATTACAAATAGAAACAGTTTTTCCATCTTTTGTGCTACCATAAGTCTCTAATCTGTGAAGCATTTAATCACATGTTGAATTCCAATTGAAAACAATGGGACTTACACATATGTTTTAAGTTAAGCATGTGCTTAAGTACTTTGCTGAATCGGGTTGGACTGCTGAATTAGAGCCATATTGCACATTCCAGCAAATGCTTGCTACCAAGCATTGCGATGGTTGTTCACAGTAGTAGATACTCTATTTGGTCAATGGGACAATTCATGTCACACATTGTTGTGCCTGGTAGTAGTAGGTGTTTGCAAAATCAGCCCCAGAGTTTTGTTTTGTTTTTTAAATGATAGGTTTCCTTTAAAGATGGAAAAAAAAGTGTATGAGAGAACTGTAGAAAGTTAAACAAATTGATTTCTGTATAACTATAGTGCTGATTCTTAGCTGTCTATGTATCACTTTATTTATCACATCCCTATAAAATTATTGAAAAATATTTTGTAAAATGTGTTTGATTTTTGTTTTTCAGAAATGCACATTTATTTGGATGGCAGCTATTTAGATTAGCTTGAAAGGCTTAGACCCAGTAAAAAAAATCTTGCAAAATATTTAAATGAAACAGATTATTTTTATAGAACCATTTGTTATGTTTGAAGTTAAGTTACTATATTATGCAGCTTCTTCTCATAGTTTAATTGTTGTGATAATGTTTTAGTCTAAGACATAACGGTTACAAAAAGCATATAAACAGAATCCTACCAACTGACATGATATTCAATTCATTAAATCCTAACCAAGACCAAACATTGCTCTTCCAGCTACTGTAAACTAAACTGTTTACATGTGAAGAAAGAATTGCCTAGTTGGTTAAATTCTGCATTTTATATATCTGGCATACAAGCAGCTTCTTTGTTCCAGATTGCTACCACAATTCCACATTTGCTAAGAATACCAAAAATACCTTAGCTAGGCTAAGGATAATATATAATAAATGAGGAACTGGAAGTATGTACACATATGTA
Organism: Caretta caretta; assembly: GCF_965140235.1. Taxonomy (NCBI): domain Eukaryota; kingdom Metazoa; phylum Chordata; order Testudines; family Cheloniidae; genus Caretta; species Caretta caretta. The sequence goes on from NC_134207.1 coordinate 169,893,393, forward strand.
AAAAACTTAGTTTCCCTTATTTACTGGATCATAAAATAGAGCTCTAAATATACTAATAATAAGTAGTCAGAGACATCGAAAGTTGGATTGAAGTATATTATTATAAGAATAATAAGTGATGAAATGGGACCATTAGCCTTCATCATGAATATTTGGAGAGCATTATTTATTTTTAAACTTTCCACTTGGGTAAAGTTACAATAAAATGTTCGGTTTCAGAGTAGCAGCCGTGTTAGTCTGTATCCAGAAAAAGAACAGGAGTACTTGTGGCACCTTAGAGACTAACAAATTTATTAGCGCATAAGCTTCCGTGGGCTACAGCCCACTTCATCAGATGCATAGAATGGAACATATACTAAGATATATATACATACAGATAAGTTGGAAGTTACCATACAAACTGTGAGAGGCTAATTAGTTAAGATGAACGATTATCAGCAGGAAAAAAAAAACTTTTGTAGTGACAATCAAGATGACCGATTTAGACAGTTGACAAGAAGGTGTGAGGATACTTAACTTAAGGAAATAGATTCAATATGTGTAATGAACCAGCCACTCCCAGTCTCTATTCAAACCCAAGTTAATGGTATCTAGTTTGCATATTAATTCAAGCTCAGCAGTTTCTCGTTGGAGTCTGTTTTTGAAGCTTTTCTGTTGCAAAATTGCCACCCTTAAATCTTTTACTGAGTGGTCAGAGAGGTTGAAGTGTTATCCTCTGGTTTTTGAAAGTTTTGATTCCTTATGTCAGATTTGTGTCCATTTATTCTTTTGCGTAGAGACTGTCCAGTTTGGCCAATGTACATGGCAGAAGAGCATTGCTGGCACTTGATGGCATATATCACACTGGTAGATGTGCAGGTGAATGAGCCCCTGATGGCATGGCTAATGTGATTAGGTCCTATGATGGTGTCACTTGAATAAATATGTGGACAGAGTTGGCATCGGGCTTTGTTGTATGTATCTATATCTATATCTATATATATCTTAGTATATGTTCCATTCTATGCATCTGATGAAGTGGGCTGTAGCCCACAATAGCTTATGCTCTAATAAATTTGTTAGTCTCTAAGGTGCCACAAGTACTCCTGTTCTTTTTAATAAAATGTTCATATACTACATAGTACATTACTTATTAATTATTCACAATAGGGTCAATATTCAAAGAACCTGGCTAAAGATTCTGGTTTGCTGGCTGGGGAGCTCTCCTCCTCTGAGTATGGAAGGAAGCATGACCAAATTTCTAAAAATCCATCCTCCATTCGGCACTTCTCTTCTGTACATTCTTTGTATGAAAGCTTTCTTGGACAGCATTTTTAATGTGTAAATTCTCAGACACTACATTTACCAGGCTTGGAAGCTAACCTTTGTGTCCCTCGCTGATGGAATGTTATATAAGCAGCAAATCTGGAACTACAGCTGTTAAGTGAAAAATCCCTTAAGCCGTGTTGGGTGGAGCAGTTTATCTGTTCATAACATCTTCACCAGCCAAATAAGCCCAACCTGTCCTGTCCTAGACCCTGATCCTGTATTGGGATCTTCTAGTCAGGACTTGTATGCCTGCATGGACTCCTGCTTACTTTGGTAGGACTCCATGCATGGACAAGAGTCCTTGTTAGTGGATCCCAATGTAGGATTGGGGCCCAAAGCTTTGTCCCTTCCTGCTCCAGTTTTTTCTCTTCAGATCGCTTATCTCATGGATGAAAGCAGCCGAGGCTTGAACAATGCAGATGTACAAACAGTGTTCAGGGAACTCCAGCCTGGTCAGGCAGAAGGTGTCGGAGAGGAACCTGATCACAACTGTTTGACTGGAGGACTACTTACAGCCAACGTCCTAAATAGAGACTAAATAGATAAAGGATCAGAACTCTGACAGTCTATGTAAACCTCAAAAACAAGTGTCTGTGTCTTATGGGAGGAAAATCTACAATCAGTGAAACCATAAACAACCTAAAACGTTGGGCTAGAACTATACCTATACAACCTAAGAAGCCATTGAGGATCTTGGGCAAGTTTCAAGCCATGCTGGAGTTTAAAGACAATGTTTAGGTAAACAGATATTGTACAGTCAAAGGCACAAGAGGGTCTCTCAGTTAGAACATGTCCCATGGCTTAGAACTGTCACAGATGGTTCAGCCTGTCATCATGACACCCAACAGTGCAAAGACTTCTGTTACTTGATGCTATGCTTACAAATGAAATTCTCTTTGCAGGACCTGAAAAGTTGAAAGGATTCAATGAAAAGATAAATATAAATGTCACTTTACCTCCAGTATTACAGTCACACAGGAGGATTCTGTTCCATGATTTCAAAGTTAGAAAGTCAGCTGGAATGAGATGAGGTTCTCACAGTTAGTGAAAAGTTTGAAAGTCCTATCCTATTAGTGTCACCAGCCCCCATGATGGATGTTCCCCAAAAAAGTTATCCAGGGAAGAGGTGTTTTTATCCACATAATCTCAGGACATCTGTGACTTTAGTGAGAGTATTGCAGCAATGCTACAGTAAATTGTAACTTGCCCCAAACTCTCAATGTACAATATTTTCTACACACAGATTCATTAGAAAACACAAACACCCTGAATTTTGGGATCTTCAGTGAAGCCAATACTTTTTAAGGAATCCTACACGAAACTCCACATGAAAGACACTTTGAGGAAATCCTGGTGGTCAGGAAACCAGGTGCCAATAATCTGTCAAAACAGAGGTCATATATGAACCCTGCAAGAGACAAAAGCTGCATGCTCAAAACCAAAAAATGTTATCCAAAGAATTCTATCAATCTAGGTTTCCTCAGACAAGTGTGTTTCACCAGTTCCAAATAAGGCTTAGGAATGCAGAGTTTCTGAGGCCTCAGAATATATCAGAAGGCATTCATGGTCTGCCAGGGATGACAGGCTCCTGACACCATTTTAGTCATGAATATATTGGTGGTTTTTCCCCACTAAAAAGAAGTATTCCTTTGATCAAATATAATACTGTTTGTTTATCACAGAAACAGTTATGCCAATAACACATTTTGAACAGCTATTCAACATCACAGAAATACAGTGGTAGTCATACAGTTCAAGGTCAGAAAGGACCACCAGATCACCCTTTCTGACCCCCTGTACACCAAATGCCACCAATACTACCCAGAACCCACACACCTAAATCCTACAATGAAAATGAGTCTTGCATCCCATAGGAGACTGAACTATGATGTGCCACAGGCAGGAAATAGGAGTTAGTGTAAACCAACAGATGACAAATTTAATTTTGAAATAGTTCAGCATGGCTAAGTGTCTAATTCCTTCTTAGATTAAGAAATCAATCGGTCAAAAATACACACTTTGCTTTCATACTGTATATGTTGCTTTTGCTGGGTGACTTCCATTGTTGTATCCTTGAAAGTGCAGTTAAGTAGAGAAGTTTCCTCCATTATTTGTCTTTGGGGAAACCTGTAGACCTTCTCATCAGAAAAAAGAGTCTTCCTCACATATTGTTATATGGATTCTGGATCCACTTAATCAGAAAATACATCAAATATCCTACTTCTGACTCAGCTAGGAATTTCTATGTATATAAATAATGGACCTGAATTTAGTTTCTTAATTTTAAATGGTAAAGACTTAAGTGTTTATTCCATGTGTACCACAAAGGTTTCCAAATAATGATCCCTGCCTCATGAGTACTCATCTTATTGTGACTGATCGGATGGTATCTGGAAGGCTACAGGTACCAACTCTCTGGTCCGTCTCCATCCCTGCCCCCCTTTTATTTGTTCATGATTCCATGAGGAGAAGGTTGACCTTCGTGGCTAGATTGGCCTTCCAATGACTCTGGCTAGGGGTTGGCACAGGGGGCAGCAGCAGGCTCTTACACACAGATGCTCATGGCTCCCTCCATCCTCACAGGAGTTAAAAACGGGAGCCAGTAGCACCAGGAGGCATTTTTGCTTTTTTTTTTTTTTAATAATCTTACATGCTCCTCCCCTAAGGTTGGCTGAGAAGAGACCTTTTACCTTTTGTTACTGTAATATAAGTTTTAGCCCAAATTTTATGTAACAAGAAATTTCACCAGCTTGAGGTCATTCAGACTGATCCTCGCCCATAAGCTCAGTGTGAGACTGATTACCATAATTGGGGTTGGGAAGGTTGGGAAGGTTGGGAAGGACATAGTGCATTGGCCAAGTTGCTGGCCTTGAAGAATTCTACAGTGATCATCTGAGAGAGAAAGTTGAAGGTTAGATGATGTAGAATGGGACACCATTATTGTCGCAGATAGGTTGATGGTAGCCCCAGTGAAAAATGGTATAGAGGTAATTTCTTACTTCCAGATATATTCCCTTTCATGGTGCACTTAGGCTATGAATCTGGCAGAGTTATTTTTTTAATATCCACAATTTGGGAGTCTCTTGAAATAAAAGTTGTTTATCATAGCCACCTTTCCCATAATTTCTGTACAGGAATGCTAAGGATGGTGTGTGCTGGGGTGAACAGAGGGCATCAGGGAGGGCCTATAATGCATAAGTTTGCCTCCCCCTTCCCTGAGGGGAAACAATGCTCAAGCTGTCGCTACCTTGTTATAAAAGAGAGGGGGAAACTGGAAGGCTGTTGTCTGTGAGGGCTCTGGAACTTGCTTCTTATCCTCTCCCCCGCTTTAGTCTGAAATTACCCAACATTTGGTGACCTTCTGGCAAAGCTGAAAAAGGTACCTGGTTGACAGGGTTGTTGGACAGCGCTGAGGAGATACTTCCCACAATGATGAAGGCATGGAAGGGAGTTTTGTGTAGGTGGCTGGCTCGCTGGCTGAGTCCCTGTCTGAAATTAACAAGACAGTAAAATCCCAGCAGGAAAAAAAAATTATGTGGGCAGCTAGAGCCTTATATAAGCATCGTCTCTATTTAAATCTAAATAAATAACATTCCTCCCAGTAGTATTATAATTTGGGAAATGCAGCTAGAGGAACACGTCTCTTTGGTGTCTGGGGCACATGGTAGAGTCATCATTCAATCAAATGTAGAGAGGGGTTAAGAACAAATGTAAAGATACATAAAAATTGTTATATCAAATTGGAACATTGATCCCCCATTATAGGATATCCTGTCTCCAACAGTGGACGGGATGTTTCAGAAGAAGGTGCAAGAATAATGGTCAGGTATTCAGTAACTTATACATAGAGGAAGTTTCTTCCTAACCCCCTGCTGACACATGCAATGTGGAGCTATAGAACTTCCAAATTATATTCGGGGGCAAGATGCCAAATCATAATATCATTTAATGATTAATTCTGCTTATTTAAAACAAGTTAACATCATAATTAATGTCTTCTTCTAATCCTTTCATATGATGTTTCAATAGGGATGGATGAACTGGTTCTGATAAACCCTAAATTTAAACCCAAATTTTAAATTAAGCCTCTTTCCTTCTTTCTTTCAACAATTCTTCACTGCTTGGATTTTATAATGCCCAGAAACAGACCTGCCACAAGAAAGACCACTTCCTAAGACAAAAATGTACTTTGCCTCAAGCCAAAAGGCTTTGGAAATCTTGCAAAAGAGCCAGATCTCATGACTTCTCTTCACCTAGTTTCACACCAAAGAAGTATGGAAGGTTCAGATAAAAATTCCAATTAGTCTGACTAGCTAAACCATTTTGAGGCTGACCCTTCAGATAACTCTTGAAAATAGCCAATGACATATCTATCTTTTTCTGTTCATCATCAACAATATGGATAGGATGATAACTGAGTGATGATCAGTACAAGGAGAAAATGCTGAATTTATTACATCTTTAGCTGGGCGAGTGCATGATGGAAATGAATTTTTAAAATGGGCCTCCACTTGCACAGACTGTTGTTTTATGGATAATTTAAGACTCTTGCCAGTTTGTTTAAGTTCTGTGATCAACTTCATGTCTGGTTGGACTCCAGTAAGCAGTGGGAATCCAAACTGAAAAAACACTGTGAAGTTTTATGGAAAAAATAAATATAAAAGGTGTATGGCGCCACTGAGGCCTTAAAACTGGCATATTCTTGAAAGATTACAAATTATGGATAAAATACCAAGGTTCTGAAGAGGTAAAATCACTAACAATAGTTTTAAACACTGAAAAAGTTCAAGTATTTGGATAAACTGGAAGCAGTACCTCAGGCCTGGAGAATCTTTCTGTTAAGGTTGTCATAATTTGTCATTTGTAATGGTACTTGTGTTTATTGTTCATTTGTATGTTTTCTTAATCAGTCATATGCAACAAAACCTGATTTTATTTTAAACTCCATAGGCCAGATCCTCAGCTGGCGTAAATCAGCATAGCTCCATCGATTTCAGTGGAGTTGTGCTGATTTAGAACAGTTGATTTCTGTCCTTGGGTACTTGCTTGATAAATAATTGCTATGATGATTTTGTTTGTTTGTTTGTTTCCCAATCCAGTGTAGCACAATTTCAGATTTTTAAAAATATTTTACAGATCAAGTGTCTGAAAATGATTTACTAGAGTCATGGTGCTTTAAATTGCCATTGTTCTCTGAAGCAATCATGGGGCCCGGACGTTATCAGAAACAACCTGCATCACTTCTAATTAGACCTGAGCAAATAACTCACAATCAATTTATATGATTAATTTATCCTCTTTTTGAGCCGTAGGCTATCCATGAGCAGACTGTGATATTTGTAAATGTATCTGATGTTCAAATAAATTCAATCAGTTCTTTTACATAAATGTGTTTTTTCTGTGGATTGAAGAACAATTATTTACAATGAATCCACTGATTAGCTCCATTTATATAGTGTTCAGCCATATGTGTCCATGAGCCAGTATTTGACTTTTAGTGAGAGCTTATGAAAGATGGTCATCTTAACTGCTTCATTTTTTTCAGGGAAGGGAGGTAAACTCTTTAAATAAGTATATCACAGTATTTTGCTAAAGTCAATGATCCTGAAGACAGAGGACAAAGTCCTGAGTTCATCATACAGGACCAGTCTGCCACCCTTACTCAGATTGAGTAATACCGGAGTAAAATACCAGTGTAATTAACTGTGGCAAAATCTGGCCCATAATTATCTAGCTGAGAGTATATAATTGCTGTCATTGAGTGCACAATATTTTTTTTCTTCTAGGCAAAAGACTAACCATAAAATGACATATATGAAGTCATATACTAGAAGATTATAGAGGTCCAGGGAGAAGGTGCATCCAATTTATCAAGAAAATCTTTTCTACTTGATCTGCTTCAGGTACAATTGTCTTTATAAGGAGAAAGTAAATCATACACTATTAAATGCTGATGGAATTATTATTTTTAAAACATTTAACTGCTCCCTGTCTATTCATGTGTATTTCTATAAATGATGGCATTAGATAAGTTAGAACGCCAGAGTTAAGCCAAATTTATGTACTTTTCTACTGACCCCAAAATGTCCAAAGCCTCATACATTAAATTAAATTCTTCTCTCTCTCTCACACACACACACACTTTTACTCTGACATGGATCTTTTTTAATTAAATATTTTTGAACTTTGACAGATTTTTAAAATTCACAGTTTTAATAGATAAATAAAACACTGAACATAGCATTTAGTACAGATGTTGCCATTATAACAATATATCTGAATAGCATTACTCTAGATATTTAGGAATCTCCTACCAGCTAGTAAAACTGGCTTTCTGGCTGCTTTGCACTTCTGGGACAGGAGAAAGCATGTGGAATTGTCCAGAATGCAAGCCTGTGTCTGGACTTGTATATCAATATTCAAACATCTGGAGAAAATATGTTTTAAAATATGGTATATAAAAATCAGCTTCTCTTTTACTTACATGCCAAGATCTAATTTCTGGTTCTGTGGCTCTCCTTCTGAAGCTGATATCATTAACACCTGATGTTTGTAGAGCCTTCATTTTTTTAACGGTGAGTTATGTCATCATTTCTTGTAAGGGAAATGCTGAATTCCTGTCTCAGTAATACTGCCACAGCACAGCTGAGGATCTAGCTCTGAGTGTTTGCTTTAGGAGACACTTATCCCCTGCTGAATTAGAGGCGAATTTTCCTCCATGGAATATTTTGAATATTCTTATACTGCAATATCATCTGATGAAATAAAAATTATGTTCTCTTTAGAACATGCTAGAGTTAGCAACAATTAAAATTATTCAGGAAGAATGATATAATCTATTTATTTATCTATTTATCATTTGTAAAACATATCTGATTTTAAAATGTGCTGTATGGTTTGACACACATTTAACCACCAAAACCTGGTGACGAGTTATAACTATTGAATTATGGACACATTTTTATGTAATCAATTTAAAATCTTTGCATAATTACCTTGAGTGATTGCATTATCCGAAACCCTTTTTTGGTTTTTTTTTTGGGGGGGGGAGGGCGGGTTATGAATAATGTGATGCTTCCTTCTTTTTCTTTAGAAATTTTCATAGAAATTTTTTTTAAAAAGTCTGTGTGAGGGGCATAGAAATTACATCAATTAGTTTAAATGCAACCTATTTGCTCATTAACCATCAGCATTTATTGCAGTAGTTGAGGCAAAACAGATTGTGGTTGGGAAACTAGAGATCTGTCACGTCTCTACAATAATTATCTAGTTATCTTACATCTGAGGTGTTCTTGAATCCAGCCTCAAACTCTTACATGAGCACATGGACACACCCATCTTATTATGGCACTAAAAGTGTTTGGCAAAGTAAGATGTGTATCATAAGACACACAAGATGAATATCTTTCCCTCAAAAATGTACCTGCCCTAGATGCCTAGTTAATTTGTTGAAAGGCTCAACTAAACCTTAATTAGTTACTTAGGGAGTGTACAAATTTCACTGGCAAGTGAAGCATGCAGCGTTGCATGGCATGAAGATGAAGAATGGTAAAACAGGTGATGCTAATACATTTTTCCATTTCCCAATACATTTCCCAAATATAATTGAGGATTTAACAGACAGCCCTCATTATGAATTGTTTCCTCTCATTCTGATGCTACAACTCACCTGTATTTTGAGCTTTCAAACTGGACTCCAGAATAAGACCTCAGAGTTGGTCCAAGAGAATACTTTCATTAAGCTGGTGTGAATGCAATGGAGTGGGAGGGCCTGGGTCCCCCTAAACCCCTGCCTTAGGATGAGACACTTCAGCCACAGAAGCACAGGTCAGGAAGACAAGTACTCCAACCACTAGGCTGACTGGCCCTCCAAGCCCCTGTTACACCACCAGAGAAGGAAAACTAACTCCAAACCAGTATCAATATGCAAGTAGAGTGGTCAAGATTTTCAAAATTTGCTAATAATTTGCGGGGCCCAATTTGATACATCTTCAAGGGGCCTGATTTTCAGAGAGCAAGTGCACAGCTCTTTCAATGGGATTTGAGCACTTAAATATTCTTTGTGCCTTCTTTGTGTTCTTACACTAAGTGCAACAACCAGGCTGCATCTGTATCACCTTTTAGAGAATTACAGAAGACACGGTTGTTGAATTTATTTCTCAAATGTAGTCTATTCTTCCAAGCACTGTTTGTGAATCAGTTCTTGGTAACCATTTTAAATTCTCTGAAAACATGCTGGTAATAACTCTAAGCAGAATAAAACAAGATGACTATCTTTGACAAGGAAAAATCACTTGGGAAAAAAAGGACCCTAGGATTGACTTGTATTATTTTGTGTTCCACTATAAGCCCTAGATTCTTTCCTGTGCTACTCATTCCTAGAGAGTCATTTCCCATTTTGTATTTGTGCACTTGATTTTCCTTCCTAAAAGTAGTACTTTGCACTTATCCTTATTAAATTTCATCTTATCTGACCATTTTTCCAGTTTGTCAAGATCATTTTGAATTCTAATACTGTCCTCCAAAGTGCTTGCAACCCCTCCTAGCTTAAACGCATCGGCTGACTTTATAAGTGTACTCTGTATACCATTATACAAATAATTTATGAAGATATTGAATAGAACTGGATCTGCACTTGATATGCCCTCCCAACTTGACTGTGAACTATTGATTACTCTCTGAGCACTGTTTTACAATCAGTTGGTGCACCCACCTTATAATAGGTTTGCCTAGACTATATTTCCCTAGTTTATTTATGAGAAGGTCACATGAGACCAAAAGTCTTACTAAAGTCAAGTTAAATCACATCTACTGTTTCTCCCCATCCATAAGGCTTGTTAGCCTGCCAAAGAAGGAATTAACTTAGTCTGACATTATTTGTTCTTGACAAATCCATGTTGACTGTTACTTATCACCTTATTATTTTCTAGATGTTTGCGTGATTATTTGCTCCATTATCTTTCCAGGTACTGAAGTTAACTTGACTGGTGTATAGTTATCCTTATTCCCCTTGTTATAGATAGGTACTATATTTGCTCGTTTCCAGTCCTTTGGGATCTCTCTGGTCGTCCACAAATTCTCAAAAATAATTGTTAATGGCTTAAAGATTTTTTCAGCTAGTTCCTTAAGTATTCTAGTATGTATTTTGTCAGGCCCTGCTCACTTGAAGACATCAAATTTGTCTAAGTAATTATCAACTTCTTCTTTCCCTATTTTAGCCTCAGATCCTACCCCATTTATAGAGATGTTCACTGTGTTAGTTGTCAGATCACTGCTAACCTTTTCAGTGAAAACTGAAATAATATGTGTTTCCAAGTCAAAGTTGTCTCAGATAAACTAAGTCATGCTGACCTGGAACTGTTGGAGATTTTGTTTTATATGAGCATAATCTGTTCTTGACAGTTATTGCTAATCTGTTAGCCACAAATATGCTCTTCTTCATAAGGAAATATATTTATTCTTTTGTTCTACATCTTCTGTCTTAAACACACACATGTACAATGCAAGAAAAATCAAACTCTGTTTATCCTCCAAGGTCTCCAGTGGAAATCTTTCAGTATTCAATATACAATTTAGGATAATATTGCAAAAGTATGCCTGTTTTTATTTTCTTTAATATTTCTTTCTCATTTCCAGTGCTATAGAGCAATAAGGAGAGTTAAGAGACCCTGGCATGAGTAGTTACATTTGTTTGGCTTTTGAAGTTGATTTCCTCATTTTATTATATATGATGTAATAGGTATATTGGTGTATTCTTCTTTTCCTGGGACCTGAGCACTTGTATTGAGAGGAAATTACTCTCTTCCCCTAAAGCAGTGGTCTCCAAACTGGGGTGTGTGCACCCCAGGGGGTGCGCGAAATGATCCCAGGGGTGCATGGCAACAGTGCCACTGGACGGCACTCCATTTTTTTCTTCGGCATATCCACAGCTGATGTTCCCCTCCGGCGGCCCACCTGTGGTAAGTCTTCCATTCTTCCTTCGGCGGCGTGCCTGTAGTAGGTCTTCCAGTCTTCTTCTGTCGGCAGCAGGCCTGCGGCAGGTCTTCCGGTCTTCTTCCGTCGGTGGCGCGTCTACGGCAGGTCACCCTGGGGGTGCACGAGCCAAAAAGTTTGGAGACCACTGATCTAAAGTATAGTATAGTGGTCATTGTTTCATCAGTGAAGAGTGTGTAGTGGCACCAAAAACCAGGGATGTGAAAGGAACAACTTTGGGCCATTGGCTATGGCAGTATCAGGATAATCCTCATCGGTAGACTATAATAAAATAGTTCCCCCCCCGAGACTGTGAAAATGCGGGGGAGGAGAAAACTCCCTTACATAAAATACTTCTGAGTCTCTTTTGAATTGTGCTTCTTTTCAAGGCCAAAAAAATACACTTCCCGCTGCCCCCACCCTCAGCTTTTATTTTTATGCCTAAATACACAGTTTTCAAACTATCTAGATGTACATTGTGTTAGTTTTCTAAGGGCTGCTCTCCACTATGGGGAAGACCCACTAAATTGATTGCAGAGCACTCTCTGGTCGAGCCCGGTATTCCAGCTCTCCGATAACAGTAAGGGAAGTCGACTGGAGAGTGTCTGCCATCGATTCAGTGCTGTAAAGACATGTAGCTGGAATAGCGTAACATAGTATGTAACATAGTAGCGTAACATTATCCCTATAATGAAGTCAAGCCCTGAGAAAACCAAATAACCAAGACACTAATCCTGGCTGTACAGGAGGTGATGCAAAGGAGCAGTATGAAAGTACATATAGCACAAATGCCTAGCAAAGCCCTTGGGCTATGAAGCAGATCCTTCACTACGTATTTGAAAACTGTCATCTGCCAAACTTAATTTAGCTTTTCATCACTTTTGTTGATCTGTTTCTGTGTTAACATTCAAATTACACAAGTTGAGCAAAGTTATGTCATCTTTAGTGTTCTCCCCACACACACACATTCACCTGCAGGTGATATTATTCTGTTAACTGTTTGAACTTTGCCAAGCACACCAATTTTGCTTTCCCCAATAAAGAAAGTTGATTATTGGAATATTAATAAAACTGCTTAATGGATAGCAGAATATGCTGTAAGTGTTCCTGCTTATTTGATGTCCCAAAGAAGTGGGAAACCCAGTGGGTCAAATCCACTGATCTCTAGAATGACTTACCTACTCGTAATACCTTGGGTGACCAGATAGCAACTGTGGAAAAAAAGGGACAGTGGTGGGGGTAATAGGCACCTATATAAGAAAAAGTCCCAAAAACTGGGACTGTCCCTTTAAAAACGGGACATCTGGTCACCCTCATAATACCTCTTTCCACTCTCTGGATGGAATTAACCAAGTTTGAGAGTTCTGAGGCTTTTTTATTTCCACATATAGAATTGCTGATTTCTTCAACAGAAATTACATGAACTTATCTCCAAATTATCTTACAAATTCAAAGTTTGGCTTTCAGAATATGTCCTATATTTAGAATCGGTTGGAAATTTTTTGATGAAATGTTTCCTGGTGAAAAATGCATGTTTGTTTGAAACGGAAATATTTTGTGTGAACGTCTCAGTTTCAACAACATTTTCATCTGGAAGGCTTTGCAGGTCCAGAAGATATATATGAAGACCACTGTAGAATAGTCAATAGCACAGTGATTATAGCTCTCACTGGGATGTAGGAGAGTCAAGTACCTGCTCTGCCTGATTCAGAGCAGGATTTTTCATCCCTGATTACACTCTCAATCAGACAAATCCTTGTATCTGGGTCTCCCATATTCCAGGCCAGTGGCCTAACCACCAGGCTAAAGTCTCTCTTTGAGGCATGTCTACACTACAGAGTTCTGCTGGCATAGCTAAATTGGTCAGGAGCTTGACAAGGCTTGATGTCTGACACAGATGCATGGGCAAAAGCCCCAAATGTAGACACAGCTGTACTGACAAAACTGCACTTCTTTTAAAGTTATAGCTTGTTTTGGGCCGGGAGAGTGTGTGTGTGAGAGAGAGAAAGACAGACTTTAGCCCGGTGGTTATGCCACTGGCCTGGAATATGGAAGACTATAGCCGAGTGCTTAGGCATTGGCCTGCAATGGGGGAGATTTGGGTTAAAGTCACCGTCTGATTCAAAATAAAGTTTTTTATCCTAGGTCACTGAATCAGAGAGAGATTTGACATTTTCTGAAGGAAACCTTTCAATTTGTTGTTTTGAAGCAACTTTCTGTCTCAAATTTTATCTTGTATTATATTCTCTATTATATACTGTAATACAATACAGATATTCTTAAAAGGTCAAAACTGAAACCAAATGTTTTGACTCTTGTTGAAACAAATTGTTTCAACAAATCAACTGTAGTGGGTCAGTGTGACATCTAGCTAGCCTATTGATCAGACAATAGCTCCACAGTTCTTTCCAGCCTGATCATTCTAGATGGAACTCCAGCCAAGTCATATGTGGCAGGCTTCAATCCCTCCTGAGGATCTCTTCCACTCCCCTTAGAGTTCTCTCATGGTAGAGACACACGGGAGTGAGGGAGGAGGATCCAGGCCTTCCCGCTGCATTAGGTCCTAACCAAGGGCCCAAGAGGGGTATTACAATATCTGGACCACTTGCTGGTCCACCCCAACTTATATTCCTCTGGGTAGCTTCCCACCAGGTGTGGCTTCTGCGTTGGGGTGTGTTACAGGCTCACGGAGTATCTGTCTACTGTGTCAGTGGAACACTGTTCCATTCTTTACAGTCTCTTCTGCATTTCCACCTCCCAGAGATGTGGGGGGCAGAGTTTGGAACACTGATTCCAGAATAGCCTTAGGAATGCTGCAGCCACTCTTCTGATAGTTCCAGGCATCAAGCTCACTTCCTGGTGCACTTCCCCACCCTTGTCCCTGGGCTACTAGGATCCTTTTAAACTATCTCGCCACCTGGAGCATGCCCTGCAGCTTAGTTTAGTGTGGGGTCTGTAAACTCCATCATATCAATCAACTTTTTTTAAAAAGAATTTTCCTTTTTTTATAATTCTATTCTTTTTTTCATTTTGTTTCCAATCGGAATTAAGTCAAACTTCAGATTATCAAATTTATTTGTGAAACATAAATTCCGTCCTCCACACAGCTCTAGTTGTATGTATTCACCAGTAAATGGATGGCTTCATTCTCCAGGATGTCAATCTGTCGCAAGCACTAAATTCAATGAGAAATTTAAACAGAAAGGAGTGCGAACTTGGGCAAAAATCTCACACATAGACTTGTGATACTGGCAGTATCTTCGGTTTTCAGGCAAACTGAAAGAACCGCCTTTCTCACAGCATGACAGAACTTTCATTCTTCAGAGCTGTCTGAAACCAGGAAGAGCAAAACTACATGAAAACAGTTGGTAAGAAATGTCACTGAACTTGCACCTCAAAGGTGATGATGGTAAATTTTGTGATAAAGTACAGGATGGTTCTTGTTTAAGCAGATCCTAGTTCTCATCACACTATTTCCTCCCACCCCTCCTCAAATAATCCAGATGTAAATCAGATCTGGATGGACCCACTTCATATAATGTACAGATTATTACTTTATTAATACAATAACTTTCACAAGCATTTACGTTTTTTACCAACCTACAGATAATGGGCCCAGTGCTTAGTAGTGCTGCTCTCAAGTTTTTGAAAGGTTCATTAACTTGGGACAGGTTTTAAGGTCCCCATCAACCTTAGCTTCACCCTCAATCCCTCCTTCCCATCTGCCAGCAGGCCGGGACCCACTGTTCTATATGAAGGGTGAAATCTGCCAAGACTCCCATTAACTTCAGTTGGGACAGGATTTCACCCAAAGACTTCTAGGGAAGTTGCCCATTTATTTTGATTGGTGATGTCTGGCTGCATTCCTTGGTCTTTCAGGACTACAGGCTGCTTGCTTTAGTTGTGGGGGGAGGGGGGAGCCGCATCTGGAAATTCTGCTGTCCCTTCCCTCAAATCCTTGAGTGAATAGGAAGTTGTATGGGCACACACTGGGAAAGAGCATGGCAAAAATTACTTTCTTCCACTGCTGTCAGTTGGAGATTGAGATGGGAGGCTGCATGATGCCCCCTGAAGATCCCATGGAGGGTTGCAGCTCTTTCTCCTCTAAGACACTGTGATCGTTGGGAGAAGAGGCTGTTGCTCTGTGCTAAGCAGCCTGTTTGTACCATATGGTCTTTCTGTGCACTTCTGAAGATTTAATTATGCTGTGTTCCCCCCCACACACACACACCTTTTTTAAATGTGTATGAACCCTAAAGGTTTTGGAATGGTACCTCCTATAGACCTAAAACCAACAAAATGAAGGATAACTTGTCCCACCGCAAAAAATGTTTAAATGCTTCCTGATTTCATATATTCAATTCTGAATCTGCTGCAGTGGCAGGGCCAGTACCTCCCTGTAGTTCGCTGGTAAGGCCTTGCCCTAGGGAAAGGCAAGGAAAAGAATAAATATACTTGCTCATCTGTACTAAACCTACCTCAAGGTGTGCATTGAAGTGTCTCAACTAGTTGAGAATGTCATAACACGGTCTAGGAATGCCCAGGCTCACAGCCCTGGCAGACATGAACTGACAAGCGTTGCAGTGGTGTAATCAGTCAGTCTTGGCAAATCCATTTTTATGTGGGTGCTATATTTTCCTGGTCCCTCCAGGCACCCTCAACACGTTGGCTACATGAGTTATTTTCCATATATAATTGGTGCAGGTGAGGCATCATGTTACATGCCTGTCGACGTGACGTAGTCACAGCGGCAAGAGAAATGGAGAAGGATTTTTTTACTCTTTTTGGGAGAACTTTGGAATCTGACTGATCTTCCCTTCTCCGCTTGGAATCTCACCCTCATATCTTCTCCCTCCCTTCCCCCCTCCCTCCCCCCCCCCAAGCCACATGCACATATTCGCATCCACAGAAATTGCACTTTGGTGAAGTAAGGTGTGAGTGAACAGACTCTAAGAAATACCATCCGCTTACAAATCACACTTTGGTTCTGAAATTCTCCTGCTACCATTGTTACAAGTAGTGCCTAAGATTACTGTAACTGAATGAAAGAATTTAGAGAAAAATATAACTTCATTTTTTTCAGTTTATTTGGGTATTTGACAGCACTTTGTATATCAGTCTGTCCCAGTTGGTTTCCATGCTTGTGGGTTTTTCACATAATAACAAGGGAGAATATTTTAAAAATAGGAAAATATTATTGTAAAACTGTAGAAATTGGTGGGAGGAACTAGGGGCAGATAAAAAATCTGCCGCAACATTTCAAAGCCATGCAAAAATGAGAAATATTTTTTTAAAAAAAGAAACAGTAACCTTATTTAGCTCCAGTTTAACATGAAATTTTCTTCATCTCTCCCCAGAACATACCCACCTCATCCAAGTCCACCAGACCTAGGATCATCCTCCCCTGCCAATACCTTTCCAATTCACAGGACTGACACATTGCTTCAGCAGGTAAGACAGAGCAGTTTATGGCGAGTGTAGTAGGAGAAAAATGTATTCACTGAATCTTGGGCACTGCAGCTGGGGGCCCAAGTGAATGACTCTGAGAGTCATCCTAGAATTGCTTGAACTAGCTCTGTTTGTCAGTCAGGAAAGTTTCATCCTTTCCCCACATCACAGGGGTAATGTCACTTTGTAAGAGACTGTACCTGGCATGTCCTAGAGAAGATCATAAAATGTATTAGAACTGACCTATAAAATAGTCTTTGTAAAATACTGCAGCAGCCGTGTATGTTGATTTGATATGTTTTCCTGATACCTCATGCTTTCCCACAATGCCTTGTGATTAGCTGTGGACAATGGTAAAACAAACCAATGTTTCTACTAGAAAGATTGAGCATGACTACATATTATCAAAGCTCTATGCTAAAAATATTGCAAAATTCTTGAAAAACATTACAAAAATTATGATACAGAAAGATATATATCTTTTTTGGGGACAAAGGCCACATTTAAGAGAAAAACGCAATGAGCATGATCACTTACTTGACTTCCACCAGAGTATATTACCACCACCACAAGTAATTCCATCTAAATCAGTAAAGTTGCATCAGTATAAAAGTAGTGGAACTAACCGAATCAGACCAAAGACATTTCAATTTCCTAAAATCATTTTGGTAAAAATGCAGTGTGCTAACCATGTCAGCAGCAGTGACTAGCACTATGAAGACTGGTAAAATGAAGGGAAAACGAGTGTGTGAAATCTTGTCTACCTAAATCATTAAGTATTTCAATCTTTGAACACATTTCTACTGTTTAGAAGTAATCATAATAACAGACTAAAGCCTTATAATTAAGGCTACATTTAGTCACAGGTATTTTTAGTAAAAGTAATGGACAGGCCACAGGCAGTAAAGAAAAATTCACAGCCTGTGACCTGTCCATGACTTGTACTATATACCCCTGACTAAATCTTGGGGGGGGGGGGCAACCCGGGGGTCACCGCAGGTGCTTGGGGGGAGCAGCAGTGCTGTGGGGGAGGGATGACAGGCTCCCTACCTAGCAGCAACATGTCCCTCCCTCAGCTCCTAGCTCCGCGCAGTGCCCCTGCCAATGGGAGCTTTAGGGGTGGTGCCTGCAGGGAGAGGCAGCATGCGGAGCGAGTAGATGAGAGACAGATATGTTGCCGCTTCTCGGGAGCCCCCCCAGGTAAGCGCCACCCAGAGCCCTCACTCTCTCCATGCCCCAGCCCCAAACTCCTGCAGCTGCTCAGAGGGGAGCGGTGGCCCAAGACTGCCCCAGCAGCAGCCTGTGTGGCTGGCCAAGAGGCTGCTCAAGCTGCTTAGGCGGCCCCCAGGTCACCCACACCAGCTGCTGCAGAAGTCCCAGAAAGTCACGGCATCCATGACTTCTGTGACCTCTGTGACAAACTCGCAGCCTTAATTCTTTGCTAATTGCAGTGATATTTCTGCTACCCCATTTGGGGTGGTTAGTATGCGCTTGACGTGGTGTGCTTGAACTGACAAACACAAGAGATTTGCCTAAATGCAGACCATTACATTTTGGCCCCTCAGCTGAGCAGTGGTGGTTTTCAGGGCATAGCAGCAGATCAGTTTTTGTTGTTGGCATGAAATTGATTTCACAGTGCCAAGTCTGATGTAATTTGTTATGCTGTGCACATATATTTATCTACAGTCTGTGTGCATCAGTCCTGTTACTCTTTGAGTTACATAGACTGAACTGCACAGTCATCTTCAGAAACCCCAGTTCAGTCACCCTGAGTGGCCACCAAGGACAACAGCCTTTATCACTATGCTGGTGGTCTCTGAGATCCCATCACAGGGAGGTCTCAGAGCCCAGGCTCCAGCCCAAGCTTTAATGTCTACACTGCAATTTCATAACTCCATAGCCAAAGCCCTATGATTCTGAAGCCTGCTAACCCGTGTTCTGAGACTCAGTGCAGCTGGTATTCCATCACACTGTAGACGAGGCACAAGTATTGTTCTAAATAGCATGGCGCCCTCTCTTCCTGATTACTATTATCCTCTCTTCAGGATCCAGAAATGCCTGCAGCAGATGCATCCTAAAGCCATCCTCACACCAGAGGGAAGCCCTGTCATCTTCAGTCCAAAAGCCTGGATATGCTCGTCACACCCTGGCTGAGTGGAAAGCTCTCATTATTGTCACTGGGTGTTGCTCAAATAAAACAAGGATAGAATATACTCTAAATACAAATTTATATTGTGGGAGAAAGTGTAAAAGTATGTAGATCTGTTCCTGCATGTCTTATCCAGGCAAAACTGAGTTAGTACTGCCTGCTGAGTCTCCTATTTTACTACTTAACAATTTTTTTAAAGGAATTCTTTTCTTGCTCTGATCAAAGATATTTGATTCTAGTTTTCAAATCTGGATGACTAAAGTTAGACACTTAAGTCCTTAGTTAGATAAGTAAAAATGGATCCTTAGTTGGCTGCATACAGAGTTAGATACTTATCATCAGACATCTGAATTCTGCTTTGTAATATTTTAATTCTCATTAGTCATAACATAAAATGGTCACATGAAAGGAAAATACAAACAAGTACATTATTTACATATTTTTGGGATATCATGAAATAGGAAATTGAAAATCTACTGAGCAAATGATACTTAGTGGTAGAGATTCAGAGCTGGAGGGAAAATTCCCAGTATTCATTCACTCTTTATTCATATAATAACCAGCTTCCTTGAGCATACCTTAAAAATAGATCTGTGACTAGGGTTTTTTATTTCAAAAGAGCTAACTTTAAAAAATTAAGAAAATTAGTTAGGAAAGTGGATTGGACTGAAGAATTTGTGGATCTAAAGGTGGAGGAGGCCTGGAATTACTTCAAGTCAAAGCTGCAGAAGCTATCGGAAGCCTGCATCCCAAGAAAGGGGAAAAAATCATAGACAGGAGTTGTAGACCAAGCTGGATGAGCAAGCGTCTCAGAAAGGTGATTAAGAAAAAGCAGAAATCCTACAAGGAGTGGAAGAGGGGAGGGATTATCAAGGAAAGCTACCTCATTGAGGTCAGAACATGTAGGGATAAAGTGAGAAAGGCCAAAAGCCATATAGAGTTGGACCTTGCAAAGGGAATGAAAACCAATAGTAAAAGGTTCTATAGCCATATAAATAAGAAGAAAACAAAGAAAGAAGTGGGACCACTAAACACTGAGGATGGAATGGAGGTTAAGGATAATCTAGGCATGGCCCAATATGTAAACAAATACTTTCCCTCGGTCTTTAATGAGGAGCTTACGGATAATGGTAGAACGACAAATGGGAATGAGGATATAGAGATAGATATTACCACATCTGAGGTAGAAGCCAAACTTGAACAGCTTAATGGGACTATATGGGGGGGAAAGGGGGCAGATAATCTTCATCCAAGAATATTAAAGGAACTGGCACATGAAATTGCAAGCCCATAAGCAAAAAATTTTCAATGAATCTTAAACTCAGGGGTTGTACTGTATGACTGGAGAATTGTTAACATAGTTCCCATTTTTAAGAAAGGAAAAAAAGGTGATCCGGGTAACTACAGGCCTGTTAGTTTCACATCTGTAGTATGCAAGGTCTTAGAAAAATTTTTGAAGGAGAAAGTAGTTAAGGACTTTGAGGTCAATGGTAATTGGGACAAAATACAACATGGTTTTACAAAACGTAGATTGTGTCAAACCAACCTGATCTCCTTCTTTGAGAAGGTAACAGATTTTTTAGACAAAGGAAACACAGTGGATCTAATTTACCTCGATTTCAGTAAGGCATTTGATACGGTTCCACATGGGGATTATTAGCTAAATTGGAAAAGATGGCGATCACTATGAAAATTGAAAGGTGGATAAGGAACTGGTTAAAGGGGAGACTGCAACAGGTCACATTGAAAGGCAAATTGTGAGGCTGGAAGGAGGTTACTAGTGGAGTTCCTCAGGGATCAGTTTTGGGACCAATCTTTTTAATCTTTTTATTACTGACCTTGGCACAAAAAGCAGGAATGTGCTAATAATGTTTGTGGATGACATAAAGCTGGGAAGTATTGCCAATACAGAGAAGGACTGAGATATCATACAGGAAGATTGGGATGACCTTGTAAACTGGAGTAATAGTAATAGGATGAAATTTAATAGTGAAAAGTGCAAGGTCATGCATTTAGGGATCAATAACAAGATTTTTTGTTATAAACTGGGGACGCATCAGTTGGAAGTAACAGAGGAGGAGAAGTACCTCGGAGTAGTCATTGATCACAGGATGACTATGAGCCGCCAATGTGATATGGCCGTGGAAAAAACTAATGCGGTCTTGGGATGCATCAAGCGAGGTATTTCCAGTAGAGATAAGTAGGTATTAGTACCATTATACAAGGCATTGGTGAGACTTAATCTGGAATAGCATGTGCAGTTTCGGTCTCCCATGTTTAAGAAAGATGAATTCAAACTGGAATAGGTACAGAGAAGAGCTACTAGGATGATCCGAATTGAATGGAATACCTATCTTATGAAATGAGACGCAAAGAGCTTGGCTTGTTTAGCCTAACCAAAAGAAGGCTGAGAGGAGATATGATTGCTCTCTATAAATATATCACAGGGATAAATACCACAGAGGGAGAAGAATTATTTAAGCTCAGTATCAATGTGGACAAAAGAACAAATGGATATAAACTGGCCATCGGGAAGTTTAGACTTGAAATTAGACGAAGGTTTCTAACCATTGGAGGAGTGAAGTTCTGGAACAGCTTTCTACGAAGACCAGTGGGGACAAAAGACATATCTGGCTTCAAGACTAAGCTTGATAAGATTATGGAAGGGATGATGTAATGGGATAGCCTAATTTTGGCAATTAATTGATCTTCAACTCTAACTGGTAGATATGCCCAATGACCTGTGGTGGATGTTAGATGGGGTGGGATCTGAGTTACTACGGAGAATTCTTTCCTGGGTGTCTGGCTGGTCAGTCTTGCCCACATGCTCAGGGTTTAGCTGATCGCCATATTTGAGGTTGGGAAGGAATTTTCCTCCAGGGCAGATTGGCAGAAGCCCTGGGGGGTTTTCACCTCCCTCTGCAGTGTGGGGCACAGGTCACTTGCTGGAGGATTCTCTGCACCTTGAAGTCTTTAAACCATGATTTGAGGACTTCAGTAGCTCAGGCATAGGTTAGGGGTTTGTTACAGGAGTGGGTGGGTGAGATTCTGTGGCCTGCATTGTGCAGGAGGTCATACTAGACAATCATAGTAGTCTCTTCTGACCTTAAAGTCTATGATTCTATGAAAGAGATTCAGCTACTCTTAAATCCTGTACTAACTTAAGCCCCTTGCAAATCCACTCAAGGTAAAATTTGGCCAATAAACATTAATCAGCAGTGCTTTTGTCTGAAATACGCTTTTGTCTGAAAAACACAGATCTTGATCACCTCTCCCCAAAGAGCAGAGCGGTACAACACTTTCACCAGAACTACCGGGATGCATGTGAAAAACAGATGGGTAAATGTTATAAATTACTATGTAAAACAAAGTGACTGGACTCAAATATAACATTGTCAATCAGTTACTGAAACTGGCATAAACTGCTATTAAAAAACCTTCCAAGGTAAGACTGGTTTGTCTCTTATGAGCCAGCTGGGTTTACATGCAGTGTCATGTTGTTCTTGGCCTAGCATGAAATTCTGCTAACAGCAGCAAAATTGGCAAAATCACTTAAATTCCTTCTTGCCTTAGAATACCAGGAAAACATACAAAAGAAAAATAATAAAAAGTTGTTTTTAGTGAGGATAAATATGGGGGCCAGTATTTTCAAAACTAGAGATGAAATCCTGGCTCCATTGAAGTCAATGGCAAAACTCCTGTTGACTGGAATGGGACCAGGATTTCATTCTGAGTATCTACAGCCAGATACTCTTAAATCCATATGTAGGCACTTAAATAAAAGCCCTGATTTTCAGAATGCTGAGACCCCAGCAGCTCCCCATTGACTTCACTTATGAAGATCAGGTCACTCATTTTGATGACTAAATATGGATTCCGAAGCTTAACCTTGTTTAGACAGGTTAGGTGCCTAACCTCCTTTACAAGTCAATGGGCATCAAGTGCCTAACTCAAAGACACTTTTGTAAATCCTACAAGGCATATATCTTAATCTTTAGGTGCATAAATACCTTTGTAAATCTGCCCCTAGTCTTGAAATTCTTGGCCATAATGTTCAACTGCTTAAAGGGAAAGCCTCTTGGAATTATATTCCACAGGGAGAAGAAACACAAACAAAAATCTGATGAAATAATGGGAAGTTAATTGGGGTTTTGTCATGCTTCCAAATCTGGGAAGGTTTGGGAGCATGACAAGAACCTAAATTTTACCCTCTGCTGTACTCCAATGGTCCACTGCAGCACTGTGACCTCCACCTATCCTCCAAAGACATATTCATGATACAATCAAAGCAATCTGCATGCACTGACCTTTATACCCATTGGGAGTCCATTTGGCTTCATTGTGACTCCATATGGATGTATGGTTCCTTGGGACCAAATTCTTCCAAAGTATGCCTGCAATATTCTATATATCTAGATCCTTAGCTGATTGAAATTGGTTTAGCATTATTCAAGTCAAATAGTTAAACCTTCCAAAACTCAATATTTTTAATGTTAGCAGATATAGTGGCAGAGAAGACAAGCTTTTGTTCTTGTGATCTGAAAGGCAGCTTAGACATATAGCTGTGGCTACACTACAGCTTAAGTTGACCTAAATTATGTCACCCAGGGGTGCGAATTAGCCAGCCCCCTGAGTGACATAATTTATGCAGACTCAAGCACCAGTGTGACCAGCGCTATGTCAGCAGGAGAGCTTCTCCGGCCAACATAACTACTGCCATGTGGGGAGGTTGGAATAATTAAACTAATGGGAGAGTTTATAATCCTCTGTAAATTCTCCAGCATAGCCATTAGTCTTGCGATGGGATCAAAACTACAATAAATGAATTAAGATCCTCTGTTGTCTGATTATGAATTCCAGCTTTTTATACAAGGAGGGAGCATTCAGCTGAATCACACTTTTAGTTTGAAATCCAAGGAGGTGCTGCACTTTATAGTTTAACCTCTCTTCCAGGTTTTAGCTAAATGTCTCTAAAAACACAGGCTATTACTTTAGGGTAGTGGGGCTAAATTGGTGAGGGATGGGCAAGAGGTTAAATTTGGATTAATAGTTTCTGTGTCAAATTCTAGCAGGAAAGAGCAAATTTTCATCACTGAGTTCTATACCATATGAGCCTATTTACATTCACTTTGCACAAAGCAATGATTCTATATCTGAACTATCAGTCCCCATCCTCAAAGAAAAGCTGCATAACACTTTTGAAAGACGCCTAAATTCATAACTTTGCTAGACACTAAAAATCATGGACTGAACAGAGAGACTGGCAATCTCACTCCACCCCCAGCTGCCTTTCCCCCACCCTTCCTTTCCCCACTATGACTGGAGGGGTGTTAACAGGCCACTTAACATATATTTCAAGGGACCATTCAAGGTGAACTATTTATGCTAAGCAATCTGTTCAAATCTTGTATTTGGCTGTGACACACTGCATATGTTTCCCAGACCTGAAGGAGAGCTCTGTGTAGCTCAAAATCTTATTTCTCTCACCAACAGAAATTTGTCCAATAAATGATGATATCTCACTTACCTTGTCTTTCTATTTTCATTAAAGCAGCTCTGCTCTTTTTCTCTGTAGTTTTCAATGCATTTTACCTAGAAAATGTTCTAAAAAGAAGTTTGTGGTGTTGCTGTTCCTTAAAGAATTGATCTAGTGGGTGTAAGTGCTCATCACGAGGGAGTAATTAGGCCAAAAATGGTGTAATCAGCCAAAGAGTAAACAAAAGAAAGAGAGACTAACCAAAATGGTGGCAGAGACCACTGTCAGTATGGGATAGATGTCTGCAGTGCCTACTACAGTCGGGCCTTCATTGGTGTTTACAGTCCCTACTGCAATACAAATAATAAACCATAATAGTATCCACTGAATAGTTTGGAGTTGATAAAACATCTTTGTCTTATTTAATAAAAGAAGGTAAGAATATGATCAATAATAAATATTCAATATCTCTTAAAAATGCAGTGCTGATATAGGTATCCAAATGGTTTAGTGAGTGATACTGGAAGATAAGAAGTAACATACACATGAAATTGGCTGACTTTGGAGGAATGTCATAAACCCTTCAAAAAGCTGTGTTCCTGCTGACTGTTTAATTCCCAGCTCAACAAAATTGCTGATCCATGTTTTCCGTCAGTGTGATGACAATTGGATATGACTAAGAACTTGGATTATTCTAGATCCTTCAGGTGGCTGACCAAAATGTTTGCCATAAATGCACATATTTGAAAAGTTGATGAACATTTGATATTCTTAGCATAGTCAACGTTATATGAATCCATAACTAGTGTGTTTTTCTGTTATTAGTGATGTCCTAAAAGGAAATAACAGGATTAGAATTTGGGAGAGAGGATACTTGTGAATAGCAACCATACACTGTCCAACCCACAAAATCCAAGTTCCTTAAAATGTAATTAGACGAGGCATGTGAGACAGCTCTGAAGCTACTGAGCTTAAAATTGGTTTTGGCCCTGTGTCGGAGGGCAGGTGCGGGAAAGTCTTTTTGCAGCCAAGTGCAGGGGTCAGACACAGTTCAACTCCTTGCATTCGGAAAACACCAGGGCTGTTTCAGGATCATTCCTCCAGCAGTGCAGCACCCTCAAAATGGCTTTAGGAAGGACAAAACGATTGCTCTCCCTTGCACTTGCTAGGAAAGCAGAGCCTGCATGAGGGAAGCACATGCTGCAGTCGAGTGTGTAGCAGGGATCTACTCTTTCACTTTCTTCCCACAGCTTATGGCCAACATTTGTCAAAGGTGAGTGCCTGATGTTAGACGCCAAAATCCATATTAGACATCTCAATACAAATGGTCTGATTTTCGAAGGATGTGAGCCCCCACGGTTTCCATTCATTTCCATGGGCATCACAAGGGCTTGTTGTTAGCTCTAACATTGAGGTGCCTAATCCACCACCCTTCTTCTTGTTTACAGGCTATTTATCTTTTTATCTTGCATTTTGGACAGAAATCCTTCCATTTTAGCAGCCTTCAATAGAGTGTGTAACAATGGAAGTTCTTTAACCATCAAAAGAAAAAAAATAACCTAGAGATTGGAGGGGTAGAGGGAACAAGACTTTACTTCTCATTTTTCAAGGTAGAGATTTAGCTATATTATTGCCATTTACAGCTGTATGGTTCTTCCACTACATGCTTTGAAAACGTAAGTGTTAGTGCACCTAAGGGATGCTGAGCTGCTGTAGAATGGCTTGGCAACAACATTTTGAATTGTCTTGATTTTTTAACTTAAGTGTTTTCAGCCATTAGATAGGAAAGTGTCAAGCATCTTGGGAAGGTAGATGGATGACAGTGGAAATGGATCTTTAGGAATTTGGTAATGCTGCCTATTGCATAGTACTCTTGTATAAAAAAAGTGAAATAAAATCATGAATAGACGTATGTTGAATGGGATTCAGAAGTACTTATGATGCAATTCATCTTTATTACACCTATTTACTGGTAAAGTGATAATTTTAAGAGTGTCAAAAAATGTCCTTTTAATCAAAGCATGTATGCAGAGCTGTAAACTTATAAGAAAGGCAGTAAACAAGAAAAAAGTAGTGGACCTGTGTCTGCTTATTCTATGAAGACCAGACTGAAAGGAGATGGAAATAGGACAAGGTTTTTAGTTCCAAATGGTTTGACTGGCAGCATGGTGAGTGTATGCCTGGGGCATGCTGATCTCTTTTGGAAACTGATGTACACAGATTCCATGAGAGCAGAGTTTATTGATTTTTTTTGGATGGCTTCAGCCATCTAGCCTAGAATATAGTGTTTTGTTAGTTTCTAAACACAGGAAAACATCTTTTCAGTGGAAACTTATGGAATCAAAAGTGTTTGTGTATTAAATCCAGCTGTACATTTAATTGAGCACTGAATGGGCTTTCTTGCCAGTGGTGATAATGACCCATTTTACTTCTACCTAGTACATTTGACAGAAAATGGAAAATTTCTCACTGATAACTTCCTTTCTGCTAGCTGCATATCCCACAGTACTTTACATCTGGGCTGCTCTCGTCTCTCTCCAGCTCACGGAGGTGGATCAGAATTTTGGGGCCTGGCCACACACCCTCAGCTCCTGCTTGCTTCCAGATGAGTTATTCCCAAGATGTAAAACATCATTAACAATTATTCCAGGGATAATTAAATAACATTAGACCAGGGAAGATAGCCACAGGGCAATGATTCCAGTTAATACCTGACCTTTAAACTTATGAGCTATTCAGGGTGGGTAGATTTATGGGCAGTGCTGCTTGCAGAAAGGATGTTATTGGTAAGAAATGTTCTGTTCTGCAGCCCAGCATCCCCCACCATTCCTGATGTCTGGGAAGTAGTGAAGAGGTAGAGAAGGTTATAAAAAGGTCAGAAAGGGGAAAAATAGTATCCCTCCCCATCTATAATATTTGCTGAAAAGGAAAAATCATTTCTGTGACCCGCCTTCAGTACCTTCCTGCCAAAGGATGCCTCTGCAGAAGACAGGAAGTACATCTTGTAGTGCCTGATAAAGGTGGGAGCCTTACAAATTTCCACTGTGGCTGCATTAGCCCTTTCTGCCCATGAGGTCATCAGGGATCATGTGAAGTATGCCCTGATCACTTCTGGGACCAGAATCTCTAATGCAGTGTATAATGCATCTTCTAATCCACCTAGCAACAGAGAACTAAGAAGTTCTGAGTCCTTGGCATTTTGGATGGAAGGGTACAAATAGGGTTTCTGATGCTTTCAAGGTCAATACACTTTAAGAAGAAAGACGTGTTCTGATGACTTCGGAGGACAGATCCAATGACACTAACACATCCCTGGCAGTAGCCAGGCTGTTAGATGCAGCTGATTAGGACCGGAAGACGCAGAGGACCTTGTTAAAGGATGTGCTGTCTCTTTAGGAGCTGTGGCGTTGGTCCCAGTTTCAGCTCTATCAGCTGATTTTCAACATCGAGACACTTGGCCCCTCTGGCATTGCTGCGTAGAGGCAATTTATGCTTGAAAGACTCCCCATGGAATCACTGTCTAAGCACTTCAGGAAACTGAAACAGCAGCACTGATAAGACTTTGAAGCACCCATGCCTCGATACAGAGACACTGGGCTTCCTTTCACACACTACTGGTTAGGATGAGACTGTAAATATATTGTTGCTGAGGGTGATGGAAATGAGGCTGGAGGAGGCACTACTCGTTGGCATGCAGATGGTGGGCTCAATTGACTTAGCTACTTATTTCCTTGCTCTAGACCATTTGCGTCAGTGGGATATCCACTCCGGCAACCTCAGCTCAAAGTTAATGCATTTTTTTGTGTGTGAGAATATATGTGCTGGTGTGCACGTGCGTACACACACACGCAAACCTGCTGCACCAGCTTTTTACATGTGTCTTTAACAAAGCATATGTTTATCCATTGTTTTGGGAATTTTCTCTAATATTTTCATTAAGCCAAGGCATGCCTCAGTTTCCCTGTGTGTGTGTGTGTGTGTGTGTGTTGAATTGCTACCCATGGGGGTTCCTCTGCTGCTGGAACAGCACAGGGACAGGAGATGAGTGTGTGTCACCCAGCTGTACAGGTGGAATGACTGGGTTTTTAAGGAACTGGTTGAAACTGACCCAGACCTCCAGAGGATCCAGCAAGACAAAGAAACCCCCTGCCACAGTAGTTGAACCATCAACATCTACAAGCAGGAAACCCTGGCAAGTGGGATGTGAACTGAACTGTAAGCAGGCCTGCCTTTTAAGGACTCTAGATATCTCACCTGGGAGCTGACTAAGGAAGGAAGTCACAGAGAGACGCAGAGCCTGAAAATGGGGGAGGGATAGCTCAGTAGTTTGAGCCTGAAATGGGGGAGGGATAGCTCAGTGGTTTGAGCATTGGACTGCTAAACCCAGGGTTGTGAGTTCAATCCTTGAGGGGGCCATTTAGGGATCTGGGGTAGAAATTGGGGATTAGTCCTGCTTTGAGCAGGGGGTTGGACTAGATGACCTCCTGAGGTCTCTTCCAGCCCTGATATTCTATGATTCATGTAAATTTGCATTGAGAAAAGCAAATATTCACCAAAAAGGCTTTTCTCTTTCATAAAGTATTAATGACAAATCCTACCCCTCCCCCCAATACTATCCTTACTGGAAAATTTATAACTGTCAATTTGGCAAAGGCTCCATAATAATTAGTTATTAATACAGGACTTAAGAGCAGAAGAGTCACAGAGCAGCTTTAAAGTACATCATTCTGCTTTATTATAACTAGAGCTCTACCAAATTCACCCTCCATTTTGGTCAATTTCACTGCCAAAGTTTTTATAATTAGTCAGTTTCACATTTTCAGATGTTTACCTCTGAAATTTCATGGTGGTGTAACCATGGGGGTCCTGACACAAAAGGAGGCTGTGGGGGGTTGCAAAGCTTTGGTAGGGAGGCCACGGGATTGCCACGGAGCTTCCTGCAGCTGGGGGAGGTTCCCGGAGGTGAGTCTGATCTCTCCACTAACCCCAAGAGCTGCTTTGCAGGAGAAGAGGAAGTCCTGTTCCTCCCCAGCCCAGCGGACTAACAGCTGGAGCCTGGTGCGCAGTAGGAGCCCCAAACTGGGGCACCCACAGCCCTGCCCCTCTCTTTCCCCTCCCATAGCTAGATTTCCTGGGGGAGGTCGGATTTCACGGTCTGTGACGTGTTTTTTCACGGCCGTAAATTTGGTAGGGCCCTAATTATAACCTCAGTTTTGTGGGCACAAAAGTCAAAGAATCCTTTCTCCACTCTTTCTCATTCTCATTTTAATTAACAGGGAAGTGCAGGGAAATTAATATGGTCACAGGAAAAATTGATTACTGATGCAGATAGGAATTTAATGTGCCTCCTTAGGAGGCACCGGCTAAGATTCTGATCTCCCTTACACTGATGTAAACCCAGATGCATTGATGTCACTCAGATTGAAGTAAATGGCGTTACACTGTGTAACTTAGAACAGAGTCTGGCCTATTACCCTGCATACAGTGCTGTGCTTTACATTGTAACAAAGTGTTTGACTAGAACACATCTTTCCAAGCGGCATATACTGGTTGAGATACTCAAAGCCACCTCGGGGGGATCTGAACACCCAATTCCCAGTAATTTAAAAGAACATTGGGTAACCACATCCCTTTGGTGACTGAAAATCTCAGTCTCTGAGTTTGAAACTCACCTTTCTTTTTCACTGGCCACATTCAAATTTATGATCTATAAGTAATGTAAAATCGTTTTAAAAGTATTTGTAGAAACACCTTTACATTTATTTCATCAGCATCTGGGAACACACACTCAAACCATCGGTGATAATATTAATAATAATTAATATTATAATAATAATCAATTACTTGATAATATCTAGTAATGTATGATCACATTGCATTCCCTCAAAGGTATTAGCAGGCTTGGTCAGGAGGGTGCACCGAGTGATTTTATTATTAGCCATGCTGACAACTAGGGCTGGCCTGGAAACAAGACTTCTGTTTCACAACAATATTCCAAGGTTTCAGCATTTGGTTTAGTTCCAAATTGGGATGTCACAAAGGTCTTTCTCGCTCCATCATTTTCAGGAACAACTTAGAATCGGTCAAGCAGGGACTTGAAGCTGGGTCTTCCACATTACAGGCGAGTGCCCTAACCTCTGGGTTATTGGCTATTCCGATTTCTCTCTGTCCCTGTCTGTCTCTCTTGCTCTCTCATTTTAACCAGAAACATGAGAAACCTCGGATATGAGAAACCTTTTCCCATGAAAATTTTGTCAAAATCAATACATTTCTGAGACAAGTTTAATTTTCAATCAGTATTCCCTCCCTTCCCCCCCACAAATGCTTTATTGAAAAATTCTTGACTTAGCTCCAATGCCAACCTCTTTGTGGCATTGCAAGTGATAACGTTGTTGTTAGTGCTCTGGAAGATCCCCATTTTGCTATGCAAGCTTTCCATAACTAGTGCGGATAAACATGAATGGCAAAGTCTGCCCCATCTCAATGAGTAGACTAACTGGATGGAAACTTCAATAGGAGGGGACCCCAACTGTCAAACCTCAGAACTGGTTGGTAAATGGAGATCTTAGGTATCAGAAAACATATGGAGTTGGAGTGCACAAGCTAAGCTGTGGTGCAGCCGATTTTTATCCACACCCATATTGCATAGTGGATAGTGGACTGCCACGTGTCCGATCCTTACTTAGGATCAGGATCCAAGTTTCAAAAACAGTTCTTTTTTAATTGCTTGTAAAAATGACAAATAGCAAAGTTGGAGTTGTGATATCTTGAGCTATATGACTATTTTGCCTGGGTTTTCTTTGTGTGTACGTACTATGCCTTTGAACTTCTAAAAGCTCCACTGTTTGCAGAGACACGGAGCAATTTTTTTCTCAGGGAAAGTTTCTTCTGCCTGTAACAAAGAAAGCAGGCTGTGCTTGCTCTTCATTTGACTTCCCGGTAATTCATTCTGATTTTCTTGTAGCCCTTAATCTAAAAGGAAAGAAATTCAGATTGAAAATAAGGCCAAGATTTTTCCAAAGCAACTAATGGTTTTGGGTGCCTTAAAGGGCACAGATCTTCAGAGGGCAGGTGCTCAGCACTTCCTAAAAATCAGGCCTTAAATTGGAGGCACCCCAAATCACTGGTCACTTTGGAAAACTCTTGGGCCTTCTGGTTGCTCTTTCTGTATGGAAAACATAACACTCCGGTCTGGAAGCCTTTAGGCACCCAAGACTCCCTTTGTAGTCAGTGGGAGGTTTCTGCAAGTGCACATAGTTTAGGATTTTTCCCAGGCATATAAAGTTACATACAGTAGGAAAATAGTTTGTCCTTAAAATAAAGGAGAAAACTAAAGAGAAATCTGATTGTGTCCATTAACGTTATTTAACTATCATTTGTCTTTGTAGACTAGAGAGGCAAATAATTATTTAAATGTTTGAAATTTTCTTCTCAAATGTAAGGGCTAATTAAATATTAGTAGTTGTATCTTTCAATATTTGTGTGTACAAAATATACTGGGAGAAAAAGGTCCCAAACCATGGTAAATTGAAAAAAAGGGGGCCCAGGGGTAGTAGCTTTCAAATTTATAAATGCCTCTTTGTTAGCCCCTGTTTCCTCTACCTGGTTGTCCTGGTAATTCTTGTTTCTGCACTTTCTTAAAAAGTTAATATGGGTGCTGAAAAGAAGCAAAACACAATTAATAAAAAAATTTGACTCTACAGCAACCCATGGCCGGTGATATGCAAAGCAGCTTGTAACAGCAGTTAAACGTGCAAGTCATATAACCACCTCAGAGTTATAACAAGGGAGAAGAAATTGAGAAGTAAAAAGAAAACATGCCAAGAATTGTGGGCAGGAAAGTTTTTTACCAACTTGTAAATTCTTTCATCCAGAGCTGTTCAACTTGTAGAATTTATAATTTCACCAGTGGATCCTGTGCTTTCCTTTAACAATTGGATGTCTTGTGATGAACTATTTGTTTGGCCCTATGGATTTGAAGATACTGTTATTTTATAGTGCTAGCAAGCATCCTCTGTGCCTCAGAGAACACACAGGAGACTGGTCTGGCTGAAAAACTCAGTCTAAATAATTGAGGATAAAACATACACTAGGAATGAAGTGGGAGGAGGAGGATATGGATTACAGAAAGAGGATTACATGGTTATTCCTTTGAGGCATGTATCTTTGTCAGCACTTGTAGAAAAAACTTTCCAAATGTCTTGAGTGATTTAGAAGAACTAAGCTCTATTTTCAAAAGTGATTTAGGCACTTAGAAGAGGGTCTCATTGCAAATCAAAGCAATGAAGGCTCTTTGGTCCCCAAGTCTCTTCAGAAAATGGAACTTAGGCTCCTAAGTCATAGAAGCACTTTTAAAATGTTGCCCCTTGTCTATAATGGGAAAAAGTACATTATTAGAAAAACGTATTAACTAACATGGTGATAACATGATTTTGCCCTTAGTACAACCAAGGACAGCCATGTTTGCAAATGAATTAATTTGTCGTGGTCTACCTAGGGTTAAGCATGACCAGCTAATATGTTTTTAAATACATCCATCCATGACCACGCTAAGAACAAAATCATGTTTAACATTCTGTTAGTTAGCACAATGCTTTTCCCC
The DNA here is from genome assembly GCF_965140235.1 of Caretta caretta. Lineage (NCBI taxonomy): Eukaryota > Metazoa > Chordata > Testudines > Cheloniidae > Caretta > Caretta caretta. The sequence continues at coordinate 169,926,348 of NC_134207.1, forward strand.
GGAATAGACAAGGCCTTAAGAGTTGAAAATTTGGTTGTTTGCCAAGGGTAAATCCTTTTCTTTTCTTTTTTTTCCACCAGTTTACTGCTCGCCAATTTGCACAGATGTCTTTAAAACAAAACAGCATACTGTTATTAAGGCAACTTAAATGAAATTGCCTTCTTGCAGTTCCAGTGGCAGGACCAATACGTTTCGGCTCACTATGCCTCTGTTACTGCAGTAAAGCAGCCCCAGTGGTGGCCCTTAATACATTTAAGAATGTGTACCATCAAAGGTTAAGTCTAGATAGTTGAGATATAGGTAGAATAAGGTGTGTGCATTTCAGTTCCTTGGCACTTTTGTGTCAGTTTTCCAAGCTTAGGACCTGATTCTCAGTGGTATAGACCCCCATCAATTTCTCTTAGCTGCCACCCAATATCAATGGATATCCAAAGCTCAAGTCAGTGGGTGTTTTTCCATTGACTTCAGTTGGCTTTGGATTCGTCCCAAAATGCTTTCACTTCTTCACTGTGACTGGAGGACAATGTGGTTCACTGATGAATGGGAAGGGAGAAATTTTGAAGGGTTGATGACAGAAGCACACATCTGAATCCAATCAAGAGCAGCATAAGCAGTTAATACAATCCTATGCCATAATAGTGAAGAAGGCAAAGCAATTGTCATCTCATCTATCATATGATAGCTTCTAGAAAGTTTCATGCAAGTGACTGATCATGAATAGGAGTCAGGGGTTCACAATTTGCTTCTCTGTAGGTAGTCCCAATGATTATTGCTTCTGTACTAATCATGCAGTACTGCTTTTATCTGGTTTCAGGCTCAGATATGGAGGAGCTTTTAGCTATTCAGCCTCAAAACTGTAAGTAGCTTTTAGCCTACTTTATTGAAAAAAATTGGTAGCATTTCAGGCAATCTCTCCAGCACTACAGAAGAAGAGTAAGAGTGAAAAGGGATAATTATATTTATTTCCTGTTTGAATTTAGGCCAGTGGTGCAAGTTCAGGTTCTAAAAGGACTGAAGCAAATCTGAGCTACCATATAAGAACTGCACAAAACACCCTGTTGGCCAGAACAAAGTTCCTGGGGCTGCTATTGACAAAGCTATGACAAAGCCTCTTTTATAGAGCATCATCAGTAAAAACCCCATGTTTTTGGCCCTGGCACATGGAACTTATTGCTTGATGATCTGTTGAATCATGACTTTATCTCTTATTTCACTTTCCTGAATAAGGTTATCAAGAAGCTAACTTCAGAAGCACTTTACTTCCCACACTTGTCTTAGATCCCTTCCAATCTGCTTCCTCTTGACTGCCGCCTGCAGACAGCACTTGTGCACTGATGGATAAAAAGCTGCAGAGAGAGGTCCAATGACATACTAATATTGTTAGATCCATGTGTGGCCTTTAACTCTATTGATCATAAAGCCATTAGGACCTATCATGGTTAAACAGAGAAATAGTTGCATGGATGAAAACCAGCTGGCTCAAGAAGTGCACAGTTAAAGATTTCAGAGTGGTAGCTGTGTTTAGTCTGTATCAGCAAAAAAATAAAGAGCGTACTTGTGGCACCTTAGAGACTAACAAATTTATTTGGGCATAAGATTTCGTGGGCTAAAACCCACTTCATCAGATGCATGGAGTGTAAAATACAAGGAGGCAGAATATATATACACAGTACATGAAAAGATGGGAGTTGCCTTACCAAGGTGGGAGGGTCAGTTCTAACGAGACGATTCAATTAAAGTAGAAGTTAGCTATTATCAACAGCAGGAAAAATCACTTTTGTAGTGGTAATCGGGGGGGCCCATTTCAAACAGTTGACAAGAAGGTGTGAGTAACAGTAGGGGAAAATTAGAGTGGGGAAATTAGTTTTTGTAGTGACCCATCCACTCCCAGTCTTTATTCAGGCCTAATTTGCTGGTGTCCAGTTTGCAAATTAATTCCAGTTCTGCAGTAAACAAATTCATTTTTCCAACTACAGCTGCATTTTTAGTACTCAAAAAACTATGATATGTATATGCTGTTCATTTCAGAGGGAGAATCTTGCAAGCTTTGGAAGTGATCATTGCTTATTCATTCCTGAAATAGCTGCCTAGTTAGCACACGCCCAAGAGTCATGCCAACATGCCAAGAATTAAAAATGTGATTGAGAATGTAGATATATGAACTACTTCAGATGAAGTAAGAATCAGCCTAAGCTTTCTATTATTACTCAAATTAAAGTCTTTTTGGAGGGTCTAAAGCATCTAACTTTTTAGTTTTTTACATACCTTTGCATTTTGTTTTCATCTAGAGCTAGTAGTAAACTACAGCAAGTGAAAGCAAGACTGCTCTTGCTTTTTTTCCAGCTCAACCAGTATCAAAAAATACTAGATATCTCACAAGAGCTTTGTTTTTAATATTATTTCAAGGCTACATTTTTTTGACCAAAAAGGATTGGGCAAGTTTTGGATGCTCAGCTAAACTATATCTACAGCTTCTTCGTAAGGTTTGCTCACCACAAATTTTGTGAAGAAATAATGACCATGGTCAATGAAGGTGCGTCAAAGTTATGTTCATTTAGCAGTTTTGGTTCTTTAACAAGTATTCATTTTAAAAGGTTTCATTGTATGTTAGTAATTTGCAGAGCGATTGCATAGCTGGGAATGGTTGCATTCAAAATGCAAATCAGATCTGGGAAAGGGTTTCAGGGACTTCCTGTACATACAGTAACTATGAAGGAGAAGGAATTCTTTATGCAGGATTACTGAAAAGATGTTTTAGACATTCAAGGAATTGCATGTGGTTACGTGGCACTTTCACAGGAAAAGGGCCAAATGAGAGAAAGGGTCAGACACCACACACATTTAGCTTTGTGGGCTACTTGTTCTTTACAAAATTTGTAATAAACTAAAGCTTTGTTCGTGCAGTTGATTGAAACTGCCTGAATAATTATCTTCTAGATTGCAACATGTGGTTACATTCAAAGAAAAAATATGCATTTATAAACAGGTCTACTCTTTTTTAGCTGGTATTCAATTATATGGGCTCAATAGTCTCAGGTTAAAATAATCTGAATTTTTGGTAGCACTTTTTGCAATGTCAAAAAATGAAATTAATTTTCAATCCCTACCCAGGTCTAGGTTTTTGAGGGGTCACAAGTGGTAAAATATAATATGTGACCTCAATATTGTACGTTTGGATTGATAAATCCCAACATATTTTACAAAGACAGGAAACCATCATTGTTCTATTCCATTTTGCAAATGAAGAAACTGAGACACGGAGGTCTAATGTCTGATTCTGTTCTCACATTGGTTTAAATTAGATTAGAATGGGCTCCCAATAATTTGCTGAAGGTCACATGCCAATATGGTGACAGAGCTAGAAATAAACCCAGATTTCCTGACTTCTAGTCATGTGTCCTGTTTGCTTAACCACACTGTCTAATTTACGACCACGTATAATATTATGGATGAATAGCAACTTTTTATACAAAGTATCAAGCAATTATAGAATGGTGGTTAACACTAATTGAAATATCTAGCCTTGTGATAGTGTTATGAATGAATTTTTTCATATTACATTAGGTCAAGATCCTAGTTATTGTAATCCAAAGACTTTTTATCCATTGGTTTTCTCATCAGGCAGACTATATTTAGCAGACTAATATACCCATCAGTTTTGTACTTTGTGAAGTTGAAGTTATCCCTGGCAAACCCGATTAAGATGTTGAAATCTTAGAGTATATGCTCTAGGATTTTTTCAATAGCTTTTACATCTGTAATGTAAAATTGAGCATCATGATTTACAAAAAAAATAACAAACAGTTTTCTTTGTAATTTCTGAATAGTAATTTAAAAAAAAAAATCATGTCTCAACCAAGAATTTCAGAGGGATAAAAGTAACTGGTGATTGTTGCCTCCATTTTTTGGGTGACCAACCTGAGACCTGTTAAATGGGTCTTATCTTTAGAAAGTGCTAATGAGGCCCTTTCTGAAAATCAGATCCACTCTAGAGTGTTCCAAGTTGAGCACCAAAAGATTGAGGCACGCAGAATCATTAGTCACTGGTGAAAATCTTTGCCAAAGAGTTGAAGCGTAGGATTGTGTTTTGTTTTTTGTGGCATGAAATCAAAACATACAAACAGAAAGGGTCATAGGTAATCTTTAAATGTCAGAAATGTGGGAAATAGAGTTCAAAAGAACATGTTTTCCTTGGGAGACTAACTACCCATAAAACTGAGTTAAGACTGAATGTCAAACATAGGGTTCTTATCAAAGAGAGTTCCATGGGAAGAAATAATATGTGTACTAATGAGAGAAAAGAAAAATAGTAATAAATGCATCAAGGGGAATTTTTTTATGATGCTGTGTTTAGTTGCGATGGATTTCTGGCATGCACAGTGTTTAGAACAATGAGTGTAATGGTGGCAGTGGGTTGACAGATGGGATGTCAAGGACACACAATATTTGCAGCATGTTGATATTTGAGAGGAAAAGTCTGAAGATAACAGAGAGGAATGTAGCATAAACAAATATTACACTCCTTTTAGTGAGCCTTGAGCCTCATTCTCAGAGTGGACGCTGGTGGTTGTTCATTTTGTTTTTATTTAAATACATAGGTCCCTATCTTCCAAAAGAATCTTCTTTTGGAAAAGGAAAGTCAGCAGTATTTGCAGCATTCTTAGATCTGTGCCATGGCTTAGCACAAAAGAGTGAACGGAAGCTTTTGGAAACTCTGATCTGACATAACTTGATGCCGCATTTCGTAAGAGTACGCCTGGTCCTTTTCATTTCCTATTGTAGTAGCATTTATTTTTGCTTACAGCTAGAGTTAATTGAATTTGCACAAGAATCAAATAGGCTCCTTAGCTCCAATTCCCTTTCCAATTTTCACAACACAGGGCTCTCATGAATATCCTACTGCTTACGCAATAACACCTTCCTGGTTGTAAAAATAGAAAACTATTCTGAGTTTTTTGATGCTGAAGCAAATAGGCGATATACCTGCCTTTATGGAAACTTACAGAGCCATGACAAATATTGCTGTATCTTAATGTGAACCTACTTCTTGCAAGTCTTCAGTGCAAGGAGCCAGAGCAGCTATGCATTGCAATGCACTCTTTCCCTGAACCTCTGCAGGATTCCACAAAATCTGCAGATCCCTCACTACAGACCAAACAGGGAAAATGTGTGTATGATGAGTTGGACCCCCCTTCTAGGATGACACCTCATATACTGGGGTTTAACTGAGCCTCTCCTGCCCAGCCACCCTGGGTTCCCTATCCCTGCTTTGCTGAATTAGGCTCTCCGGCCTCTTGCAGCACACACACACAGGTAGGGCCCCACCCTGCTGCAGACGCAGACTGAAGTCAGATCTGTGTAAGCGGACTCCCGCAGCACTCACGTGCACACCCCTTTGGGGAGATAAATGCAAAATAATACTGTCTTGCACTGCATAGAAAAATTTACACAGAGCAGGCTCATAAAAATCCATCCTCTTCTTCAATGTGAAGAGAGATATGCATGACTTCTTGCCCCCCCCCATTAGAAATTACATAAACTGGGTTTAATAATAAAGAAAATAAGTTTATTAACTACAATAGGTAGATTTTAAGTGGTTAAAGGGATAGGAAACAGAACAAAGCAGATTACCTTTGTAAATAAACAAAAGCTGTAAACTGACCTTAACACACTAGATAGGTAGGATACAAATCAGCAAATTATCACCCTGATTGATAAACAGGCTGACAGATTCTTAAGGCACAAGTTGCCTTGGCTTTCCCAGGTTTTCATACACAGATCTTAACCTGGGACCTTCACTTCTCACAGTTCAGTCTTTGTTTCTCAGGTGTTTTCAGGTGTGTTGTTGTGGGGAGAGTGAGGACCCCTCGTGTTGTCATTGTCCCTCTTTTATATCTTCCCCCACTTGCTGGAAAGCTCTTTTGCTGTGACCTGGGTCAAACAGTTCCCATTGTATAGAGCTATCTGACCTGGGACAAAGAGTTCCCATTGTGTAGCGCTATCTCTGAGAGGTTTCAATTGCACACAGTTCCTGGGATAATCCTTACGCTTATGTGCATTTCCTCAATAAGCCACTAACATTGTTTGGCCTCTTCTAATGTAGCACATTTGAAATACAGAGACATGGTCAATATTCCCAACTTCAGATACAAAAATGATCCATGCATATAAATTGGATAAACACATTCTGTAAATCATAACCTTTCCAATGATACCTTACATGAGTCATCTTGCATAAAGTACATCTCAGTTATGTCATATCCATATCATAACCATATTTCCATAAAGAATATGGAGCATAATGTCACAGTGTGTTTCAAAGTCTCCACTTTGCTCTGCTAATCCCAGTTAGCAGTACCTACACAGAGAACTATCCAACATTTGCTCAGCCCTCCCCAGGCTGAAAGTTCAACAATTAAAAATTGTGTTAACAATTAAAAATCTCCAGAAATACTGTGGGTTACAGATACACAAGCTCTCATTGAGCACAACATATCAAGCACTAGGAAAAAACATAGATAAGTTAATATAGTATAGAAATATCAAATCCAATTCTCTTCATAAATGTGTCATCCAAATATAGTGGTAATTAAATAAATCATTTGCCGTGTGTTTTGAGGAGTGGGGTTCCTTGTCGCCAAGGTCAGGAGTTTTATTTATTATAAGGCACAGAGACATTGTGTGCCTTGGAACCTTTTAAAGAGATACGCAGTCCATTTATTTACTACCTAAAATGCTCAGCAAGAATGATTCACTTATTAACCTCCCCTTTCTTACTCTCTTTCCATGAAAACCGGGCCACATAGTAAAGTGTCTAAATATGGACTTAGAAACCCCTCAGATTCATGGTGACACATTTATACCCCATCATCTGTTTTCCTTTAGCATCCTTCTCATTCTCTCTTTACTCTTTTTTGAGGAAGCAGGGGTACCATCTTAGGTCTTCAAATTCATACTCTTCCTGTTGTTTTAGTCAACCCAAATCTGCATTTTCCACCAAAACCAAAAAAATGTTAGTTTTAAAAAACTCACCCAGCTCTAGAGACAACTAGGATCTGGTTTTTCAGTGTTTTTTTAGCATTATGTAACACTTCATCCATTCAAAGCACAGCTCCCACTGACTTCAGCTGCAGCTGTGAACAATGAGGAGAAACTAAAATATTGAAGAGTTGCTCATTCAGTGGGCACTATCCATCCTGTATATTGAATGAGGCAGGATTCCTGTTGTGTGGGCAGGAAATTATTATGTAACTAAAAACTTTATCATAATACAGATGCACCCTGATGCTGAATTAAGGTTGGATGGGCAACCTTATTTCTAGCATTTCCTAATCTTGGAGTGCTTGACTTTGCAAACTTAAGAGTGTTCTTTTAACATAGGTGTTGTGTGTGTGCGCATAAAATATATATTCGGTGAACAACAGCAGGCTAACAGAAGTTTCTGAGAGCATTTGTAAAAGGGAGGTTAGGCACGTTCTTTCAAGGGGTAAAATTTACAGAGATATCTCAGTGACTTAGGAGCCTGTCAAATTTCAGAAGTGATTGAGACACTTAATTAAAAATCTTATTAAAAGTCAATGGGTCTTAGATTCTTAAGTCACTTGCCCATTTCTGAACGTTTTGCTGGAAGTACCTTTCTATGCCTTGTCAAGAAATGGACCCTCTTTTTGAACTTTCTGGGGCAAATTTTCAAAAGTGCCCCAAAGATTTAGAGGACAAGTCCTACTGAAAATCTTGCCCTCTGTTTGTGAAGTCAAATACTATAGATATACAACTTCTCTTACTTTTGGACTCTTAGTGAGAACCTTGACCTTACCTCATATGCACAAAAGGTAGGGATGTGTTTGGGAGCGGGCAGTATTTTGAATGTGATTGTACCACAATCATCCCATTCTGAATTAAAGCCATTAATTTCCACAGCCTTCTTGGGGAAAAAGATTGTGTGTCCTGCCAATTTGGTGACATGATTTTTTATAGGTTCAAACTGAGAGCACAAGCAGTTTGGGGATGAGGTCCACTAACTACATTGAGCTTCTTCATCTTTGTGCACCAGCAGAGATAAGCAGTTCCTTGCAGCTCCACCAAACCATCCTCATTCTCATATAGTAGCTTTTCTACTTAATTAACACCCTTATTGCTTCAGAACTAGAGCAGAGTAAATGGTGGGAAAGCTCATTTATGAGATTATATTGAATTCTGAACGGTTTTTCTCAATTTGGCCATATTCACAGCCCCTTTTTGTCTCCTTTTCCATGAAAATCAGTCTGCATAGTTAAGGGCATAAATATGGATTTAGGAACCTAACTTTAGGCCCCCATTTTTGGAAATGTAGGAAACAGCTACTAATGGGCCAGAGTGTGGATGAAAAAGTACTCACATGAGAACTCCCATTGTAGTCAATGGGATTATTCAGGCAAGTGACTGGGGGTGGAATGGGGTGGGCCAAGGGGCCCTGGCCCTCCCCCTTTTTGTGTCCATTATCTATGACACTGTATGGCCCTGATCCCTGCTATATTACAAATAAATAATAATTCTGATACTGTTTTGCTTTTCCCACTATGATCCTTGGCCTGTTTTCTCAGGGCCATAGCCTACATGATGCTGAGTGCTCCTACAGATCATGGTCAATGCCTTGTAGGAAGCATTTAACATCTTACCTATATTATTTCCTGTACTCTGCATATTGCATGTTCGGTCCCCCATATTTGCTATCTGTGGGCTGGATTTTGGATTCAGGTATACCTTTGATCAAATTATGCACCACCTCATATGCTCACCAAAGGGAGTAAGGGGTTCACAATCTGTCCCTATACAAGTAGTCCCAGTCATTACTGCTGCTGTGTATTACTGAGCCGCCTCCTGAAATAAGCTTCATGCATGGGAGCCTTGCTGTTACGATTGATTAGAACTTTAATCGTTAGCCTGACAAATGAGTCCAAGCTTCCTTTTTTTAATCCTGTTGCAAATGTTGGCATTTACTTTGCTGTTATTGTTGCCGAGGGTATGGGCATGCTGTTAGTTTAAAGCAGAAATATTCAGACCCCAGTGATTCAGGAGCCAAATTAGTGATCAACATTACCCAAATGAGCCACAGTCATGTAAATTCATTATTTCATTTACTATAGTACTATATATTCATATTTAAACTGTATGATGGGAAATATTTAGTTTTTATATGTATATAATTCTCACAGCAAAATGACTGACCAAGTATTATTATTTTATCAAATACGATTGGTTAATAACATAGTAAAAGCGTTCTGATTAGGTAGTATCTTAGATTGGTTAATAATTAAGTCACAGTGTTTTAATATCAAGTGCTACAAAGAGCCGCAGAAGACCCATTCAAAGAGCCACTTGCGGCTCGCAAGCCTCAGTCTGAGTATCACTGGTTTAAATAAATATGCTTAAATTGTGGCCCATCCAGTACATGAGTGTGAGATAGTAGAGAGCTGTAATGTGTGTAATTATTGCCTTGTACTGGAGCATCATTTTACCACTTCCTGCACGCAGGGGAAACAGGTTCTTCATGACCTCTATGTTCCCCTGCCCCCTTGCGCAGATTGGCGGGAAAGAATTAGGTTGGGCAGAGCCTTGACATCATTTGGCCCCAACATACCTGGTGGCATAGTAATACCCGTGTGTCGGAGAGCACAAGGTATGACAGCTATAGATCTGTTGCAGTTTACTCCCTCTCTGGAGCAGAGGGGAGACTGAGGAAGAGATTGTGCTCAAGAGGTCAACATGCTTCCCCTTGCTATGGACTAAATCACAAACATATGCAAGAGCGCTGGAATGGGGTGGGCCAAGGGGCCCTGGCCCTCCCCCTTTTTGTGTCCATTATCTATGACACTGTATGGCCCTGATCCCTGCTATATTACAAATAAATAATAATTCTGATACTGTTTTGCTTTTCCCACTATGATCCTTGGCCTGTTTTCTCAGGGCCATAGCCTACATGATGCTGAGTGCTCCTACAGATCATGGTCAATGCCTTGTAGGAAGCATTTAACATCTTACCTATATTATTTCCTGTACTCTGCATATTGCATGTTCGGTCCCCCATATTTGCTATCTGTGGGCTGGATTTTGGATTCAGGTATACCTTTGATCAAATTATGCACCACCTCAGTAGTACCCCAGGAGACACTGTGCCTGTCTGTGGCACAGTTCTTTCATGGCTTCCCCACTGCTTTGGAGCAGGGTAGTAATTAGGGGATTAGTAACCAATATCAACAGCAAATTACAATATCCTCTGGGTTAACTCAGCTGCACTGGTTGGCACAGTGGGAGGAGGAGCCAAGATAAAACCTACTGTCCCCAAACTCATACAGGAGCATGAGAGGGGTTCTTATGCCTCTTAACTGTCCTATGTGGGCACATAGTTCAAGTCATAATCCTTCCCTATGGTTTTATTAATTCTAAAGCTGTTGTTTGTGTTCTAAAGTTGGCGGGGCTGGGGGCATAGATTTTTGTTACGTTTGTAGATAATAATTCCTGTTATTTTTAAAAAAATAATTAAAGTTTAGTATATATAGTAAATATAACGCTACTACTAAGCATAATTCTACAAGTTAAGGGACCCCATAGGAACCACAGTGCAATGTAACACACATGCACACATATGCTTGACAGCATTAGTATATTCCTAAATAGGACCAAAGATTTAAACTTTGCATAAACTGTAGGACATTGATATGTTTCTGATAACAATTAAAAAGGAAATCCACTTTCATGGTTACTTAATGGCACCTATATAGCACAAAGTAGTATCAATAAATGTATTGTGGTTTGGCTTATGGTTTTTTTTTTTCTGAGTTGTAATTTTCTTTGTGAACACTAGATGAAGCCCTGAAGCTTTACACAATAGGAACAAGAGGACTCCATAACCTATGATGAATTGTGCATCAAGTTCCATAACTGCTGACTTCTGTTGAGTCAAAACAAGTAATGTGCATTCCATAGAAAGGGCACCCTTTCTGATCTTCCACTATGTCTCCAAAAAGGTCTAAGCAAGTAATCTCCCATGTCAGGTCATTTGACTGTATTTCACCTAAACACATTTTTAAAAGCAAAAAGGAAGAGAAATTGGAAGAGAAGAACAGAAAAGTGAGTAGCATGCAGGAAATAGGATGGAGGCCTCATATTTCCCTCCCTTTTCTGTCTTTTACTTTTTTCTTTTTTCCCCCACTTCCTTATTTCTTTTTGCCCATGCTCCCCTTCTCTTATTACCCTATCTTTTAACAAAGTTTTAAATTCAGCAAATATGCATTTCCTCTCAACGTTCATAATTTCCTGAGTGGAAATCTTAAGCTCGTCCTGCAAAACAATCCTTGTGGGCAGTCCCTTGAATCTGCTGACTTTGGTGCATCTGATGAAGTGAGCTGTAGCTCACGAAAGCTCATGCTCAAATAAATTGGTTAGTCTCTAAGGTGCCACAAGTACTCCTTTTCTTTTGACTTTGGTGGGAATCTGATCCTCTGCAGGCAACTCAAACAGGGCTCTAGGGAACTTTTAGTGCACACCATCATAGAATATCAGGTTTGGAAGGGCCCCCAGGAGGTCATCTAGTCCAATCCCTGCTCAAAGCAGGACCAATCCCTAACTAAATCATCCCAGCCAGGGCTTTGTCAAGCCTGACCTTAAAAACCTCTAAGGAAGGAGATTCCACCACCTCCCTAGGTAACCCATTCCAGTGCTTCACCATCCTCCTAGTTAAAAAGTTTTTCCTAATATCCGAACTAAGCCTCCCCCACTGCAACTTGAGACCATTACTCCATCAGCCTCCACACAGGCTAGTTAATGTACAACATGATGGTGCACATTAGAAATTGTACCCCGGGTGCATTCTAATGTATAATGTAGACAAGTCCTAAGGCCTTTGGCTGCCCTTGCTGCACCTGGAGGAGAAGCTAGATCAGTGGTGAGGGAAGTATCCCGTGACAAGCTAGTGGAAAACTCAGTTGCCCCAATACAAGGGAAATGTGAAAGAGGGGGTACATGATTGCCCCTATATGAGGAACATGTAAGAAACTGTAAAGGAGTGTCTAAACTAGTCACCCCTGATACAAGGGAGAGTGAAGAGACTAAAACAGTAAACAGGATAAAGGACAATGGAGTTGTCCAGCTGGAGGCATTTTTTGTTGAAGGCAAGTGTACCTTCACAAGTTGGACACCAAATTTGCCTCTCCCATCTAAGGGGACTGAGAAACAAATAAAGGGGATTTAGGCCCTATTAGGAAGTTCTTAGAGACCCAACAGAGACAATGAGAAATGCAGTTATATCTACAGAGTTATTGGGCAACATTGACTGAACAGCAACAGGGAGTTCTTAGAAGCCTCTGGGTGCAGAGTAGCATAGGTTATGGAGACCAGGAATGGAAAAGAGGTTTTCGGGCTAGGAGGCCAGAGGCCCACCCCAGAAAATGTTATGCCTGTTGGAAGAAGGAACACTTAAAATGGGAATACCTCTACATGAGTTGCAATAAAAAGCTTTGTCCCGGCCAGGGGAAAGCAGGACATCCCAGAAGAATTCCACCTGTTGCAAGAGCAGGAAAGGGGTGTGCCTCTTTTTCTTGCAGGAAAGTAGGACACAGGAAGCAATATTGTCCTCAAAGAAAAAGCAAATCAGCCAGGAAAAGTGCAAGGGGTCTGTCAAGGTTCTTTCCCTACTCTGAACTCTAGGGTACAGATGTGGGGACCTGCATGAAAACCCCCCTAAGCTTATTTTTACCAGCTTAGGTTAAAACTTCCCCAAGGTACAAACTATTTTACCTCTTCTTCCTGGACTTTATTGCTGCCACCACCAAGCGTCTAACAAAAATAACAGGGAAAGAGCCCACTTGGAAACGTCTTTGCCCCCAAAATCCCCCCAAGCCCTACACCCCCTTTCCTGGGGAAGGCTTGATAAAAATCCTCACCAATATGCATAGGTGAACACAGACCCAACCCCTTGGATCTTAAGAACAATGAAAAAGCAATCAGTTTCTTAAAAGAAGAATTTTAATCGAAGTAAAAGAATCACCTCTGTAAAATCAGGATGGTAAATACCTTACAGGGTAATCAGATTCAAAACACAGAGAATCCCTTTAGGCTAAACCTTAAGTTACAAAAAGACACAAAAACAGGAATATACATTCCATTCAGCACAACTTATTTTATCAGCCATTTAAACAAAACAGAATCTAATGCATATCTAACTAGATTGCTTATTAACCCTTTACAGGAGTTCTGACCTGCATTCCTGCTCTGGTCCCAGCAAAAGCAACACAGACAGAGAGAACCCTTTGTTTCCCCCCCCTCGACCCCTCAGCTCCAGCTTTGAAAGTATCTTGTCTCCTCATTGGTCATTTTGGTCAGGTGCCAGCGAGGTTGTCTTAGCTTCTTAACCCTTTACAGGTGAAAGGGTTTTTCCTCTGGCCAGGAGGGATTTAAAGGTGTTTACCCTTCCCTTTATATTTATGACAGGGTCAATGAAAGGCCAGAGGGAATTGGCAGAGGCCCAAAACTGGTGCAAAAAGGTGGTGGAGAAGGCTGAAATGTCTGGGAGGGAGAAGAGAGAGGGAACGTTAAGAGACCAATGTGAAAATTAACCAGTGGAGTGGGAACTCAGACCCTAAGGGAACGGGAACTGGGGGATTTGACAGAGGAGGTAAGGGTGCTGCAGAAGAAATTAGGAACATCTGAGCAGGCCTTACAAGTAGCTGCAGCAGACTTGGAATTGCAGTGTAGGAAGTACTGGGACATCATGGAGGAGAACATCAGATTGTTCCTCATGGCGGGAGACTTAAAGTAGGAGAGGGGTGGTCTGTGCGCTCAGCAGTGTGAAAGGCAGGGGTGATGATCCCCACCACCAGGGGTAGCAATATTGAGTGGGAGGGTATGTCATAGTGTGTCTACTGCACACAGGATTAAAAGGGATTAAGGTGGCCAGGTTGGCCAATTAACTGTCCTGGCTGCACCTGGAGGAGGAGCCAAGGAACAGGGAGTTGAGTAAATGAGGCTCAGATAGGCAGGAATAGGTGGGGCCTAGAAAGCCTGGAAGCTGAAGGGTGGCTGGGAAAGGGAAGTTAATTCCTGGGAAGTGGGAGGAGTGTTTGGGGACTGTAGGGAGGTAGTCTGTAGTCACTCCCTGGGAGGAAGGAATTGGTTTAGAGCTGGTATTCCCAGAGAAATGGGGAGAACCAGGGAAAGTAGGAAGCAGTCCAGGGGAGAAGCAATGAGGTCTGAAAGGACAAAGCCCAGAACTGCTGAGCTGAGGGTCCCTGGACTGGAACACAGGGTAGAGGGTGGGCCTTGGTTCCCTTACTGGCCACTGGGGAAGTGGCACCATCAGGGCAGCAAAGGAAAAGACTGTCTGGGACTGTTTGCATAGATGGACTTTGGGTCTGTTTGCATAGATGGACTTTGGGTAACCCCGGAAGGGGAAAACATGAATAGTGACCCGGCTGGAGGGCCCAGTCATGAAGAGGACACTGCAGTTCCTGAATTGAGGCAGTTCCGCAAGGTGAGAGGACAACAGGAGAGGCATCCACTGGTTGAGCTAATCCCCAAGATGGCAAGAAGGAGGTGCCACAAGTGGTGAGTGGACCCTGTGACAATAAGACACAGTAGTAATTGTTCCTTTCTACTTGGCATTGGCGAGGTCTCTGCTGCAGTACTGTGTCCAGCTTTGGGCACCATACTTTAAGAAAGATGTGGACAAATTGGAGAAAGTCCAGAGGAGAGCAACAAAAAATGATAAGAGGTTTAAAAAAATTACCAATGGGAAAAGGTTGAAAGGACATGTTTAGAGAAAAGAAGGCTGAGGGGGTCTTCAATAAGTCTTCAAATGCTTAAAAGGTTGTCATAATGAACATGCGGATCAATTGTTCCCTATGTCCACCAACGAAAGGACAAGAAATAATCAGCTCAGTTTGCAGGAAAGGACATTAGATATTAGGGGAAAACTTCCTAACTAGAAGCATAGTTCAGCATGGGAACAGGTTATCTCAGGAGGCTGTAGAATTTCCTTCCTTTGAGGTTTTTAAGAACGTATTAGACAAATACCTGTAGGGGTGGTCTAGTTACATTTAATCCTGCCTCAGTGCCTGGAGCTGGACTAGATGACCTCTTGAGGTCCCTTCCAGCCCTATGTTTTCATGATTTTATGATTCTACACAGACTTACCTTTCTTAAATAACACATTAGGACCTTATTTTTTAGAAAAAAATTAGTCAGAACCAGAACTTGGCGACCAGTCAAGTCAGTCATCCAGAGACCGAATACCCAGTTGACTGCAACTGAAATGAACTCTCTGGGACAGAGGATATCTCTTCATTTATGTTTGTAAAGTTTCCAGCTCCATGGGCCCCAGTTTTGACTGAGACCTTTGGGCACTGCTGTATTGATGAATATTGTTTGAATCGTGGTAGCATCTAGAAATCATTGTCACACTGTGCACACACGGATTGTACAAATATATAGCAAAATGATGGTCCCTGCCCCAAAGATCTTTTAATCTAAGTATTAATAACAGTAATCGAGAAAACCTGTGATTAGGAATGATATGGAGATGCTGGTGCATATTGACAGATATGATTGGATAGTGCATATGTAAGCATCTTTTTAAAGAAAAGTAAGAGATTCTATTTGCAAAATAGAACAGGATAGCAAGTTTATGCTGAAAACTCTTCAACACAAAGGAATGTTCAGAAGGGCACACGATAAAATTTGGTAGCTTGAAGTTTTGTGTCAGAATTCTGGATAAAATATATAGCTCTGATGTAGGAGAAATGGAATCAAAAGGCTTAGGAAAATATTATCCACTGGAGAATGAAAGCTTGTTTGAAAGAGAAATACAAAGGTTACATAGTCCACTTTGGTGTCTTTCATTCTGAATAGTGTAACATATTCTTGAATGAGGGGATTGATTTAACCTAAAATCCCTAGTAGGATCAGTTTTGTTTGGTATATCATTTTGTATTTATTCTGGCAGCAGGTGAGGAGGAGTCTAACTAGAAGATGTCGTCTTCTTATTTTTAATCTTTATATTTTTTCTTTGTTTTTAAAATTCTAGTTCTGTCATTTGTCATATTAACCTTCTTAGAAGCACTTTGACTGTGATCATTTTGTTTTTGTGGGTTTTCGTATTTGAATGCACACACATCACTGCAGCATATGTATCAATTAATGGGCTATGTCAAAAAGCACATTGGTCCTTACCTGCTGCTGAAACTTAGCAGTGATGCTGTAAACATTAAAAGTTGGGTTGAGGGGAAAGCATTAAACCAAAAATAAAATGACAAACTCATGGATAGGTCAGTGGGTACTGTACCTGAATATGCTATTGCATTGGTTTGATATTTCCATGTTCATATTGATGCTTATGCCCCCTGAAATACTTCCTATAAGATGAGCTTAACCTCTGTGTGTATTGCTCAAAGAGTCTAAAACTAAACCATTTAGTGTGATCTTCATGTTCATTTACCCAAGACCTGAAACATTAGATAGCATTTAAAGAATAAAGTGAACATAAATTTCAAACAATTTAAAACCAGTTCCACTGAAAAGTTCCCATTTCAACAGCAGAATTCAGTAAACACAATGTGTTTGTGTCTCTGGAACACAAAATAATACCTTTATATAGTCTATGATGTTACAACAAGTTTTGCAAGAGAACATAATGTGTCTATGCATTCAGGTAAAACATAATTACAAAGAAAAGAAAATATAGCTGTAAGATTGTAGAAGATATGGCCATTAGAGAGCAAGTGCTCAGCACCAGTTACAACAGTGCATCACTTTTAGATTTTCTCCAAGTATTTCCAGCCAATAAAGGCCAGTTTCTGCCATATTTATGATAAGAATCTTACTCTTCAAATAGGCCCATTCGTTTCAATGAAATGTAGTTCAACATGAGAAATGGTGGCAGGATCAGAATATCGCAGAATTTAAGTCCCAGTTTTGCTTAAATTTGCTTACATTGAGAGGTACCTTACTGCATTTGCATAGAAAGGATGCCAATCAGCAGAGTTTGGCTCTTAGACTTCAATCTGGTTCTTGATCATATATTTCAAAACTCTCTCTGCCATTTAAATGATGGATTATAATATTCTGCAAAACACATATAGAACACCAGGGTTGGAAGGGACCTCAGGAGGTCATCTAGTCTAACCTCCTACTCAAAGCAGGACCAATCCTCAATTTTTGCCCCAAATGGCCCCCTCAAGGATTGAACTCACAACCCTGGGTTTAACAAGCCAATGCTCAAACCACTGAGCTATCCCTCCCCCCAAAAAGAGCCTTCTTCCAACATGGATTTGATTCACTGTTGTTGGTAAAACCACTATGGACTGGTGTTGTCCCACTGCAATATACAGAAAGGAATATATTTTCAGGTAGAGAAAGAACATGGAGCACTAAAGAGGGACGTTTAACTATTATAAAAATTCTGGTTTGACGCATTTTGCTATTCTATTTTGTGGGCACTTTTTAGCTCTCTTGTGCTTTTTTGTGAGTCTGATCTTAGAAGCCAAGTAACTTGTTGCAACAAAGCATAGGGTTATAAGAGTTTTTTTTAAATATATCTGACCTAATTTTAATCCCTCAAAGCAGTTGACAGCAGTTTTTCTCTTGTCTGCTGAAGAATGTTCTAAGCATGTTGCCTTTATTTTCTATTAGGCATGATCTTTTTTGCCTGATAAGGTTTGTGCAGAGTGACATGCAACTTAACATATGAATGTTTTCTTTATCTCTATAAATAGTGTAGGGGTAAGAGGGTTGGGTGTAACTGGCATAAGAAGAGGAGAGTCACTCCCTCCGGCAAAGCTGTATAAATAATTATTTGCCACCAAGCAGAAGAAAAGATTACCACATCTCTTTTCTCTGCGGGGAATTCATTTGATGTACAGTAGATTCTTTACCAAAGTAATGGTATTAAAAGTACTGTGAACTGAAAGCCTAACTGAAGTAGCAACTGGACTCTATGGCTAAAAATCTTTTTCAATAGAAGCAGTTATACAACCATAATTTTCTAGGCAATATTTAATAAATTATAATAAGGTGTCAAACTTTACAACAAGGTTTTTCCTTATAGCTGCACTGAACAATAAACAGCTTCTTCAACATATATCTTGTCATAAAACATAACATACTTTAAGGGTCTCTTAAGCCATGTTTGAGGGAATGTACCATATTACACTTTGAAATATCTTTCACTGGAAACTGTAGTCCTACACAATATTTTTCACTAAAGTTAAAATACTACAGTATATATGACCACTGTAATTAAATTATATCTGTAGACTATGGTACAGATCTGTTAATTGGAATAGTGCCATTGAATTTATTCTGATCTCTTTATATATTTAAACACCCACGTGCACGACACTCAGAGGTCATGCTTCAGAACTTAGCATTTGCCAACATTCATCACACATCAGAGGTCCCATACAGTTTTTCCCTGCATGTAATATAGTTGTACAAATGTTCAGTGTAGTGGTGACCATTTTGTGAGTGTGTGTGCGCATGTGCGTGCAGAGATATATTACACACAAAAACTACATTAAAAGAATTTTAAGGTGCAAAGCCCAGCACTCAAATTATGAACTCCCAGAATTAAGCTTGCCAGTTCAATCTTAATTTGACACCCTTCTGCATATGGATTATTATACAGGTGTTAATTACATGATCATATGCTATTTTTTCCACAGAACCCTTGCCTCATTCAGTGCACAGGGTGGATGGTGCTCATTTAATGAGCAGCTATTCAGTGTTTTGTTTATTCTATAGTTCAATGTGTGGCCCCATCCCTTATTTACTGCACACTATTCAGAAGACAGAATCGAATTAATTTTCCTGTGATCTGAGGGGATGATATTACCCTGACTTTACCGATGGGGATCTCAGGCACACAGAGATTAAAGTAAATGTCCTTTTATTTTTGGATACCAATTTGCGGCCCCTCGGTTCTGATTTTTCAGAATGCTTAGCCATTATGAAGAACTTTACATGTTAAAAAACAGCTCCTATTCATGTCAGTTGAAGCTGTGAGTGCTCAGCTCTTCTGCAACTCCAACTCCTGGGTTTCAAGTTGGGAACCCAGAAAATGAGGCTCACCCAGTTATCAGCCACCTGTCAAAAGTTTGGTTTAAGAGACTTGCCCAGCACCACATAGGAACTCTATAGCAAAAGCAATCCATTTCTCCAGGGCAGCGTTCAATTGTCTAAGCCATGAGACTGTCCTCTCGTTTGCAGCAATCCCCTGCCTGATTCACTATATA
Organism: Caretta caretta; assembly: GCF_965140235.1. Classification (NCBI taxonomy): domain Eukaryota; kingdom Metazoa; phylum Chordata; order Testudines; family Cheloniidae; genus Caretta; species Caretta caretta. The sequence goes on from NC_134207.1 coordinate 169,945,610, forward strand.
CCTCCCAAATTTTGCAATAAATGAGGCAAGGGTCCTACAGAGAACAGACTCCTTCACTGCACAGCCCTGATTGATCCCCATAGCAAGTCCAGCCTGTGCAGTGAACGAGGCAGTGTTCCTGTGGAAAAAATAGTATGATCATGTTATTAAAGACCAGCTCATAATGCATACACACAAGGGGCCAAATTAAGGGTGCACAAGGAACCTTAATTCTCCATTTCCAAATTTTTGAGTACTTGATGCTTGATTGTGCAATCTTAAAAATATTCTTCTGGGGTGGGGTGGGGTGGGGTGGGGGGTCTAATTTCCTAGTTTTTAAAAAGAAAAATCAAGAAAACAAAAATTCTATCTTGAGGTATCACAGTGACATGCACATGGGTTTTCAGACGGGTTGGAACACACAGACCTCTGTCACTTGAGCTAATGGAGTAACTGATAGCAATAGTAGGTTGTTATCCTCTGTGGATCAGCACTTGAGGGATGAGACACCTACTTTGCAACTAGGTTTCACAAATATTTGTTGGTAACAGAATAATACTGAGACGCAGGAATTTTGGGGTCCATTCCAGGCTTTGGAGGGAAGTGTGTTCCGGTGGGGACAGACTCTTCTGCCTGTCCCCTCACCGCACAAGCTTGAATCTTTCCACCCTCTCTCTGACAACTTTTCGCATCCCAGTCTCTTCCCCACCTGTCTTCTTTTCCCAATCACATTCTCCAAGCTTATCTGGTCCCTTCTCAATTCTCAGGCTTCTCATCCCAGTCTCCTTGACCAGACAGTCCCAGTTCCCCACTCCAATCTGCTCATCCACTCTGTCTCTCTTTTCTTTCTCTGGGCTCCTCATCCAATTTGTCTCCCACCTCCCCACCTGCCTCCCTGGATGCTTGTCCCAGGTTCTTTGCCCATCCATTCCCAATACACCCTCCCCCAAGCCCATTGATGGATCTGTCACTTTCCCCGCCTCCAGCTCCTTGTGTCCTTATCTAGTCATTCCCAATCCCCACTCCCTCCAGCTCTTTTGCTGAACTGAGTGTCCCACCATGACCCATTAACTGGATCCCAGTTGTCCTACTCCATTTTCCTTACTGGCTCTTCCCCTCTGCATCTGAGTCAGATGGCTTCCTTCTCCATTTTGCTTGGGTGGATGCCAGCAAGGGCATCACTGAGAGCACTGGAGATTTAGGTCTCCTGCTCTCAGTTCCAGTATTGGCCCCTCCCTAACCTGGAGCAGCAATTAAAGGAAAAGACCAACTTTACTCCCTGAGGGGGAGCATCCTCAGTTACTCTGTGGGGATGGCATATTTGCAGTCTGGTTGTACTGTGAGCTGTAAGAGGCTGGAGCATGCTCAGTAAGTATGGAATCTTCCAAGATGTTAGCTGCCAAACTCTTGGAAGTCTCGAATGAGAATGTGCAAACTATAGATTTTCAAATGGCTGCATCAGAAAGCCGCTGCCAGTACAGCATTTTTTCCAAGACTAAAGGTCTGCTCTCATGCTAAGAACTTTTAAGACCACCTGTAACATCACAGTCTGGTGATCCCCCTGTAACAATGTCAAACAATGTTAACTTTGCCAATATTTGGAATCTAGTTACTTTTGATTACTTCTTATTGTAAGAGATTTTGCCTTGGTACATACAGTTGAATGGGTAACATTCCTCATGTTGTGGTATTGTGTGAGCAATGAGAAAGTATCAAGTTCCTGAACATCATAGGTTTTTTGGGTAGAGGGAGGGGAGACTTGAATATTTTTACCAAGTTCTATCAAATTGCAGTACTTTATTTAACTCACACTGGGTTCGTTGTAATCACATATTGTAGAATAAACAGAAAGGTTTAGCCTTAGGTATCTGCTACTAAAGGAAAACTTTAATTAGGAAAGACTGAGGTTAACTGGTAATTATAGCTGACTAGTTCACAGCTCTATAGTTAAAGGCTGAGTCAGTGTTTCCAATAGAAACAGTTATGTTCTGAGCGTTTATATTCACTCATCCAGAAACACACAGGATACATCTCAGCTGTAATAGTGAAAAGAAATATACATCAAATGAAGAAAACTCTGACATTCTGGGAATGGAAAAAAATTGATTGAATGCTTTGTGTGTGTGCACGCATGCTCATGCATGCATAAGCCTCTGCGTTTCAAAGACAGGAAGAGCCAAAATATTACTTATGTCTCTTTTTGGTGATATTTAAGACAGCAGTCTATGCTGTGTTTCTTCCAGTTTACCTGAAGGTATCAAATTACAATTATTAAACTTGTCTGGAAATCACATTTCAGTCACTCCTGGTTTAACTAGGTTGTGTTAATTGAATGCAGTAAGAAGGAAATTACTGTGATAGAAAATGTCTCCAATTCAGCAAGGCACTTAAGCATGGGCCTAGTTTTAAGTGTGTGTGGGAAATGACCCTTAGAAGTCTCTTCCAACCCTAATCTTCGATGATTCTATGGATCAAAAGCATTGAGAGGTGAAGCTAGAATGTTTGTAATTTGGTTTAGGTTCAGCTATCCATCCTATGGCTCAAAACTTAACTGAATTATCTGGATTATCTAAACCTTTTGAAATTGTAAAATTGGAGTGGAAATCTCATAGGGTTTGCTTGTAAGATTGTGAGAACTTCTCATTCCAACCACAACAGAAAACATATTTTGTGAATTTCAGTGCTTCCAGTTTTTACCCATGGTGGATTCTTAATATGAAAAATATATCCAAACATTTTAGAGCATTATAAACAGTTTGGTGAGTTCAGTTGTACAAATGGGGCATGGTTTGGTTTCTCACTAGTTTTGTTCATTGGGAGTCAGTCATTTGTTATGATATAACTTCATTGGCCAGAACCTGAGGGCAAGATAGTTCTTGAGGAACCATAGCACTATCAAACAATTTTTAGACTAATGTTTAGACATGTCTATGAAGACCAAATTAGGACAAATTTTAAATGAAGGATTACTCAAAGTCTCTGGAGATCACACTAATATTTATCCACACAGTTGAGGACCAACATTATATAGAAAAGTTATGTCAAAGATACTCACACAGATTTAAAGGCCAGAAATGACCACTCTGGGCATCTAGTCTGACCATGCCTGCATAACACGGGCCAGAGAATTTCACTCACCGATTCTTATGTTGAGTCAATAACTCATTGTTTAACAAGAGGTTATATCAATGTGAGTTAAACTACCAAAAGAGGAAATTAATCACAAAAAACTACATTAAGACTATAAACCAGTAAAGATTACTGACCTTTCACAGAACGTATGTTCGAAAGTGGCTGTACCTTTATTCAACAGGAAAATGATAAAGCATATTATACCAGCACTTTAGAAAACACACAGACTCTGTGAATTTATGAATTGAATGATCCCACTGCACATTAAGTTTCAGGTCATTATTTGAATAGTGAGAGTCTTGGGAAGTCTTGCTCTGCCTCAGGATGGTAACAAAAAGTTTTCATCAGAAATAGCCTGAGCAAAATAAAGTGAAGACCTTATTTTGTCCACTATGATGTACAATTACGATCAGATAAGTACATAGTGGAGAGATCTAATTCAAATCTCAATTTGGAAAATTGACTAAACAAAGTAAATTATTAGAGTATTTTATGGTATCATATTTTAGTGCATAGTTTATTTTTACACTTCCAAAATTGTGGTGGGCACTTTACAGAACAAACAGAAAGATGTTATCCCTCGTCCCAAAGAGCTTAGCATCTCGATGAGTGAGGATAACAAAACATCGACAAAGATGAAGTTGAAGGAGAGCAAGGCTTGCAGCGATTTGATCATGTGGTGATTCATTTTAAGCCATGTGCACATCCGGTGGTTCAATGTAAAGCTTTTGGGATGTTTATAATTACTAATGAGTAACTTCTTGTGGTCCAGGTGTAAGAAATGAGGGCTAATGAAGTATTTGAATGCAGAGGGTAGAGGCTCTACAGCCTAGAATTTCAAGGGTAGTGTGGGCATGGACAAAGGCTTGGAAACAGTTGAGAGAGAAGTGGGAGGACAGGGCACTGAGGCTGGCATCATTGAAGGAGATGACCACAAAGATACAAAAAGTGAGATAGATAATTGTGTGTGTTTTTCCATTCAGGATGCCCAGAGGTTGTTTCTTAAAATGTTTCTGTGCCTAATGTTCCTGTACAGAAAAATTTGTTTAAAACATCCTCATCACCTATTTTATACCAGCCTGTGAATAAATGTGAACCTGGAACAAGAACAGCTATGGAACAACCCCACTGGGCTCATAAAACATTCTGGTCATTAGACATTAGACAGGTATTTTGCCTTCCTGGGTCTTGATATTGCAAGGTATTGAGCACTCTGGTCTGATCCACCAAAGCACTTAAGCATGTGCTTAATCTTAAGCATGCAAATAGTTCCATTGACTACTCATCTGTGTAAAGCTAACTATGTGCTTAAGTGCTTTGCAATATCGGCCAGAGAAGTTGGCATTACATAGCTGATGAGGATTTTTTTAAAATAATTCTTCTGTACAGAAAAATTAAGCACAGAGACATTTTGAGAAATAGCTTCTGGGCATCCTGAATGGCAGAGACTTAAATGCAAATGTAGAGCAAACTCCCTTTGTAAATGAAATGATCTATTATTATGTCTCTTCTTTTTTTAATAACAGAAAGCAAATATTAACTACTGAGTTTTCTTGTGTCTTCTAAATATATTATTTGTTTCCTTTACCCAGTTTTGCAACCTTTCCCTGTTCTTTTATCTGACAACATGCAATATTTTCCATGACTGCTCATCTGCTACTAAAATGTCCTTATGTAATGAGGAATATGGAGTATGTCTAATATAGTGCACAGATCTGTGCATGTGTGCATGTCAGATTTGCTCAGATATTTATCCTTACTCATTTCAACCTGTATTGAAAAAGAGGTTATTGGAGCAAGAGCCACTGCTACTCAACTCCCAGGAGTAGATGATTTTCTATCCCCTTTTCAGACCTCCCCAGTTGATAGAATTGAAGACCAAACATGTGGACATTTCACCACCACATGAATATGATGCTGATTAAAATGGGCAAGATTCCATCACTGGTGTTCTCAGAAACTCTGGAAGGACAGTTGCACTTGGAGTCCCTCAGGAAGAGTTCCAGCTGAGTCAGGATGCACTCCCAAAAGTATGCAACTCCAGAGCAGTAGCTCCACCCCCTTTGGTATGAGTGCAGCATGTTCCCGAGTTTCACACAACCATCCAAAAGTAATTCCCTTCCTTCCTATTTGTAAATTTAGCTACATGCAGGTCTAAGGGTTGCCCTCTGCTAGTTTTATGCCACATAAATAACCATGTCAATTAGAGACTTTCTATCTCTGGACTCCATTAATAAAGGGAATATGGTGCTCTGTGGGTATTACGTTTCTTGTAGGCAATCATTCTATATGAGAGAGAGAGTGAGGCAAATCATGTTTTTATGGTTGTACTGAATAGCTTACTAGAAAGAACTGCAAAAAGAAAAGGAGTACTTGTGGCACCTTAGAGACTAACCAATTTATTTGAGCATGAGCTTTCGTGAGCTACAGCTCACTTCATCAGACTTTCATCAGAAAGAACTGGATCATCATCCTCAGACCCAGCTAGGATTTAGCAAGATCTCTGAAAGGCAGGCATGCTGAAGAGTAGAGGTATACTGATTAGCTTCCATATAATAACACACCTCTGAATGCATGATCAGTAAACAGACCTTAATCAATGTGAGGCGGAATATTAATGTGCAAACTTTACAGAAATGGCATTCTCACAGAATGTGGCTATCAATGATATCATTTTGGAGGTGTTGATCTCTTTAACAAAATGAAGGGAAAAAAATCCTAAGAAAAGAAATCCATACTAAAGCCCTTGCAGCCTCAGTCTAACGAACACAAGGGATGAATGCACAGTAAAGCTGGCAGGAACACTTTGAAGGCTCTAATCAGCTAAGAATTTGGATCTTATTCCGGTGCCAGGAAGGCAAGTAAAGAGGAGTTTCATCATCTAGCTTCACATAATGGCAGGCAAGAACTGACTGTAACAAAAATATCTTTCTTTGTGATGGAAAAAATGAAATGTGTTGAATGGACAGTTGTGTGAGGGATTTTTTTTTTTTTACAATGTGAAACCCGAAGGTCATCCAAAAACCCTCTCGCATGCTCTGAACAGCAATAGTCTCAACTTGATCTGAGATGCTGGGTGGCTTCTGCCAACTTCATTGTCTCGTAAGGCATTGCGACCTCATGATTTCACAGCAAGATCATTTCAAGATATAAATCTGTTGGGTTTTGTTCCACGGCTCATGACTAGGGTTTCAGGTGACTGGGATATGGAAAGTTTGCATGGCTGCTCCAGCAGCTCAAGTTATAACACTATTTTCAAGCTGATGGGTCAGCTCAGAAACCTGGAACCAATTGTTTTAAGGGTGATGAAGACTGGGGAAATCACATTTGAGCTTATACATTTTACCTGATTTAAACAGCTGATTAGCATCTGGAGTAAAAGTAAATATTGGTGTAAAAAGGTCACATGAAGAGCAGTGAAACTGAGAACTCTGACTCCTGGATGAGAGAGATTAATATTTGACTTGAAACTTCTGCCAACAGGACTTTAACAATGTATTTGTATTTCTAAAAAAAGAAAAGGAGCACTTGTGGCACCTTAGAGACTAACAAATGTAGTCTCTAAGGTGCCACAAGTCCTCCTTTTCTTTTTGCGGATACAAACGAACACGGCTGCTACTCTGAAACCTTTGTATTTCTAGATAGGCAAAATTTAATACTGTTATGAAGACCTCCATAATTTGCAGAGCTGAGTGAACCATTGTGGATTAAATATAAACCTACCTGAACTATGTCCTAAACCAGTGGTGGGCAGCCTGCAGCTTCCCGCAGCTCCCATTGGCCGGGAATGGCGAATCACAGCCACTAGGAGCTGCGGGCGCCCGTGCCTGCGGACAGTCAATGAAAACACTGTCTCGCGGCCTGCCAGCTGATTACCCACCACTGTCCTAAACTGAAACTAATCCCTCTCTGTGGTTCAAAAAAGTTCAGTTCACTTTGGAGTTTTGTTATTTAATTTTTGTCTTTTAATTTTTCTTCATCTGTGCTGCCTTTATTTCCATATCAAACTATAAACTAAGGCCATGTCTACACTACAAAATTTTATCCACTTAAGTTACATCAGCATACATTACATCGCTTGTGTGGTATGCGTACTTGGGTCAGTGGTGCATATCCTCACCAGGAAGCCCTAGTATTGATGCAGAGTGCAGTGCACCAGGGGTAGGTATCCCACTGTGCAACTCACCTCCATCCAGCATAGGGTCTTTTGGAAATACTTGCAATGTCTCATGGGTCGAAATGAGTCATGCAAGGTAACTGGAAACATGGGGTCAACTTCCCTTAATGCAGTGTTGTCCATCCCATACTTTTGTCTGGATCCCATAATTTTCACACTTTCTTTTCAAAATCCCACATTCCTGGTTTAGACCCTCCTCACTCTCCACCGTCTTTTACAGAAACACGCAGCCTGTCCAGATCTGCACTATTGTCATGAGCATTGCAAGCACAGGGTACGTGATCCTGCAGTATTTGCAGAGCCTCAAAAGCAGCTGTGGGGAACACTGATTCCTTGAGGGGCTAGATTGCTGTGGGACATAGAAAAACAATTCAAGGTTTTTGGTGACATTCATGGAGCAGCTGGAGATTAAATATCTCTGGTGGAACTCTGGTTCTTGGCCTGAGAAACAAGCATTGACTGGTGGGATCACATCGTCATGCAGGTAGGGGATGATGACCAGTGGCTGCAGAACTTTCAGATGCACATTCCCACATTCCTGGATCCGTGTGCCAAACTCACGCCAGCCCTCCAGAGCAGGGACACCAAAATGATAACTGCAGTGAGAGTTGAGAAGCAAATGGCGATTGCACTGTGAAAACTTGCAATGCCATATAGCTACCAGTCAATTGGGAATCAATTTGGAGTCGGGAAGTCCACTGCAACGGTTGTTGTCATGCAAGTGTGCAGGGCCATTAATTGCCTGCTGCTATGCAGGACCGTGACTCTGGGCAATGTGCAGGACTTAGTGGATGGTTTTGCAGCAATGGGGTGGGGTGATAGATGGAACACACATCCCTATTTTAACACCAAAACACCTTGCCACAGTACATCAACAAAAAGGGCTACTTTTCTGTGGTTCTGCGAATGCTGGTGGATCACTGAGGAAGCTTTACTGACCTCATTGTGGTCAAGGAAGGTGTATGATGTGCATCTTTAATACAGGACGTCAAGCATCGGGGGTAGCCATGTTAGTCTGTAGCCACAAAAACAGCAAGGAGACCAGTGGCACCTTAAAGACTAACAGATTTATTTGCTCAAATAAATCTGTTAGTCTTTAAGGTGCCACCGGACTCCTTGTTGTTTTAATACAGGAGTGTTCAGCAAACTGCAAGCAGGGACTTTCTTTCCCAACCAGTGGATTACCACCGGCAATGTTAGGGTGCTGAGAGCCATTGAACCAAACTGTAAATCCTGTATATGATGGCAACCACTGTAAGCCTGTGGGGCGCGGCAGCACCTCCAGCATCCCTAGTTCCAGGGTTCTTTTTGTTGGAGAATTGCGACTTTAACTTCAAAAACAGACTCCAATGAGAAACTGCAGAACTGGAATTCATTTGCAAACTGGACACCATTAAATTAGGCTTGAATAAAGCCTGGGAGTGGATGGGTCACTACACAAAGTAAAAAGTATTTCCCCATGCTAATTTTTCCCCTACTGTTACTCACACCTTCTTGTCAACTGTTTGAAATGGGCCATCCTGATTATCACTACAAAAGTTTTTTTTCTCCTGCTGATAATAGCCCACCTTAATTGATTGGTCTCGTTACAGTTGGTATGGCAACCCCCATTTTTTCATGTTCTCTGTGTGTATATATCTTCCCTACTGTATTTTCCACTGCATGCATCCGATGAAGTGGGTTTTAGCCCACGAAAGCTTATGCCCAAATGAATGGGTTAGTCTCTAAGGTGCCACAAGTCCTCCTCGGTTTTTTTGCTGTTACAGACTAACACGGCTGCCACTCTGAAACTATTTCTACAACTGATTCAGAGCTGTGTCTGCACAACCTCTTTTCCCCACATGCCCAGGAGATCCAAAATCTCCTGTGTCCTCCAGGCAGGAGTATGTCTGCAGCTTATAGCCGGCATGGGTGGCTGGGCAGTTACATTCAACAATGGAGAGCGAGTAGGTGTACTTGCCAAGGCAGCCAACCAGGAAAAGGAATTTCAAAAATTTGCAGGACTTTAATGGGCAGGGGCAGCTTCCTGTCCACCTGACCCCTGGGCTGCAGAGTTCACAATGGTGACCGGAGCAGTCAATGTGGGACATTGTGAGACAGCTGTTGGAGGCTGGTAGTGGTTGACGGAAGTACTGCAATATCTACACTCTTACCACATTGACCTGACTACATCAGCCATGATTCTGTGTTGCTTGTGGAGGTGGTGTTATTAAATCAGTGTAGTGGGGCACTTATGTGGGTGGGAGCCAAATTTAAGTTAATACACATCCACAGCTAGGTCGACTTAAACTGCCTTGTCTCAATCTAACTTTCTAGTGTGGACCAGGCCTAAAATATTCAGAATAAGTATGCAGATTCGCTCTCAAAAATGTTTAGGGCCTGATTCTCATTTGGCTATGTAAAGGTACCTTAAAGTGGGTATAAATCACAGTTAAATTCACTTTCAGGCCTCTGCATGCTGCCAGACAAAATAAAATGGCTATAGTGTAAATTAGAATTCAGCCTTGATGGCTGCATATTATGCACATAATTCTGATCACACTTACACTGGTTTATACTGGTGTGACTCCAATGGAACTACCCCTCATTTACTTTAGTGTGATAATCAGTTATTAGCCGTAGTAAATATTTGACAACATACAAGGCCTCTTACATTAAAGAGGCAGAATAATTTCTTTAAAAATTTCGAATATGCCAAAAGTTTTACTGTGATATATAAGAATATAATATTTGTAATAAAAGCTCAAGTTTATGATAAAACTCTCATTGACATCAACTGGAATTTGGAGTAAATAGGGATTGCAATATCGAGCCCTTTCTTTTTTTTTATTGCTGGTTATTGTTCTGGCTGCTTCTCCTTCTTGGATTAACTCCACTGGCTTCTGCATCAAATTCAATAATCTTCTCCTCACTCTCAAGGCTTTTCACCACTCAGCCACTTCCTGCTTTCTTCTCTTCTCTCCTCACATGTCACTCGTTCCTCATGACTCTTTCACTCCACCAGTGATGCCTGCCACATTTGTTCAGGTACTGGCTTCTTTTATGACCATATCTGCACTTTCTTTTTTGCTGTACCATGCTTATAATGTGCTGTTTGTGTCCACCTCAAGACCTACATCTACCATGACATTAAGAAATCAGTCAATTTCTGATATTTAGGTTGAAGGATAGAGAGAGAGAGAGAGCTCACACCTATTTTATCTATTGGCATAATACAATAATATAATATAAAGGCAAATATGTATGTATATGTACGTAAAAACTATTTACATATGACTGGATTCCTTGCTCCTCAATCTTTATACGTGGATTGTCATCTTAGGTTGTCACTTCTTTGAGGCAGGAACTATGGGCCAGAGCTTCAGCTGATTTAATTTGGTGTATCTCCATTGCAGTCAACAGAGCTACTCTGATTTGCACCAGCTGAGGATCTGGCTCCCACGTCTTTGTGTTTGTTAGGCGCTTGGCATAATGGAGCCTCAGTCTTGACTGGGGACTTTGTATTAGCAACTAATGTTAACATGAAATAATTATGGGCACAATACTGCTGCCCTTGTGTACCTGAAACTCCCTCTGCTTCCCCTGGCCATCAGCTGGCTATTGATCTTTGGAAAACTTCCTGGGGCATTACACTGGTTACGAGTTTCTTTCAAGTGCTGAAAAAGGTACAAAAGTAGGCCTGTTGTCACCAATGTATTTAGAATTAGTCTTAGAAGAAAAAAAGAGATTGGCACATCCTTATTAAGTAGGAATCTCTTTTAAAATTAGGAATTACAGTGAACTAGCTAATTTTCTCTTTTCCCACCCTCTCTGTTCCCTTTCTTTGTATCCTGCATCTGTGACTTTTAGTAATTCATCTGTGAACATTTTATTATTGTTTATGCGGAACAGAATGCCAGTTGCATTCCTTTTTACTCACAGATCAAGCAATAATTTAGTGGAGATAGTAAATGAGGAACTGTCATTACATGGTTATAATAGCTTTAAAATCTGTCTTTGCAATGAGTTTTGGTTCACTACAAAATCACTTCTTTTGATGTGCAATATTATCACAACAATATAATATCAAAGACAAATGACAAATCGAGTGAACTAAGGCAGATTTTACACACACACGTACATCCACAGCACCATGACGCTGAAAGCCCAGAGGACATGTAAATGTTTGATTCACTGCTGTGACACAGAGTAGAAGGCAGACTTCCAAAACCATGTGCCTGATGTTGAAATTGGTTCCCTGCTGACTGTCCCAAAAGTGAGTCATCTAGAGATTGGCGGGGGGAAAGAGGGTGGGAAATGTTTCCTGTATAACAAAGAACACACAGCAGGAACTGGCTGCCCTCTCTTCACCATTTGATAGGCAAATAAAGTACATAAAGGCTTGTGAATGACAATATCCATAACTCCCAGAGACGGTTTGTAAATCACTTTAACTGAGAGAGTCTGCATAACCTTAGAAAACATTTGGGTACTTGCAGACATGAAGGTGCTCACATACCTGAGTTTCCTACCCACCACTGAGTCAGGTGGTCTGATTTAAACTTAATACCAGAAGAGTGCATATTGAAGTCTATCTGCCTGCATTAACTGGGTCAGGTGAGCGGGAGATCATTTTACAATGTTCCTCAGTTATGGATTGCTCTGGACTTATTGTGTTCACTTTTTATGGGCTTTCAAATCTACAGGAAGGACCAGATGAATACCCAGCAGCTCCCATTTATGCACCAAATTAAGTGGCTGGATTTCCAAAAGAGCTCAGCTTTCATTCAGACAGCAGCCTGCAGCAGCTTCCGCTGTTCTCAGTTATGAGCTGCAGGATGTTGAGCCCTTTTTCAAGATCTCCATTTAGGTGCCTAAATGGGAACTGAGTTCTCTTCAAAATCTGGTCTTAGGTATTTTCTTGCTTTTCTCCTGCCACATTTTGGATTCTCATTATGGTAAGTGGAACATATAGGAGAAAGTGCTTCTGATGGTCAAAGCAGAGTGTTGGAAGGTTGGGCGAATGAAATCTGTGCCTGATTCTTCCATTGACAACCTGTCTAACCCAGAGCAAATCACTTTAGCTTCTCTTTGGAAGACTTCCAAATGCACAAATTGCAATTAGGCACTTAACTCTCATTGAATTTCATTGGTCTTTAATTTACCCATCTGTAAGATGGAGAGAAATGGAACTTGCCACAAAGAGCTAATGTGAGGCTTAAAAACTGATTATAAATCACACTGAGATCCTCAAATGAAAGATGCTATGGTATATTAGTGCAAATAAATTATTGATCACTGTGTATCATCCACTGGGAAGCTGTTATACTTTAGTTTTTGGTTTATATTATTTAGGTACATGTAACTACTATGCCAAACAATATGTAACACAAAAACAAATGGATATAAACTGGCCATCAGGAAGTTTAGACTTGAAATTAGATGAAGGTTTCTAACCATAAGAGGAGTGAAGTTTTACAATAGCCTTCCAAGGGAAGCAGTGGGGGCAAAAGACCTATCTGACTTCAAGATTAAACTCGATAAGTTGATGGAGGAGATGGCATGATGGGATAACATGATTTTGGCAATTAATTGATCTTTAACTATTCGTGGTAAATAGTTCCACAGTATGCATACGATGAAGTGAGCTGTAGCTCACGAAAGCTTATGCTCAAATAAATTGGTTAGTCTCTAAGGTGCCACAAGTACTCCTTTTCTTTTTGCGAATACAGACTAACACGGCTGTTACTCTGAAACACATCAAAACTTGTTGCATATGAAAAAGATTAGTGTTACTGGACAGATATTGACATCACATTGTAGTATTATTGTTTTTTTACTTATATTAAGTTGGGCTGAAATTTATTGTGCAATATTTTTTTTTATTTTGACCGAAGTTCCCTCTAGTGCTCAAAAGTATGTATGCTATTTACTAATTCTGATAAACATCAATACGATATGATGGCTTGAAAGAATTACTGATAGCTGAGTGAGGTGCTCCTGGACACAGCTTTAAAGCATCAATCAGTTTTCAACCCTATGTCTAGTTTTCACTAAAATCGCCCACCTATACATGGAATATTAAACATTTTGCCAAAAAGATAGAACAGAAATACTGGAAGTTACGTAGTGGGTAGGCCAGCAGTATTTGCTGAGCTACTTCAGGGTGTTGCTGCTGCTGCTGCAAATGTGAGCCCTAACCCAATAAGGGCCCCTGCTCACGGTTACGAGTGAAGGTCAATGGCAAATCCAGTGGAGAAAGGAAAAATACTCTCCAAATAGTGGTGAAGGTGGATGAACTATGATCTCTATGTGTGGAAGGGTTTCTGGGAAGGGAATTGGTGTCTCCAGACCAAACCACCACTCTACATCTCCTCTGTCCCAAGGAGATAGAGTGAATCAAGGGGCATTCAATGAAATGTAGTCCACACTTGAGGCCTATGATGTCTACAGTCAACTTGAGAAAATCCACCAGATTTGCCACCTGGAATGAACTAATCCTAAACAAGGCGGGGTACCAGGTTTTGCTAGGTTGAGTGTTGGAAAAACATTGCAGTTTCTGTAATAACTGAGATGAGAGTCATGAATAGCGGTCCACATTTTGTGGCAAGCACAAGTACTGTACTCTGGAGGAATCAGGCACGTAGACCATCTGACATTTGTCCTCCAATCACCTTTTAATAAATCATTTGCACCATGGCACCCTAGTTCTAACTGATGGCTATATGCCAGCTTGAGGCATAATCATGAATAGCTGTCAATCACTGTAGCCTTCGCTCCCACTGAAGAAGCTACAGATGCTAATAAAGATTAACTCTAGCAGCAGTGATGCAATCTGTTTTTCTGCACAACGTTCTTATTATACTAAGAGATATTAACATTCTACCAGGTTGTCCCAGAAATGGCTTTGAAACTATTCTTGGACCATTTTGTTCTGAAACAATAAAGGAGAGTATTCTTTATTAACAAAAGGAGAGTATTTTTTTAACAAAAGGAGAGTATTCTCAGCTCTGTGAGAATACTCTCCTTTTGTGCTTCTTATAACATTACCATCACTGTGACTTGGTTCAGGAGCTTAGATTATCTATTGGGAAACCTGGATGTCCAAAGATAGTCAGACAAGGAAGGAGCTGGACCATATGATAAACTGGAATCGTAGTATAGTAAGGCCATACTGGATCTGTGGACGTGCAGAAGCTCTGGCAAATACTGACCATCATCTCCTTGTTGCTAAAATGGCAATTACATCTCAATTTTAACATGAGTGTGCCTGTTACAAAACATAAGGCACAACACATCTGTGAGTATTCAGCACTTGCTAACAAGTATTCTAACTCACTGAAAAACAAATTTGATGCACTTAATGCTCCCCTGAATGACTTAGAACTATCTTGGACAGCCACAAGCACAGGCATCCGAGAACCATTGATGCCATCCCAGAACTGAAACACTACAAGTGATGCCCTTTGCTATCCAATGAGACATTTCACATTTTTGCACAAGAAATCTGAGGCCAGACAGTGCCATGATGACACTGAATGTAAAGACTGACAAGGTATTTTTCAAGCCAGAGCCAAAGTGGAACATGAAGCGCATTTTGAGAACTTGGCAGGAGGGGGAATAAGAGCTTATAAATTACTACCTGCTATTTAGCCACTTCAATCCCAAACTGAATTTCATGTCTTGTCTATGCCAATAAACAAGGCTGATGGTAAAAGATGCTTAACCCAAGAAGAAGTCCTGCAAAGATGGAAAAAATATGAGTCTGCACTTAACCACCCTGGAGCGACTCCATGTCCAGATCTGCATGCATTAGCAGTAGATGCATCTATGTTGGAAGAGGTTTGCTCTGCCATAAAGAAACTGTGAAGCAGGCATGCTGCTGGACCCAAAAACATAATGCCCAAATTTCTTAGGTATGCCATAGAGCAGCATGAGGAAGGTGTACCCTCTCAGAAGCAGTGTCAATGGCTGATTAGAACAGAAGCATCCATAATGTCTGCTGAAGCATGGGAGGGAGTGTGGTCAGTGATGCAGCTTGCCACACTTTTAAAAAGGATGCACTGTAGCTTGCATTCCTTCCTGCACTGAGCTCCTGTCACTGTGCAGGATCATTTCCACACCCTAGATGCACCCAGACGCAACACCCTGGCAGCAGTAGTAATCCTCCTAGCCTTCTATACAGGGAGAATCAGCCGCAGCATTGTGGCTAAACCCTGAGTGGGAACCCTGAGCTATAGTTTGATACTTTGTATTTTATTTTAATTTAACCTTTTATATCCATGATTACAAGGCCAATAAATACCTTCATTCATTGACACTGAAATATGAGCTGAAACATACTACAGGGGAAGTGAGTAGTAGCCATTATAAGAAATGAATTAGACCCCAATCCTGCAGATCCTTAACCCCCGTGAAGCTTTACTCATACAAGTAGTGACTATAATGGGGTGCCTCATGGGAGTGTGTTGTGTAGGATCAGGGCCTTACTTTGAAAGCTGTAAGGTTGGTCACTCCGCAGTGCTCAGACAAGACAATACAGACACAGGACAAAATCAAGCAGGAATAAAAAAAACCCCTCCCATTATTCCTAAAAATCCTTTACAATATTAATTGACTTCTGTGCTATGTAGATAGTTTCAATTATAAGAAAAGCCAAAATGGGTCAGACCAAGGGTCCATCTACCCCACTGTCCCATCTTCCGGGAGTGAACCATGTCAGATGCTTCAGACAGAATGAACAGAACAAGGTAATTATTGAGAGATCCATCCCCTGTCATCCAGTCCCAGCTTCTGGCAGGCAAAGGTTAAGGGATATCTGGAACCTGGGGTTGCAGCCCAAACCATCTTGGCCAATAGACAGTGATGGACCTATCCTCCATGAAGTTACCTACATAACTTTTTTGAACCCTGTTATGTGTTTGATCTTGACAACATCCCCTGGCAATGAGTTCCACAGGTGGACTGTGTGTTGTGTGAAGAAGTACTTTTAGTTTGTTTAAACCTGCTGCCTATTAATTTCATTTCACTCTCTTTTTTACTTCCCTCAGATTTACCTATCAACATTTTGAACCAGAAGATTGTATACAATCTATTATCCCCACAACAAGCTTCAGACTCCTTTCAATTCTGCTTTTATGAGAGGTCTGATTGGTTCTCAAATGTCTTTTACCTAATATTTAAAAAATCCACCACTGAGGCAATAACTACGACATTGTTGTTGGAGATTATTAAAGTATTCTCAAACCTTTGGCGGCCTATATGCATTAGCTCCGTATTTATTAGAAAACTTTAGAGCTATGTTCACATTAGTAACCAATAATCACAATGATCGTATTTATTTTAATCAATTTTAATTTTTTTCAGATATCCTTTCCTATTAAGCCCTAGGACTTTTTACCTGTCTGTTAAGAAATGGACTGTATGGAAATTCCAGGCTCTTTTAGCTGTAACAAATTAACCTGTCTATTTGTATGGATTTACATATCCCTTTCAAAATTCCTTAATGACTGTCAAGGTTCCTCCCCCACTCTGAACTCTAGGGTACAGATGTGGGGACCTGCATGAAAAACCTCCTAAGCTTATCTTTACCAGCTTAGGTCAAAACTTCCCCAAGGTACAAAATATTACACCCGTTATCCTTGGAATGGCCGCTACCACCACCAAACTAATACTGGTTACTGGGGAAGAGCTGTTTGGACGCGTCTTTCCCCCCAAAATACTTCCCAAAACCTTGCACCCCACTTCCTGGACAAGGTTTGGTAAAAAGCCTCACCAATTTGCCTAGGTGACTACAGACCCAGACCCTTGGATCTTAAGAACAATGAACAATCCTCCCAACACTTGCACCCCCCCTTTCCTGGGAAATGTTGGATACAAAGCCTCACCAATTTGCATAGGTGACCACAGACCCAAACCCTTGGATCTGAGAACAATGAAAAAGCATTCAGTTTTTTACAAGAAGACTTTTAATAAAAAATAGAAGTAAATAGAAATAAAGAAATCCCCCCTGTAAAATCAGGATGGTAGATATCTTACAGGGTAATTAGATTCAAAAACATAGAGAACCCCTCTAGGCAAACCCTTAAGTTACAAAAAAGATACACAGACAGAAATAGTTATTCTATTCAGCACAATTCTTTTCTCAGCCATTTAAAGAAATCATATCTAACACATGCCTAGCTAGATTACTTACTAAAAGTTCTAAGACTCCATTCCTGGTCTATCCCTGGCAGAAACCAGCATACAGACAGCCATAGACCCTTTGTTTCTCTCCCTCCTCCCAGCTTTTGAAAGTATCTTGTCTCCTCATTGGTCATTTTGGTCAGGTGCCAGCGAGGTTACCTTTAGCTTCTTAACCCTTTACAGGTGAGAGGAGCTTTCCCATGGCCAGGAGGGATTTCAAAGGGGTTTACCCTTCCCTTTATATTTATGACAATGACCATGCTGAATTTGAGGTAGCCAAGAGGGAGAAGTTGCCAAAGATCCCTCCCAGTATTTTATTGCTTTATCATAACGTATGATGACTCATTCTATAGCAGGGACCATATTTTCCAACCTTTTGGGCATATGGTGTGGCACAATCAAGTATCAACAATGTTATGATTCTTTCTGTGATTAAAATTGCTGGCAAGATACATAGGCTGTTCAATAATTATTTATTATTTACATATTGCAATAGGCATGCATTGTGCTTTAAAGACATGTTAGCTCTTAGGTGTGACAACAAACAGAATGATTTGTTATCTTGGATTCTCAAAGCCATATAATTTGCATGTTGGACTCCACAATGAATAAATTGAACATGCTCTGGACCATCATAGATAGGGGCAGAGACTGATTAAGGAATTTATTATTGAATATTGTTAGTGAGGGGGTAAATGAGGAGACTGGATTGTGAAACCCTTGCTCAAGGTGATGAGCATTTAATGGCACAATTAGTCCCATTAATTATTCCTCTGAGTAAGTGATCACTAAAGGAAGGTTTGCATAATCTAGCACTTACTTGTTTTAAAAGCTGAATTTTTAAGAAAAAGGGTTTGAAGCTATTTGGGAAAAATATTGTACAGATTTGAATTTCTTAATGAGAACTCTGAGACCTATGAAATACTTTGCAGTGTTTTGTAGAAGCCTGAACACTACCAGATTCACCCTTTCCTACTAGAAAACAAATACACTACAGCAACATGGCCTGTTACTGACTTGCTTTGCTGTTTACCTTATTTATCAGTCATAAGGAAAGTAGAGGTGAGCAAAGAAGTGGCACAATTTTCAGACAATGAAATGATTGAGATTAGTCAGAGCTAGACTCTGAGGAACCTCAGAGGGACCTAATGAAGCTAGATTAATGAGCAGCACAATAGTCAATTCACTTTTGACAAGGTAATGCACAATGGAAGGTATAATTTGAACTACACATATAGGGTATTTGGCTCTCAGTTAATTCCACTCAAGAGAATTGTCTGGACCACTCAATGAAAGCATCTGCTTAGTTTGTGATAGCAGCCAAGGAAACAAAATTTTAAGATGCTGCAATATTAAGGAATGGAAAACAAAATAATCCAGAAAATGTTATAACACTTTTAGGTTGCAAACACTTTGGAGAAGGGACTTTCACATACTGTAGGTTTGTACAGCACTTACTGCAAGGAGGCCCCAATCTGTTTGATCTCTAAGCTCTACTATATAATAATTGTTCGTATTAATAATGGCAGTACATAAATCCGTGATTTGATTTCACTTGGAAAGCTGTGTTCAGTTTTGGGCACCCTCACTCAAAAAAAATATAATAGCACTTCTGGTTCACTGTGAACCAGAAGATTGTCCTGTTCCCACATGAAGTTTAGGGACTGTGGTAGAGAATGTCTCTTGTGAAAATTATGCACAAATGTTTCTTTTATCCCATACAAATGATATTTTAAAAGAGAGAGAAGTAGATAAGGAAAGTTAGAAGGATGGGAAATTTGCCCAGTGTGAACAGAAACTTACATCTTGGAAACAGTGTATATCAACCAAGGGGCTTCTTGCAGCATTCTCAGATCTATGTTCCACAGCTAGATGTGGGTGTTTTTCTGTACAGAGAAGTTGTGCTAACATTTTTTTTTTTTTTAGTCTTGTCAAGATCTGCTTAAAAGGGCTCGGCATCTTAACTGTGAGCCTGCATTGAGTTTTGAATTTGTAATGAAAACTGAAACCACTGAGATTTCAAGTGGTTTGGGGTTTCACTTTATAGACTGATCTCGTCACAACAGCAACAACAATGGCAAAATGTAATAATGACTTATACTTTCTAATTGACACTCATGCTTGCATCATATACCACGTTACATATTTCCTTTTGTTTCCAGTATGCAGCTGTTAGGGCTGGATTATTGTTGTATGGGAAATAGCTGTGAGTGGAGCTGTTCACTGTGTATTCTCTAAGGAGACACCCTGTGCAGGAAGAAAGATTTGGTTTATTCCACATACAGCTGCCAGTATGTTTCAAGTTGAGGTTCCTTTCATTTTGTTCTTCCCTCAAAACCGAGATTGGAGTTTGAGACTGTGCTGTAATCCAGACGTACTTGTAAAATGTCACCTGAGGCTCATAGAAACTACTGCAAGCCCAGACAGTTTAAGACCTCTGTAGCTCTAATTTCTGGTCTTGACTCACCTAGCATATGTTAAGCCCCCAAATGAAAGCTCTGTGTGTTCTCCTTATGTGGGCAATGGGAGCAGCTACAATGGGGCATATGAAGTTTTATTTGTTTATTTTAAAAGGGTGACCACAGAGCTCTCATGAGATTAAAATCCAATGTCCAGAGAAGTCTTGGACAAGAATCACTACTGACAAATAAACCAGGCACAAGACTCACAAAAACACACTAATGATCAAAACCAGTCACCTGTTGGTGTTTAGAAAGGGCACATCTTTAAAGTCTGTAAGTCACCAAATCACTCTGATTCTTGCTCAAGCCATTCATGAGACATCAGTTTAATGGGGCTCATTTTTCAATTTGAAAAGCCATAAGTTGGAAGAGAACAATGTGAGTCTGAGTTCACTGATATGGCATATACTATATCTGATTGTTCTTTCTGTCCTAGAAACATGCTGGGGAAATCATCTCCGTGGAGCTGAAACAGGCCACTTACCAGAAATGAGACCTCTAGTGAGGAAACCCCTGTATCTTTAGTAAAGATTTGTTCGCTTAAATTTTTTCATGTGAATTTACTACAGGAGCCAGACTGACAGCCCTAGAGACAGAACAAGTACAGTATACAGAGCAACAGCGCAAGAGTCCACACACTACCCTGCCAGCATATTTTGGCTTAGAGGGACCACCTCTAGCGCTAAACAAGTAGTTAAGGTTCCTTGGCCCTTGTTCTCTTGCTGCAACTGCCAACAAGGACACCAGTTGATGTAAAGAATGGCAGTGGTTTTGTGATGTGAACACATGTCTAATGGGAACTGGACCACCCAAACTCATTTCACATAAGGCAGCCATTAGTCAGTCAGTTATTACTGGCTAGGCTGGATTTGAACCAATGACCTGGGGATGAAAAGTACACAAGCGCGCACACACACACACACTTACAACTGATACTGCTGAAATGCAAAGGTACCCTTGAGAATATGCTTCCTGCTTAGAGTTGTGTAAAACTTCCATTTGTGACTGAACTGAAAATAGTTGCATTAGTGTTTGCAGAACTGTTCCAAATTTAGTGAACATTGCAAATTTTCCTGCATTTTGCAGTTTCACTTTTCTTTTGGCAGACTGGCTTAGCTAGGACTTTCACACAGGAAAACAAACACACAAAAATCACCCCAGCATATAAAAAGTCTACAGCATAAAGCAAACATAACTGCCTTTTTGTAAGAAGCTGACCTGTGTCATTTTAATTTGTATGCAGGCCTCTCATCTCATGACATTTTCTGGTCACCATGCTCTTGAGGTGCATGTGGGTGGTGGGGAAATGTATCTAATCTTGAACATCAGCAAAGATGGAGAGAAGAGGGTGTAAGTGTATTTTCCCCAGATAGTATTAGACTTTAATGTAGCTCTTGCAACTTTTGTTTGTTTTAAGATGAGCTTTCCCAAGCTTCAGCAGTGCTATTTTTAATTAGGGATGATTGATTCATTATCTTTCTTTCATAACCTTTTTTTCATCTGCCAAAACTGTCTCATATTAATTACGTCTTTGATTTAGTTCAAAATGAAGCAGCTAAGGTTGTTATTACATAATGGGTTATGTTTCCTCTGCATTATTACAGAAGAGAATATAGAAGAGGGAGACTCTTTAAGACCACAGCTATTATCTTCCCGTGAAACCCTTCAGGAAAATCCTTGAAGAAAAATGTATTTTGAAGTAAAACAAAAGTGAAATCTATGCTCAAAATAATTAGAACATGGTCTAGCCATCTTTTTCTCAGATCCTTTCAGTGTCTACGTCTGAGCTGGGAAAGCACAGCCAAACCTAGTCAGAGATAGACTGACCACACAAATTACAGAGTCTGTTCTACCAGCACCACTTCTTATTAAAAAAAAAATATTGGCGGTGCTGAAAACTGATGGATTGACAGAACTAGTGACTGAAGCTAACTTTGTGTAGCCACTGCAGTGGCAGCTCAGGCTTTACCTTACTGTACTTCCAATGTGATTCAAGTGTGAGTTATGATAAGTGATGTGCCGTGACATTTTTAGTCAGGCATGCCGTGCTACAGTTGCATACAAAATAGGATCATCCACGCAGCATGTCTTTGCACATACAGTGTGTGCAAAGTCACGCTGGGAAGAGGGTGTCATTTTGTTCTACAAAATGGTGTACTCCATGCAGTGTGACCTCACACATATGGTTCATGCAAAGGCACATTGTGCAGAGGACCCATCTTGTTCTACAAAATGGCATCCTCGGTCCGCGTTCAGGGGCCAAACAGAATCACCCCACAGGCTGAGCCAGTCCTAGGGCATGCAATGCATACCTTGCATATACAGAGGGTATGTCGCAGGTTATGATAGATAGCATAGTCTCCATCCTGTTAAATTCTCACCATGTCTGCTGAGACGACCGGCAAGACACCAATTAGTGCCAATTGTGATTTTTTTTCTGATGTAGATAACTGCATAGTTGAATGAAACTGAGCCCACCAACTCATTCAATGAAGGCCACCAAAGTGCCAGCAGATAATAATGACTTCTGGTTGTTATTGACCTTTCACTGACTTATGTTAGTGAACTAGAGGATAAAGATACCATGTTGTGGCCCATTACAAATTTCCTGAGGTGAACACTTCCTCCAGTGCCAGTATATTATTGTGCAGGTGGGGAAAATCAAACGCTTTATCCTGAGGGTATGTCTTAACAGGCAAATAGTGCAGTTGTTTTCCCCCACAACTGTCTTAGCTTGACACAATTGAAAAGCTCTGTTAAGATGGAGGCTAACATGTTAGAAACCGTGTTAACTCGCTATGCTGCAGTCTAGGCTCCCTCCAATCTACCACATGGCTAGCTAACATGGCTTCAAATGCCATTGTTATCTTGCTGGGGCTTTTCAATCACAGTGAGCTAACCCAAACAAGTTAACATAATTGAAAAAAACCCCATGTTACCTGTGAAATCAGAACTAAATTGTCAGTATCGATCCACTCCCTCTGCAGGTATGGAGGGCCCTTAGTAGAGAAGTACTGCTGCATTTCTTAGCATGGACAGAGCAAGATCTGGGAAGGTCACCATAGAGTTGTGGATCCTCTGCACTCCACAGAGAACAGCTTCTTGGGCGCTCCCTCCACCTTAGTGCACATGGGAAATTGGGAGGGGAGGGCAGTCTGACAAGGGGGCGCAAGAGAATGTAATGGGTCGTCATTTATGGAGTTCTACGTGTTCAGCCCCTACCTTCACAAAAGCCAGAGGAGAGCATAGCAGCCACCAGTAGGGCTGCGGCCCACGCTCTCCTGTAGCAGCAGTGTGGCATATGCCCCTGAGGGGAAGGATTCTTTCCTAGTGGATCGCCTCATGCCACATCCCACATAACAGGGGACAAAAATTTGGTACTAAATTGGAAATTGAATGGATTCTGTGCAAAGGGAGGATGGTTGTTTTCCTTTTCATATGGTAAAGCTCTTTTGCCAACTAACCACGAATGACAAGATATAACAAAATAGGGACTTTTAACATCACTTTTAACATTTTGTGAGATTTTACCTTTAGTATTAAAAATCTCATCTTTAAAGCCCAACTTTACTTGGGGAAAAAACTGTAACTATACATACACACAGACAAATACAAATGTAGCAAACTGCTAAGGTTTTCATACGTCTAAAAATTTTATTTTCCAATAAAGCAGTTTCTGGTCTTCAATGAACTGGTTTAGTATTGCCAAACAGCCACAGATCTTAATAAACTCAAGCCATATTCTTAAGTGCTGCTCCATGATTTCAGCCAATTATATTGAGAGCCAAATAAGGTGCCACCAGCTGACTGGTAAAATGAATAGTATGTGAGGTGTTTTTTTACACTGCATTTATTTGAATTTTTTTCCCTTAGCAAGAAAGGCAGAGTTTTTGGCATGGCTAGTATTCTGCCACATCACAAGCATTCATGAGATATCTTTCCTGAATAGAATCTACAGCTCCCTGCAGTTCCCAATAAAAATATGTATCTTTGATCAATTGTGGTTTATTTTTCTTTACCAATGGGAAACTGGAGTGAAACAATATGAGACTGTAACCATTGCAGATATCTGTCTTTTAATCTTTTCTATGATAGCTAGACAAGAAGGACATTCTCAAGATTTTATGATGCTCTCTTCTATGACAAGTATTCTTCTATCTTTTTATACAGAAGAAAATTCAAGCAAACAAAAATGATTCCATTCCAGAGCAAACCCATCCAGAGTGTATTAATAGAGGGATGGGAAATGTCCTCAGCAAAACTGAAAGTACCCAATATTCACCTAGGGTCAGGTTTCATTATAAAAGCAAAAGTCAGGCCACATTTGTTGAAAGATTTGCAAGTCTTTTGACTGAATCTGGGCCTGGTTCTAAATAAGTCCAGGCCAATTTTTGATTTTGCATTAAAGTCTTGAGAAATTGACAGTCTGGGACAGTTCTAATGTGAGCCCATGTGAAACTCACTAGTTTTGACCGAGTTTTTGCTTTGAGGTTTGTTGCTGCTTCATACTCAAAGCTCATACCTAAATTTGGAGATGTTGAACTCTGTGCAAATTAAAGGGGAAGGAAATGGTTGCACAAGCCAGCAAAAGACAGGGCCTCTGCAGTGTTGCATGGCTCTGCTTACAATACCTGCTAAGCAAACAACAGTGCCCAAAAAAAGCAGAACAAATTTCAGACCAGAGAACCTTTGATGGTCTTAGAACCACCCTTACTTTCATATGCCTGTTCAGAAGCAAAGGATACACAAATAAAAAGGCCTGACTGACCAACATATTAATCCAGTTTTATGCCAATGTAACTCCATTCATTACACCAGTATAAACCTGTAGTTAAGGCAGTGGTCAATCAAGCACATCTTATATAGATAATGGCTACAAGTAGCAGGTTTAGGTTACTTTGGGGAAGATTTGGATCGTCATCTTCATCAATGGTTTAGATAATGTCATACAGAGTACACTTATAAAATTTGCAGACGATACCAAACTGAGAGGGGTTGTAAGTGCAATGGAGGATTAAAATTCAAAATGATCTGGACAAACTGGAGAAATGGTCTGAAGTAAGTAGGATGAAAATCAATAAGGACAAATGCAAAGTACTCCATTTAGGAAGGAACAATCAGTTGCACACATACAAAATGGGAAATGACTGCCTAGGAAGGAGTACTGCAGAAAGGGATCTCGGATCTTAGTGGATCACAAGCTAAATATGAGTCAACAATGTAACGCTATTGCAAAAAAAGCGAACATCATTCTGGGATATATTAGCAGGAGTGTTATAAGCAAGACACAAGAAGTAATTCTTCCACTCTACTCCATGCTGATTAGGCTTCAACTGGAATACTGTGACCAGTTCTGGGCACCACATTTCAGGAAAGATGTGGACAAATTGGAGAGAGTCCAGGGAAGAGCAACAAAAATGATTAAAGGTCTAGAAAACATGACCTATGAGAGAAGATTGAAAAAAAATGGGTTTGTTGAGTCTGGAGAAGAGATGACTGAGAAGGAACATAGTAACAGCTTTCAAGTATGTAAAAGGTTGATACAAGGATGAGGAAGAAAAATTGTTTTTCTTAACCTCTGAGAATAGAACAAGATGCAATGGGCTTAAATTGCAGCAAGGGAGGTTTAGTTTAGGCATTAGGAAAAAATTCCTTACTGTCAGGGTAGTCAAGTCTGAAATAAGTTGCTTAGGGAGGTTGTGGAATATCCATCATTGGAGATTTTTTAAGAACAAGTTAGACAAACACCTGTCAGGAATGGTCTAGATAATTAGTCCTGCCATGAGTGCAGGGGACTAGACTAGATGACCTCTCGAGGTCCCTTCCAGTTCTATGATTCTATGATCATCATCTCCATCATGGTAAATTCCATAGGGACGTAGTCTCCTTGCAGATTGAGCACCACCCGGATTAATCTCTAGCTAGGTTTTTACGGTGGTCTGGATTGCTCTTCAATTGATATCCAGTTGCTGGAAGATTATAGTTACTCCATGACAGCTTAGTCAGGCCACCATCTTCTATGTGCTTTTTGTGTGGGGAAAAGAGAATTCACTGTGGCTGAAGTTTTTTGAGTTATACAATGTCTTTCACCTTTAGTTTCCAAATGCCTCTCAGAATGAGGTGTAAGAAGATTCTGCTCCAGGCCACAGATACTTATGTCTGGTATCTCTGGACCATGTAGATCAGGGGTGGGCAAACTATGGCCCGGGACAGATCCGGTCCCTCTGGGCTTTGGATCCGGCCCACGGGATTGCCTCCCGTGGTGCCGCAGGCCCCATGCCACTCTCAGAAGCAGCCGACACCACATTCCTGGGGCTCCAGGTGGGAGGGCAGAGGGTTCCATGCGTTGCCCTTGGCTCCAGGCACCGCCCCCCACAGCGCCATTGGCTGAGAACGGGGAACCACGGCCAATGGGAGCTTTGGGGGAAGGTACCTGGAGGTGTGGCAAGGGCAGCGCGTGGAGCCCTGTGCGCCCCCTCCCCCAGAGGCCACGCAGGGATGTGGTTCCAGCCGCTTCCTGGAGTGGCGTGGTGTGGGGCCAGGGCAGGCATGCAAGGAGCCTGCCCTGGCCCTGGTGCGTGCTGCTGTCACCCTGGAGCCGCTTTAGGTAAGCAGCACCGGGCCAGAGCCCGAACTGCTCCTGCACCCCACACCACAACTCCCTGCCCTAAGGCCTCTGCCTGCACCTCACACCCCTCCTGCATCCCAACTCCCTGCCCTGAGCCCCCTATCGCACCCTGCACCCTAACTCCCTGCTCTGAGCCCCTGCTGCACCCCGCATCCCTCCTGCACCCCAGCTCCCTGCCCTCAGTCCCCTGCTGCACTCTGCACCCCAACCCCCTGCCCTGAGCTCCCTCGCTCAGTCCGCACCCTTCCTGCATGCTTGCCCTGAGCCCCCTCATGCACTCTGCACCCCTCCTGCATCCCATCCCCCTTCCCTGAGCCCCCTCATACACCCTGCACCCTTCCTCTGCCCCAATCCCTTACCCTGAGCCTGTTCCTGCACACCATACCCACTCCCACACCCTGCACTCCCTCCCACACCCCAACCCCCGCCCCAGCCCAGCATACAATTTCCCCACCCAGACGTGGCCCTCGGCCCAAAAAGTTTTCCCACCTCTGATGTAGATGAATGCAGTAGAACTTCACGATCAGACAGGAAGGCAGTTATATTACATAAAATGACTTTGTGGACATCTGCTCTTCACCACAGACTTTGTGCACAATTTTTTTGTGGAACATGATCAGACAGGGCATTCACACCTGACTCAATCAAAGGAGAGAGACGTCAAAACAGTAAGCCTGCTTTTAATTTCGGTGATTCTAAGAGCTAAAATTCTATAGCCAGTATGCACCTGTCCCTGTAGTCATGGGAGGTCCCATAAGATCTACTACTCAAAGATGGAACGGGGAGGTGGGGAGACAGAATTTTAAAGGGACAACAGAAGTGCACGCTCTTTCACAGCACAGAAGCCTACTCTGTAAGGACTCCCTCCCTGCATGGGGATTGTTAGGAGCATGGCATAAATAGGGCTGCACAGCTCCTGAGAGCCCCTATGTAGGAGTGTAAAAGTTTAGTTCAGCCTGAAGTAGCTTTTTCAGAGTGATAATCCAGCCACTCTAGGGTTCTGGGGGGTTGATTCCTATCCCCATTATATTTATGCCACATCTAGAGCAGCTATTGGTCCCTGGCATAAGTAGTTTAGCCCATTTGTACAGAATTTTCCTTTGAACTTCCCAATGCTGCAGACCTGGGAACACTGTGAGATGCTGAGGAATGCCATTTGTTCATTGGTTTAGCATGCTTGGAAATAGATAATGAAAAAACAATTACCATGCAATGGATTAACGTTAGAAATGATATAACTGGATGTCAAATTGTTACCTTTGTGCAATCTAACTTGGAAATTGCCATAGGCATTGAAGGGTTGCAACAAAAAAAATAGCAAAATTACTTTACCATTTATGCATGAATAATAGCAACTAAAACAGTATCCCCCTTGTTTATTCCTCTGGTCTACAGTATCATCAAGTGCTTTAAATCACAGTTGGCAATGCTGGTTGGCTACAAGGAATCCTTCTCTGTTTTGCTGTATGAAGAGTCCTTTCTTCTGTCTACTACCCTTCTATTCTCCAGTAATGCAATAATAACCCTCATCAAGCTTGTGAAAATATGTAAAGACTCTGGAAATGTATCCAGCTTCTGATTAAATTAGGAAAAAATCACAGGCTTTGCCACTTGGCCTGCCAGCCAGTACTCTAGACAGCTAAAATTCAAGCTTCCCATACAAACAGCTTCAACACTCCTTTATTTAGTGATACCAAAATGAATCAAGGATACTGTTTAGCTTAAGTACATTTCTACTGCTAAAGAAGTCAAAGATGACTTGTGTGGATTTCTAAATGGATTACATCATGCCACAATATTCTCGAAGTGACACAGTCTTAAATTGACCTATTTCACCCCTAGAACAACAAAATGTAAAGGATGTCAGATGGTAAGTTGGACACCAAATAGGACAACTGCATATAATATATCTAAAGTGTTGGCCCACATTGGGAAAAAAAAAGATGTGTGGGGGAAAAACATTTGACAGAGAAATAATGATCAGGAAATTTGGGAAGGAGAACAAGAAGTTACAATCATAACAAAGATTTCTCCAGACTGGTGAAAATTCACATGGTAGAGTTTATCAGATTTGTTTATAGACTCATAGACTTTAAACTCAGAAGAGACCATCATGATCATCATGTCTGTAGTTCCTTATTTGAACAATATGACGGGACTTAAGTGAATACTTAAGTTCTTTTCTGAATCAGTGCCTCGGCTCTTTCCAGCTCAGTTTCTGTGACTGTGAAGTGGGTAAAAGTGTTTAGCTATCTTATAGAGGGGTCATGAGGCTTAATTCCATAATGCCTATAAAGCATTTTATAATCTTCAAATGGAAGATGCTTTAAAAGTGCAAAGCATCTTTATTTATCTGTTATCCATTGGCTGACACTAGTCCATTTTTTTCAACACTCCAAGTCAATCTCATGTAGGTAATTAGTATTGAAACTGATCACCTGACCGGATATATTTTTGCTGCCATTGGGCTTTCCCCATGATTATTTGTGGAAAAGCAGAGCGAGAGAGAGAATTTTTCCCTTTGGCATGTCTCCAACATGTATTTTACTTTAATTTGGTCTCTTATAGGCCCTGAAGGAAAACTTTGATTAATGAGTATGTATTAAACTCCCACTCAGTAAATACTTTAACATTACACAATGAGATAATTTGTAGCATTTTTGATTTGCATCTTTTCATCACAGTTTAGTTTTACAGAAAATACTTAAATGTGATCTTATCTTGCAGTAAAGACTTTGCAAAAACTCTCTCTAGGTAGTTCAATAACGCCTACATTTCAACCACAATGACTACGTGCAAATATCCCCTCATATACAGTTTATACTGTAATGATCAAAGGCCTGTTGCTTAAACTTACATCATTGTTACTAATGCCATTATTTGCATGTTTGCTGTTGCCCAACTTGTGGACAGGAAGTGGATTGTGTTGTGTATTTGGTTAGGCTTTCTCGGTCAATTATATCATCAGGTTTCTCTTTGCATTGCATGTTTCCAAACACACACCCACTACATTTTATTTGTTTGATCAAATGGGACTTTCCACATGAAATAACTTGACATGTTTGTTGAACATTGATCATTTGTTTCAACTGTGTGCTTAGAAATGACTTTTATCAATATTTAAAAAGTTAATTTCTACTTACTAACTGATTCCTTTAGTTTTCTATATTATTAGGTCCATGTTGGAGCATTACTATCTGTTAGCAAAAAGAACAGGAGTACTTTTGGCACCTTAGAGACTAACAAATTTATTTGAGCATAAGCTTTTGTGGGCTTCAGCCCACTTCATCGGATGCATAGAATGGAACATGTAGTAAGAAGATAGATAGATACATAGATAGGTACTCATACACAGAACATAAAAAGGCGGAGTGAGAGGCTAATTAATTAAGATGATCTATTATCAGCAGGAGAAAAAAAACTTTTGTAGTGAAAATCAAGATGGCCCATTTAGACAGTTGACAAGAAGGTGTGAGGATACTTAACATGGGGAAATAGATTACTGTTAGCAATGAGCAAATATGGAGGGGAGAGGGAGAAAATGAATGGGTGAGATTCTGCCTCCACTGAAGTCAGCTGCAAAACTCTGACTTCAGCGGGGCCAGGATTTCATCCAATGCGTTGAGTTTAAAAATGAAATTGCATCAGCTATGCTTGAGTGTTCCCTTTCTGTGAATATTAGTGTATGCCTGTGTGTGCAGGAGTGGTAGAATTTGCATGTTAATGGGTTTTACATGGAGCTGGTTGAAACACCCTTTTTTTTTCTCTTGTGGAACATTTCACACGCCAATCTTTTGTTTGAATCTCTTGGTTCAATTTTTATTACTATTAATATTTATTATTAAGTGACACCTTCAAAACTTCCCGCTTTATTTCAATTCAATCTTTCTTAAAACCAAAACAAAAATGCCATTTGAAATTAAACAAAACCATTTTCATTTCATTTTGAAATTTCCTGTCCAAAAATGCCATTTTCCCATGAAACATTGCCCTTTTGATGACACCTGATTTTTGTCTGGAATTTTTTTCAGTTTTATAGGTGCAAAAGCAACACCTAAAAGTGCCCCGTGTAAGGCATACATTGTTTTTTTGCAAGGGGGGGCTTCCATAAAGGCTACCACAATGTCCTCCTTCAAATCCAATCTTAGATACTTTCCTCTGTCATGATGCCTGAAAAAACCCAGCTGTGATCAGACAGCTGGTGTGCAGAGACACAACATATTTTACTCACCAGTTTTCTCTCACTATTATGTGCTCCACCTGTCTGTCTGTAAGTTTCTCATTTTAGAGTGTAAACTTTTTGAACAGGGACCATCTCTTTGATATATGTTTGTACAGTGTCGAGCACAATAGGCTAAGGCTGCAAGGCAGTATTTCAGTGTAAATAAATAAATATAATGTTTTTGCACCCTGCAAACTGCAGTCATCTGTGGTCAGGTAGAGACCCCAGTAAAAATTTTCCTCCTACTCTGCTCTGCCATGATGAAATGTTTTGTTGTCTTGTTTAAAGCACATTAGAGGGACATCATTTGCTATTGGAACTCTTTTATTTTCATCTTTTTGTTTGCGTTACAAACACAAGGGTCTGAAAGTCTCAAACACTCAAAAGATCTCGGTGCACCATGGACACTAGTTCAGGATATGTAGTGTAAACACATTAATCTCTGGGAAATAGTCTGAGGATCTGATTTTCCTCCCAGTTTCATTGGTGTAAATCAGGAGTAATTTAATTGAACTAGTGTGAGCAAGAAAAGAATGAAATCCTGAGAATTTGTGGTAATAACCTAATCAGCTGCTCAAATACATCTAAAAATTATTTTGAGAGTCTCTGAAATGAATGTTTCCTTAAAAACAGGATTTCAAAGGGGGCATTTTTCATTGTCTCTTTTCTTTTTTGTGATTTAGAGTCAAATTTGGTATTCAGGAGAACACTTAATCAAATCAAAGACCTATTAGTCTCCTACCCATTAGCCAATGTCAGTTACACCAATAGGAAAATAAAATATTTTTAACACTGTTTTCTCTATTTCACAAAATATGGAGTTGATAATGACAAGACTGAGAAGGGAGAAACGTGCACACAACACATCAGACAGTTATGCCTGCTCACGTTCCCATTATAATGCCATAATGCATGTTACTGGAGCAGATATAATTAAATAAGGTGGCTGTATTAAGTCACATGATGAAACTGTAGTCACATTCACATGCACGTTCTTTTTGCATTTTTGGCTATGGAACTTTAATCGGGCAGAAAAACACAAATATAGAACACAAAAGAAAAGGTCTTGGATGCATTTAAAATGAACTATCTGAAAGCTCTCCCTCTATATATCCTGAATTCAGGTAATAAACCACAAGACTTCTCTTCCAAGTACTTGCAAGTTTGTGAGAAATTCCATTGTTAGTAAAAGGATTTTCAGAAAACAATGTTATTGTGTTAAGACAATTATATAGTGAAAGGATAAGAAGGCAGCTGTAAAAAGGGTGATAGTTTCACATGATGTCATGCCAGTGGAACACACCTTATCTAATTTTGTTGCAATGTCTCTGTTTGTTTATTAACCTTATAATGGCTTGGAGTGAATTTCCTTTTAATGATAATTTTCCACTGGCAGATTGAAGTGTATGTATAACTTGTGATATATTTAATTTCAATAATGGGTAAGCAGTCTACCATTAAATTATCATAAGAAAACTCTTGTCACACTACCACTACATAATTTAACATTAGCTACATTTTAAAAAAGTCATATTTAGCAGAGGATATATCACAAAGGCTCTGCAAGTATACGGTTGTTATTTACATAGATTAAACTGTCAAAACTTAGGTAATGCATTTCATGCCTGATCCAAAGCCCATTGACTTCAATGGGATTTAGATCAGGCCCCTGCTGTACAGTTTAGAGCTATATTAGAGTAACAGAAAACAAAGAGACGTATTCAACATTAAAACATTCTGAGTTCCAAAATATAACTTAATATCTATCTGGTAAGAATTAGGAATGAAATAAAAAAGAGAGGATTCCAAATATAAAGCATTGTCAAATAACCAAAAGCATAAGTAGAAGAGGAAAAATCAAAGTAGAACCCAAGATATAAACTCCAAGCAATGTTTCAACCAAGTCACCTATATTAGACAACAAAATAGATAAATGCAGATCACTAAGATCTTGTTGGCTGTATTTTCAGCTTTGGTTCAATACATTTTTTAGAAATGTGATTAGAGTAGTGGAAGCTTAGCTCATTTTGAGCTTCCATTTGCTAATTTTCTACGGCTCATGTAATTGGAGTTTACCCAGCAATCCCTTCCAAAAATACCAGAAATAGTTTGTGAGGACTTTCTTGCACAATTTCCAACTTTTCAATTCTATGAAACTGTCCCATCTGAATGTATCATAGGTGATCCAATTAAATTAAACAGAGTCAAAATCCGATTTTACAGATTTTGAGGAATTTTACAATCCAGAGATCTGAAAGCTAAACACTGCCAGAAATGCAGGCAACTGTCGTATTTTTAGGACTATGATATTTTTGCTGGAGATTAATGAATCTCTCTCCAAAATTCATCAGATGGAAAAGTGAAACAAATATGGGTGGGATGCCAGGCCAAAATTAGTCAATTCTAAAAGTATCCAGTTTTGTATTCTCGTAAAGATGCCTTTCTCTTCCCTTCCCCACCTGTCCTCAGAGCCAGTTTCTGAAAGGTAGTGGGGAAGGGAAGAGAAAAAGGTGGAGAGAACAAAGAACTTCTCTCGGGAAGAAAATGTTGTACCTAGAGCTGTGCAGGAATCAGAATTTCTGTTTCATAGGAAATACCTACATTTCTAAATTTGTTTCCTTTCCAAACATGAAATTTTGAAATTTCCCATTAAACATTTTTTAAAAACAAATCAGTATCCAAGGTACCCTGTGTCAACATTGATAAATACTGTTTGTATAGTAACCTTTCTATAATGAACAGTAAGAATGTTGTAGTGACTGGAAGATGACTGAGTATAATCTTAGTAAGTACTTGATGATATAGCTGCTTGATTTTTTAATGAACGGCTATTTTTTGATGGAAGAATGATACTGGGTGAGTCACAATTTACTAGTAGAAATGCTGAGATCATAACATGGTCTTTGTTGTACTGTTTCGCCCACCAAAGACCAAAATCAAGAAAAGGAACTTAACATACATTTATTTCCTCTAGTATTATACATAAAATCCTTTCACTTGATATAGTCAGATTAAGTGGCATCATAGGGTTTCAAACAGGGTGTGCCCAAGAAGGAGTTATGTTTCCAATGCAATTACAAGGCATTTGTATATGTGCAGATCAATCTGGCTTGGCTAGTACATCATGAGACACAGAAAAATGACGTATCCCACAGAAGCACAACACCTGTGCCAGTAAGGTTAAAAGAAACATTTGTTCGCAAAAAGCTAGTGATAGCCATTTTTTCCAGCACAGGTCACGGTTAAAGCAAGGTAACTGTCACTCTGGTATGAGCACATTTCTAAAAGGGAAGGTATCTGACAAAGTAGGCTCATGTTTAAAATTTCTCCAGTTTTGTGAATCTGGTCCTAACTGTAGAGTGAAGGTTGCTGGATGGACTTCTCAAATAATTCTAAGTATCAGTTCAGGTCTTTATGATTCTGATCAATTTAAGTCATTTGGTACTACATCACAATGTTGAGATAAAGTTAAATAAACCGTCCAACTGACAAACACTTATTCAGATCATTAAAAGTCCCCCAAAATCTTCACACATGACCCCACTTCTCAAAAATACTCACCCAAATCCTGTCCCAGAATACCCAAGCGCCGCTCATTCCCTGACACCTGAGAAAAAAAGTGGGCTTTGCAACATACCCAGAAGGATCCAGATTCTGTCAGAACAAGAGGCTGGGGGAGGAGGGAAAGGGAGCAAAACTCCTTGCCCAGCATTCCTCTCCCATTTTAAATTTCAGCTCAAGCACCTCTGCTAATCACAAATGTGGTCACCTTGCTCCTCTCGGGTAGCCCCCACCATTCAGGGATTGATAAAATAAACTCGTTCTCTCAGAAGCCAAGAAGCAACCACATTATTGGCTTGTAAAGTAAGCTATTAAACAAAAGAAAATCTAATGCATTTTCTAGCTAGATTACTTACTAACTTTACAGGAGTTGTAAGGCTTGCATTCCTGATCTGTTCCCGGCAAAAGCATCACACAGACAGACCAAACCCTTTGTTCCCCCCGCCCCCCTCCAGATTTGAAAGAATCTTGTCCCCTCCTTGGCCATTTTGGGTCAGGTTCCAGCGGGGTTACCTTAGCTTCTTAACCCTTTACAGGTGAAGGATTTTGCCTCTGGCCAGGAGGGATTTTATAGCACTGTATACAGAAAGGTGTTTACCCTTCCCTTTATATTTATATTTATGACACCATTTCATCTCTCAGTGCACAGCTGCTTCTGGTACCAAGATGAACACATCTGGTTATAGTGTGCATCATTGTATCTCTCCTGTGGTCAACCATGAACCATTCCATCAGCTTGTTGTCAACTTTCACCACACTCATCAGCTTGCTGTAGATCTTTTCTATCAGCTTGATCAGTTTCTTAGGGATGCCATGCATTCTCATAACTTGCCAAAACCCTTTCTGCCAAATGCTATCAAAAACCTGCATTAAGTCTATAAAGTTGTAACAGGTTCGGTTGAGTTCTATGTACTTCTCCTTCCCCATACTTTGTTCTCCTCTACAACATGTTGGTGAATGCTTTTCCCAGCACCCTCAATAAGCTAATTCCTCTGAAGTTCTTGCGCTCACGCTTATCTCCTTTTTTAATAGATCGGTACTATTGTCACTTTCCCACATTTGCTCAGCCCTTTCTCTTGTTTGTAAATCTTGTTGAAGAACTTGTGCATTGCCTTTACCATGTGTTCCTTGCCAGCTTTACAATGATGTTGTCGCTTCTCAGCACCTTGTCCAAACTTTATTTCTTCTTCTAAGAATTCCTGTATCTGCTCTCCCCTCTTTGTGCTGGGAAGCTTCTCCTGGGCTGCTTCATCCACCAGCTTTTACACATAGACTATTTTGAAGAGCTGTACAATCACATATACTTTGCTTGTTCATCCTCAATTATTTGTCTTGTTTCAGAGTAGCAGCCATGTTAGTCTGTATCCACAAAAAGAAAAGGAGTACTTGTGGCACCTTAGAGACTAACAAATTTATTTGAGCATAAGCTTTCATCGGATGTGAGCTGTAGCTCACGAAAGGTTATGCTCAAATAAATTGGTTAGTCTCTAAGGTGCCACAAGTACTCTTTTTCTAATTATTTGTCTGCGCTTTCTTTCACTGCCGACATCTTCAATTCATATGTCCCATTTGTACTCTTATCTTGAGAGACAATCCCTGTGTCACCTTTCTCTTCACATATTCTTCTGCTTCTTTTACATTGTTCACTTATCCAGTTGTTGCTGTTTCTCCTTGCTTTCTATTTTATCTCTGGTCAGCCTATTGTACTTATCTTGTCAGAAGCTGGAAATGGGCAACAGTGAATGGATCACTTGATGATTACCTGTTCTATTCATTCCTTCTTGGGCACCAATGGGGCACTGGCCATTGTCAGAAGACAGGATACTCACCTAGATGGACCTTTGGTCTTACCCAGTATGGCCGTTCTTATGTTGTTATGTTCTTAGGCTTTCATCCTCCTTGTTATTCTCCTGCAGCCTTCTATACTTGTCTTTCAACTGCAGCACTTCATCGGTTAACCACCTTGGTTTCTTTGTTTTGAACTTATTGCCCAACACTTGTTCTACTGCTGTTGCAATCTCTTTGTTTACGTGGTTCCATGTCTCTTCAATGTTCATTCTTCTTCCAGAGTCATGATGCTTTTCTGCCTGGCTTCTTTGTATTCTTTCCTATATCTGGCTCTTTCAATATGTCAACACCATAGATCTTAGTTCTTGACACTTTTTTGATTACTCTCAGATGCAGCCTCATTGATGCCAGTACTAACTTGTGATCTGATCCGATATTGGCCACAAATGAGCTGCATGACAATACACTTGATTTCCATCTGCGATTCAAAAATACTAAGTCTATCATGTTCTTTGTTTGCCTATCAGGTGATACCATGACCACTTCCTTTGCAGATTTCTTTGTTGAAATAGGGTGTTCATTTTCTCAACGTTGTTACTCAGGTCGAAATTTAGTAGCTTTCCTTCTCTTTCATTATCTTCACCTAACCCAAATCTGCCCATTGCTCCACTGCATGAATTCCCATCCGATCCTACTTTCACATTAAAATCTCCCATCGCCAGTAACATTCCTTGTCTTGTAACTTCTTGTATTGTTTTCTGTAGAATGTTATAAAATTTGTCAATTTCTTCCCTGGATGCTATTGAATTTGGCACATATACTTATATTGCTGTAACTGCACTGGATTTGATCTGATTCTTGCCTACAAGGAGTTCAATACCATAAGAGCTGGCTTGCCTTTGGCTTTAGCACCAATGCAATTCCATCCTGGTTTCCATCATCATCTCTTCCTGATGTCAATACCCTACATTCATCATGGGATAATTCTCCTTTGCTTTCCCATCTCATTTCATGTAGACCAATGATTTCACACTCATCTTTTCAACTTGGATATCATTGTCACAGGTTCTCCAGCCTGGTACAATGTTCTTACATTCCATGTTCCAGTGAATGTCTTAACCTTCAAGTTCATCACATAATTCCCTGTTCTGCATGTTCTTATTTTTGTGTTTGTTCTGACTGCATATTTTCCACCCCTACTTTGTTTCTGAGTGGTGAATGCAGCCCCTGTTTGTCCAGGCGACAACTAAGCTGGCATACTTTCTCTTTCTATATTTTGTTTCTCTGGTCCAGTGTCGGCCAAGTGTTTGATCATGACTCCTTAGATTTGGGGTTGACCAGTGTATCATAATACGTCTGTAGTACTGCTTTAATCTATCCATTAGTTTGCTCCAGCACTGTTTACTCCAATGTTATATTTTGAAAGCTGTTTTGCCAGCTTCATCATAGGAGACTTCATGCACTTGGACAGCTAGATGTGCCCTTTTCCTAGTGGTTATTGCTACTAGCTGCCTTCACCAGGTTTATCATGCCACCCAAGGCAAGGTCCCTGGCTAAATTACACACACACACACACACACAATTTTCTTTTAAACAAAATCCACAAAATGTATTTATTAAATTATTGAATTAATATATTTATAATTTTACCAAGTTATATCAGCTACGTGAATAATAGGAATTAATGCCATTTTGAATAAATTATTGGATATGGGTTATTAAATTAGTCAAATAAACTGTGACCATCCCTAATCAGAAGTGATAGTCTGTTTTCATTGTCTCCAAACCTAGCACCCACAAAAGATTTTTAAGTTCTTGTTAAAGGTGGGCCTTATGCAGTTCTTGCCCAAACTTTAGTGATCTAGCTCTGAACTTTACGACATGGAACTATTCATAATGTGGCTGAATTGGAAGCCCAGATCCAAACATCCTTGAACTTGAAAAAAAATGAGCTCTGGTTCACAATGCTGCGGTGTGTGACAATAGCTAGTTATTGTCTCTTCTGTTGAGGTTGATGGATTTGCACTCCATACGGCTAAGTTTGAAGAAGTGGTGTTTTACCCATGAAAGCTTATGCCCAAATAAATCTGTTAGTCTTTAAGGTGCCACCAGACTCCTTGTTGTTTTTGTGGCTACAGACTAACACGGCTACCCCCTGATACTTGTCTTTTCTGTAACATCCATTGGTAATTTAACATTTTATTTAGTAGTGAAGGAGTTACTTGTCCTCTTGTCCTTGACTACAATTACCTTATTTCCTAGGCTAATTCCTGCAATGTTGTAATTGCAATAAAGACAGATGCAACATGTTCAAACCCTTAACATGTTCAAACCCTTATTTCCTTAAGTTCAGCACATTATACACTGTATGCACTCTGTGAACTGTTAACGGCTGGCTGATAGTTTGCTAGAGAGTCAGGCTTTTAGAATCCCATTCTTAGGATGTTGCACTGTGATAGCATTATACTGTCCTCTTTTGAGTTTTGTTGCCAAATTTAAATACAGATCCAAAGCCATGGCTGGGTTCACCAAAAGATTTGCCAAATTTCACAAACCTTTCAAGTAAGACTGAGTTTTTTAGCAAATAGAAGCCATGTGTTAAGAAAAATATATGTCGATTTCAATTATCTAGGTAATTTTGTCTGCATTCCGCTTTGAGTTTTGGGGTTTTTTTGAAACCAAAAATGATATGGTATGAATCCACACAAACTGAAACCAACTGGTTTTTCACAGCATTAGTTCCTATAGTCCTTATCACAGAAGACTACTACATCTTAATCATGAAGCCTATATAAGAAACTATTTTATCCTGATGTAGATTCATAAGTAAATATCTACACACTTATGCTAATTATTTTATGATCGATACTTCTGAAATGGAGCTATGTTGCATGTCCTATGATATACACTGATTACACATGATACTCTTAGGCTCCTTTGAAAATCCCAGGCTTTGATTTATCATTGAAAAGTGATATTACATTGTCTGCTGAGATGAAATATACAATTAAATGGAAACACAGTCATGTAATCAGACTCTCCTCTCACAAAAATAATTAAAATTGTTTACTCTATATAGTCTGTCTATCTGTTGTATCACACCCACTTTTCAATAGAATCTCATTTTTATTAACTATAATGTCAACATGCTTATATACAGTACTTTCCACCCACAAAGTTTGTTTCCATACTTTTATTAATATGTGTGTTTTTGTTAACTGGCATATTTGTATCAATTTAAACATTATGGAAAATATAATTAGTCCTACATTTCCTCCAACTCTTCTACAAGGTGGTCTGATTTGTTAAGTAATTTAAGCACTAGGTTTTGAATACATAATCTTCCTGGTTCCATGTATTCAAATCCCTTCAAGGTTGACTCAGCCTTTCCCATACTCAAAAAGATAAAATGAGTACCATGCAGTTTCCCGTGTCTTCCAGGAGGAAGACCTTACAAACTAAGCACATTAAAGATCCCCATGGCATTTTATGTAAAATCAAAGTTTTGTCCTCTTGTCCTTGACTATAATTTCTTTTCCTCCCATAGTTGCTCAGATTCATATCACCACCAGAAATAGTTGCAAAAGAGGAGAAACACCAATCTAAGGCCCTGACCTGGCAAGCATTGAATGAAATTCTGGTCCCTTTGGAGTTAGAAGGAGTTTTGCCATAGACTTCAGTGGAGACAGGATTTCACTCTTTGACTTCAGTGGAGCTAGTTGCAGGGATAAAGTTGAGTGTGTGCTTAAGTAATTGCAGGTTTGGCATTTAAGTTAAACACATCTTTTGGTAGACGTGTAGAGTAGAAAGGGTGAAATAATTCAAAAAGTGACTTGCTTGTATTTTTTTCAAATAAAATAATTGCGTGTGGGTCACTTTTATTTGTGAGGCCCATGGTATTCGTTGTTCCAAAGTATTTGCATGATGAAAAAGTATTGATTCGTGTGACTCGTGGAAGTTTCATGAAATTTAGAAAGACTAATCTCTGACGCTGACTTCAAAGATTCCAGCTGGTTCCCTCCATGGTCTAGACTGATTTCAACAAATATATTAGACCAAATCCTGACACCTTACTCGGGGAAAATGTCAGAGGAAGTTTTGCCTTATGAAGGCAGTTGGATTTGAGCCACTGAAATTAAATAGTAATTTTCTTTTTGTTTTGTTAGCAGTGGTGCCAATTGGGGGAGGAGGGACAAATAACACTCTTCCCTACCCCCATGGTTTTTGTATTTGCTTAAAGTTCCATAGGTCATGGAGCCAGGGGGCCATGCCCCAACCACTTTTAAGCAGTGGTCCAGTACTAGATCATCATGGCTGCTGCCAGAGCAGTTTGGAGCATTGTTCCGGCTGCGTTTTCACAACACCACTGAAATATGAGCTGGCTGCCTCTAAATACAGATGATGGAGTGGCTGGGCCAAATTTCCGTGAGTGCTATTTCAACCTGGCACAGGTGGATGGATGGATGGGCCAAATGGTGTTGCAACCTGGTGTCTGGGGAATCTGTTCCTGTATGACAAAACACAGGGGAGTCCACTGAGAACTTGATTCCTGGAGGCACTGGCTTGTGCACTGTGTAGGTAAGAGAGAGATGAGACTCCTTGGCCGACAGAGGCCTGTGGGGACCAATCATGAAATGCAAGGCACTGTTTGACATTAGAATGAGAAAAAAGGAGCTGGCCCTTAATGTAAAATTTGGTAAATTAACAGTGAAAATAGTATAAGTAAAGAAAGAAAGATACAATAAAGCAGTTGAAAGCTACAGATCACAATTTTTATAGGACATCTTGTTGGATAACCACTAATTTGTTAGCATTGTTAATCTAACCACTTGCTCCTTGTTTAATGAGCAATATCAACAAGGATCAGTTGTAGAGAGGCCTGCAGCACATTTGGACACCTGTCATCAATAGCTGGCATCAACATGGCCACTGACAAAGTGTACTGCATTCGTTAAAAAGCTGAAGCAGAAAACATAGGTGAACACAACTTTTTAGATATAGTGTTCTCTTCTTCTTTGTTGCCTAGAGCCATTCATTAACCCTGGATGGACCACCATTTTATAATCTTCCCCTTTTAATCTTATTACTATCTTCCTGTAACATACTACACCATTTTGACGCCAAGATTCAGCACAGAATACGCTGTGCCAGCCTTGCCTTTGGCAGACTGTCTCGCTGGCTGTTCAACAATCACATCAGAACACATACTAGACTTTTAGTTTATAAAACGGTGGTAATCCCAACCTCCTCTATCACTGTGAGACTTGGATGACCTACAGAAAACACCTGAAAAACCTGGAACACCAGCACCAGCACTTTCTTCGGAAGATCCTCAACATGAAGTGGGAGGAACATCGCACTAATGCCAGTGTCCTCACAGAGGCCAACATCTTCAGTGTTAAGGCCTTGATTATCCAGCTGAGGTGGAGCGGGCACTGCGTGTGCATGCCTGGTGTACGCTTACCAAAACAACTGCTGTACGCCCAACTCACCAAAGGAGAAAGGAAACGGGGAGGCCAAAAGAAATGCTTTAAAGCCACCCTCAAGATGAATATCAAGAGAAGTGGCATCAACACCGCACACGCGGAGACAAAAGCCCAGGACAGGGATAACCGGCGAAGATTTATCAGGGAGGGAATGTTCACTTTTGAGGGAAATCGCCTTGCCCTGGTCACAGAAAAAACACCAGAAAATAAAGGAAAGACAATGTTCACACAGCAATTGTGGCCCAACCCTGTCTTCCAACACCACCTGCAATGTCTGCCAACGAGCCTGAGGCTCAAGAATCGGACTCTTCAGTCACCAAAGGACCCATGAAAAATAAAACCTCTGAAAGAGATCATCCTCGACCTTGAGGGATCGACGACGACCATTTAACTCTATTTGAGCCAGGATTTTATTATTCTAGCTCTAATTTCACCTCCAATTACCTGGATTCTAGAATACGCATACTTGAAACTTTGCACTTTCAGTGCTGTCTGCCCATCTAGTCTGA
The DNA here is from genome assembly GCF_965140235.1 of Caretta caretta. Classification (NCBI taxonomy): domain Eukaryota; kingdom Metazoa; phylum Chordata; order Testudines; family Cheloniidae; genus Caretta; species Caretta caretta. Next base: position 169,987,718 of record NC_134207.1, read on the forward strand.
AGGATAATTCTTCAGTGTTTCCATTATTACAATTAATACCATTTTTGAAGATAAAAGGCCTGACCCTACACACTCTACTCATAAAAATCACACAGTGATTTCAGTGGGAGTGTTACATGAGTATGGAGTGCAGTACTGGGTCCTTTGCATGTATCAGTGATGAACAGCTCAGTGTACCTACAGTCTAAGTACTGTAATTTTCTCATGTAGAGACATGCTAATTTATGATCCTGGTACAGACCTGTTGAAGCCTCTTTGGATTCCCCCTCATTAAGAAGGATGAATTAATATCCATAGATAAAATATGATGTATTCTAAATCAATGCCCTAGCATATTAGGAATGTTGGCTACTATGCAACATTTAACCATTTTAGATGCATATCTCATATCACAGGTAAATATTTATAGACACACCTAACAACCATTTTTTCAGGACAGCCTTGTACTTTTTCCTTAGGCTCAGTGAGCAGCGTGTTAGTAAAACGACTGTACTTCATACTATATTTTGCTGTTCATCAAAGCTATTGATAGTCTCTTGAGTACAGGAAATTCACAATTTAGCTTAAAATAAATCTTTTTTTTATTTTAAGGAGACATTTTTAAGGTCTTCTCAAGCAGTAGTATTGTAAATGGGCACCAGTTAAATCAGTAAAGGTTTCAAAGAAGGATTTTTCTCTAGTTTTTCTGAATGTTTCTGAATGCTTCCTATTGCTATTATATAACCATCAAAATATTGTGTCAGGGACCAATATTTAAATAGTTGAGACCACCTGCAATGATTTGCGTTGTGTGTTTGTTTATGTGTTTAGTCACTTATATTAAGCCACATTTGTGCTTATTCTGGAAATTATGTTATGAATTGGTCTAGCTACACTGATGTCAACACAACTATGCCAGTTTACACAAGCTGGCCTACTTTGTGCACCTAGTTACTGTAGTTGTGCACACAACTGATGCATAGTTAATACACTCTTATGTTTATGTTGGACGCTTTTTTCCAAGTGACTCTAACCTTCTGACTCCTGGATAGTGCCAGATTCTCAGCTGCAGTAAATATGTGCAGCTTCATTGATTTCAGTGGTGTTGCCTGATTTACATCAACTGAGAGGCTGGCTCTAGCTCATAATGTCCTCCATGTTGTTTGTGTTTGTGCTATTTATTAGGCAGTGTTAAACTTTGTGTTTAGGAAGATGTTTTCCATATATATGTTGTTGTTGTTACTGTTATTATTTAAAGTGCTAACAGTGTCTTCAATAAGCACGTGCTTATCCTTATGGTATTGGTGAAATCCTGTTTCCACTGAAATCAATGGCCAAACTTTCATTAACTTCAAGGGGCTGGGATTTTGCCCTGTCATAGTCCCATTGACATGCTGAGTTGTCACTCAGCATAAAGTTAAGTGCATGTGTAAATCTTTGGAAGATGGGGGCCTGAATTAGTAATTGATTCACCATCACTTACTTACAATTTTTACCTCAAGATTGGATGTTTTTTTCTAAAAGATCTGCTCTAGTTCAGGGGTTCTCAACCTTTTTCTTTCTGAGCCCTCTTCCCCCACAATATGCCACAACAACTGCTTTTCTGCATATCCAATAGATTAAAAGCCAGAGCCAGTGGTAGGGGTAGGGGTAGCAAGCAGGGCAATTGCCCAGGGACCCACACCAAAGGGAGCCCCGCGACGTTACATTGCTTGGGCTTCGGCTTCAGCCCAGGCTGCAGCGCTTGGGCTCCACCTTTCTGCCCTGGGCTCCAGTGAGTCTAACGCTGGCCCTGATCTCTGGTTTATTTTTGCAGACCCCCTGAAATCTGCTTATGTCCCCCGAAGGAATCCCAGATCCCTGGTTGAGAACCGCTGCTCTAGTTCAAACAGTAATTAATTCAGGGTAGTTCTATGACCTGTGTTATGCATGAGGTCAGACTAGATGATCAGTGTCCTTTCTGACCATATAATCTAAATTTTCTTCTGTTCACTTGAAAACGCTGTACAACTAAAATAGCCTTATCTTAACTATGTATTCAGTTTCTTGCATAAGATAAGCAAAAAGCATATGTCATGGGCTATTCATCATCTTCTAGGAAACAGTCATCCACGGTGACTGGCAGAATGGGCTTTCCCTGGGTAATCAGAAATAATCAGTTTCACAATCTTTGATCCTATGTTAATAAAAAATGAGCTGCCATTAAAACTCACACATTTTAAATGTTCTTTTGTGGTAAATTCACACCTTGTGCAGTCAGACTCAACTAGACTGGCTAGTTACAAAGAACATTTGAAGAGGGCGATAGTTCAGAACAAACTGCAGGTTATATTAAACAGAATAAAAATAGCTAAGAAGAAAATAACAGGTGCAAACCCTTAGAAAATATTTTTTTAGAAAAACTTTTATAGCTACCTTTTAGATTGTGCAAGGCTTTAGCAATAGATACAGCCCATTACAGTGTGTTATTTCCAGATCCAAGTTTTCCCCCAAATAAAAAATCCCCCACATGAGCCAGATCTATAGATGGTGTAAATCAGCCTACTCTAATATAAATCAATGGAGCTATACTGGTTGATGCAGCTGCAAATCATATTCCCTGTTTTGAATTTTATGTCATTCTCTCATTTATTGCAATCCCTTTTCTTTATGTTACCATTCTACTATATTTAATTATGGTAACTCTGAATACCATTTAATAATACAATCTACACAATCACAAGGTGATAAGCATGATATATGGAGGAAATTTTCTAAAGTTCCTAAGTGACTTAGGAGTAGAATTAGTCAAAATTGGAATATCCATTTTGTGAGAGAGATTTTTGTCCAAAATCAAATCAAAAAGTCTAAATATCAAAAAATTTAATAGAAAATAAAGTTATGAAATGTTGTTATTTGGAAATATCTAAAAATTCTGTTTCGACTGGGCTCAACACTAAATTGTATCTGCCTGAACTGCCATGTTGCCTCATGGGAATTGTAGTTCGGAAGCCTGATGCACCTATTCTCCTCTAAGGTCTGGGCTCCTCAGTTGGACTAGATGTCCTGTGATACTCTGTGGCAGTTCAGCCACAGAGAAGACTGTAGTGCATTATAGGAAATGTAGTTCAGGCAGGATTCTCAGTCCATAATGGAGAATGAGGACATGAAATGAAATATATTTTAAAAAAAATTTCCCCTATAGAAAATTGAAAAAATTCAGCAAAAATATAAATTTCCTTATGAAAAAAAAACATTTTGACAGAAAATTTCTGAACAGTTCTACTTAGGAGCCTATGTTCTATTGAAAACAAACAAGACTAGAGTATTTAGGCTCTTACGACACTTAGGCACTTTTGAAAACATTACTGTATATACTTTTTCCGGTAAGTAGATAGAATCTCTAAAAGGTGTAAAGAGATGATGCCAGTGAGTAGCTATCATCTAACTTTGTGGGGATTTAAAATAGGACATGGTACCCTTCTTAATAAAAGCCAAGTGGGTAACTGAGAGAATTAACTATATGGATGATTTTGTTGTTCATAGATTTTTATGGCAAATATAGTCGACAACATTGAATTAAAGAATGATGCACAACATGACAGCTATTTCATACTATTGCCAATTCTATTGCAATCCCTTTTAAGTTTACATCACCCTTAGGCTAATTGTAGCCACCCACCTATTTCTCCTTTTGTTTAAAATTATCCCTTGTAGGTAATACTCTAAGTTACAAAGAAAGCTGCTTAGTGAGACATCCCTGCTGTATATATACTCAAAGTTAATGTGAAGGGTGGATCACTGACTCCTCCTGACTTGAGACTCCTTTAAATCAGAGGATTAAACCTTTTCTCTAGACATGGCTTCAGGCTAGCACATCTGTGAACTGACAGATTTTGTGTGTTGAAAGCTTAACAAATCTGTCATAGCCATCCACTTAACTCCACCTACAAGAACAGGATTAAGCCAAGGAATTGAAACTACCAGGGTTTATGGACTGTCTGACTTAGAAAAATCAGTTTGAGACAGGACTTTCCTGCAATTCCTTTTCACAGCCATGTCTGAATCTTTGTTTTGTGTGGGTAAATTGTCATTCTGTTTGTCCAGGTATTGGTCATCAGAGTTGTGCGTGAATCTTTAAGATATTCAGATTTATGGATTTCAGTGCATTTATTTGTCGGCTTGAGTTCATGTGTTTTTGCAGCCCTTGGTCTTTGCTTTTAGTGTTGGGTTTTTTTTTTAAATTTAATATACATAAAGAATGAAAAACCCTAAATGAAACTAACAGCTTTGGTAAATTGGTGCATTATGTATGAAAATGCGAAGGTTTGCAAGAATTCTGTGGTATTTGTTTGACCCAGGAGATGTATCATATGCTCAACTAACACAAAGTTCATTATATAACAAAAACTAAACTATGAAACTTTGTTAAACTGTTCATACCTATGCAGATACAGCATTCAGGGCTTGTAATATGGTTACTTTAACATGGCCATAACAAAATTTGGTCTGCTTTATTGAGGCAAAATTCTTCTAACTCTTAAAATGACTATCTCCACCATATCAGAATATCATATACCAGTAGCAAATTGTGCAAATACCAGAGTTAAAAATATTTAACATATATTAAGATTAATTTGCTCAATGGCCTCCACCAACCTGCTAAATATTACATTGATAGCCAAATTAATTAAATTATCTTTAAATAAACTAAATGTAATACAGTCAAAGTTATAGCAACACTTTGAATATGTAAAGCACTGTGGGCAAACTCTTCAGTGGGACGGAGTGCCCACAAATCTCACTGATTTATAATCAGAGTTATGGGCACTCAGCATCTTGTAATATCCAGCCTCACCAAGGTGCCTAAAGTTCTTATTTTTAAAACTATTGCCACAAATTTTGTGCATACAAATACTCATTTCAATGTTCAAGTACCAGTTTTGCATGCACAATACATTAAATGTAATTGCAGTTTTATAAGTCACTTTTAAACATTATTGGAAACGCCTGTCTAATTTTATTTTCAGATTAAAAGGCAAACTGTTCTTGAGTGAAACATTTTAGCTAATGTTATAGGAGTTTTAGCAGAAACAAACATATATGTTTTCTGGTGTCTAATGTATGTGCCAGTTGTAAGAAATGCATAAACCAACATTATCCTTTAATTATGGCATATTGTCAGACTTCCTAAGTAATGTGGCAACAAGAGACTATTATGATCCCTATGGTCTTTAACCTGTTGCTGCTGGAAGAATAGACTGTACACAGGGAATTCACTTCCAGCTATATGTTTTTTGGGATCTTTTACATTATAAAACACTAAATATAGGGGCATGCATAACACAAAGGACAAGAAAAATCTTAAAACCCCAAAAAAACCCAGAAAAAAATGCATGACTGGCTTTCTTGAGAGCGTTTCCTTATTTGGCATTCTGCCTTCAGCTGTTGACTGGAAGAAGGTGGAACCTCTTAAGAAATAGTTAGCTCAGTTACTTCCTTCTAACAGCCAGTCAAAACAGCCACTAGACCTAAGTGAATAATTTGTAACTAACAATTTCTTTGACTAATTTTTCCTCTTTTCCTGTCCCATGAACAGATAATATATATATTTTTTAAAAAAATGTATTTCCTATTTGCAGTTATTCATATGTTGGTTTTGAATGTCTTATATGAAATTGGAAATCTGAAATTCCAGATGTATTGCCTAGTTATAATTGGTCACATGGTATTGTTTTTCTTCCCTGATTGGGTAACAGATTCAGATTTGTAATCTGAACAGTCATAGAAAGCACATTTTAAATCTGCTTCCCAGGAGCTTTTGGGCTAGTACCACTTGATTACATTGATGTTCACGGAAAGCAGACATACCATGACAGAATGTTAAATAAATTTGTTAGTCTCTAAGGTGCCACAAGTACTCCTTTTCTTTTTGTTCAAATAATGTTTTTGCAGTAGTCATCCACTTCTACTTTCTGTACCATTTTGATGTAGATATCCAAGCCTCTATATTTCAGAGGTACATCTTTCTAAAAGGCAAAAACTCATGTATGCCAATGTAAACCCCACCAGTTTGGAGTCAAATCAGTTTTGGGGAAACTTACCTGTTGGCTCATTAGAGAGACAAGGTGGGTGAGGCAATATCTTTTATTGGACTTCTGCTTTTTTCAAGCTCTTCAAATTTTGAACTATTTGAACCCAAACACTCAATATGTAACAGGGTGAACCTTAGGAGTTTCGATGAAACTTTCCTGGATTTGCCCTTTCCAGGGGCCCTCCATTTCCGAGCTGGGATGCTGACCTGATTTGAAAAAAGAAAAGGAGTACTAGTGGCACCTTAGAGACTCACAAATTTATTTGAGCATAAGCTTTCGTGAGCTACAGCTCACTTCACTGGATACTTCATCAGCTGTTGTAGCTCATGAAAGCTTATGCTCAAATAAATTTATTAGTCTCTAAGGTGCCACAAGTACTCCTTTTCTTTTTGCGGATACAGACTAACATGGCTGCTACTCTGAGATCTTATTTGGCATCCCATGGCTTTGTACTACCACTACACATCTAAATGTCTTGGGGTCCCTGCTCAGGAGAACTGGAAATGGATATAAATTTTGAGTCTTGAATATATAGTAAATATGATAAAAATACTTTTGCCAACAGTTAGAACATAGTTTTCTCTTCTACTAATAGTGGTAGTAACTATATGGCAAATGTCTTCTTGATCCAATAGGCCAGCCCTGAACCGACTTACTGGATCAGGCTCACAGGCAATCTTTCTATCTTCCTAAACACTTGTCATCCCCTGGTTCATGCATTACTATGGGGCTTAAGCCTCTGGACGCGCCTGGAATGGGGCGGCACATGTGCACAAGCAGGAGCATAGGCAGCAGGGAACTTTGACAGCAAAATTTAGGCACCAAGTGAGTTTGGGCACTTACAGGGTTTGGTGGCAGCTGAGCGGGGTTTTTATAAATCCCAGTTGATCCTGATTCTGGTATTTAGGCACCTAAAGTGGCACCCAATGTGTTTTGTTGTAATAGTATTTATTTTGCTTTTTATTCCAATAAAATATATTAATGGAGAACCTGTGGCTACTATCTTTTCTGAATGCTGTGTTCCCCAAATACACCCATCCAAGAGGTGATGACTTCATTAAATTTGTGAACACACTAGATGACTATTGGGGTTCCTTCTAACCCTATGTTTCTGATTCTATTATTCTAACTGTGATTGGTCAATGCTATCACATTACTTTCTGAAGTATCATAATTTAGAACCAGGATAGACCATGTGCTTGTCTACACAGGAATACTCGGAAAGTTAATCTGAATTAACTAAAGCTGTGAATTTAAAACACTGTAGGCCATTTTAATTCTGACTAAGAACTTCCACATAGGGAATAAATGCAGTGTAACTAATCCGTTTTAAAAGTTCATTTGGATTAACTTTCCTGAATGTCCTTGTGTAGACAAGCCTGTATTATAATAAATGGCAATACAGTAATGTACTAGGTTGGGTTTACAGCATGTACCTCACTGCCCTCTACAGGATGGAATTAGTATTGTGACCAAGTGAAATACTTCCTTCTATGTGTGAACTACTTTTGCCACATCTATCCATTTGCTTGTCAGAAATATGTGATGGTAGCTGAATATCATTAGTTCTTATTTCTATGTTGCATAGTATTTGAAATTAGCATGAGGTTATACCATAGTCAATGACTGTGTTGCCTGTACAATATGTTCTTCAAAAAAGGGGTAGGACTGTTAAAATTGCATGTAGTTAAGGAATGAAAATACTTTAATTGAATCTGTAAATGTCATGAAAACTGGGGCTCGGGGCATTGGATTCAAATGATTGTTTGTTTTTTGTTGTTCTTTTCTGAATTCAGTTTTTTAGTTCCCTTCTGCCACATTCATCCAAGTGCTGAACTTGTCACTATGAATTAATAAAAGTTCCTTACCATTTTATCTCAATTTCAGTAATGGTTATTAATAGTTCAGAAATTTAGTGGATGTCATAAAAATGTATCAAATCTAATATCTTTTAAAAAAATTCTGAGGTGGAATGCTGCCCAGATGGCAGTGTGTGAGTCTTTCCATTGACTTCAATGGGGCCAGAATTTCACCCTGATTTTGGAATGGGATTGAATTACATTTATAAGGTAGAGTTTAACTATAGGAACAGTCCTGAGCAAATCATGGTACATAAACTGCACCAAGCCAGGAGACATTGCAACTAAGAGATGCACCTCTCAGACATAGTTCCTTCCCTATTTCTTTCTTGTTCCTGGGGGCTAGTAATCTTTGGCTGTCCTATACTAGCAGTAAAGTACTACCCACTTCCCAGTGACCCTCTCCAGAAGCAGGAGGAGTGGAGCCAAAGCTATGCCCACTCTTGCCCTTTAGCTGCCCACTCCCCACCCATCTGCATGTGGAAGGGTGATTCCTACTCCCTGCATGCTGAGTTACAATCTAGTGCATAAACTTTGATCATTATTATTCAGAATTTCTGTAGAAATAGGTTAGGGGGCCAGATTTTTGAACAGTGACATGCCATCAGTATATGCAAGGCATGCAATGAATGCCTCAGGCCTGGCTGTGTCTGTGGAGTGATTCTGTCCAGCCCCAAAATGCTCAAACAAAATGGCATCCTCTCTACAGCATGACCTTGAATACACCATACGTGGGAGATCATGCCACATAATTGACTAAAAATGTCATGGCACAATCTTATTGATTGGGTTTGGGATTCTAGTGGTTTTGATTCAAATTCCATTCTAGAAGTATTGAAGATGGGGCAGGAGTTAGGGGTGAGAATGTGACTCATGTGAATCAGGTTTTTTGTGTGAGTGAGTTTGACAGAGGTGTTATTATCAAGTTATGAAAGTGCATGATAACCTCAGTGACATTATTCAGTACACATCTGCACTTGCTTAACATATAGCAACCTACAATCAGCTAAAAAATAAACACTTCTTTTCATTTATACAAATAATTCTGGTTTATATCAACTTCATGATTACTTTATTTACCCTTTTTAAATAAAACTTTGGTTCTCCCCACATCCATCATGCAAGACAGTATCAGTACCTTCCAAGTATACCTCATTTTGGGGGACATCACCCATTTTAGGCCTGGTCTACACTGGGAGGGGGGATCAACCTAAGATATGCAACTTCAGCTATGAAAATAGCGTAGCTGAAGTTGACATATCTTAGGTTCACTTACCTCGCGTCCTCACGGCGCAGGATTGACTGCTGTCACTCCCCCATTGATTCCGCTTCCGCCTCTCGCTGCAGTGGAGTACAGGAGACGACGGCAGAGTGATTGAGGATCGATTTATTGTGTCCACACAAGATGTGATAAATCGGTACCCGATAGATCGATCACTACCCGCTGATTCGAAATCCAAAGCACAAATCTGGTATGGCTCACTTTTATTGCTGAAAAGTATTTACTGTAGAAATAAAAAATAATGAAACTGAGGTTACAGAAAGAGTTATTTACATTAAAAGAAGGTATCCCACAGCATTTTAAGTTTCTTATGTGACTAATTTGTCCCTCATTATGGGTCTTTGTCCATGTTGCATCCCACATCTGGGCCTTGACAGGTTAAGGGGTATGGAAACATCCCACCATAAAATCCTTTCAGCAAATAGTAATTCGGGAAAAATTCATGCCTGAGTCACCCCAGAAGTGTGTCTGAATATGCAGATGAATAAAAATCCCATGAGAGGGTGTGCATGATAGTGAAAATGTCTTGTATATTATGATGGAAAAAACATTGACATGCTCACCTCTAATTCAGGATTTAGGGCCCGTACCTCAGCTCTCCTCCTGGAGCTACAAGAGGATAGCCATGCTGCTGGTAAGCAATAGTCAGCTAGACAACTTCCCACACTCCAGCAACTTTGGGTAAGTTTTACTGTGTGACTTACTACTCTATGTAACTTCTGCATGGTAATAAGTTGTGTCGTTGCCTCACTACTGGTCTACTTCTTACATAATAATAATAAGTAAGTAATAAGAAGAATAAGAACGGCTTGTATTTATATAGTATTTATATAGTACCTTTCATCATAAAGTATTCTAAAGTACTTCACAGACCATAGAAACTTTACAAATTATATATACTAATAAGGAAAGATATTAAACATTTCATTAAAACATTAGCATCATAAACTATGTATATTACAGTACACCATAAAATATATTAGCATGTAAAAATTCTTGCAATCTAGTACTTGTATATGTTTGTTGCCTGACAGTATTTCATAGACACATGCCCTGGATGTTGTGCAGTGTTTGTTCTCATTAGGATTGTTTAATTATTACAGAATCAAAGGGATTAGAAGAAACTAAGCTATAGAAACTTTTTGAATAGTTGATCATATTATTAATGGAAGTTTTAATAAGAGTTCATGAGTTGAGAACTTGTCAAAAGATCTTGAGATGTTCAATATCTCAACAAAACATGGCAAAAGTCCACGCAATTTTTTCAAATGTTTTTACCCCTTTTTTTGACCATCTGTACTTTTCATAAGAATTACTGATTTCTTAAGGGAAATATCACACTTCTATAGAAAAAGAATACTTGATGTAGGCATTGTGAAGTTTTTGCAGTTTTGTTGTTCTGTAAAGGATAGAACAAAAGTTTGACATAGCAAGTAACTCTATTTAGCCTTCCCTTGAGATTTCAGTATGATCTCTCTGGTAAGATGGTCCACTTATCTGCAAGGCCCCTAAATTTACGACCACTGTTACTGACTGAATCAGTTTGCATAAATCATTCTGCATATAGATCAAAATATACTTCTGTAATCCGATATGTAATATTTTGTCAAAGAGGCTGGCAGTGAAAAAGGTGAATGCTGCCAAAAATTTTCAATGTATTTGTCAATACACATTTAAATTTAAAAAATAACTTACTCTAGAAGTAATACATCATTTTTGTGTTAACTGAGGCCAGGTCTATACTTATGGATAGATCGGCACTGCTGCGATCGATGCAGCGATGTCAATTTAGGAGGTCTGGTTAAGACCCGCTAAGTTGATGACAGAGCACTGTCCCATCAACTTCTGTACTCCAGCTCCCCAAGAAGAGTAAGGTAAGTCAGCGGAAGTGCATCTCCCATCGAGACAGTGCTATGTAGACACCGCTGTACGCTGACCTAAGTTACGTCGACTTCAGTTACATAACTTACGTAACTGAAGTAGTGTAATTTACAGCTGTAGTGTAGACCTGCCCTGACAATGAATACTTGGATAAGTTAGTTCTACTCACATGAATGTTTGCTAAATAACAAACTTTACATATTTGTACTGAAAGTTTTATATTTTAAATAGGATGTGACGCTGTTGAACACCTCAGGAGACAGAATTCCTAAATCCCCTTTCCATAGCTTTGATACAAAGCCAATTAAGTGCTGGATCCAATGCTCATTGAATTAAATGGAAAGACTCCCATTAATTTCAGGCTAAATGAGTCAGACAAGAATCTGACTGAACTGTTCACCACTAGGAGCACATACATATATGCAGTTCCTTTGTGTGAATGTGAAAAGAGTTAATTAACTAAACTCTGCACCCAGCCAATAAATCTTACAATAACTTAATTTTTCTAGGAATGTTGATTCAGGCAAGGCCCATTTAGCCCAGAAAGTCAAAGTAATAATATTTTCCAAAATTCCCCAAACCCTGTTTATTTGAGTCATAAATATAAAGGGAAGGGTAAACACCTTTAAAATCCCTCCTGGCCAGAGGAAAAATCCTTTCACCTGCAAAGGGTTAAGAAGCTAGGATAACCTCGCTGGCACCTGACCAAAATGACCAATGAGGAGACAAGATACGTTCAAAAGCTGGGAGGAAGGAGAAAAACAAAGGGTCTGTGTCTGTCTGTGTAAGGCTTTTGCCAGGGACAGAACAGGAATGGAGTTTTAGAACTTAGTAAGTAATCTAGCTAGATATGCGTTAGATTATGATTTCTTTAAATGGCTGAGAAAATAAGTTGTGCTGAATAGAATGAATATTCCTGTCTGTGTGTCTTTTTGTAACTTAAGGTTTGGCCTAGAGGGATTCTCTATGTTTTGAATCTAATTACCTTGTAAGGTATTTACCATCCTGATTTTACAGAGGTGATTCTTTTTTACTGTTTCTTCTATTAAAGTGTTTCTTTTCAAGAACTGAATGTTTTTTTCATTGTTCTAAGATCCAAGGGTTTGGGTCTGTGGTCACCTATGCAAATTGGTGAGGATTTTTACCAAACCTTCCCCAGGAAGTGGGGTGCAAGGGTTGGGAGGATTTTGGGGGGAAAGACGTTTCCAAACAACGTTTTCCCAATAAACCCAGATAAACATTTGGTAGTGGCAGTGGAAGTCCAAGGGCAAAGGGTAAAATAGTTTGTACCTTGGGAAAGTTTTAACCTAAGCTGGTAAAAGTAAGCTTAGGAGGTTTTCATGCAGGTCCCCACATCTGTACCCTAGAGTTCAGAGAGGGGAAGGAACCTTGACAATTTGCTTTTTTTCTTATCATTGCTATGTCTTCTTGAGAGATTTAAAACCTCCATGACTTCTTCAATCCTGTATACTGAGTTATGCTCATCTGATCAGGTAATAGAAATAATAGCAACTGATGATTGTGACAAGAATTGGGTGATTGCTCACCAAAAAAAAAGTTCACAAATATTAATTGAAATAAAAACTTTGGCATGAAGGTATCACTGACACTTTTCATATTCACCTGTGGAAGTGCAGTTTGGATGACAACAAAGATTACAGAAAGGGAAAGTGTCATTTTACAGAAATGTAAACATTTTCATGTTACAAAGTCACAGAACATTGTTTTTTATTAAACTTTTTTTTTTTTTGGTTAAAAGTGTCTGCTTTGGCCAGAAAATGTTTGATATTTTATTGAACACCAAATACCTAAAAACTCAGATTTCACAGCCAAAAACAAAAATATTCTGGTTGGTGATATTTTGATGAAAAGTGAGTATTTTCCACAGAAAATTCAGAAAAAAAATGGTTGAAATTTTCTCCAGAAACAGAACCTTGTTTTTTGGTCACCGCTACTTTGAAGACATCAATTCAGGAAGCAGAAGAAAGTGTCATTTGACTGGCCTGAGCAATCACACAGTTCTATCAACAAATTGCAAATATTGAATGCTCAAAGCAGAAGTTGTGGCAAACACTTTGGTAGCAACCTACCAACTAAAATATTTATTGCATAAAAAAATCTAAATTACTTTCTGTACAATTTACAAACAGAACAAAGGGTTAACTTTGTCAAATAAACTGTCCATTGCAAATAGTTTATCCACGTCTCTATGGTGCCAACAGTAACTAACCATTTACATTAAATTTTGACTATTGAATATTTGCCATTAATACTTCATAGTTAAACAAGACAGTTTAAAAAAACCCATGGAAAATAGTAAGGAAATCATGATCTGACAAACATTTCACAAGCAGAAGAGAGATTAAAGTGCAGTTTGAAATCAGGTTGTATTGTTTTCTTCTGTTTGTTTTTTACTAGGCTCCAATAAATCTGGGTACCCCAGTAAATTGGACTACAAGACTCGGATACATGACTGTGTCTCTCCTGACCTCCCTTATGTTCTAATGAAGAACCTTCATTCTTCAACACACTAGTTAAACTATTATTACTCATTGCCCCTACCTGGGGAAACATAGGGCCAAATTCTCAAGAATTAAAAAAATAAATTTAAAATAAACTCATTTTATCCACTCCTCTGTCAAACAAGACTAGTTCCCTATAGCTGGGATGCTAATCAGTTTTACACTGACATCATCATAGCCTCCATTATGTAATGTTTCAGAGGCAGCATAGGTTCATCAGCAGTGGTTGAAAAACTCTATACAAACAAAATATAAAGTCAGGAAGGGTAGTGTAGGCTGGATACCAGCTAAGTTGTTGTTTTACCCAGTACAATTTCTTGATGGCAAAGCTGGAAGTTGTTTTTAGAGGAATGTAAAATGCATCTCATGTGAAAATGTCCTAAATTAGAAATTCATTCATGTAATACTTTTCCAAAACCTAATTCTTCCCCCTTGTCTTTTGGCCTTAACATCTCGAAACTGAGTTCACTAAAACTGTTTACAGAATACCACATCAAAGGCAGGCAGAGAGCAAGGGAAGGAGGGGAAAGGGGAAAAATAACATAAGGACTGTTTTTGTATAAGCATTTCCAGTTTTCTTTCTCTTTTTTCACATTCACAGCATATTTGTTAGGGCAGACATTCAATTTGGACCAAACATTCAGACAATGGAAAAAGGTAATAAATTTGCTTCCTAAGACATTGCATCAGGTTAGTTGAATGCTGCTATAACTCATTCACAAATGATATTACATCACTCCATAAGGTGTGATATTATTCTCCAGTGACATGATGGGAAAAGTCAAACTTAATGTGAGAAAAAAACAGAAAGTGTGGCTTTGACAAACTTCATACAGGCCACATAATACCGCTTTGATGTAATTACAGTGCTGGACACTGGGAAAAATGACTTTGTTTAATAAGCATTTTCAAGGCTGGATATAAATATAATTATTCCCATTTATTATATAGTACATGAAAGAAAGACAAGGTTTAATCCAAACAGTTTGGTGCCTTTAACAAAGACTTAATCTCAGAGAGCAAATGTACTGTGTTTGCTGTAGAATGCAGTTCTGAGAATTAATTGTAAAATTGAATTTGAGGGGAAAAGGGACAGTGGTGTGACATTTAAACAGGTCCCAAAACACAATTCTGAAGTGTGCTCCTCTGCTATACATCCTCCAAGCGCTTCCTTCGCTTATCCTGCTTCCTTAAACACCTGCATAAAATGCCCATCCACCCACCTGGGCTGATGGCTTGACTACTGAACTCTCCAACAAGACAGTCTGGTCTTCTTAGTGAAGCAACCTGATTTTTCGAGTTTCCTGCTGGATTCCTAGGCTTGCAATTGGACTCTTGGGCTTCTTGCTAGGTTGCAACTGAGTTCCTGACCTGAGTTCCTTGGGCTTTCTTCTTAACTAGCGAATGGCCTTCTGGACTCATTTGCTACTGGATTCCTTGACACCTGAAGCAGTGCCTGGCCTCCCTGATGTGCTGCCAGGGCTGGTGGTGAGTACAGGAGCTGTTTTTCCCTGTCATACTGTTGAGAAGGAGGGCTTATTGTTCTTCTCTCATGAACAGGCCTTCGAGATCTCTGAAATATGCTGCCATCACTCAATTTCTCCTGTTTTGGTAATACAGATGTCTGGCCCGATGAGCCATTAAGTACAGTCTGGGGCACTGCTGGAAGAGAAAATTATCATGATTTTCCCTTCTGCTCAGACTGCTGGAGGCATCTACAATGTTCTTGTACCTTTAGAGATGAGATGATTGTTTTCCATCAAGAACTGAATTACCACACTTCTGCAGAAAGACCAAAGGAAAAAAACTCTTATTTCACTTGAAAAGTCAAAAATAATGTCCACCCTTGGGCATATGGAGTAGTGTCTTATTCCACAAACAGTATCATTGACTTCAATGGGACTACTCCTAAAGTAAGGTACTATTCACTGGAGGTAAGAACGTTGGAATCTGGCTATTTATGATGATCTTATGGACTCATCTTGGATGCTGACATAGATCAAACATAAATAGGCATTACCTCCGACTATCCACAATAAGCAATGTAACCAACTAATAGCGCTCCCAATGTAACCACCTAATTGTCATAATCAGGCAGATGCTGGACCAAAATTGTATCTGTTGCCATGATCCTTCTTTTGAAGGTCAGTCAGATAAAATGCTTCAAGAAAAATGGTGGAAGGAAGTTTCTTCTTATTTTGATGATTTCTTTCTAACCAATCAAAGACATCATCTGTTGTTGTTTGTTTTACATTGTTGTCTAAAGGACCCCACTGTGCTAGGCACTGTGCATATTTATAGTAAGAGATAGTCTCTGATACAGATCTTACAAACTAAATAGTGATATAATATATTTCGTAAATGGGGACTTGAGGCATGGAGAAATTAAGTGACTCACCGAGGGAGGTCAGACTGTGACAAAATTAGGAATCAACCCCAAATTTGTTATGTCCTAGTTCAATGCCTTACCTACAAGACCATCCTTCCTTTTTATATTGTGCATCGATTCAAATATACCCTGTCCAGCTTTAAAACAGGTTCTAGGGGATGTGAAAGGAAATGAAAGAAAGAAGAAATATTGAGCAGAAAATGAGGAATGTTCCCCTCTGTGTGCTGTTACCATTTAGGAAGGAATCAACAAAGGATAAATTTTTAAACATTTTAAAAATAGCCCATGTTCCTTTCATGTTTTGCTTAGGTTCCTCCCACTCATCAGTTATATGAAAATTGGTGTGTAAAAAATGTTCCACAAAAAGAGATTTCAAGGGAAAAAAAGAACTAATTAGCAGCATCTTTAAATAGACCTTTCTAATTTCTTTCAGCTTTCTGTTTGTAGTTTTCCTGTTCACTGAACAGGAAGAATTTTTTCTCCTTTATTCTCCTCTAAGTATATTCAAATGTTCATTTAAAGAAAGTCAAATGTTTTCTAATGGCTTGTCTACAAGCAAAGTTGCACTGGTTTAGTTAAACTGGCTGTGTGGATACAAAAGGCTGTGTGGACATTATTATTTGGGTTTAAACCAGTATTATATCCATTGAGCTTAATTCAGTTATAAACAGGTTTTAGCAAAACTGAAATAAGGCTCTTACTCCAAAAAAAGAATTTGTATTAATTTAACTTAACCAATTTAAATAAATGGATGCAAATATGTGTGTAGAAAAGACCCGAGTCATACATTAATTTTAAATACAGTTATCATTGTTCTGTGCTGCTAATAAGAATAATACACACATAGGAAGATGTATTTTCCATAGAAAAGACCTTTTGAATGGGTGACAATAACTGACAATTTATTTCAGAGTAGCAGCCGTGTTAGTTTGTATTCGCAAAAAGAAAAGGAGTACTTGTGGCACCTTAGAGACTAACAAATTTATTTGAGCATAAGCTTTTGTGAGCTTATGCTCAAATGAGAAGAAACTGCGGAAGTTCTTCTTCAAGTGAGAAGAAACTCAAATGAGATGAAACTGCAGAACCACCTGATCAACATCTTCTACAGCAAACAGGGAAAGATTAAGAATGAGCTCTCAAAACTGGATACTCTCAAATTTTTTTTTCCACTGAATGCATCCGATGAAGTGAGCTGTAGCTCATGAAAGCTTATGCTCAAATAAATGTGTTAGTCTCTAAGGTGCCACAAGTACTCCTTTTTTTTTTGACAATTTATTGTTACGTAGGGCCAAATCTTCAGTTGGTAGAAGTCAGAATAGTTTCATTGATTTAAGCAGACTTATGCCAGTGCACATCAGCTGAAGCTCTGGCTCCTAGTTTCTTTCAAAATGGATATTTCCTTTAATCTCAAGATCCTTAAATTTGACAATACATAGCACCCATGAAAAATAGGAAATCCTTTCAAGACACGTTGCTTTTCTGTACAATTAAAGTATGATGTATTTCAGGACAAAGCTGCCTCCCATCAGGTGTTAGTAAAAAAAACACTGGTCCTGCTTATCTTCTGACTTGCATCAGTTTTGCACCACTGTTATTCCAGTGACATCTTTGGAGTTACTTCTGGTTTACACATTTGTAAATCAGAAGAAAATCAGGCAATTAAATCATTCTGCTTTTGCAACAATGTGTGAATGAATGAATTGTTCTTTTCTTGTTTGTCTTTTGTATATCATGTTGAGTTTTGGCCAGTGACACAGATTTTTGGGAGATGACTTGCTATTGCTTTCTAATTGCACTATAATTTTCATTTATTTGGTTTACTTATTAATTCATTTTAACTTGACTATGGCCTTTGGGTGCTCTGTAGAAAGGACCATAACATAACAGCTGCAAATTTTCCACTAATCCCATGACTAAAGATATATTTATATTTGAATTCAAATCAGTCATATATAAAGATAGCATGGATTTGAAACTTTGGATAGAACATATTGAATTGAACTGGTAAAACAAAAAACCTACTTTTGTGAAAATTTTTGAAATTTCATAGTTGTTTTCATTTCAAAAGGTTCAAAATGGACTGTGGTCGTTGTTGTTTTCAATTCACCTTTTACTTGCATATTTCAAAATATTAATGATTTTTTTTTCTTGGATTTCAATAATGTTTTTGATAATTTTTAGCTAAATATTTTTGGGGGGAAATGAAAAAAATGACATTTTTTTAAGGAAAGCAACAAATTTTGATTTCAACAATTCTTCACAAAAATTAGTTTTGAAAAAAAGGCCATTTTATTACGTAAAATCTTCATTTGAAAAACTTCAGCAACCTTTAACATAGGGCAAACGGTTGATTTCAGAGACAACTACATGACAGTAATCTGGAAAACCACTAGCGCTATTTCCTATTCTATGGAAGGGAACAAAAATGATGTGATATTGCATAAAATGTTGTTTGTTTTCTTAAAATTAAAATTGAGTTGCCTTTCTTTCAAAATAGCTGAGGATCTGAGCAGCAAGAAAGACAAATGAAATCTCATGAGGGAGCATATCATAAACAGTTAATAATTGTGGAATAATCATCCATTTGTGAAGGTATAATTTAAAGAGAATCTCTCTTTTAACCATCACAATTATTTGATGGACAAGGTATAGTTGACTTCAGTGGCTTTTAATATGTTTCTTGCATAATGGAGAATAAATTAATGCTAAGTCTCAATATACCAATAAGATGTCTATTTATTGAAGACGAATAAAGTGTAACTTACAAAGAAACCTACAATAAGGACCATTTGCAAGAAACAACAATTTGTAGAGCAAAATGGTGTCCTGCGTACAGTGTGACCTCACACATACAATGCATGTGGAGGATAACATTTCGCTCTTCAAAATGGCATCTTCCATGCTGTCCGGGGTCCTGGAAGGAAATAATTACTTAAAATGGGGTTGTGCTAGCAAAATGTTTGGGAATCCCTGTATTAAATCTTACTGGATTGCAGAATTTTGTTATAAAGAGTTACATAAAATATTATTATTGTATCCCTGGTAAGAGTGCACAGTCCCTTTGCAACAAATGGGTTGTTTTTTACCATTGATTTCCATGGGAATTTTCATAGTAGGTGAACTTCATCTTCATACAGAGGTCCAGTTTTAAGCTAATGCACCCTTCAATCCCGTTCATGATTTATTCTCAGGGATTAAGTTGGATATAACATCTGTAGGTCTTGTGCAGAGAATCTGAAAGCATTAGATTTCATGAAGACTTGAATTTCACCCAGAGTAAATAATGTATAGTAGCACTAAATCAAATATTACTGTAAAAAGGTCAGAATGAAATTTGAAAAAGTCCAAACTTTGATGTTTTTCATTGTTTTCATTATTTTAGAAATTGCCCAATTTCAAACGAAACCTATGAAATTTTCTTTTACTCAGATATAGGATATTTTGAATGAAAATTTGCCCATAACCACTCAAGAAACTACAAAATATGCAAAACATTTAATTTCAATCTTTTAATTTTTTCTTTGAAAAATCTGTATAACCCTCTAACATTTTGAATTGTATTATTATTAATCATATGTAGTATGGTAGGACCTAAGAACCAACCAGTCAAGATCAGGGCCTCATTGTGGCAGACACTGTACAAACACAGAGGAGCAGATAGTCCCTGCCCCAGAGAGTTTACAAGCTAAATAGTTTTATATACTGTGAAGAGAAAATGGTCATTTCAATTAATTTTTATGAAGAACAAACTTTCTAGGTCAATAAGTAGCCTGTATAGATACTGAAAATTGTGTGAAATTTTGATAAATATTTTTGTCACATTAGCACAGAGAGCACAAATAAAATAATTTTAGGTGTTCCACATCTTAGATTATTCCTTTGTGAGTGACCTGGGTAAAAGATTCAGGTTAATATTTGTATTGTATTTGTATATGCTAGTTAACTTCCAAAGATCTATTGAAAAATGAATAGGATAATCATATAATTGATTTCAACTGGATTTCTAATTGAAATATGTCCAAGTGTTAATTAGGGTAATGCTGCAGAGCAAGTTTACTGTATTTTTAATTAATAGAGCTTTGTGTAATGAGGATGTTGGGCAGTAATTTAGATGCAGTTTATTTTCTAGTGTGTGATAATTTGGTAGCAGTTATTGGAATGAATGCGGTATTTGCACCGTCAGTGCCAATTAATAGTATAATTGGTGCTTACTAAGAGCCCAACTGTGTCAGCCTTACTCAGTGTGAGATATACCCTACTACAAGCAGTGCTGTGTCAAGGGTGTTCCGGGCGCAGTTTGAAGACTCATATCCAAACCTTCTCCCCTACTGCAAAAAATCCCCATAATCATCATTAAGTACTTTTATAAAGGGACCTTCCTTTCCTTCTTTGAAGTGATCTCATTAATTAGCTCATCCCAATCTATTCACCTTGCTTCTAAAGTCTCTACAGAAATAACTGCCACATTGCTTAACTGCTCTTCCCCCTGGACATTCTTTAATAGGTCTTAATTAATTTTAGCTTGCTGAAACTCCTTTTATTAGCAGCCACAGTTACAGAAAGACAGCAAAAAATACACTGGGTTTTTTTCTGTATTAGGTAAACTTACATCTAAAGTCATTTTCTGAATGTAGCTAAGGAAATCAATGGGCACCATCATTTCTAAGAATTGTAAAGATTCTCTTGCAAAAACTGGCAAAGAGCTAATCTTGTTCTCAAAACTCTGAGTTTAAATCCTCTGGGTAGCTGATTGCTACATTTCAAGTGTGCTTCTTTAGGTCTTCACTGCTTAGACTTTTTG
Source organism: Caretta caretta (assembly GCF_965140235.1). Lineage (NCBI taxonomy): Eukaryota > Metazoa > Chordata > Testudines > Cheloniidae > Caretta > Caretta caretta. The sequence continues at coordinate 170,008,505 of NC_134207.1, forward strand.
TTTCTTGCCCATCAAAAAAGTAAACCTTTTCTTACTCCATCATACTTATGCATCCTATTGTCCAACTGTGTTAATATCGTGCATTCAAAACCTTTTTTTGTGCCCTGATGACCTTTCATCCTTTGCAGATTTGCCTGGCATTACTTTCCTCCTTCGAGATCATTTCTCTTTGAACTGCATTGATATTCCTAATGTTTCAGCCTGTGAAGCAGCAACAAACCCAGAAGACTGTTATTCTGCTAAAATGTCTGAGGCCACCAAGTAAACTGTGAGACATTTGAATATCATGATTCAGAAATTTTTTGCTTGCAGTGTTAATTTTTCATAAGATAGTATACCACACTTTTGCCAAAACAAGAAACAAAAACTCTGAAATGTTCATTTGCAAGCTATCCGTTTCTGACTTAAATTCTGGCATAGAGCTGTGTGAAGCCATGATCTCAGCAAAAGTGTCAAGAATACCCTCAACCTGATTTTGTAGTGGATGTATTGCCTCTACCCTTGCTGACCATCTTGTCATGCTTTGACATTTTAATGTAATGCTAATCTGCTTTTTCAACACATCCCAACAACTAGTAGAAGTCGTAAACAGGGCATATGATCTTTGAACAACTGGAAAAAGTAGAAAAACTTGGGGAATAGCTATTGCAGTAGCTTCTCCAGCAAGATTCAGTGAGTTGGCAGCACATAGGATGAAAGACGCATACTGATTTACCTGCTGAATTTGATTTTGAAGATTCTGCAGCCATGTTAGCTCTACAGTCATAGCTTTGTCCCCTGCAATCAGCCATATCTAAACCATTATTTTATAGCTTCTCTAAAATAACCTCTGTAATACTCTCCCCTGTTTTGGTGTACATATAAATGAGATCTAAAAGGCATTAAATGGGGCACCAAGTACACCATTCATGGCACTAAAAGAGACCATGAATAATCCATTCAGGGCTATACAGGAGGCCCCAAATGTACCATATGTCTCACTAAAGGAGGCACCAAAGTCACCAGCCGGGTACTACATGTGGCCCCAATGCACTATCTGGAGCACTAAATGGGGCCCTGAAACAAGAAATACACTATTCGGAGAAGTAAACAGGACCTCCAATACAGGGCAGTAAATGGGACCCCAAATGGTCAATTTAGGGAACTAAACAGGGCCTAAAATACCATTCATTGCATTAAATGGGGCACTAAATAGAGAACCAGCAATGGAAGAAAAGAGTGAGAAATAAAAAACAAAACCACAAAACAATTCATGGCCCTTTATGGGCCCCTGTCAGGCCCAGTTCCACAAGAACTGTTTGAATCCCACATTCCCACGGCCCTTACTACAAGATTACATCCACTGAAATCAATTAAACTGTGTGTGGGTAACAAGATACTCTTCAATTTGAGTAAGGGTGGCACACTTAGGTCCTTATAGTTCAACTCATTACGGAGAAAGATAATACAAACTAAATGCCTGTTCCTGAACTATAACTCCTGTGAGCAACCCTTACTCAATGGGTAATCTCAGTTATTTCCTGCATTCTGGAAACCAGCATAATACCAATCATATCAGCAGTAGCAGCTGCTGAGTCAGCTCTAGTAATCAGAGAGAATAAAGTCAAGGCAGTGGGTTCTTCAGAAGACAGTTCCCAAATGGAAACCAGCAACTAGATGAAGGAAGTGGAAGAAGAATTGAGTTTATCTGGGACCATGTTCTGAATATACACACACAGTTTCCATTGGTGCTAATAGGAGTTGGTTACACATTTTTATGACAGTGTGTAAATATCAGATTTTAATCTTCCATAAAGCCAGATTCCAACCATAGTTCATCTTGAGTAGCACTAAACTAAGTTAGCTGTTCCCAGCAAGAATAAGGATACCAGAATATAATAGAGAATATACCACAGGGTTAGCACCGTCACCACACATACGTAAAATGGCTCATATACCCTGAAAAAACATAGAGCTCCATTGTGGGACAGCTTAGGCCCTCTATGCAGCCAGCCAGCTCTGCTGGCCAGAATGTAGGGATTGGAGAGCCACAGCCCTGACTCCCGACTCAGTCTCCTTTGAGGCATCCCCAAAGGGGTAGGGAAGAAGCAAACTTGCTCGCTACTAACCACAGGAGCCACAATTCTTCCTGGCTCTTAGTTTTGGCCACAGAAATGCAGGGAGACTTCTTACATCACCCCTCCCCTTAGTTTACAAAATAAATGCCCAGAATATAAAACCTGAGTGCAAATTAAATAAGATCTAGTTAACACTACCTACAACCACCAAGGGCCCAATTATACCACCCCTCTGTGTGTGCACTACAAAAGGAAGAGTGTTACTTTCTCCTCTAGTGCAGCTGCAAAGGTGGCACTTGTCACAGTGCTCTGATGTGCCAGGGAGGGAGGTTGACCAGTGCCATCTGCAGTGCTAATGGGCCTCGGAGGCTAGATGTTGTACATGAGGCTATAGACAGGATGACCACACTGAGGGAAGTGCTTGCTATGTTCTTTCTGCCCCACCAGCACCCAGGAAGCATTTTGCCATTGAAAGGATAATGAAGGCACCAGTAATCCAACAGTGTGTCTGCTCTCTAGCCCTACTGAGCTCAGTCTTGGGTCAGGCATAAATGAACCTGAGCATTAGTACTAGGTATAAATACTGGGCTGAATTCAGCACTGGAGTAAAAGGAAACAGCTCTATTGAAGTTAAGAGAGCAGTGCACTGTGACATTCTATACCTTGGGGGAGCGTACTGTAACCCCTATATTCCCCATTTTCATATAAGCATGATCTTACCTTACAAGGCATGCTTTATATGTATCGGGGAAGAGTTATGATCTGCTGAAAGTCATTTCTCTATCCATGTATGTGTATCATTAGTGCATATGAAATTATGAGAATTGTGTAGTATGGTTGTCACTAAAGCATGCTGTAAACTGGGGAATCAACCAGATATTAGCTCCCCAGAGGCAACAGCAAGGAAAATAGCCAACGCCTGGGCGGGGTGTCAAACAACCCATCAACAGCCATTGTCCAGCAAGGGAGATACAATGCAATGACTCACCTGCATGGGGCCACACCAGGGGAATTGCTCAACCTTGCGTGGAGAGACTCAGCAATGCCCTCCAGACATGCCTGGACTTGTGCTCCCTAAGCACATGGACTGAGAGTATAAAACAGTTTTATACACAGGAGATTGGCCCAGGTTTAAGGAACAAACCTGTATGTTAAGGACTGCAATATGCAGTGGGGTAAGAAAAACTGCTTAATCTAGTTGCTGCCCAGTCTAATAGGGTTGAGAGTTTAGACTGCGTGCTTATATTTTATTTGATTTTGGTAACCACTCTGACTTGTTATGCTTTGACTTATAATCACTTATAATCTATCTTTATAGTTAATAAATGTGTTTGTTTATTCTACCTGAAGCAGTGTGTTTAGTTTGAAGTGTGTCAGAGGCTCCCCTTGGGATAACAAGCCTGGTTCATATCAATTTCTTTGTTAAATTGATGCACTCATATAAGCTTGCAGATTTGAGCGGGCATAACTGGACACTGCAAGGCGGAGGTTCCTAGAGTTGTGTCTGGGACCGGAGCTATTGGCTAGTGTCATTCGCTTGCAAGTAGCTGGGAGCAGCTTACATGCCAGAGTCTGTGCATGAACAGCGCAGGAGTAGGGGTTTTCACAGCAGAGCAGGATAAGGCTGGGTCCCAAAGTCAAGGATTGGAGAGGCCTAGCAGATCATCAGTCTAGATAACACCAGAGGGGAACGTCACATGCACCCACTTACATCAGAGCCCTGTTGTTATTTGCTTTGTGGTAGCACTCAGAGGCCTACGTCATGATATAGGCCGGGGGACCATGGATGGAGGGACAGATAGGGAAAGAGCTTGATTAGATATTTAAAAATTGTCTCCAGGAGGAAGCTGTGTAGGATTACCTATCATACAGGCTCCTCATCCATACTAAACATCCTGGGTCCAATCAGTTGCTCCCAAGGGAAAAATTGGGGGGATAGAATTTACATGAGGTGAACATCACAAAGATTTATCCTAGCTGATTCATTGAGGGGACAGAGCCCATCCCCTACACAGAATAATCTGCGGGTTCCACTCACAAACCCCACAGAATCAGCAGGAAGCTGGTGTGGAAGCCAGTGTCCCCATGTCATCTCAAAGTCTCCTGGTCCCCTTTCCATTCCCTTCCCTTCCCACTCTCTAGTAGCATATCTCCAATGGATACCTTATCTTAAAACGTAATTTCTGACACGAAGCGTGGGGGCATGGAAACATGATACAGCATCCAGAAGTTTTTCCTTTATTCCTAAGTAAAGAGCTGGAGGTATATCGCAGAGCTGGCAATGAGTAATATTCATGCCTCCAATGCTCTATGGACATGCTTTTCCAGACTCATTCCTTCCCCACTCCTGGATCCACAGCACAGAGGGAAGGTAGTGGTATGCACTGCTGTGGAGGCTGTATTGCCCCATATCTTTGTGTGAGGGGAAAGCCATGAGTACCCTTCATGCTCAGATCTCAAAGGAATAAATAGGTTTTGTTATAATTCCAGAGCACTAAGGAATCCATCCTTTACCCAGTCTAGCCACCCACCCCCACCCGTCTTGTTTCTGACTTTTAACATACTTTCTAACTGTACATTTAATGAAGTTTTGAGATTTTTGAAACTTTCTGAATGTTCCATACAAAGAATATGGGAGTCTGAGACTGAATTTTTTTTCCATGAACTGTACTTTGGGAGGTTGGTTTTAATTACTGATGGGATAATAACTTGTATATTAAAACAGGATTTCTTACAGGATAATTGCAACAGATGAATGAAACATGTTTATAAAGCATGAGGTAATGGAAACTTCAATGGTGCTTTTTAGAGAAAGGCATCTCTTTTCAGGGGAGGAAAAGAAAGAGAAAGACAAAGGTTCTCAAGATTGAATTATTCTGACCCCAAATCACAGTCATGCAGTGTAAAATGCAGAATAGTTGGAGGTGAGTAAGAAAGTAACATGAATATAAAAAAAGTTTCAGATGTTCAGCTACAAAAATGGAAAATAAGCTCCAACAGCAGAAGTGAAAACTTTCAATATCAGTTTTGTACTTTGTAGGTGCTCCAGGAAAGACAACTGTGGGTGAAATCACAGAGAGTGTAAAAGGCCAATGCTAAACCAAAGCAGCTAATCAAGGCTACAAAGTAACCAAGATATCTTTTGAAATATGAAATACTTTGCATATTAATGTCAAAACGAAAAAACAAAGCCAGCGTATAGGATCAGCTACTTAATACATGACCAAATACTGCTTTCAGCTAAACCAGAGCAACTCCACTGACTTCAACGGGTTTGCAACAGTGTAGGCCTGAAGTTAGTCTGCATTAGAATAATTGTACAGTACAATCTCCTTGTCCCATGGATATTAATCTCCCTGTTATTTTGCAAGAGCCAGCACTTTCAGAAGAAAGATTTCAGCATCATCACATTCACATGGGTTAATAAGAGTGAACCATCATTTGTTTATAATTTCGAAATATTTTTCTGACGGTAAGTCTCACCAGCAAAGGATTTCTGCTGACTTGTGGGGGCTCTGTAACAGCAACTTCTGTATCAGAAGATCAAGGTCAAAATGGCCACTGTGATTAATTCAGGTTGATATTTCATATAATATGCCTTTTAAAACCAACATGAGGGCAGCAAATTCAGCCCTCAGATATTGTACTATCAAATGGTTCCCTTTGAACGTGATGCCTCTGTGTTCACCATAGCCAGGCAATTCAGCAAAACATACAGATAGGACCTAGACCACAGGTTATATTGCATTAGGTAAGCAGCAGAGTATTAGTGCTTAATGCACAGAGAGTAAGAGAATTGGGATGCCAGAGGAGTGTAATGGAATACTCCTGGTGGCAAAGGATGAAGAAACAGAGGGATCGATTTGTGCTGTGGGAAGAGAGATAAAGGAACTGAAGGAACCAATGTTCTCTAAAAACTTGAAGTGTGCATGTCAATTGGAAGGTGGAATTTGGCCCCATTTCTGGATGGATCTGTATCTTTCTAGCTTATGATCAATTTAAATGCTATCCTAGGAGTCAAGCACTAGATATCATTCCCTGGAAAATCCCTGGGGGCATTAGCCCACTTACTCCTTAGATCGCACCATAGCTCTGTTTAAATGCAAGTATGGAAATCAGAGCTCTAGTGTGAAATAATAAAGGTAAAC